>NC_086196.1:62786785-63994642 GCF_035770615.1 Melospiza melodia melodia
CCAAATGACCTAGACTGGCTCTGTGCATGTGTCCATGCTTCATGGCACTGGACACTGGGTCTCCTAAGGCCACAGAGCATCACATGGGATCCATAAGACACAATTATTGTGTAATTTCCCTTTTCCCCCCATTTAAAAGAATCTGAAGTGAAGGCAAGTCTGTGTTGCAACCCATCAAAACATAAAGGCATTTCTCACAGTAGAAAACAAGAATTATGTTGACACATAATCACATTATATCAAAATCTTCACACCCATGTCCATGCACTAGCAAAAGAAAATCTATTGCTGCTCTGTTTTGCAGAGTTGCAAGTCTCACGTCTTTGACATGGCCTAACAAACCACTCAGTGCAAGAGAAGCAGCATTGGTCTGCTCACCTAACCAGCAACCAGCAATCTACTCTCTTTCAATCTTTACATGCCCATGTAAAGCCATGGGGGCTGAAGACACAGATCAGAGTGGAGATCTGTTGAGGATCCCAAGCTGACAGAATTGAAGCTAGACTGTTGAAATTACACTTGGCACACTCTGGGTCAGCAAACTCTGCCTGGGTATTATCGTAGACACTGCAAATCTGCTCAAGCCAAAACTTCCAGGGCACATATTAGCAGAGAAACAAACTGGAAAATCCACATGTTCAGCATGCAAGTAAACCTTGTGGGGGAAAAAATACTATTAAATAATCATATTAGGAATCCCCAATATGTTTGCCACTCATATACACAGGTGTCCTAAGCACAGTCATGGTCACTGTCTCACCCTGTCTGGGCCCTTGCTCACTACACAGTGGCTAATGACAGACAGAAAATAATATTTTACTGCAGCTTGGTTTGCCCTCATCTGAAAATATTCATCCAGTGGTCCAGACAAATGGACATTGAGGGATTACAAGGAGTTGGACTCACTCAGAGGACATACTAGTGCTTTAAAGACTCCAAAGCCTTTTTCACTTAATATATAGAGAATGAATTCCCACCCTACCACAATCCACCTGTGTTGGGGGCTTTGTGCTGCTCTTCTCTGCCCTGTTTCCACCTGCACCTTATAGAATCTGGGTTATGCCTCCCTTTGCCCTTCTCCCTATCCCAGTTCTTCACTCCATGGCAAATACAGTCCAATACCAGTTATTTCAGCTGATCTTCAGCAGCAGGCTCTTCAACAGGATTTGGGTGGAAGCAGTGAAAAAAGCTACCCTATATTAATTATTCATCAAATGCTGAAATAAACATCTAGAGTGGAATTCATTCAACACACATGAAACAAATATCCACTAGTAAAAGCAGAATAAAGCTGTGTAAAAAAGCGATAAAGCTGGAGGCTGATATGAGGAAAGATAAAAATCTATAATAAGAGAGGGAACGTAAAGCACTATTTTAGAGACTACAACACTAAACAATTAATTCCATTTCAAAAGGTGGAACATAAAGCAAGATATCACCAGTGGAGGCTGCAAATTTATGCAGCTCAGGAAGATCTGTGTTCTATTCAAAGACTATGAAATGTATAAAGAAAGATATACACCTACAAAACTAAAAAAATTGGCTATGCACTAGGAGAATCTGTTACTTTATATTAAAGGATTAAATCCATGCAAAACATCTAATTATTCATGGGCATCCAGCCAGCCTTTCCTCTGTATTTACACTAACTCTTAGTAAAGTACTTTGAGAAGCATTTAATCCTGTCTTTTCAAAAGGTGCTACCTCCTCAAAGAGAAGAGAGGTGAAATCTGTAGCTAACTGAAATTTACATCACTTCATTGCAATCTGTGGGGTTGTGCTGATCTATAACATCTGAAAAACTTGAATAAATTATTCTCCTCAGACCATTAGTTGGCCTTGCTTAAATAAATTCAATATACGTATTAAAAACAAACGAACAAAACCCCCAACTACAACAAATCAGCTGTCAGTACCCTGATACTGCAACTGACACCAGTGATTTATTTTGTTCACTAAGATCGATTACTGTCCCTGATGTAGAGGCATCCAAGGGCAGAGCCCATCATTTTTGCATAGTGCAAAGCCATCCACTGCAACAAAGTCCCAGTGTGTTTTCATTCTGCTAATATTCCTTGCAGGTTTGAATACATTAAAAAAGAAAAAATAAATAAAAAGGAAAAACAAAAGTGACCAGAAAGGACAGGGAGAGAAACCTGCTCTGTTTTCTAGGTTACAAGTCTGGGTAACTGAGGCCTCAAAAGACCAACAGGCAGGATGTACTGTAAAAAAAAAAAAAAACATAAACATTGTGCTTTCATTTCTTTAGCTCTCAGGTTAAGCAAATAGCATAATAGGGGCTTTTTTGGTTGTTTGGTTTAATGTTGGGGGGGGGGGGGAGGTTGGTGGGGTTTTTTTTCTTTCTAAGGAAAATAATAAATTCTCCACCATTTGAAGTCTAGCTTGGTGCTTTGAGAGAAGCAATCCTTTCAACGTGGACAATATTTTTTTTCCTTCATTTAAACTGGGTAACCTCTGATAAACATGCCAGACCAATATCTTCCTGTCCCTCAAATGCATGAATTTGTATGTTCAGCAAGATAGCCTGAAAATCTTTGTTAGTATCCATCTGTCTACCTGAGGTGCATTGAGGAGCAGCCCTAAATCTGCCTAATGAAAGGGAAAAATCTCTGCCTTAGAAAGGTTGGGATGAAAGGCTGCTTGTTCTGAAAGTGTTAACGTGCTATTCACACCTTTCTTTGCTCCACTAACGTTAAACAGTTAATCAAGGTTCAAGGTTTATGTGATGGGACATAGGTCTGCTTTTACCATAGCAACCACATTATAGAAATCCTTTCTGATATTATTAAGCATAGATGAAAAGCAAGCAAAACAGAAAGATTAAAATACCTGGAATTCAAAAGTGATCTTTTTCTCTAGTTTGGAAAAGCTCCCTTTTCTTTCATTTACATCCAGCAAAGTCCTTCAGAGAGAATAGCGCCTAAAAAGTCACTGCATGGTACCAGGAGTTTTCTTGTTAAAAGTAAAATAACATATTCACATTTATGAGGAAACCTTTTTAAGCTGCTTTGTAAGTAGAAGAGGTTTTCATAAGGCGCAAAACGCCTGAAAGTCATTTTAAGGCCCAATTAAACAATTTGGGTTTCTCAAAAATGTTTTAATGTACCTATGTCTCGGGTGCAAACAGTTTATTAGTTACTGGATTTTTGGCTCAAGATTAACATTTAATAAGGTAATTCTGATTTTTGAAACTAAAGGAAAATACAGATAAGGGAAAGTGTGATGAGCCCTGTCTCACTGGGAGAGCCAACATTTGCCCTTGGCATGTAAGCACACAAACTAATACCCCCTCACTCTCCCTCGTGCTTTTCCAGCTTGAGATGATACTTTCTGAGCATGAGTCCACCCCTGTTTAGGTCCTTCTTGTCCCACAGCACGCTGATCATCGAGCTCAGCGGACTCCAGACTTGCCTCCCCTGGCAATCCCCAGCGCACAGAGCAGGGGAGGCTCTGGAAAGGAGGAGCTCTCACACTCAGGAGGTTTAGAACTCCACAGTGGCTATCAGTCGGTGAATGCAGGAGGGAACCAGCTTGCTGCTCCCAGGGGCGCATCCACAGCTGCCCCATTCAGCGGAAGATCCTTGTGCAGGATGAGGTGAAGGCGCCTGAATGAGGACTGAGGTCTCCAACACCCTTAGAACTTTGCTTCTTTTATCTGGAGAAAATTTATAATTCCCTGTCATCTTCCTATTAACTTAGCTTCTGAGCAGTCCTAGAAATAAACATTTCTTTCTTTTCTGTTCTATGCTGAGACTCTATTTATGACAATCTCTGATCTAAGAATATTCATGGGAAAATTTTTTTTTGATTAAATGAAGTCAGTTCATTCAGACCTTATGTCTTAAGTTTAGGCTGTAAAACTGCAAGGCTGACATCCACTCTGATGATTCCATAGTCTGATTTATGCAAGCCATAAAATTTAATCAAGTGGCTCTACTTAAGAGCTTATAACTTTTATTTAATTACATATATTTTAGAAATCTTTTCATGTAAAAACATCAAGACATAATGATCACATCATAGAACTGAACAAATTTTTCCAGCAGTTAATTAACCTTTCTGCAAAATGAAAATCCTTTGTAGTTTGAATTTGATTTATTTTATCTTTTAGGTGGTAAATATCCATACAACTCCCTGTGTTAGATAAAAATAATCCTCTACTGCCATTTTCATGTCACTCTCTAAACTTATCTTAACCTCCTTAATGCTGAAAAAGGTAGCAAAGCCAAGGCTTCACTTTTGTTTATGATTCCACTGCCTCTAGATATCCTATATTTGTTTTGTAATTCCCCAATGGATCACCCAGCTAGCTGTCTGCTATGATACACTTTTTAAAGTGAGTTTTATCAAAAGTATGCATGATTTAATTTCTTTAATTAATCTATTTATGGATGAAACTAGATATAGCCATTGTGTATAAGATTGCTATTTTTCACTCAAACCACATGTCTAGAGTTCAAGGTATGCAAGGCAAAATGCAACTTTTTTCCATTGCATTTTTCTGGAAGAAAATTCTAACAACAGCAGCACAACAGAGCCCTTTCTAAACTACTGAGGTATGCTAAGATTTTAAGCATAATTTTTTCAATTCTTCTCAACCCGAAAGAAAACAGACTGGTGAGAGAGTAATACAGATTGTTAGCAGAACTCTTCACCAAATACAGTCTGTTCTTAGTCTTGATGAATTGCAAAACTTGTCAGTCATTAGCATAAACTAAGCCCAAGAGCTTATGGGCCAGCAGATGAGAATATCAATCAACTTAAAAATAAATATATAAATGGCCATGGAAAGCTAAGAAATACCTGCCTCAAGACCTTTGTCTCGTTTAACTGGCCGATCGCAGCTTGATAGATGCAAAGCTTAAAGTGGGAGACCTGCTCATGATAAAATCAGGTAAGGAAAACAAAGGGCAATAGGAGTTGTTATTAAATGGAGCTTACCATACCTACCCCACTTAAAAACTGGAGGGAGCAGCGATGCTTCCAAAAATCTTAAGCTGTAGTTACTTAAATGGCTTGAGCTCTGCCACTGATGTGGAAAAAGATGAGGCTGTGGTTCCTCTCCCTGCCCAGCCATGCAGCCAACCATATCATGGGGCTAATGCAGCTGAAAACACACTTTGGTGAAACCATTTTCCTATGGGATTTGTGAGCTGACTCGCCTTCTCCCTCCATTGCACAGTTTCAGGGTGTTGGTACAAGGGCTACCACAGGAGCCTAAAGAGTCCATAAAGTCATAACCCCGTTGTGAACACAGGAGAGAGGACACTGGAGTCTTGTACGGGCAATCCAAGAGGAACGCTTCTTGTGTCTTGCATGGACCCATAAATTCCCCCTATTCTTTCAGATTGTTTACATGGAATAAAAATCAAATATGTGAGGGCAAGTAAACTGAAGGTTCACAGAGCAAGAAAATGCCATCCTAACCAGCAGACCAAGACGTCCAGAGAAAGCAAGCAAATTAGCTTTTAAGGTTAATGCTATTTTCCTTGCTCTGAGTCAAGTCCTTGCTGGATGTAAGATGAGTGACTTTCTGCAATGTATACAAGGCCTTTTTCAATTTCAGAAAGATTAAGTAGGAAGCTGCATTTTTGTACAGAGTCAAGAGAAGGTATATTTTGAAAGCTACTGAATATATATAAGCAACGGCAGTAGAAACCCCTGACAAATTGACTGGAGACTTTCACCACTTAACTTTCTGTGGCCATCACCCTAAATAGATGCATTGTTTATTTCTGAATCAATTGCATTTCAGCTCCATTTCATTCTAATCAGATAGTCAATAACCCCTGGATAGTATTTAGCATTTGACAGCTGAGAAACCATGAGCTCCCAATTTTTTTCTTCTTAATTGCTGTTTGGAAACTTGTGTGTTTGCATTTCCTTATACACCTTTCTATATTTTTTTTCTTTTACAACAGCATACAATTGTCACATCAGTTGCAGAAGAGAAGGTTGCTCTCTGTTCTCATTTCTCAATCTTCCCAGAATTTTGAAAATAGCAAAATCTGCTACTCTGACATCTTTTAATCTTTAGCATAACAAGAACAGATCAGGACAAAGTATCTTGGCCTTGCAAGTTTGTTTGCCATGAGGACAGACAGACATTTAAGAAGGGCAGCTATAAATTTGGGTGCTGCTGCTAGGCATGTGCCTTGACAAAAGACAAAGCTGAAGTTAGTGTTGTTGAAGAATTGATCCAGTAGAACACCCAGTGTCTGGGAAAAGCCAAAAATATTTATCTCCAAATTTCAGCTCTTATGATCCACTTTTGATTTTAATACATGGAGAAGCCCTTAAAGAATTAGGGATAACTCCTTACCCTGGTTCCAGCCAGGAAAAGATCAATTTTTGCAGTAGTTAGGAAGGGGCATGGCTAGGACCAGAGGCTATTCTACACCACCCCATGACACTGCCAGAGAAAAGGGGAAGGGAGTCTCTGTCAACCAGGAATAGTGTGGCAGTGATTGCATATTGTGGTTCCCATGTGCTGAGCTTTTCTTCATGGGTGAGCTGTTTGCCTTCCTTGTATACCTTTTTCTTATTATTGCCACTGTACTGTTTGTTTCTTATTTAATCTCTGTTTCCAGTAAATTGTTCTTATCTCAGCCTGTAATCTTTACCTTTTGTGCCTCCAGTTCTCCTCTCCAGCCTGCTGCAGGGGGAGGCAGGGACTGTTTTGGTGGGAACAGTAAATTGGGGAGCATCATTCCTAAACCATGACATTTCTATTACCTCTGCCCACATCAGTGCTGTTTACTCAAGCAAGTGACCACAATAATGCTTGAGAGCCAGCTCCTCTTACTCTGCCTCAGCAGCAGAGAAGTCTTAGAGAGCTGGAATCACTGAACAAACAGAAGCTGCATTTATGCAGGGAAATCTCTGCAGAGCATAACAGCAAATTCCCTGCTTTGGAGAGCAAGGGTAAGGCAAAAATGCCAGACAGCTGCCTACCCCTCAGGTTTGTAAACCCAATAGCTATGCATCTGCATAACTAAATAACATTTTCAGATCCTTATTAACCCTTCCAATACAAGGAAAATGGCCTGATTTGCATTAGAGGGCCAGGCTGGTTGTCTCAGTGAGTTATACCTCACTGACAAAGGGAGGGGAGAATAAGCCTCAGAGGACTCTTGTTTTTACACAGAAGTTGAATCACATTCAATGATCTACCTGCTGGATTAGAGCTGGAACTGGGGACCAAAGGCAAGTTGGAGCAATAAAGGATCAATGCTGAGAATAAGTTTCAGTTGTGGGCCAAAGGTAGGGGTTCTTAGGATGGGCCAGAAGTGTTAGTGTTAGCTCTTAGTGTCAGAGCTGAGCAGAAGACAGAACCTAAGAAAGTGGTACCTGCCCCAGGGGGATGGGCAGCTGTGCACCTCATCTGCCCAAGGCCTGCTCTCTCCACCCCAAACAATCACCTCTTTCCCTCTTACAGCCAAGCCTCAGAGAGCTGCTTCCATCTCACTTCAACATACTGTTAGTCACACGTGCTGCACAGCCTCTGAGAGCTGGCAGCCTTTCTCCCTAGCCCACACAATAAGGCTAAATACCCAAATTATGTTGACCTGGGGGACGGGAGTCTTGAAAGCGCTGAAAACCTCAGAGCAGAAATTAGTCCAAGACCTGGGCTTTCACCATCATTTGAGAAACAGCAAGGTTTTCCTTTGCCCAGTTAGAGCCTGGAATTCCAAACAGATGAAAAACTGTCACAGATCCTAGTGTGGCAGGGCAAAGATTCAGATTCACAATGTTAAATGCAGCCAGACACAGAATTCAGGCTGTTTGCCTGCAGGGTCAGCACCCTTACTTGAGGACAAGGGCATCATCTGTCACTTCACAGTCAAGGCTGAGCACAGTTTCACACATTAACAGAGGTTCAGCATCTGTACACTGCACCCTGCCCCAAAGCACAGCACTTACACTAGAAATTTTAAATCAATAGAGTCCAGCCGTCAAATTAATATCTTGCCTCAGCTTGTGTTGAAACATAAAACTGCTAATTTTCTGTCACTGTTCACTTGATAAGTTTCAAAAGGCTCTTGTAAAAAAAATAATACCAAAGCCATCTGACCAGAGTGTACCCGAGAAAGAGCTATACTGGAAGAGATCACTCAGAAGAAAAACAAGACCAAGGAGTCTGCAAACAGCCAGAGGCTCATCTCCCTGCCCTCCACACCACTGCTATGCCCACAGGGTGTCATTTCCCACACCTTCACCTTCCCCACCAGCTGTGGTTTTCCTGTGGTGGGGTGGGTGACCATTGCTGGATGCCAGGTACCCACAAAAGCTGATCTGTCACTCTTCTCATCTGAACAGGAGAGATATTACACTATAAAAGTCTTGTGGGCTGAGATAAGCTCAGGGAAATATCACTCACCAATTACTGTCATGGGCAAAACATACTTGACTTGAGAAATATAGTTTAATTTATTACCAATCAAATCAGAGTAGGATAACAAGAAATAAAAACTAAATCTTAAAAAGTCTTTCACCCGTCTCTCTCTTCTTCCCAGGCTTAACTGTACTCACAATTTTCTCCACCTCCTCCCCCTCAATGGCTCAGGGGGACAGGGAATGTGCACCTTCCTCACTGCCTTGGTATCTGCAGAGCTGCTTCTCTCACATATTCTAACTCCTCTCTCCAGATGCAGCTGCACAGCATTCAGGAATAAGTTTTCCTTTCTATAATACATTATCCCAAAGGTGCTACCACGATCATTGGAGCCCTCATCTTTGGCCAGCAGGGGGTCTATCTTGGAGCCAGCTGGCATTGGCTCTCTTGGACGTGGTGGAAGCTTCTAGCAGCTTCTCACAAAGTTGCTCCTGTACCCCTCTGTGGTGGTGTTCGCAGGGGTCCCAGGATGAGGGAAGAGATGAGAATCTTGACTCCATGTTTCAGAAGGCTGATTTATTATTTTATTATATATATTATATTAAAAGAAAATTATATTCTAAAAATATACTAAAATAATAGAAGAAAGGATTTCATCAGAAGACTAGCAAGGAAAGGAATGAATGATAATAAAATCTTGTGACTGACCAGAGAGTCTGAGACAGCTGGATTGTGATTGGCCATTAATTAAAAACAAGCACACGAGACCAATCAAAGATGCACCTGTTGCATTCCACAGCAACAGATAATTATTGTTTACATTTCATTTCTTAGGCCTCTCAGCTTCTCAGGAGAAAAGATCCTAATGAAAAGATTTTTCATAAAATGTGTCTGTGACAACTTCCTGGTTACCAACACCTTGCCAGTACGTCATCCAGGCAAGGCTGGCTAGGGTGTACAGATTGCCTGTGCAGCAGCCACACAAGAGCTGTATACAAGCCATTTAATGTGTCAGACTCATTTCTTACTGAGCAGTGTGTGAGAGCCCTTTTCCCCACTGCTTCCATCTCCAGCTGGCATCACTGCCCATGGGAAGAAGAGCGCTCTGGCTGCCTCATTACACTTCCCCTAAAATGCTACTGGGCCTGCAATGGCAGGACTGCAGTGACATGTCCCTTTTGCAGTGTTGCAAACATCAGCTAATAAAGTCTCTCAACTTCATTCTGATCAGAAAATGTCTGTTTTCATACAAGAGAGCCAGGAAAACTTGGTTTCTGATGGTACAAGAAGAATGCCTGGGAAAACGAATCAACACAAAGACCAAGACATTTTGCTGTTCTAACCCTTTCCCAGTGACATCAGTATCTTACTCATGTACTGAAAGCTTGGTTTTTATTTTAGGAATTTGTCTGTTCAAGCACTTTTTTTCCTTTGATTTTTTTTTATTTTACCCTGTGTACTATATAACCACAATGTGGACATTGATGGAGATATTGGCATGTACTTTTATTTAGTCAGCCTAAACAGCATGAAATAATCTATATTAGAAAAGTAGATGCACACTGGTACCCATTTCCCAGATGCACTTATCTTCATTTATTTAAATTTTAAATTAAGCCAGATTTTCTTTGAAAGCAAAGGTCTGGATTGTGTTCAAAAAAGTGCTTTGGATATAATAAAAAAGCACCATCACACTAGGTGTTGGTTTAATTTTCATGCTGCCTAAAGCCCACCTGCCCACAGAAACCGTATAGGAGTCTCTGAGCTGCTTGTTTACTTTCTGGCAGATTTCACTAAATGGAGAACCTCCTCCAGGGCACACATTTAGAAATCGACTAAACTCTTCCAATTTGAATTCTCATTTTTCAGTTGGGTGAATAATAGTCTAAGCATAAACTTGCAGCTTGCAAAGAAGAATGCAGCTGTCTGCAAAATGTCATATGGAAAGAAAAATTTTTTCTCCTTTCTGGACAGGAGACAACAGGGTCTAGAATCAACTGTGGTGAATCAGTTAATCAATGGAGTGAGGAAGAGAGACAGAATTTTTTTAACAGTCCAGATGAACTGAAAGGTTGCTGAAGACTCTTAATATCTGAAATCCACTCACACAAATCAGCCAGGTGGTTTGTTCAGTCTTTCCTAGGAGAAAAGCTGTTTATTCCACTACAAAGAGTCTCGGAGTAGGGCCAGGATTTGTCTGAGGCATGGAAACAGATGGGCAGAAGCTGCTCATTCCATTATCCCTTGAGCCATGCTTGTTCTGTCAGCATCCTGGCATCTTATCTTCAGGGCTGTTTTGCTGTGGGCACCTGGAATCACATGTTCCCATCCGCTACCAGTTTTTCTTTATAAAGAACAAAGTGGAAGTGACAACTTCTGTTATGTCCATGGCTGAGTTCTTCCCAGCAATGTGTTACACGGTGTTTTTAAATAGCAAAATAGTAAAACAGAATTATCTCTACCAATTATACCAAGGTTTAAACCAGAGATGGACAAGCATCTCAGTGGTATAATTGGACTCTAATAAAAGTCAAAGCAGTGTTGCTGATTCATGCCTTTTGTGATGGGAAACTGGCTGAGGATGTTAACTTGTTCTTTCAATGAATTCTGGGTATTTATTGAACTTTCATGTCTCAAAAATACCTAAGCTTGCATTTTCTTCTTGACATTTCCAACTGAATGAATCAAGGAAGAAATTTGCTTCAAAACCAAGGAAACTTCCACTGTGTTGTAAGACTTTAGAAGCATTTCAAATTTGTCTAGAGAGAGGGCCAAATTCCTGTTTATTTTGTCTCAAGCTGTCTACCTCTTCCTGTGGCAATTTATCCTAAAAGACATTAATATTTCAAGTCTGCAGGAAGCTCTGATGAATATGCAAAAAAGCCAGACTAGCCTTGTCATTTGTCTGGCTATAAACAGCTACAGACTTAGGGAACTTTCATTCCCATTCCTCCCTGCAGGGCACAGGTGCATCCTTCTGTGGTCTCATCCAGCACCAGAGCTCTGCCCTTCTTGCTGAGCAAGAGAGATGAACACTAGAGATGGTAAGCTATCTTCAAACTGAAAGATTTTATATGAGGGAGAAATTCTTTACCAAGAGGGAAGAGAAGCCCTAGAACAGGTTGTCCAGAGAAGATGTGGATACTTCATCCCTGAAATGTTCGAGGCCAGGCTGAATGGAGCTCTGAGAAGAGCAGTACACTCAGAGGCATCTCTGCCCAAGGCAAGGAATCAGAACGAGATGGTCTTTAGTGTCCCTTCCAACCCAAACCATTCTGTGAGTCTGTGATTCTAATAGGGCCACAAGGAGACAAGACAATTAGAGGTCCTTTCACATCTCTCCAAGTTTGCCTCCTGCTCTGCCAGATCACTTTCTCTTGTGAAGAGCAGATTTAAGATACTGCCAAGATTTAAGATACTGACTTTGCTGCATGTCTTCCCTGTACCATTGTGGCTTCCACCCCCAGCAGCCTGCTGTGACCTTGGCCTCAGTGCAATCCACATGTACTGCACTGTACAAATCCGACTGACACAACTTTCACATGCACTGAGTCCAGCATTCAGCCCAAGCCCTGGATGTGCTTCACATGAACATCTCTCCCTACACCACACACCGGTTTCCCCTTGGAATGAGAGAGAGCTTATGTGACAAGTTAAGCTTGGAGCAAACTGTGCTGCTCCAGCCCAAGCAAGGCTGATTGCTCTGTGGTGCACAGGATGCACAATTCCTGCAAGGGTCTTGTTCTGGGATTCATGGCACCTGAGGAAGGGAATATGACACTCTTTCATATGCACCAACCTTTTCTGACTCAAGTCACCCCATTTCTCTTTCTAACCACATGGTTATGAAAAATTCCATTTGATTCCCATGGTTCTCACCAAGTAACACACAGCAAGTCAAGGGGATGTAAGTTTTATCATCTTTCAAGACGGTAAAAATAACTGAGACGTTGTTACAGCATGAGTTGATCTGGCATATTACATTACAGACAGCAGGTGTCTGAAATATGTGGCACAGTATCTAAAATGCATGATAACGTTATAAAATATAAAAGGATATTACAAAATTGTACAGTTTAGATGACAGATAAAATACATTATTTGACACGCCATATATTTTCATTTTTTCTTTCCAGGAAAATTGGAATCTGAATACATTATTTCTAAGTATTTGAAGTACTCTGCTGTAGAGTCATATAATCAAGAGAAACGAAAGGGAAGGGAAGGAAAGGGACAAGAGAAAAAGAAAGAAATGAAGGCAGGATTTTGAACTCATAAGTGGAAAAACTTCCTTATAGCAAACTGAGTTATTTCAATTTTTTTCCACTCAATTAGTGGGAGATATAGCTGACCCAGGTATCTTTCTAACTTCTTAACAGATCCTTTACATATTCATGGTAGAATATCTGAGTGGAGCTACAGAGCACACAGGTAGGTTTAGACCACTCTTTTTGCAGGTACATGAGCCACAAACCTCAGGAAAGCCCAGGCTCTGGAGTTTGAAGGACAGGAAGCTGGCTGGAATATGAAATTTAGGCTTCAAAGAGGAGTTGGCATACAGTTAAAGGATTAGAAATAGAGACAGTAAGAGTCTGTCATGTATCCTTCTTCATAAACGCTTTTAGTTCCTGCCTTCACTTCCATCCCATGAGGAGACAAGCCTCTGAAGAGAGTGGCAGGGTCCTGTGACACATTTAAATCACCTCAAGTCTCAGAGGGGCATTGGATATGACAGCATAGTACCTCTGGGAAGCCAGAGCCATCACTTCTAGCAGTTTTATGTTCTCTCAAAGTTTGATTGCAAAAATAAAATAAATGCAATGACATTTCAAGAAGTGTCTCCAAGAAAAATATGTGAAGTACATCTGTGAACTCATATAGGGTCATAGCAAATCCCTAGGACCCAGTTCATCTTGAAGAACAGCATAGAGTTCTCTCATCTCAGAAACAGTGGCAGGATAGAAAAATGGCTCTAGGGAACTACTTACTTTTTCAGTTTTTTGGTGTTTACATTAGTACCTCCTCATGCTGTGGGCTTAGCTCTTCTGACGGGTATCTTTGGGAGCCATGCACTCTCCATCAAATACCTACTCTGAGCAGAGCACAAGAGTTTGATTTCCCTAACACTGACCATGCCCATGGGGACAAAACCCCCCCAGGTATTATGACCTTTCTTTGTAGGCAAGAGCACGATATGGTGTGGGTCCACCATCACTCACAAAAGCATGGGTGAGGAATGCTGGGCAGAGACAGAGCCCGCTCACCTGGATCCATCCCAGTTAATGTGCAGTACCTGGGTAGGGAAGATCACTATGGAGTGATCCTATGGGATCACTGCCTCAGTCTGCAGACACTGGAGAGAAAGACTTTTCATGGCATGACTTACACCATGGTTGTGTTGAATCTTCTCTGGAGATCCTTCCATTTTGCTTTGATACATGAGGGAGTTTAGAGCAAGAGAATTCCCAAATGGCAAGTCTTGGATATGTTCTTGTAGTTAGATGACATGCATCTTTTCTGCACTCCTCTGTTTCAGAAGGGGCATTTGCCTTTGCTAAAATGTCTTTGCCTAATGTCTTAAATGTTACCATGGAAATAAAGGGTTATTTATTAACACTCATTAAACACCTGCCTTCCTTTTTGCTATCTTGGGTGAATGGGCAGAAAAGAGTTTCTTCATGCAATTTTCAAAGGCTTAGGAGCAGAGAAGATTGATTTGATTCAAAACTAAAGCTTTCTTTGGGAATCTGCAGCACAGCAGGAACCGGAGGCTGCAGGGGAAGCTCAGCTCACTTATTTGCCTGGTGCACCCATCCCCACAAGGTACAGCCAGCCCCACACCACAGCTTTCACCATTTAGCCATCAGAGCTGACTCCTGGCACTGTTTCACTTGCTGTAAGACTTCCTTTCACCACCTCCTTTCCCTACTGCCTGCTGCAACAGCACAGGTGTGAGCGAGTTTCCTGAGGTACCAGCACACAGTTTTGCTTCTCTGTCACCTTATTTTCCATTTATACCAAAGAGATATTTGTACCTTAATAATCTGGGTGCTGTGATAGAATCCAGCATTTAGAAGATGTTTTCAGTTCTTTGTGAGAGGGGTGTGTCTCCATACCAAATGAGGAATTGTTGGGAAGGCTGTGAGAAAAAATAAGAGCCTAAAAATGCAGTCAAATCAGGGAAATAATGCAGTAGAAGTGATCCACAGCAGGCAAAGCTAGAAGCAGTAAAGACAGAGAAGGCAAAGGGTGCTTAGAAAAGGAAAAAAGAAGCTTCTAAGCATTTTCCAGTCTTGCCAGAGAAGATTAACTCCAAATGAGGGGGTCAAGGAAGACCTTTGAATCTGACCATTCAAAGAAATTTTTCTATTTATATGTTTGATTGCCCTCATAGTTCACTCCTTATGAGTGCTTTCCTCCCAAGCATCTACGAATCACCCTTATGCTACATAAATTGATGTGTCAAAAGAGATCCAAAATCCCTGGCTAGTTTCCCAGTTAAATATTATATATGATAATGTAGATGCCAAATGCAGACAGCCATACCAAAATACAAGGTTTCTGTGTGACAATGATATTGTTTTTTCTTTCCTTAAAAATGCCCTCTTAAAATATTTTATTTTTGTCAATCCCCAAGTAAGCAGAAGGCTGAGGGAGGTCAAAGAAAACAACTTGTCCTCTTGTGGATGAGCAGAAAACAGAGTCTCAAACACAAACACTGCGAGCTCTCAGCAGAGAGGAGTCATTTCCCTGTCTGCTCCCAGGTGAGCAGCAGCACATGCCCAGAAACTGCAGAACAGAAGCACAGAGCCTGCTCCAGCAGTCCCCTGTGCCCTCCCACTGCCAGTGCAGCACTGAGACCTGGCCAGCTCTGGGCTCTGCTTTGAAAGCAGGACTGGCAGAACCTGATTGCACTAACCTCTCTTTTGTCGAGTAGCTTGCAGCTGAGCATCAGCCCTTGCAACTTAACATGCAGCAGGTTTCATCATGGGCTGATCAATAAATTTACTGAGCCCTCGTTTTCTTTCAAGCTCCGTCAAACCCATGAGCATGACCTACTGCCAGACAAATTTCTGTTTAAATGGGGGGGAGGATAGTGTATAATTTTTACTTTTCCAAACCTTTCTTTTCTCATAGACAGTAGAGACAATTTCTGAACACTTCAAAGCACAATCTGTTATTGCAGGTACAGCATACATAGATTGCCCTCACCTATTAATTCTCTGCTTACCATCTTCTCTGTCATCCCAGTTTCCACCCATCCTAGCTCCACAGGACACTCATAGTTGGTATGCAACCCCCTCTTCAACCTCCTCCCTTTCTCTCACCACCCCTCCTTACACACACCTTGCACCCTCCCCTTTCATCAGTGGGCATCCTTCATGTCACACATAACTCCCTTCCTCCCTAAAAAATGTTTCACTCTCAGGTATCCCTCATACATTCTTCTTTCCTTAAAAAAAACCTCTTGCAATACACCTCTATTTCCTTTGCTGTTGTGCCTTTATTGTCTCATCCGTGTTGGATTCTCCAGTGTCCCTTTTGCATTGACTCCCTTCAACCTAGAGAGATGAACATGCTTCCCTTTTACTTTTCCTCTTAAAAGGAGAGGTTGGTGGTGTGAGGGACAAGCTGAGATGCTCAGGAGGAAAACCATGGGGAAAACAAGTTTTCCCAAAAGCACATGTTTTTTTTCTTCCTTGCAGACCTGCAGCTCTCTAAGGGGAACACTGTGAGGTGGAAGTGTCCAGTGTAGCAGGATGTGTCCTGTGTTTTCCCAGCTAATCCCCTCTGTGGGGAGATCTCACATGCAGCCCTTTCCATTTTCTCCCTGCATTTTTATAGGTACTGATAATGACCTAGAAATACCAGCAATGATCAGTTAAACCACAGGTCCCAAAGAGGAACTGAATGCCTTTTTCTCCATGCCTTTCATTATGGGTATTCAGCACAGCAATTGTTATATGGGCCAGGACAAACATGTTTGATAAGCAGAGCAGGAGGAAGACACAGAAATCTCCAAAAGCATGCTCAGCAGGCAGTTGGCTGGCAGGAGGGATATGAAGGAGATGGATATTTGCAGACAATGCAAAAGTTATTGTGACAGCTGCAGATTGCAAACCTTCTGTGGTAAACTCAGAGCCCAGCCGAGAGCTCAAGAAAAGGAGAGAAAAGGCTTTCCTTTCCTCTCCTCCTAGGGAAACTCTGCTAGGCACAAAACAGTCTACTGATGAAAGGTGCTCCAGGGCATTTATGCTGCAGCTGTAACAGGCTCAACAACTCAAGGACTTCATGGACATTGGCATGCAGGTACAGATAATATCAGTAATTTGCACTCGGTGTCAGTCAAAGAACAATGATGGATGGCAAAACAGCAACTTCTCCTTCCCTGCCTCATCTGCCTTGCCTAATGTCAGGTGTAATTCCCAGAGCAGGGACTTCCCCATACCAATGTAAGCAGGGAACCAAGCAGCAAACAGCTAATGGGGGCATCCCCAGCTGGGTCCGAGCTGGCCCCAGCAAACACAAGGGTCTATGACTTAATTGTGCAGTATTCTTTCAGCTCAGAAGGAAATAAGTCAGTTTTTGAGCTATAAGTTCAGGCTTTCACTTTTGGTGATTTACAATACCCATGGATATATTAGTTTAGCTTGTCATGGTTGAAGTTGACAGTTGTTACCAACATAGAAGGTGTTGCACAGCTCAGGGTATATGGGGCACAAAGACTTGGGCAGTACTACTTTTTTTCAATGTCATCTGTTCGTTTGCAAATGGTGTCATATTTCTGACTGCAGACCCTTCAACAGCTTTGCCAGCAAGGATTCCCAGGGCTGAATCCATATCACAGTTCAAATATCACAGAGGAGTTCCTTGTCTCTCCAATAACTCTGCTAGGTGTGTCAAATTAGCAGTTGCAATGGTTTGAGTTAATAGCAAAATCATATTTGCAGCACATGCACTGAGTTTTAGCACCTCTGAAACCAATCCCATTTTACCACAGCAGTTTTAAGTCCTTGTGAGTTCATAACAAACTCACCAGGGGCAATTTTTTTTTTCCACCTGATGGCTTTATTTACATACCATCCCAATTGCACTGATGTCAGTGTCTCCAGCTTTGAGAACTCATGGTTTGCTACAAATGTTCAGCTTGGAAGCAGCCAGACAGCTCAGTCACACACAGCCCCCTGTGACTGAAAATGAAGCAGCAGCCTCTTGCCCCTAGATGCATCTATCAGCAGCCACACACTAAATCAGCTGCAGTTCCAGAGTGCCTACAGGAGAGCATTCAGTTATCAGCATATTCCTTATAGCAATTAATACCCACAATATCAGCTTAGTCTTGGGAACTAACAGGCTGCAAGAACTTGTCCAGATGACAAGGATGTAGGAACACCAGGGCAGACAATTGTCCCTGTCCATTTCTTGTTTTAATGTGTACCATTTATGGTCTTCACTGCTCAAACAAGGAGCCTTGGAAGTGCTCTCAGGCTCCAAAATGAAATGCTAACAAGCACATGGATGGGCGACAGCAGGAAACTGGCACTCTCTGCAGCCTGTCAGGCTGTCTCTAATGAGCAGGAAAGCACACACAGACCAGCATCTTCTCATGCTCAGTGCCCCAGGCAGTGTGTGTCTCCAGAAGGGAGGAAAACACCACAGCACCCTGGAAGCTGTCACAGCAGCAGCAGCTGTTTGCTGGGAGCATCCTGTCTCATCATGCTCACTAAGGGGCAGGTGAAATGCAGTGCAGATGACAAATTTAAATCCACCTCAGTGCCTAAAACATTGATTTCACAGACCTCTGCACTTTAGTCTTGACTCTCTGTGTCCTGAGCACCGTGTTTGCATGTCTCTGAGAAGTCAGTGAGACAATAGTTTTGCTATTTCTCTTAACTTCCCTGACTCCCTCCTCCTGTTGCAAATCCCAGATGATGACTTTCCTTTTATTCTTTACTATTTTTTATTCTATCCATTACAATACCGCTTATTCCTTTAGTTCCACCAATACATGCAGGGAGGAGAGTCTGGGCAGGGTGGAGGAAGGTTCTCTAAGATGAAGCAGTGTTAGATCATTTTGTTTCAACAAACACTTCTCTGGTGCTATGACCCAGAGATCAGTACCTTGGTTGGAGAAGAACAGTGGAAGAAGATCTGGGAAATCATTACTTAGTAAATCTGGTTGAATAATTACTGGTAAATCATTTGCCTGATGGTCTGCTCTCTGCATTTTGTAGACATAGCCAGTGGCAGATTGTGATTGCTTCAGAACAGTTTGTTATACAAAATTATTTGATGATATTTTGGTAAGACAATTTTTATCAGCAGCTCACTATTCACAAGACAGCCATGCAGTTACCCTGTGATTAGCGATAGCATTTCTATTCCACAGTTGCAGAAGCATGAGCTTTAGTTATCCAGCACAAGTGCTTCACTTTCCCCAGGTGCAAGAGCACAAAACCTTCAAGCATATTTCTGTCAATTAATATACAATTAAAACTCTACCTTATTGCTGTTACCTGGTAATAATCCAGAAAGGGCTATGCATGCGATCTCTGTCAATTCATTTAAGAAATAAATAAAAAAAACAGCCAGCAGAGAATTTCTCCAGTGCCTGCTAATCATATCCCTTCTCTATACAGAGGGGTATCAGCCCTGTGTGTAGAGTTTCCAGTTACAATAATAGAAATACCATAGTAGAAAAACTGTTCAATCTATCGGTGTTATAAATTATCAACCTTTTTTTTAAGGAAAACCCTGCTTTGTAGGAAGAAACAGAGGGACCAAGAGGTTATGTGATCAAGGTGCACCAAGCCTGTGACAGAACCAATAATGCAGCAGAGTTCTCTGAATGGGAAATTAATGTGGCTCCCTGCTCTTCTCTGCTCTCCATTTTGGCAATGTTCAGCTTTATAAGGCTTCTTCCGCCTCTTACTGTGTCTCTGCTGACATCCTCAGTAATGATGCTGTGCTCAGAAGCAATGAACATAAACTGAGAGGCATTCATTGTCTCTGATGTGATGAGTGAGTCATGATGGGGATGAGGGAAAAGGGGATCAGCTCCATGTGCTACCTGGTTGAGCATAATCCCAGCAGGGAAATGTTGTGTTCTTCAACCTCAAAAGAGCTCTTACAGATTGTCAGAGGTAAGAAAAAGAAATTAAAATCTATAGAAAGCACTTGACAGCACCTCCTTTGCCGTCACTGCTGATGCCTTCCAACCCTGAAAGAGTTCACTAATCTTGGAGAGCTATGAACGCTAAGTCTGCAATAAAAAAGTGTTCATTTTGAAACAGACTTTGGCTATATAATTTGACTACAGCTTTTCTTTTCAAGGCAGTTCTATTTTCACATATTAAAATGATGCAGTACTTAAGTCATTAATATTTTCATTTCAAAGATTTCTTTCCTGTGAATACCATAATATTACTTTATTTTATCAATCACTAAGTTTTTTTCATTCAGACTATTCTTTTTCCTCTTTTTATTTTTCTTGACTTCATTCTCAGTTTCCAACACACCGTGTTCCTCCATCAGAACAAAATAAAAAGGAGGGGTTGTCAGACACAACATAGGCTATACTTTAAGTGAAGATTTGCATGCTCCTCCCACTGATTTTTCCCTTGAACTTCTGGCATTTTCATTGCCAGCCTGAAGGATAAAAAAATGTATGTACTATGAGTATATGTGTAAGAAAGGAAACTGGGAATGAAGGGCAAAAGTGTGAAGGGTTACTGAAAACAGAATGCAGACAGGTATACATATGACTGTGTATTTAATTCTTCTCTTTCTACAGGACAATAACACAGCCTGAGAGAGTAAACATTGAACTGAAGTAGCTGTAGCATCAGTGTACAGAGCTTTTCACCTTTCTCTTTCCTCCTCATCAATACAGTTAATGATATTCAACCATCCAATGAAAAGTGGTTTGGGACCTCTACCACGCTTATGTGGAGTAGAAAGTTTCAGGTTCCAGTAAATTTGATTCATTCCTCCCATCTGAGTAAAGGCTAGATATTATACAAGTATAGTTAGAATGTGATGAAACTGTGAGATGAAGCAAGTCCTAGTCCTTTAAATGAAAAAAGTAATGCTGAAGTAGTCTGCATCAGACCCATAGGAAAGATTTCTCATTCCAAATTTGAGCTATCCAAATATTATACATCTCATCTAATCTCAAAGTTTTCCCTATAGTCAAAAAATAAAGACAGGTACTTCAAAAAGGGTGTCCATCTTCATAAAATGTCTAACAGAGAGAGGATCACTTGTGGTTGGTTAACTTCTCCCTCTGTGGGACCCCAAATATTACCTTAACCATGTTATCCTATGGTAACATGGGGTAGGGGAAAAGATAAGCAATATGAATCCCACCTGAACCAGGAAATTGCTCCCAGTGCTGGTTGTCCTGAAATATTCTATATCCCTCCCCTGCTCAGAGCCCCACTCACCAGGCAATCCTGTTCAGGAACTTTTGACCTCTTTGGTTTTGTCATGCCATAAGAGGGGAAACAAAGTTTCAATGTCCTAAACAAATTGTCCACAGAAGCTTCATGAAACTCCTCTCTCAGAGCCTATTATTGACAGTAATGTTGGAGCCAGAGAGAATCCAGCTTGCTCCTCTGAATGAGATTTTGGTGTGTTTACTGAATACTTCAGTGTTTCTTATAAACAAAAATTTTTGATAGAGAAATCATCAGAGGACAACAAACATGAACTGCAATAAACATAGACTCCAACAATGTTAAGTTTATGGAACAACCTTTACAACAATTCTGCGTTTCTTCAGTTTCCTTAACTGTAATTATTCCTCTAATCCATTTATGCATCTAAGATAGAGAATTTTTGGTTCTGCTATTACCTACCTCTACTCTCTCCCCCCTAGGTATTGTAGGAATCTGGATATGCTTTTACTGTACAAGTTGTATTTTGTATTCCTTTTCAGCACCAAAAGGGTTCAACAGTGCTTTACAACTGGGGCGTGGCCACAGACTGTTAGTGTTAAATTTTATTACTGCACACAAATTTAGTGTCTCACTTTACCAGGGTAAACACCAACCATTTTTGAAACACTGAAATATGAGAGTGGTGAGAGCCTTTGTAGAGAGAAAAATGTTCCAATTTGAGTCCAGGTTTGACCAGCATATGGTAACTGGAAGGCTAATGCTACCCATTGAGTCAAGGAGGGGAAAGGTGGATCTTGCTGGGTTTCCAGCAGGAAACACTGACTGCCCCACAGGGGCTTGGGAACAAAAAGAGGGTGTGGGTGTATAACTAAAGTCTTTATAATGTGCGTTCACTAGAAGGCAAACTAAATTGCATAAACATTTCTGGCATTTTCTAATTTCTCAGTGCTCGACTTTTGCAACTTTCCTGTTGTTCCTTAGTTGTAGATTTCTACTTCCATCTATCTATGTATGAGAATGCTTCATGATCCTAAAACATTCCTTCTCTCCTTTCCCTGCTTAAAGAGTACAGAGAGAGAGAAGGGGAAAAGGAGAAATTTTTGTTCTGCAAATGGATGGGGGTACATTCAGGCTGGGTGTCCAGTTCATACCTGTGAAGAGAAGTGAGACAGAACTGAAATGCTGCACCAGGGATATCAGGACACTGAGTGAGATGGACATTCAAAGGTAAAATAACAATACTGGAGATGTAAGAAGTGCAAAGAAATTCTGCAAAGTCCAAACAGGTTGTCAGCTGTCAAGTTCCCTTAATCTCACTCCAGTGACAGTTACTTGCAGCAGGGAATGAAGAGACTGTCAAGGAAAGTGCCACATAGATGTGTTTCTTCGTTTCTTTTTCCCTTCATTGCTTCATTGTGTTTCCAGCACAGGCTAGTGGCTGGTTTTACTGAGAAAAGCCTGCTCTGGACCAGAAAACAGTTTCCTCATGGAACCTATTCCTGTCAGGGTAAAGGACACACTCCAAATACTTAACAGAGATGCAGGCAGCTGTCTCAGACCATGGACGCTACTTCTGTCTCTGCACTGAATGAAAAGTGCTTTTCCTCCATGGATATATAGGAATTTTCTTGGTATTCACAGGGTTGCATGAAGCTTTTATCATTAGAAGTGTAGTCCTCACCCCAACTCTTTCATTTAAAGGTCATGCAGAAGGTAGGCGCAGAATGAAGGAGGGGAATAGCCTAGCACAAACTGAGAGCATGGCTGTGGGACCACAGAAGTCAGCCCTTCCCTGTGCTCCCCAGTGTGAATGCCAGTTTGCACAGGGGTAAACTCTCTTTCAGCCTCACTTTGTTTCCCTGAGCTGCTCTGAACTCCATGGATTGCACCACTAGGGATTGCACCACTAGGGATGGACCACTAAAGATCCAGATAGACAAGCACATTGTGAAACATAAAATGTTGACTACTGCTGGTTTTAGAAAATTCTGGGTCATATCATCAAGTTTAGGCACTTTAAAATGAGCATGATAGAGTGACAGAAACATTTATAGCCTTGTTCCACAGATATCTGGTCTTTTGGGGAGTTGCGCTCTGTATTCCCTCTAATACAGAAAAATAAAACTCCATGAGGATCTCTGGTAGGCACAAGGGATGTTTTCCTATCTTTGCACTTCACTGAGCATGGGCAATGCAGGCAGCATTGCAGCTCTTAGCACTATGCTGTATGCTTGTTTTATTAAAATCACACCAGTATGTAAAAATCCAGCCTTTGTTGAGCTTGAAATTATTTCAAAGCTATTTACTGCTTAACTACTAATCTAGCTATCCACTCATCTGCAGGCAGAACTCTGCCAGCTCGACTTTGAAGTTTCTCTGATCCATATAAAAACACACCAAGCCAGTAAATGAGAAAAGAAAATGCCTCTAAAGAATGGTTGCGTTTTGAATTTGGACCATTTGCTAGTGTGGCATCAAGTTCGATCTTGGCTCCACATGGCAGGACTGTGCCACAGAACAAGAAATATCTATGGGTCAGTTTTAAAATTATCATATCTTTAATGTGTGTGACACAGCAGGCATCATACCACCATCACTCCTCTTTTCCTCACATGCAGAAATGTGTTATGGTGCAGCTTTGTTGACCCACATATGAGGTTTGAAGGCCTTAGCATTAGTGCAGGTGTGTAATCAAACTGTTCTAACCCTAAGTAGGATCACTCTTTGACCTCAAAAATTGCATTTAAATTACACTTAAATTGCATTTAAACTGAATCAGACCCTGAGTTTTTATTTCTTCTTCATTTTTGCACCAAAATACTAACCATTGGAGTAGCATGACAGTAGCTGTATGAATAAGACATTGATAGCAACACAGCAAATTGAGGTCAAAAAGGCTATCATTTGTCAGGATGGAAGTAAAGGCTTAGTTATTCCCTGCAAAAAAGGGAGTAAAGTGCAACTAATATATTCCAGGCAAGAATATGGAGACAGACTGACACTACAGGGGAAAAAAAGGAAAAAGGAAATGAGAAAAAGCAAACAGAATAAGTAAAAAATACTAGTCAACAGAAATTCTCTTGTGCTCTTCCCACAGTAAAAATGCTCATCAGAGAACATTTCCAAAAGCTTCTTAACCACTGTGAATCCATATTTCATAAGAGAACTAGCTCTGAGAAGCCCATGTTGTGTTGGTTTTCTGCATTAACTATTTTTCTAACTGATTTAGACATCACTTATGGAGAATACAGTCAGTCTGTTACAGATCCTATAGACTGACCAAATCTGGACAGGCTGAGGAATCAGCTCAGCATCACTGCAGCTGCCCTGAGTTTATGATGAGCTGCAGTGTTTTCAGAGTGAATAAAGACCTGGCAATCAGCTAGGACAAAGCTCTCTGTTTCTTTGCTCATGCTGGGGAAAAGGACCAACTGCTAGCTTAGGTATGGGTTTCCAACATCATTTTTGAGCAGGATTCCAAATCAAAAACCTCTCAGGTGAGGGAGGGAGGGATTCCTGAAACACAGCCCTCAAAGTAGCTGTCTGCACAGTACAGCGCATGATAGGTCATGTCCTGAAACTAGCCTGGTCACTCTGGGGAACTCCTGCCAATTGGCTCAAACACCTGGCTTCCCATCCCCTCCAGGAATTCAATGGGTTACATGCCATCAAATCAGGAATCCTTATGTCCTTCTGTAGTAGAGATGCGATATTCTGCTACTTTAGGAGGCTCTGTCCATTTGCAGCACACCACCACTGTGGTCACTGAAGGGTCACTGTGGTCACTGAAACTTCTTGGCACAGGGGCAGCAGCAGAGTTTTGTTCCTATAAAAGGCTGTATCTGCAATGACTTCAGCTGGGACTTTCCAGTAGGTCTCAAAGAAAGAAGCCTTCCTGGGCTACTGCACATTCTGGAGTGAAGCAGACCTGCAACATTGTCCAACAGAGACACGGCTTCTTTTGCATTTGCTGAGCTTTTAAAAAATGCATATTTGTGCCCTGGCAGCTGGTTTAGGGAAAAGGTGCTGCATCCAAAAAGTTCTTTATTGCCTTTGTTTTCTTATGTAGGTAAGGATTTTCCAGCTTTAGTCTTACTGTGTGATCTCCAGCTTCTAAGGAAGTAACCATCTTTCCAATCTGTTAGGTTATTGTATTGACAGATTTCATACTGGTGGTGTCTTAGCACACTCAGGAAATTCCTTTCCTTCTTTAAAATCAATGTTTTTATTACTTTACCTTGATAAAGTGCCTTCACTAAATAAATTCTCTGCTCTCCCTTACACTTGCAGCCATTCAATATCTATGGAATGCAGCCCCATTCTGTCCTTTACTCCAGGTTTGTTGGCAATGAGTGGAGAGATCCATATGTACCTGTCTTTTAGTTCATTTAAGAAGATACTAAGACTGATGTACATCAACTTAAGGATCAGGCCCTTCTCTCAGCAACCAAACACTCTAAACTCACCTATTTCCCCTTTTTTCCCTTTCTTCCAGACCTCAGTTTTGCCTCCTTTTCGTTAATATCAAATATAAGTCTAAAAAAATAGATCAAAAAACAAAGGCTTGCATTCATGCTCTGTGAAGAGATACCATGTCTGTCTCTCAAGCTGTTTTCTATAACCTTTTGATTCCTTCATAACCTTCTGACACCTTTTGATAACCTTTTTATAACCTTAACCTTCAACTGGTTTAGTGGCCACTAGGAAAAGAAGGAATAGGAGGAAGGTGTGTCAACACAAAACTCCACATATGTGGGCTATGTAGATTAGAAAAAAACTGATGTTTCACGTTCCATATCTGCAAAGGGTGAAATGAGGTGAACATGAGATATGTAATCCTTGTAATTCCTTTTGAAGGGCTTACTGTGTGGATCTGCTATTCAATTACCTATAGGCTAGCAAGGAGATTATAAAGGGAAAGAAATTCCTGTGATATACAAAGGGACTTAAACCTGAAGTGCTACTGAGAAGATTTTGCAGGTTGAGAACTCTGTCTTTTCTTAAAAGAGGAAAGTTAGACTTTTCCCCTCTAGATCCACAGGTATTATTTTAATTCAGTCTTCTGTGTTTTCAAAGTCTTATATTGAGTGGGAAGGGACCATCTCACTCCTATCCTCTCTCCCTTTTCATGTGACTCATGCAGTATAAACTTCTTCTTCATCTACTGTAAAGGCAGATGTGCTATAAGCATTTGGTCGGAGCTGGAATAGGAGAGCAAATTCTTTTTCACACTGTAAAGGAATGCCACCACCTCAGAAGAATTTTTCTCTCCCATCAGAGCAGGAGAAGCTTCAGATTTTGCTAGATCAAATCAAAACCTTGGTCCCTTTGCGGCACAGGAACACAGAGCTTTGATGCTTTATGAAGGAAACATATTATTTGTGGCACTCACAATGGATAGCCAGGGTCATCAATCTGGCCCTTCCACTAACAACAGTTATTCTGCTGGTGCAAGACCTCACTAAATCTAGGAATGATCTCACTTGTGTCTCTGTAGCCACAGGGAGCATGTGAGCACTGCAGTGGACTGCAAAACTTGTCTGCTGGCTTGCCAGAATTTAGTACTTTCAGAGTAAAATTACTCTGAGGGAAGAACCTCAACTTACTTATAGTGATAACTTGCCTGTAAGAAAGTTTTTGTGCAGAGTAGCAATAGGTAATCTTGCCTCTGTGTTACAAGTCCTCATGGCGCCATCCCTCTCACTTTCTGTAATAAGGCTTACATGCTGGCCTGTCTTCAGAGAGGTCTTTGCCCTTCCCAGGATCTGCAGGCATTATTAGCCTGTTCTCCCAGAGCAGCATCCACAGCCATGCTGCACACCAGCACTGGGAGGAGGAGTGCAGGGCTCCAGCCCTGTCTACTGCCTTCATTCAGCTCCTTTACACTCATCTGCCTTTGGGTTTGTTTTAATATCTCAATTGTTTGAGCATCATTAAAATGGTTCTGACAGCAGATAAGATAGCAATCAGAATATGAACCAAAGTGACTCCACAAATAATGTTTGCCTGTGTTGATATGAGAATAATGAAGCTGCTACCCAGGAGCCAGGTGACCAGGAGAGGGTAGAGGGAGCAGAATTTGTTATCAGTCTTCCTAGAAAGATAGATGGAAAGGGCCTTTGCAGGACTCACAGTCTAACCCATGCCTTCCTCTCATTCAGTTCTGGATACCAACATGCACTGCATGCTTCAAGCAAATGTTACATGGGTTAAAATTCCCATGAAGGGAAGCCAAAGGCAGCATATGCTGGCAGTGAGCATGCCTAAGCTTTGTTGAAGCTTCTGATTCATATGACTGTGCATGGTGAATATTTCCTATTATGTTCTCAAAAGACTGGATCTTGGTCTAGCAGAGGGTATAAATTTTGGAAGACAAGATGCAGACAGCACAGGACTCCATTTTCAAATGCTTCTTTAACAAGCCAAAAAACTTTGCTATTCACTACTTCTCCAGCATATCTGACTTTCTGTTGTTCCAAACAACATGGCACACAGTGCTCACATTTACTATGGGACTAATTGTAGCTTACTTTGAACTGAAAATGCTATTACTGACCTATGGTACAATGCAACTGCAGAGACACTGAGGGCAGGTCACATCAGCACTCACCTGTGTGGAGCAGGGCTGAAATGCCAAGGCATGGCTGCATGAGCTAAGCTGGCCTGGCATTTGCCTGTACTGTGTCTGGCTCTGCTAGCTGCTCCTTTTCATTAATATCAAATATAAATCTAAAGAATAGATCAAACAACAAAGGCTTGCATTCATGCTCTGTCTGTGAAGAGACGCCTCAGAACATCTCCATTTGAACTATGCAGATATAATTAGTCAATCAGTGATAGGAAGCAAAATCTTCCATGTTTATAATCTGCTATGTGCCAGTGGAAGCTCTCTCAGGCTCTTAAAAAGTCAGTTCTAATCTTTCCACAAACTTCAATGAAAATAGTGGTGTTTCCTTGCTTCTGACAGCCATCTACCTCCTCCCAGCACACTGTTAATTGATCCTTAGAAATTGCTCAAGTTTCATGGCAAGGAATTCAGGGAGTTCAGAAAAATATTATCCTGACAGAATTTTCCAACAGAAAGCCCAATTTGTGCTTGTATAGATTTTTTTTTTTCACATTCTCCTCACTCAACCCTCTCACATCCTTCCCCACCACAGCCATGATGCTTATTGCTTTAAAATTTCTCTGCAGACAAGTATTTACATGTGTGGATGTTTCCTGACAAATTTCAGTACTGATGTTGCTGAGTCTGTGCCTGTTGATCCATTTCAGCATTTTGGAGGGGTCCTCAGCCATCTCTGACTCCTTTGTCTTTACTCAGAGTCGTGGTGCCAGGAGCACTGATACTGCATGGTTCTTGTTTTAGACAGAGGGGGAAATTTACCTTTTCCACATTTCCACCTCCAAGAGAGAAATTATGTCAGCTACATGCTTTATCTTCTCCTCTTTCTTTCCCTGCCAAACATTTCAGTCCCTTTCTCTGTGCCTCCTCTTGCTACTGGCTTCAGTATATTTTGTCCCACCTTTTTCCTACTTAGGAAAGGACCTGCAGCAATAGCATCAAAAATATTCCACAGATGTTCTAATCTAGCATCTGGGTGGGCTAGCATCAGGGTATTTTGTCATAGGTATCCTGACAACTAGGCTAGAAGCTCCCCAGAGGAGAGCAGAATAAAAATGCTCCCTTGTTGTCCCTTTTTCTTCATTGGCTGCCTCTCTTGGCTCCCTGCTGGGGCTGGGGGCTGTCTCCAAGCTCAGCCAGGGGCTTTGTGCTCCTCTCTGGTGGGCTGCCCTTGGCCAGTCTGGCCAAGGCTGACCTTGGCAGGCAGTCACCCAGCCAGCTGCTCTCTCACTGCTTTCAACAGCCTGTGTGGAAATCCCTGCTCTCTGTGGAATATACCCTATATCTGATTTGGAAACACCGTGGTCCTCTCCATGTTTTGAAGGGGAGCCTCTGCTCTGTCACCTGGGCCATATGACAGCCCCTGCCCTGTGGAGCTCCTAATGCCTTCACACAAGTCAAACAAGCTTAGCATGGGCCCAGTTTGTGGGTCCCACAATTTAAAATATAAATCAAAATTATCCTATTATTCAGTGGTACCATTTCAAACAACTGAGTTTCTCTATGTAAAGTGTTTGGGTAGGAATTGCCTCCTACTCTGTATATTGATATTATCTAGCTTTGTCAATTGATTAATTACGTTGGAGTCCTAAAAACACTGTAATATAAATAATAAAAATATTTGAACATCTTTTCTTTCCCACCTGTTGTTCACAAGCAACTTCAGAGGCAAGACCACTGAAGCAAACAAACAAATGTTCATGCGTGTCAGAAGAGCATCGCAAACCAATGCATGACATCTGCTCAACTAAAAACAGCACTCAGTTGAATTTTTGTATATTCTTAGCAAACTGATCAGAGAATTAAGTAGATTAAGGATTATTTACAGAAATTATTTCCCAGCAAACAAAAAAAAAAAAAGAAAAAAATCTGTCTGTGGGCAGTTCAGGAACAGTGTATGAAAAAAAGTCAAATACTAGATGCTGTTCTCTAATGAATTATTCACTGGGAATTAACTAAACAACAGTTTGTATTTATACAGCATTTAGTAACACAAAGTGATGTGCAAGCATTATCTCTGTCTACAAAGAAGAGCTGGATGATTTAAATTAAATCAGAGCTCAAAGATATGAACAAAATGCATCTGCTGACCTATATACAATTGGTATTGTTTCTTATTTTTCATTTTAAACCTGCATGCAGAACACTCCTGAAAATTACATCAATATTCTGTTTTCTGCCCATCTCCAGTGCAGATGTAAAGGGAAGTTATTGATGCAGAGTTTATGCATCCTTTGTAGGCTGTTATTAGAGTTTCATCTGCTGCTGACTATGCAGCACTCCTTGTACTGCTCAGACACCGAGTGCTAACAGAGTCAGGTTCAACAGTACCTAACACTAAAGTGAATAATACCTAAATTACAGACTGCTGGTCTCCAGAGGCAGCAACAGGAGTGGCATGAATAAAAATCCTGAGACTCTGCTCCTGGACTTGTGGGTCACAGTCCTGATATTTCAAGTGAAAAAAACCAACTAATGTCACATTAATATTTATTATATTTGCTCATCTAACAGTCATGTAGTCTTATTCTTGAAAATTATTTTTCAGACACTGGACACACTCCTGAAAGTACAGTATGAGGCTTGCCAGCACTTTGGCAAAGCAGTTACAGTACTCAGATTCAAGATGAGAGGGGCCATACACAAGCAACCATATTTTGTGATGCATGCCAGAGCCTCCACATCTTTTCTTTTTATAAGTTGCTAGAAGTCAAAAAAATGCTAGAAACAGAAATGTCTTTTTTCCTTTTCTATTAAGCTCTAAGTTATGGTGGAGGGTGCTTCTCAAGTGAATCTCTCTCTTGCTTGGCCTCACTGACTATTCTACCAGATCCTGACACTATTTCAAGGTGGCAGCTGAGCTCTATCTCACTACGCTCATCAGCATGATACCCATAGTGGGCTGGAAACAACAAGGGGAACCAGGGACACACTGGATTCCTGCATGTTTTTGTCTCTCTCTGAGGCCAGCAAGAACTTGAGTACCTGTCCTGCCCAGCCCACCAGGGCTCCATGGCCATGGTCTCTGCCCAAACATAGAAGGCCAAGCAAACTCTGCCCACCAGCACTTCAAAATGAATTGTACAAGAGAGGGACAGTGAGAGCAAAGGGAGGTGACTGACTGATAACCGACAGAAATGGATAAAAAAGTCAGTATCTTAATACCCTCTGATATGCAAGCCCCACAGTAGTCCTTTTAATTTGGAATGAAGCTAGAAAAATCTAGGAAAGAGAGTACCTGACTGATGGATCCTGCAGGATATAATTAATGCTGAATTATTTTACTTTCACCGGCTTCCAGGAAAAAAAAAATAAAAGGAGATGTAGAAATGTCCTTGAATGAAAGCTACAGTATTTATTTATTTATTATACAGATTTCATGGGAAAGAAATGCTCTTCCCACTTCCATGTACTCCCAGCTAGGTAAAATTCAACCAGCTTCTGAATGCAAGAAAATGTTTTACAGCCCCAACTGTCTGTCACTCCTCCTCATTCTTAAGCTTTTATTTTTTTTGGTCTTATCCTTAGATGCCACAGAGATGTTACATTTGTCTTATTTTTGTAATCACTAACTTCTACCCACAGCCTCAGAGTGTGAGAAGTCCTTGATTACATGAGTGCAAGTGAGGTATGGGCACAGATTGAGTTTATTCCAGGAGAAAAAAGATGAAATGGGAGCCAAGACTCAGAGCTGAAAGTCTCAGCTGCCACAATCCTTGAGGCACTGTACTGAAACTCTGGAGAGCACAAGCCAGCTGAACACACGCACAGCCTGTGACCAGAAATGTGTGTTTGCTCTACTTCTCAGCCTAATGAAAGAGCATAAGTCAGGTGAAACAGGACTAAGGTGTTTGCATCTCTCCCCTGCCGCTGTAACACAGAGACTCATGCAGAAGAAGGTTTATACACAGCAGAGGCACCGAGAGCTATTAACATAAATCCAGCCCCGGGGTACCAGGGCGGGCTATCCATCCTCATAAGGCTGCTGTTCCAGGGGTTACAAATACTGCTCCCTCACCATCCATGGGGAAATGGTGCTTGGTGAGACTGTGGAGGTGGAATGAAGCATTTGGCATTGCCCTGAACTTGGGGGCAAGGGAAGGACTGTGTCCATGAGAAGAGCCTAAGCAACTGCTTTGGTGAACTGAGTGATCTGAGTTTGGCCCTGAGGGAATTGTTCAGGTAATAGCAGGAACCCCTCTTTAGCAGAGACAAACTCCTCCAGGCCCATGGAATTTGCTGTTAGTCAACATGGAGAGAAGAATTCCTTTCTGCCATTTCCTGGTCAGTCCAGACAGACAGTGAACGGGATAAAGTGGTTTTAGTACACTCTGTAGTCAATCCACGTGAACAGGTGAAGGAAGAAGAGTAAATTCCAGGCAGGGTCAGTTGATGCTTTGGCACTAAGCAATTGTAGAAATTGACAAAATAACCATCTAAACCTGAATACCAGAGAAATATTTGAAAGGTAGCTCTACTCCTTTTCATCTGAATATCACACAACAATGCAGGTATCTAAAGGGCTACTGGTGATATCCACTGGAGATTGTCCATGGCAAACAGCAGAGACTGGCAGCCCGTTGGCATAATGAGTTTCACTGAGTTAATCGGATTCCTCACAATAAGGAAACTGACAGTGCATCCACAAAGGGGAACATCGCTGTCCTGCAGGCAGCTTTAAGGAGGATTTGGTTATGTGTTTCAATGAGAGATTTAAAATTGCACTCATCAGTTTTCAGAAATATCACTCATTTAGATTGTCACAGCTCAGTAGCCCTGGCATTTAAAGTAGAAAAGGGTAAGACTCATCAGCAAAAACTCCTTACTAATCTATCAGAGAACAGAAAAAGAAAAAAATTTTAGTGAAAAAACTCTTTCTTCTGTCCTAGCTCTTAGATACTAAGAAAAAAGACACACTGCTATGACTGCTGTTAACCCTGACAGGCTCACAGAAGAAGTCAGATTATCTGCTGTTGACTTTTTGTGCTGGTGAAATCAGAGGATGGGGTTAGGCAAAGGAGAAAGGATAGCTCAAAGGAGAAAGACTCAAGCTGACTTTAATCAGGTTGCTTTGGTCAGCTGTAGCCCAGGTCCTGCATTGGAGCTCTCCTGAAGGGTAGAAGGCAGATTCAGGAGCAAATCTCTCTAAACAGCCCATTGTATAGATTTTTTTTTTCTTGCGTGTCTTCAACCTTATGCTAAAAGATTATTCCAGCCTTGCAGATGTTGGTGTCTCTGTCAGGGGAGCATCTGTACTTCTCTCCATCTCTCTGCAAAGAAGGCCTGCCCCCTGCACTGGTTAACAGCCCTGTCTCAGCAGACAGACCTTTCCTTGGCCCTGCTGCACTTTAATCTTAGAGACCTTCTCTCATTGTCATTTGTAGACATGTGAGTCTGGTTAACATCACTAGCACAATCCCAGGCTCTGCTATTTGAACATGTTTATCATATGACAAGACTCAAATTATAGTCTTATTAGACACTTGGTGAGTATGTCAGCTTGGGAATTATTTTATTCTTATATTACTTTGTGTCTAAAGGGAGGTTACAAGACAGAGGTTTTTCTTCCCTGTATGGGAGGCAGGAGGGAAGAGAAGTGACATGAATGAGAAAAGAAAATTTATAAAACCTTAATGCAAGAGTCTTGAGAATTCAACAGGTGAAGAACAACTTTACAGTATGACGTGTGACATCACCCATGCTCAAACCTCTGGAACACATCTGATGCCAAAAGTACGTCTGAAGGGAGGAAAGGCTCTTTCCCACACTTGGGGCAATGCCACTGCATCTCTGCCTAAGGGGTAGAGAAACACTGGGAACTGAGTGAAAGCTAACAGAGCCACCTCCCCAGTTTACAGTAGTAAGGAGTTAGCTCCCACCTGGAAACAGGCAGCTTCTCAGTAGCATGAAGAAAACAGGCAGAAGTTGGCCCTTCCAAAGCAGGCTGTAGGGAGCAGCCTAGCAGGTGCAGGGGCAGGAACTGATACTTCCACAGCCCTGCTGCACAAGGGCTGCCTTATGGTTTTCTCAGAAGAGACAGTCTAACACTTCATAAAAGCACTAAATTTACTTACAGCGAGGATGCCTGGGAGCAGAATGCAAATTTCTAACACTGCTGAGATGGTTGAGCATGAAGCTGCAGGAGAACCCTGGGCAGCAGTGTGCTCCTGCTCACCCCCTGAACAGGCATTGGCAGAAATGATCCCTAGCCATCCTGCTGGGAAGGACTGCAGAGGAAGGGATACACACGATTAGGAGAGCACCTTCTATGTCTGGCACTCATATTTCCAATATTCTGGAGCTGGTGTGCTGCCGTGTACAATTTGAAATGGGAATGCATAAAAGGGACTTAGTGGCGAAGTTCCCTTTAGGGTCCTACCCTTCACACATCTGGTAGTCCCAGAGACCATGAGAAACCATATCTGTGCCCAAAGAAGGCAGTTCTAGATTTAGATTAAATATTAGGAAGAAGTTGTTCACTACAAGGGTGCTGAGGCACTGGAATAGTGTGCCCAGAACAGCTGTGGGTGCCCCAGTCCTGTTCACAGCCGGGTTGGTTGGGGCTTTGAGCAACCTGGTTTTGTGACAATTATTCAGCCCATGGCAGTGGGTTTGGAACTAGATGATATTTAGAGTCCCTTCTAACACAAACCATTTGATGATTCTATGACATTCTTTGATTCTAGATTGAAGAGGTTGGAAATTTTTTGTGTTCTCAAAACCTCTGATATTTTTTCCAATTCTTACAATTTTTAGGAATGAAGAACAAGTTGCAGCATCTCTGCTCAGCTCCCTAGCAGTGTTTGGATGGTGCTGCTCACTGGTTTGCACTCTGCCACATTCCCTGAGTGTGCTGCCTTTCAGGCAGACTTGACTGACCAGACTGAGTATGGTCAACACAATCTGTGAGAATGATTTTATGTTGGCGCTGTCTTAACAAGTAAAGATGTCTAAAATTCATATAAACACTTTCAGAGCTGCCAGAAAGAAAAAAAAATATAATATCTAAGGGGTAAGTGAAGTAAACAAGTAGGTAATTCTGTGTAATTTTCCTGTTTACCAACTAGTTTGTATCAATTATTCAGGGAATACTTTATGAAAAACTAATGCAATCATGATTTTTTCATAGACAATTTATGCACAGAAAAAATGAAAGGTTAAACTAAACAGTTTATTTATATGTAACAACTGATTTTAAAAGCTTACAGCTTTTCAGAAAAACTGTACTTTTACAGTTAGTAGCTTAATTTAACAGCCTTCACCATTGAAGAAACCAGGGGCGAAGGGAGGTACTGAGAGCTGCAATGGCGATTGACAACAGAGACAGTAACAGAATTAAGAAAAACCTGACTTGCAGTTCAACAGTCAGATTATCTGAATAACTGGGTTTTGGTTTTTTATCTGAATAACTGGGTTTTGGTTTTAAGCTTCCTAAGTTTGATTTCTAAAATAGCTCAAAGTTTTCCAAAAGTATCAAACCTACAAAATAAAGCCTCGCCAGTGTTTCCCCAGTCCCACCTCGGACTAACAAGTATCACAACAATGGCTTTTCTGAAGAGTTAAAAGCATTTCTCCTGGCCATGGTAGGAACTGAGCTGCTCTGCTGACGCTGGCACTCCTAGGGTTTGGCTCCTGCATGATGACTGACAGCAGCCAAGTTCTTTACCAGGAACTTGGGAGTTTCTATAATAATTTTATCATCTTCTGGCTCCCAAAAGCAGAGCAAAACATTTTCTGAGAAGGCAAAATTCTAAGGCTCATAATATAACCAAAGCAGAAAAATTCAGAAGATACTGTATTCTTTGTGTTACTGTGGACCAGCTGTAACCCAAACTGAGACAAGCTCTGGTTCTGTCACTTGGCCTCAGAGTTTATAAAATAAACTAAAATAAAGCTTACCAGGCACCTCTCAAACCTGCCACAGAAGTTCCATAGACCTTCCACTCAGAAAATATTCGGTAGGATAATTTCTTTTTTGTGCCCATAAGTCACCTAAAAGTCTTTTCTGTTGTTTCTTTTTCAAATCCATTCTCTTTTCCCTGTCATCATAAAAATTTTTCTCATTGTCCTTTCATCAGACAAAATCCATTAGAAGACTGTTCTTCCTCTTGAATTCACAGCTTTCAAGGGGACTGCATCTACCACCTCCCAGTTGGTCCCACTCAGGAACCAAATTTTATTTTAGAAGAGATCTTTTTTATCCTGTTCTGGAAAGCAAAAAAGAACAGGTGTTTCTACCCATTCCAGAGTTAGGAACCATTACTGGAAGTAAGAGGAGGGTTCTTGATGGAAATGAAATACCTCCTGTTAGATTATTTTCATGGTAAGGTTATATAGAGGTCTCAGTCAGAGATTGTGGCAGTGTTCACACATGTAATGAAAAGATTTTACAACTGTATGCCCTTGTAATTGGTCTCTAAAGGCTGGATGTTTATGCCCGCACTGAATCCCACTGAAGTAAGGTAAATGCACGTGCCCACACAGCTCCAGCAATCAAGGTTCAACTCAGAATGAGTTAAAAATGCCATTTGAAATAATAAATGCACATAGAAGGTCTTGGAAATAAATACCACAGCATCAGGAAAATAATACTTTCTGCTTGTATTCAGATCTGAGCATTATAGTCTAAATTGAGCAAAAATCCTCCGATAGCCCTGCATATTAGCTAAGCAAATATTTTGACAGTTATATTAGGGGGGAAAAAGGATTTATTTGACCAGGCTATTGAAATATAGAGGAGGTCTTATGAATTTAATATTCTCTTTAAAAATATCAATATCAAGAAAGGCAAGGAAACCACCAGCAAGAATCAATAGGATTGTCAGACATTGACTTAGAAACAGAAAGACCTCCACTGAAGAAATAGTTAACATCTCCTAATTCATCTTTAATTAGTGCTGCTCCAATGCCTTTTTCTTTTGGCTTTAAACATGTCTTGCAGTCATGTTTAAATGGGGCTTTGACAAAGAAAAACCTTCTGTGGTGATTAAAAAATACCCTCATGCAGCCAACTGCTGCAGTAAAAGACCACATTTACTGCCACTTCCAAAAAGTTATACCAGTCCTTTTGTGGAAATACCTCAGTACCTGAAAGTTTTCAGTCCATTATCCCCGTATTATCTTCAAAAGTCAGGAAAGCACTGTAATTTCCATTTCACAGCTAAAGACAGAGAAGAGGAAAGAGGACTTCTGGCCAGCTGGTCTCTCCCTCACATGAAATGAGAGAGAAGAGGCAAATTATCAGACCTGAGAATTTAAAAAGAGCTGCTTAGGGTGAAGGCCAGATGCAGTCAGAAAGTGAAGATATCTAAAAAACTTCCTTTGGAAAAAAATATCAGAAATTCAGGCGAGGAATTCAAAGATGTGACACAAAACATCATAAACCAGCCTAATCCTGGAAACAGCAGGGAAACAGAACAACTACCTTCAGGACTACAAAAGGTATTTAGGAGTGTCTAATGCATTGAGAAGGGAACTCAGAGCAGAGAACAACCACCTCTCTGTATCTGTTCCCTGTACCTACCTACAGGCCAGTTAGAAGAGCCAGCCCTGGGAAGCAGCGTATGAGTGGGATCACATTCCACAAAGGTACAGAATCCAGATGTCCCATGTTTTGCCAGCTCCTAGGCTGGAGAGCAGAGGCAGCTATCTGGAAAGGATGGGATTGCTCAGAGGAGGACTTCAGGATCACTCATCCAAAGCAATAGCTGTTGTGCAGCTCTTCACTGCAGGAGGAGGAAGAAATTCAGACAGGCCTTGTGCCCAGCATTTCATATCAAGTACCAAATGCAAATAAGGAGCTACTTAACTTTCCACAAAGGATGCCTATGTGTCTAAAATGCTTGTCATCTTCCTTTCAGGAACTTGTCCAGGGTTCCAAAGGAGTTTTGTAAAAGAGAATAGACTGGAAGTTGAATTGTGCAAGCCACAAACCACCTTGTGTCAGGTACAAGACCTGCCTCTTCCTACATATATAAACAGGCCCCAAATACCAGACATATAGTAGATTTCACATGAAGTATTTCTGGCCAGATAGGAATTTCCCTAGTTCACATCACTTTAAATGGAAATACGTGCCTGAATATACCAGGCCATTAGAAAACTTAGCCCTGATTCTTCCCTAGTTTTAGACTAGGACTGTACTTCCTTGATTATGGTTGGAAAAATACAGAGTCAATAAACTATTGTAACCTGGAGTCCTTGACCTGACATAGAGACACGAAGATCTCATACATATTTCTTCATCTGTGATCTATTTTTTTCCCTCTCCTTCCCCCTCACCCCCAGTCCTCTTCCCTCCATCTCTACTTCTAGCATTTTTAAATATACCTGCCTTCTACATAGTCTGGGCTAGCTGGGAGACTTTAAAACAACAAAAAAGAGAAATCTGATAGTGCCTTGAGTGAGAGATTTTTTTCCTGAAATGGAAGTGGATTTCTAAGTGGGATTTGAGATCAATATTGTATTTATTTATTCAGTTCTGCCTTTGGTTGTGTGTAATGTTATAGTCTTTGGCATCTAGACTTAGACCATTTGTTAAGAAGGCTGTTGAAGATGTTACAGTGGGATTTATTATGCACTTCTGCAGATTTATTTCTTGTTAGATAATTTGGTGGATGTTTCATGTACTGCATGCTGGATAATAATATAAAAGGACACCATGCCTGTAAAATTGCACAGAGTCTTTATTAGTAGAATAATTTACAGAGACATTGCAGCTGCAGTTGGCAATCACACCCTGCATAACCTCACTGACTTCCCAACACCTTTTCAGAACTGTCCTCCCAGCTCTTTTCTCCACATTTCATGCATTGACCACTCACCCCTTCCCCCTCTATTCCTTGGTTTCCTGGGGACAAGAGAAAGCACTGCTTACATCACTGTCTGAAGCTGTGAGTGATATGGACCAGTAACAAATAATAAATGGAAAACAGTGCCAGTAATCAAAGGTAAAGGGCCAGATGGAGTCAGTTATGGCTCTTGCACACCCCAGCATGAATTTAAAGATACATAGAAACACCACAAGCCTATGGCAATGGAAAAAAAGCAGATGAAGCAGCAACACTTCTTTTAGTTGGACTTACTCCTTCCCCTACTCCCTCTGGCCCCTCTCCCCTCCTCCTTTCTGAGGGCATGTGGCAGCTGGAGCTGCAAGCAGCACAGCTGTGTCTGCCGGCTGACAGCTGGCAGGAGGATGGGAAAAGGTAAAAGGGTTATATCCAGTCCATGGAAGGTCACCTTGCTCTGCTTACACCTGAACTTTAGGAGCTCTTGAAGGGCCACCACCTTGTCACCTCAACACCAGTTGTGACCAATTATCAGCAGTGTTGACAGCAGGCTCCCAGTAGGGTCAGCACCACAGCTGAGAGTGAGGAGCAAGTCTGGTACATGCTAGAAGTACATTCAGGGCAAAAAAGAGGGAATGAGTTGCTGTACAGGATGAATGCAGTCCTCCAGAACTGAAGTGGAAATAGCAACACAGTCAGTCCTTTGGTTTCCCCTGCCTGACAAAGGAAGAGTAAGGGTATAGGTAAGAGGCTCCCCTCATGGGCTTCTGGTAGTATATTCTTGTTTTGCTACCTCTGAATGACCACAAAGGGTATAAAGCAGAGGGATGTCAACTCTGGGAGCAGATATGCTGTAGGGGAATTCTCCCAGAACCTTGCTCTGAGTCTTTCCTGTGTCCCTGGACTTTCTTTCATTCATTTGGCAGCACAAAGGAAAGGAGAGCAAAAATGTCCAAATGATTTGAATTGTTTTCAACTCTGTGTTTGTTACTAAGATATTGCTGGAGGCTTTTGAGCAAGTCCTAATTAGCTTCAAAATGTGTCCCATTTCTTCTCTATTAGTATTTCAGCACAGCACTGAGTCTTAAGCCAGATTTGAATGATCAAGCAATGCCCACAGGAGCAGTCTTTGCACCACAGCACTCAGGGAGGGGTTCTCAGCAAGACCCAGGCTGGCAGACAGATATTTTAGTAATATCAAACTCCTTGGAGACCAGTGAATTTTATATTTCAGTGATGCCCTGATAGTAGACTTTCAAATAACTCTGGTGTGTTGGACTACGCTTTTAAAATTGAAAGCAAATCTGACCCTTCTAGGTATAAACATGGCCTGGTGTTTTCAGTGATGTCTCATTTTTCTCACAGAGCATGGAGAACGTGCTTTAACTGAGGAAAGAGTGTAAATGGAGAAAGGGCATGTGCCTGATGCAACCTGTGAATTACCACTGAGGAAGTGCGGTGCATCCAAGAAACACGCTGGTGCTGGAAAGGTCCCACCGGCACGAGGAGATACCACACCTCTGACAGGTCCCTCTTGAGGAACAAATGGCAAGCTGCCCTCAGCAAGAGAGTCTGGACTCACCTGAAAAGCCATCTGGCAGAGGTCCTGAGAGCCCACAGCTGCAGAGAGCCATCCATGTGAGGGAAACTAGGCTGCTCAAGCAGTTAGAGGAGGCAGCAGTGTCCGCAGGGAAAATCTGCAGTGACTGTGAAGCAGAAGCTGATGGTGATCCCTTAGGTCAGTCCCATTCCTAGGCTACTTGCCTCCATGGGTACAACCTGCCTAAATCTGGCATATTACAGAGAATCAGGAAAAACACGTCTTCTCAATTAATATTTCTCTTCTCCACATACCCACCTGATCCCTGCAGCACGCAAGCCCTGTGGCTGAAGGGTTACGTCCTGGTTTTCCTGCACACCCCAGCTTCTCCTCAAGTCTTACCTTGCTCCCAATGTTGCTTCATTGTAGCAAGCATCATCCTGGCCAGTGCAAACCTACTGCTTCTCTCCACAGGGACAGTGTTTGGCATGATCTGCCCCTGCACTGCTTTCATCAAAGTGCAAATTGCTTTCCACTTTCACTCACTAATTCTTCAGACTTTCCCCCCCTCTCCACGGTGTGATTCTTTACTTTTTCCTGGCACACATAAGGCAAGATAGGCACACAATAGATAAAGCAAAAGCTAATTGCAAGGCATGTTAAACACAATAGATGTGCTGGGAATCTATAGATCAATACCGACGGGCGTCCTTATGTGCACTGCATGGCTAAGCAGCTCTCACAACAGGCTGAACTGGGAATACATTGCAGAGACAATAATGGATTACTAGCTACAACCCCCAAACTAACTAAATAAAGGAGACAGACTTCTGGGTCTGTTCATTATTCTTATAATCCTAAATTAACAAAAACTCAGGGCTGTGGTGGGGATAAGACACTCTCCCAATCTCTCCTCCTGCCTCCCAGTTACAGTTTTGGATTAGTGCACTGAGCTGCCTAGGGTGGTTTGGCCAGGACCCAGGCTCTGAATTCACTCATCCCTGACAACTGCTGAAGTCTGAACTGCAGCAGCTGGGAAATCTTGGAGCTAGGCTGGCAGCCTGCCTGGAGACCAGAGGCACTTTCTGTGTCTGTATCCTACTCCTATAAGAGTCGGGGGCTCTGCTGCCTTCTGTCCTTCTGCACTGCCTTGTGCTCACAGCAAGGGAGGTAAGAAGGACTGAAGGAAAAAAACAGACAAAGGGCATTGGGAAGTCCACATGGAGAGTGGTAAGATATCCACACCGCTGTAGCTCCAGCCCTACAGTACATGGACATGGAAGGATGCAGACTGAACAGCCCCCCAGTACTGTCTCAAGAGGAAATTGGGAAAACAAGAAGGAAAAAGAATCTTACAGGAAGAGTGGAGTGTGGGCAAGAGCGTGTCTGTGCTGTAGCTGTGGATAAATGTAAAGTGGCACCTATTCCTAAAGACAATCCAGTTTTTACATTCAGATATTGTAGGAACAGCTACATCACTCAAAGGTATTGCCTTTTAAAATCCTACAGTCTTCTGCAAAGCTGGAAAAGGTTTTTTTATTATATTTGCTCTCAACACTCAGCAACAGAGTGTTCAGGGAAAACAGGGAGGAAATGGCAACTAGAAGGAGCAGACGAAAAGCAAATTTTTATCTGATTGCTTGCTTGAAGGATTCCTTGTCTGGCCATAATGATACATGGCATCTCCCAGCACCTCCCCAGGAAGAAGGAAACTCAGCCTGCCTGGGGCTGACAGAGCCAGTACAGGCATTGCTCCTAGCCAGAACTCCCGAGTCATTCAGCATGGTCACTGCCACTTTGATTTGCAACTCTTCCCCATTTTGATTAAGACAGATCTTTTTGTGAGCTCAGACAGCCTGTTCTTTGTCTTTACAGAGGCTTGATATATACTTTAATGAGAGAAGAGATGGCTCTCCTCAAGGGGCTTCTGAGACCTTTCAAAAAGTTCCAGCTTGACAAACATTAAAAAGGAACTATTATCTGGTTTGGTGACTTCCTTTTAATTGTCTAGCTCTGTTACTCTTGGTGTGATCTATCTGTTAATTGGTGTACCAGTAATGATGAAGGTTTCTGTCATACTGAGTCCAGACAAGCCAGACAGGAAAATAATGCCCATCTCCTTAGATCTATACGCTGTGCCCTTTGCATTAAAACCAACGGCAAGCACTTTGAGTGTGCTTGCAAGATAAATGTTGGGAAAAACAGACGGATGATACAGAAGGTGAATATAATGAGCCAGGCTGATCTCAGCCTTCCCTACTCTAGTTTTATTGGTAAATGTAGGTGCCGTGCATCTCCAACACCTTGAGCACGTAGCATTTTCATAGATCATGTTAGGAGCTTAAATTAACCCAAAGCAGTAAGGTAAATATATCTCTGCAATAGTAAGGGCACCAGAACCATCCTGGAAAAGTTTCTTTTTATAATTTGACAGCATATCAACTAATTGGGAAGCAGAACTTGTTAACAAGTGAAGGGGCTTGTTCTTATTACAGGGCTTACATATTTCTTCTGATAGGCTCATTATTGACATATCCTTTAACAAAAAAAAAAATCACAAATTTAATCTACCTTCGCAGCAAAGATGTTGTGAAACAGAGATATCTTATTCTACACAAGGGCTAAAGCTGGGGTGGGAGGAGGCTCCAATCTCTCCTGTAGACCCTGTTTTATCCTTCTCTGTACAATGGTGGCACCTAATAGGCCTCCACAGCATTGGGGCTTCATAAAATAAGCTTTTCCCTTGGGAGAAGGGACCAAGGTCTTCCTTTGCATGCAGATGGGCCACCATACATCCCAGTCTCCAACGCATGGTGAAAGACAACAGCCATTCTAGCAGATAGGCAGGTCAAACTCAAGACAAAATTGGTCCATAGGGACCTGACATACAAGGCAGAATAAGTAATTTCTCTGGATGCATCACATGGGAACCCACACTGTACATGGTACAGCAAAACATTTGAGGGAAATCTGTTCGTCTTCCCTACATTAGTGTGGATAGGCATTTCCAGGCAAGGTTTATCTGTGAGTAGAAATATTCCAATGATCTTTGGTAACAGCAGTTTTTTTTCATTAAATAACTTAATCAGAAAATCCAAGATATCCAGCCAATGCACTTCTTCCATTTCTCTACAGAGGTTATAATGCACACAGGTCATAATGCTAACTTTACAGACTTTGTTTTCTCCTCTCCTGCCCCATGACAGAGTTTTTATTTGTTATTCCAAGATAAGATATCTCCATGGCATTCTCCAAGTATTCATTTCCTCCCACAGTAATTGGGGCTCCAGCCAGGCCTTAGTCATGGCCACGGAGATGTGCATTGACCTTCCCTCTGGAGGACCACAGTCACTCTTTCTGGCTTATTTCATAAGGGAACATATTTCCCATTTCTTTCTCTTCACATGCAAGCTCTCTGTGCTTAAGACAACCAGAAAAGACAGATTTAATCTGGCTTTGAACTCCTGGCCCCCTTTACTGCTTGCAGTCACGTCACTCCTGGCTATAATGTCAAGGACAACACCCTATGGAAGTAGCAGAATGCTCCTGAAAACAAGGCGACTTATTTCTTTAGATGTGAGTTCCACTTCCCAGTAATAACATCTAAGGGTCACACAAGGGAGCAGCAAGACCTCATCAGCACTTGGAAGAAGCCTAGATGAAAAGGGCAGCCATACACTCATCCAGGAGAAGGAGAGTGAGGAAGAGAGGAGGGCAATTCAGAAATTTCCTTTGCTAATGTAACGCTGAAACAAAAAATAACCTCAAAGATTGCACTGTACTGGGGGCTTCTACCCGACAAGCCAAATGAAATATGAGAAGCTTGGAAGCAGGATGGCAAGCTTTATCAGAGAGAAAATGAGCACAGTGTATATCTGGCTGTCACCAGGAGAGGAAGAAGGTGCCAAGCCCATATCTGCTCCCAGCACAAGGAGCCGATGAGCTGCCCTGAATGACAATAACTCTCACAGAGAAGGATTCAAAGTGCCTGGGAAGTGATAAAAAAGCAGCCAAGCATTTCATTATCCTAAGTGCATCCCCTCATTATATTTTCTTTTAAAAACATCTTTTGACCAATTTTAATGCAGATGAGGAGTTGCCAGATTGACAGCCCTGGAGACTAAAGACCTTCCTCATTATCTGTAGTGTAGACAAGAGCAATAAAGCATCTCTCAAGCTCTCTCTGCTCTGGCAGTGTGTCTTCTGGCCAGCAGGATATGGAATGAAGGCAAGGGAGCTCTTAACACATGCTCAGTTCTTCATCTCTGTGTAGGGCAAGCTGCTAGCCAGCTCAGATTGTACCCTGTAAGGAATGTATGGAGGACATAATTTTATAATACAATAATGAAAATCCTCCATCAACCTGCAGTATGTGGTGGCCTCCATTTCTCAAGTGCAGTGCCGAAAGGATAAGCACTGTATAAGCCAACATCTCAAAATGAGCTGGATTCTTATGATCAGGCTATGAGCATTTAGGAGGGAAAACCAGGTCCCTGCTCTGCCCAGGGGTAACATATTGCCAAGCAGATGGTGGGTGACTTCTTGACTCTGAACAGGGCAGGGCCCACTAGGAAGGAGCTGACTGGAAGCAAAGCTGAGATTTTTCCCTTTGTGGGAACAAAGGTTTTCCCTTTGTCTTACCTTCCTTTAGCCCCTGCTGAGTCTTGAACCTGTGTGGAAATGAGAGACACTTTGCCCATTTTCTTTCAGCAGGGGAATCCAGCAAGAGCTGGGAAATGGTGCTTTGCACCAAGACAACCTCACATCAGCCCTGGCCAGAGAAGAGTTCACACCATAGTACAAAGCAGCAGTTCCCAGCTCCTAGTGAGTTAAGAACCATATTCCCTGTGGAACCACACTTCTGTCTCTCATCAAGGGCTGAAAAAGACTTTCTTTCTTTCTTTCTTTCTTTCTTTCTTTCTTTCTTTCTTTCTTTCTTTCTTTCTTTCTTTCTTTCTTTCTTTCTTTCTTTCTTTCTTTCTTTCTTTCTTTCTTTCTTTCTTTCTTTCTTTCTTTCTTTCTTTCTTTCTTTTTCTTTCTTTCTTTTCTTTCTTTCTCTTCCTCTCTTTCTCTCTTTCCTTCACTCTCCTTCCTTCCTTCCTTCCTTCCTTCCTTCCTTCCTTCCTTCCTTCCTTCCTTCCTTCCTTCCTTCCTTCCTTCCTTCCTTCCTTCCTTCCTTCCTTCCTTCCTTCCTTCCTTCCTTCCTTCCTTCCTTCCTTCCTTCCTTCCTTCCTTCCTTCCTCTCTCTCTTTCTTTCCCTCTTTCTTTCTCTCCTTTCTTCCCACTTTCTTTCTCTTTCTCTCTTTTCTTTCTTTCCCTGTTTATTTCTCTCTTCCTTTCTGCAATACCAAGACCTTCATACTCAAGTTGGAATAATCAGGGAGCTGACTTTGATGGGTCTTTCCCTGCACTATTTTTGAAGGACTTACTTGGGGAGAGCAGAGCAGAGCAGAGCAGAGGGAGCTTAGACTCACTAAGTCACCACTTTCTGTGGCAGTAATGGTTGTGAGTATTATATCTGTTGCCACAGACATTATTAATACTGTTATAATAGTAGTTACTATTATAGTTAATATAATAGTATTAGAGTAATACTATTATAGGGTGTAGCAGTATTATAGTAATAATTAATATTATAGTAGAAGTAGCTGCTGAGTTTCTTAGCCAGCTTTGTTCTTCATAGCTGCACCTGTATATTCAAAAGCAACCCCCAGCTCAAAAAGTAAGCTACTTTAAAATTAATAAATAATGGTTGGAATAGGCTTAAAATACTGTCTACTCTCTCACCACATGGTGAACTGGAAAAAACCTTTACTATGAATGCAAGATGGAGACAGTGATGTAAATCAGATAAGAAGATGCTCTTCATGTCACTTCCCCTCTAAGTGCTCTACAAACACCTGGTCTTCTTGTGTAACTTACTTCAACATGAGGTGGTGACCCTGCTCTTCATTTACAGGCTGTGATCTCAGTGAAATAGCACAATCCCTTCTTCCCCTACATGAGGTTTGTCTTGCCTACTCTGAACCCCTTATTACAAAGTCCACGGAGAACTGATGCATTTTTACTGCTTGCCTCCAAGATTGTTGAGCAAAGGATTAGCCAGGAATTTTCCCTGGGAATAGTTTTTCAACAGAAAGTATGGTTTCCACCAAACTGATTGATTTTCCAGGCCATCATTATTTTTATTGTCATATATGACAGGTTTATAAATAAAATATATTTCCCCAGACCCGGAGATACTTTAGAGTTCATACTAAATATTTTGCCCACTTTAATTCCGAGCTAAGTACATCTCATCTATCATCCCAGCTTCCTCTTTGCTTTCCCTCCTTTGCTGGCTCATCCAGGTGGCAACTATAGTGTGTTTAATGCTGTTCAGCTGATAGCCCAGGTGCAGACAGAGAGATGAGCAGTTGCAGCTTTCTTCATGCTAAGTGTACAAGGCAGGCTCATCTGCAGTAGCACAGTGTTAGAAGCAAGTGTTGCTGCAGAACGTAATTTTGGTGTGCTTGTTCTCAAACTCTTCTTTTCCATCCCAAGCACATGAGCAATGACTTTGAAATGTTGTAGGTTAGTTTGAGATCCGGTATTCTGGAGTATGCATATCTGCTATGGGTCATCAAGACTTACATACAGAATGCATTGCTGGGGAAGCTCTTCTAACAGCAGGGTCCATGACTAGGAGGTTCTGAGCCTGGCAACAGGGCTTCCAGGAATGGGAAGGAATAGGCATGACTCCTTCTGCATTCTGGAGCACCAGGGGAGGCTCAAGAGCCAAAGGTGGTCAGGCAGCGCCAGGGCAGCACCAGGGAGCACCGAGATGCACAGCTCCCTCTCCCATCACACTTTTGGACTTTACATCCTAAACAGATTGGGGGTGGGGAAGATTATTGTTTACATTTGACTGGTTAAGTGGTTTTGGACCCTGTTTGGAACCTGTGAATGATCTGAGAAAGGGAGCATAGCCAGGGTTTAAAAGGCTGTGGCAGGAACCTGTATGAACTCAGAAGTTTAGCTTCTACACTTAGTCTCTGTAATTTACGCTTATCACATTTTTTTAAGCCATCAAAGCTATCTATGATTCCTTCCATATGCAGAAATTTTTGTAATTATACTATTTGTGAGAAAACACAGATGGGATCTCAACATTTTTTTATAGTGTTGGTACTCCTTTGTCTGAGTAAACCAGGTTTCTCTTCTTTTTAATCTGTTTTAAATCTAGCTTTCAAGCAGTATACATGAGAGCAAGTTGTCTACGTAGCATCCAGAAGCTACATAATTGCTTTTATGTTCAGCAAAAAACACTCAGAAAGTGACATTCTGAAGGAAAAGTTTCTCAGACAAATTCCTCTTACACCATCAAGAACTTGTAAAAGGAGCTGCTTTCAAGACGAGAAATGTTTCCTCAAAATAAAATTAAGGGGTTTTAGGATGATACCCAGTTTTATTTTTCCTACTCCCTAGCCACAAATTATTACCAAATTTTCAAACTTCTGCACAATATGTTTTGTGCCTGTACAGGGAGCACTTTTGATGGGGGACAGAGGGTATTTTAGTTTTCATTATCCTGTGCTTTTATACAAATCTGGCCTCCCAGTTACCCTTTCTTCACAGATGTCTCCTCATTAGTTTTTCTGCCCACATATACATTGTACACCATGCTATATATAGCTGCATTTGATAAGATTGCAAGAAAGATATTATTTTCTGATGTGGAGGTGCTTATCTCCCTTGCTAGCTGTCATTTTTAAAAGTTCTAACAAAACATTTGGCTTCCCTATAAGATCTCAGAGGGCTAGGACAACAGGAAACATTTCATTAACCTGCTGAAATATTACTGAATTCTATAGGTGCACTAGCACGTTACCAGGCATTAATTCTTTGCATAAAGGAAAAAATGAAGTAAAAGGTCTTCATAGGATCACTGTAATTAACCTATGATGAATATGTAACTTCTAGTCATTCTGACTGGGTGCCTGAGTGCCACCTGGAGCCTCTGAGGGTTATATCCTGAGAGGAAGAATAAGTTTTGCATTGTACAAACAGATAAAGTTTAGTTAGGGAATGGTAATTTAATTATCATCCCAGAGTGAGCCTCCCAGGAAGCTCTGAAAATTATAGTCCTAGTTAGCATCTCATTACCCAGCATCTTGCTTTTATCCATTTTGCTTTGCCATGGCCTTGATGGAAGCCCTGACAGGAGGCACTTTGAGAAGGCTGTTTAAAGCTTCCTGGGGATTTGTGTCCAGGCACTGAGTCACATCCTCAGCTGGTTTGGCATGGTTTGCCTCAGCACACACCAAAGACACTGGTCCTGTCAAAGCTGTAGCAAATCCAGATGCGATTTCTGCCTGTCCTTTGAAATTCTTGGCTTCATTGCATCTTTTTTGTCTCTTCTAGGCACCCCTTGCCCTTTCTGAGTCATATCCTTCAGAAGGCTCCTTCATTCTCATTTACTGACTCCATTAGCTTGTAGTCATAATTTTCTTTTCTAAACCTCTTCTATAAGCAGCTTGTGCTAAGGCAGCATCCAAGCTGCTTTCTTTGCTATCTGCCCAATTACATGGGCTCAGTCTTTTAGGATTTATGGCATTTAGTATGTTTGTAGTGGCAGATGCCAATGGAGCCCTTTTGTTTACTGCCATGAAAACATCAATGTTTTAAATTTCTCCTCTGGACTGGGTGCACATTTTCAACTCATTGCTTGTTTTGAGACATCCTGTGCTTAATAGCTCTGTTTGTAGCCTTTCTCAGTCCAAAGTCTACTTTTGCAAGCTGTTTCTTTTGTGGATTATATATGAATAGGACCCAGACACAAATCTTCCAGGTCAGCTACCAAAGTGTATCCCTGAGATATATATTTTTTTTCTATCTCCAAATTAAATGGAAACATTTCTGGTTCATTTATCAGCTGTTATAAATCAACATCATTGAAGTTAGCAGGGCTGTACTGATTTATGTTCACTGGGAATTGGGCACATGCACCAAGCCTAGTAGCTTCTCCATCAAATGCTCTTTTGTTGTAACTCATTGTAGCTGTGCCTTTCTAAATGGTAGAATATTTGAACCTACTATTGCTCTAACAACAGAACATCATCTTTTCCCTCTGCTTTTTTCCTAGGGTCATGGTTTAGTTCAGTATAAAGTATCACTGTCAAATAATCTCACACTTCAGTTTGACAGCTTTTTATGTCAACTTAGCAATTGTATAACTCATCTTACATGTTGCAAGTTATGGAAAATAAGGTATCCAAGGCCAGAGTCTCCTAGATTCATTCTCCTTGCCATGTCTCTCTGGTTCAAATACCAGGGGATTTGGCTGCTACAAGAAAATATTCTTCTCCCTGTGTACATAAAGTTTGTACTGTGGCTGAGCCTGTCTGATCTCAGCATTGAGCGAATCACAAAGATTTAGGGCTGCAGTCAGCAGTTCATACTGCCTTCAAAATATGACAATATGACATGTCCTTCTATCTCCTTACTCCAAGAACACTTTGGCCAAGTCCCATCTCTGTACTGGGACGTAAGCATGGTTGTCTTCAGGATGAGCATATGGTCTGATAAAATGAAAATTTGAATCCAAGACCAACAGCAGGAAAGGCTTGGATGGGAAAGGAGTGGTCTTTAATATAATTCTCTTCTTGGCAGTAGAGTTGGCCCATCTTTGCCTTCCACATACAGACAAAATCCTGCTGTTCTGACTCATACCTGTGATAGTTTTGCTTCATGACAGTGTAATTCCAATCTGATTCCTTTTTCACCTGCTTTTCTAACATTACTTGCAGAAAATGCTACTGTTCTCTTTCCCCATCTCACTTTGGCCTAATCTTTCTGTATTATCTCTTTCCACATGTACTGTCATTTTTCCTTGAGAGAAATAGCAACTAAAATAGCTCTCTACTTCTTCTTTGCTATTTTGTAGACACTCAGCTAGGCTGTTTCCTTGGGGTATTTCTTTCTTAGGAGACAGAAAGCAGTCATTTATTGACTTACTCCTCCAAGCTGTTCAAAGGTTTCTTTTCTTCACCCACTCCTTTCTCCAGTCTGAGTTTTAGCTGAGTTTATAGCAAGGCAATGTCTCTGACTCTCCAAGGATATCTGTTAAGTTTTTCATAAGAACATCACCTTCTACCCCTTGCCTGCTGGACTTTATTGTCATCTGACTGAATGAAAAGACACTGAGAGACAACTTCTGCTATGAATTTCCTTGGACTGACCCCTGTCCTTTTCAGACCACTCTAAACCACATGCATCTTCCCAGACCATATTCCCACCCTGAGATATGTAACTACTACACACATAGACCAAAAGTACATTCCCTGAGCTAAAAAGTTTCAAAAAACCGTGCAAGACAAGTAAGAGAAATAACAGAGAAGAATAGAGAGAAGTGGACCAGAGCCAAAATTGCTACAGGCAGCAGCAAGGCCTGGAAAACCTCTCTGGTTTTGAAATCTTTTCTAGGTTTCAGAGCCAAGGGAGGCATGCAGGAGTGCTATAGTGGAGAGACAAAGCATAGCTGTGGAGGGTTGTCACTTCTCACACATGTGGGGGGCAGAGGGCAAAACCCTGAAGGTATTCAGTAGACTAGTTAAAAGACAGGCACAGAGAGCTGACACTTTGTGCCAGCTGGATTTATGGGAATTTTTATGTTGCACTTCTTCTGCACATGGCATCTTCCATAGCAGGAGGCTGATGGTCACTTTTCCCCATCACTTCTGCCAGTTGTCTGCTTTTTGCTTTGATCTAGAAGGCAGGTGAAAATGTCACTTCAGATTAAAGGTCTGGAATGACATTTTTCTACCTGCTGTATGTCCTTAGCTATCGTGTTTACTTTGTTTGAACTGCTAAGATTGCACAGTGAGACACCACAGAGAGTGTTGCTGCTGCTGCCTGACTTGTGGTACAGTAGTGCTCCTTAACAGCCCAGGTCTGCTGCCAGAGCAGGCTAGTTAGCTCTGCTTAGAGATTTCTTTGGGCATCTGTTGCTAATTTTGCAGGGCTACAATGATCCTTCATTCCTGGGCCATGTGCAAACTAATGATCTGTGTTGCAGTTTGTCTTTTAATTAAGTTCCAGAGGGGCCTCTCAGTGAGATGCAGATTATGAACTAACCTACTGACAGAGAATTGAGGAGGTGCATGCTCACCTCCTGTGGCAGGCTACATTGAGCACTGTGCCCCTGAGTCTGAAAAATCAGGAAAGATTTTCTGTTTATTTATCCCTTGCACAGATGATCTTGCAAACAAGGTAAAGCTTGCCAACAATTACTCTACCCCATTGTTATCAAAAGTGCCAAAAGCTGAGCAGATGGAAGCAGATGGAAGCAGGTGGAAGAATTTCTTTGGGTTTTCTTGTGTGGCATCTTATGTGGACACTGCTGGCTGTCCATAGGGACAGGATACAAGGCTACATGGGCTGAGTTCTACCACTCTAAGCCTCCCCAAAACAACCTCCTTTTTCTTAGGGAATTAAGCTGTCAAGCATTTGGAGGGAATTAAAAATGACATCCAGCCATCTTACTCGGGAAGGATATGCTGGTTTTGTGTGTACAGGCACGCTGTGACTGAGGAACCAGTGCAGAGCAGCAGGCAGGAGGTGGCTGGACAGTGGCTGCCACATTACAGCACACCTACCTGTTAGGGTTTCCCCAAGCAAAGCAAAACACCAGAAGCAAATCAGTCCAGAAACTTACCAGAATTATACCAAGTCAGCCTGGATGGACCTCTTGCATCAAGCAATAAGCCAGGGCAAGCTTGGGAGAGTGTGTGCATTTGTGGTGGGGTAGCTCCTCTGAAGCTGCTCAAGCTCTTCACTGCTGCTTGGTTTTTTGGGATGAAAGAGGTGGCTTTGGGGACACAGACAGGCTGTTCTGACCCTGCTTGTGCCCACACAGCTTAGGCGGACAAACTGAATGAGCCTAGCTCCCTCCAGGCCCCCTGCTAGCCACCAGATAGCTCTGACAGCCCTGGCTGCTAACAGATCCACATTCCCCTCTGGGACGTGCGTGTCCTTGTGCCGCTGCAAGGCTGAGGTGAGTGGAACAGGTGCAGGCCAGGATGAGCTAAAAGGGCCCCAAAAGCAATTCAGCTATGGAAAAGATGCCATTCAACTTGCAAGAATAGACAGATGATTTCCTGACCTGGCAAAGGAAGGATCCAAGAGATATCCCTGTTGTCCTGTTCCTAGCACTGTGCTGAGGGCTGCAGAAACATGCAGAAAGCATTTTGTCTCTGCAAAACCACCACTCTTACCCAAGGACTTTACTGCTCCATTTTAGCCGATGGAGATTCCAGGATGGGCTTCAGATTGCCTTAACCACCAGCGTGAGGTATGAGACAACACAATTTGGCTGTGTTTATCTATGTACAGCCAAGTTGGTAGTGGCAGGTAGTGGCATTTTCAAAGTGGAGCTAACCCAGGCTGGGGCAAATGGGAGGAGATGTTCTCTAAAGGTACCAACTTCTCCCATTGGTTGTTGAGGCACCCTCAGCATACACTGAGCCCCTCATTGAAGCTGGAAAAGATGAAACCCTAGCTCAGAACGAGCAGTTCCCACAAAGAAGGTGGAAAATATTTGTTCCTCGGTGTATTTTTAATTTCCTAGATTGCATACTTTCTTTGGCAGAAGGAGATGTCAATCAGAGCTTTGTAGAAAAAGCAGAGATTCTTGATAAATGTTACTGTCGTTACTGTTTGGCCTCCCACCATCACTCCACTGGACAGGACACTGGCTGCTCCATGGCTCTGCCTCTCTGCAACATGTCACTTGTCATCAGATGGAGTTATTGCTCCGAAATTTTAGTTAAGAGAACCAGAAGGCAGACCTGAGTAAGATAAAGAAGATGAGAGAAAAGTGAGGAAGGAGGAAAAGTCAAAATAGGAAAAGAAGATGCAAGAAGTGATAGAGGGCAGGATGCAAAATAACAGTACCTGGGGACGTTCCATACTCTGGAGAAAGTATCAGCTCCTGCATGTTGGGGAAAAGGATTCTCACTGGTTAAACAAGGCCAGGAGAAAGGAAGGCCTTCAGAAAGGCAAGGCAGTGTTCTTCAAATGTGTGCCAGAACATGAATAGCCCTAGGCTGCTGGTTTAACCAGAAACTGGCAACAAAGTATACGCAAAATCAGAAATGACAAAACTTTTCTTGTCACACAAGGTGAACTTGAACTCAGCTTTTGGGGATATTCAAAAATTTTTTTCATTTTTTAAAATGTTTGTGCAGTCCTAATGAAGAATATACTGCTGTGGCTGATGCCACAGTTTTAAATTATGCTCATAAAACAGCACAAGCCTCTGTTGCACTTCTTGGGAAAAAATCATAATAGTAGTAGTTCTTACAGTTATCTCCTCAGAGCATCTGGGACAGAGCAGGACCTTAACACATGCAAGCTTCTGCCTGCTCTAACTTTTGCTCTTTTTTCATCAGGAAAGGAAATGCTAATTTAGAAAGGGCAAAAGTCTTCTAGGCTTACACAGAACTAGGTTTTATCCATGCATCTTTGAACATCCATATGTTATAGAGAAGATTTATTCCTGACAGCTGAATACTACTCAGATTCCTAGGGAAAGTAAATCTTTCCTTTAATCCTCTGCCAGATTACTACTACAAGTCTGTTTGTTTGTTTGTTTGTTTGGATGCTTTTTGTTTTAATTTATGTGGTAAGATAGAATTTAAATAGTAGAAATCAAAATTATATTGGTCTACCAAAACAATTTGGAAGATATTGCTACATTTTCTGAGACTCTGAGAAAATCTGATGTTCCTAACTAATAGAGTTATGCCCAGGAGATGCCTTAAAACAGGTTTAAAACAGACAAAGTAATGTTTTTCTGCAAGTGTGTGGTACAACTCTGGAACTCGTTGCCATGTCACCAACCCTTGAGGAGATTAAAGGTGTAAAAGGGCTGGAAAAAGGAGAGTCAAATGCACAGAAGGTTGATACCCCAAGCAGCTATTAAACTTAATGTTCCGCATGCTCTGCACCTGAGCACAGCAGATGAAGAGGAGATGAAGGTCTGTCCTCAAGGCTAAAGAATTCATGCTTGCCCTTTTTTTGTCTTTTTTTGTCCTTAATATTCACATTATTGTTTTCTGCCAGAGACAAGACCTGGGTTTCAATGGTCCTGTGGTCTGTGTTTGGACAGATATTGCTGTGTTTTTTTAATTTGCCTATGCCAGCAGAGCAATACTCCTGTGAACTCAACTAATGTTACCTAAGGAGGTGATAGGGCTACACAAAAATAGTTATAGAAGCAGATGTAACATGGGCAAACCCTTAAAGATTACAATATATTCATTGGAAAAAGCCTTTTTTCTTGATGCTAAATTGACAAGAACAACGAGTTAGTTCTTCATGCAGTTTCAGGTAACAACCATTATTGTGAGACTTACGAGAGTAGCTGTAAATTATAAGTGTAAACAAAACAAATCAGAGATAATGGCTCCAGCTGATTTTTTAACTCCAGGAAGCAAAGGCAGAGTTTTGGAATGAGAGGTACATGTGGTTCTTCATGCTTAGAAAACATGCATTAAATTTTCAGAGAACTGAGATAAGATCAGTCAAAGTGTTTGGCTCTAATGTGACTTGCTTGAAGGCAAACTTCATTGCAAAGTGGAAATTTGAAGTATTTTGATATCTTTTCTGAATGCTTTTAAGCGCTGCTGCTCAAAACCAACATGGATCCTATAAGATAGTCAGGAATTGTTTTTTCCCACTCTTTAAGTTGAACAGGATGAGCTGACTTTTAGCTGTAGATGAATGAAAAGGGAATTTAGTTCATGTATATATCAGTTTTGTGGATAATTTAACCCGCTCAAGGTTAAGCTCATCAACAGACACTCGGGAGTGCTTGCCCTTCCAGGCAATGGAGTTTAGTCACTGACACAAATGCCCAGGGGAGCTCTGGATTTACTGCTTGAGGCCAGGTGACCCACCACAGCCTTCACCTCACAGACTAATGAGGCAGGGACAAGATGATTATTTGTTTTGCAGGCTCTGTGGTTTGCCTGAGACAGGGCATTCCTAAGCAGATATTTCCACATTGGAATATTTTCCATGCCATTAAAATTAATGCTCCTGGATATGCCAGGAAAAACTGGAGAAAGCATGAGGTTTACAGAATGAAGATTTCATGTCCCTGAGCTTGAATGATGTAAGCTGTGGGTCATAGGCTAGGTCATAGGCTTTCTGCTGAGGTCCTGCCTAAGGGTGAGTATCAGCCATTGCTACACAGGTATCATTAATCTGTTGAAAATCTGCCAGAAATGTTTCTCGGTAGTTGCTGAGACTTGATTGTGAGGGCAAAGGGAGAAGGTACCCTTTCTGACCTTTTCCATTTCTTGTTTCTATCATTTTGTGAAAAAAAAAATGTTTATTTTTGCTCTAGTAATTCAAGTAAAAAGGTATCTCTCTTGACTTTTTGTAATGTCCTGAGCAATTAAGATCATATATTTTCTCTCTTCTTCTCCTTAGAATTAAATTAGCTTCATAAGAAAACCACAGGCCAGTGGTACCAAATGTGCAGCTTTTAATAGTAGGTCTTGCAAGGAAAATATTCCGGTTTTATTGACTTTAGAAATAACTACCTTTAAAACAAAAGAATGCCTTAAAATCTTGGTAGTTTGAAAGACAATGGCAAACAAATCAATAAGAAGGCATAGTTAGTATGTCATTTCAAAACACCTTTTCTCACACGAGGCAATGTAAAAGCAAATATTGATTTACCCTCATTGGATTTTGATGGCTACTAGGACCTATAAAGGAACTTTCAAAAGATTGAAAGTCAAGAACAACACAAGTAGTAATTAGCTACTGAGTTAGAGAACCCATAGCATCTACGAAACTATAAGATGAATAAAAAATAAAAGGAAGCCAAACAAGGGAGAAGATGCATAGTCTGCTGTCCTCACGTTGGTCTGAAACATTCTTGACAGTCTGATGGAATTTCACATGAGCAGTGCCTCCCAGAAAACCAGCACAGTCACAGAGCAGAGGCAGTGACCTGCCATTAGACACACCTTCTGCCTTGCTAGGGATGGCAGCTCTTGTGGCAGTGCAGAACCAAATCCTGAATGCTTGTTTTGCACCCATCGTACCTTTAAACAACCTGGCTCCCATGTTTGAGCACGTGTGGAAATATTCCAACTGGTAAATACACAACAAAAGTAACACTTGATTCTCAACATGTTTCCCATCCCTTTGTGAATACATCAGACACCAGGGTCTGGCCCCAGGCAGACTCTTGACTCCACAAGGGCAAAAAGTGCCAGACTTGGCGTTTCGTTAGGAACATCACTACAGTCACTTACTTTAGATGGAAGGTTTACTGCGTAAGACAGTGATAGGTGGCAGATGGCTGCACAGAAACTGTGAGACCTGTCTTAAACAGGATTTCCCAGCCAAATTTCAGGATACTTCATCACATTGTCTGCAGTCTCAGCTAAATTTCAGAGACTGTTTCTCTGGCTTCCCTAAACAGTCATGCAGCTCCTCTCAGTAATGAGAGGACCAAAAACAGCTTTCACTACAGACCTGAGCAAAATTAATTACAAGCTTCCAGCTTCAAGGCTAAACACTATTGGCATGCATCTCTGAGTAAAGACATATATTTACCTACAAGTCATCAGTGTAGGCTAAATCATAATCAGAAAGGAAAAAAGACAGTATGAAAACCCTGCACTAGAGTGTTCTTTGTTTTTGTCTTTGTATTTATGTCTTGGGTTTTTACATACTGGGCTGTTATCAGCACAGCATAGCTAGAAAATTTTCTCAAAAGGTGAGGAAATCAAGCATTAGCATGACTCCAGCTGCTTGAGCTCTGAGGAAGACAGCTGATCACAAGATGGAGATGGACACACTGGAGATGTGGACTAATAGTTAGAAATCAGTGTAGCTCCATTCAAACTATTGATATTTCACCAGTGATAATTCAGCCACACATTTTGCCAAGTACTACTTATAAGAAGAAAGTTGGATCCATCCTAGGTATCAAAACCTGTTCCATTTCCTGTGCATTTCCACAAAGTCTGCAATTTGCTCCACAGACTGAACCCACCACCTCTTACCAAGTGAAGAATCACACCAACCTTGTCTCAGTGGAGGCATTTCCTCATGGACTGCTAAAATCAGAACAGATTTATATGACTGGTTTGGTTTTGGGTTTTTGATAGTCATAACAGCTAAATGAAGGGAATGAATTGTCTTTTTGCTGCAAAATAAAAAGGCTGACCAGAATTATGAACATACACAAGCACAAAAAGGGACTTGGGTGAAGTTCTGCCTTCTTTTGTCCAATGGGCAAGGGAGAGCTAAAGAGCCATCCCACAGGCAAGGCTGGCTCTGGCATGTGCAAGCCTATCTCAGTCTCACTGCAGCACTTCCCCTTCTGCTGCAGCAGCAAAAGGAAACCAGTACAGCAGGCTGTGTCACACCCAGGCAGCTTTGGGTACAGCCCTGCAAGGGCAGCAGTTGACATCCAGCACTACTCTTGCTCTGAGAGATCCATGGAAGGTTAATATTTTCTACCACCAGAACCTTCTGGGGCTAACTCACATCTTGGCAATGAAGTGACTTACTTTCAACTCATGTTCTGTGTCAAAAGATCAGCAGATTATGGAAAGTACTCAGCCATGGGATCCTCCCTTCTCTACAGCATGTAACTCCTAGGGACCTTGCTGCTGCCCTTCTAGGACAGGTTGACACAACCCACTTGTCCCTGCTTTTGTCACCCCCAGCCGCCACCTACACCCATCATCTCCCACACTGACTCAGACACAGTTTACAACTGTTTTGCTGCTCTGAATTCCTCTCCCTGCCCCTGTGATTGCCATTGCACTGTTTGCTCTGTCAATCATTCCCTGCTCTCCACCACACTCCTCTACATGTCTATGAAGTACTACCACCACTTCCACCTTCTGACTCTTCCTTTCTCCTCTCCCCTCTTTTGATCAGCCTAGAAGGAAGCAAACTTGCCTCTGAAGAATGAACTGTTGGTCCTCAGAAAAACCTCACTGTTTTATTTCATGACATTTAAGGTAACAAAATCATGCGTGCCCCACATGGAGCAGGGTTGCAATGAAAAGAGACAGTGACAGCTATAGGGGTGTTTTTACATTAGCTCAAAGTTCAACACCTTCAAGCAATGAGGATCAAAGATAATGGGTCATTTCTCATGCCTGCTGGGCCCACAGGACCCTGCATACTAACAGACTCCTTTGGCTCATAAACTTGCCACAATATGACATGATAATTGGGAAGGGAGCAGACACATGTCAAACTGAATTAACCAAGTGACTGTTATTTGTCCAACACGGCAGAATACTTTAAAGGAAAACTTTCCTCATTCTTGGCAGTGATAGCTCAAGCACAGGAAGACATACAGATTGTTTTAGTCTTTGGTCACACTCTGCTGCTTCAGAGAAGTGGGGCACAGAGACCTGAGAAATGATTTTTCGAGTATTTTAGTGGTCCTTCTGAAAGCATCAAGTGGTGGTGAAAAACTCATATTCCTTGGTAACTTGAGGTTCTCTGGACAAAATGACTGCCCTTTAGCTTCTGGGAAAAACTCTTCTGTGGCTGAGGGGTCAAACTGCATTTCCCACCACAAATTGTTCATGATGCTTCTTCACTGCAGAAGGTTTTGTTGAACCTTCCTTTTGGCCTTACCCAGAATTCTGGCTTGAACACTTTTTGACTCTCTACTTACTCCCACACAGATTTGAACCCTGCTCTAAAACTCAGCAGACATTTGTAGCCACTTGCCAAATTAGTGTTTGAGCCAATCATAACCAACAGTGGAAAAGTGGGAAGGGTCAAAACATGATGTTTCTGGCTCACAAGGCCCAGAACAGTTCCTAGCCAGGAGGGTATCCAGGAAACAACACTTTGGTCTGTGTATGGTTCCTGGTTCTCCACATACCCATTAAGGGCTGGCATCAGCCCAAAGGGATAGAGAAACTTTGATGTGGTTCTGGGAAGGAATTTTAAGTTTGCAGTTACAGTCTACCCAGGAAAAAAGAAACTCTCTGTTTCCTCCTGCTCAACAGGCTATTTGTTTCCCTGTTTCCCCCTGATAACACTGCACCAAAACCACGTGAAAATTCAACAGTGCAGCATGCTTCATGAGAGGTACATTTTTGCAAACAAGTTTATTTGGAGATAAACCAAGAACTGTTGGGAAAATATCCTTCACCAGCTCCCTCTGTGCCTGGAGGCCAGCTCTCCCTCAAGGGCACCTGAACAGACATGGCTGTCTGTCTTCCATGGCCCCATCAGAGCAATGATCCTTGACAAAGAGAAAGAAGCTCTGTTCAAAACATTTTGGATTGCCCAAATACATGTTTATGACATCTCTCTGTGTCCCCAGAGACCAGTAGGAACTCTTTGGTGCGCTGTCTCTCACCTTGGAACTTGAGACTTTGCCCCTTTTGATGCTGGTTTTGGATTTGCAGTGACCCCTGTGTGTTAATAACAACTCCCAGCTCCTGGAGTCATTGCATCTGAAATTGTAGCAGAGGGGGCAACACGGGGTGAGTGCATTGGGAAAGGCAGGGCCCAGAGCCATGCATTTGACCATGCAGCATTGCTGCTCACCATCCATAAATGTGACGGCAGGTAAGAGCTGAGAGCTGTCAGCGAGGCTGGTCCTCCCCAGCTGCCAACAGCACAAATCCACTGCACCCTCCTTTGTCTCCATAGAAACTTCCCTGCTGTCTGCAAGAGGCCAGCAAAGAGCTTTATTTCTCTGTAGCTATCCCTTAGCATAACAGATACAGAAAGAGTGAGGAGATCAGCAGAACTTTAAGGCAGCAGCAACAGCAGGGTCATGACAGTGCTGGTGAGGCAAAAGCAACTTTAGCCTGATATTTAAGCTGGGATGCTTCCCTGCATCTCTTGGCTGCAAGTTTCAAATCCACTTAAGGGACTTGAAGACTCAGCTCCCATGAATTTTCAATGGAAAGGGACCACCTAAGTTCTCTAGGCAGCTGAGGAGTTAGAGCAACTGAAAAGCCGAGGCATGGGCTACAGGTCTTCTGAGGATAACATCCATCTTGAGATTTGTGGCATCTTGGGTGAAGCTGGAAATTGTAAGATACAGAGCCAAGCATTCTTCTAGACAGGAATGCAAAGGCTAAAAAGGTACAAAAAATGATGGGGAAAAAAAGGCTTTTTAAAACTCTTTTCTGAACTTACGTAAGCTCTGTCAAGCTTAGGGTGGGAGGACAGGTCGTTCTGCTTTTTAATCCAAGACAGTTCTCAAATATATAGCAGAACTAATTAGAATTTTTGCAAAGGCAAAGCTTTTCATTGGTAAATGGTTTTTTTTTATTTAAGCACCCTGAAAAGCAAATATGATATTAGAGTGTCTATTTCTTATGAAGTGTTGGATGACATTCTTAGTGCACTGTCAGAATTGTTACTGAAATTATCATCAAGGATTTTTATTTCTTGGTTCTTTCATAATTCTTCCTAGACTGTTTTTTAATTTTTGGTAAATGCTGCACAAATAATCTCTACAATATGTTCTAAAAAATTGCAGTGCACTCTAAACCTAAAAACAAATCCAAAACTCTTTAAAATGGAAATAATTTGCATATCTCCACATAACATTTATTTCTCAATTATTAATTTCTGTCACCAGTGTTCCCCAAGAAAAGTTTTCTGTATGCTTGGGAACAGTTTTTCATAATAATGTGAAATAAATTGTAGTGTCATTATAGCAAAACCTGAGTGCCATTTGTTCAGTTCAGTCATTCTTATATTCCTAATGCACCCACTTCTGTGACATCTGGGCTGTGGGAGAGACTGGGCTGAACAGAAAGGTCTGGGCTCAGCTTTTCTCTGTGGTCTGTGCCTGACATCATCTGCCTAAAGACTTACAACTTCTAAAAGACTTACAACCTGTGCCAGGGAGGGAAACATGAAAAGCGAGCTAACGAAGGAAGAAATATCTGTACCCAAAATGTGATGAGAGAGTTAGAGCAAAAAATATTTCATAGGGATATTAATATTTCCACTTACACTGTTCTGTGTGTGGCAGACAGATAACAGGGAGAGAAACACTTTACAAGAGACAGAAAGGTAAGACAGATTGGCCAGAATGGAAATAGTTTTAAAAATTTACTACTCCAAGGTTTCAGCGGGTAACAAGGATTTACCATGCCTGTCAACCTCAGCTTCCTTCTGAGACCTGAGCATACAACATTGCTCATCTCTAGGCAAACTGCTTCAGACAAAGAGGTAGGGCTTTTATATAGTTATTGTTCTCAGAGGTAATTAAAAACTTCCATCAGATCTCACGGAGGAGCAAAGAGGTATTGAAAGCAAATGGAGGAAAAATAATATTAAAAGAACCTTTTGTCTCACCTTCAATTAGCCATGCTGTCTCCAGCACATTAACTGCATGGCTCATTACTGATGAATAACTACCTTTAAGGTGATGGACTCAAACTGGAGACACTGTGATCGCTCATTTGGGGAGTGTTTAGTACTAAACCATTTGCCAGAACCTTTTCCAGTGGGTAAAAAGGGGGAAAGAGGGAAGTGGACTCTCTCCAGACTGGGTATCAGCTGCACACAACCTGAGTTCACTCATTCCAGTCTCATAAACCTTTTCCTCATGAAAAAAAAAAAAAAACTGTAAAAACTATAAGTGATTTTGTTTTGTTTAAGAAAGAACAATAGCAAGAACTGATCCTTCAAATTCAGAGGAATATAGAAAAGTTCATAGCCTTCTCCCTCATTCCACCTAAAATCCTGGGAAGGGGAGGGAGGGTTTTTTTTTACATAGCAGGGTGTATGAGCCAGCATTAGTTCACTTTCACACCACATAAATTTACTCCACTTTTAAGCCTCTGAATCTGGGAGGCTGAATTCTGGTTTCAGTAACAGAAGAGCAAATCTGTTGAAGAAACATTGAGCTTTGCTCCTCATGGACCTCACATATGTCTGGATATGTTCCATAAGTTCCATGAGCTGCAGCTCAAGCCTGAGCCTCCCCCGCATTGTCCCAGGTCCCAGACAGCGTGATCTCTGCCAGCCACCAGGAGTGACTCCAGCCTGAGCTCTGCACACTCAGAGCAGGGAGGCAGGCAGGGCCCTGCAGAACTGCTCCTGGAGATGGGAGTTTTATTGAAAACATCATCCAAGATGCAGAAGGTTTAAAACATTTAAAACATTGTGAAAGTGACTAAGTCTTCCAGTGATAAATCCTGAGAGTCCTTGCAGAATCACGCACATCCTTGACATGCAAAAGAAAGAAATGAAAGTCGGGTCCACTAGTTTCTTGACCATCTCCCCAGCACAGAGGAATGAAAAAAGCAAGAGGATGCAAAAAGAGACATCAGCAGCACCATATACAGTTTCTTTATCAGAACATTCTTCTCTTCATGAGAAGCACATTATTCCCCTTATATATTCCCTTTATGTATTCCCTTTATATAAGGCAATTTGGAACAGATCCATAGCTATCACCGTAGATCACCTAAAGTCTCCTGACTTCATTAGAGCCCTGAAGAATGCTGAGAAAGATGAGAACCAAATTATTATTTTATTTAGCCAGTTTTTACTCAACAGGGCGATGAGGACTTTTTAGTCTGGTTCTGTGACTCTCTGCCTCCTGTAACACAAATCTCTCTTCCTTCAGGAAATTCCAAGCCCAGGTTTGTTCTGCAGAGAGGAGATAAAAAGTCATCTGTTAGAGTGCCAGGTAAGTGCTATCCTTTCACACTCTACAGAAGAGAAAGAGCTGGTAACAAGCACTGTAGGGTGTCCGAGAGGCAATGAAGAGGGCATTAGCACACAGGATCATGGCAGCAATTGCTGCCTGAGAACTGCATGATACTCATCTTTATGGCTCCCTGAAGCCCTGGAGTGGCATGGCAGAGGAACAGCAGGGTCAGAAGAATCCCTCAAAGCTCAGCTCTCAGCCCCATGAGCTCAGGAAAATGGGAGCAGCAGGATTAAAGCACACAGGTAGGCTGTCCATCTCCAGCTAACATCAGGCAGTGATGTGCATGCACTGCTGTGGTGCAGCATTTTTGGTGCCTTTCCTGGCCATACATTTTAGCTCTTTTTATACACAGCTGTCTCTGGAACTTTTACAGTTCCAGAAACAATAAGATTTCTTTAACATGTTTGCCCTGCCACTGTCTGGCACCTTTAATTCTGCCAGGAGCTAAGCCTTGACACCTCTACTGAATTTTAAGAGGAAAATCTTTCTTCTTGTTTCACCTGAGGGGAAAGGCTGTGACAGAAAGACTGCAAGAAGGGAATGGGATCACTGTGAAAGAGACTGGGAAAGGGATTGACTAATTTAAGTATTGAAGTGGGCTTTCTCCTCTTCTTACCAGCAGTGGAGGACTTTTCTGCATCCTTACAATGCTTCTTTTACCCAACACTCTAGGTACCAGCACATCCAGAGACCAATGTCCCATCTCCTAAAGCTGTTCTGATTTTCCTGATTCTCTGTCCCTTGCTCTGCCCTGATTCACAGATTCCCAGAACCTGCCCCTCTAAGTGCAGGATCTGAGATACTGCACCCTGGGAGCTCTTGGAGGAGTATATTAAAGGAGTCCTGTTAGTCTGCCTGCTTTCATTGTCAATACTCATATTCTTTCATTGTCTATATTAATATTACAGGGAGATACTGGAACAAAGCCAGGGCAAGAATCAGGCTGGGTAAGAGAGTCTTTGGGGGAGAATTACTTTCTCAGCCTCTCCTATCCATCTCTGGTCTAAGCAGCTCTCTGTCTTGATGTTTCCTTTCCAACAGGCTGCTCAGAACTGGCAGCCCATTTCAGAGAGAGATGTCATGTTGTTCCCTTGCTTTCCTGGGAGGAAATTTCAGTGCAGAAGCCTTGATCCAGCAGATAACTTTTTGGCTGTCAACAAGGTGTTAGAGACCATCCCTGGAATTTATGGAGCAAGAATAGCAGACTCTTTAGCAGCCACAGGATGAATAGGAATGAAGCTTGGTATGCTGCTTCCCCACTTCCTGAATAACAGAATGATGCAACTGAAAAGGCAAGGTTTTATCATGCAGATCCAGATCAGCCCTCACTTCCCTGACAGGGAAATATCCTGTCCCTCAGATATGGCTCACACCATCCTGCTTCAGCAGCTCCCGTGATCCTGCATCTCTCTGCAAGACCCCAGGACCACAGTTCACTCCTGCCAAGCTGTTGTCTAGGTCATGTTGAGGCTCCTCAGCCAGAATCCTGTGCCAGACTCACCATTGTCCCTCAGCTCCTCAGCAGCACCACTGCCACCCACTATGATGCTCTGGGACAGCTGCTCATCAGTCTGCAGCCCTTCCACCATAGGAAGCAATCTTTACTTCCCCAAAAAGCCTCTTTTCCCACCACCAGGGCTATTTTATCATCTACAAATTATTACACCATCAAATTATTAGGTCTACTTTATCTGAGATCACTATGACTATAACATGCCTAAAGATGCAAGAAACATAATTTCTGGTTTCCTATATATATATATATGTATATGCATATGGGAACATAGAATTCTCAGCAGTAGTCCAGGTCAGAGTTCCCCAAATCCTTGGGGCTCAGCTGCTGGGCTTGCAGGAAACTGGGCTTGCAAAAAGGAGACACACATTATTCCTGATGTCACAATCACAAATGTCCTAGTGCTGACACTTAAAACACCCTCCATCTGTTTTGCTCAAAGAACAGAGCTGTGGGTCAGGCTGTTTATTAGGTACTAAAATTTTAATGGAAACAGTTTTTGAAGAGCAAACTTTCCCAGCATATTGTAAATGTGCTTAGATACCCAAAAAACTGCTGCATGCTCAGATTCAGAACCCATCTCAGGTTTTGTTTGATTATTTATTTATGGTATTGTTCTTTTTAAGACAACATTTTATCTTGTGTGTTAGCTTCAGTTGGCTGGGAGGAGAGAGACCTACCTACAAGCACATTCACCAGCCTCTGAAACAGCAAAGGATCTCATGTCTCTCCAAAGGGACAGTGTGTTGAAACCTACATGCAAAAGTCACAATAGCACAAATACTTCAGGTTGCTTAACATTTTTGGCTTTTCTTTCATCTCTTGGCAGATGCCTGTTTCTCGCTTAAACTGTAAATGTCTGGACATCAGAATCTCCTTGGCACATCCCAGCATCAGGCTGACAGGGACCAAAACAGGGCTAAGCACAGGTGGCTCCAGCTGGTAAAGTCACAGAATGACTGAAACCACAGGAGGACGGAGGGAAGCAGTGGGTGTGGCAGGGTTAGTTTATAAAGCTCTTCCTCTATTTCTGTTTATTTTAATTTCGACACTTTTCTCTGTTTACAGAGCAACAGACTGTATTCTTTATTTCAATGTGGGGTTATTTGGGGTTTTCCATTTGGTTTTTAAATCCTGTCTTTTTTTTAATTTAAAGCTTTTTGCTCTGCTTTGTGGAACTTGTAAAACGAACATCTCCATCTCAAGGCTCTGATCAAGGCACGGTCAGAGAAGTCTTCGGTCATGCTGCCATCACTTTCTAGCAAGCTGCACCCATTTCACGTTCTGGGGCTGTGCTGTCTGTCTCTGCTGAAGAAGCAGTGTTTGTTAGCTCAAGTGCAGCTCCAGCTGCCACAGCTGGACTGCCCAGTGGCAGTGAAAGGTCCCCCCTGAGGGGCGGGTGCTGCTGCAGGCTCTCCCAGGGTGCCTCATCTGCATTGACAGCACCCATCCCTCCCCAGGGACTGCACAGTGAGCACCGGCGTCTGACCTCAGCGCTTAAATGCCATCAAGGGGTAAATGCTCCATTTCAACATTCATGCCCCAGGTAAAGCTTAAGCTTTCAGCTGAAAGCTTCTGCTAAGCACCAATTCCCCTTGGAAAAGCTGTCCCTGCATCACCATAACTAAGTTCTCAGTCAGGACCCAAAACCTTATGATAAAACAAACTCCATGGTCTTTAAATTACTTTCCCAAGGTTTTATGTGTTTTGTTTTTTTTTTTTGAAGTCACAATCATTTGCCACAGACACAGAAGCTAGCAACAGATCTTCTTTATTTCAAATAAAATGGGAGATCATTCAAAATCATGAGTGCAAGCAGTAAAGTTTGAAAATACAGCAATACAATACAGCAAGCATCAAAAGAACAGGCATTATTCAACACTAAAAATGCTAAAACACATACCCAATAGGAGTAAATTTCCCCTCAGTGTCTTTAAGACCTGTTTTCCATATTATTTCCCATTTTCAGGGACAATCTCAGAGCTAAGAGTCCTAAGCAGAAAGTTCCTTATGCTCTTTTTACTTATAATATTCCTAATGTTTCTGGGTCCTAAACGCTGGAATCTGTCATATATAAGCTATGCCTTGTTCTTTATTTGTTTGGATTTTTTTTAACACACAGCCCAATTTCTGTTTCCTGACAGCTCCTACCCCCCTCAAGTTTCAGGGGATTTTTTCCTGGGTGATCTGAAGGTAGGAATTCTGTTCTCAGGCAGCCATGTGAGTGTTATTCCCAGTTAAATAGTGGGAATAAGCTTTTCCTTCTTCTCCAAGACTAACTTCCACCTCTGTGTGAAGCATAAAACCCTGAGGGGCAGAAGACTAGGTCTCATCAGACTCCCTTCAGAGTCCTACTGAGCAAATTCACTCTTTTCCTGAGTTGAGTCCTTTTTCTACCTTAGCAGGCAGAATAAGCACATGTCTTTGTGAAGTTCCATGCCAATTTGAGGAAGACCTTTGTACCACTGAGGGTCACTTGAGGCTTGTGTTGGCCTGAGTTCTCTCTCCTGTTCCTGCCCAGGGAAAGCATCTTCTGCCCAAAAGAGCTTCCTTGGGCTTGCTTTGAGCAACAAGCAACAGAGATGAACATCAGCTCAAGCATGACCAGTTTTGGCAGCTAATGTTAACTTGCAATGACACCTGCAGAGATAAGGGAATTCAGAGTTGGATATTAGGACCTATTCAAAGACATTTAATTAGTCCAACAATGGTTGGGCTTTGCAAATTGTTTCTTTTTGCTTTGTGCCTGTTAGAAACCCTCAATCATTCATAGCATTATAATTTATGGTTACGATTTTGTGTCCTGGTGAATAATTAAAGCTGCATGAGCTGTGAAACTTTTATTACTAGGTTAACTCTTCGGGTTTTTTTCCATGGCAGCTCTTTGAAATGCAAGCCACTGTTGCTGTTAGTGGTGACTCACCATCCTAGCCAGTGTTTTTTGATGTTTAAAAAAAAAGAAAAATCAATTATTAAATGGAACACTTTTCTCTTCAAAACCCATTCCTTTTAACTCTTTCCTATGCAAAGCAAACACAAAGCTATTTATGGACAAGAATTACATTCCCTGAATCTGCTGATATAGTTAAGCACCTAGGCTTAACAAATCTTAGCACAGGAACACCCACACTGAGACTCAGTTAAAAATTGCACTAGGAAGCCCCCTCAGCTGATGAAATTTTTTTCAAGCCAGTGAAAATGCCTGACCCTTCTAAGACTGAAACAAAAAAAGCCATAGATGTGGTGCTTGTAAGTTTTCATACTCACTTTAGCATATCTCTTTCTGGAGTGTTGGCAGCCACAGAAACAAGAGGATTTGATGCTAAAACATGAGAAGACATTTAGTATTCCTACAGTAGTGTGACGCCTCTTGTTATAGAGCATTTTCCATGGTGTGCCACTTGTATAGTGTGCTAAATACCTGGTGTAGCATGGCATGCATGCCAATAGTGAGACCTTACACAGACAGGAAAACGCTGACAGATCATTTTTTAAAATCCTCTAAACTAAAAATCCTATGAGCAGCTTTCTTTCTTTCTCTCATCCCTCTTCAGCTTAGTGTATTTGTCATTAAAGCTTTAATTGCATCTTTTCAGCATGTGATCCTCTTCTCTACCCTCTGCTTTAGGGTTCTTTCTTGGATTAAGCAGAATTTCTGATGCACATGATTGTTATGAGATACATACAGGGCTGAACTGCACCATGCAAGAAGCAACTAAAATCCATAACAGAAGATTGGATAGCTGTAAGGACTAGAAAATGGTAATTTCTTCTCTGGAGTAGTTATTTGAGTCAAACTCAGGGAAAGCTGACTGTAGAAAAATGATAGGCTGATACCAGAATTGATGGTGCCTCCACTTGTTTCAGTGGATCTGGGCCAGCTTACACTGTCCAGAAGTCTGGCTCCCTTGGCTTCAGTGGTGTTACACCAGGTGCCAGACTGAGGCACACACCAACACTTAGCACCCCTCTTCCTGGGAGGGAGCAGGATGCCTGAGGATGTCCAGTGGGCATCCCTGCCAGTGCTTTCCTCTGCCAGTGTCAGCCAAACTAGAGCACAGCATGTCACACGTCCCACACCATAAGAATTCACAGAGGGACATCATGACCAGGGGCCAGCTGTCATGCACTTACATCTTGAAATTTCTGAAGTTTCTGAGTCCATTTGAGCCCAAATAGAGTTCAAGTTTTCCCCCTGCCTGGCCCAAGATGAGGAATCAATGAGACACTGAGGTCTCTGTGCCACCAAACCTCTCACTGGACTTTCTTTATGGGATCTGTCTGCCCAGAGGCTCCAAAGGCCCAAAGTTTCCACTCCATGAATGCTGGTGGGATTTTATTTTTATAAGGAAGCAGCCAAGCATGTAAACCAGTGATGAGCTTTATTTACAGTACAACAGGAAAAAAAAGTAATTCATTTGTATCATGCTAATCCTTATCCATTTTATATCTTTGCTCAAGGACTGCTTGTGGCATATTACAGATTAATTCTTCTCTGGGGAAGGGCTGAGCAGAGCCCACCCCGAGCATGCAAAAGACATAAGCTCCTCGAGTGCTCAAACCTGTAGAGGGAAAACAAACAGGGCCACAAGAGCCGAGGAGCCCGGGTGTATTTTTGGACTGCACTGAAGCAAAGCGAAGACTCTCTGGGATACAGATTAAGATCTCTCACTTGTTGTTCCAGCTGTCTCAAAGTGGAGATGACAAAGTCTCTCATAAACAGATTGAAAGGTCATTTGATTTCACGGTTGCTTTATTTGAGTACCTCTGTGTCCTCCACTGAAATGTTATTGTGTGCCTTCCTCAGAAACACTCCTCAGTGGTTTCCCATTACGACACATTAGGGTACACAGAGCATTAGGGATCATGGGGCAGCAGCTGTTCTCAATTATAGTGGCATAAATTTAATAATTCCACTGACTTCAGCGGAGGCATTAATGGCTTACATGAACAAAAATGAAAATAGGGTTTGGTCTTTGCACTCTAGATCATACATGGAGGTGTCTATCTTCTGAAAATGAAGAGTGCCAGAAATAATGAAAATATTTTTACCACAGTAAGAAGGAATGCCATTTCTAAGACACCAGCATTTTATTCTCTTCCTTTCAGTACACTCAGTGCTGATGGATGCTAAAGGTTAACTGAGCATTTATCAGCAGAATGTTTCCCCAACACCCAAAAATTCTGAATTTAAACTTTTGAAAAAGATAGAATGATTGTGTCATTCTGATTGGAATTTCTATTTATTTATTTATTTATTCATTCACTATTAATATAAGGGTAAAAAACTTCAAAGCTCTAAGATATTTTTGTTTTCTCCAGCCTGAAGTGTTACTTGGCCTAGAATTCACTTCAGCATTTTGGTTTGTTTCTCATCAAGTTCTAACACCAACAGTCAGAAATATTAACATTTTCTATGAAAGAAACAGGAGCTTTTTTCTTTCACTTTATAGATAACATGTTTATCTAAATATTGTTAACCTAATGATTTTTCTTAGAAGTCAGACATATTTCTATTACTGATTAAAAATATAATTAGACAGATCAGTATTTTCACAAATTGCCCTTTTAAACACAATATTTTCCTCTTGTATTTTTTGCATATTGATGGAGTGCGTGGGGAAAAGAAGCAAGAGGAGATGGTGTATTTATCTGAGTGAGAGGAAGCACAGTAGGAGAGAAGAAACACCAGCAAAGCCCGTAAGTTTAACAGACTAGAAGAACCTGCCAGCAAAAAGATGAAGAAGGACGAAGAAAGAACTCAAAGACCCTGGCTCACATTTCATGACTTCCCACTGCAAAGTCTCCTTTTCCTCACTCACCAGAAGTAACACTTTAGCCAAGTTCTGCTCCTAATTGAAGCCCAGGAGATGCTTGAGTAGCCATCAGTGGTACGAGCAGCTGTGTATCTCTTGGAGACAATGAAAATCTTGAGATCCTTGTTGGAAGAGACACCACCAAGGCATCCCCAGACACAGCAGGAGGGCTGAAAGCATGGGGTAAAGGGTGAGAGAGCAGTGGGCCAGTGCTGGTATTGACCTTACTGTGTGATGTAGGGCAGCTGCAATGATCACTGAGGAAGACACAAATCATGGATTTCTGCTCTGCCTGCAGAGTATCATCTGGAGAGCTTCAGTGCTGCAAGCACCCAAGGATGGTTTCGAGGACTGTATCTGGAGGGCTCAAATGCACTCCACGGGAAAAGGGCAGAAATGCTGCTCAGTCAACCTCCAAAGAGTCTTGTTCAGTCTCTAAAGAGCCTGAGGAACAAGACCTCCGAGCTGACATTCAATTTAAAACCAATTTAGAATAAAAATTAGATGCATTATGCAATCTGTGTGAATGGAAAATATTTGAAGGTAGATGTCAGGCTGAAGACTTTCATTTGAGCACAAATAACATCAAGAATGGGAGGAAATCATGTCCAAAAAAATTACAGCTTTGCAGTCACTAAACCATTCTAAATGCTGATCACTGGGGTTTTTTTGAGGAGTAAATTTTAAGGTATTTTATTATTTTCCCTCCTCTAAACTTGACTGGGAATTGTTGTTGTCTCTGATTTTAGTTACAATTGTGACTTCTGTAAGTCCTGGAAAAAACAGAACCATTCTCTGCACTTTGCAGTTCAAATAAATACAGGGGAAAACAAATTGTATTTTGCTTGATGATGTTGAGCATCTCCTTCCTTTTCATTCAAACACAGAATGAGGAAAATACCATGACAAATCTTTTCTGAGTTAGTGGGAATTTTGTTTTGTGCAAGCTAGGGAAGATATTTGGATCATTGCTTACTATAACTTGTTCCATCTGTTTGTCTGTTTAAATGACCCTCTTCACCTGAGCACTTAAGATTTGAGGATCTATTCTGAGTCCTTGTGGCAGATCAGTCATAACAGAGAGTTTGTCTTTGCCACAGGTTTGCATGCAGGTGGTTATTTATTACCTTTGCTGCTTGGGATCTTGTAGTGCCCAAATCCAAGGATAATCTGTTATGTTTGTTCTAAATTAAAAAAAACTGGTGTATGCAGGGACTGTGGAGACAGATAATTATAGAAAGAGCACCATCTATTGTCAGGTAAAAAACACCATGAGTGCTGTTTATAGGCATAGAGCTCCAACAATGTGGAAACAGCTGTGGGATTTGTACCTATTCCAGAAGCTAAGCAAAAAGTACTTTGAATGCTTTTGGCCCCAAGAGGAAATGGTCTGGGTGATATGAATCCTCTTATGTCATAAAGTATGAAACACTGTAATTTACATCAGGCTAGGAGGTTTTATGCCTGTTTCCTTATAGGGTCCTGGTAGAAGTGGGTCATGAATGGAAACTGAGTCACAGCTTGATGGATGGGGACAGTTGTGGTGTTTAGTGGGATATTTAGATGACGTGGAAGCAAAAACAAGTCCTGAGAAGGCCTGGCTGGCTGCAGGCAGCGCTCAGCTCTAGGCCACGGTGCAGTTTGTGCCCACACAAAGAAGCTGTACAGTGTTTTGGCTGAGGTGTGGGCTCTGCAGCCCCCATCCAGGATGGGCAGAGCACTGCCAGGTAGCCCTGGCCAGAGCTGGCCGTGCTCCCTCACCTGGTGCAGACTAGATCAGACCTCCTACTCTTACTCTGCCTGCCAGCAGGCACTGATAAAGGCCCCAGACTGGTCTGAGCTTTTGAGATTTGTATCTGGAGGCAGTAAGAAGAGAAGGAGACAATTCCTCAGTGGCTGTTTGGAAAGACTGCTTCATTCCAGGCAATTCAAGTTATCATGCCAAGTACTTCATAAATCATTTATTTGTCTCTCTGCATTTTCAGTAGACAACCTAATTATTGGTTTAATGTCTTAATAGAAGTGAAGGACAGTGACTGTCCTGACCATCTTGTGTGGCCTTTTCTGCTGTATACAGAAAGGAGAGAAGGTGCCAAATGAAGACAAAAGTAATTAATGATATTTTCTTTGTCCTTCTTTCATAAACTTTCCCATGCCAGTGAACCTGCCTTTGGATTTTCCACACAGCGAGACAAAAGATACGAATGTAAGTTTTCAGGGACATCTCAAACCATCAGAAAAGCCATTTCATCTACTACTAATGTCAGCTAATGGCTTGATAACTCAGCATGTGCAATGGTTCCCTCAGAAGCACACTTATCAACAAGCAGAAAATAGACCATCAGAGAGGTTTTAGGAGGGCAGTATCTTTGTCCTCCAAACAGATGCATTTATAAAAGAACATGCCTCTACCAGGAGGCTTGTGTATGAGGACTGGAGTGAGGAATAAAGCAAAATACAGAAATTAATCCAAGCCACTAGAAGGAAGTCTGATGGTTGTAGCAGAGGTGAGGGAAAGCAGGTTCTGTGTGAGCCAAGCAGCCACAAAATTTTCTGCAGGTAGACAAGCACCAGATGGGTATGAGCAGGGAACAGATGAGGGATGTGGCAATGAGGTAATGCAGGCAGCTGTCAGCAGAACTCACCAGCTTGCTTGTGTGGTTCTCTGATGGGTGAAAGTCTCTCTGATCCCTGCAGTGACTGATTGTGAAGGGCACTGTGCTTGGTAACTGATGCAGAGAAAAGGGGGAAAGCATGTTGAAGCAGGCACAGGGGAGCTGACCATTTTGTCTTGATTCCGAAAACTACAGTTCCCTGGGATCTGAGCTAGGAGTGACAACTTCACAAAAAACAGTGTCAGGCACTTATCTTGGCTGCCTGGCTAGTTTTGTCTGGCCACGCTGCAGGTTCTTGATGACCTCTCCTCTCACTGCTGCTAGAGTCTCCCTGCCAGCAAACAATGGGGTTTGACAGGCACAGCACATGAAGGACAGCACAGTCTCTGGGGATTAGCACTTCTCAACCCTGGGGATGGACAGAGACCTGTCAGAAAACACTGCAAAGCCCCTCCAGCTTGGTTCAGGCTGGGGAAGAAGAAGTGGGCAGGGGTGATGTACTTTTGTCCTAGGGTGATGCTTGTATCCCCAGCTGTGTGTTTTGTTTATGCTGGGTATGTTCTGTGCCTTCAAGACTGGCTCTGAAGAGCGAATATTTTGTTTTGTTTTGTTATCAGCCTGTTCACTCTCCCAACAGTCGGCAGGACACACAGACAGAGCAGTACATGGTGCTGCTTTTGTTCTTTGTGCTTGCTTTTCCTTTGCTCCTGCTTGTTAGTTAGCTTAGCTAAGCAGTCCAAATTTTCCCTGAACTGTTTTTTCTTTCCCTTTCTTGGAACCACTCAAGCCTGCTCTGGACTGGGACCTGGGAACACCGAGAGTTTGCACCTTGTGGCCTGCAGCAGCTGCCCCAGCACTGGAGGCACTGATAACAGAGTGACCATCCCCAAGAGCGACTTTCTGAATTTGTCGTCTTTTTCAGAGCAGTGAAAGAGTGGTGTCATCCAGTATTGTTCATTTTGTGTGCTGGGAGTGCTGTGCCTGTTAAATAAACAGGTTCTTTCCACTTCTGTCCGAGGAATTCTTCCCAAACCAGTTGTGGGGAGAGGCCATGTAGATTTGCTTTCTGTAGGGGCCCCCTTTTGGTGGTTTTCTCCCAAATTTGCTGTAAACCAGGATAATTTTGTATGTAATCCCCCAAGATTACAGGTGCACAGCAGCCTGGGAGTGTCCCTTTCCCATGAGAAGGGCCTGAATTAAAGTGCAAATCAGGGTGCCACTGGCCTTTTCCCTTCCAGCCCAGATCATCCCCTCAGCTGTCTCTTCCCTGTGAGGAGCACTTTGGACACAACAGATGCAAGGGAGGGCAAAAGTGTTTCCTTCAGCAAATTTTGTGCAAATCCTAGGCTATGAGTCAAAAGCAACTTTTTTACACTTCAAGTCTCCCATCTGCAAATGCAATTGAAATGAATGAATGAAGGAGCAAATATCTTAATGAAGCACACAAAAGCCTTTTTTTTTCCTTTCCTAGTCTTTCACATTCAGCATTATTCATTGATTCAAAGGACAAAACACTCTCTCTGTGGTCAAGCATCAGAGAAGCTTGATGATTACCATATTTTCCACAAGGGATTTTAATAAATTTATTATTATTATTATTCCCAATTGATTGTACTTTTAAACCGTGAAAGGAATAATGGTGTTTCACATGTACACCTTCCCTGAAAGAAGTGAAGGACCAGAAGTCCATTTGAGTAGAAATCATTGTCTCTCCTCTTATTGGTGCCAAGCCACAGTGCATCGTGTTGTTCTCTTCTAAACCTCAGAAGATTTATGCAGCTTCAGTAGCTGCACTCACAGACCCCTTTTTTTTTCCCTCAGTGGTACTGGATTTGAAGGAAACAAATAGATGAGTACAAATCAAGGCACGTCAAACCTCGAAAATACATGTGGTCTGACATGAGTATCTAAACCAGGTCAAGTACAAGAACCAAGCAAACTGCCATTGTAAGCAGTGAAAAGTGATTTTTTTTTAACCATTATATCAGTGTAAATAATCCAAGGAAGGGTACTGCAGTGGAAAATTTTTGTATTATTTTTTTCCAAGCAGTTGTGTGGTGTCAGATCTTATATTTCCCTTGTAACACACTGAACCTGAGAAAGTGTGGGATTAAACTGCTTCATCTCCTCTGTAATCTAGTGTGACTTCTCTCTCTTCCACTCTCACCTTACTTCCTCCTTGATTACATGACAGTCTTACACAGACTTTTTCATCATTAGATAGTAAAGTGCTCGACAGTGATGAGGGGTGTTATAGTCTGCATTTCCTGGTGAGTGAACTAAGACAGGGAAAATTGCTGAAACCACCCAGCAGCAGAGCTAGGAGCTCTACCCAGCCTTCCAGTCCCTTCTTGGAGCCTGTCACCTGCATCAGCTAATTTAATATGTTGTAAAGAAATACAGTGGAAATACTCAGGCTTTCATTTCCTACCTATTGAATGTTTCACTTGCAATTGCGTTATATAAACCTGATAAAGGAAACAGCAAAATAATAATACTAATAATACCAAAATCTACAGAGGAAAAAAGGGGGAAAAGTAAGAAAAAGGTGAAACCCATAAAAAATATCCTGAGAGTTCATAAATGGAAGGAATACAGAGAAAAAAGCAAGAATCTTTCCCCTGTCAAGTGGAGCAAGCTCCAGCCATACAATATTCATTCTGCTAGCTAAGGTTTATAGGGAAATGTACTTTTAAACCTCAAGCACATATGTGAGAAACTAGGCATGAATTTTTGGAGTTGATAAATTTGTTTGTTTGTTTAATTATTTACTATTCTAGACAACATTAAATGAAGCTTTACTTCTGATGGAACTCCAGGCTGGAGTGTCAGGATTCAGAGAAAACTGTGGAGAAATGGGGAAGTGACAGCTGAATTCTCAAGTTCTAGATCTGTTATTCGCTTGACTGCTATGGAAGGAAACACTAATTAGATGATGAGGAGAACTGAGGAACCATGGCTGAAAAAGGAAAATGAGCCTCATTTTTAATATCTGCATTCCTCTCAGCAGCAACATGGACTTCAATATCTACCCTGTGAAATTCTAAGTGATACCTAACTTTGATAAAAAATAGTGATATCATTCCCAGATGACATCCATCTGGTGATTTACAGGATGTGTAGTGAATGTATATCACGTTCAATGTCATAGGAATTTTTATCTTTTAAAATAGTGAAATGAAATTAAAAACAACAACAAAAAAAAATCTTCCTACACCCACATCATCCTTTCTCAATTTAAAAAAAAACCCACAGAAAATCTTTAAAATGTAAGAAACAAGCCTATTTTTCAAAAGGATGACTAGTTCCACATGGAGTTTAGTTTTTGATAAATCAGTATTTCCAGATGAAAAATACTTTAAAGTGTCCTGAATGTTCCATTTCCTGAACTGAGCTCCAATGGCACTGCATAAGGGCTGGCACCACAAAGAGCCCCATCAATGCAGTTGTGGGGCTCTTCACAATGGCACAAGGAAGTCAGCAGATCCGGGCTGTCCTCTGGCTTCATTAACGTGCTGCAAAAGCCAGAGACAAAGAAGAGACAGAACTACTGATGCAAAAGACAGTGCTACATCAGTCCTCAGAAGATCTTTATTCACCTACTGGCATACCCCCAACTTTTCCTGAGAGTTCAGGGAAACAATTCAGCATGTTCTGATCTGTTTCTGGAAGGGAGTATCTTAAGACTTCTCTTTTTTCCTATATTCATTTTTAGGACAATAATTTTATCCAGGAAGGGCTGTCTCTCACTAGCTTTCTGATAGAAAGAGATAACATCCAGCTGAGGGAGGCCCTGACCTCACCAGCTCATTAATGTAGGATAAACAACAAAGAACAAGAGCACATTGGCCAAAAGACTTTCTTTTTCTAGGGCTGCGCATTTGGAACCGTTTAGCCTGAATTAATTTGGTCTACAAGAATGAGTACCAAGGTAATGATTACATGAGCTATCAGACCTGTTTGAAGCCCAGGTCAACATGGACCACATCCCAGCAGGGAATCCTGCTTCAGCTCCTCCTTTAGCAAGGAAGTGTCTGAGTTTGCTCTTCCTGCATGCAGCTGAGCAATTCAGCTGATCATGAGCATGAGAAATCACCTCCCTGCCACAGCAGGGACAGGTGTGACCTATTGCATTTGTCATCCCTAACCAGGAAGGCAAATGGACAGGAGAGATATTTCACCAGCTTCCTAGCCCTTGTGTTTCCTGAGGTTATCCAGCATACTCAAAGGCCACTGGCAGTAAAACAGTGTTTGCAGCCTTCCCAAAGCAGGGTGTCCCACAACATGGCAGGGAACAGGCTTGGGCAGGCTCTGCAGGGCAGCTGGCACTCCTGTCAGTAGCAGCAATCCAGGCAAGTGTTCCAGGAAACCAGGAACTCTCATACCCTTGTTCCTGTGTGCCTCTCTAACCTATCCCATTAGCTCTCTGTGTGATTACATCTTACAACACAAATGTGCTTTCACAGCGCAGCCAGCTACAAAGGAGGAACAGCATTAAGCTTGCAAAAGGGAAGGATCCTAGAAGCAAAAACAAGTCAAGCTGATACTTGTGCTCAGGCCAGAGGCATTTTCCCCTGCTGGAGACTTGTTGAACTAGGAGGCAAGGAAGTCAAGGACATCAGGAAGGAGAAGATGCAGCTTCCCAGTCAAAGCAACAGCAGCCAGTGCTCTTTGTAGTCACAGTTTCAGCAAAGCATCAAAGATATGTGTTTGCCCTGTGTTCCTGGAATTCCTGCTCTAGCCTTCTGAAGTTTCCCAGTCTTTCAGCACTTCATCCATAAGTAGATTAAAAACAAAACCTTGGTGACCAAGATCTGACCTCTAGACAAATGCCCTGCTCCTAAAAACTGGAGTCCAGCCTGGATTTAGAGGGAAGATTTTGGAGTAAAAAAGGTATTACCCTGGAAGATGAAAAGGGAAGAGAAAAAGAGCTGCAGCTAAGCTGCAAATGAATGGAAGGTTATGGACAAGGTGATGAGAATAAATTTTATGTTGAGGACTGGAGGAATTACAGCATTTCTGCACATTTTTGGGCCTTAAGGAACTGTGTGTTTCCTTCAGGAATTCTAAGGAGATTGGAGGCTCAAATAGAGAACAACGAGAGCTTTGCAGTGTGAGGGCTGGAGCGCATGACCATGTGTGTCTGGCATGAAAATAATTGAGTCATTCTCCCTCTGGAAAAGACAAAGAGAGAGTAGCTTAGGCCATGCCTTTGGGGAAATCAGCATATGCACAGAGCAGCAACAGTGGTATCCTGGGCACCTGCTCTTTCCAGCAGGGAACCAGCATTTTCCTATATTCCTTTGGAGTTATCTGGTAATTTTCTGTTTCAGACCAAATCCTTAGGAGAGAAGGAGGATTTGGCAGGGCAAAAGAGCAGTCTATGAAGATTTATTTTCTCAAAACTTGGATCTGACTTTCATCCACCATCTAATATGTTCAAATGTTTCTCTCACCTCCTCCTGTGAGCAATGCTCACACACAGATAATACTTTTGCTGCTCCTTTTCTTAGTGTCACTGTTTATATGAGAATTGCAAGGCTCTTCACAAAGAAAGGCTCATATCACCATGGGAGAATCCAGAATCCAGGATAGAAGCCATTCTTTCAAGGACATACAGCTTTAGTGCAGCAAGATCAAAACTTGATACCAAATTTCCAAGTTCTCTAAGTCTGCTCCAGCACATCACTCTGTGTGCAACCTGCAGCTGCAGCCTACTTTGAATTAAAAATAAACCAACATCAAAGACCCTCTGCAAACATTTTTAAATTCTGTTCATGATGAAGTGGTTTGAACTGCCCTGGTTTTAATATTGTCTTCAGCATTTTCATGGATTCTAATCTTATTTTCAAATATTATTGTAGCACAAAGAAAAAAAAAAGGGTTTTTTCTTTTTGTATAAGAAATCCAAGTTTTTCTTATGCAATTATAGAAGATTGGTGAAGAGGGCCCAAACCTGCAGAACTCCAGGCTCCAGAGCTACGTGCTTGAAATACCTTACAAATAAATACCTGTGCAAGCAACACACCCATGTCTTTGTCACACAGGCATGGTTCCAAGAAATCAACAGCCCAAAGACCTATGCTGAGCCCACTAACTGCTTCAATACTATCTTCTAGAATGCAAAGGGTGACATCAAGGCAAACTGCCTAAAAGTTCACCTTTTTCTTGTCAGAGACAACATTGATTCTCTGCCTGCCAGCTAAGGACTGTATAACTCCTCTGGCTTTCACTTCACAAGTCCCTGAAAGCTTATTTGAGGTAGTTCTGTACCCTCTCCATGCTCTTCTTGGCACTTTGTTTTTGTTCAGCTGGGATGGAGGCCTACCACATGGGAATGAATGGGATCAGCCTGCTGCAGGCTCCTTGGGAGAGATCTGCAGCTAAATAGTGATTTCATTGATTTTAGCAGTCTTCTGATTTTTTAATGTACCTTGGGAATAGGTAGTTTGGGATAAAGTTATCAGTCTTTTCTCTCACCCCACCTTTTATTTTCCCCTCAACAGATCTTAAAAGCCACCCAGTAAGCAAATCTGTACCTGCATGCAGGAGGTGCATGAGATTCCAGCACACACCCAGCTGTTTTTATCTGAGCCTGCACTCCAGGAGGACAAAGTTCCACCTGTGTATTACTTGCCATGTTAGGGGGCCCTAGCTTTAATGGGTGATTTCCATTTGTCTCCAAAAACATACTCCAGGTATAGAGGGATAGAGAAGAGGCTGTGAGACATCCCCCACTTCCCCCTTCCCCAGCGCATGTACACAGGTAGGAAAAGAAGCTCAGTTGACTTCTTTGAGATTTCATAAACCTCCCTGTGCTTTCAGTGTGTGCAGCGGCATTCACCTGGGGAAATAAAAGTACCCTGAGGAGATATAAATACCCTGCATCAGTCCATGAAGGAGTAAGAACTGGCTTCCATCTCTAAGCTGGAATCCTACAGGGATGGTTTGCTTTGTGATCTACATTATTTATTCAACTTGTCCTCAACAGCAGGGATCCTGCTGGAGCATGGTGCTACATCTCAGCTGGACCCTAGTATCTCCAGCAGAAATGGTCACAGACACTCAATGCCACAAGAAACTGCTCACAGCCCTTAGCTTGCTGCTGCTGCTGCACTCTGTGTGCCCATGCCTACTTTCACCCTCGGATTTACTGGGGTGAAGGTTTTTCTCCTTGCACAGAAATCTTTGAAACTGCCAGCTCTTCAGGGCAAACAGAAATAACAGAGTGGAGGAAGGATCTGGTGTAAAACTTTCTCACCCCAGGTGTCAAAATAAGGAGAAGAAAATACATCAGTAAAGCAATGAAGCAGTGCCAAACTTGCAGCACTGCTCATACTTAGGAGCCAGCCCTCACAGAGGGATCATGCTCCCTGGTGCTGGAGGGGCTCCAAAGACCAAACAAAATTCCTGCTATCCTGCAGGGAGCACCAACACAGATGGCTGGTTCAGGAGTGTATCACAAGAGCAACTGAGTACAAGCAGCTCTGAGGCTTCCTTCACACTCTTCAAGAGCCCACCCTTGTTTACAGCCTGCATTGAGGCACACCTCTGGTTTTGCAGCTCATCAACCTGAACTGACCTGAATTCTCTGAGATTTGTAGCTTTGTTTCATAATCTCCTTTCTGAGCAGTGACTGGAAACTGCTTTTCTTCCTCTAAGAGTACATACCCTGTGGAGCTGTGCTGGAACAGAGACTGTTTAACCAAGCCATGCAGAAGCAAACAGCTTGCACCAGAGAGGCAAGGGCTCTGGCCCACAAGACCCCAGCATTTGATGGCTCAAGTGTTTTTTTGTTGTCTTGGAAGAGGGATTCAGTTCCCTCCTTTGCCTAGGAAGGTTTGTATTTGATGTCCTCTCCAGCAGGACTGCTCTGACAATCAGCCTGGAGCAAGCCAGAGGGAGTGCAGGTCCTGAATTGTGGTCAAGCAATGGCTCCATGCACATCCTCTGATGAGCCCAGCTGGCATCAGCTTGCAGGAGCAATCCCTTCTTGCAGAAGCAATTTCTTTACTAAGAAATTTTCTCACCTTCTCCCTAGTGTACAGAGTGAATTTCAAGTACTAGTATAAAAAGGTGTTTCACTCTCCATCTTTGCCTGGAAATCATGGCCTCAGCAGCTAATCTATGCCTCCACCATCACTGCAGTGAAAAAACTCTCTGTTGGTGCAAATCCACAATAGAAGTGCTAGCAGAAGGGTGGGGAGGGAGGCAAATTCAGCTGTCAATATTCTGCCTTCCCTTTTAATTTATAGGAAAACAAGATTTAATGCTCTACTGAACAAATCAGGTTCTTCAGGCCTGCAAATCTCCCCAAAACAGAAATTAATGACAATATATATTTCATTCTTAGTTATCAAAGTACTCTGTGCATGTGGGTGATTACATCGTTTCCTGCATTTTTGCAATGAAGAAACTCTCAAATATGTGTCTCTGATCTGTTGAAGACTGTACTATCTTGACTGACACTCTAAAAGCTGGCTCTGGGAGGCTAAAGAAGGGAGGGAGGGGTGAGTAGAGTGAAGGCTATGTCTCAGGCATTTAAATTAGTCTCCAAACACTCAGGAAAATATACCCTGCCAGTGTGCCTACAAGTGCTAAGCAGCAGCTGAGTTCTTACAGGGAGCCTGACAAACGTGGGCATAGCCATCATTTATTGGCAACTAGAAACAGAAATGTGGTGTGCAAGTGAACTGCCAGCCACTCGCTAATCGAAGAGCACTTCACAGTATTTATCAGCTCTATGACCAGGAACACATGAATTTTTTAATAATTGCTCCATTCACAGCCTTGCCACCACGTACTGAACTCAGACCATTTAAAAGTCATTAATTAATAATTTATTGCTGATTGCACTTTACAATGTCATCCCAAATTGCTCCTCTGGTGGTGGTAGTAAACATGTCATGGCAGTCCCATGTTCCACATGCCACAGGCCAGCACATCACCTGTCTCTAGTGGAGTATAACTCACAAGAAGTGCACCAGCTCTTCTTTATTGTGGCAGCAGCTCTGGAGCTCAGAGTAGGATAATCTTACCCATGGTATAACCCCATTCCTCAGGATATATAACATGGCTGTGAAACCCCCAGGCAGGACTGGGAGGGGAAGGAGGGGCGGTGGTGATCAGACTGGGCTGCTTGGAAACTACTCCAGAACCAGATAAAAACGTGACCTTTTCAAGGACTGCAGAAGAATGGTATTTCCCTCTCTGTCCTTCCCTGAAGACACCTGGAAAAGTGAACCTCCCACTTCTGCTAAGGTTTTTTTCCAAAGATCATTTTATTTTTCAGAATTTTCTGGACTCTTTTGCCCTGCTAATTAGACCTCTTCTACCTCAGTCACAAATTAACAGTTTCAGCATGAGAATATTTCTGGCATAGAAACTTTTTTTACGCCACATGAAATAACCTCCTAGGTCTGCCTCTTCCATTAACTCTTCAGATCTCCTGTGAAAACTTTTTTTTCCACTTCGATTTCTTGCTCTACCAACGGTTCCTCCCCTTGATCTGTTCTAATCTTCGTAAATTATTCACCATCCAACATCCTTCACACCACCATTTCCTGTAATTTATAGTGTCTACTATGTTGTATTATTTAACACCAGAAAGCATTTCAGGATTCAGCTTTAGATGTATCAGGAAAGATGTAATGAATTGCATTGCATTGTATAAAACCCTCAGCAATGAAATGGAAAACGATTAATAGCTCGATGGTGATCATCCTGCTAATGTCTCAGTCTTTTGTGCCTTGCCACGTTTATTCTTCTGCAAAGGGGGACAGGAGCTTTTAACTTGTTTGCTTCTCTCAGGGAAATTGCTTTTTTCCTTTTCAAATAGCACCACATGCTCGTTAATGGAGTATTAATAATAACCATGTTATTACCTTTTTTCCATCAGGCAGGGAAGTCCACTAAATAATTCCCAGCAAAATCTCAATTCCAGATCGTAAGTGCAGAAGGCAAGGCCACCGCTTTTGGGAGTTTTTTCAGCTTTCATCATATTGTCATATCAGATTAAATTATTGAAGATGACTGGCAATTTACACATCTCCTCTCTAAGTCAAACAAGCTAGAGTTCACTGTGTTATTCCTCACTGCATTCATAAATCTAGACTAGCAATCCAACTTTTTTGCACAGTCTATAATGGGCTGAGAGCAAAATAAAGGCTTTTTTGGCAGATGTCACAGAACCAAAGCCTGTTCCAGGCAAAAAGAATAAAGACTATGCCAGCACTTCTTGCCTGGTGAAGGACATATTGTCCACAGCCTCTTAACTCTTTTGATTTCAATAACCATATGACTAATAATACATTCATTTGCCTAAAATTTTGGGATTAATTTTGTTGGGTTACTCTGTCTTTACACCAGAGTGAAAAAGAGGAGAATTAAGTTCATTACTTTATATTGAAAGGAGCACACAAGAGCTGTAGTCTAATTTTATTCTTGAGCAACATTTTATCTTTCTATTAACTGTATTATAAAATTCACACCAGCTACATTTTAAATGAGCAATGTTCAAACACCATCAGAAACTATATCAGGCATCCTTTGTGCTGTGTCTGTCAAAGGCAAGTGTCACTTTTTACATTCTGATTTCAAAATGATTCCTCTAATGACCAGGATTTAAAAAAAAAATGTATTATTCAGAAGTGAGTTACAGCTTTCACCAGTCACAGTGATGGCTGGATGGGATACATGAATTTCTTACATGCCATGTAAACATTTGATACAACTCCAGGTCTTCAGTAAAAAAATTTACTGAGAGGAGAATAACAGAATTTCATTTTCAAGTCCTTAATAAAAATATCTTTATGCAGAACCCACATCCCTACTTAGACATCCACATTAAGTGGATTATTTTTCAGAAATGCAAGTCTCACTGGACCTCAGTTTGTCTCACAGCTTCTGAAACCAGACTGCTCCCAACTAGCCTTGGAAAGACGTTTTACGGTTTTATTCAGCTATTCGCTGCTTTCCCTGGAAGCAGTTCACACCAATATTTTCAAATAACTGACTTTTGAAGTGCAAATCTAACATCAACCTGGTCTGAAAACCACACCCTTTTAATGAGACTCTATATTGGGAACATAATCTCAGTTTTTAGATTCTCTGTGACAGTAGTGCTCTTTCCACAGGAAAGTTACAATATTTAATTCCTTAATCATATAATTCATCTGGTTTTGCTCATTTTAAACTACAATTAATTCATTTTCTTTCCCTTGATAATATGTCAGTTTCACGTTTACTGTCCCAATTGTGTGTCAGCTTGGTTAGCTGTGCTCAGTTAACAGATCACAGAATCCCAGAATGGGTCAGGTTGGAAGGGACTGCAGTGAACCATCTGCTCCAACCTTCCTGCTCAAGCAGGGTCATCCTGGAACACATGGCACAGGATTGCATCCAGGCAGCTCTTGAATATCTCCAGGGAGGGAGACTCCACAACCAATTTAGGCTGTGCTCAGTCCCTGCACAGTAAAGAATTTCTTCCATGTGCTCAGATGGAACTTTCTGCCCCTCAATTTCTGCCTGTTGTCCTTTGTCCTATTGTTCAGTACCATTGAGTAGAGCCTGGCTTCATCCTGCTGGCACCCTCCCTGCAGACACTGATAAAAATTGGTGAGGTCCCCTCACACTTGTGTCTTCTCAAGGCTGAACAGGCCTAGCCCTCAGCCTTTCCTGGTAAGAGAGGGGCTCTTGTCCCTTAATATTCTTTGTCACTCTCTTCAGAACCCACTCCATGTCTCTTGTGGTTACTGATGAGACAGCCTCTTGTACTGAATGTGGCTCCTCATTATAATAACAGCACACCACTTAATATTTGGTTTGCCTTGATGTTATTGTTATGTTTGTTGCTAAAGCCAAAGGCCATAAAGTGTAATTACTGATTCATATTTTAGCAAAGAATAATCTTGTAAAAAGCATTGCAGATGCATTAAAATGTCTTAAATGTATTAAAGCAGGATTGGGAATGGGAAAAGTAATGAAAAGAAAGCCACATAAACTGCTGCTTTCCAGATGGATCTCAAAATTCACCACCATGTAGAATATCACACCTCAGCCCCAACTACATAAAAGCAAGAAAAATGGACACAAGAATTAAGTATATAAGGAAAAAAACTTCTAAATTCTGGCACATGAATGCATCAGCAATGTGCATTAGAAAACAGGTTATTTCTTTCTCTTAAATCTTTCCTTACCAGTTTGTAAGAACTGGAGACAGATTAATCCAGCATTACCTCCAGTAGAGAGGTAAGTAAGGAAATCACAAGATAATGAAATCCATAGTCAAAAATAAACAACACAAGCCCAGAAAAGTACACGGTCTGTACTTTTTGTCTATGGGAGTGCAGGATAGTATTGATTATGTAATACTAGGCTGAGAAAATTAAATGAGGCAGCAAATTGCAGAATCAGTTGGTAGCTACCCTCAGTAGCCCAAGTCCCCCACACTGAAAGGAACCCCAGTAGGAGATTTTCCCTAGGTAGTTTCTTCTCTTTGCACAGATGTTAGTTCTCCACATTTATAAGGCAAATTTCTCATGCAAATACTGCATGGAAAATTGCCAGGGCATAATGGTTTCTGAAGCCATTTGCTTGAGCAGTTGGTTTGTGGTTGATTAAAACCTGATGGCTTATTATTTTTTCTCTAAACAAATAGGCCAGTCTAACAAAGCCATTACCATCCTGGCCTCCCTTATACCTGCACAGCATCCCTCACTGTCCCTCGTATGTGTGCTTCCATCCCTTCCCCTGCAGTACATCCCTTGGATGAGCAGGGCATGTCCCTGCTTCTGGTGAGGACTGCCAGAGGGAAAGAACTTTCTAGCTTTTCTCAGCCTGTAACTGCCTCCTTGCCTTCCTGACATGCTCCAAAGGAACAGGGACACGGGGAATGTCATTGTGCATTTGTTATGCAGAAGAGAATCAGGGAGTTTCTCCTTAGAGAGGGTCTGAGTCTTCCCACAGCTGACACTTCTGTCTCCACTGCCTTGGAAACAACCACACTCACCATTGCTCAACGGGAAACAAAAATCTTGGAGATTTCTAGAAAGGCAAGGTTTGGATTAGCTACTGCAGTTTCTTAGATAAACATATCTGACTCCTTCACAGGCAGCATGCAAAAAGTCTTTATCAGCCTAAGCATAAGTGCAGATTTCACTCAGGTTAGAAAACAAAATCATAAACACAGAGGAGTCTCAGGCTACTGAACGTTGAGCTTTTACAACTCCACTTATGCCATGTCTGTGAGGTCAGGAAATAATTTATTTTTTTTTTACCAGCAATATTGTGTATGTGTCTAGTTAATAAACAGAAGGTTGGGAAGAAGCTCAGCCTTTAGTAAATGCAGGTTGCTGTGTTGAAAGGAAATCAGGGATAGGACAGAAAAAGGCTTCCAAAATTTTGCCACTAATCTTCTGAGGATGTTCACATACCAACAATCAAGAAGAAAAACCTGAGACAGTGAATGCATCTCAACTGGCATGTACACAGATAAATTTTGGGAAACGGTTATTCAATCTTGTTCACGCTTCACCACCTAGAAAGTGAAATAATTCTTTAGTCCACAAAGAATGGTCATGTTGTGATGTAGTGCTACTGATATTGGAACAAATTTGTGTCATTTGAGAATTAAACTGAAATGAGCCTAGAAGTCAGAACAAATAGCAAAGAACTTCCTAATGCATGAGATTCAAGGAACCCAAGTCAAAAGGATTTAACTGTGTTATTTTAGGTTCTTCAATCCAGCTGCAGAGAGACAAGAATGGAGCAAACACCAATGTGTCAGCAACACGGCTGCTTCCTATGTGAAAAGAACACTGATCCAGTTAAAAAGGAGTAATATGGCAGCTGCTTAGAGCAGTGAGATTATGATGACAAGAGCTGACACTCCCACTGGGAGCTGTCTGGGGGCTGACAGGTTTTCAGGGAGGTATCTAGTTCAAGGCCAAATGTTACAAGCTGTCCTTAGAGAAGTATTATAGGTGGAGAGAATGTCGAGAAAACTGAAGGACCGGGCAACCTGCATCCAGGGGAGACCTAAGGCACTGCACAGAGACCATTCTGATGCTACCTGAGGTGATGCACCCTCGTTTGGCTAGTGCCAGTGAAAGGCTCAGCAAAGATTTCAGCCCATGGAGCCAACTCTATGGCCACTGCACCAGCACACCTGGAGCAGGCAGACAGATGGAACTGCACCTTGTCTGCATGAAGTCATCAACAACATGAAGACCATCTCACAAAGGAAGAATTGCTCCTTAAGACCTGAAATATCTAGTATGCTTTATAGAACTCTGCCCAAGACTTCCAATGTCATGATGGCTGATAATATTGCCAACATTCTGCAAAAATCTGGATACCAAGGAGTTAAGTAGATGGTGTTTAGCCAGCAGCAGCAAGCTCTTTGGTTTATTTTTATTAAAGTGCAGCATTACGTGCTATTTCTAGGTAACAGGGAAAGTCCTTGACAAGCTACGTGAAGTAGAAAAGAGCACAATAAATAACATATTAATTTTAAAAACAGTAGTGGAAAGCAAGCTGGTAGAAGCTGGTGCTTCTCCTTTCAAGTATGCTTTTCCTTTCAGTGAGACACAGGTTTTGTCTTCTGCATTTGAGAAGGCAGCCTGTAGATATCAAAGGGTCATCTTCCCCAGCCAGCACCATCCAGTTCTGCTCCTCCCTGAAACAAACCTCTTGTCCTCCTGAAAAGAGAAGTAGCCTTGGACTAGGCATGATGGAAAGCAACACTTGTATGCCTTTCTAAATTTTTTAAACTCAGTTCCTTTGCCCTTCCACGAAGAAAGGAAAGAAAAAACTCAAAACAAAACAAAATCAAACAACAACAACAAAAAAAACCAGCAGCAATAAAACTCAAAAAAAATGTAAAAAGAGCCCACTGCAGATCAATTCTTGGTGAAATCATTAGGATTTTCTGATAGATAGCATAGTCAAAACATGATAAAAACATGATAAACTTGTTCATTTATCAGTAACACCTACAGATACATTCATTTATTTATCGGGAAAAATAGATTTGTGCCTTAAGCATGAGTTCAAATTCAATCCCCCCCTTTTTCTGTGGCTTTCTTACTGTGATCAAGTCACTGAGTTTATTTTTGCTTTGTTCCTCCATTCATAAATGATAGGTTCCCCATATTGTCCAAGGATGTCCTCATAAGACAAGAAGTGCCTTCATCTGTCCAGAATGCCTGTCAGAGAGGAAACAGGCAAAAAAGTAAAAGGAAAGGAGTGGCATCAAATAAACAGTAAATAGAAATATCAAGAGAGTGTATACGGGCCAAAATAATGTCACATGACACAGAATAATTTAGAAAACAATGAAATCAAACTCCAGACCAGACTTAGCTCTTCTGGATAGAAGTCTATACACAGACCTTATTTTCCAGAGACATCAGTACTGAGGTGGCTTGCACAGCCATGAGTCAATATCTGCCTGGGAAAGGGAGCTTAGGAGATGTGGGGATGACCATACCTGTTGCAGCAGACTTACAAGAAACTGGGAAGACAATTATGGAAAATGTTGATGATTTAAATGAGGACACATGAGGGCAAGTAGCTATGGAAGAAAATGCATCTACTAGAGAGAGAAAGGTAAGATCAGAATGAATGAAAAAGAGCAGGAAAAATCATAACATAGGATTTTTCTGTGAAAGACAACACTTGTTTTGGGTGGAAAAGATTTAATAATCTGATTTTCTGATGAAATAATGTATCTTAATAGCATCAATCTCAGCTCTTGGTTTAATTTAGGCTCCTAATTTTCTACCCTGTTATCATTTATTCTCAGAGTTTCTATAGTGTCTGTGTCATGTCTTTAGCCATTAATTTTACAGCTCAGAAAATTCAGTGGCTGATCTTCCTTTTACACTGGGGTAAAGTGCTGCAAAATTCAGTGATGATGTTTCCAATGGCACAAAGGTTTTCCCTTTGCATCTGCTTCCCATTGTATTCTTTCAGAGCTGGGTCTCCATTTGATAGATGCACTGATAGATAGGCTTGGGCTAAATGAAAGTCTTTGTACAGAGCCACCAGTCCCTGTCCCACTCTGAGCACGCTGTGACTCTGTAATAAGCTGCAAGAGACAACAACCACAACTTCTAGCTCCCACTTTTGGCCCAGCTGTGCCACTCCAGACAAGGCAGGCACTCGGCCTCCAGTGCAAGGTTTTCATCTCATTATTTCAGTGCAACTAATTGCATATAACCATATAAAGTGCCTGTTTTAAAGACCTACTCTCAATTTAAACCTCTGGCTTCCACCATGTCTGAGGCCAGTCTAATCCCACATCTCTTCTTGAGATTGTTTCTGTGTTTTATCCATCCTGTCCCCTGCAGAATGTCTCAGAATTCAAGTTCCTTTGGGGGAATCTATCCACACCTCCAGCAAAAAGTCACACCCACTGAGGGTGGGAATCATCTTGTTTAACAGCAGCCATCTTAAAGTTTGACAACTCCCTAAATAACCTGATTGAGACAGAAAACAATACCTCAAAAAGTAAATTCGTTGAACTTGTACTAGGTTGTTCCCTCTCTTCACTATCTATGCAAGCCTAGATGATGACCCCAAACTAATTTTTAAATGGCTGATAATAAGGAAAATTAATACTACCCATTAAAGGATGGTAGAAAAAAAGACTAAAGCTCCACTTCCAAGGCCCTGTAAAGTTTTTCCTTTCCCAGGGATATCAATAGAGAGGCTGTTTCTGGGACCACTTGTCACTGTCCTCTTTTTGTGCTATATTTTGGCCCCAGACATATCCTGCATATCCTTTTCTCCTGTTTTCCCCTTTTATCTCTGAGGTGCCCTATTTTGCCCAGGGCAGGATTCTGCCTGAAGCGAGTGTTCCTCAGAACGCCTGCCTCCATGCAGGTCATAGCCATCTTTATTCAAGCCTGTTGAGATGTTTAAAATTGAAATCTATCACACTTTTGTAATAGGTTTGACTTCAAAGAAAAGCCTTTGAATCTTTTCTTTAGAAAATAAATGCTAGTCAAAGGTCAATAAACAATAGAAAGAGACAACTCCTAGTAGTTGCAGTCTGTCTCCAGAATTATATTACTGGCCTGTGTCACAGTTCCTATTAACTATGATCTAACTTCGCTTGGCTTTTCTTCTGTAAATATTGAATATACTAAGACTTATTCTCCATTCCACTGGGCTGCAATAACTCTGCAAACTAAATATAGTGTAAAACCAGTATAAATGAATGGTAAAAAAGGCTCAGTGATCTGGAGTCTGATCCTACAGCTCTCTGTGTGTGCAGAAAATGAGCTTTATTTTGGCATAGATAAGATGAAGTCTGTTCTGGTTCACAGTGTGAATGCTTCAGCAAACAATTGAACAAACACTAGATATCATTTTCTGATTCTGATTATTTACTGTCTTTGCTTCACAAAAATCCCATTCATAGGCCTGCTAGCAGCTTGCATTTCAGGATTTTTTCTTCTTTGTTAGTTAATGAGTAAACACAGGTGAAAATTTTCATTTTGGGGTCCTTCCAGTGATGGTGTGACAAGCCAGTGCATTCTTTTCCCTTCCCTACTTCAGTTTGTCTCTCATGCTCTGAGGATTGCAGTGCTAAAGCTTTCCACACTCTGCATTACCAGTCCACGGGTTGCTTTGAAAGCTGCTGGCAATTCTGCCCTCAGCTTTCATCTTTTCTCTTTTGCTTCCCTCAGCATTGGTGATCTGTAACAGTGACTGTAATTAGAAACCACTTTTGAGCCATGTGAGGTTGCAGGGTTTGCTTCTTTTGTTTTTCTGCTTTTAAAAATTCACACATGCTGGTTTCAATAAAAGAAGCCAACCTACTTCACTGCCATGTAACACAAATACATAAAAACGCCGATCATACCCATTAATGTGTATGTGTGTGAGTTCAGAGGTCTGTGATGCACATATATAGAATTATGTGAATTTGTGTGTCCCGGGGCCACAACACAGCTGTGATTTGGCTTTGCAGCATAAGATGCATGTCTTGCTTTAAATATGTGACACAATGGTTCTGGCCTGTTTCTGGGCTCAAGATCCACTTAGAAGAGTAAGAGGTTACCTACAACAACAGCAGAAGCACTAAATTCTGTATGAGATATTCAGGTTTGAAAGGTGCTTGTTGCCTCCTTTCAGAAATGCCTTTTCTCTTCACATAGAAGCATTGTGCTGACTCCACTTGTAGCTTGCCACTCTGCAAAGGCACCTCAGTGCATTGTATCAGGAAACCTGTATTTTCCAAAATTGAATTTCCACATGTGAGAGCAGGTAGAGGTCTCCAGTGACCTTTTGAAGGGGTCCTGGAAGAATTGACAGAGGCAGTGTACCTCTTATAATTTTCAGATGAGACACAAAATGGAGTGGAAGCTGCCACCTGAGTCTAGGATCTGCCTCCTCCTCAAGAGGACTGTGAAGCTGATTGCATCTGTGTCACAAGGCTGTGAGAAAAGAGATAAGTTCAAGGGAGCACATTGCCTGAAAGTGGAGTGCCAGACAAAAAGACTGGGAGCAGGCATTTGATAAAGGAGGCAAGTATTTCACTACATGCCAGCACTGTAGATATGCAAACAGATGCTATCCAAACAGGCTGGGATACTGGCCACAGCTGGAGGGTGCATGTGGAACCTCTTGGAGAGTAGAAGAAGAGAGATCTGCAGGAGGGGAGGGCACACCAGCACTTTACTCTGTAAATGAACAAGATGAGGATCACCATCTTGCGAAGAAAAAGGGTGAGCTAAGTATTTAATGACTCCCTAAGATAAACTCCAAATCCACCCCTATACACAGGGCTGAAATACTACTCTGATGCCACCATGAATGAGTTTTATTTGAACACATGGCTCATGGCAGATGTCTTGTCACCCCTGGCTCATGAGGAGCTTCCTGTAGGGACCTGTGAGCACATCTGATTGAGAGTATCAATTTGAGTTGTGGAGTCTTCAGCCTCTTACACACGTGGGTGTTGGCTGATGGCTGCTGGAATGAGCTATAGGTTTCATAGTTCAAGGTTTTCAGCTCTCCTTGCTTGCTCTGAATCAACCCAATATAACTGATTTTTTTTGACTTGGTCCTTCACAGCTGGTCTCTCAGCATCTGCTCTCTGTGCTCACATCTGCAGCACTTTCTGAAACAACACCTTCTGGGACTTGTATGCTGTCATTTTCTGTTGTTTCTTGCAAAATTCTGCTAATGACAGCACTAAGTTTCTCTTGGTGGACCATTTTTTTTTTCTTAGTTCATTTTGTTTGCTTGTTTACACTCAGCAGGGATGAAGACAGAGAAGGTGGTCTGAGGCTAGGAAGAAACAGCCACTGATGCACAGACTGTGTTTGAATCCAGATTTTTGGCTCAACTGCCTGCTTCAAATCCAAGTAGGATTCTCACCTACAGGGTGATGTTTTGTTTTAACCAAGTTAAAGAGACAGGGGAGAGCATAAAATGCACATGAAAATCCCTTGAAATAAAACTTTAACTCTTTCCTTAGACACCAAACTTGGATACAGGCAAATCCTTGAAGCTTTGTGTGATGAGGGGCAATGAAGTGCACTATGGAAAGACCTGGAGCATCCCAAAATCTTGGCCTAGAGCTCAGCTCTTTCTCAAGTACTTATAGAAGCCTCTGCTTCCCAGTCAGCCCCAGGAGCTTTAAGATTTCTAACATGTCCAGGAGAAGTCTGGTCTCCTAATGGGTCAGGAGGCACAACAGGGGCAAGACTGAGTTTGTTCACCATCTGAAGAGATACCAAGCAGCCCTGGCTCCTGTAAGCCCAGCACAGTGTGAGCGCCTAGACAGGTACTGCCCCTATGAGCCAGGAACAAAATCATGGAAGGATTTCAAGCAATACCTCTCCATGTCAGGTTAGACTACTGAGCCATGGTTTGGAATAGTCAGGCAGTGATTCCTCCGCAGAATGCACCTGCCATCCCAATGTTAAATTAATTCCATTTATTACTGAGGATGTATAAGACTCACAGACCATCATGGTATCCACAGCACCAGAGATTAAATCTCCCTTCAAAGTGAAGCTATTGTGTAGCTGAGTCAGGAAACAGTCCAGCAAGCATGGAATCAAGAATGTACAGAGAGCAGAAGAAAAAAGCATTAGGAGCTCAGGGAAGATGGGTTTTATCTTGAATCATGGGTGATTACTTCTATTTTATTTTGTGCAGCTCCAGTTGTCACAGAGTATCTATTCTTTATCAAAGTCTCACCTTGCCTGAGTGGCTTTCTGCTGAGGAGTCCCACTGGACAGTGTTATGCTTCTGAGATAAATAGTTGTGTTAGGACCCTTGTCTTCCTTTTATTCCATTCAGCCACTACTTGTGCTTATTTTATTGCTCAGTGTCAAATGGGCCACAAGGATGCCCCCTATTATGTATAAAATCAAATACGTAACAGAGAAGAACCAACCTTACATGCAATCCTTTGAATTATCTGCAGTGGGAGTCCGGACCAATGCTGCACACAGATCAAAGGAGAGGTAGCCTTCTTCACTCATCCCAAGAGGCTGCTAATCTTCTCCAAAAGGAGCAGCCAATATTTTCCAAAAAATGCAGTGGTTTTGGGCAGCAGGACTTTGGCCCCTTTCTTTAGAAAGAGCATAATTTTCAGAGAGTACTCAGCGCCTAGTAGCTGAAAATTCATTATCTATAATGGGATTGTCAATTTTAGACACCAAAATAGAGATCTTTAAGGACCTCTAAGTATCTGAAAATTTTGATTAGAGGATTTGGCAAACTGAGGACACTGATGTTTGATCATATGCTGATCACAGTCTGAAATAGCAGGAAGTGTCTTCCTCCAGGAAAATGTGTTTGTGGGCATTATTCTCTTCTTTGCCTCTTAGTCAAGTGTCAGTGATGTTTTTGCAAAGTGCACAATATCAGACTAGATGGGCCATTAGATAAGGCAATCATTTGGTCAGTAGGTAAACAGGCAGATGTTTGTGTTGAGGTTGTGAAATGTAACTCTGTAATGTGTTTCTCGTAATGTCGGCACAGCCCATTCACTTCCAGCCTCCTTTCTAGTTTTGCAAGATCATGTTGAAAATGGCATTTTGGAGCCGCAAGAAATATTTTCTTATGCACCTCACAGCACTGCCTTTGCAAATGCAAAGTACTGTATGCCATGCTACATTTATGCACTTCAGGTTTGATAGATGAGGGATACTAATGGAATGTAAACTATCAAATTAAAAAGTTTCATATTAGGGATGCCAACAGTGTTTGCTGTACTTAGCAAAGTGAGATGGTGCTTGCAATTTTTCTCTGTTTTCTAATATGATGCAATATGCACATTCTTATATGTCACTTCTTGAAAAAGGTGAACACACAATTTTAATGAGGAGGCATTCCAGAATCACAAGAAACTGAATTAGTTTTACATTGAGCAGGTCCATTATGCAGTCTGCAGAAAATGACAGTTTATTACACTTTGCACACAAACCTTAAGCCTGATTTTCCTCTTCCCACCTGTGTCAGCTTGCCTTTACTCACACATCATTCATTTCAGTAGAGATACCTTGCCCTGCAATGGGATAGAGCATGGCAGGGGAACTGGAACCACCTCTCACATCCAGTGCTCTTCCCTGAATATTACAGGGACTGCAGAGGAGTCAAGGGAAGACAAGTGTGCTGGATAGGTCTGAGCCAGAGCCCAGGAGCAGCAGCACCAGCATTCAGCCCCTCTCAGCTGAGCCCGCGCAACCACATCCCCACTGGTAAGCAAGCTGGATAGAAGCAGGCAGGGGTCAGAAATGAAACCCTAGACAGGGCCTGTGGCTGATATCTCAGATCTTCATCTGCACTGATTTGCATCCCATTTGGAAGGAGGCAACCATGGGGAAGGAGGTAGATGAAGAGATGGATCCCCTCTACCTCGACCATTTGCCTGCAGTCCCTCTCTCATGTTTTCATAGTCTGTACAGTTTGCTGGTTGCTTGTCTATTGGAAGGTAAAAGAAGAGAAATAATAAGAGGGGATCTCTTTCAAGAAGTAATTTTCAGAGGATGTTGAGGACAGAACTGTCTCCAATGGATGTTGGGTCTGTAAAAGATTCCCTAGATTAGCTTACCAGGGACTGCAAAATGGGAAAGGAGGGTAGACATGTTTGAAGTGTGGTCAGGCACTTGTTCTTCCAGCAGTTGCTGGTGCAGGTAGTGCAGTTCAGAGCAGCTAACTGCAAGATTAATGGAACTGTTCAAATATTTAATCCTATAAAGGTGTTACATGAAATGCTCACTGTAGCCTGCTTGTTTTTCAGCTTGCCAATGCGTGTGTCTGCACATGTGCTTCAACATGGGGTCAGAGTAGGCAAGGAAAAAATAAATCCCATACAGTTACAGGTGAATAAATATGGCCACAGCTTCCTATTTCTTAAATGGGGCTGAGAAGCCCTGCAAGGTCTTGGTAGTACAAGGGAGGCAGTAGGTCAGATCTGGGTTCTCCAGGTGGATTTTGTAAGAGATGTGGGCTTACCATGGGGCTCTTTGTCTGTTCTATACAAATCATAAGGAGAGATAAGTTTTTGATGTGAGCTGTGGAATAGTGGGAAAGAGAGAAAGATATAGCTCCCTCTCTCATCTCCCTGAATTTCTAAACTCCCGCTGTGGAAATACGCTCCTTGTCTGAAAAGATCCTGGTCAGTGTAGGAGACAGGCACAGGAACAGACAAATGGTCTGTCATTACCATAGGTCACACTCTCACACTCCTCACCCAATCAAAAATCTGCTTTCTCATCTGAAACACTTCTAGCAAACTGAATAATTTCTTAACTCACTCCCCTGCCCTGAAAAGACTCTCCTCACTCTTTTTTCCTTATCTGAGTTTCATCCATTTCATCCATCTTGTAGAAGCTCAATTGCTTCTGTCAGCATCCTAAAAGAAAAGGGCTTTTTGAGCCTAACAAGTGGATTTTTGGAGGAGCTTATTGCAACACATGGCATGGACAGACCAGCACCCACTCTCAGTCTGGCTTGAGGTGCTGTCAGAACAGAGAAGCAGGGAAATGTCTTCTAAGAGAAAAGACTTTCATTTCACCTTTGTCTGAGGGGGCAAGGAAGGTCAATCCCATTGACACTGAACAAAATGCTCCCACTAACTCTTCTTGCAACATGGTGAGAAAGAATGAGCAAGCTCGGTTACTAGACTTGGACTGGTCTGGTGTCAGAGTCAAGATCCCCCAGGTCACATCCAACAACACATTTTCATCCAGATCTTTATGAAGCACCAAGAGGTAGGAAAGATAAGCTGCTGAATCTGCCTCAGACACACTGGTTTTAACCCTTTTATACCCCACACTTGCCTCTGGCCAGGGGCTGGACCAAAGCCTGCAGCCCGTCTCACATGAGGGGACGTGCCACAAGACTGCCATGGCTTCCTGATCACTGCTGACTATCAGCTGTGGACTTATTATTTGCAAAGTGGCCAGCCCTTGTTTTGGACCTTGCTTCATTGCTTTTCCCATTAGTGACACACGGCAGTTTATTGCATTTATTCTGACTCATCAGGCGCGACAAAGCAGAGATTTAGGGTGACATCACACAGCCATCCTGGGCCATCACTTACATGCTGTGCATAGCAAGAGCCTCCCAGAGACAGGAAATTGCTTCTGGTGGTAAGAAGTAGCTAGGACATAAGGGAAAGTGTTTTCATCCTGAATTACTCCAGGGAGCATTTTGGTTCTCCTAATGGCTCCATTTAATAGATAAAGCCACAGACAAACACAGAGACAGCACAAGACAGAGGTTTGCTTGATAAATCCCCTCCTCTCCCCTGAACTCACAAATGGGAGATTTTCCTCACAGCAAGTTTGTTTGACCTGTTGCTTTTTTCCCACAGCTAATTTGGCTCTTGCTCAGCCCAACGAAGCCAAGGCTGGACAGGCATTCAGGCCATTTGCACGGAACACCTGAAAATGCAAGACACAGTCCAATTTGCCTTTTTCCCTATTAAAAAATATCTGCTCAAATGCAAAAGACAGTGACATCAGGTAATGCTAATAGGGAGAGAGGCCTACATTCTCCCTGATGTCAAGATCTCTTTTCCCAGCTGTATTTTACTGTGGATAGCCACAAAAAGAAGAGTTGGGAGAGGTTTTCCTCCTCTCCCCAGCATTTTCCTGGGAGGCAGGAAGGAGGTCAGGATTGCAGAATTTCAGATTGCAAAGGTACTGTAGGATGCTGTCTGCTCACAGCTCTAATCTTAGCAGGATAACTTCAAAGATAATGCAGGGTGTTCGTGGCCTTGTTCACTTGAGCTTTTAATGTCTCCAGTGGTGGACACCCACGGAAGCTCTGGGTCCTGTTTTGGTGCTGCACCATCTTCCTGGGAAATTTGTTTTTCTTTCTAAAGTAGAATTTTTCTTGATGTCATTTGTATCCTTTTTGTCCTGTTCAAATACCGTGCACTTCTGAGAAAGGCCTCATTCCATCTTCCCTATATCCTTTTCTAGCCAGGTGAAAAGAAGCAGTAATATCCCCCTTTGTCTTCTTTTTTTTTCCAGGCTGAACAAATCCAGTCTCTCAGTCTTTTTTATCCTGCACTCCATCTCCTCGACCATCTTGGTGGTCATCCAGCCAGAGCATTTCATTCCATTTTGCTGATGTCTTGCACTGGGGGGATAAAAGGGGACATGGTGATTCTAGATGGAGCCTCCCAGCCCCTGCCAGTGAGAGGTCCTGGTGAGGCTGCAGCTCTGCAGCCACATGAACGGATCAGCTCAGTAATCCAAATCTGCATAGCAATGGGCAGCTATTGCTACACAAGCAAAGCTTCCTGAAGATACTGGAGACATGCTTGAAACCCAAAAGCAACATGGGAATCCAAGATAGATATGGGAAAGAAAATAACACCCAAGGGATGGCACAGAATAAAGCAGGAGGTTACAGCTGGGTGCTGAATTACCATTTGGAAAACACATTATTCATCCTCTTTATGTAAGTACAATAAATCAGTGTAAAGCCAAACAGCCAGGCAATCAGAAAGCTGCAGAGACCTCTGTGGAGGGCAGAGCAATGACAGCCAATAGCTCTTTAAATAATAATAGTGTTTTTTCCTATGGGACTCCCAGTTCATATCTATGCTATGCACAGCATGCAAAGATAAAGTTCCCCATGCCCCACAGATGGCTCCAATTTCTCAAATAATTGATAGCTGAAGCTCTTCTTGAGGGATCAGGTGGAGGAATGGAAAAGGAGCATCATAATGGCTGCAATTTTCTTTCAGCACAAACCTGGTTTGGTTTGCATACGAATATCTGGTTGATGAAACAGCTGCCCTAAAAAGGAAAGTGAGGACTGACAGCTCAATTGAGTCCTGGGTTTCTCAGCAAACAGCCAGGCCTGCACCTAGGAAAGACTAAGTAGCTCAGGCAAAATGACTGTGAAACAGCAGAGATCTTGATTTACTTCAGGGGAAGTAATGTATGGACTCCCCACAATGTATTTCATACCTGCAGTCAAGCTGTCTTTAAAAGGAATGAGGGGATATGTGAAGGAGGTGTGGGATGAAAGCAGACGTAGCACTAATATATGAGTAGATCTCTTTTTCTTCAGCTGTAAAGAAATGCAGCAGATTTCAAATCTCAGACAAAAAAAGAGACAGCAAATCCCACTATGGTACTAGTTTGAAAGCCAACCACTGGGAAATCTCAAGTCAAAACTAAAATTTAATAGGAAAATTAAGATAAAGGCAATAATACAGAAATACTGGTTTACACTAACAGTCAGGATACAACCTGACACCCTGTTGGTCAGGGTGGTGTTAGCAGTGGTGGTAGCAGTCTGATTAAATGGTGGCTGCAATCCTATTGAAGGGATAGATGTGGTTCTGTTGAAGCAGTGATCCTGTAGAAGGGTCTGGTCTTCATCCGAAGGTCCAGTGGTGGTTATGTAGCTCTTGTCCTCTGGGAATCCAACAGGTAAGTCTGTCTGTGGTGTTCCAAACCTCATACTATATCCAGGTAGGAACGCTTGGTTCCTCCCCCTGGTGAGAGCATCTCACTATGGGATGATGTAATTTTATTTATTTACTTGATGGCCCATTAGCAGAAGATACCTCCCTGGAGGGAGTTGTCAGGGATGAGCCATGGAAGAGGTAAAGAACACTGCCTCACCTGGCTTTTAACAGCTTATGAAGATGGTGATGGAAGACATACTTTTGGTTTCATCTTACATTGCAACCTAAGACAACCAGACTCTTCAAGCTTCCTTATAGATTCTGATGGTCTGGGCAGAGGCAGAGTGGTGGGCAGGTGGAAGGCATTTCCCTCTTGGAACTACAAATTCAGAACCTAAGAAGGCTTTAGGGGAAAAAGCTAATCTCAGAAGTGGGATCTCTTTGTGTCTTTTGTTGCAGAAGCATGGGGTCAGCCCTATGCTGCAGGAAGCATCACATACAGTGAAAACCAGGATAATTCTTTGCTCGACCAATTGGCAAACTTGAGCAAAAGTGTTCATTGATAGTCTTTGTTTTCTTTCGTGACACACTTGATTTCTTTTCCAGTGAAAGCATAAAATAGGGTAGGTGGATCCATCACAATCCTAATGCCAGAAAGCTTGCCAGTTTTAATTGCTCAGGCATTTTAGTGGTCCTCAGGAGCATGCAGGCACATTGATGCAAAGAGGTGAGGCAGGTAACAGGATGGAGGAAAACAGCACAGGTTCAGAGGAGGGGAGGTGACTTGCCCAAGGCCATCTGGATATTTGTGTCAGAGGACTTGAGCCCTCAGCCCTCAGTCATTTCCTTAACCACAAGACCCAAGTTCTACCCAAGTTAACAACAAGCTAAGCAGGTGGTTTTTCCTTTCTCCAGCCTACACATAATAAGTGACAGATGGGGTCACACCCTCCCTGGGATGGTGTCACAAGATGGGAAAAACACAGAGCCTGCCCAGACACCTTCTGCCCATGCCAGGTCTCAGCCTCTCAAGCAGGCAACATGATGAGGAGAGAGCAAGATTACAGGGCTGTGGGGGAGTGTCTCAGTTGCAGACTGGGGAGTGTGAAGAAGGGGCTGATTGAATTGCAGATTGGGTATGTAGGACATGGCAGCTTGGCCTTTGAAACAGACACAGTGCCCGACTGGCAAGGCTGTCACTGCAGTTCAGGCAGGCTGCAGGCGGTCACTGGGTCACACTTTAAAAGAAAGGAAATGATGCAGGAATTGTTTGTCTGAATATTTAACACTGCAGCTGTTCACACAATTGAGCACCCAGACAGCTGAGCAACCCTTGGCTCAAGCAGTCATGCCTACACATTTAAAGTCGTCAGCAATTACAGGTCTGTGCAATGATGGCACAAGGAGAAGAAAGCTAATCAATATTAGCAGAACCAGGACTGGGGAAACAGCTATTCCCAGTTCCCTTCCATTCCCTCCAATGCTTCCAAATGCCTGTTGTCCAATGGGAAATAGTTCAACAGTTGCTAAATCTCTATCTTGGCCAAACTAGTGGTTCTAGTTCATCTTTTTATTGGAGGGGCAAGGTGTATTGGAATGAAACATAATACCTTTTATTAGATCATATTATTCTTCTCTCCCACTTTCTCAAAAAGAAAGAGAGTGCCTTTATGCTGAATTGCCATTTGCTACTCTCTTCAGATCTCACACACTTCAGAGACTTTCTTGCTGAATGGATCCCTGGAAAACATCACCTCATTCTAGCAGCAGTGGCACTATTGTTGCAGTGACAATGCAGCAGCTGGGTGTGGAGGCTGAGGTCACAGTCCTTCACTTCTGGAAGAAGTGGGTAATTGTTAACCAGCCTGAGAAGGAACTTGCACATGTGGGAGGTTGCACCAGCAGCAGGTCTTGTACCACCACTGGGCACAAAGGTTGGCAGGCAGCAACAACCCACATTCATGCCTGTCCATGTTATACAACACCCAGCAGAGTGACCTCAATTTGCCACAAAAAATAGCAATAAAATCCTATAGAGAGATTTCTGAAGAATTATGGGGGATGATGAGAAGAACGGCGTGTTTCTCTGACCCTTTATGACCTTTACAGCTACAGCCCTGCTGTGCATGTTTTGTCCATTGAAAACTGAGAGGCTGATCTGACCCTCCACTAAGTCACAAAAAAAAAAAAAAAAAAAAAAAAAAAAAAAAAAAAGAGGGAGAGATTCACCCAAGAATGTTTCCATGTTTCCTAGCTTTACATTTCTCTCAGCTTTTCAGCTTTTCTGAAAAAAAAACCTAACACCAAAAGTAACAAGTGTTTTATTTGTTTGTTTGCTGAAAGGATTTGCAGAACATTATTTTCCTGGCTAGAACCATTGTAAAGCATGGGGCAGGAAAGTTCCAGGAGGAAGCCAGGGGTGGGAGCCAAGACTGTTGTGACTGCTGCTCTAATGAGCAAGGGGACAGATACGCTGAAGACCAAGAGAGGCAGAAGGAATCTTCTGACACAGTGGCAGCAGAGAGGCTTAAGCTGAGAAGAGGAATGAGTGTGATTAGATTGGAGGAAAGTGAAGGCAAAATTCATTAGGCTCAAGACAATGGAGAACCCATGTAGGTCACTACAGGAAAGCAGTGCAGCAGTTGAGGAAAAGCTCTTTCTCTTTGGGTACAAATTTCTACCACAGAACAAGCAGCAGGGGGACTGATGTTAATACAATCTGAGCCTTTCTAGATGTCCTTGCCCCAGTTCAGAACCTTTCAGATACCATCAGCCTCCAAATAATTTCTTCTAAATTTCCACTTGTAAATGCAGGAAGCTGACAATAGGAAAGGATGACCCCAGATTATCAGTTGTCTGTGGTGGGTTAGGGAAAAGGATCACAAGGCAGGTGTGCTACTACAAGAAAGAGAGGCAGCAACATCACAAAGTCAAGTGGAAAAAATGGCCAAATATCAAGTGTCTGATGCAGAGGGAGGTTCAATAACAAAAAAGATTAGCAAGTGCAGAGGTGTTATGCACTCAGCAGCTGGATGTCCTGCTTCCATGAGAATTCCCATTAGGGCAAAGAAAAAGTTCTGTAAATCATGGTTTTCTGAAACCTGGAACCTTCTTGTCTGCACAAACTGGTTGGATTTTTTCTCCTGGTTAGCCATAGTCTATTGTAATCATTTCCATGTCCTGTCCCAGTCAAAGCTCAGAAGATAAAAATAAAGGAAAAAACTAAATTAATTCAAATGCCAAAAAGCCTTATTGAATTTTTTATTTATTTTTTAATTTCCTTTTTATTTTGGCACTGTGTTAGGAGGAATGTTTTAGAAGGAATATCTTTGTTCCCCTTTATCCAGGCTGGCTTGTCCATCTGCAGAAAGCACCACTGGGGGCTGCAGCTCCCCTCACAGCATTCCAGCTTGAGTTCTGACTCACTGACTTGTCAACAGCTACACAAAATTGTGAATTCTCTTTTCCAAAATCTCTCTGTAGGTCAGGCACTCCATGCAGAAACTGAGAAGCACATGAAAAAACAAGAAGGTAGTGGTTTTTAGGACTCTGGAGAGAACAGGACACCAATAACATTGTCTGCATGTTTAATCCTGCCAAAATCCCTTCTTTTAAAGACAGACATGGCTGGTGTGTGAGGATGGGTGAGGAAGCACCACAGAGTACTTAGAGAGAAAATACTTGAGAAAAAAAAATCAAGGGAAAGAGTGGATCTGGAGTGAGGAAGGGAAAAGACATCTTCAAACAGACTTATTCAGTGTGTGGTATAATTAGAGGGAAAATGAGCCAACAGCCCTGGCAGTCCTTCCCATGTTGATCCTTATTCCAGGAGCTCACTGCAGCAGCACGGTCTCACTCTGCAGCCACAGAAAAACACTCTGCATTCTCTGAAGTGTTATTACTGGCTCTGCCTGGGAAGACATTGCTGGGTGCTCCAGATCTCACAGCTTTGGCAGTACTCAGTGCCACGAATCCCACACTCACAACTTTATTACAACTCAGTGTCCTAATGCATAAATAGGAATAGCAGCATCTCCCAAGTGGAGTGAGAAAAGTTATCTACTACAAATACATAACAATTATTAAAAAGAACAGTGGACGAAGGAGCTCTTCAAATTCTCTTCAACATGGCATAGGCAGAAACAGAGTAATCTTTGTTTTCTGAGATCTGAACAACATAACAGGGAAGTCAAAGTACTGGAAAACTACTTGACCATTTATAGGGCTATTCATTTATGTAGTGTGCAGGGATAGTCCCCAGTGAGCCTTGTCATGTCACCTTGAATTATGAAGGATATGAGCTTAGCTCTGTGGGATCAACAAGCAGAGCAAGAAATTGAAGTCTCACTCATGCTTGCTGAAGGAGTAAAAAAATCCTGCTCACTATTACCTGCTGCTCCTGGAGACAAGGCACAGGAGCGGAAGAAATAATAGGGCAGAGGAGGAGTGCAGGACAGTGAACAGCAATAGGAACTCTGAATCACTGGGACAGGGTCTTCTCTGGGGCTGACTCAGGGGACAAATGCTTTCTTGCAGCTCATGGCTGGAGCTAGCACAAGTTTCATGACTTACGCCCCAATGTATCTGGGCTACAGTGTCAGCCAGCAGGAGGAGAATGCTCACTGCTGGCACAGGGACAGCTTAAGAATGTAAGTAGCTCTGTGGAAAAATTTTTTTTCTGTAATGCTGATGAAAATATCTGTATAAGATGAGCTGGCCAGAATACTTCTAATTTAGTATTTTTATTCAAGAGCAATGTAGCTTTTTCCAAAGATAAAACATTCACATGCAAACATTAACTATGACTAAGGGTCTCTTTCATGAGGACACTCACTGGGAGGCAGGTGGGATTAGTTCTTCAGAACAGGAAATAAACTCCAGCAGAAAAATAAAAATACCTACATAAGTTTTTCCAGTTGGAAAAGAAATGTTCCTACACAGTTCTGGTATAGTGGATAAAGTATTCACAGAGCTTTATTTCCACTCAGATATAAAGAACATTACTTTTGAGGTATTGCAGGTAGCCTCAAAACAGCCTTTTCCGTCTCCAGCTGCCTTTACACACAAGCCCATATGCATCTTAAACCCACTGCCTCATATTCCTAGGACAGGCCATAGAGTACCAGCAGAGTTCCAGCCTTCAGTGCTTACAAAGCCTGTGGGGATAACCAAGCTGTAGCAAATGATATGAATAAGAACCACATGTAGTTATGTGCAAGAATAAAAATTCCCTAAGATAGAAAATGTAAGATAGACATATAAGAAACAGAAATTTGGGCCTGAATTTGTAGACAGCTGTTGATCACAACTGCCAGCTGCTTATAGTATTAAAACTGAAACCTAAAAAATATAGCAGGGCTACCAGGTCTTGGAAAACCAAGCATGTCTCAAAGCATTGCTTGCTGGAAACATTGTTTTTCTTAGGAATTCTGGACAATTCAAAACATTGCCCTTTTAATTCAGGGTAAAGATTACTTTGACATGGAAAACCCTTTCCCTTCCTCATTTTTATCATTAAATAATCTTAAATATCTCAAGGATCAAACAATCACAAATGTAAAAGCATGTGGTGTGTAGATGCTGGTGGCTACTCCTGAAGCCCTGCTTTTAACACCTCAGGCCCTGAGTCCAACAGGTATGAATAAAATTAGCCCAAATTTTGCCATTACTGCATTTTAAGAGGTGGGACTTGCATCTTTTTATTCTTTGGTATGCTCCCTCAGGATTTCTGCAACATATGGGCACTGCAGCATCCAAAGTTTGCAGTCATGGCAATGCCTTTGTCAGACTGGTTTCTACTGGGAAACCACCTCCCTTTCACATGAAAAAGACCATTAAGCCATGATAAAGAAGTGCTGCTAGTGGACTGGGAGCTAGATGTTCCAAAGGACTCAGAAGTAATGCCAGCATCACAATTCTAGTAGAGGTAAGCAGGACAATTCTAGTCATGACAAGAAGAAGGGAAGCTGCTCAGTAACTGAAGTCGTGTACTGACTACACTGTCAGGAGTTTTTCCCACATATTTTCCTGCAATCTACTTTTCTTCTAAAGGTGCCAATTATCTTTTCCTTGCTACAAGGTGGAGTAGCAAGCATTATTACCTGCCCAAGTACCATTAGTGCCCAAACTCTTATCTGGAGAAAAAGGATGGTAATAAATGCACACTGAAGTTTGAAAATACTGTCCTTGTTGTCTCCTTAAATACCACTCACAGAAATGAAACTTCCAGCAGGAAGATATTAACAAACCCCAAAGCCTGAAGGGCCACCCCTAGCATGCGGAGGTTGCCCTGTACTTCAGTCACAGCCTCACCAAGGAACCTGTGGGAATAAGCCTGAGAGGGATGTCCCCAGGAGCTGCCCAGCACCAGCAGTGCCCACTGTGCTGCTTGGCTCACTGCTCAACCAGCTCCTCTGTGCTCTCTCTCTGCAGAGACAGCACAACTTGCAGTCTGATTAACCAAACCTGCTGAAGGCCAGTGCACTATTACTATCTCAACTATTTAGCTTAATTTTTCCTCTTTAATCCTCTTAACTATGTTCACTAATTCAACTTTTAATCATAAGCCGATTTGTGTCGATACTTTTTTTAACCAGCATTCCCTTGCTAATATATCCAACTTCTCTAAAATACCTTTCTACTTTACTTCAATAGCTCTCTTCATTCCTAATGACTTCTATCTCTTCTGCTTCAGTGCTGCAACACTATCATTATTATTATTAACTTCAAGAGTCTCTTGCCAGTTCCTTTCCAACAGTGCTTCTGCTGTGAGAGCCTCTGTAGGCTCAGCCCTTCAGCTTGAGAGGCTGCTGGAGACACTTCTACATGGGATCCAAACTGTTTTCAGCCCAGGAAGGCCATTAAAAACATTATTGCTATCTGAACATACATTAGAGGGACCAAGGCCAAGGGTGGAAGCCCCCCAGAAGAGCACTGAGATGGCAGGTGCAAGGAGCACATGTGTGTGCTGAGGAAGCAGCAGGACACAACCTTGAGCTGATAAGCAGGGTTCACCCTCACCCATTGCTTGTTTTCCTTGAAATCAGGGCAAAGAAATGCTAAAGAAGAGTCTGATGGACTATAGGAGGAGGCCCCATTCAGGGAGGTTATCCCATGCACAGTCAGGCCCTGCACAGGGGGGTAGCTCAGAGAAGTGCCCCTACACAGGTGAGAAAGCAGCAATGCCCATTCACGGGGAGAGGAGTAAAAGGGTGGAGGTACCTCTATGGAGATGGAGTGAGTGAGTGATGAGGGCAGCATAACCAGCACAGCAGAAGGGGACAAACATCAGAAGTGATGCAGAGAGGAGAGAGAATCATGGAAAGTGACCTGAAAGACTTATACTTCTCTTCACTCTCTGCAGAGAGCAATACTTGTACATACCCTCAGTAAAGCCAGACAGAAATTGAGCACATTCCTGGAGACATCATTTGAAGGGAGGAATAGAAATTCATTTTTAGAAAACATCTCCAGGACATTATCTGTTACTCAAATAATACTTTTCATTTAAAGTGAAGTGTGTAATTTTGCTCACATCATAATTAAAAAAATAATTGCTTCAACACCTCCACTATTTTTTTCATTTGCACTGTTTTATCTGACTAGAAATGAAAAGAAAAAAAGAAATTGAAGGGGGAGACATAACTAGCTACAAGCCCTCAAACAGTACATCTCATTAGCTCACAAGACTCCCCATGAGTGAATGAACTCTCTGCAGTAATTCAGGAGCCTCAAGAGTCTCTGGAAGTCTGAGCCAAGATTTCAGTCTCTGGAGGCCACCATTTCCCTGTTACCATCTGTGGAAAAAGCCTAGCCTGCTGCCACAGGGACAGTGTGTCCTCAGGCAGAAGCTCCTGATGTCCACCCCTCTGCCACATCCACATTCCCAGAGCAGCCCTTTCTGATCCTAAGAGCTGGAACCTCAAAACCCCCAGTAATGTCCTATCCACAATGTTCAGCTCAAGCAAGCTGTTTGAAAACCATCCCTGGATCCCAGTCCCACGGCCCAGGTCACTGTCTAATACTGGGACTCCTCTGTGGTGCAGCAGGAGGACACAAAGTGCAGCTGTGGTGCCTAAAAGCTTTGGGAGGTGCAGACCTCCGCAGCACATCTGGCAGCTGCCTTCGAGCCAGGCTGCTGGAGGAAGCTGGCACAGCAGCCTCTGTTTCAGAAGCACTGCAGGATTTCTGCTGCTAGAAAATGCCAGGGATATCAAAAGGTAATCATGCAGAATTTCCCTGAGGAGATTGTCAGTGCTGAGACTTTTATCCTGATCAGGATTTTTTTTAAGTAAAATTAAATTGGCCAGTTGGTTTTATTAATTGTTGCAAAAATCTGCTTAAACTGTTCTACCAACAGAGTTGAAAATATTTCTCAGGAAAATAATGTTAAAATAGTAACACTGGCATGTGAAGAGTGCAAGGGAAAAAAATAAGTAGTCTATTACTAGCAGAGGCTATACCAAACCACTTCCCCAGTGTATCATTACTGACTGGGGTCCACTGTTGGCACAGAGGTATTTCAGATGAAATACAAATTCTGAGGTTTTCTTATCTGTGTATCATCACTGAGGGACCTTTGGCACTTTTCCATGAAAAAGAATATTATCTACATCAGCTCTCCACACAGGCAGTTGTGCTGTGCCGAGCTCTGCTCCCCCGCCAGTTCCCTGGGTAGTCTGTTCCCCTTTGCTTGGACAATTGAGCAGCATTTGCTACTCAATTGCTACTCAATTACTCAGTTTGTGATGATCTGTGATTAGGGTTAATTGTGCAGCACCTGCAGGACAGGCTGAGAGGAAGGACTGTGTGTACAGGACTCGCAGCTACTGCACACAGCCAAAGATGAGCCTGGTGGGATCCCTGGGTACACCATCCCTAGGCGAGCTTCAGAGAGTGAAAGAAGCTGCTGAAATAGGAGATATGTATTATTCCCTGAATGGGATTTTTTGTGTGTATTTGTATAGCTAACAAGATCAGAGCCTGTTTTGTTTGCTGAATGGATCCTTCATATCCTCCCAGTACGATTTAGGTTATCATTTGTTTCACTTATGCACCACAAACACTCATAAATATTAGGTGTGGATAAGCTCTAAGCCTCCAGACCAATTGCATGCAATATTTAGTTTCAAACAGAAATTACATACAGGAGCAAGAAAACCATGCAGCTTCTCTTTTAATTGATCAGATAGTAGCAAACACAGTTAAGTCCTGGCACTGAATCCCCATCATCCCTGCCCCAAATGTGCTGATTTGCACACCTACTAGGGAATGAGAAGAGCTATGAGTAAAGTCCCATACCCTTTTTGAGGTCAGATTGCCATTGCTTCTTAGCACAAGGGCATTAACCTACCCAGCCAGAAGGATCCCTTGCTTCCCATCCCCATAGCCCAGGAGAGTCCCCAGAACAGTATGCTTTTTTCCCAAAGGAGCACAGAGCAGTGAGGCACGAATCCCATCTCACCTTCTCCCCCAAAGTGTCACATTATTAAATTCTGGCTGTATGATGCCATTGCTCCAGGCTGGTTTTTAACCAGGCTCTAGGTTTTTTGTCAGCTTACTGGTTGCTGTGGAATTGATTGAATCTGTCAAGGTTTTCTTGAGATGGGAGGGCAGGACTTACTGGACAAGTACAGATCAATTTTCACATGCTTATCCACTCTCAGAGGAGAAAAGAGAAATGTTGATTGCTTGTGCATGTACCTCAACAGAGAGTCATGGAGGGACAGCAGCCCCATTGCATCCTAGGGGCAGTAATTGCAGACAGGTCAGGGCCCATGTGCATGTGCAAACCAGTCCTCACAGGGGCACTAAGTGTGATACAGGAACCTTGAGGTACCCTAAGCACACAGCACCCTTCTGTGCACCTCAGTCTGTGCTCCAAGGTTTCATTAAAGCTTATCCAAAAATAAAGTTTCTGCTGCAGCTGACTGCGTCAGCCACTCGCAGATAGGTGCTGCTAAGCAATAAAACTTTTATTAAAACAGGCTCTGCAAAGCCCAGAAGTTTGAGGCTTATGGTTCTCTGCACCTCAGTGGGTGTCACACCGCCCTGGGAGGAGATGGCTTTGATGCTTTCCTAGTGAGAGCCCAGCACCTTCTCCATGGCTGCTTCAACCTCCCACTGCCTTCCACAGGCGGCACCAATGCTTCCAATGGCAGCTAAAGGGGGCAGCCAAGCCTCCAAGGAGGCACATCCCTCCCTCTGCCAGAGAGACCCCCAGCCCTTGCAAAGGTCTGTTTTGTGGTTCCTCTTCATTTCTCCACTTCTCAGGCAGTGGTTAATGGAAACTACAACATAAAAATGATCTGCTTCGTTGCTTTTCAATTAGATAAGAACTCCCATTAGTGATGCAATTAAGGTGCCGTTTTCAAGACTGTTGTTTAACAGCTTCCTTGACATTTCACAGAACTCATTTGTTTTGCTTTGTATTTTTTTTCCCTTTCACAAAAACAGATGCAAAAAAAATGATTCATTTGCAGAAATGCAGACAAAGCAGAAAGACTCAAAAGAGTGGGAGCACAGTGAGGCGGGTATGCTGCAAGATTGAAGAAGGAAGAAAGAAAATAAAAAAGAAATGCTTATTCTGTACTGCAGAGTAGCTCCTAGGCAGGAAGAATAAGGAAAAGAAAAGAGAAAGACCAAAGTTCCCCCATGATCCTACAGGGCTGTTTGTTGCTGGAAAACAGCACATATGCAGAATAGGCAAAATACAATAACAGAATAGGTCAGGAATTTTGCTCAAGAAAACTATTTTCACACATTTTTTAGCTAGAATAGAAAATTAATTGGCTTTAAAATGTGTCAAAATATTTCAAAATATTTCATATTTTCCTCTAATAAAAAAAACACCTTCAACCATTACAATCTAAATTCAAGAGACCCTTTCTGAAAAAATAGAACATTGGCCTTAACAGTTGAGTAAACATTTTTAACCATGAAATATCAAATTCTATGAAGAACATATGAAAACTAAATTGAACCCGAGGCTTAAAAAATGAGACGTCTCAAAAGACATTTACAAATCACTTTCCACTGAGCTGCAGAGGTTGGAAAGGAGGGCAGGACCTATCTGAGATGCAGTGCCAAAAAGAAGGCAAAAAACAAGCACATAATTCTCTAGTGCGCAGCACTTGTGGCAACAAGTTTCACAAAGCATGCCCTTTTCCTCTCACGTCTGCACATACATGCTAATTGTTTATGTTGTCCTTGCCCCCCTGTCTTTTAGATTGTCATCATCTTCTGTTTTTCTTCTTCATGCAGATATTTGAAAAGTGTTTATTCCTATCATTCAAAAGGAATTATTTTGCATAATCTCTAACTGACAGCTGATATTTGCATCTATGTGATGAAAAAAACCCAGAGCCAGGGTTCAGCATCTGGTGCCTTTGAACTTCTCTGCCATTACAGCTTCATCAGGCCAACGGCAGCAAACACAAAAATCCTATTTTGAAAACATTTTGTGAGTCTGAGACCAGGGTTGCCAGAGCAGTTAGTGCATGCAACACACAGCCACAGAGACAGGAATATGTTAAAAGGACAAATAAATCTCTATCCACTTCCTAACTTCCTAACCCACTACCCAGGGGCTACTAAGAAACATTTATTTCTGTGCAAGGAAAAGCATCCCCCTCTTGGTTTTTGTCACCCATTCCCTGCTGTTTCTATGCACAGGATTTCTCCTCTCAAAAAAGCTAATATTTTCTGCCTTCAAAATCCTTCCTAAAATTATTCACACTTTTGCAAAGCCTGAATGGGCTCAAATCCATCTCCAGTATGTCACGGGGGGCTGAGATCTCCACTGACATCTCAGTGCAGCTTAGACTTATCTCTAGCTCTGAAAAATATTTCAGTGCAGAACAGCCATCAAATTTTAGCTAAACTGTGTGTTGCAAACCCAATGAGAAGCCCAAGGAAGCAAACAGGCTGCTGTAAAAACCTGCATGCTCTGTTCACTGCCTCATTCGTTAGCCATCACTGCAATATCCACATCCAGATTGTTCTTCAGAGCTGCTGATTTTCATTCCCTGAGTGATGTATAACAGACCTGCATTTTCTCTTCTCTCATTCTTCTCCTAATAATGCCACATTATGATACCTTTTTTTTGCTTGCCAGAAGGAGTCGCAGAATAGGGTATCAGGTAAAATTCTCTGGTGAGGGGAGTAGGTGAGGAGCTGAGCTGCTGCAAGTAACTTTCTGTTACATGTTTGTGCAGCTCTTGACTGGCAACATTAGCAGAAAAGCAATCCTGCTCAAGTCATCATCCCTGAATCCTCCCTGTAAGGTTCTTATGAAATCAAAAAAACAAAGCACCCTCCAGGAAAACAGGGCTCTTCTTTGTAAATGGGTTTTCCTCTCATAGAGGGGTTGACAAAATGCAGGGATTTCAGTGAAACTATGCCAGGTGTTTGGCTCTGCAGCTTGCTCCTACAGCTTATCCCAACTCCTTCCCACCAACCCTTGGAGCTTTCCTCCTCCTCTGTGCTGACACACAAATCCTTAGCCAAAGTCACCATCAGGTTCCTGTTTATCCCAGGAGAGAGGCTGAGGGGAGCTGTGGGGAAGTGACTGGGAGCATTCCCATGTTGTTGTTCTTTTATGCCTGTAACGGGGAAAGGACTCATGGCCTTCTGAAGTGCAGCACAGAAAATTTGTCAAATGCTTTGCCTGAGGGGTCTTGCAAAGTTTCACTTTATCTGGGTGACTAAATCTAGATTAAAGATGCATGGTTCTGCCAGCTGCTGCTTTTCAATTTAGATGCTTGCACTGTATGCTTATTTATTTATTTTTAGGATATTGATTTTGTCAGGAGGCAAAGCAAGGGTTGTAGGAAAAAAATATAAGTCTAGAAGTCAGCAGTGTTGGACTTTTAAGGGGATAATAAGATTTGCTTCTAAAATAAAACCTTTGCCAAGTGCACCAGTTTTATCTAGGTAAAATGTCCCAAGTTTTACTGCCATTCAAGGGCAATGACAAAGTACCCTTGCCTCCTTTGGGAGGAGCAGGTCTGGGGCATGACAACACAGCTGCCAGTAAGCAATAACCTGGCAGGGGTGGGAGTGGGCTGCCAGAGAGCCTGGCTGTGAGCTGCACTGCCAGCACCCCTTCAGGCAGCAGCAGTGCCAGTACAGCATACCAGATTTGCTTCTCTGAAGTGAAAACCCAGTGCTGCAACCCCAGATTTGGAGCTGGTGCTAGGAGATGACCCCATAGCACCCAGGAGTGGGGTCAGGCCAGCACTTCCCTGATGGCACAGCAGAGCCAGCAGATGCAGGGCATGGTCAGGATGCCTCCAGCCATGGTGGTGGCACGTGCTGCACTGGATCCAGTTCATTTCTGAGGGGTCCCATGGTGATAGGACAAGGAGTGATGTGAGTAAAGCAGCCCTGTTCTCTTGATGTGTCTATCAGTGTAAAAAGACAAAGAGCACCATTTTACCAATCATTTCACCTGCACCTTTTCTAGCACTAATTGTACAATTAATTCCTTAATCTATTAAGAGAGGGAAAGAAAAGTACTTACACTTAGCAGGTAGTTTGAATCAGAGTTGGATTGTGTCTTTTTTCTTTTAAACCTTTAAAATGTATTTGCTTGAAGTACTTCAAATGTTTTATTGCTCATACTACAGTACATAACAAAGTAATTGTGTAATTAAGAGATAATGTCAATGCAATAGACCATTGTTGACAAGCTAATAGTCTCCTGCTGCTATTGAAATGCCAAGGCAAAGCTAAAGAATATGCAGGAAAAACATACATGCAGGAAATTAGATGAGGTTGTTTGTTTTCCAGCTGAACTGGCAAGCTCAGATTGGCCAACCTGTAATTTAGTATAAGTTGGATTCTCTCCACAGCAAAGTACTAGTTATGCAAAGGGTTGCTCAGGTATTGTACAGCAAGATGGTGCATATGGCAGGGAAGAGGATGAGAGTCAGGAATCCACCACTGCTAGTTCTGGGTCTGGTCTCCCAGGAGGAGCTGTAGCAGAAGCATTCATGCAGAAAAAAATGCCTGAAGCCCCCACCAAGTGAGATGCTATGCTTGCTATCCTATGGAGGATCTCTGTGGCTACAACCACTGGATTATTTGACTCCATATTTTTTATGCACCCAAGTGAAGGATGACACCTAAGCTTTAGCTGGATTGTGACACAGCCTCCTAATTTAGCCTTGGGGATGTACACTAAACCTCAGGGCTAGAAGTTCACTGTCTCCTGTGTGCTAGTTCATCACTGGCCCAGGTCACGCTTCAGAGAAGTCTGAGCCATTCTGAGCTCCTTCCCTGCAACTTTCTGCCAGCAGCACCAGCTCAGCTGCCTTGTCCCAGGAGCAGCAGTCCCCATCTCCTGTACCCCCTGCACTGCTGAAACTGCAGGGATTCAGAGCTGCTGCCAGCTCCAGGGTGGCTGTGCTTTTTGTGCCCTTCCTTATGGGAAGCCCTCACCATAGGCTTCCTGAGACACTCAGGCTGAGCCAGAAAGCATGGTCCAGGGTTTTATTGCTGCTGGCAACCACAACTCATGTCCACACTAAATTACAGCCAAACTCTTTACAGCAGGGAGAAAGCCAGGGCACTGTTTTAGCCCACAATCTTCAAAACAGAAAGATGGACAGGAAATATGGATTGTCAGCAACACAGAATCACTGTATGGTTCAAATTGGAAGATACCTGGAGATTATCTAGTCCAACCCTTCTGCTAAAGCAGATTCATCTAGAGCAGACTGCCCAAGATCACATCCAGGCAGGTTTTGAATATCTGCAGATAAGGAGGATCCACAACATTTCTGGGCAGCCTGTGCCAGTGCTCTAGCATCCTCAAAGTAAAAAGTCTTTGTCAATATTCAGATAAAATTGCCTGTGTTTTCAGGTTTTTTGCTCCTTGTCCTGTCACAGAACACTACTGGTCCCATTCTCTTGACACTCACCCTTAAGTTACTTGTATTCATTGATAAGATCCCCTCTCTGTTCTCTTTCCTTCAGCCCTTCCTTAAAAAGTCAGAAGATGGCTGAGTGGTGCTTCCTTGCCCAGAAATAAAGTGTACCAAGATACCAGACACCCAAGGCTGAAGGCAGAATTCCAGATAGGGATGCTACACAATATGACCCAGGAAAGAATATTGAGTTTGTACTGTTCAAAGGGGACTGTGGCCTCAAAAGAGTCCATGACAAGGCCACACCAGCATATCACTACCAGCCATGGGATTTCTAGCATTTACTACTGTTATATAAGAGGGTTGATTTCTTCTTTTTTAAATGTGCTTCATGCACCCAACAAAAATTAATTCTCTCTTTGAGTTGTTGCACTGCTGTGGTATATTTACTACATTAAAAACTATCTCATTGATTGAAAAAGGTTGAAAAGCTGCAAAATCAAAGATAACAATGAAAAGAGGTTTGTGCAAGCTTACTTCAATGTTTTGTGGGCAAAGCACATGTCCTGGACTTTAATTTCATGCCCACATACACCATCTTCAAGTGCCCTCACCACCTGGAGAGTACAGTGGATTCGCTCCCCCCAGAAGCAGCTGTTCTGTAATTCATTTTATCTTAATTTGTCTATGTTCAGCCCCAGGCCTTATTTATGTACACTGTGAAGACTTAATCTGAAGACAACATTAATCATAAGTTCTTTAAAACATTCATCATTACAATGTTTGAGTGGTTTGAACAAACAATTGATTGATATACACAGCAAATCTTGAAAATTGATGTGGTATTGCTGCTTCCCATGGAGATGGGGAGCTGAGACGGTGAGATACTACATCTGAAATGTCCAGCTGTGCTGGGTGCTGCATTTGAAAGTCCTGGCTTGGTAGGGGATGTTAGGTTTTGAGGCGCTTTAATTGCTTTGAGTCTGGTTGCTGATTTCTCTCCTCTGTTTTACCAAAAGACTCTGCAGCTTGTATTGTGCACAGGCAGGATGTGGAAAACAGAGTTGGAATTTCTCTGCTCGGCATCACACACAAGTCCTGTGGTTTCAAAGCAGCATCACACCAATTCAATCATGACAGCCCTGTCCACCATCTTCTCCAGGTCCTTAAAGTGTTTGCTGTGAACATTTCCTCCCAAAATCCATGGCAGTAAAAGATGAAGGTCATGTAAGCTGTACTTTGCTTTACCTGCAGAGGTACTCAGTACCCCTCTTTCCCTGATTATGCAGACTAGATACTATTTTAGAAATACAGTGGTTTTCTTTCATTGTGTGTCAGGGTTTCCTTGCTAAGGAAATCAGGGCTTTAGAAGAGGCTGGTGCACATCCCAATTTCCCCCAAACCTGTGCTCTGGTGCAAAACGTTTGTAGTCAGGCTACCAAACACAGAGGCCATCTAAGGACTGGAAATATAGCAAAAGGGACCCCCCTAGAGCAGGACTAATCATGTTCACTGAATGAAGCAGAAATCCCGTTGAAAAGCATAGCAGGCTTTCCAACAATTAGAGAATCAGTCATAATGCACAGAGTAATCTAATTAGGATTGTAAATCATAACAGCCCTGAATCATTAGGATATTTCAGCTATGAAATTCCTAAGTTTCATAGGATCTGAGGGAATAACTCAGACTCAGGGAAAATAATCCATGGCAGTTAGAGCCAGGAAACATCTACCAAGTTTGGGGAGAAAGCACAGCTCTTTGCGTCAGGGGTATTCAGTACTCAACAAAGACAAGCAGGACTTCATTGAAGGGACCAGTGATCCAGCTGTCACTGGTGTCACACAAGGACAACTAGGTGTTTAAAACACGAGTTATCCTGCCTGCAGACCAGGCCCAGCAATGACAACCAGCAGCAAAACACGGCTCCTTGTCCAAGCCAGGAACCAGCAGACAGTGCAGTGAGGCTGAGCACTGTGCTGCTCTCCCTGCATGTGGGCTGCCCACCAGACCTTGCCCAGGGACACAAGCAGGTGGCTCAGTGCACTGTGAGAAGGATTGGCTGCCACCAGGATGCACTCCTGGAGGCACAGAGACGCTTGTTAAGCTCTACTTCTGCCACCTGCTGCAGCCTGATGTCTCTGTAGTCCTCTAAGGGAAACACTTCTTTTAATTACTGTCTCAATGCCTCATCTTAAGCTTTTTGGCTTTATGGCACTACAGGCTCCTATGCCATAAGCTGAATGCATCTAGATAAACTGTCCTCAAATACTGCACTGACTTCTTACTAGTATGGTGCAAGACCTTCACTCATCTTCCTTTCTCCTTGGTGCACACTGCAATTTGGTTCCTACTAAAAGAGAACAAAAAGCTTTTCACTCCCGAAAATGACTGAACTTTGATTCACGTCATTTCACAAAAAAAAGGGCAAGTTTGGCAGAGTGCTTCTGTGATCACAAAACCACATGAAAATAAACCCATGGTAGAGCAAATGAGTGCTTTCAACCCTTTTTCCTCTCCTTCCCCTTTACTTCTTCTTTTTTAAAGAATCGTCAAAATTACTTTTTTTTTTTTTTTTTGATTGCTTAAGTGCACCGGGTATTCCAGAAGATACAGACATTATACATAATGAAGAGCTGGCTTTTCTACAATCCTGCTACATGAAACACTTACATTCAAACTCTAAAAGGGTCATCATAAAGCCTGTCCAGGCTTTCTTTCTATTCTTTTCTTCTCTTTTAGAAACATATTACTCTACATTAGCAGAGGAGTTGGACTATATGACCTTTAAGGCCCCTTCCAACCCAAACCATTCTATGATTCTACAATTCTTAGCTCAAGTCTTCCTGCACTAGCTCTGTAATCATGTTTCCCATTTTCCACTGAAAACAGATACTCCTGGAAATTTTCTGGCTCTTGGGCTGTCCCATGTAAATTTTGTGACCAAAAGCAAAGCCTAAGCACAAGGACATCACAAATGCAGTTACAGAGAGCTGGCAGTGGATGGGGAGGACAGGAAGGGCATCTCACTCTGCACCAGGCACATTTCTGCTTGTGGGTGATGTGTCCATGTGCATATCCCTCCAGCTGGCTCTCAGGTGCTGCCAGGGGCCTGTATGGCACCTGATGGGGTACCCAAAGGCTGGTACTGTACCTCTACTGCCACTCCCTTCTTCACAGCCAAAATGGTACAGGAAGTTAGGAAATTTCATGTCAAAGGTGCTGCAAATGTTTCTCCAGGGCTGGCAGGATGCAGCCTTGGCTAACCAAAAATTGAAAACTATTCTAAAAGCTGGTAGTGCTCAGGACCACCTCTGGAATGGTAGTCCCCAATTTAGTGTTCCCACTGAGACTCTCCACATCACACTGGCGCTTGCTTGCTCCCCCTCCCTTTCCCCTTTGCAGTGGGCTGGAGAGAAGAATTGGAGACACAAAAGGTAAAGATCACAGGTTGAGATGAGAACAATTTACTGGAAACAGCAATGAGATAAGTAAACAAATAGCAACAGCAACAATATTAATAATAAAAGTGTACAAAAGAGAGAGAGCGATTCACATGCAAAATTCTTGCTGCAGAGCTCAAGCCAACCTAACTGCAGCCACACTGTCCTAACTGGAAGGACCCCTTCACTTTGGATGCACTTCCTTTGCCCCTGGAAAAGTCTCTTCACCCCACCTCTGGTAATACATGAGGTGGTATAGAATAACCTCTAGTCTTAACCTTCCCCCTCCTAAACTGAAGTCTTAACTTTCTCCAGCCCCTCAGCTACTGCAAAAATTAACCCCCATCCTATCCAGAACCAGGACAAAATGTCATCATTCTGGTGCTATGGATGTCACTTTCTGCTTCATTATTCTGATGTATTTAGATAGGATTTGTTAGAGGGACACTTAAGGCACTAACAAATTAAGTGCCACTTCAGATAAATACCTAAGATTGGGCTTTAGTAGGATTTAATCATATCTGAGGGCTTTATTAAGTGGAGATGTCCATAACCACACACCTAAGTTAGTAATGAATGAAGAACATCATCATGTGTTTTAAGGATATTATTATTATTACCTTAGAAGTGGAAAAGGCTTTCAGATCACAAATTAAACAACCTTGAAAATCACAGATTCATAGCCCTTCCTTCACCTCTGTTTACAGGTGATTCTATGTGTGTCTAGCAGAAAGCTTTACTTTAAAAGATATTCAGTTTAGGGAAAGAAAGTCCCTCCTGTAGAAACCTCATGAACAAGGACACCGGTACAGGGTACAGAAACATGCAGTGAAAGGCAAGGGAAGGAAGCACCAACAATGGCTTGCAAGAGAGGCAAGCTGGAGAAGGGATCCTTGGATTCCTGTGGCACTGGCTCGCTGACATGCACTTACACCTGTGCACATGTGCCAGCCTCAACAGAGGCTGATAAGCAGACGTTAGATCAGCAGTTTGCAGCAGGCTTCTCAGATGGCTGGGAGCCATTCTTCTCTATTCTCAGCTCTTGTTCCCACCAGAAATTCTGAAGGTGGCAGCTGTTTCAGACACCATCTCAGGCCTCAATGCTTTGTGTCCATCTTGCTTACTGTCCTGCTTGCTGTAGCCAACTAGACTACAAACAGAAAACCACTTAGCAAGAATTATCTGCAGACATACCCCAAGTTTCCAGGGTAGAGAATGTCATATTTTTCTGTAATTTCCAGTAATGCAGTGTAATTTTAAAATGTGGCATCATGGGGAATACTCAGTGGGTGGCATTGCTTGCCCTCCTGCACCAGCTCTCGTCTCATGGTGCGTGACAGTTTCTGAGGCTGAGAGACACATGCCAGGGCAGGGTGTTTGTTTTACTCCAGTGGCCTGTGCTATTAGTCAAGCCATGTGTCAGGACCAGCATAATTGTGTTTACTTGATAAATTTGAGGAGTAACTGCAGCTCTCTCCATCAATTCCAAATGAGTCAAGGCCTTTGGTTAGTTTAGTAATTAACCTCAGGAATTGTTCCAGTCACTCAAACATACACAGTATGGTGTGAGTAAATTCATAGCCAGCACTTGCTAAATATGTATGCAGGGATCTTTTGAAGCATATAATTTACTCAGTTATAACATTATACTTTGGTGCATATTTTAGGCTTATTTTTCCACAGCAGACCCTGACTGTAAGCTTCCAGTTTCTGTCATGTATGGTCATTTCTCTGTTTCTGAAGCTTTCCAATCATGTGTGCAAAGGCCCAGTCCAAAGGCCATTTGCATGGGGAGGCAGAGTCTGCAGAGACACCTGGGCTCCCAGTGCCGGTAGGAAGGCTGAATTTCCCTGCTCAAGAGCTCCCATTCTTGGCTAAGTAATATTCCTGGTTTTGTTCATTTGCACCTACTGAACCTGCAGTCTCAGGTGAAGTGCAAGAACTTCTTGTGAATCCGAAGGGAATGACTTTTCCAATAACATGTGGCCTGACCTTTAAAGTCCAGTTAAGCAGGTTAGTGATTACTGCAGATACCTCATACAAAATGATGCCTGTTTCTTTCAATCAAACCTATTGCTTCTCTTCAAAATTGAACTGATACTGCTACTGCTAGACTTTGTAACCAGGTAAATTTGTACAGGAGCTTGCATACCACAGAGCTGTTCTTATATCAATAACAGTTCAAGAATTAAAGAATGAAAATTTTAAGCATTCATCTGTTAATATCCCATAGTTCCAATCTGGTTATTCATGTAATTGGATCATCCCACAAAGTACATATTTCTTAGGCAAACACTGTCTTATGCAATAAAACTTCTCAGCTTTTATAAGTTATTTCACTCCACTCAAACCAAGGTCCAAACTAACATGACTTTATGATTGCCTGACCATTTTCTTGCAACCTAATACATACAGATATACATATTTTACTTTCAGTGCTCTCTGAATTACATCCTCTGCTGTTTGATTATGGGGACCTTGATGTGATAAACAAGCTAATTTCCATGGCAACCCTGCCAGCCCAGCTCTGCCTGATGTTGCTGACAGAACGCTACAACTCTCCTCTCAGATGTGACATGTCAAAGCCCAGGCTAAGGTCCCCTTTCCATTTCAGGAGATAATTTCCCTGCTATGGGTGGGATCTTTAGGCAGAGAAACATCTGTTACCTAAAAGAGTTAAGCTTTTCAAAACAAAACCAGGCAGGAGGTCAGGGAGGAGCTGGCATCACCTGCAGTCACCACACAGGCTGGAAAGGAAGAGTGAAATGTTTTGACAAGCACACACTGGAAACATAAGCCAACACAAATGAGGCCAGTCTCCAGAGAAAGAACAGCATTGAGTTTAACACCCCTGGCATGACACAGCCACTCACTCAGTACCCCCTAGTGGGACAACAGAGAGAACTGGAAGAGTAAAAGTGAGAAAACTTGTGGGTTGAGATAAGGACAGTTTAATAGGTAAAGCAAAAACCACACACCCAAGAAAAGTAAAGCAAGGAATCTATTCATCACTTCCTTTTGGCAGGTAGGGGATCAGCCATTCCCAGGAAAGCAGGGTTCCCTCACATAAAACAGTGACTTGGGAAGACAAACACCATCACTCTGAGTGTCCCCTTCTTCCTTCTTCTTCCCCAGCTCTATGTGCTGTGCAAGATGCCATTTGGTTTGGAATGTCCCCTTGGTCAGCTAGGATCAGCTGTCCTAGATGGCTCTCCTCCCAGCTCCTCGTGCATCCCCAGCTCCCTCGCGGGTGGGAAGGGGTGAGAGTCAGAAAAGGTCATGACTCTTCGTAAGCTCTGCCCAGCCATAACACAAACATCCCTATGTTATACAGTTTCCAGCACCAGTCCAAAACACAGTCCCATACTTCCTACCTTGAAGAAAACTAGCTCCATCCTGGCCAAAACTAGGACAGACAGTTTTTATAAAACCAGTCCTTTACTCAATGCTTCAGCTCCTGGAATTCAGGGAGGATCTTTCGTTGTTGTTGTTATTGTTCTAGTCACTCTAGCTTTGGTAGTTGCTGAGACATGTGAAAACATGACCACTGTCATACACAAAATGCTCATTAACCAGAGACAAAAATATCAAATATCCCCAGATTTCTGACTGTAGACCAAACTCAGTATTTCAGTGACAGTTTCCTGTTATAGAATGGTTTGTTGGAATAGACCATAAAGATCATCAAATTCCAACCCCCCTGCCTTGGGCAGGGATGCTTTCCAGATTACTCAAAATTAAACCAGTAAACCAGATTACTCAAAGCCCCATCCAACCTGGTCTTGAACACTTCCAGTGATGAGGCATCCACAGTCTGTTCCAGTGACTCACCACCCTCACAGAAGAAGGATTTCTTCCCAGTGTCTAATCTAAACCTACCCTCAGTGGAAAGCCATCACCCATTGTCCTATGACACCCTTGCATAAAGTCCCTCTTCAGCTTTCCCATAGGATACCATCAGGTACTGGAAGGTTACTATAAAACTTTTTTTAATCTGCTTTAAAACTTTAGAACCAGCAGCTCTGAAAGCCACCCCAGAGAGCCAGAGCTGACAGTCCTCACAGAGTACTCAATAGCTGAGGAGGCAAAAGAAGGTCTGTGTGTTAAGCTGACAGCAGGGCTACACAGGGTTAGCCTCAGTTTTGACAGCACAGTAGTGGGTGTCCACAGGTCTCCTTAAATAAAGGTTTCTCACAGGGCTGCTGCAGGATCCCGATAGCTCACATTTTACTTCCAGCCATATGGAAGAAATGGTTGAGGAAAAATGTCAGTACTGATTCCACTTCACCCTTAGATGTTCACCTGAGGTTTCATTGGAGGCTTTAAAATTGGCAGGATCCCGAAGGTAGTGTTAGAACTGTTCAGTGTGATTTCCTGCAGAACAGCACACAGGCATTGACTGGATTTGATGAAGGAATCACTGATTACCAATGACTTCTGTTTGAGAAAGATCTCTTTTAAGGAATCCATTCTCTGTTCATTTGCTTTTGTTTTTCTGATGCTTCTGGGCTTCTGGGATCAAACAGAAGCTGGAAATTCTAAACCCTCAGGAAAAAAAAGCTGGTTTTCCTGTATTTGCTGAACAGATTTGAAAAAGGAAGCCCTAGATATCTCACAAGAAAGTCTGCTAGGCTCATACAGCTGTTGGCTTGGTGGTACAGACGTGGGAGCAGAGCCAAGTAAACATTTCACAACAAATAAATCATGCAATGAATGCCATTATTTTGGTACCTATGAACGTCCAGAGGCAGACTGGAAAACTCTCAGATGTCTCTGTTATTCACAGTTATCCATGAACATTCCCAGTGAATAATTAGCAGTTGACAGTTCATTCCAGTTGTGAGTGCTGCACTGTTAAATTCACATTTTGCCATTTACGTCCTAAATTCCATAATAACATAGACAAGTGGTGCAAGAGCAAACACAAGGAGATGCTAAGCAGAGTAGAGCATGTTTTGAAGGTAAATTAATGAAACTTACCATGTACTTTGAAGGTACATGGAAAAGAGTGTTTGGGAAGCATAACGAAATATCAATGTGAAGAATAATTTTTGCAAACAAAGAAAAATTCAATTTTGTCTGCCAAGCTAGTTGGAAAGCAGTATGAGGAAGGCACATCAGTCACCCTCACCCTTTGCTTCTAATAAGAATTAGTGCACTGACCCTATCATCCAGCAGTCTGGTTTTGATTTTCTGATTAATGGCATGATTAGCTGATGGTTAATCAGCAATAAGCTGGCTCATCACACTCTTCTCCCTGTTCCCACAGATCCACTTTGAGGCATGATCTTTATTTGGTCTTCCCACCTCAACTGACATCTGGTCATATCACTGATACAAGCATATAGCTCTTCCTCCTAATCTCCAGTGGATTCTTAACTAACCAATTAGCCCAGGAAGTATGCTTTAATCAGTTTAAAGATGGAATACTTTGATTCATCAGGGCCAATCTCTCATTTCACAAACAAATCTTCTCAAGTTCTACATGCTCCTAAGAAACCAAACTTGGAACATTTGTTGCAGTCACACCTTCTTGGCAGTCTTAATGTAGTTCCTGAAATCTTTCAACAAAATAGAGTCAGCACTAGCAGTACCAGTGAAATTACCTCCTCCTCATCCACTACACAACATGTTGCATTTTTAACAGCAATCAGAGGCAGTAAGAGGTTCAGCTCTCTTCAATGATCCAAGCACTGTATGATTGCTGGAAACAGCTTCTGTCCTGGCAGTCTTACAGACAGATACCAAAGCCAGGAACAGACACAACAACAGCAGGAAATAAGAAATATCCCTGCCAAAGAAGTGTTAAAAGCTCATACACTCCATGCACAAAACTTCACATGCCACAGCACACACAGCATGGCAGAAACACTATCCAGTGTCACCTCAATGCTCCTCAGTCTTCCCAGCAAAGTTCCTCAGTCTTCCCAAGACTCATGTTTGAGACAGTAGTGTATGACCCAGTTTAGCTAATGAGTCCATTTAAGCTCACTGGAGACCACATAGTGAGAGGCATTTCTCCACAGGCATTGCAGAGCCTTCCAAAACAATTGAGCTCTGAGAAGGTTACCAGACCAGCTAAACCCTTACAAAAGACATCCATAGAGATGTGAGAGTCCTCCCTCTTGTCCCCAGTGTATATTTTTGTGGTGTAATTTGCCACATGAGTTTCTGTCAATCATTCTTGTCCCTTTACAGCTCTGAGAAGTAAAGGAGTTGCTGTCACACTCAGACTGGGCTAAACCTGAATTGGCAACCTTCAAGGTGAAAGTGTTTGTTCACTACCATTAATCAGGCCCTTGAACCAGCCACTGTTATGGACAATGAACCCTTTCCACGGTCATGGCTTACAAACCCTCATTTACAGAATGGCTCTCACAAAGAGCCTGACTGAAGGTTCAATAAAGAAATCTGTCAGAGCCTGGCTTCTGGGCCATGACACGTGGAGAACAAAATTATATTCATTAGCTCCCAAGCCTTTGTTAGGTTCCCTGCTACTCTCTTTAACAGCAAAAATTATTATGTAAAAAATGCTTTAAAAATCAGTGTTGATTAATAAAAGTAATTTCAAGAATCTGTACTAAAGAGTATTCAATTTTAAATTCATTTCCCCTCCTAATAGTCTGAGAATATCTGAGTAATGGTGTGGGAATATGAATACATTGCCCGTTCAGTCCTGGGTAAGCCTGGACTTCTTTGGTGGCAAAAGCCACTCACCCACCACAGCTCCACCTCCAGTTTACAGCTGCTCAAGGCCGTCTGACAGGAATGGTAAGAATTTTGTTGCTCCTGTTTTACCATCATGCAGACTTAACACTCACTTTTTAGGTGAAGTGCTAGGTGCAGGTATAGCTTTAAAATAGCACATGAGAAACTAATATAAAAGGGCATCTGACAGCCACAGAAATTTTTTTTTTGTGCTCACTTCATAGTAATCATGAGATCCTTACAACTGAAAGCAAAAAAAACCAATATGTTCTCCATTTCATCACAAAGAGACCATTTTAGCAATCAGTTACCTATTTAAAAAAATTAGACAAAAAACTTCTCCAGTTTTTCCCTGTTTTGTTGCAGATCCTTGCCATTCTTCTGAGTGACAGTGATGGTTCTCGCCTTGCCCAAATCACACAGAGCCTTCTAGCAATGCCAAGGAGCACTGTGCCAGCAATAGCAATTATTTTCATGGGAAAGTAACTATCTGGAAATACTCATTGTGTTTCTCAGCTTTTCTAGATATTAAACAACTGAAATAATAGGAGTTACTGATGCATGTTCTGTGGACAACCACTGTGTAACAGCAGGATCCTCAGTATTGATACTGGATAGAAAAGGAATCCAAATGCACACATTGTAGCCAAACATCAAAGTTTTGGATTTCTTGACCAAAGATCCAGGTGCTTTTTTATTCTTGTGCATTTTAACTCTAGTAACTTTTGGACTCAGAAGTGTCTTCAAAGTCAAGGTCATTTTGGCATGATCCTATCTCCAGAAATAGCTCCAGGAAAAACGTTTTCTTTCAAGAAAAAGCTTCAAAATGCTCTATAAACTTAGGAACATAGGGACAATTTAACCACATGAGTGAAACCCCTCAGGTAAGGAATGTGTTAGCTGTTCAATAGTTCATGAAGACAGTGTACAAGAATATAAGATAGGAAGAGCAAATTCAGGGAAGGAGGAAGGAGAGAGGCACATTTTTGGGGAGCAAAGGTATACAACAAAATACCTGAACTCCAGTGTAGAGTTAACCAATTTCCTCATTTACTGTCACATTTTTTATCTGCAGATCGAAATGATGTAAATGTTTGCTCATATTTGCACAATAATGTGAGATCTACTCCTGAACTGTGATGGTAAGTGTAAAGTCTTAGCAAGATCAAAGTCAGCTAAAACCAGGACAGTGAAATTGTTTGCACTTTTCTGCCAAATGTATTTTAAAAGGCATGTGAGCACAGTGTAAGTGGTACCATTGCCTCAGGGAAAATGTTTTTTTGCTAATATTTGCCACCTTTTTCTACATAGAAATTTGACTGAAGCTGCCCATCTAGCAAGACAGACACATTTCCAGCAAAGAGTTCATGATCATAGATCTTCAGATACGGCCCCTATTTCACAATTCTTCAGTAACAGGAAAAACTAGACACCACATGCAAAAGAGAGACACCAAAACACTGTATCCCTGAAGTTTTCCAAGCAGCCAATGGTTTCTTGTGTCTTTTGTGAACACATCTGACTGTTTATTGGGCTATAGAGTGAAGCAGCATGTCTATAGAAATTAGGCCATTTCTCCTGTGCACAGCATGGTGCCTGGCATGCAGTGACTGGAATGTCCCTTTAATCACAGGCAGGCAGCTTTCCCTCAGGTTAGAAAATAAAAACTGTCACCTGTCATCTGCAATGTAGATGTAGACAAAGCACTTTGGAATTCAAAAGCTCTGCTGTACTCTGATTATCACTTTTAGCTCTCCTCTTCAGATGAGAAATCACTTTATTGTCTCTCCTGGCTACCAGTGTGTGTAGTGTGGAGGACAGACAACACCAGAAGGAGTCAGTGTGATGCAGACACCACCTCAGCTGTAGAGATACTCAAGGACAGAACAAGTAAATCCATGGCCAGGATCATACGTTAAGGAGGAAGGAGGAACAGAAATAGGCAGCAGTGTTCAAAAAGAAATAAATCTGAAATCAGGCAATGCAGCTGAGCCTCTACAGGAGCAATTATCTAATCAAAACTTATTCTGAAAAGCAAACCAGGAGCTGAGGTTTTTTAACTCCCACCAGCCAGCCTTACCCCACTCCTGTGTGGAAAAGCAGAGCAGGCTTCAAGCTGTGCCACCTCAGCTGTGCGTGGGAGGCTGCCGGGGCTGTTCTCCCAGACAGCACCGCTTATCTGCGGCTCAGCACCACTGATGTGGCCCTGAAAGGCAGAAAGAGGGGACCACGAGAAGGTAAATGTTGTGGGAAAACTGGCTGCTATTCTCACAACACTCAATAGGAACCATTTTCATGGGATCTTTTATTCTTTGTTGAAAATGGCAAGCAGCGAAACAAGGAGTAGCAATTCTCCGGGATTTCTACAAGTGTGCACAAATCACAAAGCATTGAATGCACTGTTGATCTGCTTTCCCCCATTTCTGTTCCAAGGGTCTGGTGGTTCTGAGGTTCCCTTGGATAACTGCTCACTCCAAACCATTGCACAGCCTGAAGGGAACAGATTTAGTACTAATGATAATAGCAATAAGATACTTGATGTGATGTGACTTGTAGCAGAATAATAATTCAGGTTTTGCCTAGATTCAGAAGGTTTTCATGCCTGCAAATGGAAGAAATCTACTTCAACTGGAATAAAACCTCCATAAAGACACCCTGCAGAGTGCAGAAAGAATTTTGCACTGACTGGGGCTCACACAGTAATTTAACAGTCCAAGTTGCCAATGTTTACTTCCCATTGTGTGCTAGTTTTGCTCATTCTTTCAAGGTGTAACATGTATCCCATGTTTAACACAAGGGATATGAAAGATCTTAGCAGACAGAGAGGGCCTCTTATGACTCCCTGTAAAGCATAATCAGTAACAATACTAGGCTTTAGACGGTGAAATATATCCTGGTGGCTCAGATCCCAGAAAGCCATGAGGTCTTTCAATCATTTATAATTTTAAAAAGCTTTTCAATTAAGATTTCCAGACCTGCTCTCTGCTTGTGGGTAATATTTTTATTTTATTATTCATTAGAATTGTTTGAATAAACAGTTCAGCAGCTTTTTGAGACTCAAACAAAAATGGGCAGTTCTTAGTACATATTTGCAGAAAATCTGAACTGCAACATTGAAGCAAATGGTATTGAAAATTAAGCGTTGGCATGGATCCCTCCTTTGGGAGAAAACAATTTGTAATCCGAAAATCAGGACTCTGAACCTGAACTGTGAAGCATTTTGCAAACAGCAGAGCCAGAAAGAAAACAAAATCTGCTCACCTAGTCCAGCTTTCTCCATCACAGAGACATTAGGGCTTTCCTGATTCATTTCTGTGAATGATCTTTGGCTTGATCTTTAGAAAACATCTAGTCTGGATGGCAGCATTTTGTTGACAGAGGTGCAAACCTCGCACAAAGCACCTGGTGCCTGTGCTTAATAACCACCACAGGTAGAAATGCCCGCTCTGTTTTCAGATCAAGCCCCTGGGGGTGCCCACCTCAGTGCTGCCAGATGCCTGCTGCTGAAGGAAAAGCACCCATACCTGCAGTACCCTCACACCAGCAAGGGCAGGCAGCACACTTTAAAAGCTACAAATGGGCTGGTTGTGCTAAAGCTGAATTTACTTTCCGTACCACTCAAGCCCCATCCTTCACAACAGCAGTATTGGTGTTTTGCAGTCTTGGACAAATGCCTGCAGAAACATTACAGAATCATTATATTTCATCTCCCCCCATTTTCTGCTGAAGATGAAGTAGCAAGTGATATTTTCCATTTACTTTCCAGCACACATTTGGCTGCTCCCTGTTAAACGGCCGCTTTGTGCTCCCTGCAGGCAGGCTGCAAACCTTTCTGAGAGCCTCTGGGAGAAAAGGAGCTTTCCAACAAAGTTTATTCCTCTTCATTATTGATTGTTTAAAAGATTAATAAAATATGACTCCAAAATCTAGTCGTGTTAGGCAACCTGAGCAAACAAAGCTGTGAATCTGAGACTGCTCTGTTCAGAGCTGTAACAGGTTCTGATAAAAGGGCATTGAGTATTGGAGGTAAAGACTCCTCTTGGAGATGTGAAGCTAAGGAAACCCTCATGCCTGGATTTACATCTTTCATTCAAGGAGAAACAAGAAACACGAGTCCATTGTGCAACTGCCGGGAGTATATCAGGACTTCCTTAGCTTTCCTCTGGGGTTTCAAGTGCCTGTGCCAGGTCTGAGATGCTAAATTACAAATGCCTTTGAAGGCAAATCAATTGTTGTATAGATTTTAGCAGTTCCATAAAAGACCAAGATGCTTTTCATTATGCACACACCCACAATGCCTTCAATATGCACATTTTAGGGCACCAAATGGGATTAGGGATAGTTCCCCTCCATCTATGGTTGTACAGTTTTCCAGTGCATTACAGGAGTCTGTCACCTCTGAATCCCATGGGTATTTTGTCATTAATTCCAAGAGGCTGACATTTCAACACTATGCTTTCTCCTACTCATTTTTGATGCAAGTCCTAGAAAGAAGGTAGTCAGCCTGACATTAACTTTTGCAAAAAGCATCTTCTCCTTGATAGAAATGTGTCCTTGCCCTACAAACCCCAGTGAAATGAATGAGTGGAAACACTTAACAATGTGGCTCATTTGTGGGATGGAGGGTCAGCCCATCATTTAGAAACACTGAATATATAATGTCTTGCTTTGTCGTTCTGAGTAATTTAGTCCCAGTAAGCACACTGAAAAGCTGCATTTACATTTGAAACACTTCTTGAGCAGGACTCCACAGATATCATAGAACATCATTTAACAGTCCATTTTCCTGGCCTGTTTTCTCCCTCCACCCCCAGCCCTGTGCTACTTTTCTGTAAACACATAAATCAGCATCATCTATATTCATTAGGTTACTCGATCTGTTCAGTGCAAAATTACCCGTTTTGCATGAGTCTTCCCCTTTCTGATTAATATAAATTACTTAAGTTAATTATGTTTCTCTTCATAGAAAAATATTTGTCAAACTGTAAAAGCATCAATAAAAATAAAAATGTGGAATTTACAAGGGGACAGATGTGTAAACAAGATCAGGACGGCTTGTACCATACCCAAGTCTTATTTCAGAGATGGCTACCATCCCATCTAATCCCGTATCTGCCAAGGAGACCTTACCCTCAATTAGTTGAGAACACCAATTTGACTTGAGATAGATGAGGTCAGCAGAAAATAATTAACTCACTCAGACCTATACTATTAGTTTAGAGCAAATATGAGACCTTCTTCCTGCCTTGTGTCTGTTCTACAAGAAATTTCACCCAAAAATCTTACAAAATCTTGTATAGGTTTAATGCATCACCGAGGTCAATTTTATTTCTTTGTTATTTATGGTTCTCAATCTGGAAGGCTTCTGATAATGTCAATTCTCTGTGAGCTTCTTCATCTACAACTTCCTGCTCAGTTTTTACTCTCAGGAACACCCTATAGCACAAAGGAGAAAGCATTACTGCCAAACAATATTTGAGCTTTAGTTTCTTTTCCTTCCTTTTTTTTAGGGATTCAACTGTTCTTTCTCATCTTTCTGATGGAATTTAAAAAAATAAATAAACATGATAAAATAAAAGGAATTAAATAAAATAAAATAATTCTTCCGATGAGAAGATAATAGACCAAAAGGATTTTTCCATCACAGACTGAGGGGAGGAAGTCTGACTTTCAGAGGAACAAACCGGCCGCATCCAAACCCCTCTGTGTCAAGTCAAGGACAACTCCTCTCTAATGCATACAGGTGTCACAAGAGGGCTGGCAGCCCCACAGCCTGCAAACATGACCCATCTTCCCCTGGAGTGCAGCTGCATTCAAAAATGAGTTATTTTCCATGGAGCAGGTTGCAGAATAAGTCACAGATGGTAGAACCAAGTCCAAAGCCCCTTTCTTTTAGTACCATTTGCTGTGAAGCTGCACCTGGACCCCTTCCTTGCACTGAGCAGCACAAAGTTGTGTGACCTTCTCTTCAAACTGTTTCTCCAGTAGGGGAGCAGCATTCCCATCAGGAGCATAGATGTATCCTATAACTTCATCTGGGACAGGAAACTTCCAAGGAGCCTTTCCAGAGTGTGGAAATGTAAAATATTTATTCATTTAAACAGTTTGTAGCCTCCAACCCTGTCAAGCCAAGCTGATTAAGTCTGAGGATTTGGGATGGTTTCTATTTGTTCCAACTCAGTTCTCCCACCCTTGCTTTATTTCATCTGGCCAAAGCAGCTTTAAATCTGAGCAGGCCAATGTGCCTGACATTGGATTTACTCAGCCCAAAGCCAAAATGATTTCTGAAATCTAGTAAGGGAAGAAAAAAGTATTGGGTTCTGATTGACTTAATTCCCATTCTAGCAAATAGTCCACTGACTTGTAATTGAAAATCAGTTTTACCTTTCAGGGAAAAAAGGACCAGCATGTGTTATCAGCTGGGGTCTTAGGCAGGGAACTTTTGCTCAAGAAACCACATTTGTGACCTTTAATTGTTGCAGAAAGCTAAATGTAGAAAATAGGAAACTCACACATCTGATAACAAATCCACAGTCACTGTTTCTAGCACAGACATAGGTTTTCCTTCCTTACTGTGAAGTGGCACTTTTCCATCTCTGATTGAACAGCTATTCATCACAGTCACCCAGTGTTTACTGCACACAACTCCTCACCTTGATAAAGCCAGCTGCTTTAAAAACAACACAACAGAGCTGGTTTCTCTTATTTATTTATTTATTATTTTTAAATTCAAGTCCTATTGCTTCGTGGTCTCATAAGAAAATCCAGTGACATGCCCTGTCCTGATTAAATTTCACACACACCCACTGCTGCCACCGCAGTCAAAAAGGGAGGATCAACATGTCCGAAAATAATTTCTTTTCATCTGCACAGATCCAGCACCACATGTGCCACACATGTGCCAGAAATCAGCTATGTGCCACCACACCAATCAACCTTCCTGGATTTCTGGATAGCTGCTGCTACAATATGATGCACATAAGAAACCAGGGATATCTTGGGCTGTGTCAGTGGGCTGAGGTATGACTTGTAGAAAAAATAATCTGGTTTCCAAATTAGCATGCTCACAATTATGAGCTTAGAGAGAGAACTAGAACTGATAAGAGGAGAGTTTCTGGATTTGGGCCAGGAAACACCACACTGAACTGAAACACCACAATGGATTTCAAACCAGATATTGCAGGTTTTATCTGTAGTCCTTGCAGACACTTTTCTCCACAGCTCCTAAAGCATGTTTTGAAGAAAGGATTTTATAGTGGAGGAGTTCTAAGGTACAGGAACACAAAATGTGTTTTCAAATGTACAACTGACACCAAATTTGCCCCAGCTTTCACCTGAAAAACCCTTCACAGACATTGATTGTCCAGCTGCTCAAAGAATTTTGGCATTACAGCTGGCAACAGGATCAGAAGCTTGCTGCTCCCTGCCCAGAGATCTCACCACTCTACAGTACACCCTTCCTCTGCCTGGTTTCTAACACATCCCAAAGAGTGCATCTCTGCAGGTCTTGCATCCCTCCAGCTTCTGATATAATTGATATTAATCTCCCAGTGTTGTAGGTATTTGCAACGCACCAGATGGGCCATTGTTTAATTAATAGTGCTGCTTTCATTCAGTCTGAGCTTGATTAAATGAAAACTCCATCTGTGAAAAACCAAAACCTGCAGGCACGATACAGGAGAGTGATGCTGCTACCAGCTTTGATGATTTTGAGAGAAGAGATTGTATGGGGTAAGGCTATATTTGCCACCATTTTTATGAAGGAATAAGGGATATTCTGTCTCTAGGCTGACATTGAAATTTGATGTTAAAATTGGAAGAAAAGGGAAACAAGAGTGTGTGACTGATGTTGGGGAGAGGAAAACAAGAAGGTGGAATGAGGAGGGAAACAGTAATCCATGCCATGCCTGAAAGGATGATACCCAGGGAATAGTGGTGGACAAAGAAGGCCAGAAGTCATCTTTTTGCCTTCAGCATTTGGAGTGTGATAGTTGAGGGAGCATGACCTTGAAAACAACTTGTGGTGCCCCTCTACCCGTCCAATCTTATTCCTTTAACCTCTGCAGACCTCCCTGAAGTTAAGATCCTTTAGCCATCCAGCACCATCCATCCCAGACACCCCATCCTTGGGAAGCAGCAGAGCACAACCCTGGTCACTTCTGCGCTCCCAAAATTAACCTGTGGCAGGTGAGGGACAGCAGGAAGGGGAAGGGCTGTCAGAGGAGGAGCTGGGGCCTGGCTGACCTGAGGCAGCTGGACTGAGAGCACCAGAGCCGTTCCAGAACCTGCCAGTTCCCTTGGGACTGGGCTGGTGGAAAGCAGCACCTTTTTCACACCAATGCAGACCAGTCACTGTTCAAGGCTGTGGAAATTGCTTAGACCTTCATGCAGCCCAGCAGTGGGCAGCCAAACGTGCCAGAAGCAATTTAGCTGCCCAAGGATAGTCTTCTAAATGCCTCTGGTACCTGAGACACCCACACTGACACCTGCCAGCCCCATGTGAGTGTCTTCAGGGTATTTTCAGGGAAAATGAGCTGCACTGTCTGTGGGGTTTGGGGGTAGCTTTCCCATACCACACTGCACACAGCCTAGGTAGCTTTCCTTTTGTTCCTAGCATCCGCCTTCTTTGATGCAATTTCTTGGTGTTCTTCTAAAACAAAAACAGGTGAGCTGTGAGGCTTGATTTCAGAGGGCCAAAAATAAATAGCTTGTAAAGTGTATGTTATTTCAGCCTCTGGCAACTGATCTGCATTGCAAATCACAGCGTGTTGTTGCTGCTGCCAGCCCTTAGAGAGGCTCCTTTAGTCTAAATGAAGGGGTCTGAACACTGAGGCTGATAGAGGCTTGTACCAAACCTCCCTGACAATTTAGAGCAAGGGTGGTTGTACACACTGCCTTCAGCTCTTCCAGATTCAGGAGTTTGAACCTTGGTGTATATAGGTATCCATGGAATTCGTACAAAACATTGTTCACTTCCATGGAGGAATGAGACATGATCTCAGGGCAGTAAGGACCCCAAAGCCATAAACAGGGACTGACTCAGATTTTTGCACCTGCAGCAGAGCCCATGGCCATGGATGCTAAACCCTGAGCCTCCAAGCTCAGTCTCATTCATGGTAAATTAAGGCATCACTAAAAGGGATGGAAATTCCTGAATCCTTTATTGATTCTGAAGCCATAGAGGGAGGGTTTTAACTTAGAAATCAGCAGAACATGAGTCACTGCTCATGGATCCTGCAAAAATTCAAAATCCTGAAATGTTGGAGACTTTACTTCACTGCATTTGCTCACTGCCTCCATAGCCAGTTGTTAGGTTCTAACAACTCTCTATTGCCACCAAAAAGACAGTCACAAAAATTTGTTTTAAAAAGATTTGTTACAATTTCTAAAATATATGTATGTTTAAGATATCTAAATGGGCTGGATATCAGACTGATTCAGGGAGTGACATGCTAACACACACACACACTCAGTGTGAACAAGCAGGAGATCAGGAGCAGGAAGTCAGGCTACTGCCAGCGTGGTATTTTTCAGACAGTGTTCTGCTTCAGTATGCCCAGAAACTTCCTTTATAAACCAAAATAAATGAGCACTCATTGGAAGGTGATAAACACAGAAGATATCTATACTAAATTCACGCTTCCCAGGCAAAACAGGCAACTTAACCTACAAATTCAAATGTTCTACTAGGAACTTTCAGCCCAGCTTTGGTCCTCCCCTAAGAATGTGCATGGATTTCCAAATGATTTCAAGTCTGTGTGCTCCTAGAATTGTCCCCTGGGCTTCCCATCTGGCATCATTCCCAACCCTCCTTCTGCTTGTTTTCTTTTCCCCCTCCTGTGGAATTGTATTTCAAAGAATTAATTACTGTCATCTTACATTATCCTTGACTCATTACTTCCAGATTGTTCTATTATTTTTTTTTCTCCAGCTACACACAGAGTTGTGGCCATTACTGAAATGGTGCCAGCAACAGCAGGGTAAGCAGACCCCCATCTGCACAATCAAGGACTTTAAAGGCTAAAAGCCTTAACAGTTTTTATCTACTTCTTCATTTTGTATCCTGAAAAAGATGTTCCTCTTTTCTGTATGTTCCCTGTTAAAACATTTCCCAATTTTCCTCTGGCTGATCTTGTATTCTACAATTTCAGGATCTTCTTTGCTCCAGTCCTATCAGCACTACCAGATTCCCTCATAAGATGCTCCCTGCTCTTTGGACTGATGACTCCTTGCCGTACTCTTCACACAGTCTGCTTTGTCCCTCTTCCCAAATGGTGGGCAACTACCATTACCCTCATCATAAAATGGGTTGGGGAAGGAGCAGACATTAAGCTGCAGAGAAGGGAGCAGATACCACAGCTCCTGTCTGCCAGCAGTGACACAGACACAGCCCTGGCACCACCTCCCAGCCCCAGCTCCTTCACTGCAGCTGTAAAGTGCCATGCACGACCCATAGACCTCTGACAGAAGGCTCCTGCCTCACTTTCCCCAGCAGGGAGGCCTCTGTCTTGCCCTGTGTGTCATGGCAGTGTCACTCCCCCACTCCAGGCTGCCACACACCACTTGTGTGCAAGGGGAGCATTTTGCACGGCTCCCTCTGGCAGATCCATTGCCAGCGCTGGACCCCATCTCACAGGTTAGAAGGTGAATGAGAAGTTTGCCTTGTTTTTAGTGATACAGCTGCTCAGCCATGAATGTAGGATATGTCCTTTATGTCCTTGACCCCATTTATCCCCACCTCATCCCCAGTCCTTTGGGAGAACTGCTGTGGCCTAGAATGCACTGCATGGAGAGGCTTTCCCTCTTGAAGGTCTTCTGCAAGAGCTGAGTGAAATTATTAAAGGACTTGCTCTATCCCAGCCCAGACTTCATAGGACACCTCTACCCTTTTCTGCAAATAATGAGTGGGATTATTAAGACAGAGATATGATACAAGTGTGTTGCAAAGAAAATGCATTACCAAAAAGGCACCCTGGGTAGTGCTACACTGCAAAGCTCTCTGAGGAGGATAACAAGATCAGAGTCCTGCTGAGTGAAACCAATCTCCTCACATGGTCTGCCCATCAGAGCGCAAAAGCCACCAGCCATTCATGGAGGGTGAAGCACCATTCAAAATTGCCCTGGGACTTGCAGCATCTGCCCCTCATTGGCAATCCCCCTATGCCCCCTGAGTTCTGTTCTGTCTCAAGAAAAACAGTGGTTAAACAAAAGTCATGAAAGCAAACATTTTCTCTGCTTTGCTCTGTGTGTGTGCTTGTGTTGATGAATCATTCATCAACTAGTCAAAGGATTCAATATTCATAAGCAGGGACTGAAGATGGGAAAATCAAGGGAAGGGAATATTCCCAAGCTCCACACATCTTGCTGGCTCATCCTATTTATAAATTGTTTCTTGCTCCAGGTTTTCCTAGTCTTTTCAAATGTGGCCATCTCTCATACACACCTTTTCTGCAGGCTTTAATAAACAGTGAAATAGAAATGTTAGTATTTCAGCCATCATCATTCTAAAGCTCATTAAATTTCAAATACCAAATTCATCTGAGATGAACGAGGCAGTGTCTTCAGGTACCAGGTTATTTGTGGGAGCAGAAAGACATTATTCTATTGGTTATACCCTGTTCATATTTTGAAGATTTTTTTTCCCAATGGCACAGACAAGAGACTAAAATTTTATGTGTTTATATATCATGTATCCTAATCGAAAATGAGATTCTTAGACAGAAGAAGAAAAGCATCAGGGGAAAGTACTGACTTGCTCCAAACATGCACAATTCAAGTCATGTTTATAAATCTCTGCCAGTTAGTACAGATAAATAATATCCAAAATGCAATTTGTTCACAAATGGCTCACTTTGGTTCCCAGTCACTCATGCTGTGTGAATAGTCATATGGCATAATTTTTGTTCTTGGACTCAATGACTGAAACTGGTATGTGAGATATGCCTCCAAAAAGGAGGCCACTGCATGACAAATAGGAAATAACTCATTTCCAGAATGTATTTTTCAGCCATTTAAAATTTGCAAGCATTTTCATAAATTCCCAGCAGTCACTGGAATATTGGTGAATAATAAGTTGCAATGCCTCTGCGAATAGCCGTGAATCTGGTTCAGGAGGAGAGTCATCCAGATTTCCTCATTATTCAACCAGCTGTATTAGCACACAGTAACTCTGGAGCAACCCACTAAATTCCAGAGGCAGGTTAATCATCTCTGGCAACAGTCTGTAAAACAGTCTGGGTCAAATTATCAGATGCTGGTTCAAGTTGCAAAGGTTAGGCCCAGTTTCCTGACTTTGGAAAATTTACCAGCAAAGCCAAAATCAACACAACTGGAAAAACATATGCACATTTCACACACCCAAGAGAAATGGAGATAGCAGGACCCCTTTGAGTTGAACCTGCACAAACTTGGTGCAGAAACCATTTGGAGTTGGGTTTGCAGGTCTTTGTTTTTGCATACATCTCCAACCAAAAGATGAAGGAAGACCCATCATTTTTCCAAGACATTCTTTATCCTAGAGAAGCACAGAATATATATTTTGCAGTTTTAGCCCTCCTGCACAGGTGGGAAAAGTGCCTGATACACTCTCTTCCTGAGCAACACTAAAGGAGAAAACACAGACCTTTGGGAAATCCTACTCTATACATCTATTCCACAAGAGGCAGAGGCAGCAGGATGTTCCAAGTGTTTGGATAGCACTTCCAGACATTCACCAGAGGCTGATAGAACAGCAGTGTTTATTTAATAACAAAAGCACTGAACCAACAGAGCTAGGCAGGGTAATTAGCACAGAAACAGCTGTAGTCACAAGGGGGAAGGTGGATTCATGGGAGAATGTGATGCTGTGGCTGCAGTATTCTCTGTGGGACCCCAGGAAGTGAGAAGATAAGAATTAGAGCTTATGAATCTAGAGAGAAAACAAAAAAAAGTGTCTGGGTCTTTATTGCTTAGTACATCAAAAGTCACTTTCCTAAAGTAAGGAGAGCAGATGGACTAACACCACCATGTTATCTTTTAGGCTCTGAAGATGGGATGGGGGAAACAGCCTGTTCCTCCAGATATTCCAGCTCAGCTCTGCTGTAATAAAGGCATAGGAAAGGGGAGAGGATGTTGAGAGCCATTTGTCTTAGGAACATAAAACAGAGGGCATGAGGTATCTCTGCAGGTGAAGGTGGAAGCAGGGAAGCCCACAGGGTGACTCACTGGCTGAATTATACTTCAGAGAATTCCGATGCCTTTCCCAGTACACTGCATAATTCTCCACTTGCTGAAGCCTCTCCATCCAAGCTGGCCTTGTGGAAGCCCAGAGAGGACCTTGGAAATACTCCAGGCTTTTCTCATTGCCAGCAGTAAACACAACCCTCCTGTCATAGCAGGGCGTCCTCAAACTGTTAGTAATTAACACTGACTCCATGATTCACAAAAGGCTGATCAATCTCTTTATTATATATATTCCATTATTAAGAAACCCATTGCGTTTATAGACAGTTAGATATACAGCTGGACCTAATTGGTCCTCCAGTCCAAACACCATCACCATTGGGTAATTAGGAAATCACCCTTTGGTAAACAAATCTTCATAACACATTCCGCATGTTCACAACAACAGGTGCAGCAGGCTAAGATAGGAATTGTTTCTTATTCTTTTCTCTGATCTTCTCACAGACTTTCCCAGAAAGGCCAAGAAAAGTTGTCTGTTGCTGTCTGTGGCCAGAAAGCTGCTGCCACACCCTCCCTCCAGACTCATCTGTCTGCATAAGTGGAGAAGCAGGAGATACCCCAGGATACCCAGCCACACAGTCACCTTTTCCAAGCCAAAATTTTCAAAGGAGCTGGTGACTTTTGTATTTCATCTCATGAACAATTTTATCAGTTATCTGAAGGACCTCCAATGCCAAGAAAGTGTGATCTACACGTTCAAGGATGCTTGCCCTCTTGTAGGTTTGGCCAGACTGCCCAGGGAACTGACAGAGCAGCAGCAGCTTTGGGGCCAGATATCTAGCTGCTCTAACCTGATTTTCCACTGGCTTGAAAATTTTCCTGCTGAGAAGGAGGGAGGAGTGAGGGGAAGGTGTATTTAAGCTCTGTATTTACTTCTCATTATCCTGCTTGGAATTTGCTAGTAATAAATTCAATTAATATTGCTAATTTGAGTCTGCTTTGCCTGTGGAACAGTATTTGGGGTGTGATCTTTCCTGGCCTTGTCTCAACCCATGAACCCTTTGTTATGTTTTCTTTCTGTCCAGCTGTGGTGTGAGAGAGTGGCTTTGCTGGGTGTCTGCCATCCAGCCAGGGTCAAGCTCTGCAAATGCTGTTGTTCAAGGAGGATGCACACACGTGTCCTCTGGTCCCTGTCTCATTTGCTGTACCTTTTCCTTTTCCTTTTCCTTTCCTCTCCTCCTTCTAAACAGGAAGATTTCTCAGCTCCCTCCTTTTCAGCAGGAAGGTTTTCAAGCCAGTGTAACTCTCCGGTTTATACCCCCGGTGGGGATGCAACTTTGTCAGCTTCGGTGTTGTGTGGCAAGGTTTTGTGGCAGGGGACACTACACATGTGATTTCTGTGAGGAGATGCTGTGTCTGCCGTGTCTGACACAGCCAATGCCATCTGCCAAGCCAGATCCACTGCTGGCCAAGGCTGAGCCCATCAGTGACAGCAGCAGCACCTCCAGGATGATGTATTTATCTGGGGCACGGAGAGGAGGGAACCACTGAGCAACAGCAGCTGGAGAGAAGAGTGAGAATGGGTGGGAGAAACAATGGTGCCAACACCAAGGTCTGTGAAGAAGTAGGAAGAGGTTCTTGAGGCACCAGAGCAGAGATTCCCCTGCAGCCCATGGTGCAGGTGCATCCACGTGGAGCCTGCGAGGACCCCACACCAGGGCCGGTGGATGCCCAAAGGAGGCAGTGATCCTGTGGGAAATCCATGCAGGATCTTGTCAGGATTACGCAGGGAAAGAATTGCACCCTGTATAAGGGACTCCCACTGAAGCAGAGGAAGAGTGAGGAGTCCTCCTCTGAGGAGGAAGGAGCAGCAAGACAACACATGATGAACTGACCACAACGCTCATTCCCTATCCCTTTGTGCAGTTGGGGAGGTAGCTAAAGTCAGAAGCAAAGACCAGGAAAAAGGAAGGGGTGGGGGAAAGGTGTTTTAAGATTGAGTTTTATTTCTCATTACACTACTCTGATCTGATTGGTAATAAATAAAACTAATTTCTCCAAGTCTGTTTTGCACATGACAATAATCTGTGAGTGATCCTTCCCTGCCCTTTTCTTGATCCAGAAGTTTTTGTTCAATTTTTTCTCTCCTGTTCAGCTGATGAGGGGAGTGATAGAGCTGCTTTGTCAGCCCACCACATCATTTCTCAGGTTTCCTCCAGCAAATACATCTATTACACTCTGTTGGGGAAGCAGCCCACACAGAATACTGCTGCACAGACCAATGTTCTTTAGATGTTGGTGCAGCTGCAGCTCCCTCATCTTTGTAAGGTCAGGCTGCTAAAAGAAGTTTGACCTCATGTATAGAACAGCTACATGCTCTTGTGGGGGAACCCTCATTCTTCCTGCTCTCACCCAGTAAGTGATTTCACCTCTAAGAAAGAGCCATTATCCCCACTCAGTAAGGAATATCCCAGTGGTCAACTGGACATTGGCTGTGTGCCCTGCCTGCCCTCCTGCCACTGACCTGACCTGCAGGCAGCAGCTCTCCTGTTAAGCACCCAAAGACAGTGGCACTTATTTAGCAGCATCTTTGGCATTTATTTAAGAGAAGACAAATCCTTTTTCCAGGGAAACCAGGGGAAATGGAGAAAGAACCCATGCTGCTGTACAAAGCACAGTAGGTAATGCAACAGATTCCTTTTCAGGTCTTTCCTCTGAGCTGTCAAGAGAAGGATGGCACCATAAAATGGCATTCTTCAAAAAGTAACCTGCATTTCCAGTGGGGTGTGGATGTCTTTCATTTTGCATTAAAGCAGCAAGAAAAAGATTGTTGTAACTGAAGTAATCTTGCTTTTGGATTAATTTAGAAGTTATTATTTACCCCAACTCTGTGGCCTGAAGCCTCCTCTTGTGGTTCAGCAGAAAAACAGGGACTTTATCCTGGAAAACAAAGTAGTGTAAAAGCGGAAGACCCTGAGAACTCATCAGGGCTTATGCTATGATCTGCATCCAAGGGTAAGACAAAAAAAACTTTCAAAAGGCTAGGAACAGCACAGAAAAAGGAGCTGATCTGGTTGAAACAAGCCCATGTCAATGAGATAGACCACCAGGTAGAGGGACATCATGTAGGTAGTGATGGACATCACAGCCATCCCAAAAGTCCCAAACTCTGAGCAACCTGCCACACTGCCACAAAAATATTAATTCCTTCCCAAAGGACACCACCACCCAAACCAATTGGAGGCAAAGATGCACAGATGCAGGGTTGTGAAGGGGCTGGAAATACTGCAGAGGTGCCTAGCTCTGGGGGTGACTTGCTGGACAGAACACCTACCCAAAATTTCCATAGAGGCTCGAATCTGGTTTTGCACTGAGACCCTTCATATAACAACGTCTGCCAAAAACAGATAACAATGCACTTTGACCCCTCTAATGTGGACATGGTATGGACAAAAACACTGAAAAGATATTGACAACCACTCATAAACTGTGTGCAGAGCAAGAAGTGAGTGGACAAAGCAGCCAATATTTTCTAAGAGGTGATTAATCTGTATCAGGAGAGGGCCCATCAGTGGGCTGGGGAGGAGATATTCTGAGCTGCTATTGCCCCTTCTGCAGATATAGGTGCTAATTTTCCAAGATTTTCATACTGCTGTCTTCTGTCCAGGAAATCTCTCTGAGGTTGTCTTAAGCATAAGGTTTCTTAACGATGAAGATAAGAAAAGGGGAAAGGGATGGTGACTAAAAACATTTTGCTGAGGTCCATTGAGCAAAGCAGCACTAGGAAAAAGGAGCAACAAACCTTCTCTGCCTTCTAACTTCTCACTTAATAATTCCTACATATATATATACAGAGCAAGGAAAAGTACAGTCCAAAGAAGATTAACCTGAGCTATAATCATAGAATAGGTAAGGTTTTTCATTTTATTTTTCCCTAAAGGGAACATGTGACAAAATGATTTAAAAGAAGAAAAAAAGAAAAAAAAAAGCACCCCACAAAACCAACCAACAAGCTGAATCTGCTTTAGTCTGAAGAATAGAGAAGTGTCACTGCAAACTTGAGAAAGGAGGATATTATCTGGGGCACTTTAATAAAAACAGGTAACTTAATTAAAGCATAGCTTGGACTGCTACAGGTGCCTGCAGCTCGCCACCCAGAACTGTCACACACGTCTGAAGGTACCAGCTCCAAAAGGTTATTCAGCAACTCTGCCTCGCTTCTCCCTTCAGTTTTAATTTCCATGCTCCTCAGTTGCACTTTGAGGGGCTTTCATTTCTCTCTCTGTTGTGTGCTGTGTGCTGCTTTGGAGGTTGTGAAAGGGCAGCTGGATCTGCCATGGCCCTTGGCAGGCAGGCGGGAAGCGCTGTACTGCTGCTGCATCTGAATTAGTTTGCTTCCCGCAGTGAGACCTCTCCCTCTCCACGGCACATCCCCAGCACGCCCTGGACCTTCTCTCTTCAGAGCAGTGCACCCCACAGGGGCAGTGCCTCCACTGCTCGTGGTCTCTGGGGTGAGCAGAGATGCATCTGCTCCAGTGAGCAAGTCATGGGGCAGTGCCAGCACCAGGCTGGGCTCTTCTCCTTTGGGTGCCCACACTGCCCACGTAAAGCCATGGACTCTACAGCAATGCAAACCTGTCCTTTCCTGCTTGCCAGCCAAAGAATGCTCTGCCTGTTGCTCCCTGAGCTTGGGTAGCCTGTATAACCTGGCAGCCCACAACACATGTGTCACTGACCACTCTCATGCTGGGGGAGATCACAAGGGGATTTTCTGACTGAAGGCTGACCTATTAACTTTTAAACAAGAGCCACCTGCACAGACTATTTGAATTCTGTATACATGGACTTCACTTCCCAGTGATTGAAATGCAGGTGTTTATTCCACCTTGCAGGTGTCAGCAAAATCTTACAACTTGCTCTCAGACAACACAAGGCAGTGGCTTTCATTTTTTTTTTTTCTTTCTTTGTTATTAATGAGATAGCTTTCTCTCTGGGTATTGTGAGTGATAGGAGGCAGAGACCTGCCAATCAAGATGTTAAAAGGACATTGTCAATGTCACCCTTCATCCTCAGCTCTTCATCAGTTTAAACACAGAAAGAACATATTACAGTCCCATTATTTGCAAGGTGAGAACACAAGGTCTGCCCCTGCATGCAGAAGCATGAAAAAAAAAAAAAAACTCCAGTTGATGATTTTGTCTGGAAACTTCAGAAAATACAAATTATTTAAAGACTTCTCATGACAGCTTATTTTGAGCAACCTCAGCCAACAGAAGGCCACATTTTGTCCCAGTTAAATCAGAGCTCAACTTCTCATCAACTTCTTCGATGGAAATGTTTGCCGATTATATGACAATTTCCAAAGTAGTAAATATTTATTTGTAGGGAAAACAGACAGATAATCCTCATCCCTCAACATGTAGTTCAACAGTCTTTGAGGTTTCTTCTGTTTTCTACATTAATGGTTAAATGGGTTATTTGTAATGTAGCCCCTTGTGCTGTGCAGTAAGGCCATCCAAGCTTCATAGACTTGGGTACATGGAGAGGAAAATATTTGTGAAAAGAGAGTCAAAAGCCATGTTCAGTGTAGTGCTCTGGAAACAGGTCTCTTATGGGGCAGGCTCTGACTTTGGGGAAACAAATACTCCCAAAGGCTTGGATTTTGTCCCAAATGCAGGGACTTACATTAGGCCATGACATTATGAGCCATCTCATGCTCTCAAGGGGAAAGAAGGAAAGGAAAGAAAATTGATGAAGATGGAAAAGGAAAAGGAAAAGGAAAAGGAAAAGGAAAAGGAAAAGGAAAAGGAAAAGGAAAAGGAAAAGGAAAAGGAAAAGGAAAAGGAAAAGGAAAAGGTACAGCAAACGAGACAGGGGCCAGAGGACACATGTATGCATCCTCCTAGAACAACAGCATTTGCAGAGCTTGACCCTGGCTGGATGGCAGGCACCCAGCAAAGCCACTCTCTCACACCACAGCTGGACAGAAAGAAAATATAACAAAGGGTTCATGGGTTGAGACAAGGCCAGGAAAGATCACACTCCAAATACTGTTCCACAGGCAAAGCAGACTCAAATTAGCAATATTGATTGAATTTATTACTAGCAAATTCCAAGCAGGATAATGAGAAGTAAATACAGACCTTAAATACACCTTCCCCTCACTCCTCCCTCCTTCTCTGCTCTACCTTCCCCACCCCAGCAGCACAGGGAGATGGGAATTGGAGTTATGCTCAGCTCATCACACTGCTGGCACTGCTCAGGGAGAGGAGCTGTTCCCCTGCCCTGCCCTGGGGTCCCTCCCACAGGAGACAGCTCTCCATGAACTGCTCCAGCCCGAGTCTGTCCCATGGACAGCAGCTCTCTCTGAGCTGCTGCATGGGGGTCACTCTTCATGGGGCTCAGTCCTTCAGGCACAGCCTGCTCCAGCATGGGTGCCCCACAGGTCCTACCAGGAAACCTGCTCCAGAGTGAGCTCTCTCCATGGGTCTGCACGTTCCTGCCAGGACCCTGCTCCAGCACAGGCCTCCCTGGGGTCACAGCCTCCTTTGGACATCCAGCTGCTCTGCTGTGGGGCTGCTCCACAGGCTGCAGGTGGATCTCTGCATCCCCAGGGACCTCCATGGGCTGCAGGGGCACAGCTGCTCCACCATGGTCTGCACCAGGGGCTGCAGGGGAACCTCAGCTCCAGAGCCTGGAGCATCTCTGCCCCTCCTTCTGCACTGACCTTGGTGTCTGCAGAGCTGTTCCTCCCACTGCCTTTTTTTTTTTTTTTTTTCCTTCTTTTTTTCCTTTTTTTTTCCCTTCTTCTTAAATATGTTATCAGAGAGACATTACCACCATTTCTGATGGGCCCAGCCTTGGCCAGTGGCACATCCACCTTGGAGCCAGCTGGCATTGGCTCTGCTGGACATGGAGGGAGCTTCTGGCAGCTTCTCACAGAAGCTCCCCCTACTACCAAAACCTCACTTTGCAAACCTCAGCATCTCATCACGTGAAAGCTCCTACAAATATGTTCAGAAGGAGAATTTCCCCCTTGATTACAAAAACATAGTTTTCATGTTTAATCCCCCTTGATTAAACATAGTTTACCAGAAGGAAAGCTTGGGAGTCCCTGATTTAAGCACAGCTGAGGAGAACATTTTCTGTGCAGTTTGTGTTCTGGCTTAGTCACACAATCCTCTTTTTCAGGCCATGCACAACAGTTGCTTCTGTGCTGGCATTCAGGGGACAAAATTGTCCTTTTAATGTCCTGGCTTTGCCCACTTGTCCTGGCTTTGCTGTGTTTTCTGTGTTCAATTTACACCCCAGAGTGGGTTTTGCAGCCAGTCCTGTTATTCCCACTAGCTTCCAACCCAGCTGTCAGCAGGATCTACTGATTTTTGGAGCATACACAGAATTTCTCAACTGCTAGTCTGAGTTACCATGTGCTAGAGCCATGAGTACCCAAGATGGTTGAAGTGACCTGTGAGGTAGCAGCTTTAGGATGTGAAACATTATTTAAAGTAATGATATATTCCCAAGCATCTACACTGTTCAGATCCTGTGAGTCCCAGAGAGGTGTAATCATGAACTTCTTCACAGCTAAGTCAGTCCTTGTATGACTCTTGAAAATAAATTATGACTCTTCACACAAATGTTGTCTTTTCTGTCTGCTGCTGTATACCCAAGCCTGCAGAGCTAATGCTCTCCAGGACTGCAGGCAGGATCCTCTCAGAATCACCCTTGTTCCTGTGGGGTTTAGTTAATTCACTTTTTCATGAAGAAGAGGCATGGCCTCTTTTTCTTCTTTTTATGACTTTATTCTAATTTTTTAGATTTCCTCTTTAAAAAGGTGATTCAACATGTCACCATCCTGCAGGTGTGAGTTGGTAAACAGTTCATCTCTGCTTTAACCCTGGAAAGCTCTTAAGACCATTCGTTCTTTTCTCCCTGACCCTCATCTTCCCCTAAAGGGATGTCAGGCCACTCTCTGTTCTCTCATGAGCCAAAGGTGTTGTACAATGTGCTGCTGTTTACTGTCAGGCAGTATCTTCCCTCTGTTTGATGAGGCCCATGTCTCTTGCCTGTCCAAGTTTTATGGTTTTGTGTCTTTGACAAATGACTAGCACAAAGCATGGGCATCATTGTAAGTGAGAGATGGAAAGAATTTGAACAAGTTATTTGGGTTGCAGTAAAGGATACAGATATTGAAAACAGGCATCTGACCAAATATCTAGGGATTTTCACTGCTTTCCACCCTGCTTTCTGTCAGAGCCCAGCTGCACTTACTTGGGGACAAAAATGGTGAGCTAGAAAAACAGAGCACCCTGAATTTCCACAATGACAAACAGAACAAATGGCATCAGCAGTGAGGTTAAATTGATCTCTAGGTCAAGGACTTTAATTTCCTTTGTAAATGGTATCTCCTCCAGCAGCAGGACAATGCTCCTCTGAAATACACTGTGCTGTTAGTATCCCTGATAGCAACACTGCAGCTGATGGTCAGTCTCAGAGAATTTTCACTGCACACAGTTCCTCTACAAAAAATCTTTCATCAAGGAAAAAGCATGTAAGAGGAATTGTTCTACCAAAGCAAACACTGTCAGCTTATTTCATAATGTCTTTGTGGTTTTAGGCAGCAGCTGCTAGCTTTTACAGGCTCCTGATTGGTATGGCACAATTGTCCTTTCACTCACACCTTGAATGGGCACCAGAAGAATTTGGAATAAGTGAACCCAACCTGACCACTGTGTGTCCCTTCCAACCAAAATCTTTCTATGATTATGTGATTCCTACTCTGCACTACCACTTCAAAACATTTTGAAGAGGAAATAAAGTAGGAGTGGTGAAAGAAATGCAAGGATTGGGTGGTCTGGATGTATTTCAGATGGAGAGAACCATAATGTTCTGAGTTTCAATTAAACTGCCATGGAGGAGAGTTTCCCACATTATTTCTTCAATGAAAGTCACAAGTACTTACTTCTGGGCACTGGAAACACTATTGCAAATATGTGTCATTTCACCTCCACTTCTTCTGTGCCTGTCACCTTTTTGGATTCTTAAGGAGAGAGACAAAAAGCAGTACATCATCCTGGCAAGGCAAATGAAGCACAAGGAATATTTTGCTCCAATAATGGGCATGGATTACTACTTTTCTTGCACTGGGCTTTTATATGGTTTTTCACCTAACTGCACCTTCTTGGAGAAGCCCATGCAGAGGATACATAGATCCAAGCTTGACCAGAATTTTGGGTCAGTGAGTCAAATTCACATTAATTTTATTGGGAAAAGCTCTGATCCAGAGTTTCTGGTAGTTTTGGTTAGTCTATCAATTTAGCTACGGTGCCCATCGCCTCTTTTCCTCCTATTTGCTGTTTCTACCTCTGAACACCCCATGCTACAGTATATTCTTCCTCAGCTCGTGGGAAAGGTCAATTAACACCATCCACTTCCCCAAAAAGCATTAAAGGCACAAAGAGTAGAAGTACTTTCTTTAAAGTTAGATATCTACAAGTTAAACAAAGCAGATATGTACACATGAACCAGATATTCTTGCTTCTTTTCTGGGTGGAAACAACCCAAAACTAAACAAAACAACCCTAAAGTGCTTTGAGAGCACTGTAAAAGCTCAAAACTTTGATTTTTTTTTTCTAGTTCCATCAAATAGTCTAATATAACATGTTATCTTCTTCCTATAAATCGTGCCTTAAGGTGTGGGTATCTGACACTGTGGAGATGATGTGTGGAGAACTTTACTGGGTGAGACAGGGGTCCTCTGTGGAGCAGGAAAACATAGCTCCTGGTGAATTTTTACTGGCACCAAATAGCCTTCAAGCAGTCTGGGAACAACACAGTCCCTCCTGGTTTCCATGACAGCTCGAGCATAACCACAGAAAGAAGCAGGACTTTACACTTCTCCTAGACATTCTGGGATTAATTCTTCATTGCATGGCACCAGAGCTGGTTTTTTACAGCAATTTATAGTAAGACAGACCCATATACACTGTGTCTGTGGTTCTGAGAGAAAAACAGTCATGCTCTAACTTATAAAGAAAACAAGTTGAGCCTAGAGAAAATCAAGGGTGAAAACACACAGTGTGGAATACTGAGTGCAGGTTGATGGGCCATGTCCCTGCTCATTTTATATACTGAGAAAGAAATGCACAATGAGTTTGTGCTTTTACCACGAGTAACCACTGCTCATTATAATAATTTTTATTGTCTCCACTCTGACAGGCCTCTGTAAAGCTGGAGGGGGGGTCACTGATTGTGAAAGAAACCTAGATCAAGCTGCTAAAATGGGAGACAGTTTATGGGCAATTCAGAGTCGATCTAGATGATGAATATTCATGACCTAGCTGGACAATTTCACATTCATGCTTAGATAATGCAGATTTATGCTCACACACAACAATGATTTGTGAATATTTATAGGTGAACACCTGGACAGTATTTGAGACAACCAAGAATCTTCATAATTACATCTGAAAGAAAGAGAAAGGCTCTACCTGAAATCTAAACCACACACAAAGAGGAAGGCACTGCCTGACGTTCAAACTACAGACACAAGGATCTCATCCTCTATATCTACTGTGTCTTAATGACAATATGTAACAGCCAAAAACAGCATAAAGGAAAATATTACAGGTGGGGATGTGATCATTCAAAGGATCAGTAAATAGACAGGAAACTTTTCTGAGCTGCTACAGAAATTCTGACTGGTTTTGTCCTCTGGTGCAGCACCTTTTCTATATGAAAATATCTTGGCTTTTTGGGGGGTCGGGTTTGAGGGTGTTTTGTTGGCTTTGGTCGTTTTGCCAAAAACTTTTTTTTATTCATACAAAAAGATTAAAATATTTGTTGTGAAGAAAATAAATGCATGCAACTGAATGTGTGTGCCCCAAGGTGTGCCCATGTGTAAGAGGTCTTCTTGCCAAGCTAGTCTGTGTCTTCAAGCTTTGTGCTAAATCTGTGCTGCCCCTGTGCATGGTCCTCATGGAGATGCTCCCAAAGCCAGCTGAGATTGGCACCTGAGACATGTACAAGTCCCAAAATCCTTGGTGAACCTTGAGACAGGATAAGGATTCAAGGCAGAGATGCAGATCTGGACTCCAGGAAAGGAAAGGTGGCAGCAGAGAGGCCCAGGTCGAGAAGGACAACTGCTAGATTAAGGTGTGCTCATTCATGTGAATTGTCCCCTTAGGAGGTGAGATGAGCCTGACACTGGAGCTCCCTCTAAGGTAAGGAAGAGCTCCTGGCTGGGGGCTGACCAAGGCAGGAGGAATTCAGATCACCATCTAGTAGGAATGTCAGCAGTCAGTTACTCTATCTCTGTGACAAACCTCTTGCCAGTCGGAATGCCAGCTTCTAAATACCTCTATATTCAAGCTCAAGAACTGATCATAATCTCCTCATTCACAAAATCACCCAAATCTTCCTCTCTGTGCTATTTCCACTGCTGTTTATCTCATAAATGCAGGATGAATCTAATTCTTTCTGCCCATGTTCACTGGGAACAAAAGAAGCAGTGGTGGCCCTACTTCAGCAGCTCACCACAGCAAGAGTACAGATCCTGGGCTGGCTCCAGTCGTATTCGGTCATGCTCTGCCACATTTCATCCCACCTAAGAGAGGGACACAACATGTGGGGCAGCAGAACTACAGTAAATACCTTTCCTTGATCCTCCCCAGCAAGTGTTTTCTACAGCCTGGTATTTTCTGGACTAAGCTGCATAGCAGGCTCTTTGACCTAAATTCATTGAGACAGCTGAAAATTATAGCAGTTGAAAATAAAAGCATCTCCAGGCCAGTAAATAGCCCTGTTTTTCCCATTTCTTAAAATTATCTCGGCATCTGGCACTTTTCTGCTGATACCAACTCCCTTTGAGAGGAAAATCCAGCTGTCTGCTGGGATGCTGGAATGGGATGCACGCAGCAGCCAGATGTCAACACTGGCTACTTGTTTCTGCTCCAGGAAGAGATGAGTTGCCTTGGCTGCCCTCTGCTCCTTCCTCAGGTCTGAATTCTCATGCTCACTCCTCACTCTGGTTTTGTCTCTGCTTGCAGTGAAATCCAGCAGCCTGAAGAGCTGCCTGTGCAAGTGCCTGTTCTCAGTTCGTGTGGAAGAAACAGCCCTTGTGAGACCTGCTCGTGTGAATGGTGCCCCCGTGGTGGCTTGTGGCTCTTTCTGATGGCTGAAAGGGAACAGGTGAACAGCTCTGCCTTCCTCTGCTCCAAAATGAGTTCCTCTTGGCAGCAGATGGAAAGGGAGCAGCTCTTGGTGCTCTCCAGTGCTGGTGCAGCTGGGTGTCTCCTGAGGCCACCACACAGCCATTCCCATGCAGCACTGAGGTAGCAGGAGCAGTACCAAATTCTATCCAGACCAGAGCATGTGAACACTAAAGGATTAAATAACTGAAAACAAATGAAGCTTTTTTATTTCAAAAGCACCTGATTTTTTAAAGGCAGCCTTATCCTTACAAAGGTTTGTTTCACAATATCTGATTAATCAGCTTTGGATGTAAAGGACAGCTTGATGAATGCTACCTTTTCTGCCCTGTTTCTCTAGTTTTTTACCTATGTTGTACTTTTCATTACAAGAAATTGAAGAAATCCTGTATCAGACAACTGCCTTTTGCTCAGTTTCTAGCAACCACCACTCAAAACCTCAGAGGAAGAGTAATTTTTCCACTTTCCCCACTCCCTAATTTCTGAATTCCCACTGGGCGTGTTATTCATTTATTCTTTTTCAGGAAATTTTATTCCAAAGCCCACTTTTGCTTTAAAAATAGAAAACACAAACCACAGTACAGAAAAGGTGAAATTGCAGAGACATTTGGTTACCACTATCCCCATCCCTTCTTTGGATATTTTTTAATGCCTTAGAGCCAGAACTGTCTCTGTGCATCATTATAGCATCTGCAGCAGTGAAACACCAGATAAGGACAGAAGTTGTTGATTGATAAATTATTAATAAACAGTGGGAGATACATCCAACTGGGTTTAAATCTGCCAAATAGACCATTTTTCACTGATGCCTCTCCCCATCCTTTGAACCCTATTGCCTGTGTATCCTGAGGCTGTCAGTTCCATGGGTCTGTCACAAACTGTGGAATACAAGTGGCTGCTTTCAATCACTGCCTCCACAAGTGCTGCCCTTTGGTTTTGCTCGGTGTCTTCAGTGCTGCCTGCTATGGGAAGCAATGCCTGCTCACCATGGGAGTATTTAGATTGCTTCTGTCAAGGTCCTTCCACTGACACCTTGCAAACATTGTAGTCATGATCACCGGGGACAAGCCTTCAGCTGGACACACAGCCCTGGTGGGAACCCCTGTGGAAATGCTGTGTTTGTGCAGTGCTTGTGCCAGTGGTGGGTGTGAAACACAACCACCAGCAAGCTGTGAGCACCACTGTGCTTAAACCCCAAGGATCTGCACGTGGTGGCTCTATTTATCCACCTCTGGAATTCAACAAATTTGCAATAACAGTGGAATTATTTCAGTATCTTTAGAAATAAGTGCAAGGGTGGAGAAGGGTTAATACTCATGCCTGCTCTTATCTTTCCAAGCCCGCAACATACAAGTTGGCATCACCTCTCAGGATTTCTGAAGACCAAAGGAAGAGCACATTATCTCCATCATTAAAAGGATAGCCTGCAGAAATAAGTGTCAACCTGCAACATCATTCTGGTCACAGCAGCCACCAGCTTTCACAGCAGCAGCTGCATTTACCTCTGGCAGATAAAGGCATGGAGAGACAGAAGCAGCCTGGCTCCAAGCTGGACACACCATCCCTGCAGCTGCTGCAGTTCCAGCGCGCACCTGACCAAGAGTGGCTGTGTCTCTCAGCCATCAGCTACTGAGCTCCTGCCTGCATCTCCACAATCCAATTTTGTCTCAGTTCCAGCATGGCCCTGCTGGGATAGCAGCCCAACACACCACCTGAAGCAGGAGAAATGTTAGAGCATTTATCTTCCTCTGACATCTGAAATAAAACAGGCCCAAAGGCATGTATTAATGGATGTCCTCACTACCTCTCGTCTGGAAATGTCTCAGTGCAATCAGCTTTTCATTGGAAAACACTGGTTTGTTAAAATCACAACTCTTCTTGGGATAGGCTTGAATTCAGCAAAGTACTGGCTGGAAACATTTTTGAAATCTGGAATTAGACTCAGAGAGGAAGAGAAGGAAGGATAGAGAAGGCAGGATTATCATCCTGTTGACTTCATGAGGCCAAGTCCATTCTGTGGGTGAAAGTTCTTGTCCTGGGATGCTGCTAGCAATCATTAGGGGGACAGTAGCAGTGTAGGTGATGGTATTAGAACATTCTAAAAAGAGAATTCAGCCTCCAGCTCTGTCAGCACACTCTTTGAGCACTAAATTCATGCACACACCACGTGGGAGTTAAAGCAACATATTTACTCACAGATTCTTAATAAAAATGCCACTCGGGGCTTAATTAACACACTTCTTTTTGCAATATCACCCCACAGCTGCAGCAAAATCTGGTTTTCTACAGCCTTCTAGGGCCAAATTCTGCAGTAGGCTGCACCCAGCTGCATCTGCAGGGTGTTTCATACAGCTCAAGCCAGTATTTACAGTGGCACAAAGCAGAACAGACTATGCCCCTATGTTCACCAGATAACCTTTGCCTCCCACAGGTTTTATTTTTAGCTTGTCAGTAGCAGAGGAAAACAATGGAAGTCTCATACAGCTCCAGCCAGATGGAGATCCCACTTCCTGCTGTCTAGCTGGCTGTGTGGAGAGCTGTACTCGTGCATGAATTCTCCGTAGCTGTGTCTTTTCTTCTCTGTCTTCTGCCATGCTTGTCCCTGCCGTGCACATTCTGATACAGACAAATGGTTTTGGGGAGGGTTCTGGAGGCTGCAGTGCAATGGGGCAATGGTTTGAGGAGGGTTCTGGAGGCTGCAGTACAATGGGGCCAATCCTCTTCCTGGGACCAGGATCTGCTGGGAACTTGGGAGGACCACAACCTGACATCTAATACTTTTAATTTTCTCTACTGAGATACTCAGCTGGGACAGATCTTATCTTCTTTAGCTCCTTGATCTGGTCTGCCTGGAGGAGCAACAGGAATTCAGGAAGGGGAGAAAGGGACGCTAGGGAGAGGAAACAAGAGGCAGGTTGATCGTTTTATCCACGTTGTCTGGGTGCCATCAGAATACATTAACTCCTTCATTTATCACAGCACTATCATTAGAAATCTCAATTATTTGTGCATGCCGCACTGGCAAAATGTTTAATTAGCTACTTTGTTGCATTTATCACTTCTCAGATGAAAGGAAGGACTAGAGGCACCTGTATGGGGCCCCATTATTTTTTATAGAAATGTGTGGAGAGTGAGGGAATCTGTAATAAATGTCCCCATCATTGCACAGAGATAAAGGTCAGACACCCCCACAGCATTCATATATCTTAAGCCTTTCATAGGTAGCACATGCCTGCCAGCTACAGCCTTCTGTGCTGGAGACAGGAGAACATTATGAGCTGCCTGGGGACCAGTGTGCAGAAACAGATCAGGGGCTTCCATCCCCCCTCAGAGGCTGCTGCTGGTCCAGCATGACAAGATAAGTAAGGGGCGGGGGGGGGATAGCAGTTCAGAAGTTACCATCAGGAACCTTTCACAGACAGGTTCTCTCTGGCTTTTCATGAAATCTATCTGACACTGCAGGTGTCATTTTACTTTACAATTTAAAAATCAGTTGGATGTGGGCTTGATGACATTCGAGTGAGAAGGGCTGGGTTTCCTTTTTGCCTTGAAGCCACACAATCTACTGCTGTAAAGCCAGCAGCCTGACCAACATTCCCATGTGACCCAGAGCAGACACAGCGCAAAAAACAACATGTGGATTCCCCAGCAGCTCCTGCAGAGGTAGAGCATAATGATGCACCATGATGAGAGACAAGTTTGCCTCAGTTCCAGAGCCTTTTCCCCGGTTTCCATCCAGTGGCAGCAGCATTGCAAACAGCAGAGATTTATGTTATTATTATTAATTTATATTATACCTGTCTATTGAGGATAAGACACAAGGTCACTTTTCATCATGGAAACATGTAGCTCTTTATGGAGTGAAGTTATCATTTCATATAAATTACAACAATTGAGTGAGTTCAGATTATGACAGATTACCTCAGGGCAAGACCATCTGGACTACAACCCAGTTTGGGTAGATATTTGGCATTCAGGGCTCAGTGAGCAACACAAGCAACATTCTTTCCAACACTTAAAATCAATCAGCATGCTCATTTTGGATCACCAGAGCTTCCTAGAGGCCTAATTGCTTGAGTTTCCCAGAGTGTGACAAGTGTTTCAAGGCTAACAGGAATCAAGTATCTGTTTGCATCCCCCAAGGGACCCAACCCACCAGGTGTCCTCTCCTGCATGCAGAGGAAAGAGAAATAGAGTCCACATTCTGCTTCTGAAACACTTCCCTACCACGGGGTATTCCAAGTGCCCTTCCCCAGCACTGTTCATGCATAAATTCAAACAGTTTTTAATTAAAAACTGAATGGGTCTAAGTTGATGACAAGTTCCACTGTGGTTATTTAAGAACTGTGTAGCTTTTTCTCAAGGACTGGTCAGCCACAGACATCTCTGAGGTGTTTATAAATGACTCAGATTCATGTAGCACTCAAAAGCCTTTGTGGCGCCAGTAACCCTCTTTCCACTGAGGCACCAATGTCTAACAATCAGGAAAAGGGTTTCTGGATGGGAGAAAATACATGCCCAGCTCAGGGTGCTGCTGGGTATCTGAGAAGATTTTCCATGTTGTGCTTCACTGCCAGTTTTCCTGGCTGATAGCTTTGATAAAGTTCTGGCATCTGTAAGTCTGTGTAGTACATTCATTTCAGGGGTGGCCTTCATAAAAGTTTGCAAAGAAGAAAGAAGAGACCTCAGGTGGTTCAGCTGAAGACATATAAATAATAAGAAGCATCTAAATCATTGTTTCAGAAGGACAAATTAATTCAAAGCATTAAAAGAGCATTCATGGGAGAAAATGGGTTACATTTGGACTTATCAGTCATTTCTACACTTCTTTCTTTATAGCACTTTTTAAACATCACACAGCCTCAGAGCAAAGCCATTGAAAGCATGTGATTTCTGCAACAGACATATTAAATGGAAGGAGAAGTTCTGGCTCACAAACCCCAATTAGTTCTAATATTAGACCTGCCCATAAAACATGCAGTCTCCCTTGCTTTCCACAACCACATCGATAAACATTATTGGACAGATATATAAATATAACTCATTAGTTTGTTGACACTTAATGGCTTATCTATGTATGTAATGCCATCCTGCCATTATTGATGCTTTGTTAATGGCACAGTATCATTAAGCAGTAATGTTTTACTTCTATTAATATCATTTGGGCTGGTTCTTAATAACTATGCCAGAGCGACTGCAGTGTGATCTGTAGGCTGTAGATCAGCACACAATATATTCCTCAGCGCATGTTCTGCATCCTCCATGGTCAAAGTTATTCCAACTCCAGCTGTCACTTTAGGAGATAAACCTGCTCCAGAACTTGCCTGTTTGTTTCCCAAAACCCATGATGCCAAAATCCAAATGTAGTGGCAGGTCACCCACATTCAGTGGCTTGGAGCTCTGCTGTACCACAGTCAGATGTATGCAGGAAATTACTGAATGGCTGGACACAGTGCCACTGTATACAGGATTCTTCACTATGCCATGGGAACAGGGCAGGAGTTCAACATTTCTCCAAGAGTATCTCGATCACAACATTCTTAGTCTCTTGGTGGCCTCTGAAAAGTTTCATCAATTTTTCCCTGATTCCCCTTTCCTGTTTGGCTCTTGGTGAATTCACATTTTCTTTCAAAATATCACTCATTATTGAATCTGGGTTTTGCCCCATGCTGTGTTAATGCTCAACAAAAGTCAAAAATGTGGACTGGCAACATACTATGCTCCTGCCACAAATCAGATTGCAGAAGACCAACTTCTAAGTACAAGACACCTTCCTGTCTTTAAGTGGTCCAACCCTTTATTTTCTTTGCTCCCATCCCATTATTTGTCAGCTTGGTCAGGGTAAATTTGGAGATTGCTGCAAAGGCCTGAGAAAAGCATGCTTGCTGGTAAATCCTCCACTAAATGCAGGAGCTGAAGAAACCTGCACCTGGGTTTGAACTTTCAGGAGCAAATCATAGAATCATGAAACCATAAAATGCTTTGGAAAGGACCTTGAAGATGATCTAGTTTCAACCCTTCTGCTGTGGGCAGGGACACCTTGCACTAGACTAGTTTGCTCCAAGTCCCATCCAAATAAAGCAAAGGGCCCCTTTTATAAACATTAACTGCAGCCCCTGGCCTCAGGCTCATCTTTGCACCCAGCTGCTGGCAGGGACCCAGCTGTGCCCAAGGGCTGGGCACAGCCTTGAAAGCCCTGAAACAGCATGGCCTGGAAGCCCTCTCTGCTGCAAGCAGAGCATTCACTTGAGGTGCTCTCTCAAGGCCCAACAGGAAGACAAATTGAAAGTCTGAGAGCAAAAGAGAATCACCCCCACAATAACGCTACAAATTACAGGAGCACAGATTAAATGCAATTGCCTGCTAACCATCAGCTATTTAATTACATGCTCTGGGTAGGGTACAAAATGCTGATATCACTTACCTCACTGAGCCCAGTGAGTAATGCCTGACCTATACCAGCCTAAATGAAAAAGAGTTTCAGGCTTCTTTTGCTTTTTTTTTTTCCCAAGGAAAGAAACAGGCGCCAAAAAGGAACAAGTGGGTTTTTTTGGCACATGGGCATGATCAGAAAGGACTCCAGGCAGCCTCTTCTCACAATGCTTTTCCCTAGCCAAGTGATAGGGAGATGTCCAAGCACTGACCACCAGCCAGTCTATGTGGGTTTAACACCCCAGGCCTCCTCCAAAGCTGACACTTCAGAGTCTCTGCCTGGGAGCCAAGTCAGTCTCACAGTGACTTTTAAACCCACCCACTCTAATGATTTTGTCCAATCTAACACGTAACTGCAGTTACTGCAGCTAGTAATTACATGGTGTTCTCCAGTAGTTCCCTCACAGCAGTTCCATAGGGGACCATGGTAGCATGGTATTTGGGCTCAGCAGCTGAAAAAGATGTTGTCTAGTCATTTAGGTCTACTTTTACTCAATACCGTGTGTGTGGGAGATTATAGATTTTGTTTTTTAAAAAAGCTTCTTTTTAATGGAAATGTCATAGCTTTGAGCTCCTCAGCTCAAGATATAGAAAGTTGTGCTTTGGCATTGCAGGTCCCTGCTTTAAAACCCTTTGTTCTGTAAGACAAAATGGTACGGCATTAAAGAAATAATTTTCTACGCTTGAAAGCCAGACATCCTAGCTGACATGAAGAAAAAACTGCAAGAATTAAATAAAATGGCCAAAAAGCAGAGCTGAGAGGTATATTTAAAACTGGTTGATTTTCCTGTAGGAAAGCATAATCACGATGGTGGCAGACTGTATAAAACTGCTGGTTCAGTGAAGTCTGGAGTGCACCAGAAGACCCTAAAAGAGCCCAGTCTGGCTGTGGAAAAAAAAAAAGGTTGCTTGAGGGTGGAGGGGATGTTGTCATACAGCTCCAGCCACTGAACCTGCATGGAGTTTCTGTAAGGAGAGGGAGTGTTCTGGAGGTTTCTTTTCTAGGACTAGGACAGTCTATTCTTGCTTGCCGCTCTTCCTCTGAAACGGGTCTGAAAACCTCTCTCTATAGGCAGGACAGTGGATCCTCATTATGGGAAGATCAGACATTTCTCTTCCTTGCTTTTTCTCTTCAAACCCTTTTATAAACATTAAGCATGGAAATGAAGTGGCCAAACTACCCAACAAAAAGAGCAGTCATCTTTGCAGGTGTCTGAGGTGGCGCAGCCCTCAAATGATTGAATGGTTAATAACAGATCTGGACTCTGGTTTTCTTCTCACCAATGCAATAGCAAATGGCTTTGTAACACCCAAACACTCATCTGCATGATGCAGAGGACTTAGGAGTTCCTTTTCCTTCAGCTGGCATTGCTGCCATCTGATTGGCACATGACATCATTTATTTACTTTACTGATAGAACCTAATTAGGTATAATTGCTGAAGCATCTTAAATAATTCTAAATACAGGAATTGATTTGGGGATTAAATGGAATATGATAATTGTGTAATTGAACAAAGTAGCTGGAGTCCTCACCCAGCTAAATGGGTTTTGTGATTGTGGCTGATTGCATCAGAATATAAATCAGCCTGATTTGCATGGCTGACATCAGCTCCCCTCCTCGTCTCTAGAGCTGGCTTTAAGTAGGTCACATCCTGCAGACCAGAGAAAGGGAGCCGAGAGCTTGGAGAGAAACCTCTTGGATTTGGTGCTAGATGATGGATCACTCCATGGTCTCTGCTCAGAAGAAACTGTGTTCCTCTTGGGGGTGGGTGCTTTTCCTGAGGGTTTTGGGTGTTCTGTCACTGGCCATGAGCTGTTTGAGTCCTGCGTGGGTCTGGAAGAAATTATGATGCTGCTTCTTTCATTCTTAAATCCCTCAATAGTTTGGGCCATGGTTTCCTGGGAGATCGTTCTCAAGATAACCCTAATAAGGGTAATTTTCAGCAGAATGAATGAAATTTAAGCAACTTCACCACCAGGGAAATTGAGCTGTTATTTAGGCACTTGGTGAAAGCATCTCTGTCTCTCAGATGTGCTTCTAGCCCCAGCTGAGTTAATCCTCAGCTTGGATCTGTCAGCCTACTTGTTTTGTTAGAGGACTCCAATTTTCCAGTGGGAGTTGTCCAAAAACGCTGGCTGAGGCTGGAGGAGGGCTCTTCAGGAGGATTAGTTCTGTGGCCATATGCCAGAGTAATTAGGAAGGTTGGAAAGTGAGCAGTCCTTACATGTGGTTCTACATGAGCTATGGGTGCTCTGAATTTTATTTTTTTTTAATTAGGAAAAAAACCCAAAACATGTACTTATAAATTGGGAGCCTTACATTGTTAAAAACATTATTTGTATTTTATAAGTAATAGCACATGCACACCAGTATTAATTCCATTTAGAAAAGCATTGTTCCCAAAACTTTTCTTTTTCATTTCACCGGTGTGTTTGTGTGTGTCTGTGTGTGCAATTTAGGCTCCAGCTATTGATTCACTTCCTTTTCATGAGAGTTTATAACATTCCACATAAATGTTTATAACCACATTACTTCATGACTGCGCTGGCTGTTAATCGTTTGTTAACTTATAAAATTAGTTATAGCAGTTGTGTACCTATATTAAAATGAACAAGAGAAACACAATGTCACCTCAATAAATAAGTTGTTTTTAATATTAAGAGTAGCTCTAAATTCTACTAACATTATCAACAATGTGCATGCATATCACTTTGTTCCCCATGAAGCAAATCATTTAGTGAAAGATGGAAGTTTCTTATGTCAGATCAAACAATCTGAAGTTGTCATCATTCATTCCTAAATTGTTTTTTAAGGGAATATAGTCCTTCTTTGTGCCCCAAAGTGGCACAGTGCAATGAAAATGTTAATCAAAGGAAATGAAGTTTGAGGCACTGACGTGCCCCTCTCTCCTTGAAAGATTTCTGCTCCTCTTTGCATTCACACTTGATTGCTCTCCTGCTCGTGCCAAAGTTGCACTAGCAAAATGAGAGCACCCTCCTGAGAACACCAGAGCAAGTTTCAAATTATAGGAAGGACCTATCGTCCTTCAGTCTGAGGGGTCTTTCTCCACACAAGGAAGGATATTAAGTTCCCTGGGCGGCTCCCTGACATTTGAAGCTGTAAGTCAGCAAAAGTGCGAAAATAATAAAGTACAAAATTTCAGTCCTGCAAAACCAATAAAGTACAAAGCTTCAGTCTGGCTGAAAATAGGGACATATGCTTGTGTGCAAATCAGGAAAAGAAAAAATGCACCCTGATTTTGGTGCATCTAAAGCTATTTCACTTTTTTAGGCTACACTGTAGTTTGAAAAAATATTTTGGAAAAGAAGAGGAAATGATGGCTAATTGGAGATGTCATGCTGAGCTAGAAAAAAGGTTCACATCAGCAGGGATTTTCACCATGTTTACCTGTGGCACTGGCACAAGTAACTCACCCATATTTACAGCATAAGCAGAGAATGAGCTCTTTGATAGGTCCACAAAATTAAAGTTTGAGTAGCTGAGGCCTCACCTTGCACTTTGAGAACCTGCTTACCTTCAGTGGGGATTTCTGTCAGTAAGGACCAGCAATTTACACTTAGTAAAGGCACCAGTCATTTGTTTCCAGCCATTGCTAAGCTTAGAGACCATTTTGAAATTTAGGGAATGTTTCTTCCTGCTAGGCAGGCCACCCCTCCCCTTAACATATTGGAAATATATCTTTATATGCAATAGCCTATAATGTTCCTATAGCAAATTTACACTCATGTGCTGAATTCCACGGACAAATTTCTTGATTTGAAGTCTATTAAAACTAGTTTTTTTGATTATTTGTTTTGAGGGATAAATTTTAATGTACTTCTCTTGGTTCAAAATTAATGTCAAGAAGATCAGGATATTTAGTCCATATATTGAATATATTCTCTGAAGCTGTCATTTCTACATTTAATCAAGGATGAACATTTGGAAAGGAAGGCAGAAGGTAGATAAACTCAAAAACATAGGTCCATTGTCCTATTTTTGGTGGTGCCTACCCAATTAACTCCAAACACAATTTATCACCCATTTTATGTGTGGGACACTGTAGAGCAGCTAGTATCACCTGTATCACATTTTCAAATCATAATGGTGAGTGGTCACATAAAGGAATAGCAAAATATAATTTAGAAGCATTCCAGATTTCTCTTAGTAGCCTGTGGCATACAGGACCATTGTGAGCAAAAGTTTAAGGACTGGTAAACTTCAGCTGATCGTGCTGATGCTGATGTTATAGCCAAGACTTTGGTTACTATAAAGTCCACAGTCTGAAAATGAAATGGAAACTGCTCTGGCTTAGTGATGGATCTTCATGATTGCACTGAACAAGGATGAGCACTTGTATTTGAAGGACCTAAGTGATCATCTGCAATTTTAGTGTAATTTTCTAGGCTAAGGACCTGGAACAAAATGAGGAGTTCAGTTTCATGCTGCATCTTCTTTAGAATATGCACCAAGAATAAGGGATGATGTTTATAAAGGCTAAAAGACCAAAAGGGTTTTTATATTGTTCTCTATTTTTTAGAAAAACTTAAATCTAATTCCCACCTTCACTTAAAACATACATATTAAACCAGATTTTTAATATGGGTAAATTTTAAAAGTCCCTTGATGGCTTAAATGTCCTACATTCAGGTTGTTGGACTCAAAGATCCAGCAAGAAATTATCATTTTTAACCTTTTCCTTTCAAAGTCTCAACACTAAGTCACATAGCCAAAAGAGCGTTAGCAAAATGAAGATCAGTGTGGGTCCCTTCCTACCTGCTCACTTGTTGCTGGCCTTTCTGGGCAGTTTCTAAATAGCTCTGACAAAGGCTTTGCTAATGCCTTGGACACCAAAGGCCTTACAGCAGCCTTAATGATGGTTGAACTGTTGACACCAGCCTAAATGACCTGATCATAAAATAAAACAGTTTAAACTCCCAAATCAGGAGGCCGGTAAAACACCAAGATGCAGGAAGCTTGAAGCTGCATGCAGAAGGTTATATTCACTTTTCTGAAAGACATAAGTTGTTTTACCCATTTGGGGAGAGAGCAGGAAATAGTGCAGCTTTCTGTTGGTCCATGGGATATAGTTTTGAGCTAACACCTTAACACAGACATCCATGTGCTACATCTCCAAAAAGCAGATGTTCTATCCTGCTGGCTGTCATTATTGAGACTGTGAGCCTCCAGCATGCATTCAGATTAAGGTTTTACCCAAATGGAGTTTAAAAGGCTGGTTTATGACCACAGTGAGGTAACTGGGGATGCAACTGGAGTACTGAAAATTGATGGCTGAAGATGTTTTATTGCTCCACCTGCAAGGGTCCCTGGACTAGCCTGAAAGCAGCTGAGAGGTGAACACATCTCTGACATACACAGTAATTCCATTCATGCTTGTATATTTCCAGGGCAGTCCCATGCCACTGTTCGAGCAATTTTTAGTCTGAGAAAATGTTAAAAATAATCAATTGATTGTTCTACAATGGGTATGAAATGTGGTGTAGCCAGTCCCAAGAGCTCACAGGACATTTCCAGGCACTGGACAGTGTCTCTCAGGCACAGTTACTGTTGGGAACCTGCTTTTTCCAAACAGAGGTGGACTTCAGAGTTTTCAGAATTGCGTTTGATACCAGGAGCTCTTGACTGTGAAGACACCACTCCCACCTTCAATGATAACCAAAAGCCTTCTGTTATGGTCACTGCATTTTCAAAGACACTGTCTACATGTAAATAACGTGGGCATTCATTTGTGCCACTTTGGTTTTCCTTGGTGGCTTTTATATCACTTATTTCTTGCCCTAAAGAATTTTTGGAGGCTGCTGAACCTAGAATAGATGCCTCATTTTCCCCACTCAGTAGGAACATATCTCTGAATTCCAGCACGGCTAAGAATTGGAAGTATTCAGGTTGCCACTGGAGTAGCCTCAGTGAGAACATCCTCATTCTGCATCAATGTCTGTTCTCATTAAAACTCCCCTAAGTCTCAGGCTGATTGGGGCTCTTAATGAAAAGAGATTAGGTCTTGAGATTTTGTGACAACTCATTTTCTTGGCAAAGACAGCAACAAAAACCAAGAACGACACAGCCTTAATCTCTTTCTCTGACAACTTCAAGGCTGTAATGAGAGCAGACAACTGCAGAAAATGTTTCCCTTTGTTTCTGGAACCAGAGTTATGTGTCCCTGCTATGGAGCACTGGTGGCGAGCAAAAATGAAGATGAGTGCCAAAATCACCACTGGCTTAGACCCCTCATGGAGAGGCCACTGGAGCTTCTTCATTATGTGCTGCCTCAAGCACAAGTCTGGCACTCAGTAAAGCTACAGTCCCTGCCTCCAACAGAGGCTCCAGAATTCCCAGCATCTCAGCTGATCCGTGAATATTTTTCTGCCAGAAGTACTTGCCAGGTCAGAGAAGGAGTCACAAGAGGCTGCATCAGCAGAGCTACAATCCAATATTGCTTGCAGTATTGTGGCCTGTGAACATAAAATGAAGAGAGAGAGAGGCCCACAAAAAGCACACTGAAGTAGACAAGTTAATTATCTACAGCAGATGGTGTCACGCAGAATAATAAAAAGCCAAAGAACCTAAAATATTTGTTAAAATGTTCAGCAGATAGGCAAACATTCTTTCTGTGTGGAAAGAATTGTGCAAATTAACATCCTGATTTGGAAGCATACTTAGCCCTGAAAAGAAGAGGAGAGATTCAGTATGGGAGGAGAAGGCTGAGATGATGAGCTGTAACAGCCCCTGCACAAAGGGACTCACTGGAACAGGGAGCTTGCCTGGGTTTGTGCAGCACACATTTAGCAGCAGGCTTCTTTTTGGCACATCCTCAGGGTGAGGCCAATTGCACAACTAAACAAGCAAAAGGAGCTCTGCACAGATATGCTTTGATGAATACCTATTTATAAACATTGAGATATATGTACACACATAATGTATCACAGATAATTCAATATGACTTTCTGAAAGCCTTTTATGTAGAGTGCAGACATTTTTCCAAGCTATCCAAGGCAGCAAAGAATGGGTCAAGCAGACCCCTGCAGGTCAGGCAGCCTGACCTTTCTGTAGGCTGCACAAAGGGAAGCTATAATGAGAGACCTAGCACAGGATAATGAGGTATTTGTGCATGTTTACATGAAGTCCTCCAAAATGTGAAGAATAACATGGAGGGGAAAACTGCTGAATACCTTTGGCAAAAAAAGAGACAGAAGAGATTATACCTGAGGGCTGATCAGGGGCAAGATGCAAATTCTCACCTTGAAAGAGGAGACAAGCTCATGTTTGATGGAAGAGAGAAGGGGAGTACCACTGCTGCCCCATCATTGTCCCATGATTTCTGGTGTCTGGACCCTGCTTTTTTTCTCTTGTTTCACACCCAGAGTTACACTTTTTTCAGGCTTGATCTTTGCTCTTGCTATTTTTCAGGCTGTGATCTGTAAGCAGGTTCTCTTGCAATCCTGACAATTTTCATTTTTATTGTGCATTTTGCCTGGTCAGGCTCTGGGTTTTGCCCTGTGTGCATGCATGATGCCATTCTGAAGGAAAGCACACAGAGACAATAAAAACAGTGCATTCCCTTGAGCCTGAAGTTGCTGTATCTCCAGCATTCATGAGAATCTAATTCATATCAGGTCCCAAAATACTGAAGAAAATATTTCCCCAGCCCCATCCACTTTTCTCTGCAAACGTGTTCAGACTCCTGCATCATTTCTTAGTACTATTTGCTGTGTGCTGATCCACATAGTTTTGGGTGGTTGCTGAGTTTCACTTTGAGATTTGGGGTCTTTTCATATGAACTGACAGCACAAGGATTCATTTGGACTGAAAGTTTCACTCAGAAGTAATCTTAGCTGGCCTCTGCTTTACCATCAGCCGGAAGACTTCCTCAGATTCACTGCTCTTTGCACACATTTGCCACCAAATGTTAAAATGCCTGCCTAGATTTTCCAGCCTACAATGAAGCAGAGTTTATCATTTGCCTTTTACAACATTCACTGTAATAAACCTACTTAATATTTCCAGCATAAAGCAGACCAGCTTTAATTTGCAGTCATTGACTCCTTTTGTCTTGTGGACTTAACACCTGACTGAAAATGGATCAGACCACAGGTCTTCATCTGCTTCAGTCACTTTTATGGCCAGGATGAGAAATAGGCCTGTCTTCAGCGCGGTTTAGCTATGTTCAGAGGTGGACACTGTGGGGACATTTGGACTGCAGAGACTGTAAATTAAATTAATTCTATGGTCAGACTGCTAAAACCAAACTTAAACTTCTTTTTAAGAATTAAACAGTTTAAGCTCCCAGAGGAGATGTTCTCTAATCATCTCATCAGCTCTTTTCAGAAAACTTTGCCAACTTTTATACCTGGGTTATATTAATATCATTCTTACAAAACATATTGATCACAGAATGCATGCTCTAAAGTTAATGCAGCCTGGTTCCTTTCCTTCTCAGCAACATAAACAGTTCACTAAGTGACAGCTTTTTAAGCTAAAGCAAATGAAAAATAATATTTCTGTAGCAAAGTCAGCTGTGGTGAGAGGCCTTGGCATGGATGAAGAAATAACACAGAAACCAGCCAGGAACCTGAACCAGGCCCAGGTCCCATGTGCTCAGAGCAAAATATTGTTTTATTTTTCATGATACATTCTGCATCAACAGATTTTTATTCCATAAAAGAAAAAAAAAAAAAACCCACCCAAAAACACAATCAAACAAAAAAAGCTACAAGCAATCAATGGTGTTAAGGTTAGAAAGGCAAAATCCTTCTGGCTTTTTGCAGCAAGGCCACTGAGGAGATCACCTGTCCATAAAACATGCATAATGGGAAAAGCAGGGTAGGGATAGGCACTAGTTCAGCTTTCCTTCCAACTGCCCCCTCTTCTGTGCTCCTTTCAGCCCCATGGTTTCACTGCAAATGAAAAAAATCAAGGCAGCGAAGATCAAAGGGAAACAGACAGACTTCAGACATCTATTTCTGCCGAGATAACAAAATTATTCTTTCATTTAAAGAAGTGAAATCTCACATGACAGCGAGCACCATGCTGCTGTCCCAGGGCCCCGATCTGCCCCCCTGGAAGGGCGCAGGAGGAGCGCAGGCCTCAGCAGCAGGGGCACAGGATGGAGCAGCAGCATCTGCAGCCCTCCCCGGGGAGCTGCCTGCTATCAGGTAAGCAGAGAGCGTGGCATGTTCCCCGCACAAAGTACTTTACAGATATTCATTAATTAGCCCACACAGTTTCCCCTTTGGGGACAGAACTGGTTCTGTGTCTGTGTGTACAGAGGGAGGAGCAGATGTAGATTAGATGACTTTCTCAGGACCTTCTGAGGAGCAGTAACAGGGGATATGTTTGCTACAGTCCTGCATTTGCTCATGGCTCAAAAGCCCCCTCAGAACCACCTGTGACAATCCCTGCTCTGCCATAAGAGGGACAGGCAGGGTTTGCAGTGCTGCCTCAAGAACACGGAAAGCATGGCAGCAGTCCCAAATCTGATTTTGCACTACAAACACAGCAGCAGCAGCCAGCCTGCATGGGCAGTGGCACACATTATTTTAGTGGACAGAGCAGAATAGTGCCCCCTGCTCCACAGAGAAGTGAGCCTCGTGTCCTGAAGGCATCTGATAACCTGTGGTGTCATGTTGTTTCCACACAAGCAGCACCACAGGCTGGGGTTCCTGACCTGGCCAGCAAGAATCCTCTCGGTGCCCTGGCCCTGAATGGGTCTCTATTTTGTTTATGCTCTACTTAGCAGTAACAGAGAAGAGTCATTCACCAGTGAGAGTATCTCTGAGGAGGAGCAGGACCTTACAGGAACCTGGGAAGAGGTGAGTTTGGGGCTTGAAAAGAAAACCTGCTGGCCTGAAGCCTTTGGAGACAATTTAATGGCTGGAGACCAGAGTCTCTGGGAAGGTAAAACAGATTGCAGCAGCTGTTGCTAACTGGTAATTTGTCTGTGTGTATATGTAAGAATCCTACATCTGCATTAAAATGCGGCTTAGTTGGTCTCTTTACACAAACATCACTATCCACTGGCACGTTTTAAGGGGAAAAACTTAGGACAACATTTGTTTTTGAAACTCTAGGGGGAAATTTAAGTAAGAAGAGAAATTTATTAATCTGCTTAAAGCTTAAAAATATCCTGAGTTACAAACAATATTCATAAAAAGTCAAATTTTGTACTCACCTAGTCACAGCTTCATTTGGCTGTCACACCTGTCAGAGGGCAGCACCAGTGCCAAAACAGTTTTTTCCTCCCTGAGAAGACCATCATACTTTGCAATTCATCCTGAAGTTTATAGCCAGCCTAGGAGAGCTTTTATTTGTGAGCTCACTCCATGCCTCCTTTGGTTCATAGCACTAGTGAGACTGGAACTCTGATAGCAGTGCACATATAGCAGAGATTCCAGAGCTTCCCCTCCCTTCCCCTCATCCTTTGAGAAGATCTTCATGCCTACAACTCTCTTGTTCCCAAGGTTAACTTTAAAAACCCTTTTTTCTCAAGGCTTGTCCTGTGTATTTTCCACTAGTGCTGTAGCTAGGGACTCCCTTTTTATGTTAAAGCTTAGTTTTCAAATGAAATGTTACAGGTAATTTGCAGGGTAAAATAAGCTTCAACAGCATTATGATGTTTCCAGAGCTATGACTGTCCTCTCAATTCAACCCCTTCTAGCCCTGAATTGTGAGCAATCAGGTTGTACCTGAAAGAAAAGATATTTCACTGACACACAAGACAGTGTTGGGTCTGAAGTACTCACAGAAAATGAACAAATGTCATTTTTTCTGTAATTCCGAATTAAACACTGGGCTTGCATCTTCCCAGAATATTTTGGATTTACATAGCACTAATAGCCTATGGTTGCTAGAAGTCTGATCTACTCAACTATCCATCAGATTAAATTGGTCAAAATATACAATAGAACTGGATTTATCCCTGCCATCTAGACCCCTATATTTTTACTGGCACTATTAGGAAAAGAAAAATCAGAATTTCTTTCTGTCCTTTGTTCAAACACCGTGAGATCTAGTAAATACCATAGGTAGTATTACATGTGTAAATAGCACATCTCTGCGCATGCATTAAATTTTTTACTATATTAAGTTTTAAAGTCCATTCAAAATCTCTCCCCACACAACATCTTTTTCAGAGGCACCTGCAAATGTTATCTCAATAAATGTCCTAAAAGAAATTTCAGACTCATTCAATTATTGCTTGTGCAAATAAAAATAGCAGTGTTTACCAGTCCAATGATGAAAGACTAACTCATTTAAGATTGTACTTCTAATCTTAAGAAGAAAACCTCACGCTCAGATGTCTCCCAGAAATCTTGAATGACAAGGTCAGGTAGGAACATTCTGCTCTGAAATATCAATGGCATTACAGAGAACTCCCCACTTACACTGCAAACATGCTGTACATTCAAGTCAGGGAAAAGCAACTTTTTAGACAATAAAGACTCTCAGCCTGCAGATGAACTGCATGCTGGTAATCCTTCCAAAGTCCTTGAAAGAAGGGAAGGCAGAGGATCCCATGCTGGGATCTCTGACCTGCTTGAACAGCTGGAGCATCCCTTTCAACAAGGTGTGGGTCTGCTTGCCCTTTCCCTTATACCACTTTCATCCCCAGTATTGAAATCACTGCAACGGTTAGTAAATTGAAATTTATATGTTCAAACTGGTGCTTTGCTGGTTGTAGATCTTGACATAATATGTCTAAAACTTCAACAGCCAGTGACTGGAGTTGTTTTCATTTTAAAAGACTGTTTTACATTTTGTTTTACATTTTCCATTAAATTCTGTTTTCACTTCAGCTGACAAGTAACTTCCCTTAAATTAATAACAACAGTAGTAAGCGGTCACTTGGTGCTCTTCCCTCGCAAGCCTTCCTCTGCTAGAAATAGTTGTTATTATCATACCTGTTTCAAATATCTTTCTCCCAATCACACGTATGGTTGGTCATAATTTCTCCACAAGCCACGGTTGTGTGAAGCAGCATCATCAAATAAATACACAAACACATTGTCACAGGTTCCAGTGTTTGCCACTAAGTGAAATAGTTTATTCCCAGTCATAAAGAGTGCCAGTAAGGCTCCAGCTAAAACAATGACATCTTTATGGAGCTTGCTCTGTGCCATTTTAGCCTTGCACGGTTCATGCCCTCAATAAAATTACTTCTATTTTACACCTATATAAGCTATAGTGGAATCAAGTGTAAAATGCTTGGATTGATGTTTATTGGGAAATCTTTGAAGTGTAAATCACTTGTACCTGTTTCTTCAGCCCTGACACCACACTCAGGTTTCCTGCAATTAACTGCAAATATGTGCACACAAAGCAGCTGTCTTAACAGAACCTTTTGCAAAATCATAGCCAGAGATTGACCTTGAAGTGTGCCACTTTTGAAAATATATATGTGCTATTACTAGGTGAAAAGCCAGCTTTCATGAAATATCAGGTTTAATAACCACTCCTTGTAGTAGAACTTCTTTGCTCATTGCAAAGTAGAGAGAAGACTGACTGCAGTGAGGGCTGAGAGTAGGTGTCTCAGCTGGCACAAATCCAATTATTATGCCTGAGTTTCGTTTGGAGATGAGATGAGTTGTACCTGAGGTGTCCTTCTTGAGTTCTTTGGGGGTAGTTTTTTATGGTTTGGTTTCTTTTTGTTTGGGGGTAGTTTTTTATGGCTTGGTTTCTTTTTGTTTGTTGGTTTGGGTTTGTTTGGGTTTTTGTTGGTTCTGTTGGGTTTTGGGAAGATTTTGCCCAATCCTGTAAGTATGTGGAAGTTGATGCCTTTGCAAAGCAAAAATAACTGTCCAGGAGCTCCTGGGTTAAAAAGTGAAAATGGGGACTTTGTGGTTAAGACTCAGGCTGGGACCTCCTATTCCTTTTTGCTTTGCCTAATGTGCTTTTGCACAGGAGTTTAGCAGTCTACCTTGGAAGAGCACCATGACCAAAGGGTTGAACAAATCTTGAGGGTGCCAATTTGAGGAGCACAAAAAATTGTAAATCAAATACCAAGAATCAGAATTGTAAAAACAATTAATTGGTGACTTGGATTGATAAACTGAATTGACTTCTGAATCGATGATGGTCTCCTTTTGTCTCCCTTCTGAACTGTGAGAATTGGTACATGGCCATATCTGACTTTCCAGCTTACTGCCACCACCTGAGAATTTCAGACCTCAATTTTTTGTTTTATTTTATTTTTGCAGAGAACAAAGGCTCTCATGTAATGGCTTGTCTGCATCAGCTCTGGAGCTGTGGCTTGGAGAGGCACTTTGCTGTTCACAAGACTTCAAATAAGGCCACCAGTCACCTTCAGGGAGCAATACAATTCCTGGACATGATGGGTTAACCCCACCAAGCCCCTCCATTAGCCTCCTCCTCTGCAGATCAAGGGGGAGAAAATAAGATGAAAAACCCCTTATGGGCCAAGATAAAAGCACTTTATAAAGCAAAGGCAAGCTTCCTTGTGTGGAAGCAAAGGTAAATAAAAGATTTATTCTCAACATCACATCAGCAGGCAATGTACAGCCACCTCGCAGTTTCTCTGAAATACAAAACTTATGGTAAAAAATGCCCTCACTCCTACTCCTTTCTCTTAGCCTTTTAAAAAAGCAGATTTCAATGTGGTATATATAATATAATGTGACAATAATATAATATCCCTCTGGTCAGGTGGGGTCAGCTGTGAGGCTGAGCACCCTCCCAGGATTTTGCCCACTCCCTGTTCACTGGTGAGCTGCAGGAATGCTGGAGGGAGAGTGCTGATGCTGTGCAAGCACTGCTCAGCAGCAGCCAAACACTGCTTTTGTAGAAAACACCTTTCTAGATACCAACACAAAGCACAGCACCATGAGGGCTGCCATGGGGAAAATTAACTCCATCTCAGCCAGACCCTATACACTGGACAATTATCATTAATTAATTGGAAAGCAGGTAGTGAGTTCCAAGGGGGTTATTAGTTTAAACTAGAAATTAGAAATAAAAATGAAGGGTCAAAATAACTACAAATCCAGAAGAGGTGTTTTCATTAATCCTTTCAGTTCAATACTTCAGGAGATTAATGAGTTCTGCTCAAGCTGAGATAGGCATCCTATACAAAGCCTTTCAAAATGTATGTTTCAGAGCTAGGCTAGACAGAAACAGCTAACAGAAAAAGGGGGAAAATCTCAATTCAAACCAGAAGCAAAATTGGAAATTAGACCAATGCTGCTTCAAATGGGCACCAGCATTTTCCTATGCATGTTCAGCACATTAAAATCATAGAAAGAGAATTCCTCTCCCCAGGAGGACAATCATTGTGGATTATGTATACGTGGAGGAAACTCTTAGGAAGTGTTCCCTTAAGTACATCCACAGAATCCTCCCTTTTCTCTGATTTCTTGGCCTTGGACTGTTCCATCATGCCTCTTTTCAAAAGGTGCAATTTATCTACAGGACTCCCTTATGAGAATTTATTTCAAGTGTTAGTATTCTTTAAAAGGGCATTTGACTTAAATATTTGTATGAAAGTACAGTATTTTCCTACTTTAGATGTGTCCAGAACAGCTCAATGTAATTTATAAAGCAAAATGTTCTTTGTCCACATCTCACCAGCTTTGTCAGATGTAGGATACAGCAGGCAGCTTCTGCAAGACCCACTTCTTAAGTGGGTTCACACATTCAAGGCAGTACAAGGAGATGAAGCTTCATTTATGCTAGACATTCAAACATTGGTGCAAAATATCACAGGAATTGGTACATCACAGCAGTACAATGGTACTCAGAGAACCTCAGCTAGATGTATGGAAAGCCACAGCTTGCCTCACCACTTGCTTGAAGCCAGGGTAAGCTCAGCAGCCAGCTGTGGTGGTCAGGATGGTCATAAATCACAATTTATGCTCTTTCCAACCAAATTTCAAAACACTCTAGCTGGAAATGAGCCAACCTGGCAATTCTATTGAGGTTCAAGGTCTTCTGTTCTGTGGCTTCCTATCCATTACTGACACCACAGAGTTCTTCTTCCTGCTTGTTCAGGCTGCCTGTAGAGCAGCCAAGACAGGTGACATTTTATAGGGCACAAAATCACTGTGCAAAACACTACCTGATTCCAAAGGGCTTGTGGTGGCTGCCTCAGAAATAAAAAATCACTATAGCTTTGCTTTCCATGGCGAACATTTCCAAGAAATAGAAGCCACATAATGAGATTCCCAAAATAGGAAATCATTTAAGTCTGAAACAGATGAGACAGAGTGAAGATGGAGTAAACAGGAAGACAAAGGTATGTTTCAATGAAGTCAGGTGTTCACAAGAAGAACTTGGGTGACTTCAGGCAAAAAAATACCTGAGAAACCATCATACAACAGGAAGCTGATCTATTTGATATCATGCAATAAACCTCTTGGCATCACATCATGCTGTAGCTGTTCCTGTAGACAGCACAGCTTTTCATAACGAAGTCAGATAAAAAGCCCCTGAGTGCAATTCTACTCAAGGATCCTGCCACGCACTATCTCCATCCTTACCTTTCACACCTCTCTGAGATTAGATCATGCACTCTTCTTGCACCTTGCCCTCGTTCCCACCTCCATGTGTTCTCTAAGCAGCAGCTCTCTTCCAGGGCAACTGTGCTCCTTCAGAGATACCTCCTGGAAGATAGTCAGTGTTCCTATAGGAGCCAGAAGGATTGTCTTCTGAAGGACCAAGTGACCAGAAAGTCTCTCTGCTTGTTTCCTTCTCCTTCTTCAAGTTTTTGTGCTTCCTTCCATCTCTCCATCTCCATAACTAGAACTTCAGCTCCAGTTGCTGTTACCTCTGTGCAGAACTTAGAATAGCTTCCAGCCTCTGATAAAATTAGCAAATAATAACTGAGACACACAAAGAGGACAGGTGAAAGGAAATAGAGTGATTCCAGAACTGTCCCCTGGGAGACTTCTGATGTTTCCTTGGAAACATCTAACACCCATGAAAACCATTTAGTACACTGATCACAACCTGAGCCAGACAAAGTCTGGCAACTTCTGTTGTAGCTGATGAACAGATTAGATGGTTTGCAAAGCTCACTCACTCACACTTAATTGCTGAAGATGCCAGAATTCTTTTATCAAGGTGCAGGACCCTTTCCCCATTCTCTAGCAAGGACTGAAAAGCAGAACAGGGATCCCAAGTTTCTAGACTCTCATTGCATTGTGAAATGCCTTCCTGTGGATTCACCAATTGACTGTCAGGTAATCTCTGAAACAGGTTAAACAAAAAAAACTTTTCAAATCAATTCCAAATATAATACATCAGCTTCAGGTACAGTGTTCCTTAGGGGTCACCGTATGTTTTCCTGTGTAAACTTCATGAATATATCAATCTGTCCTGGCCATTACTGCAGTCTAATGAGGCTCTTCTTCATATAAAACTAACATAGTATGTTTTTGACAAATATTCAACTACTACCACTCAGAGAATAAAGAAGATGAAACAACAGATCTCTTGCCACATCCAGCTGCACTTAGAAAATTCCTGTTGAATGCTCACGTATTTTCTGTCTTTCCTATATTTTTCTTTTCCTTTTCTTTCCTTTCTCCTTCCATGGCAGACAAAGCAGATCTAACAAATTCAGTCCTTCACTGACAGAAGACTTTGCACCCAGCAGAAGACACAGCCCTTGGAATCTGGAAGAGGAGCCCATGATCCCAGCTGTTACCAGTGTTCTGCTGAACAGAAGGATCTGTCCATAGGTGTTGGCAAAGTCTCTTCTGCCCCTACAGAAAATTAAACCTAATGTTGACAAACTCCTGCTACTCTCAGGCACTCCTTTAACTCAGGGGTAGAGGTTCTACAGCTGTGCAACTGAAATGTTCCTAACCTTTGATAGTTCATACCCAGTCATCAACAGCTACATGATGGAAATCTAGTTTTCAGATATTTTGTTTTTAAATTTAGGATATTACATACATTCATTTGGGCACACTTGCACACCCACTTGCAATGAACGCTCTTGTGGTTTCAAATTCAGCAAAAGCAAGCAAAAGACAAATTTTAGAATTGAAGATGCCTATGAAACATTTTTGTGCAGTTATAATACAGTCCCAGGCAGGCTAATTTAATTTGATTATTTTCAACTCCCTAAGGATTTGTACAGGATCTCTTATGCTCCTTTACTCTTGCTTTTTATCCTAGAGCCTTCTCTTTATGTTTTTTTAAGTTGAAAGATTCACAGAGAATGAAGATAGGCAAACACAAAAGAGTACTGAACATTGCCAAAGCAACTTAATTGTTATTCCTGTGGCTATTTTCTGGCTTCTGGTACATTATCTCGGGGTGTGGTTGGCAGAAGCACACAGAAAGTGACAGCAGTGGTGCACTGTGAGCAGAGCTTGGCTCACGTTTCAGGGTGTTCTCAGTATCACAGACAGGGCTCTGAAACCCACAGCCTCTTTCCACTCTCTTATTCCCTCAGCTCCTTTGCTTCAGTGAGTGGAAAACAGCACCCTGGTTCAATTTACCACGTCTTCTGAAGACAATTTCATGGGGGAAGTGTAAAGATACATCAGTAGCAAGCACCACAGAAAAAAACCAAATGGAAGTGATTCATGCTGTCCTCAGAACAGGGTTTGATTAGCTTCCAGAAATAAGGAAAGGAGATGTGTCTTCGTCAGTGATGGTAAAACAAAATATTGAACAGCTGCTCATTAAATGGATGCTGTGTATCCTGAGCCCTGAAAGGAGGTATAAAACATATGAGATAACGTAATTAAAGACTATCAGAGCAGAGGTGCACAAAGCACAAGTTGTTTGGGCAGTGTTAGTTTGGGCACTGATTCCATTTGAGTGCCTGGTTTCATGACCCTATTAATAATCTCCAGCCACAGGTATGATTACACAGAGACAAATGTATGTGTGTGGCTTTTATCTACAAATGCAGCGGTAACACTATCTTCATGAGGTTCCTAATCACAGGTGAATTATAAAAATAGCTAAGAAACAATTTCATAGCTTCTACCTCCAAATGGGACAATTATGATAATTTGTCAAATGAAACAGAGCAGGGAGTTTTACTTAAATGATTATGTCTGTGTCTGGTCATGCCCTTGTCCTTGATGAGGGGCTTGGAGTTTTCATCAAGGCAGTTCAGATGGCTGCTGCTTTCCCATTTCATATTGGGCTGCTTGGCCTCTTTCAAAGGGAAGCAGCAGTCCCTCATGAGACTGGAAGCCACAGGCTCAGGCTTCAAAACCTTCTCACATTCTCCAGGACTGCCTTTTCCAAAGGCAAAATTCAGCTTCCCTTCCTGCTGCTGCCTAACCAGACTCCCCTTCCTCCAGACACTAACTTAAATCACAAGGCACTTCTGCTGCAGCATGAGGCTCATGCTGGTGCCCCATCCCATCTGCACAATCCACACAATTTCTTCTTCTCCTCAGCTCTCTGACTCCCATCTCAGGCAGGGAGAAATGAAAGCTGTCTGAATGTCAAAGTGAATTTTACACCGCTGAAACACATAGCTGAGATCCATGATGCCTCTCAGGGTTGCTTCTCTAATTAGGTGGTGGAGAGATCAGAAGAAATGACTTGAAAGAGAGCACAACTGTGAGGGCAGGTGAGGCAGTATGTCAGGAGAGGAGGGAAGATGATGCAAGAAGAAATGCAAATAAGGAGTTTTGGATGACATGCTCCAGTTAGTTGCTAAATACTCAGTTGCAAGTCATTAGACTGTCTTACTATGTAAGGAATTTTGATTTGACATTAAAAGAACCCCAAATTTTGATGTAACAGGGAAAGCACATTCACAAGTGGCAGTTAAAAGGTAAAAGGAAATTTTGCCACGTGAAGTATTGTGGGTTTTGCTGTTATCTGGCTTGTACCCACAGATAGTCACTTTCTGAAGTGTTAAGGACTGGGTGTGCTAATTCCAGGCCTGCATTTAAGTCAGACAGCAAATTTCAAGCTCCGAGCATCAGCATCTGACTCAGACTGTGCCCTGTTGCAAATCACTGCACAACTAAGCCATGCAACTAACTAAGTAATTTCTCAAAGCCTAACTATCAAGCCCACTGGAAAATGAGAATCTGAATGACTCATGTCTCTTGACTCTGCATTTCACAGCCCTGGAAAGATTTTTTGAGTTTCCTCTGCTGAGAGCACAGTCCATGTTTCCAGAAGTTAAAGCAAATATGTTGATGACAAAGTGGGTGAGAGAGAAATTGTACTTTGGCAGCTGGTTTGCCAGCCCCAGAGTCCTCTTAGCTGCACAGCTCCTGCTGTGGCTGCTTCTGCCATGAATTGAAGCAAAGATCAGGTTCACATCCCATTTTTCAAGCCCCTTGTCCCAGGTTCCTGCGTGTATGTTCTGGTTCTCTGGAGAATTGGCAGTGTAATGAGCTGTACACCTTGGGGGTGAATAGAGGTTGCCTTTGTGGATCAACTGTGGCATGACCCCTGAAGTGGATCCCATATTTCCTGGCTGACACCAACTTGGGTTGCCAAGACCAGAGGAGGCAGCAGCACCCAGCAGCTCTGTAGAACTGGTTACTAACATTTTAATGAATCTGGCATGCACCAGAGGAATGGGGGATGTTTAAAAACAAGGTTTAAAACCAAAACCCTAATGGCAATAAGAGGGAATGGGGAAAAGAGAAATAAGAAGCAGTGCCAAGGAAGAATTGCCAGGGGTACCTGCTAAGTCAGCTTTCCCATCAGAGGAGATGTAAACATCTCCTTAACAATGTAAACATCTACTCTGGCATGTTAATTCCCCCAGGTTACACCAGTGCAAGAGACACCTGTAGAGCTAAAGGGTTGTTGGGACCAGTCAGGGTTCCCTCCTGCCACTCTGCCAGGAATGACACTTCTGTGTACTTCCAATATTTCACTGGAACACACACTGTCTCTCTGAGCCTCTCTTCTCCTGTCCTTGCTACACTGTGGAGGGCAGCTCACCAGGAACATGACAGGTGAGAAGTGACTCTCGCTGAAATGAAGCACAGGATGATCCCAGGAAAGCCCAGCCCAGAGCTGATGAAAGCACCTTGTGCTGACAGCCGCTGCTGCAGAGGAAATGTCGATGGGACCATTACCGCGCTCAGCTGATGGCAGCCCTGGCCTTTGCTGTGCCTGCAGGCAATTTGTTTTCCTGGCTGCTGGAAAGCTGGAAAGTACCAAGAGACATTAGGAGAATGATGCATGCCCTGGCCCTGTGTCATCATCATTTGCTCTGAGGTGTCTCTCTCCTGAAGGCTGCGGCACGGCTCCCACTGGCTCCATATGGTGACTCACGGGGTGGCTTTTGGTGGCCGCTGCTTCTGTCGGGCTGTCCCATGGCTCAGCAAGGAGCTGGGGGACTGCAGGCAACGAGGTTCACAGATCTCTGCTGTTTCCCTGCTGCTCAGCTAACTCAGCTGTTCTACAAACTCTGGGTACATTTGCAGTTACAAACAGCGAAACGTTTCTTCCAAACAGAAGTTTAGAGGCCCTTGCAGCAGAATAGCCATAGGAAATGAATTTCAGTTTCCCAGAGAAATTACTTCAACATCAAGCTGAATACCCATTCAGTTTTCATGTATTCAAGACATCCTTGCAAATATATTTGCAGATGATCAAGTTGGGACAGTTCAAGATCCAAGGGAATGTACAGTCCAGAAAATAGCTTCTGAAGCCTTGCTACTTTGACTGCTGAAATCTTAAGGTACGTAGAAGCCAAACCAGTTGGAGAAATGTTTGGTTAAAGTTCATCTCCCCTAAAAGAAATCTGAGTCCCAAAAGCCGTTTTCAAAATGTTTTTCTTTTTTTTTTTCTCCTGATACACCACTTTTGATTGCCGGCCTTGTACTCAGCTGCCAGATCTGTGTCAGTCAGACCTTCCATGCTAAGTCAGCCTTCATCTCACTTACCCAGGAGAAATGCAATTCTGCTGGAATTAATTTTTAGTATTTTTGCTTATGGCAGCAGGACACCAGCAGTATATGAACAGCAGATTTGCCCTGCAAACACTTTCTTCAGTTCTTCTGATGCCCTTCAGCCCATTTGTTTTGACTATTACTGCTGTGTTCCAGTGCTGAGTCCAGTGACCATTACTACACAGCACCCTCCCCAGTTCATGAGCTGGATTTCCTGCTGTGGCAGGTCAAGTTCCTTTTCTCTGTGACCAAGGGAGCTTTTGAAATGACATCTCCAGAGAAAAGCATATTGATCCTTCCCTGGCCACTCCAGCATTTTCCTACTCTTATATTACATTCAAAGAGGACACAGGACCATCCTTTCCTAGGAGCTCAACCACATTTACACATCCTAAGAACAGTGATAAGCCCCTCTAGATTTACACATCTAAGAACAATTAGAAGTAGTTGCTTAAGAAACAGCAGTTAGTCCTCTGCAACAGTGAAAATAATGCAGTACAGGGAAAAGTGAGCCAGTTCAGGGCTGTTAGCTGACATGCCAACAGTCTCCATCCTGCTGAACACGTCCCACAGCTTCCCCTGACAAGGTGCAAAAGAGTCCTTCAGGACTCCTACATTGCCCTTCTTGAAACTTCCCTCACAGGAAAGTTTTCTCCCTTGTCCCTGCAGCAACTCTCAGCCAACACCACATCCCTCCACAGAGGTTTATAAGAGGGCATTAAAACTTCTCTGGCAGAGCTGAAGTGGACTTGCTGTTTCCCTATCAGGATCAGGATCTGGAAGCTCTCCAGGATGGCACAGTTTTTTGTCATTAAACTGTCTCACTCATTGCATGGTAGATCCAGGCAGATCAAACACCATCTGTATTTATTGAGGGCACCAGTACACCTTTTATGTCTGCTATAAAATCCAGTTCTCTGTGGCCTTTTTTTTTTTACTTATACATTGTCGCGGAGAAAACACATTTGCTTCAAACAGGATTGAAGAAAACTGAAAAATTTTACATAATTTTCTCTATTTTATATTATTTTACTGAAAAAAACAAAAAGTAAAATGGGTGGGGTTTTAGTGTGATACCTTTTATTGGGCCTTTATCAAATGTCGAGAATAATCTTTATGAGATTTTTTTTAAATCCTGTCTGCCACCCTTTGCTGCTGATAGCCTCTACACCCAGAGAGAGCAGGGCAGGGGAACAAGCATCATATTGATCCACTCCATGATTAAATACTTGAGTGTGACAGAATACAGAAACAGAAAATGGGGCTGCTGCTTGATTGCCTCTAATAGTGGTGCCTGCCGGGATGAGAAACAGATGAAGGAGTCATAGGTGAGAAAAGATTTATTAAATTAAAAAATTATACCTGCAACATGGTGCCTTAGGACTAGACTCACAAAATTTGGACTTAAGCTGGAATGGAATTTACATTCAAACCCAGAGAAATGACTTCCTGTTCCAGTAAGACACATTTATTACCTCCCCATCAGGGAGATTTCTCTGCATAAATCACATTCAATGCCACCTCTTGCTTGCCAAGCCCTGCCATGGTAGTGCTCCCTGTACCACCCACTGAAAGGATCCTGAGGGTTTCTCTGGGTCAGTCTGCACTGCACTGGTGTCCAAGACACAGCTCATCCTCTGACATGAAGGCAAAAAATTGAGACAGGAAACAGGGATTTCTAAGTTTCAATGCACGAAAGGGGCCACTCATCTTTACAGCGTAGGTGGGGCACAGCACAATAGCACAGGAGCTCCTCAGTGAACAAGGCAAGGGTGCCTTCAAGCCTCAGAAGGAGGGCACGTGCAAGCTCAGATACCCCCCTCGCTACCTCACTGCATCCAAGTGAGTCAGACTCCCACTGAATCTAACAGAAGCCTTTTAGCAACATAATTTTGTTTTCCACTGACAGAGCAGAGCATACCAACTAAATGTCCCTTTAAAAAAGAAATAAAATATCACCCCAAAAAAATCAGGCTTCTACTTGTCAGAGTTTGGCTTTCTCAGTGCTGATTTCAGTGCAACCTACACAAGGAAAGAAAAACCTCCCTCATCCAACAGCCTAAGGGCCAGTGCTTCTGCACAAGCATTTTATTCTTCCTCAGGAACAAGATTGTCACGCAAACACCACTTTCTCCTGGAAGCTCCCAGAGCTGAGAGGATATAAGTATTCAGCAAATAAGCACACATCTCTACATACCAAATCTGCATTTATTCACGATGAAGCCAGGCTTCTGGCTATCCACACAATGCAGCATTTATGCCCACACAAACCACTGTCATATTGCTGGCACTTTTATGCAGTCTCAGAGCCATGTTTAAATCTGTATAAAATCAGATAATCTGCTCCACATGAAAAACATAAAATTTTAATGCAGCTTTGTGGTGAAGGGAAAAGAAGGTTGCAGTAAAAATATTAGCAGAAAAGAAAACTAAGTGTATTTAAATGCCTGTGGCATTCTTGTGTAGCATGAGAAAAAGGAAAAAATAACACCATCCCATTTACAGTGTCTAGCCATCTATGGTAGTTTACACTGCCTGTCATCAGTTTTCCTCCCAATGGTTTTCTCTTGATCAATTAAATGCTGAATCAATCCCCATCAGATCTACATTACAGTGTGACTGTTGTCTTTACTGATTTCTTTGATATTTTGACCAGTTTGCTTCTGGGGACCCCTAGGTATCCTGCCTACTGTGCTCCCACCTTGGCAAGAGAGTTCCTGCAGTGATCCATCTCTTTGTTTTGACATGAACAGCCACAACCACATGTGTGCTTACAGCTACAGCTCAGTTTCTCTGTTTCCCAGCATCTGATTGATACCCAAGCTACAATTTTCTTTGGGAAAAGAGCATGGGACACTTTTACTAGCCATCAGAGACTTATGTTTGATATATGGTTCCCACCAAGAGCTTTGGACTCTCCTGAGCCAGCAGCAGGTGCAGAAATAGCTATTCCTAGCCAGGCTAAAGATTAAACTGCTCCAGTGGTTTTTCTCTGATAACTGCCAACAGCTAACACCGAGGTGAACAGCACAAGAGGAGGATGAAAATAGAGGAACCCTTCCCCAATAACACTCTCCTACATCCTGGCAACCTGCTGTTCAGGAGTGTTCTGTGACGTTATTGTTCTGCACTTAAAAATAGCCTGTGACAATTTCTTCTACAACTTTTTCTAACTGCATTTGATCCTTTGCACTGCAGTGCATGCAGTTCAGTGGCAGCTCAGACACACAGTGGTGGAGACAGCAGGAGGCTGTTTCTGTACTGGAGATTTATTCTGTGTGAGCCTGGAGCAGTGTGTGACACATGCTATGCTGGCACTGGGCCTGCTGGAGAGCAGTGGATACCTGGAAACTGCTAAAACTTCAATTCAGATGGAGTACCCAGACTGCAGACACATTCAATTAATTTCATTAGACAAGGGATCTCCCCCAGGCTAAAAGGCTTCAAAGTGGCAGAGGAGATAAATTATCCCTCCAATTCAGACTCATGGCCATCCACCACCTGGGAGCCTGCTTGGATTGCTATTAATTTCCCCACCCCTCTGTAGCAGCAAAAAATATCAGTAAATAGATTCCAGAAGCAGGGACATTTTCAGAATACAAACTCCAAGCTTGCCATTGATTGCTTCCAAACTTGACTCTTGCAACGTCCTCAATTCCACCCTCCCTGACCAAGCCTATCACGTTTTTCTTTATGCTTCTGAGGACTTGTTTAAAAAGACTGCCAGACATAATACTACCTCATCATTTCCTCCACGAGATGGATTACTTTTAGGGAGCCAGAGTACAGTGATTTTCACTGACCTTACAAAGAGACAGAGATAAATAGCCTTTAAGGGGAAAAGTTAGCATTCTGTCATAAGATGACATGAAAGAGCCTGGTAAAGCACAAATTGATTTGAAGTTAGGAGGACAGCATAGATGTGGAATGACAATCAATAGCTGTAGGAAAGAATTGTTCCATTTTTCAAGACACAGAAAAATTCACCTGCACTGATGCACAAGCTATTTCCACGCATATTTCTTCTGCAGATGGTTTAAATTCAAAATATTGGGAAGTGGGGGGGAAAAAAAGAGGAGGTGTTTTTTCATAAGTTTCACAAATTTCTTCCCATGTATTTCATGGTTATACTAATGCTGGGGGGAAATAGAGTGAAATTCTCATCTTGTTCTGGCCCATCTCCATGAAGAGAAGGGGCCAGGCTACAATTAAGTGCTCTGACAGATTTATACCTACTCCCAGCACTGCAAAGACAGCAGGAGACAGTTGCTTGTAAGAGGGATGGGGAGAAAGGCCAGGAGATCAAATGAGGGTTTTGTCCTTGGCCTCCACAGGACTGCAACAACCCCAGAAAGTGCTGCAGCCCTGAAGGCAGCCCAAGACAGCAGCTGTGCTGAGCACAGAGCTGCTGATGCTCATACTGCACTGCAGAGGATCCTGCTCCTGGATCAGCAGACAACAACTTGATATCAGGGTTCACACTGTGGGATAGAAGCCTCTGAGGGGCTGGCCAGGAGGGGAATGCCCTGGTGCTGTTCATACCAAGCACTGTATGAAAGACTTTTGCCCTTAAACATCTTGAAAATTAGGCAGGTAAAGAAGGAAAGAAAGGAGTCTGTAAATAAAGTGCTGTGGGTGCAACAGACACATTCCACCTTTTCTGCCTCTTGGTGAGCTAAATCCAAATACATTGGATTTAATACAGACTGTGCGGATACTGGAGGGATGGGGTGAACACAAACACAGAGACTTCTTGCCTTAACAGGTGTTGAAAGGCTCCAGCCCTCTTAGAGGCAGGGCTGCTGCACATTCTCTCCCTCCCTGAGACAAACAAAAGCAAAGCAGCCACTGTCCCTTGTTTCAGCACTGCTGGCACCTGCCTGGCCAGCTGGGCAGGAGCTGCCCCACTCTACAGGAGGCAAGCAGGACAGGCTGCAACCAGGGGGGCTGAGCCTCCCCTCTGGGAGCAGATTAGATACATCACTACATTCCAAATTGCACTGGCCTGCATTCCCCCTAATCCCATTTCTCCCTTCCCCTCAGGGCTGCATGCCCATGACCTCCAAGGAATCCTGGATGGAGATCAATTCTGCACTAGCTGTATGCATGCCATACCAAAGTCTTTTGCATATGATAGCACCACAATAATTTTGTTTCATTTTTTAATCCTTTGAGCTAAAATGCTGCTGAGAAAGCAAGGCAGTTCCACCCTCCATTATTTGGTCAGCCTTGTGCCACTGCTTTAGACTGTGCTTGGTAGGAGCTCTAGCCCTTAAACCTTGTTCCAGAAACTGAATTATTTGGCTGTGGTCTAAAAGTGTAAAGACCATGAGAGAAGAAAGGGGAGGAGAGCTAAGTGAGGATGAACGACAAGAGGATGCAGGAATCAGTCTCCCTAGTCACAGATGGACCCCTCCGGCAGCAGAGGAGGGTGCCACAGCACCAGAGATCAGCATCTTTCCCATCAGTCAGCCTCACTCCTGCTGCTGCTCCCAGGAAAGGCAGAGCCAGACCTTTCCCTGCCACACTCACTGGCACTCTTGGCACAGTTCCCCCATGGGAGGAAGGGAGAGGTGACAGCAGTGGCTGCTGCATTCTGACAACAGATCTGTTGTCTCCATGGCTGCCTCCCCGAGCAGCCACGCACACTCACACATCTCTGCACACACAGAGAAGCTGCCATGTATTAATAACACTATTAGTAATATCTAATGGAATTGTCAAAGCCACCCAACGCTGCCATAACAGGGAATCCTTCATCATTAACCAAGCCTGCCAGCAGAACAGCTAGCAGCATCCCGCTCTTTCATTTTCAGACTGAGGGAGCTCAGAGCTGACTCTCTGTGGGCTGCTCAAAGGGGAGGTTTCTCCCTGGCCAGGGTCTCTCAGGGGCTGGTGCTTCTCAGAGGCAGAAAGTGCCATTGGCAAAGACAACAGCCAGCTGTTGTTGACAAAATTAGAGCCAGAGCCCAAAATGAGGCTTTACTAACCTATGGAGAAGTTAAGCCTGCAAAAAAAAAAAAAAACAAAAAAAAACAAAACAAAAAAAAAAAAAAAAAAAAAAAAAAACAAATAAAAACAAATAAACAGTAAGCACTTTCATTGTTCCATCTGTGTCCCCTGGCCCCAGACAGGATGGCAGTATGAGCCCTGCCAGCACAGCTACCTGGACTTCTCCATGCACTTAGAGCCTGGAGAAGGGGACAGGGAGAGTCCATGATCCCCAGAGTTATTGTTAATATTTCACCTACATGTTCCCTAGAACTATTGTTAATATTTCACCTACAGCTCAGGGTGATGGCCAGGTCCCCATCCTGCTCACTTCATGAACAGCACCTCAGCCAATATGCTCGTGACCCAACCAGAAGCCTCAGTGACCAAAACCACCAGCTGCTGCTGCCTCAGAGCATGCAAACCCCAAGATTCTTACTTCTTCTTTTCTCAGTTGCTTGCTCTCAGATAAAGATAATTGCTCATATTAAAATGCTCAGGGAAAAAATTAAACTGCGAATGAAAAGGGCAAAAATTTATATACCAAACATTTTGTAAATGCAGCTGATACCATCACAGGATCTGCAGGATCACAGCTTCTGGGGAAGCTGTGAAAAGAAGATAAAGAAAAAGAGGAGTAAATTGTATTTTGCAGAGGGAAATCACTAAATTATATAATCAGCTAAATGCTTTATATAAAAGTCATTTTATATTTTTTTATATAAAAGTCATTTTATAGAAAAATAGGCTCTTTTCCCCCAAAAAATTATCTTTTCTCTAGACTTGAAGAGTGTTATTTAAAAAGTCACCACCAACTACTGGACATTTTCCAGGACATGAGAAGGAAGAATGAAAAACAAAAAGCAGCTGCTTTGTAACCAAAGCATTTTCAGTTTATTGGAAATCAATAAATTTCATGGCAGACACTAAAATTCTGGGGGTTTTTACTACTGTGTGTGAAAAACAGTTAACAGCTTTGACTCACATGCTGTCCTTTAGCTACCTCCAGGACCACTTTTAATCCCAGGACCATGGAGAAGGATGCAGGAAAAGCACATTCCTGAGCACTCACCTGCTTTTCTCTGGATTGGTAAAACAACCTACTTGGTTGGCAAGGTGACAGAACCTCTTGGTGAGGAAGAGGAGGAGCAGCTGCTGCATGGAGGGTGTGGAATGAGGGGTGAGGCGGGCAGGGGGGCAGCAGTGAGGGGCCTGCACAGGCTCTGGGAGGGCAAGCAGAGTGAGGAAGAGTGGGAGCCCCTCACAGGCAGAATGGAAAAGGATTGCACACAAATTGACTCTAAAGTAAAAAAAAAAAAAAAAAACAAAAAAAAAAAACTTCCTTTGTTTTGCGGAGAAAAGAAGAGAACCCCGCAACTTTGAACTTTGTCAAAGTTGTAAAGCCGGTATGTTTATTACAGCGCTGGACGCATGCGGAGATTGCTCTCCTCAAAAAAGGCATGCGTGCCTCTGAGAACTTCAGGTCTCTTTTTATCTGTCTCTCAAATACATATGCATACAGTTTCACAGTAGGTTCATACATATTCATTTTATGGCCTTCGTGTGACATTTACCACTAGTTCCTTTTTATCAGAAAAAATTCCAAGGTCAAGGTCAGGCTGACTTGCCCTTACAGCAGTCCCTGTCTCTCTCTGTCGTCTTCTGTCTCCCCTCCTTTATCTCTGTCCTTCGCTGAAGTAACTTCACTGGGCTTAGGCCTTGCAGCCTGGCTAAATAACTATGGTTTCTAACCACAGACTCAACTCAAAAATGTACATTTCACCTAAATTAAAATGGATTTCTATCCTGGAAAATTTTCACTTTGCCTCACCTTAAATGAAGCAAAGACAAGATTAAGGCTGAGACCAAGAAAAGATGCTACTGCACCCATCTCACCAAGGAGATGCTGAAGCTTGGCTTTTTGCGTTTATAAATTACCAGAGGCAGCAAAGGGGCAGAACTGCGGCTGGCAGCAATATTCATCTGGTATTAGAAGCATTAGAGAAGGAGTGGAGCAGGAACAGACAGTATGCCAGGCTTGTGGGATTTGTTTCAAACAGTGAAGGAAGATGCTGGCAGAGCAAGCCACTTTTCTAGGCTTGATTGCAATCAGGAGGTAGCTACTAGTTAAAAATCCCAGCTGGGAAGTCATTTGGGTGCAGTCATCCTCACATGCTGGCACTTCATGTTCTTTGAAAGCGAGGCGGAATTAGCAGGAGCCCAAGGAAAATGCACACTCTCCCTCCCAGACTCCAGCAGATTCAGCAACATGGCAGATAAGGTCTCCTAAGAACAGAACTGAAGCATAGAGGAGAGAAAAGAAATTTGCCATTACTGAGACAAACCATGTTAAAGCACAATGGCAACCTATCCTCTTGTGATAGAAATATGGAAAGCTGAATTAAAGACCATTATAGTTGTGTCAAGAGCTCTTTAGGGACCTGAAAATAGAAAAGAAAATGGTGAAAGAGTGAAAACTAGACCACAAAGCAAAGAACCAGCATAAAAATCAGAAATGCTAAAGCACAAATTTAATTTCAATTAGTAATGGGCATAAAGCCACAAGTACAAGTGTTAGGTTATCAGCAGAGGCAGAAAAAGAGCACATCCAGGCTATTATTTAACAGGAAAAGAGGAAACTGTGGCTGATATAAAGAAGGGTGAAGTAGCTTAATCCATCTCTGCTTCAGGCTCCATAACATACTTCAAAAATTAATTTGAACAAGGGGACAGAAATACAGGCCAGAAAGAAAGAAAATCTTGAGATATGGTCAAATTATCAGTGTATTCTGAAATCCAGCCTCAAGCACTGAAGGAACCAATTGTAAGAATATCTGATCTGTTCAGAAATCATCCCTGAAATTCAGGCCTTGGAAGAAATCTCTGGAGACTCAGGAAGGGCAAACACAATATCTATTTAAAATAAGGGGGAAAGGGAACATGTTGACTAGTCAGTCTCCCTGGAGAAACTCTAGCAGAGATTGCTACCTGATCAATACATAAAAACCCAAAGGAAAACCAGCTGACAAAAAAAAAAAAAAAAAAAAAAAACAAAAAAAAACCAGCTCAACATAATGAATTTATCAAGTAAAAATAATTTCAGTTCTTCATTTCAAGACGACAAGTCCGTTGTTTATTCCAGAAAAATCTAATTTCGTCTTTGACAAGGTAAGGAGAGTAAGGAGGAAGTAGTTGAGATATATGTTTTAGCAGAGCATTCAATATTGTCCCACATGGCCACAGGCAAACCAAGGAAATACAAACCAGCTTAGCAGCATTTTCAGCTGTTTGGACCCTTGAGTATAATGAGATACAAACTCCCTTGCAAACTCCCTGTCTGGCCCTACAATCAAATTTTAATAGGCAAACATTCCTAAAGAAGAATTCTTCTTTGCAGCTCTTGCAGACCACCTGCTATGGCTTTGTGCTCATCAGCATTTCAGAGGTGATGGAGTGGGAGTCTTGGCATGCATGGAATTGCCTGTCAGTGGAGCCAGGGAGGAAAAACAAAAATAACTGGGGGAAAAAATCCAAACAAAAACCAAACAAAAACAACGCACAAAAAACACACACACACAAAAAAAAAAAAAAAAAAAAAAAAAAAAGGCAAACAAACAGACAAAAACAAAACAAACAAGCTAACAAAAACAGTAACAACACCAAAGAGTAAAGTGTCAGTGATTAATTGCCAGTGTGAAATCTCATCTGGATCCCAAAAGAATCTGGCCCAGTCCTGGACCTGTTCCAGCTCTTCATTGGTGACTGAAACAACAGCAGAGAGTGTGCATTATAAAATCTGCTGATCACTCCACCTTAAGAGCACATTTGTAGAACAGGACCTGAATTCAAAGTGGTGTCAATAAATGGGAGAAATGGTCTGAAATCAACAAGCCACGATTCAATAAAGTCTTCAACAAAATATTAACTCATAAAAAACAATGCTAATGCTGAGGCATCAGACAAGGAATAGCTGAGAAGATGGAGGCATGTATTTCAGGACACAGGGAAATGTAAACTCAAAGTGAATTTGGTCTCATTTTGGTAACTCTTGCTCATTGTTTTCTGCTAAAATCACAAGGAAACCTCTCTGTGCTGTCCCACTTGTGAGGGCTGGGCTGGTGTCTGGGATCCAGGGCTGTGCACCAGACAGGGAGAGTGAAGCTGGAGAAAGCTGCAGAAAAGACAAAAACTAAGGAAGCATGCACCAGAGGAGATGGTGAACAACACAGAATTTTCTGATCTGGAAAGCTATAAAGGTGTATTTATTTTTATTTTTTTTTTAGAAAAAGTGTTAGTAACAGGTTTCAAACATAATTTGACCTTTGTTTCTCTTTTGGGTGTTTTGTTGTTTAAAATATAATTTTTTAAAATTATACAGTCTTTCATCATATCTGCTTTAGATCTTAATACAGGCTTAATTCACTCCTCTGTTATTTTCCCTTTGCTCTATTGAGGAAAAAAAATAGGATAATGAAAATGAAAAAAGCAGGGAAACAGGAGAGAAAAAAGTAAAAATTTAGAATTAAAAATTTATTATTTTTTCAATTTTCAAAGATGGCAGTTACCTAATAAATATAAAACAAAAATAATTAATGTCATTTTTTATTTCTTAATTACAAAACAAATATGAAAGAAATGGGAATACTCCTATTATTTTCAACAGAAGCCTAACTTGATATTTTTCACCAATCTTTCAGCTGCTTGAGGAACTGAGATTATCTCCCTGCCACTGAAGAAAAGTGAAAACACCACACATCCCTTTCTAAGACACTCTTTTCTCACCTTCCTTCCAATGAAAAGTGAGACTTTATCTGCAGTACCACAGGGATTTTTTGTCTGTCATCCTCTATTGGTTTGGCCACCCTATTAGCAACAACATAGATCCTCGTCAGAGCTAATGCATCATCTTTGATCATCATCCTCGTTTACATTTCTCATGTCTTTTATTCACATCTCAGAACCCTCATTATTATACACATTTCCAAGCTTTCATCTCCCAAAGGGCAGAGAGGGAATAACAGGGAAGCTGGAATGTAACAAGATTTGGCACTAAGCTTTGATTTATTGAATCAAAGGCCACGGGGAAGGAGCCCAGAGAAAGGAAAGGGCAGGAGAGGAGTGGTGCACAACAATCATTTGCAAAGATCTTAGGTGCTGGCTAAACCTTGATTGTTAATGAGTGGCTGCTCTCTGCAATGCTGAGGGTGAGGAGAAATCTCTGCAGCCTTCCAGCCCCACAGCCTCCCCTGACACAGGCAAGCAGCTGAGATGGAGCCCAGCCAGCAGCTCGGGAGCTCTCACCTCCCCATGGGCAGACACAGACACATCCCCTGGGATCTGATCCCTGGCCAGGCTGGGCAAGGCTGGGAGATTGACCTCTCTCCATGGGGGAGAGCCCGGTGCAGCTCCCCTCTCTGCTCAGCTGTGTAAAGAAACTCCTGATCTCTTGGCTGTCCAGCCATGTCCCTCCTCTGCCCAGCTCTGCTGGTGAGAGGCAGCAAGGCCAGCCAGAGGAGGGGAGCCCTGCGCACCCCATCCCCTGCTGCATGCCTGCAGCAGAGCAGTGGGGCTGCACAGGGGCTGCCAGGGCAACACAGAGGGGAGCTGGTGCCCATCATCCTCCCCCTGCCCAGCAAGGTTGTGCCGGCCCTGAGCATGTGGAGGAAGGGGTTTTGACACGAGTCCATCCTCCAGAAGAGCGCCAGAAGAACAGCAGTGTCTAAAGCCTGATTCAAACCTCCTGCTCCTGTCCTGGTGTGAATTGCTGTTCCCCACAAAAGCTTTAATCCAGCATCTGTGACTTCAGCCATCACTTACAGAGATTTAAGGATGAGAAAGACGAGCCATAGCTGGAAATGCTGCCTGCTCCAGCTAAATGAAGGACAACACTGCCCAGCAGCTGCAGCTGTCAGGACAGAGGGGCGGCTACTGAGAGCCCACTGTGGGGTCATGGAGGGAGACAGCTCTGCTTCTCCTTGTTGCACAACTCTCTGCCATGTGAAAATAACAAGCACTCCTTCTGCAGGATCCCTCTAGCTGTTGACATCTGCAGATACAGCAAGCCCTTTGCAAAAAACAGACACATTTCCTAATTTACAAATCTGTACCCAGGACACTGAAGGTACAGGCAGCCAGCCTGCACAGCCAAAGGTGGCAGAAGTCAGCAGAAATTGATCAGAAGCTTTGAGATCCTCAGTGCAAATATGCTAACCATGTGCAGAACAGAAAGTTTAGGCTGAGCAGAGGAGACACAGCAGTATCACTGCTTGTGCTGTGTCTCTTTACTGGATAAACAAGAGTCCTGTAGATAAACAAATACTGTAAGTCTAGCATTTTCCCCACTTCCAGATTTAGAGATAAACACACAGATGAAAAAGGTTTCTTAGAATAAGCTGGACTGTTTTGGCTTTTGGCACTGGAAATGATAGAGATTTGTGTCAGTGGGGCTCCAGAGTACATTAATCCTTTATAAATGTTTTTTAAATAATACATGTGCCCTGAAAGAACATGTGAGGACTGCCTTATTAAACTGAGATCTGAATTTAAAGGTGTTTTTGAAGAAAGGCATAATTTATTAAAGTGTTGGCAGCACCTTCCAGTGTCACAGAAAGCCCCCAGCACAAAATTCCCCTTCCTGCCCTGCTGGGTCATTCCCCAGCCCTGGCAAAGCCACAGTACCCTGCAGCAGGACGAGGCAGGGAGCTGAGTGGCACTGGGATGCTCCTGCTGACCCCCCTGCCCAAGGGCTCGGTGCAGAGCCCAGCAGCAAGACACAGCAAGCAGCAACTTGTGAAAACCTTGCCTTCTGCCACTGAAAGACCACATATGATGCAGGGTACATCAGTGTATCATAAGAAATCCCTGTATTTTTGCCATGGCTTTCTAGTGCACCAACTTTGGTCTCTGAAGTTCTGAGCCATCAAACTCCGTATATGCTTGTTTTAGGCACCTGGAAAATCTCCATGCTTACAGCACAGCCCCCAGTAAGTGTTTTACTCTGTCAGCAGCCTGTTGACCTACCTTCAGAAGGAGAATCATGCATGTCCAGAAGCAGAGTTCTCCAGTGTTCCAGATTGCAAGGCAAGACGTATTCTATTCCCATCTGTATGGCAGTTGTCTTGTGTCAAGTGGGCAGTTTGCCTTATCTCTCTCTCTCTGAGTGATCACAGTCACTCCTCCCTGGGGAGGGGACATCTGCTGATAACAGACTACTGAAGTCACTGCATGACTGATAAGAACTACAGCACCCCATTGTGACATGCTCCGCCCAGAGGGAGGAGCCAAGCGCTGCTACCCAGATATAATCCGGAGGTTCTGGAACACCAGCACGGCTTCTCCATTGGATTCCCCAAAGGAACAGCAGCTGCCTCTTCTTCCACTGGATCTTTGGAGAAAGAACACGTCCTTTTCTACATGACCCCCTGCTCCAACAGAGCCACAGCTGACACTCAGGAGGACTGCAGCCACAATTCCAATTGGACTGCTACCAGCACCCTGACCCACAGGGTGTCAGGTTGGGTTCTGACTCTGTCAGGGTTGCTCTAGTGTACCGCATTGTTTATTTCATCCTTTTATTTTCTTCCCTATTAAAGAACTGTTATTCCCTGCTCCCATATTTTTTGCCTGAGAGCCCCTTAACTTAAAATTTATAGCAATTCAGAGGGGTGGGGAGGGTTTACATTCTCCATTTCAGGGGAGGCTCCTGCCTTCCTTAGCAGCCTCCTGTCTTTCTAAACCGAGACAAAGCCATACTGGTGATTCCCTTTTAGCTCTGGGACAACCAGCAGGAATACCAGCCTCCTTTTCCTAGAGAAGATGCCTCTGGGCATAGGGTGCATTTGAGGATCTTCAAGCACCCAGGCTTTAACGAACTGAACTAGAGGAAGCTCTGTTCCCGTTTTATCCTCCAAAGGATAACTCAGGCTCCTGCCATGAGGCCATGGCAGGATGGGGAGCAGGGGATGTGGACAGCTGACTCAAAATCCTCCCTCTTCCCTTTGGTCCTTTAGAGGTCTGCCTGCCCTGGGGCTTGTTTGAGGTATCCTACTTTACCAACAGGTTTTTGACAACATTTACTATCAGATGAACAATGTAATGACAAATAAAAGCATCAAAAAAGCAGAGACAAAAAAGAAGAAAATTCTGACATTTTAGACCTCTAATTTGAGGTCTAACACCAAAGAAGTCTGCAATAAATTGGAAATTTTCTTCACATACTGGAGATCAATAAATGTAATTATTTGGACTTAAACCTCATGAATTCTGAAAAGCTGCTCGGATTTACTTCAAGAATAAGTGCTGCTTTATAGGATGTCAAAGCTGATCAGAATAACAACACCCACAGCAAAGACCCTATCAGTGGCAATGAAATCTTGCAGTCACTTGCTACGCTGGTGCTTTTCTTAAAGGAACATTACCAGGGCACAAATCAAGTTAAAAGAATTTATGTCCCTTCTCCAGAGCTATTAACAAAGCAAGCTGGGCGTGTAAACCTCTCATCATTCCAGTCTCCAGCTCCCATCCTAAACATTCTTCAGATTTCATTTGTTTTCCTCAGTAACACTAGCTGCTCAGGCTTATGATTTCTTTATGATGCTGAAGTTAGACTCCTCTCAAAGATGGGGCTCAAATCCAAACCCTATTTCCACAAATCTGTATTCTGGGATTTGAGAGAAAATAGCATTGGCATTCAAGACACACTTGATATCAGAAAATTAAAACATGAACAGCAAGCTAAGTCAGATGCAAAATCCACATCAGTTTGGTCTTTTTCCAGAACCCTTGCATTCACTGGAATGAATCAGGGGTAATTCTGCTAAAGTCAAGGTGCTGCTCAGCTGGAAAACTGGCATTAGAGGAGAATTTCTCAGGCCCTAGGGTTGAATCACTTTCACTTTACATTAATCCTCCCTGGTTTTCCAGCACTGCACATCGTGGCTGTGCTAAGCTCACAGCAGTACAGGACAAAGTCTGAAACAAATTTGTTCCCAGCAGCAGCCTAGCAGCCCAGAAGTCTATGCATTTTAACCAAGGCTATGTGCTGGAGCCAAAGTGCCATCTTGAGAGATCAGATCATTTAGGCTGTACTTGCCTTGGTAGGAGTAAACAGATTTTTAACCAGTTCAGAGGGTGCCTGAACTCATCTAAGCAGAAAATACAGCTCAGTCCCTCCTGAGAAGGGGCTGAGCTGCCCCTTCCTGGCTGCCAAACCCACTTGTCCATCTCTGTGCCCCACTCCTGGCCCCTGGCAGCCACAACCTGCCTGAATACAATCCAGCAGTCGCTGGTAGGATGCTGGTGTAGATTGATGCATATTCCAGCTCAGCATCTGAAACACTCCAGCAGAGACAGCCCCAGATTGTGGTTTTTATTGTTCCTGCAAGACAAGCTTCAAGCCACACCATCTGCTGAGCTGTTTTTTTCCACTTAACTAAAACACAGGGAGAAGTGCATGCCAGTCCTTCGGCTGGAGCCCAGAGCAGCTGTCACTGCACATACCTGAAACCTGCATGTGCGGTCAGAGGGGCTGCTCACTGTATGCAGAGAGCTGTCATTATTCCAGCAAGTCTTTCTGACAGAAACACAGCTAATCTTTGCCTCTGCCAATCTGGTTCAGAGCATTTCCCACGCTGCAATAAGCATCAAAGTGCACAAAACAGCTTCTTAAAGTGGCAGAACACTGGCTTGATTTGCAAAGATCACCCAGGCTGTCTGCAAAGACAGAACCCATTGGCAAAGAGCAAGCCACTGTGAGATGATGAAAAAGGATAAAAAATACCTGGAATTCTCCACACTTCAGGAAACAAGCTGGAAAACATCTTCAAAGCATTCATAAACTTCAAGGAGAAGTAATCTAACCAGTATCCTTCCTTTTTTTTTCCAACTACTGCAGGACAGGCTGCTTGGCATGAATTCTACTGAGGGTGGACGCATATTGGGATGTGGATGATGCCACTTGACAGTGCCATGAGAGTTTTTATGGAGGCAGGTAGTAAAACCAAGTAGGATCAAGTCAGGCAGAGGAAAGGGAATTGATTTACTTTGTACCAGAGCATTTATCTACCCCAAATGTCCAAAAGATACCAAGATAGTTGATGGTCACTCTAGTCTCCCATCCTTGGGGCAGGACCTATCTGTGTATGTGAGGCAGCTGAAATCTGAAAGGCTCCTCTTGCCCTTGTCCCTGAGCACACCTACAGCTCTACAGCACAGACCTCATCACAGGTAGGGACAGCCCCTCCACACCAGGATCAGGGAGTTTAGGAAAAAACTCACCCAGACTCAAAAGAAACACTAAATTCAGCAAAGCCCAGTTTCTAAGGAGAGAACCATTCTCCATAACTGACTCTGGTAAAACCATGCTGGGCCTGGCATCTCTGCTGGTTGCACTAATTGCTCTTATAAGTCGTCCATTTATCACCTACAACTGCATCTGATAAGTGAATCAGCCTGTAAGATCTGGTTACAAAATCCCCCCAGGAAGCAGGAAAACAAGCAGGGTAAAGGCTAAATTAGTAGAGAGGAAAGTTTTATGATTTTGTTTGTTTTCAAAGTAAAGCCAAAATTTGCCACAGGTGATAAAACAAGGAACTCCATCCTTCTGCAGAGCACACATTTCACCACACTGATCATATTCCCTACAGACATGGGCAAATATTGCCTTCATTTAGAGAAACTGGTAAAGATGATAAATAACCTTACAGCCCAAAATGAATCAAGGTGTGTCGATGGCAGCACCAGAGAAGATGCAGAGTGAGGGCCTAATTTCACCAGTTATAGCAGAGCTGAGACAGGAGTCAGGTTCAAGAGCTGACAAAACCAGCAAAAATTCCAATTGCTACCTGACATTAGGAATTAGATGCTGTCAGACACCCACAAGGGATGTCCAGCTGATGCTTCATGTCAAAGGAATTGGCTTTCCAAAAGCCTTTGAAATGATAGGACAGAAGAACATTCCCCTTCTTCAGCCACACAGTTCTTTGCTTCTGGGTTTTGGAGGTTTTCTCTTTTTTCATCCCCAAACAAGTAAATTGAGTTTTTCAGCAAATAATGACAGAGGATCAGTGGGGGATAGATGTCAGAGGCATCTCTGTATGCGTCACGCTCCCATTTCTGTTATTCTTCTTCTGCATCTTCTGTTTCAACCTGCCTGCATTACAGACAGATATTGCTTTCTGTTGCACGGAGATCATTACACTTGTAATTGGAAACCTCATGAAATTTTTCTTCCCTCATCCCCTTGGAGGAACAGCTGACAATAGAAACTTGGGTGTCAAACTGTCATTCAGATTATGGGAAAGGAGGTATAGCTATGGAAACAACCTAGAATTTTTTCACTTTCTCTTTCATCCTTCAAGTACAGTTAAGAGCTGATAAAGAGGTTGCATAAAAAGCCCTGAGTAATTGGGACCAAGGTGAGGACAAATATGCTAGGTACAGACAGATGTTCTCATCAGCTGCAGTGGAATTTTGAGTCCTGACTACTTTTACATGCAGCTGATTTTCTCTTCCAGTCCATGATGGAAAGAAAGGTTCTGTTCCAAGTCTCAGCTCACAAGGAGAAATGCTCTTCCATAGGAAATTCTCTCCTTCCTGCCACACTGAAACCACACAGACTGTATCAGCTTCAACGTGCCACCCCTCTCTCTGTTTTACTGCCTTGTATAAACTGACATTGGGGTTTTTTTTCATCCAGAAACAATACTTGCCATTTTGTCCTGAGTCTCTGCAAAGATTGGCTGAAGTGACCTTGACCAAAGACAGGGTCTCCTAGGTGCTCTTGCTCTATCAATAGCTATACTTCATCATCTGGAAAAATTGCAGGGAACATTCATAATAGTGATGATATTTGATATTCCTTCTATTACTGGTTTCACCATCTTGTGATAAAAGGCCCTGAGGCAGTGGGCAGAAAAACACAGCAAGAGTAGAGGCTGGAGTGGATACTAATGGAAAGGTCATCCCAAGGAGAGAAATGGCAAAGAAATTTTCCTGGATAAAAAGAAGGAAAATATTAAGTGGAAAGAATGGTATAGGAAAGGTTTTCACTTCTATTAAAAAAGAAAATATTAAATTGGGGCTTTAACACCTTGTTATGTGCAACTGCCATCAAAGACTGAGGCAAAAGATCTTTCTGTCCATCTGTGGTGTAAGAGCAACAGAGATGCTTAAAGACCTTTTTCTCTATGTAGTTGAAAGGCTGCATAAGGACTGCACTGAAGAAAAGAGAAAAGTATTCCATAATTATGGCATATTTTCTAAAAGGAAAAATAAGAGTTACAACAGGAAATGAGAGCAGATGTAAGGAAGCCTCCCTGTTTCACTAGTCAGGTTAGAAAACTTCTGCATTACCTTTTATATGGATAATTTCTTTTTTAAAGTTCTGTCTCTTTAAAATATGAGGAGCCCCGAGCTGGCCATTGTGTCCACTGTCTCTTTAAAAGAGTGTGAGGCTGAAGCTGTAAGCTGTCATGCTGTACTTATTTATTACATGTTTACAGTAGCCTGCCATGCATGCTGAGCAGTTTCCAAACACTGAAGAAGAATGGAGCCACATCTCAAGATCTCATACTCTCAGAGAAGATGACAGAGGTTAAGAGTACAATATGCAATTTAGGTTTAAGGCTCATTTTACACCCAGGCAAATTTCTGTCACATTTGCAATGTTAAGAGGATTCCACATAGCAAAAAGGGTGATTTATTGTTATTTTATGGCTCCTTTATATTTTCAAGACAAGAAAAAGAACCCTTCTATAACTAAAAATCAATCTCCAATGTAGAGATCAGTTCTGAGTAAACAACCCAGTAGAAATGTGTCTTTAAAAGGATTCTAAAAGCAGAAAGAGAAATGCTACCATACACCTAATGTTTCCAAGCATGTTTGGATTTTTCTGCCTTCAAGCATGCCCTGGGCAGACTTTCTAGCTGCTTAGCTGGGATTTCTCCTTTGCTGGCACAGGCGAGGCATTCCCTCTGTGCTCGGCAGCTGCAACATGTTACTGTCCCTGGGATCTGTGCTCTGAGGATTGAAGCCCCAGGCAGGGGAGTGATCTCCATCATCCACACAACATTCTCTGCACTCCCGTGTGGACGATAAATTCACTGTGAGGACAAATGCACCCTGGCCCGGGCAGGCAGGAGGCTCCTGCTTGCACACCCTGGAGACAAGCAGCTGACTGAGGGCAGCACCCAGAGCTGGCCAGAGGACACAGATGTGCACCTCTGTCTGCTGGCAAGGTGACACAGAAAACACTGGGAAAACACTTCTCTGTTCAATTACCCATAGACCAGGAGCTGATCTTCTCCATGACTGACACCCTCCCACCCTGTGTGACACCGGCCTCCCCAAAATTCTTCCCGCATGCTTTGCTCCATCCACCCCAGGACCAGACACAGCCGTGCCACACAGCCAAGCCATTCTCTGCAAAGAGGGTACTTGCTCCACATCTCAGCAAGCTGTGCAGAGCAAGGTTTTATCACTGATTTATGAGACTGTCATGCTGCAGGCCAGATTCCAATCAGCCAGTTTGTAAATTTGAGTAACCGAGCCCTATCTCAGAGCATTTTTCCAACATATGCTGTTGTAGCAGATACAGTTGTCAGCACAGGATCCCTGACAAGAAACAAAGATTTTTATTGTGTTCTCTAACGCAGTGATTCATCTTTTTTTTTTTCAGGTTTCATGTATTATTAATTGTTATTATTTTTTTTATAATTTGTTAAGCACTTAGAGCATATTTCTCCACACACATGACTAAATTATGGTCCTGATCTTTGAGAGGCTGTATTTTCAGGAGACAGATTTTTCTCAGAGACTGCTATAAGCTCATCATAATTTCTGCAATATTTACAGTGTGTCTTAAAGGTCTGCCACCTAGTTCTTCAGCTTTCATTTTATTTTTGTGGGCATTTCTTTTCCTTCTGTTTGCAAGGAGATGAAAGAGACTTAGAAATCTAACAGATCTTTTTAAAAAATGCCTGCAGTTTGTTCTTATTAATCATTTGATTTCCCAGCCAATCCCATGAATTTTCAAGAACTATAGAAGACTCATGAAAAAAATGTGTGAAAGCAAATGGTGGTAAAATTGCACTCCTCAAGCACTGCAAAAAGAAATGCCCCGTGTTTTATACTCATTATTGTATTTCCTGTACCATGGGTTGTGCTACATGAGGGTATACAGGAGAAACGAGCTCTGATCTCCTCTGGACTGTGTGGTTGGTTCATGTACAGTGGTCTCTGATCAGGAGGTCTGGGCTTGACAAGGTTCCTGCCCACCCTCTCCACCTCACCAGGGTTTCTCAGGGCATGTGTTTGCCCTGTGCACTACAAAGCAAAAAAATGATCCAAGGTTTGAGACAAGGTTTTACTTAAGGCCTTCACCATCCTTGCATGAAGCGCTGCAGTTTCTGATTTAGACTCTCTTTTCAGACACAATGAATAAAATGGTTTGGGTTCAAAGTTTATAGATAGTTGAGTGGTTGGGGTAAATGTGGAGGGTAGCAGTCCTAGGAGGTTAATGAGTAGGAGGAAGATTATGAGGGATGTTAAAATTAGGGCTCGTTTGTGTCCTTTTTTATCTAGGGGCATTATTAGTTGTTTTTTAACTAGGTTGATAAACTACAGCTGGAGGGTTGAGAGTTGGTTAGTAATTCATCGATTGTCTAGGGATGGTAGTAGGAGGGCTGGGAATGTTATTGAGATGAGGATTAGTGGGATTGCTAGGAGATAAAGATAATCTAACCTAACCCCACTGCCATGGACAGGGACACTTTCCACTAAATCTATGTCCTGGTTTGTGGCCAGGACAGAGTTAATTTTCTTGCATTAGCTATGAGGGGATGAAACCTGGAGATATGAGAGCATGTCCAGGTTGTCATTCTACACCAGCTCACCTCACTGTTGGAAGGCAGAAGGAAGGGATTCCCTCTTCCTGAAGAAGGTGGGCATGGCTTGCAGCAGGGACAAAGAATGGGCACATGGAGGGTCTGTCCAACATTTCTTTTCACTGTCCATGGCTTGGTGAATATTTTGCATGTCAGTCACCCTCTCTTTCCTACACTGTTGCCTTTGGTATTGTTGCCATTACTGTTTGTTCCCTTATCTCATTGGTGTTTCCAGCAAGTTGTTCTTACCTGAACCCAGACCCTTTCATGGCTTTCTCAGGGGAAGGAGAGTGAGCTGTATGTGATCTGGGGGACTGTCACAGGGTGGGGGAGAGGGCATGAAATTAGGGAGTGCCATTCCTAAAAGACAACAGCCAGGTTGCCCAAAGCCCCACCCATCCTGATCCTGAAGACTGCCAGGGATGGGGCACCCACAACTTCTCTGGGCAGCCCATTCCAGTGTCTCACTGCCCTCACAGTAATGAATTTCTGCCTTGTATCTCTCTCTCTTGACCTGCTGGTCATGCTGGAATAAAAGAAATAACATCCATGGCTACGGACTGGGACAGCAAGTGCTGGGATGTGCTGTGCTACAATGGCTGGAGCAGGAAAAGCAGCTTGCAGCAAGGAGTAAATGACAGGTGGGAAAGCTCAGGTTAGACAGTGGTGGTATTGCAGCTGCTCCATGCATCACCTGTGAGAAGTGAGACCCCTTTTCAGCACCTGGAGGCAGGAAAACAGTTCACAGAGATCCACAGTACCTGATTCTGCTGGCCAAGCAGCCACCTTTCACTCTCCCAGCTGAGAGCAATACCATATACGAGACAGGGGAGAGACTTGTGGTTATTTATTGTTTTAAAATGAACTAGGCATATTGATTATTTTTCCCCTTTTCTTTCTGAAAACACGATTAAGTTGGTATAACAAACAGCTCCACTAATGGACTGTGTCAGTAACTGATGGCCATCTTTGGCTGCAGTTAAATAAATCCTCCTCTACTTGTTTCACCCCAGTGTTCCTTTCCCAGCAGTGGTCTCAATGAAATCCTTCCAGACCCACGACACACGGTTGTCCTCTCAGAGTGTCTTTATCTTGTCTCCAGGGGGACATGGTGCATGAAATGAGCTGATGTAGCTCCTTCATCTGGCCCTGACTCCTTATCCCATTTAAACAGCACAGGGCAGCACCTTCAGCCAGGGGCTCAGGAGAGGCCTTGTGCCCTTTCAGAATGTGCCCTTTGTGCCCTTTCAGAATGTCTGCTGGGGGAGCACAGCAAGGGGACAGCCCCAGACTGCCACCTCCCCACTCCCACACAGAATATGTGACATGCTGCTCACAGAGGTAAATTGGAAAGAGGATAACTGAGGACATCCCTCGGCCTCAGTCACTGGCTCTCTGGGACCCATCCTAGAAAAAAGTCCCCAAGTTCAGCAATGAGCTGAGAATGTCCCAGCAAGGCTCCTGCAGGCAAGGAGTGCCACTCTTTTTTGTGCTGTCAGATCATTCCAGGGCCACATCCCCAGGTTTCCATCACCAAAGCTTCACAGTGCCATGACTTTGAGCCCACCTAGGGGGCTGTGAGGCTCATGCCAGGCGACAGGATGCCCTCTGCACTTACAGCAGTGCTAGAACAACAGCAGCATTTGTTGTTGGACTGGCTTTGCACAGAGTCATGCACCACAGCTGCCTGAAGGTCTTCTGCTGGTCCATAATGCAGGTTTGGTGGAATTAGCCACGCCTGTGAACTGAGCCACAAGCTGGTGGGGCTGCTTGCACACCCCAGATTTGGCACATGAACCGAAGCACCACTGAATTAAGGGTCTGTTGGACATGGGGAGGGCCCAGCTGAAAGCACCCACACCCTGAGCTGTTTCAGAGGAAGGAAAGAACCTTGTGCAGAGGGCTGAGGGCATCAGTCATCTCTCTGAAAGGATGGCAGAGAGCAACCTAGAATATAAATAACTGAAACTCACAGCCCAGGACTTTCTGTCAAGCAGCCCTCGACAGACAGTTGTGAGAAATACAGCAGCCACATGGTAATAAAAAACAGGCTTACATTTGTCACCTCATTGAATCCAGGTACAAAATATGATACATCTTTCTCCAGCAGACAATGTCTTCTGTATCACCTGCAGGCCAGGTTCAGCCCCCCTGAGGCTCCTGGAGGAAGGTACAGATTGCATGCACATGTGTGCACAAGGGAACTTCCACAAGCACCTAACATGGTGAACTGACCACCTTCCTGTAGGGAAAACTGCACAGAGGATTAAATTGCCACCACTTCTGCCTATTCTTTCTCCACTGAGAAACATGCAGGTGTACTCAAAGGCAGAGGTTGGCTTGTAAGTCTTCACCTGAAGTGCCTAACAAAGCAAAATCCCTGCATTTGCAGACGAGCTGACTGTCATGCTACACTGCCTTCTCATCACAGTGACACCTAAGATACTTGCAGAGTACTGGTGTGAAAAAACTACACTTGTACACAGTGACTGTGCATGGACAGGATACTGCCAGGGAACTTGCAATGGTAATGATGGTGATGCTGTGCTTTTCCAGGTGTTTTTCTACCAAATTATGTGAGAAGTGGGACAGTTCTTCCAGAACTGCAGCAGGACTGCAGAGCCACAAGAGCTTGACTCAATACCCCTACACCATCCCCACTATGGCTGCCCAAGAAAAACCCTACAAATGCAAATATTTTCCAAGGAAGCACAGTTTTGGTGCTAAATTCATAAATTATGCTGAAAACCTAGAAAACATAGATACTTTCCCCAGCTCACCAGAAGAGCCTTTCTCGTGCTCTCCTAGACTCTGTCTGCACTGGGAATGGCTGCAATCATGCTTCCTGCATTGAGCTGCACGAATAGTTGAACTTCTTTACATCAGTGGGGTGTTTCTCCCTCAGATCATCTCTGGATTATGCTTGAGAACCTCCTCAGTGTGTTTAAAGTTGCTCTCATACAAGTAACACTTCATTCTATTACCTGTCTAATGACACAGTTCCTCTCAAAAAATACAATGGAGATGTGAAAGTGATGTGGGCTGCATAGCCCACCTTGCAGGTGGGCAACAGGGCTTCAAAACCTTCAGCTGAACTCTGCATTTGGCCAAAACAACTGTTATTGTATAGAACTGGGATTTTTCTCTTTTTTTGTTTCCTTGTTTCAAAGGCAAAAAGAAGATGGAGAGAAAAGCAACCTAATAATCAACCCACTCACAGTCAGGGAGAAGTCCTCCACATACTCCCAGCTTGAATGAAACCAAAGCTTATCACTTTCATCACATTTTCACTGAAAAATATTTTACATTCATTGACCATCTATTTTAACCATGTAGTTGCAAATGTAACTACAGATAATAGATGAAGTGGCAAGATTACTCTCTTTAAACAAAAATCCAAGGCTGTCCAAGAGTACCTTGGGTACCATCACATTCCTGACACCACCACGAGCCTGAAGGTCCCCTGTGCTGCCACGTCCTGTGATGGGACCTGTGAGCTCTGTACCTGAGCCAGGCATCCTCCAAAGGCCCTGCTGGGGAAGGAGACAAAAGCAGGGCTCTGGGGAAGAGGAGCATCAGCACAGCTCAGGGCTAGGAAGGCAGGGAGTGCCTGGCAGGTGTTCCTAGAAATTGTTCTGAAAGTCCAGCTTCCCATTTCTGCAAATATTTGTGTTGGCACTAATCACAGCTGCCTTTCTCAATTCCTCCCTGGTAATGCCTTCATTCACATTCCTGTGCAAAGTTCTGTTTGTAGTTAAGAGTTTCCACAGACTCCTGTGCACGTACCACTGAAATGGGGTTACTTCATGCTCTGGCAGATAGATGGGATTGTACTGTGTATACTTACATTTAAAAAAAAAATATATTGCTAATGCATTTCAGTAATGATAATTAAAAAAAAAAAGTCTTTCTAGCCATTACAGTAATGGCTTTGAGCTAATTGCTTGCATTTGCACTCAAATATAGTTCTTCCCTCTCTGACTCATTTCCATTTTTATGGAAATCAGCTTGCTTGCTACACTTTTAACTCACAGCTCTTGAGGACCAGCTGTTGTCTGACTTCCTCACTCAGGTAGGAACCTACTGCTCTGATTGCAGGAGGACCACTTGTAGAGGAAGATGCTACTTAGCACAGGTGAAATTTCCAGTACCTGAGTTACAGTCCACAGGATGTTCTGGGAGATGCTGTGTGTTTCTTGTACCTGATGAGTTACACCCTGAGGGATGCAGGCAGGCAGAGGCATCTCCCCTCAAAATTAGCTTTCTTGCAGTTCTGCCTATTGCCTGAAATAGAAAATTAGAAAATAAATAAGGAAGCTCTTAGGGACTCCTTCATGTCATGGGCTGAACATGCAGCTGCTCCAGAAAGACTTTTCAGTGTGGCAGTCTCTGTCCCCTCAGCCTCCCTGCTGATCACAATACTTTCTATGTTAACAGGCAACTGTTCTCCACAAGGCTTTATGCTGTACTTGGCACCAACCAAAAATGAGGACCAAGATTGCTTTAAGGTCCTTTGAATTTCCTGTTTGACAAGTTATTGGAGCCACAGGGAAAGACAAAGAACCATGAGGCTGGAAATCTGCTTTAGCCAACCTAGAGATAAGAAAGCCCATCCCACAATGTGTAAGCTGAGGCCATGGTTCAGTAGGGTGCACAGCAGCTGACAGTCTTGTTCCAGCAACTACACTTGAGCACCAAGACAAGAGAAATGTGACTTAGACATGCATTTGGAGTCACCTTCAAGCATTTACTGAAGAGCACAGTGGCTGACTCTGGTCAAGGATTGTTGCACATTTCACAGGAGAGCACAATACCTGTCAGAAAGTGTCTGCTGCCTAAATGCTGCAAAGCTCCCTCTGCTTGGAGCACACCCAGCCTAGCTTGAAACTGAGAACCATGAGCAACAGACCCTGAACTCAGGGGAAGAGAAAGCCAGCTCTGAAACATGTGAACAAAAGGAAAATATTCAATTGCCTTCCTGATGTTCACAAGCTCTTTTATCACACGTCATTGGGCCAAGCAGAATCAGAGGGTAGGAAGGGAGAGGCGCCTGAGAGAGGAATGTGTGCTCTGCCAGAGCTCTTTTCCTCCAGGGCATCTGAGAGAACCATTAACACCTGCTGAGCACCTTCATTTCATCTTTGCTCAGCACTGTGAAGTCTTGCAGCATGGGGAGGGCAGCTCTTCTTAAAATACCTGTTTGTGCTGCTGACAGAGTCAAGTTTGGGCTTGAGTTCCCAGATCTAGGGAATTCAGACTGTACTCAGGTGCAAGCCTCACAAGACTTTGGTCATGTTAGGGAATTTGCCTAGGCACCTCTGTCAGAAGTGTAGGTTTTGGTCATCTCCTCTTTCCATTCAGCAGCCCAGCTGTTCAGAGGAGCCACAATTTTTTCCCTCATCCCTCTTTGCACAGATCCACGTACTCAATGTTCTACTCATCTATTTGCATGTTATTTATCTGTTATTTTCTCCTTCTCATTCAAGACTTTTAGAAAGCAATCTAATTTTTTTAAGACAAAGGCATCCATAGGTGTCTCCAGGAACTTCGTCCAAAGATTGCTCTGTCCACTTCAGTGCTGGTCCTAAATTATGTGACTGTACCCCTGAAAACTAAGTGAAGTTACTTTATTATTTTGTCCCACTGCATACATGTGGCTCTTTTTCTTCAGTCATGACCCAGCTGAGGGAAAAATTAAGTGACTATCTTATAGATTTGCATTCCCAACACAGAACTTGTTACTTTATGTCCCTAAATCTATCTGTCAGCTCCTATTGCATATTAGGGCCCTTGCTGGAACAACAGTTTCACCATTCTTAAATTAGTTTTCCTTGTTGATGTTTAAATGAAAAGAGACATCCAATTTGTGACTGAAAATGTTTGTCACTTCTTAGGGGGATCCAGACACACAAAATACAATTAACATCTCTGAAGAACATTGCATAGAGGTTCAGCAGCAGCTGACAGGGAAAATGAAAACAAATAAAATCAGTTGTTCTAATACCATAACTCGAGTGGCAAGTGTAATCTTCTCCCTTTATCTGAGGTCAGAATTGCTTTCCTGCAACAGCTTTCATTATGAAAATGCCGCACTTCTCAGCACCAGAATATTACGACAACACATGCCCACGGGGGCCCAGATCATTTTAACGAGGAACAAGCAATCCAGAATGCAGCTTTTATGGGTTTTTTCTGAGCTAACACCTGCTTTGCAGCAAATGAGCAATGGTAATGATGAGCACGACAGCTCACACGTATCGGGGCTGAGATGTGCGTCATCGGCGTCTTTTTCCTCTCACCACCCAAAGAAGGGCCCAGTGGCCAATGTCCCTTTTGGGACTGACAGAACATTTGGCCACTGGCTTGGGACAAGCTCTGTGATTCCTCAAGTTGTTGATCTTATGGGATGGCCCTGACCTGCTTTGGAGACTGTGAGATCAGTCAGGCTACTGAAGGTCTCCCAGTCTCTTGAGAAATTTATTGAGGAGTGGGTGGAAGTTTGCTCCTATTTTACTACTGTGGCTCAGGACACTCAAGACATTTGTCAACAGAGTGAATACATGACCCAGGCAGAATATAAACAGAAGGTCAGACCCCTGCTTTGTGACACCTCCCACAAGGCTCTTCACCTGTGTATTTTTTCAGCATCAGGTTGGGGGTAGGAAGAGGTGGAGAAAGCAGGGAGCTGCTTACCTGCCTGTAGTTTTCTGCAAGTAATCATATCAGATATCTTTCTTAAGGCCTGACATCCCCATCCAGGAAAAAGAAAAAAAAAAGCCTTGTAAGTGTACTAATTCTTAAATCCTGCTTTATTTATTCTCTAAATGAGCAAGTATCAGCTGGGTCTGTGAAACTGATGTACCAGAACTACCCACAGTGGAGCCTCCTCCCCAGATCAGACTCGATATCTTGGGGCTAAACTCTGCCAAAGTTTACACAGCAGCACATTTCCCACCTTACTGGGAAGATCCTGTGTTTTCTGCCACTGACTCTGGCTGTGAGAGCAGTTGCCCATGTTCTAGCAGTGGAGGCAGTGTGGTGATGCCTGGCTGGCACAGCTAGCCCTGGAGCAGTGCAGTGCATCCCTCTCAGTGAGAGACAACCACCTGTCTGGAAGTGACCCATGGGCTCATCAAGGCTATGATAGAGTCACTCTGTTCTGCGAAATAATTTCAGAATCATGAAATGTAACCTTGAGATTGAGATCCAACTGGTACAACAGCTAGTGAAAACATTATTAAAAATTATTTTAAAATACCTTTAATTCAAATAGGAATTTCCCAGATCTCGGAACTTAGTGCAAAACCAAAAAGTAGTACCTTTGAGAATCTTATCAGTTATTTGCCACTGCTGTTTCTCCAAAACTGTTCTGTATGTCTTGTCCTTGGCTTGCTTCTATCCATTTTTTCACTACAGATTGCTTGATGGAAGAGAGATTAGGCTTACTAAATTTGCTAGCACTAAGCTGCACGGGACTGCACGTACAGTGGAGGACAAGGTCAGGACTCAGCATGACCTTAACAGGCTGTAGAAATGGTCTGGGGAGGGAAAGCATTAGTCAAGGGGTATGCATGGGATTTTACAGAATTGAACAACTTTCAGCACAAAAATAGGATTTAAAGGCACGGATTAGATAGGAGTTTTACAGGAAATCAACCACACACCCTATGGAACCTTAACCTGCAGCAAAGAACATGGAGGCTGCTCGTTAGAAAATACATTTAAAAAGTAAGGGAAGAGCTTGGTCATGTACCAAGACTCTGTAGAGTCTCCCATCGCTCAAGATCTTCAAGGAGAGATGGGGAAAAATGTCATTCATTAGTCATTTCTGTCCCAGTGATCCTGAAGGAGACAATGGACTACAGGGCCACCTCTTCCACCTCTGCATTTCCAATGAACTCTGAGGCAGACCTGTTGCAGGACAGCTCTGTTTCTGCACACAGAATTCCAGGTGGGGCACAGGAGAACGACTACCCCAGTTCATCCAAGAGCCTGGCATCAGGAACAGCCAAGAGAACCATTAACCTTGTAATCCATGAGAGAATTCTAAATGTAGAGCAAGCCTGGTAAATTTACCAGTAACATCTGCAGAGAATCTAAGATTAACTTGATTTAAGGATTTGTCTTCCTCAGGCTTAGGACTGAATCCAGTTTCTGGTATGGCCAGTAAGATGCTGTTATCACTTAGGCAGTGACTTGCACAGGATTTGCCATGCTGTAAAGCTGAGACACTTGGAAAGAGTTCATTTCCAGAGCAAACTCATGTAACTGAGCAGCCAGCTGCGGCCCAGCTCTCCCTCTGCCTTCCCAGTCCCTAGAGCTCACAGGTGTCCTACAGCCCTCTTGCCTCGGCTCAGGTTATGAAGGAGGCTGTGCTTTAAGTTCTGGAATTCCCCAGTTTGGTCCCTGGTGTTAGCCAGCATAGCAGTCATCCCAGTCACACTGCTGTTGCATTATTTTTGCTCTGTGGATGAAAAGAGGATTAAAGTCTTCAGAGCTGCCAATCCAGATTCTTTTTGTTGCAATCCCCTCATTTATGCAAACAAAACCTGCAAAGCTGGAAGGAGACTGACACATAAGATTTAGAGTGGATGGAGTGTGGAATAGTGATGCCACATTTTGCCAAATAGAAAATCTATGTGCATCTCACTGGGAAATCAAGCAGAGACCTTAAAGAAGATGGAGGGGAGCAGAGAGGATGCCACAATTCACCCACACACATTGAGAGCAAAAAGACAAGAAAACCCTCAAGGCCTACGACTGACAAGATAAAGAGAGAATGTAAATAGCTTTGGTTGGCAACATGCTTTGAAAACATATGAAAATACTTCTGTACCTTCTGGTTACTTCTGTTTCCCTTTGGGATTCCACTGTACTAGGTGGGATGGCAATGAAAGTGACAGAGGACAAAGAACACTGTTTTTCTGTTGGCAGAATTTTGGTTGTCCTCCTTCACTTTCCTTGGAACAAAATCATGATTCTTCCATTCTCCACAGCCTGCTCCATTTCTCCTTTCTCAAAAGATTTTCTGGTTATATAAAATAAATGACAGAATCCAATTCAGATGCAGGAACTACAGATGTCAGCTCTGCCACTCCCTTTCTCCCTTTCTCTTCTTCCATTAATAGGAGACTCCATCCACTCATCACTCCTTTTGGAGAAGGATAAAAAAATTATTTTCCTCAAGAATTACCGTTCAAAACTTATGCTCTGTTCAGGATTACACACTGAACTTCTACATGTAGAGCAGAATTTCCAGGACAATTCAGGATTTTTCAGAAGCGTTCTGAAAGGGAAATTTTACTAAAAAGATCTACTCTTGCATAAGCTTTATTCAGCCTGCCAAAAAATTGCTAGCTTTGTCTAATCCATCATAAGATATGACACATCAGAAAGCATGACACAGCCTAAATGAAGGGTGGTGTTTTGTAAAAGCATCTGACCTCATGCCAACACCCATCTGCATTCCCACTCTGCTCACGTCCCCATTTTGTCTCTCTTGTTTACCAGGAGCTGGAGCCTGCCCAGCACTCTCGACTGCACACACAGGCACCCATGAGCAGGAAAATATGATGGAAAGCAAACATTTACCAGTGGCTAGCATGCTTCAACTTCTGTGTGGGCAAACTCAGTCCTGACAGAAAATGGTGAGGGTGATAGCCCTGGCTTTTGAAAGCCTCTCTGCAGGGAGACCAGGGAGCATGATGTGAAAGCAGAGGCTGTTATACATTCACAGGTTGTCCCAGTGCCATTGTGTGGGGAGACAGGCCTTTAGCTTCCATTCAGGCTTATCAAACTCCTCTGAGGTTACAGTCAGGGAGCCAATTAGCACTAACAATGGCAGAGGTGATTTAGTGATATGGACATTTGTGCATAAGAAAATGATGGGTGCTGTCAGATCAGTGGAATAAAATATCATTCCTGGAGCAGCCCAGTCATGTCAGTTAGCTAGAGGCATCAGGTGTCCAGAGAAATGAACTGCAGATCCTGACCTAAATATAGCCAAATAAGTAGTTTTATTTTGGTATTTTTGTGGTTTTTGGGTTTTTTTAATTTTTCTCATTATTCTGCTGTGCTGCTCTTATTCAGCAAAGCATGGAGGTATAGGCATAATTCAAAGCACATCCACACCCTGTTCTTCATACACTTAAAATCACAGATGTGTTATTCTGAATTGCTAGATGAAACACGAGGAGCACTTCATGGTTATCTCAAGCACCCCCAACTCCTCAGGTCACACATCCCACAAGATGATGACAGAAGTGGCACAGGAACTACTCATAATCCTTGGGAACTGTAAATTATATGATGGCAACATATAGAACTGCTCTGTATATCTCTGCCTTCATAAACGCATACACAAATACCAACTAATTCAGTAAATCCTAAATGCCTGCCCACATATCCTGCCCTCTCTATCTCTTCAGCTTTCCCTATGTCAGTCTGAGTCACTGACATCTCATGGATGCAGAGGGATTCCAGGCAGAGGGAGAGGGAGGAATCAAGACTTGCAGTTTTTAACTTTTGCAGTTTCTAGAACAATTTGTTTCATCTTTCTCTCTTTTCTGCCTTTCCTTTCACTTTCAAATCCTTCACCCTCTATGAATTTTCAGTAGATGTTCCAAGAGCTCATGTTTTCTCCCCATGAGGAGGCTGCACACAGATTTTCTGCCCAGACTGTCACTTTCTCTTCTATCTGCCACTCCAAAAAGAAACCAGTTCTTTCACAGCCCCACACTGGCGCTCACAGGTACATCTACTTGCAGCATGACTCTGCAAAATTACCTCTGTGCCTCATTAAAACCACCTAGAAACTCCCACAAACAGCACTGGAGTCTGTGTCTGTAGTTTCTGAAACTGAAACACAGTGTGACATCTTCCACAGTTGTTTCTACTACTGTGGAAGATGTCACACTCATGAAGAATTTATAAAACAGCAAAAGCACTGTCTCTGCATAAGGGTCTGTGGCCAGCCCACAAACTGGCCCACAATCTCCTTTCCAGCCCACAGTTTCAAGATCGGATATCTTTCATTCACACTTGCTTCAGCACACAGACATCAGTTAGTATTTTCTAGGATGATTCTGTATAATTAAGCACCTCACAAGATAGGGATCTTAGGAGGTATCTTATTAGATGCTCCATAGTGAGATGTACGTTCATTCATTCATTACAGAAATACATTTTGCAACCAACCCAAGAACATAATTTATCAAAACTGAGCATGCAAATAGAATGACAAAACACAGCAACAGAAATCACTGCTGAGAGCTGTAGAGCTCTGCTGTTTTTTTGTGAAATGCTAATTTTTTTAAAGACTAGAAATGAGTGTAGGAAGGTCTCTGAGCTTTGGGCTAGAGGAGATGAATACATAAAGGACAGTGTCTCTAGTTATTTAATTTCTCTGCTTCCTTTGAAGTCATTGTGAAAGATTTGGTTATACTGAGATGTAGCTGGCTTGCTCACTGTCTCCCATAGAAAAAATCCCTTCAGTAGACAAAGAGTTGTATTTTATTTTATCCTACCTGCCTGTGTAAAAAGGCACTGTATTATAGAGCACCTGTAGTTAATAGGGCTGTGACATCTCAGCCATATCAGACAAATTTAATTCAGATATCACAATATAAATACAACTAATTTGCTTTCAATGTGACCATCAAAGAAGCAGGGAAGTGGAGGTGTGGTTTTGTTTCTTTAGACTATAAAAGGAAGACTCAGACAGTTTTTATATACTACAGCTTTTTAGATTAGAATTGGTTCATGTGATTTTCTTTAGGCATTCAGAGTTACCAGCAATTGGCTTCCTTGTTTCCTTTCTTCACTAGAGAAATCCAGGACGGCTGTACAATACAAGAGTTTGTATCGACTCAAATAATAGCAAAATTATGGAATTACAAGAGTCAAGAGACTGTCAAAAGGGAAAGATGGAGAGTGTCAAACTGGTCTGGTTACGTTCATCTAAGTCTATTCCCTACTGGGCATTGCAGATGAAAAAGAAGGGTTTGACTAAACATTCAGCATCACTGTCTTCAGAGGAGCTGCTGCAACAGCACCAATGTCGCATTCACCAAGCACACTGAAGCTCCTCCAGCAAAATCAAGAACACCAAAACCAACATTGTGGCAGCTCCATGACTGGAAAATGAAAAGGGGGAAAGGAGAGGGGAGAGAAAAGAGAATAGAGAAAAGAGAGAGGAGAGAGGAGAAGAGAGAAGAGAGAAGAGAGAAGAGAGAAGAGAAGAGAAGAGAAGAGAAGAGAAGAGAAGAGAAGAGAAGAGAAGAGAAGAGAAGAGAAGAGAAGAGAAGAGAAGAGAAGAGAAGAGAAGAGAAGAGAAGAGAAGAGAAGAGAAGAGTCCTCAAACCCACCATCAAGATAAAAAGGGGACTGTTTCTCTTGGTTTTAGTGTTAGTATTGGCAAATACTATCATTTTTCCAGCCTTTCTCCAAATACTCTGAAATTGATGCCCAGAAAGGCTAAGAAACTGTAGTTCCCAAAGTCTTTCATGGGGTTATGTTTTAACAAATGCTGGCTTTGGCACAGCAGGGTAACACAGACCCCACCCCAGAGCACACGCCACACTCAGCCCGGGCTGCTGCAGAGCCCCCGCCTCATCTTCTCCTGCTGTACAAGTTCTGCCTGTCCCCCCACTTCAGCCTGAAGGGATGGAGGATTTTACACCAGAGCTGGAATCCAGCACACCCTCCATGCCAGGCAGTTTGTCCAACAGCAACAAGATGGAATAACTGAGAAGAGTAATCAGCTTTTACAACTGTTATATTTACAGCAGGTTCCAATTTCCTTTACTCCACCAGGAGAAAGAAAATTTTGCCAAAAACACAGATGAATAATCTTAGTAGTTTGGGTTTTTTTTCACTCGAGGAAATAAAGTAGCTTCCTAAGTGTGTTTGCAACTCAAGAAAAGCAGCAATAATTGCCACAAGAAGGTGGGCAGAGAGGGCACAGAAATGCTGTCAGGAGTTCAAGAGGAGAATGAACAGCGAAGGTCAGGGAGGGATGAGACAAACCTGTGTGGCAAGGATGAGCAGAGGCAGCAGGATGTTTGGATGGGCACAACACTGACAGTGAGGCACACCTCCAGGGACAGTTTGGGCCAGAGGTGGCAGCCCAGATTTGAGGGAAAAGCACACAGAGTGTATGCCAGGGCCCTGACAGGCACCAGAGGCAAAGACCCCTCACAACACCCAAGCCTTTCGTGCAGCTCACTGCTGCCTATTGCAGTGACAGCCTCCATGCATGCTGAAGCGAGGGCACCTGCAGTCCAGGTGCACAAGTGATGCTGCCACGACTCTCGAGCCGATTCCCAAGGGAAATGGTCCAGGAGCAGGGGTTGTTTCTGGCCTGATGAGTCTGAAAGGAAATACTGATGAGCTCTGCAAACCACTGAGGATCCCTGCAAAAGCGGCGGTGCCCCTGCCACAGATCCTGCAGCCCCACTCTCCCCACTGCAAAGGTGCCGAGCCCACCCCTAAGGACTTTTCTTCCCAACTCATAATGAGGTCGACTTCTCTCACGCAGCGTTTCCATAGCAACAAGAGGCGATTCCAATCTCCGCTATAAAAGAGGCGGCGAGAACGGCAGGGTTTGGAGTTCGGGGTTTTGGGGGAGCGCAGAGGCTGCGGCCGCCCCCGGCTGCGGCCCCGAGCGGCGAGCGGGCAGCACCGCCCCGCGGCCACCGCCGCGCCCGCAGCGCACACGGGCCGCCCGCGGGAGCACCGGGGCACGGCCGCCGTGTGGGACCCCCAGGCTGCCACCCGGGCTGCGGTGTGGGACCCCCAGGCTGCCACCCGGGCTGCGGTGTGGGACCCCCAGGATGCCACCCGGGCTGCGGTGTGGGACCCCCAGGCTGCCACCCGGGCTGCTGGCTGCTCCCCAGGCTGCTGGAGCAGAGCGATCCCAGGGCTCGGGCTCTGACCTGGTGGGCAGCAGTGGGAAGGGGGCATTGCTGTCCTCTGCCTCCAGGTCCTGGCAGCCCCGGGACATCAATTCAGCTGTGCAGGACTGCGCTGAAGCACAGGCGTGATGGGAAGCAAGCACTGTTCCCTCTCCGGCCAATATCCTAATTCAGGGTGTGCTATTCGCAATTGCTTAGCAGGGCTAGCAAGCTTCAAACCTCCCTGCTCAGCCCTGCCATGACAGAACAGAGGGGAAAGCACACTGTGCTTCATTCACTGCAGTCTAAAGAAAAAAAAACGCAGAATGTAAAATAAGTAGACTGGAACATAAAAGAGCAAAGCACACGGCTTGGAGCAGGGCTCCTAGGTAGTCTGTTAATATAAGTAGTAGAAGTGTATATAAGTAGTTGCCCCAGAAACAGCACTGTGCTGGATGAATACCAATAGTAGCACTGTGGTTCTAATATCACTTCAGGGGCTCACTAGCACAGGCACCTGCGCAAAATAAGACTTCCATTTTCCCTGGCCACATCCTTGAATAACATTTCTTGTCTTCCTGGCTGTGATACATCATCCCAGTACTTTACTCAGGCCTGTAAAATGTCTCCTCCAGATCCCACATAAAGGTAAACAGAACCCCAAGACCGGCTTTCGTGTTCACATCACCATTCTCCAAAACCAAAAAACACACACAACATCTTTTGAATTTTTATTTCTGAGTCATTTTATTAGAAATTACAAAGCAACTCTCTCCAGGAGAGCAAGGAAAAAAAAATCCAACCCTGAAATATTTCTAAGCAATTTTGTTCCATATAAACACAAAGCAAAGTTACATATTTCTTTCACATGCGTGTACAAAAACATTTTAAGTAAAACATCCTTCACACATAACATGTGCATTAGTCTCAGAACTGAGCACATAATCAGATTGGCCTCACCTACCCTACCTAATCTTGTTTTCCTGTTTTCTTTTTAAATTGTACATTTCTATGCAGGAAACATCTCTTTTTCTGCACAGCATTATGCATATTCAAATTATCATGGATGGCCTTGGAATTAAATCACTAGGTAGTGCAGTCTGACATAAAGCTGTACACATAAGTTGTTACACTGCCATTTATACAGCAAACTTTACTGGATACCAGGCAAAACTCTTCAAAAGGAATAAAAAGGTATTGCTAGAGGGGAAAAGGAATATGATACACAGCACTCTCTCAACTACAATCCTGTATGATTCCTATGCAAAACACTTCAAAAGCCAAGTAATTTACAGATCTTGCTCTCCAAATTGATATCAAAGTTCCTACCAACTTCAATCATGGCAAAATAAATCACTGTAAGACATCAATGCTACTGGATATGGACATGGTCAATACTCACTGTTCCCATTTTTCATCCACCCACTTTTGGAAAGCAAAGGAGAAAGATGAAAGAACTGTAAAAACTGCAGACTGTTGAAGCAGGTGGGTCAGCAGAGTGCTTCACCAGCCATCAGCAAGGAAGCAGAGAGAGAGAGCAGAGCTTCATTCCAGCCCACTGCATAATCTCAGTGTGGTTTGAAATTTGGGGATAACATGGTCAATGAACACACCTCACTAGTTGCCCAAGGCTGCATTAACACCTAGCAAAATCTTGGATTCATCAAAAGAGCATATAGTCTGTGTCTGACTTTGTGAGCTAGTTTTTAAATTTCACTATTTCATGCATGATGAACGCCACTGAAAATATAAGAACCATAAATGTTCAGAGGCGAAGGGCTCACCCAGAAGGTAAAGCTTCCACATGCATAAAAGGAAACATCAAGCACACAAAAGTCAGCTGCAACCCTTAGCACAGTGGGGGAACAGGAGGTACAGCTATTACTCTGCCTGCATTTTTAAGTGTTTAAGCAGTGCTGATGGGTTTCTCACCTCTGCATAAACATGCAGCCCAAAGAGAATCAATAGCACTTCTCCCTTACACTGCAACAACACAGCTGACTCAAAAGACAGTGAATATGCACTGCATTTAAATATACTTGAAGTACTCAGGCTTGGCTTGTTGTAGAGTGTGTGTTACAGGGTGAAATGGGTGTGGAAAAGGAATGTGAAATAAAAAAATAACAAAAAAAAAAGTTAAGACAGAACATCTGGACATGAACAATACAGAGAAAGCACTTAAGATTAACACTTATGAGGTTTAACCAAAGCCCTAGAGAACACTATATTTTCATTTTTAGCCCACTTGAAATCTTGCAAATGAACAAGCGATGCTGGCAGCAGTCACTCTGTCATTTGGCTCCCAAAAATAGTGCAATGGACTTTGCATAAGTACCTGGCTGCAAGAACACTACTGCAAGAACCAGTTTGCAAAGCACCTACAGAGAAAGGCCCAATGACAGGTGTTCTCACAGTGTCAAAGACACAGGTGGCAAATCAGGCTGAGCCTCAGGGCCCCGTCCTGGCACATTCTGTGTGTTGTGGGCAATGCTGGATCTGCTGGTTTAGCTGAGATGGGCAGCCTGCTCTTAGCCCTGTACTACCATTTGAACTGCAAGCTCTAGAAAAGAAAAAGCACTGGCCCAGCAGGAGAAGTCTCTGATTCCCATCCAGGAAAGGCTTAAGCCACATCACTTAACTCATACACTGACAGTGTGGATGTCTTCAGCTGAGGTAGTCAAGTTGAACTCACTTCATGGGCACACAGAGTAAAAATAGACCTTTCTGAAAATGCCATTCATTCAACCAGCTTTACACTTCTACCTCAAGGCCAAAAGGACAGTGACCTAAGAAATTATTATTTCTATTCATCTGCAAGTGTGGTCCAAAGGAACAAGTTTAGATGTAGACATGTAAAGCTGAGTGAGAAGGCACCACCCCAATGCCTTCCTTGTACCTGGACAGCTGAAGAGCAGAGTTGTGTTGGTCTTTGTGATCAGCAGTTTTGCTTAAAATCTGGGTCATACAGGACATTTCAGTGACCATCTAAGCATTCTCCAGCCAGCAACAGTCCAACTGAAGTGGAATAAAAGCTTGCAGCTCTCACAAAACTCTCTGAATGCTTACTGTGCCTTTTTCTTGCAGAGTAACTAAATCTCAAACACACTTCTAAAAGGCAAATATTACTATTCTTTTTTACAGCTGAGAAAACAGGGACATTGCAGCTGGGCTAATGGTGACTCAGGGGGAATCAAAATAAAGATTTCCTGGTATGCTCTTCTACTACTGACTAGGCTTAAAATAGTGAGAATTTACCCCCCAGGAGAGACCTTTAAAACTCTGATGGACAATTTTAACTCCATTGTCCATAAAAGCCTATGGTCACGCATTCTTATTAGACATTGAGACATTTGCTGTTTGGATTCCACTTCTATAAAGTGGAAGAGAAATACAGTTAGGAAAAAAGAATTAAGGCAAGGCATGCTATACAGAAACAAAAATACTATGCCTGAAGCTCATTCTTTCAAAAGATAAACCTGCAATTGTAAAGATAAATGGTAGGTTTGGTAAATTTCCCTCAACCATCCCAAGGGGCTACAGGTATAAAGCCAGTTTAAGTGGCTGTTCATTCTTGATTCATGTTCATTCTAGCTCTTTTGAGAGAGAGGCACACTGAATCAAGTTAAAGACCGAGTTGATCAACTGAGGATTGTGAAGAACAAAAAAAGTTCCATCAGTCAGCTGAGCCATAAAAGCAAGCAGCAAAATAGATTCTGTTTCAGACTAAGCTGTCAAGATAACAACCTTGAATATGAAAGCTCAGCCAGCCTGAAGTTGCTCCACTCAATCCAACGACAGCAAAGGAAAAGTTTGCATTGCCAGTACAGGCTCACACCATTAGTAAAAGCTGTTTCATTCTCTCCAGAAAATCACATCAACTTCCCTGAACAGATGATCAAGTAATCAACTAGAGAGTAAGCTCTGCTGGAAGAACTGGTGGAGAATGTGAATGTATTGGCTGCAGAAGACATAGAACTGTGGCATTTAAAATCCTGAGAAATGTGTACAAGACAGAGTCCTGTACCTTTAGGTCAACATATTTTGTTTTATTTAAGGAATGTCTCAGCAGAACTTCACAAGGGAAATTCTGTCCTGGCCACCCAAAGGAACCCAAGTGTGCTCCTTTATCTTCAAAGACAGCCTTCTCAAAGTAAAAAATTAGTCCTTTCTGACAAACAGAAATTAACAGCAGGCATGACAGAAGGCCAGCACAGATGACTGAAGAACTCCAGACCAATCTCAAACACCAACAGAAAGGTACACAGAAGTGGAAGTGATGATGGGCTGGCCAGCAGAGATACAGAAACACAGCCCAAGTATGCAGAGAAAATTAGGAAAGCCAAAGCTCAGCTGGAGTTCAAACTGGTAAGAAGTAAGAAAAAGGGCTTCTTTAAGTACACTGGAAGCAAAAGGAAGGTTAAATAAAATATGGTTTACTGTTCAACAATGCAAACAACATGGTAACAAAGGATGCTTTTGCACTTTCAGGCTCACGTACACAACATCTTTTTCACCTGTTTTCACTGCAAGTTCTGCTTTAAGACCTGCCAGGTCCTCGAGCCTTCAAGCAGCTCTAACAGGAATAAAGCATTGCCTACAGCAGGGGAAGACTGAGTCAGTGAGAACTTGGGCCCATTGGAACCAACAGGCTGAATGTGAAGGCACTGAGGGAGCTGGCTAATGGCACTGTGAGACCACGCTACAGCATCTTTGCTATGTCACCATCATCATCATCAGTGACAGCTCTCCAACTAAAACACCCTGACTGAGGACTCTCCTGCTGCCCACAACAGCCAGCAAGCAGGCAGCCAGCACTCTGAGGGCAATTGTTGTTCCTCTTTACTCAGGGATTGTGAGACAGAGTTTGGAGGATGTCATTCCTTTTTGTGCTCCCTCTTACAAGGGCACTGCAGCAATTTCAGTGGAAGGTCACAGAGCTGGTTTGGGGGCTAGAGCACAGGACAAGCAAGGAGAGCTCAGGCAACATGGTTTCTCCATATTTAAGAAGAGAAAAGGCGAAAAAGAGATCTCATTGTATATAATCCCTTAATAACTGGGTTACCAAAGGCAGTCAGACTCTTCTCAGAGATGAACAATAACAGAACAAGAGGCAGCGAACACAACCTGGAACATGGGAAATTCCAACTAGATGCAAATATATTGGTTTTCTTACTGTGATGGGAAAATGTTGCCCAGAGAGAATTGGCATCACCATCCTTGTAGCTACTCAAATAGACAAAGTCCTTAGCAACCTGCTCTAACTGGCTGAGACCTGAACAGGAGGCTGGATTAGAAATGCCCCAAGGTCCCTTTAAACAAAAGCATTCGATGGTTCTGTAACTTCGAAAATCTCCTCACAACTGCTTTTCACAGGCATGTTCCTCATGAATCTGCCAAAGCAAGCCATGCCACCATCAAATGCAAAGGGTGATCTTCAGTCTCATCAACCAGCACGGAGCACAGAAGCCAGCAAAGAGGGAGCTACACATCAAACCTCTCATAGCCATTTCATGCAGGTCCCTCACACACCAGGGCCAGCCTTGTGTTGGAATCATCCCAGTACTCTACTAGTTCCTTCCAAGTGTCTGTTGCACACCATCAGCACTAAATAAAAAGATTGTTCCTTTTCACATCTTCTTCATCTTTTTCTTGCAGCGCTGGTTGAAGACAGGTGAGGATCCCATCAGGCTGTCAGCAGAATGAGAACCATAACTGCTCTCAGAGCCATTGGGGCTTTGTGGCATCCCAGCTTCACTCATGCCTGACATTGGTTCCTCAAAGACATCACTGCTGAGAACCCCGTGACCATGTACATTAGGCTCCTCATTCTCCTGTGGCTCCATTTTCACCTGTGCCAGGTTCCACAGTGGGGAAGCATTCACCTCAGCCCCTAGAAAAGGAAAAAGCAAACAGTAGTAACTGAGTAAAAAGACAAATCACAAACAGCACGCAGATAAAAGGGACAGCAGCAAAGGTAGAGACAGAGGAAGAGTAAAGCCACAGGTTGACTATGCTGGGGGAAAACAAACAGAACACACCCAAGCACTGTGATCAATAATAAAAATATCTGTTGACTTATTTAATAGTCCAGCAATTACCACTGCAAAAATATGATGGTATCCTTTCACTGTTAGCCTGCACGTAATTCTCTCCATGAGAAACAGCTCCACATCACTCTCCAGAAGGAGTGTCCCAGCAGCAATGAGTACAGCAACAGCACATGGACTAGACCCTGCATAAACAGGACTCTGAGGCAGTCCAGAAGTCATTACGAGGTCCTTGCAACTGTCAGACATCCTGGGCTTCTGCAGGGGAGGTGAAGTGAGCAGGCAGAGGACTAGGTAGATGAACAGTCCCAAATTCCACTTTCAGCACTGAAATGCAGGGACATCAAAGCAGCAGTCAGCTGCCTGCCTGCCTGCCTCCTTCTACTCAGCACCCACAGGTCTCATCCCATCCTTGATCAGAACAGACAGAAATCCTTTTGGCTCAGCCTCACAGATGCCCTGCTGGGAAATAGCTCCTCCCAGCCTTACTTTTTTATAAAACATTTCTGGATTAGTGAGCAATCTGAGCACTGATTGAGGATTTTCTGTAAGAGTTTACCAAACCATATTCCTTGATAACAGCAAATGTTTTCTCCCCAAGAGAAGTAATTACAGATTGCATTATATCTGTTTAAGTTTAAAGTGAGACAAAAATTCTATTAAAAATACACTAATTGGTCTCTTTGCTGAGATAGGCATAAACAGACCAGAACTGAATAAACTGTGAAATCTTCTCTCTCTTGTGTGGGGGTAAGCTCATGTAGAAAATTAAAAAAACACCAAAACAAAAAACCCAACCAATCAAAAAAACAAAACCAACAAAAAAGACCCACTAGAAGAACAACAAATAAAATAGGAAATAAACTATTTTAATAAGTTTTCCAAACTTCATGTCTCAAAGAGCATGGCTACAGTTTGAAAGCACAACCAAAGCTCTTGTACTGAGCCAAACCTATGACCATTCCTTATTATCAGTATACTAGTAACAATAGGCTGTTAATAGTAGAAATTACAAAGAGAACAAATGCTCCAATATGTGTCTGTGCCAAGAATTCTCCTTTATGAAGAAGTCAGGCATCTTTTCCAGATCAGCTTCACCAAAACCAGGTTCATGAGACATTTTGATAACACAGCCTACATTGGCTCAGTTGCCTTAATGGAAGCCTTCCTATGTCAATTATAAGTAAATGCATGTCTCTCAACAACAATGGACACACCATTAAAATGCTGTTCCAGAGTTACAGCTCCAGACTACATAATAATCAAAGGTGCTCACTAAACTAAACTGTGTCTTTCCTTCATCAGTTGCTCTTCATCGCTCAGCCTCATTCCTTTCAGCTCTGTCACCTGTCACTAAGAGTGTCACTAATGACTAAAAGTACTTAAGCATCAACAAAGGATGTTTCATCTTCAAAGCACTTTAACTTCAAAGTACTTCAGAAATAAGCTAATCTTCACGTTATCCTGAGAGGCGGAGGAACAAGGAACAATTTTGCCTCCATTTTCCCAACTGCGATGAAAGTAAGCAGCCAGCTCACAACGGCAATGTCAGACATCCACAAAAACATAGGAAGAACATGGAAAGCTGTAATGAGAGTTTTGCCCTCAGACACTGAAGCCTCTCTGCCCTCCCTGAAGGCTTCACACCTGCATTTTGAGATGGCAATGGTCTAATTGCAGCAGCTTTTTCTTGCTCCTTAGGATATTACAACTCTCCAACCTGCCCAGGTCTAGACTGGAACTTCTCACAGATGAGATCTCCAAAGGCTCTTGTGAAGTGAAGAGGGAATTTCAGGAAGGAACAGAGCACTTGTACTCTTAATTAGAAAACATCAATTCTGTATCAGAGAAGCAAGAGGCATTTAATATACAGCTAGCGTGCTAACCTCTTGGTCTCAAGTGGTGGATGCTAATACAAAGCCTTCCAGATGAATCACTTGCAACCCTGGATGGGCCAGAGGAATCTGCTGCTCCATCTCCCACAATATTGCAAACAGTTTACATTTCAGAGGTGACATGGAAAACAGTATGAGCTTTCAGAAAAACATTAGATGGATTTATGTTTTTAAAAACTCATAAAAATGCAAAAACACTAGAGGACTTAGAGGTATATTGTAGAAGAAGCCAGCAGCAGGCTTGCTAGCTAAAGAAGTAAGAAAAAGCTGATAAAGAGCTCTCTCTAAGGCTGTAACCAAAGAGACGGAAAGAAAATAGATAAGAACACTTTGCAGCTAGACAAAGTATTTTTAGAAAGTTAGCTAAAGTCACTATAACTTTTTACCAATAGCATTATGTTGACTTATTGTAGCCAATAGCTAAAATAAAAGAAACACAAACAATTAGAAAGTGTATAAAAGTTAGCCATGCTCAAAAATAAAAAGTTACCAAATGAAACTGCTTATAGTCTCTACTTTGTACCATAACCACCTCAACAGCAACACTATACTCTAACCTCACTATATATGCTACCTAGCTTAGGGTTAATAGGAGGATTGGCTTCATTGTTTTTTAACGAGATTTTTAAGTGAAATAGTTATTGCAGGGACTTCCAGAGTTCAGATGGTTCCATGCAAAATCTAAACTGCCTCTTCTTCATTCCAGGATGTTCAGCTTCACCAAAGAGTGAAGACAATGGAATTTCTACGCTGACATAGAGCAGGCATGGCCATAGCAGATTCTCCCATGCCTGCCACCAATGTTCTTCAATGTCACCAAGGGATGGCACTTTGAGGAAAAGAGTGGTCTCCACAACCCCACTAATTCGCTCACCATTTCACTTTCCATTGCCTCAGCCAAGTACAGCAGGCTTTAGGGTACACAGTGGGAGGGATTCCCAGGAGCCCATTTCACGTAAGTCACTGATAAGCTTTCATAAAATAGTGACTGTCATTACCAGGGTAATTTCTGAATATGGAGGACATCACCAAGTACCATTCATATTTCCAGAATTCATTCAGTGCCTGAACTATGTAAGGAACATGGCTTTCAAGTTTGCAGGAACATGAATCCATGGACACAAATCCAAACCTAACCACGGGAAACAAGATCACAAGGAACTGCTGAAAGACTGTTTCCAGGAGAAGCAAGAAACCCCTACCTGAAGTCTGTGGGGAAGCTTCTACTTCCAAGTTGGCAGAGAAGCGCTCACTTTGACCTCCAAGAACTCCAACAGGCAAAGACTGGTCACCAGAAGCCAGATCTCCTTCCAGCTCTTCACTTATGGGGAAAGTAATATCACTAACAGGTTCCTCCTTAATTTTCACAGGTTTTGTGTCTTCTGCTGCCTTTTCAGGGTTGACAATCTTCTCATATTCTTCAGAGAGCTGCTTGCTAACCTGTCAAAGATCAGCAGGTGAAAAAGAGGCCAGAAAGGTGAGAGTGACTTCAGAGGCTCTGATAGCAATTACATTGCAGTGCACTCTGTTCCCTGAACATTATTAACATCTGACCTGAATGAACAAGTAAACAACTTACCAGCTACACAAGAGATGTTTTTTGCCTTTAAGTGCACCTTCTGTTCTGTAACAAGGGACTGTAATAAGAGGTTTAATCCACTAACATCTGACTGATAAATATGAGTGCCGTTATTTTGTAAACAGAGATGATGAGGCTCAGAAATTTAAACAGAGCATGGAACAAAAGCAAAATGTCTCAGTCTTACTCTTTGGTTTTACCTAGAAGATTGTTCCCATCGTCCAGTAACAAATTCACCCCAGCATGAAAAACCAAGTGCTTTAGATCTTCAACAACCCTGCAGTCCCCACTGGGCAAAGCCTGAGTATATTCTGCCAGATTCACAGCAAAAAACACAGAAGTTTTCTCCAGTCAGAGAAGTGAAACAAATATAGGAATCAGATTTAGAACTATCCTGCACTTCCAGAAACTTAACAACAATAAACAATTACATTTAAACATTTCAGATTTCATCTGCTTCTAACAAATACTTGTTTATACAACTAAAACCTAACAGTCAGTGACCTGTGCTCAGGAAAATTGAAAGACTTTTTAACAGCAGAAGCAAGGAAGAAAAAGAACAGCAAAGCCTATTTCCCCCTTCTAGATATACTTCCAAATAAAGGGGCTACTGTGGACCTCAGTCCTGCATAAAGAACAATGACTGTTAAGACAATGATCAGCTGCAGGGTAAGAGTGAACTGCAGCAGCAGAACAATGCAGAAAACCCAGATTCCAAAAGGACAACAAAACCATTTGAACAAAAATGAACAGAACTGGAATTTTGAGCAGGAATGTTTCTAACAAAGACAACTCTTTGGAATGTTATTTTTATATAAGAAGGTAGCACCTGCGAGACAACTCACATCACAAAATACTACCCTATACTCCTAAAGCTAAAGGAAGTCACTCCTTGCTTAAGCACACACAAACCACTTTACAGCCTAGAAATTGATCTCTGCTTTCATGTCTTCCAAAATGTTAACCGTCAAATATCCTGCTAAAGGAAAAAATTCAGTTCCTCGGTCAGTTCTGATTTCATCTCTACTTGATAATTTTGACTGATAATTCAAGAGCTAGGGGACTCCTCTTAAATTCAGGCAAGAATTTAGCCATCTGTAGAGCATCCTTAGCAGTCTCACTAGGAAGACAAATAAGGGGCTCCGTCTTCCAGTATAAAGTTCCTGTTCTCTTTCCCTTGATGACTCCTCTCCACACCCAGCAGGTTTTCCGGCCAGATTTCCCCTCAGTAAGACTCAGGAATAAGCGACTGTACAACGGGGGTGCATTTCTTGTGCCGCCAGGTCCCTCATGCTCCCCTCACCTGAAGCATGTAGCTGTGATAATCCTTGATGCGGTGCTGCCAGAACTTCTGCAGGGAGAGCACGCTGCCGATGCCCACCTCGTGGAAGACCTGCTCCATGACGTCGGGGAAGGGCGTGTGGCCGAGGCGCGCCTCGCGGTCCACGGCGAAGCGCAGCAGCTTGGTGAACTTGAGGCAGTACTCGTGCGCGATGTCCGTCAGCGTCTCCAGCACGCTCTCGTTGGCGCACTCAAAGCCCGTGTGCGCCAGGATCGTGGCCATCGACTGGTACAGAAGCTGCCGGCAGGAGGACCAGCTCAGCTCTGTCACTGGCTCCCCTTTGCCTCTGGAAAACAGGAAAGGCAAAAATAGCACACTTGCAAAAATCTGAATGACTCGACCAGTTGAAGAGGTACTATCCATAATAAGGTGATGTACAAAGGGGGTTGGGGTTCTCCACAGCTTCTGTTATATATGATCACCACCTAATAAGTGTTTATCTGCTTTTCCTTCTTTCCTCCCTCCAAATCAGCACTTCCAAGTTTCATTTTCCCTTCTAATGCCACAAAATTCTTTGGGTGATTCATGAATGTGGGATGCAAATCTTCTGAGCCCTTAAGCATTTCCCTTTCCACCCAAGAGCTTTTCTCCTGGAGATGTGAATTAAATGGGTCCTTGACACAAACAAAAAAAAGGCATTTTAAATAACATGAATGTAAGTAATTTCCCCTCTCAGTTAATTACATTGCTCTTCCTTATTATCTCTGATGTCACAGGCCAAATAGTCAGATACAAAGGCTTCTGGAATAGACAAGATTGTAATTTCTAAAGCAAAAGACACACATAAAAAAGCAAGAAATGGGACACACATACATTTCATAGAGGTACACTGTAGTCAAAAAGGCTGTTTCTCTGCTCTCATTTCCAGTAGTCGCCTAGCATGACACTGAAAGAAGTAACCCCACATGCAACCTAAGATGTGAACACCAGGCCCTGGGAGGAGGCCTGGAGAAGTTTGGCCATAAAACACCATTCCCTGGTCTTGGGTTTAAGATTTCCCTGCTCTGTTGGTAAACAGGAAGGAGTGACTACCCAGGATGGAGGAGATGGAGAACAACTGACACAAGCACTTCAAACATCATTCATTTATAATCACCCAACCAAATTTTTCATCAACTTGAGTTAACAAATAGATATTCCCCAGAGGAATATCTGAGGGATATTCCTCTGGGAATATCCATTTGTTAACTCATGTTGATGAAGCCTCTGATGGAGAAACACATATCTACCAGATTTCTCAACTTAAAATTAAGTGCATGTCATCTCTTTGCCCATATTAGTAACATGGACTTCAAATGCAGATGTCAAAAAATCAAATTCCATTACTACTAAGTATGATACTCATACACTTTTTTACACTCCATTCAGCACCAGGGGCAGAACTGAGCTAACAATTTCACTCTCCATTTCTTTCTGATCATTTTCTCCTAACATCTTCCACATCACACTGGAGATTCTCCTCGTTGCTACCCCAGATCACCTCCATCACCACACACTCTTTCCAGTAGAAGGACCTGATTTAACAGCACACAGACAGTACTGATGGCTTTATGAAGTTCTCACTGCTCTCCAACAATTCATGAGGAACCCATCAGTCTCACCGAGAAGCTGGGCCACAGAGCCTCAGCTTCCCCAATCCTCAGAGCTGACACACAGAAAACACAGCAGTAAAACCACTGAAACACAGCAGTAAAAAAGTGAGGAGGAGTGAAAAGGAAGGTGAAGCTTAGAACTATCAGGATGAAAATTATTCATTTTTAAGAACGCCAGCACAACACTTTGTGATTATTCAAATAAAGGGGGAATCACACTATATTAAGAGTGGCATATGATCACATTTCTAAGTAGATATTAAGAACAGTAAGTGAATCTCAGGTCATGGATTCATCCCAGCTATTAATTGATGGAAAATTATTAGCATCCCAATTTCTACTCAATTATGTAACTACTTTGCAAAGCAGACAGCAGGCACCCTGACAAGATTAATTAAAAGATCATCAGTTTCTTCATAAAAAAAATGTCACCCATACTATTTTTGTATCTCCCTCACTCCTCCCTCCACCTCAGCAGCAGAATTCTTAAGTTCACAAACAGCCATATGTCTCACACAACACCAGGACCAAGAGTTTAAAACCAAAATAAACAACCATCAAAGAAAATCAACCAGAAAACAATCTTAAAAATCATGTCTATAAAAAAGAATCTCTTTTTTAATATAAAGGACATACCTAGCTGTCCAGCAGCCAGCAGTGGAGACCATCTTATGCTACCAAACCTGAATGCCAGGCTACTATTAATCTGTATTAGACATTCACTAAAAACACTTAACTGGATAAACATTCACTAAAAACACTTAAGTGGATAAACTTAAATTACACAGATTTTGGCAATCCCAAGCAGGATACTTAGCCACTTGCAAAGTATATAAAAAATCATTCAGTAATGCATATCACTGCTCAGAACTAGCAGAGACTATTGTGTCAGTTTTAAATTCCTAGAGGAAAAGAAACTGTGAGCATTAAAATGCAGCTAGGTCACTATGCTGGAAGGCACATAATCAACTTGAAATCTAATCAATTAAAGACAGAAAGACATTTCAAGTACCGTACTCAAATCTAAATCTCCATTTCTTACTCTTGGTAAGGCAAATCAATTTGGTTTTGTTTTTCTTATGTTTTCTTCTCTTGTTTTCCTGTTTCTCATAATAAACAACAGAGAAATATGACTAAAAGCCAGAACAGAGAGCAAAAGTTGAAATGCTGTTGGAGGTGTTAATAGAAATCAACAACAAAAATAATTTTTCTTCATCTCATTAACTTCCACGTACCCTCTGATAAGAATGCACAGTAACAAAAACAGTCCTGTAGCCACATTTATGTTGAAAGCAGTTATCTAGTGTCAAGCCTTCCCAAAAAGGACAAGCAAACTTCTTCTTTTCCATGATGATCACAGCTAAAGAGCCTTTGTGATAGATTTCATCCAGATACTCAGCACCAAAAATGCAGATATTATCATTATGCAGAATGCCACTCTCTGCAGCACTTAGTTCTTTTCCTGAAAGGCTCAGTCACATATGTACAAGTAAACACAAGTGCTTCAATCCCTGAAGTTTTGTCACCAGAGATTAGCGGAACAGGGAATTAGGCCTGTGACATGGAGGCAATCTCCTCTATAGAATATATAGTATGAAATTTACCACAAATACTGGCCAACTTGCCACTCTTCAATTTTGTATTTCTAACAGTGCTATATATGCTATACATGGGTCACCAACACTAGATGATGTTCCAGACAGAAATCCACCTGTCAAGCTACAAATTCATTAGGCCCAAAGGCCAGCCTTCTCCCACCACTACCAAACACATGCAGAACTTTACAGCAGAAGACATGAAAATAGTGTCTATTTATACCAACCAGACTTCTTTTCTGATTTAGTCAGTTTTCAGAACTCACAAAAGGCCCACTTTCTGGGTCAGTCAGTGAAATGACATTGAGCCACCCCACAAAAGCAGCACCATCCATCTCTCCAAGCTCCTCTCCTGCAGGGCAGTTTTTCTTGGAGGGAAGGGGAGCTCATGGCTCCTTTGTCATGTAAGTGTCTTCAGGGGACAGGCTAAGTCAGCACAAGGATCAGCAGCTGAGGCTCAATCAACTGCAGGCATGGATTGAAGTGCCCTGCTCCCTCCTAGGTGAGCATAAGCCAGCAGCAGATGGAGGGAGGGACTGCTTTTCCTATGAACAGGACAATTTGATGAAACATTATGCTGTGAAGTTGAATTTCTACCAAATGAGCTGCAACAAGGTTGCTTTAGAGCCAATTTCCCAAAGCAGTAAAATAAAGGAGAACATCGTAGAAACAAGATACACTAGTCAGAGAGAGCACCAAAGAACACCAACTCAAACCACAAAGTTGTTTTCTTTCAGGAAACAGCCTTTTTATACCTCCTCCCAGGTAAGTCTCTTTTTAAATACCTCTGCTATGTCTACAAAAGGCTGCACAGGTATGAACAAAAGATGTTCAACAGATAATGGTAAAAATAAATTGGGTCTCAGTGGCATAACCCAGACCAGTCAGCTTAGAAATGGACTAAGCCAAAGCCCTTAGATCATCAGGGTAAGTGTCTCCTGCCCACTTTAATTACCACTGCTCCAAATCCTTCCCTACATTAAAACTGCTGTCCCACTGACATGTACTCCTTTCCTGTACAGACATTTCTTCACTACAAGTCCTTCTGCCAAGAGCTGCCTTCCATTGCAAGCTCCCAATTTTGTTTACAGATTACCTTTCAAGGCAAGCCAACGTGGCCAGGAATGCAAATGACCAAATGAGAAATCTGTTAAGAACCCAACCATGCACACACAAGAAGAGGCACATGAGTAGGCCAGGCTTCTTTTGAAGATGGATGCATACTAGTCTGAGGAAGCTGAGCAGAGAAGATGGAAAAGCTAGAGGCTGCTATATGGTAAGAGTCTCCTGTCAAAATGGTAGTTTCAAGTCTACAGTTCCTTACTCATTCTTCATCAATTAAACTTTAGGCTTCTTTTCTATTTCTACACCAGCAAAACCAAATGTTAATCCCTTATTGTGCATTCAAGAACTGTAACATCACCAGGACCAGATGGTACTTCATCCAAGAACATTAAAGGAATGCAGGGATGAAATGGCTGAATAGCTGTGGTGAGTCTCCTCTTGCTTTAAACTGTCTTGGCCCATGAGGACCAGAAGACAGAAAATGTGACATTTTCCTTTAATACTTTCAGAAGAGATGTGGAAAACTGCAGGCTGGGAAGCATGGATATATTTTGGTGCATCAGGGAAATTCAAAGAACTAGAAGACACACAAGTAAATATGTTATGCTCAGAAAGAACCCAGAGAGCTTATTTTTAACAGTAAAACCTGCTTCACAAACCACCCAGAGTCCTCCAAATCTATCAGCAAGGGAGTAGATGAGAGATCTCCACTCTGGAGTCCAGGTCCTCCCTGGGGAATCTGTGCCAGAATCAACATATTTTTTATCATGTTTTTTAACATATTTATAAACAGTCTGGAAAACTGTAGGAAAGGAACAGTGTAGTAATTATAAAACCATTGTTAGTACAGACTTTGGGGGATTGGTAACAGCAAACCCACTCAAAATTAGCCATAAATTAAGCTCTGCCTCATCATACAAGGAGGTAAGGGTTAGATATGGGGCAGAGGAAAACCAAAACCAATTCAGGAGATAACAAAATAAAAGACAAGGGGACAGTGTGTCAAAGAATGAAATGAGTAACAGGGAAGCAGAAGAGGACAGGCCTACATTAACTAAACCTATGATCTGATTCAGGCTGGCTACTCTTTTCTTCCTTTCTTCTCCTATCTAAATGTACCTGCACTACTTCTCAGAGACAGGCTACTGACCCAAAAAAGCAGAATTAAAATATGGATTTATCCAAATACTGTAATTCTGACAACTGTACTTCAGAAGGCAGCCCAGAATTAAGCTCTACCATGTTTTATTAGGGGGAAGAATGTTCTTGCTTTAATTTGATTTTACACACTCAGAAGCATCAGCAAATCATAGAACTTCATTTTTGCGACTAGAACAGCATCTATAAAACAGTTGCTATTCTTATTCATGTGTCTCAAAACAGTTAGAAACAAACATGCAACAACAACTCAAAGCCTTCCCCCTGGAAACGCATATATGTGTTTGGGTTAGCAAGCACACAACTAAATTCTAGAATACACTGCAGCTCATTATAAATCCACTCAGTCAGCCAGAAAACATTTCATTTCAGAACTGTCTCTCCAGTTTCCACAATGCAGTCCTTACACTCCCCCACGTGGCTGAGCACTAAATAACATTTCTTTACCCGGACCCCAAAAACTCGGGAGGAGCAACAGAATGACAAAGCAGCCCTCAAAACGTGGGCAGAGCCATAGAAAGCTGAACTTCAAGCTGAAGCCACTGAGGAGGACAGAACAGAACACTTCTCAGTCCTACAAAGCACAGGGCCACGGTGCAGGAGTCACAGGCCCTGACTACTCTCACAAAACTGTACTTCCCTTCAGTCTCTGCTCTCTGCTAATTGCGTTGTATCTTCTGAGAAGGATGGCAGTATTCCTCCAGAAACAGCACTAAAGAATCACTCCATTGTTTAGAGAGACTCTGCTACCAAATGCAACATCTTTCAGTAAAATGCATTTTGTACAACCTCAGGCCATTAAAGATCTCAGAGGGATTTAACTGATAAATTACATTTTGTTGATGCACATTTACCCATCTTAAAAACTAAAATGTGTTATCTTCTCCCTCAAAATGTTCATTAGTGAACATAGTAGCAAGGATTAATCCCTTCATTTAAATGCACATAACCTACAAAGTACTGTAAGATATTGCAAGAAATGCAACACCTCCTTGTGAAATCAGTGCCTGCCAGAAGGACTGACAGACAGAGGTGGCAATACTATTTAATTAAAGGCTGGCAGCAGAGGTGGAAGCAGCACAAATTTCCTTTACCCTTTCTCCAGCTGGTGGAGCCAGTAGCAGAGACAAGAATTCCCTTCACTTGTGCTCATTTCCAGCTCTGACTGGAAGCCCACCAAACTGGGTGGAATGTCATACCCACCCTGTCACAGTGAGGCCACAGAAACCTTACAAATACATTATCAAATCATCTTTGCAGAACCTACAGCTGAACAGCCTAAACCCAGTCACGTGTTTTCTGGATTTGCAATTACAGTAACACAACTTTAGTTGCAAGTGATCTGAACAGAAGAGATTTCAAATCCTGTAACTAAAACTGTGGAAACACCACTGACAAAACCATGCACGTGCATTTAGCATGGCACTAACAAGATGGAAATCAGCACCACACATCCACATTTCACAGACAGGAAGGAAAAGCAAGCAACGTGCATGTTATTCACACTTGGAAAAATACTTGGAAAAATCCAAGTATTTCCTTTCTAAAGCTTGTTTTATACTTTACATACAAATGCTTGACCTTTCAGCATAAGGGAATCAACATAACTACATATATATTTTAGAAGACTCAGCTTTCCTTCAGCCAAGAACTAACCTAAGGAAATACCAACACACCTGTAGAAATCACTCTCTGGGTCACTGTGCCTCAGCTGAAATGGCATTTTGGGGGTTTTGCTATCCAGAGGAAGCAGGTCATCGGGGAGAGGTGGGGAGGCCGGACAAGCCGGCAGAGGTTCATTCTCTTCGGTTTTGATGCCCTCTGCTTGCTGCTGGTTCTGAGCCTGGGCGGCGGCGATGAGGCTGCGCAGGCGCCGGTTGTGCTGGATGAGCTGGATGGTGTGAATGGTGAGGCTGCAGGGCTCGGAGGGGATGTCCAGCATGGTGGTGGGACGGGGCTTGTTGGCGGAGGGCTGGTGCAGCGGGGGATCCTGCACTTCCACGGTGCGGAACTCCCGCTGCAGCAGGTCAAAGGAGCTGCGGTTGGCCTGGCTGGAGGAAACCGGGATCTCGCCCCAGTAGCGCAGCATTTCTGCACAGGTCACCTGCGCTGCTCAGCGCCCAGAAGAAGGCTGCCAAGTGCTGCGGGTACCTTGTTGCAGGGAAAAGCACTTTGGGCAGCAACAGACACAGGGGATGGGGTGACGCCAACTCGAGTTAGGGCTGCCAAGCACGCTGTGGCTCAGTGCCTCACCGAGCAGCGCAGTGTCCTCGACGGCATCAGGCTGCCACTCTGGCAGCTTACAGATCGCATCGCGCCTTTTCCTGAGGGGATAAGGACAGAAACAAACGCACTCGTGAGACGGAAATCATTTCTGTCTGTAGCAAGGGCTGGTGCGGGCCCACCTGGGCCTCGCTGAGCGGTACCCGCGGCGTGGAGAAATTCCGGGGGCCGCACTCGACTCGCCCGCCACTCGCCTTCTGTCCCTCCCCGTGCCCGCGGCTGTCCCGCACCCCGGGCCCGCAGCCCGCCCGCCCCCGCCTACCCCTGCGCTCCGCTCCCCTCCGGGCCGCCCAGCCGGAACTGCGTCCCGGTCCGCCACCGAGAGCGGCTCCCCCGGCGCCCGCGCTCCTCCGGCCCGCAGGAGGAAAGCTGCCGCCGCCGCCGCCTCGCCTGCCGCCGCCCCCTCCCTAACTCGCCCCTCACGCTGCCCCGGGCCGCGCTGGGCGACAGCGGAGCGACCCCGGGATCTGCGCCCTGCCCTCGGCACTGCAGCGCCGCGGCGCTCGTTCCCGGAGGACTCCGTTTGGGGACGGACGCGGGAAGATGGCAGAGGCAATGGAGGCCGAGCCCGCCGAGCCCGCCGCCTTCAAGCGCCCGAGCCGCCCGCTGCCCGCCGCCCCCGGGCCCGGAGAGCCGGGGCCGAGCCCGCCGGCAGCCCCCCGCCCCGCCGCCGCCGCGCCGCCCGCGCCGCGCTACGAGGAGCCGCCGTGGGGCAGCCGGCCGCCCGCCGGCTCCGGGTACGCGCTGGAGGTGCTGAAGGGCGGCGTGCTGCTGGGCTCGGTGCGGCTGGAGGACAGCAGCTGGTTCTTGGTGGGGCGGCTGCCCGGCTGCGCCGTGTCCCTGGAGCACCCGTCGGTGTCGCGGCACCACGCCGTGCTGCAGTACCGCGGCTGCTCCCCCGAGGAGCCCAGCGGCGCCGATGCCGCCGGATTCTACGTGTACGACCTGGGCAGCACCCACGGCACCTTCCTCAACAAGGCGCGGCTGCCGCCCCGCACCTACTGCCGGGTGCGGGTGGGCCACGGGCTGCGCTTCGGCGGCAGCTCCCGCCTCTTCCTCCTGCAGGTGGGTCGGGGGTCAGGCTCGGGCGGATCCGGAGCGTGTGCGGGTGCTAAAGGCTGGCCCGGGTCAGGCTCGGGAGTTTCCCCGGCTCCGTAGGGTGACGGCCTGAGGCGTGGGGCGGAATGGAAGCAGCCCAGCGCTGCCGTGGTTGTGTGACTGCGAGACAAGCTGGGGGTGTCTGCTGCCGGCTCTGCAGTGAGCTGTGGGGCTGCGGGTCTCTGCTGATGTGCTGTTAGCGCAAAAGGAATTTCTCTCCAACAGTGTGATGTATTAGGAAGGTCTTTCTGACAGTATGATGCCTCAGTGATTAAAGAACTAATATTTCTTTGGGAAAAGGGGGAGTGTTTTATTAATAGGCACTTGGAAAGCACATCACATGTTGTACACACACTTCAGAAGCTGTCATTCCTCAGATTCACCCCTGTAGCTCTGATGTGAATTTTTGCCTTTAGCCTTTTAATTACAGTTATATGTGAGCTGGATCTCACTGCAGGTACACAATAATACTTATTTCTCCCTGTCTTTCCTTTGAAAATGCCATTAAAATGAATATATTTTGGAATGCAAACCATAACTAATGGCCAAATAATTCCACTTTTTGAAGAGCAGTGTAATGATGTGCTTCTGTTATTATATGTAACCTGCATGTGTGCTGGAAATACGTGTTTGGGTTTAGTTAAAAACACTTCTGCTGATTTTCTGTTTTGACTTAGGGACCCAAAGAGGACCAGGAGTCTGAGTCAGAACTAACTGTGACTGAACTGAAGGCACTACGCAAGCAGCAGCAAGCAAAATTAGAAAAGACAATGTTGGGAGAGGACTCTGATGAGGAGGATGAGAAAGAGCAGAGAAATGAAAGGAGTCAGAATAGTGACCTGAGCTGCTCGTGGGGAATGGGTAAGTGATGATGTATCCATTGGCTGATATGTATTAGAAGGTCTGTAAGCTTGTTTTCACTGAATATTAGGGTTAATATTCCAACGGGCTGCCAAGAGTCACAATCCAGTCAAGGTTTTTGAGTACAAATTAATCCTTTCTCTGTTAGAAAGAAGGGTAAGTGACAAACTAATATCCAGTGAGCTTCTTTTAAACAGGAGGAGGTAATTTATCTATACCTATAAAAGTCCATGAAACTTAGAGTTTAATTAATGCTCTTTGGTTTGCTCCTGTGATGATATCCACACTTTTGCCCAAGGGGTGAAATTTAACTGCTTGAGACTTAAATGCAGTATAGCTATCTTTACATTTAAACAGGAAGCCCACATATTAGAGCTAGGTAAATTATAATTAATGAACTTTTTGCAACAAAGTGAGTTGGGTTTTTTTGAGTGAAAATGTATAAGCTCGTAAACCTTTGAAAGTACTGAAACTGATGTTGATCTGCAAAACTGAATCATGTTTTGGAATAACAGTGAAAAAACTAATTTTTTGAATTGGGTACAAGAATTATGAAGTTAAGGGAAGTAATTTTATGGCACGGCTGCTACTTCTTTCAAACTAATGAAAGTTGAAATAGGCTGGTGTTCTCTTTCTCATGTTTCATGGGGTTTTTTTGACTTTGTATGTTGTCCAGGTGAGGATGCTGAGGAGGATGAGGTTGAAGAAAACCCTATTGCTGTTGATTTTCAGGATGTTCAAGATGCCTTTTATATGAAAGACCCTAGGAAGGCCTTGCAGGGCTTTTTTGATAGAGAAGGTAATTATTTCTTTTTTTTTATTAAATGTGGTTTTTTTACTTAGCAAAGTTTTACTTTGTTGTTTATGTTTCAGGAGGATTTAAGGTGTCATGTGGGAGCAAAACTTTTCTGTTACACTGTGGGTAACATTTTTTGTTTCATTAGGTTTTGGTGGGGGTTTGTGGTGGTTTGTTTTGGGTTTTTTTCTTTAAAACTTGGGTCGCTGTTGTATATCTGAGTCTTAGTTACTAATTCCTAAGCTGCAGTGAGCAGCTTGTATTCTGGAGTATTCTTCAGCTTATGTCCTCTGGAGTGACAGAGTATTCTTCAGCTTGTGTCCTCTGGAGTGACACTCAGGCTTCACCCCTGCTTTGAAGTTATGCAGAAAAATCAAAACTTCTCCATTTCCAGACTGTTTGCTTTGGAGATGGCTGTAATTGTGTATAACTGGAAAATGGGAAAATCTAAAAAAGACAAAAGACAACAATTAAGTGGCCTAAAGTTTCAGTGATTGCTAGTGAAACTTAATATTCACTTACTTGTTGAAGTGACAAAGCAACCTTCAAGACAAACAGTATCTGTGAATTCAGATTACAAACTGTTGTTGCTTCAGCGTCATTTACTTTAATACAGGCAGAGACAAGATTGGGTTTTTTATTTGAATTACATGTTCCTAAACAGGCTACTTAGAGACTTTTTAGTCTGAAAAAGCCTTGATTTTGAAAAAAAAACCCAAATCAGCATAAGTAAATCAAAATCATGGTAAGTAACAAGAGCTTGTTATCCCTTTTATTTAAAAGAATGTCCCATGACATTCTTCTCTGCTGTGAAGATTATTCCTGCTTACTTCAATCTTGGTTACTACATCAATTTTCTTTTTTTTTCTAGGAGAAGAGTTAGAATATGAGTATGATGATCGTGGGCACAACAGCTGGCTATGCAGGATCAAGTATGTACATCTCCATTCCTTTGGTGCATAGAAGTTGACTGTTTTTGAATTTGCAAACAGAAGCTGAAGGAATTACTTGTTGTGGCAAGGAAGCCAGCTGAATTTAGACTTAAGCCCTGATAAGTTCAGGGATCAGTGCCAGTTCAGTGTCTGTGCGCTTTTTTTTCTTCTGACAGGATTTGGTTTTCCTAGGGGATGAAAACTGAGAAAGCAAGAGTCTAAGTTCTTTCACTCCCTTTGTTTTGAGCAGTATATGAAATAGAAATATAAGAGAAGAAAAACAATCTCTTTCAATTCCTAATGAGAAAGATGAAAAAAAACCCCAAACTTAATTCTACTGTGTGCCCGATTTCAGTTCCTGTATGGTATAGGGCAGTTTTTGAGGGCTTCGTGCTAGAGGACACTAATGTAATTCTTTTGTAAGACAGAAGAAGGTGAGATGGAAACTAAGTCAGCAAGTCTCAACATAGTAATGATTCTACTGTTTAAAAATCCTTTGCTTCACCGTGGAAACTATTTGTTACTCATGTTGTATGGATACAAGATACCTGTACTTAAAATGATCAGGGATTGACATTTAACCTTTTAACTTCCTATATTTCTAATGGAATAGAGGGAAAATTATTGTTTGGACCAGTGAAATAGAAATTGACTTGCATGATTAGGAAATCATCCTTGTGTTTTGACTGGTTCTGTATGAAATGAAAACTGGAAAAATTTAACACAAAAAAAGATTAAAATTAAATGGCAATGCCATTGTAATATATCTGAGTAGCATTCCTGAAAAGCTGTTTGTATCTGAGCTGTTCTCTGATCCTTCAAACTGAACAGGTTGCCTGTGGATGATGCATCAGGGAAGCAGCTGGTGGCAGAGGTTCTCCATTCAGGAAAAAAGAAGGAAGCAATGATGCAGTGTGCACTGGAAGCTTGCAGGCTGCTGGATGCTCGAGGAGTACTGAGGCAAGAAGCAGGTGAATAACTGTGATCATTCTAAATACTCTAAATTAGGGATTTGAGTTTGCTATCTTGAATTTGCTTTATTGCTGAGTGAAATGCAAGTCATTTTGTTTCTTGCCTTCTCCTGTGGCTTTCTCAGTGTCCCGAAAAAGGAAATCAAAGAACTGGGAAGATGAGGATTTCTATGACAGTGATGATGACACCTTCCTCGATCGAACTGGTGCTGTGGAAAAGAAACGACTGAACAGAATGAAGAAAGCTGGTAAAATAGAAGAAAAACCAGAGACTTATGACTCCCTGGTAAGAACAATTGTTAAGACATGTCTCTCATGCCTGTATTATATTATGACTAAGAAGAAATTTTAGTAGATCATGGCAGTGGATGAAGGAAATGCCAGGTCAGGATACTTTTAAATTAGTTCTAAATAACGGGAGAATAATTCCAAGCTTTTAAGTCCACAGGACACATCCCAAAGAAATATCTCAGTCTCTTTCAAAGAATAAGAATCCTGGATTGAGAGGCATATGACAAACAATAAATACTACAAAGACAGTAGGTTGTGAGGGATAGGAAGGGTTGGAGGGCTCAGTGGTGGTACAACACTGCTGCAGAAGAATTATGTGTACTGTCATGTTTCAGAAATGGTTTAAATAATTTTCCATGTCAAAAAATGACTAAGTTGTTTAGGAAGAATATAGACTTCTAATTTTTTTCAGCCCAAGAAGTCCTGGTCAAAGCTCAGAAGTAGCAAAGTGTAATGTGATAGGATACTTGAGTAACTTTTAAAATGAGATTTTAACAAGGTAAAGTCTTCTAAGCATGTTGTTCTCTCACAGGTCACAAAGCTAAAAGAAGCAGAAAATGAGCTTTCTGAGATAACAGAGAAGCTGAAGGTTTCAGGGAAAGGTAAGGCATGAAGTTTATTTGATCATAGTGCTTTCCATAAAGAATAATACAAAATTAGCTTAGAGATTTGGGGGTTTTTTTCAGTGTCCACTTTTCACAAAGGGATAGGAAGGTTTAATCCCCTGTACCGATACAAGCTGGGGATGGAGTGGCTGGATAGTGCCCAGGTGGAAAGGGACCTGGGGGTGCTGGTTGACAGTCGATTGAATATGAGCCAGCAGTGTGCCCAGGTAGCCAAGAGGGCCAATGCCATCCTGGCCAGTATCAGAAATGGAGTGGCCAGCAGGAACAGAGAGGTCATTCTTCCCCTGTACTCGGCACTGGTGAGGCCTCACCTGGAGTATTGCATCCAGTTCTGGGCCCCTCACTTCAGGAGGGACGTCGAGTTACTTGAGCGTGTCCAGAGGAGAGCAACGAAACTAATAAGGGGCTTGGAGCACAAGCCATATGAAGAGCGACTGAGGGAGCTGGGGTTGTTCAGCCTGGAGAAAAGGAGACTCAGGGGCGACCTCATCACTCTCTACAACTTCCTGAAGGGTGGCTGTAGTGAGCTGGGGGTTGGCCTCTTTCTCCGGGCGACAACGGATAGAACAAGAGGACACAGTCTCAAGCAGCGTCAAGCTAGATGTAAGTTAGAAGTAAGAAGGAAATACTTCACAGAAAGAGTGGTCAGAAACTGGAATCATTTACCCAGTGAGGTGGTGGAGGCATCATCCCTTGAAGAATTCAAAAAAAGACTGGATGTGGCACTTGCTGCCATGATCTAGTTGAACAGTTAGAACATCGGCTGGACTAGATGATCTTATAGGTCTCTTCCAGTCTTGAAAATTCTGTGATTCTGTGATTCTATGTTTGCAGGTCACTGAGTTATCTTGAGAGAATTCTTACAGTCTTCATCCAATAGTTTATGTACTCTGTTTGTAGTCACTTGCTAATGAATGAAGCTTTTTCCAAAGCAAGCAGCATCTAAGTTCGAGTAAGGTGGCAAGTGTGCAAGCTCCTGGAGTTCTGAAAGGGTGAATATTATTATTGTTTATCTGTCCATATTGCTGAAAGGGACCCAATTTGAGGAACACTGTTTTTTCCACTCCCTTAAAAAACATTTATAAGGGAGGAGGAAAGAACTCACAGAAAAGGTAAATTTTATTTCACTTCTCTTGTTATAAACATGCTGTACAATGGAAAGGTTGGAAGCAAAAATGTGGTGACAAAGCAGTTGACACGTAACCCATGCATTCAGTGAACATGCCAGTACAGGGAGTGCCATTCAGGCTCTAGGATTATGCCTTTGTTTCTGAAGGCAGAGCCTTTCCAGACCAGTGATGGGATCTGTTAGTGAGTTATGTTTAAAAACTGTCCCAATGGCTGCGTTTTGCTTTCTGTGACTGATGAAGTCTCATGGAGTAAAAGGAAGGCAGGAAGGAAATGTGTTTAGGCTGGTTGTTAACACGGAAGCCTTACTGGCAGAGTTGCCATTAACAAAGGCTGCACCATGAGTCTGTCAGAAGTTTCTCTCCAAGAAGCCTTGCAGCAGTGTGGCAGCTGGGCTATCTTCTGTTAAGTACGTGACTGTGTTTCTTTCTAGTTATTCAGCTCTGCACCAAAACTCATCTTTGTTGGTGATTGATTATACCAGATCCCTGCTCAAAAAGTAGTACCATTCCACCAAGCATACAAACTGATGTTCTGTGTGTTTGAAGGAATTGTTTTCAGCCTTATACTTTTGATAAGTAATTAGCAATTGACCAGCAAAATAAGCTAATGCTTAGATTGTCTGAGGGGTGCAATTCCAAGCTTTCATCTCTTCTGATTCCTTTGTTTCTACTGATACTGTTTCTCAACAAGACTGTTGTATTAGAGTGTAGTAGGGACTGGGTGAAGGAAGAGTCAGCTCATTTTTATACTTCTGCTAACACCATATAATGCTGTAGGCCCCTTTCCTACCAAAACCTGGCCATGCAATCCCAATACACATGTTTTTGTAAGTTGCAGGTGGTTACATAGATAGTTTAAAGCCTTGGAAAAAAGTGCAGTCTTGGCACTTCCTGAAGCACAGAATCATTCAGTATTGGATGGGAATTCCCAGAATTCCTAGAATAGGCCAGGGTAAAACAAGCATAGCAAATATTGCATCAGTCAGCTGGTTTGTTAGGGTGTTTTCTAGATCCTTTGGCTTTCTCTTATTTGAATGCTTTAGGTTAATCACAGATGCTGAGAAAGCCAGGAGCAGTGTTGCTGACCATGGAACATTTGTAGCACTGTCATGATCTGTCCTGCAAAACTCCTGCATTACCTCCAGTTCTGAAACCTCAATGCACTTTTGTTTGCTCTAAATGCTTATTTGAAGCCTAAAGACAAGAGTGTAGAGACACCAGTGTAGCTAAATTGCTACACCTCTTACCCAGCACTTGGAGAAATTAAGTAGTTGTCTAAAAAAGCCTCAGTAGAAGTTCACAGATTGTTCCCTGGGGTTCTTCAGAACTAATTACTGGTGCACTGACTTGGTATCACTCATTCACTGATGCTGCTGAATGCAGATCAAATATGTGGAGCTCTTCAGTCTCATCTTTGGTTGCCTGTTCAGGAAAAATATCAATAAGTTGATGGTGCAGTAAATAGCCCAGTAGCTTTTTGTCACTAGGATATAAAGTATAATAGACATGATTGATTCACCTCCTAGTAATGTCAGATTTTAATTCAATAGTGTAGAAAACTGCAGCAACAGCTAAGGAATGCTTACTGTAACTCTGCAAGCTGAGCTGGCTGGTATTAGGCCCTGTTGGTGGAATTGAGCAGAGAATCCAATTTGTAAGAAGGGGTGATCCATCCAACTCCCTGAGCATCAAACTCTGACTGAAGCACTTGCACCACTGTGCAGTACAGCAGTGAGCTCTGGATTTAATTGTGGAGCTTTAATTGTTCTGAGGAATGTGACTACTCACTAAACCACATCTTTGTAATTTGATGTTTAAATGAAATTATCATTCTGCTCAGCTCCTGCCTGCAAGGAGGTTTAGACATTGTTAACAATACCTTCTCATTGTTGGTTTTTATCTTGGTTCATATAAATAGTTGTGATGAAAAGAAAGTATTTCTATAAGAATTTCTTTTATGACATGTTTTGTCATCATTTATGCTTGCATGGAGGTGGATGCTACAACTGTTTCTTATCTTTTGAAGCCTATTAATTCTGTATATTTTGAACAGTTACATGTATTTTCAAATGGTAAACTGTTTTGTTTTACATCAGAAATATCCTTTTCAGTTGAGTCCATTTGTAAGCATGAGTCCTATTAGACTTTCCTCTAATTATTTAAGTCTTGTAAAACTGCTCAAATATGTACTCTTTAGAATAACTTAGTCTGTTTTATTTTTATGCATTTAAAATTTCAAGTGCTACTTAATTAGCTCAAGCTGAACTGAAAATAGCTCATTGATCAAATAATTACGCTTGTGCATATATACAAAAACACTTATAAGGCAGAAAATACATATTGGATTTGCCACTTTTCATTGAACATTAAAAGGCAGAAAACTATCTGTAAAAGACTTGTTAAAATTCTGGCAAGAACATTTTTCTTTCTTTGCCTCCAGGTTATTTTTGAATACCATATAACAACTTCTGAAATACTGTTCAAGCCACAAAAAGGCATTTCTGGATCTTTTTGTTTGGTTATTTTAAATCCAGGTATTAGAAGAATATTTCGTTTTCTTAGTCATTAGAGATTTAGTTTTACCTCCTGAGTTTTATTTTAATTAGTCAAGTATGCATAACAATTGTTAATATTTTGAAATTAGGTGGAGTAAAAAGACTGTCATTACTCTTTTCAAGTTGAAAGCAGTTTTCTTGCAGAAAATCTAGTCAAAATAAAGGTACATTCTGTGTGATTGGCATAATGCATGAAATTTGGTTTGTATGCAGTCTTTCAGGAGTACAAGGCAGCATTGATTGATTTTGAACTTTACAAATGTTATGACATAAACATCCCAGGAACATCAAAATCTGATTCCCTATGCAGTGGTGTAGGTTTTCATGTGGCTGGGATTAGTTTAGTTTGTGACTACAAAAATATCCCTAAGCCGCTTTTTTAGGGAGAGCAGATATAGAAGTGAGATGAACAACCAGGAATAGCACTCACAAAGAAACATTCAGTTTTAAGAGAGGCTTTTTTTAGGAAAGTGAATTAAAGTTTACTTTCAGGCTTTTGTTAGGAGAAATGCTTTCATCTCTCCAGGCCTCTCCATTATTTCACAATTCAGCAGGAACTCACAGAGAGGATAGTTGTTCCTATGTACCTTATTCTCTAAAGGCAGGACCTGATGATTACAGTTATATTCCCTGCATAACATTATATATCTTCCCCTTATCCTGCCTAGTCCAGTCCCATCCAGCAGCTCAGGATTCTCTGGATGAGTTCATGACTGAAATGAAATCAGGATGCACACTGGACAGCGTGGCACGCAAGAAGCTTCACCTGCGGTCCTTTGAGCTGAAGAAAGAGCAGCAGAGACTGAAAGGGTTGATAAAGCTTGTCAAGCCTACAGAACTGCCTGAGCTGAAGCCCCAGTAAGTCTTGGTGAAAACATAAACAATTACTTTTCCCTTTATTCTTATCCATGGGCAGTTGTGTAAGCCCAGTAAATAGGCAGCTTTCCAATTACAAAAGCAGGGCAGCCTTCCAAACTACCTGGCTCAGCTCTTGAGGAGCTGCTGTGCCTCTGGGCTACTGCAGCATCTGTGGCTGAGGGAAATGCACAGCACTGGAGTGAGACCAGCCCAGGCTGGCAGGATGACAGGGGTAAGGGACTGGAAGCAGACTGTTAGCTTCTTTAACTTTTTTCCCATGTGCATCCAAAAGGAACTGATGAATTTTACAGATACTTTGTACAACATGAAACCCACTTTCACTCTGTGAAATGTATTTGGAAGTCAAATGTAGTGGCTGTTCAGCTACTGCCTAGCAGCACCACTGCTGTTGGAAATGGTGTGTGCTGGGTTCATTCACTAGTGGCAGCTTGATTAGAGGTTAATTACCTAACTCATTTAAATTAAGGTTTGGCCTCCAAGTAGGTTTTTATATATAAATATGTGTGTATGTATGCAGTTGAATTTAAGGGAGTATATGTGATACAGAAGGATTTTCCCTTGTTCATTTATTTTTTGCTTCCTTTATGGCATGTGTCTGAATCCTACAACATATATGTAGGATGGAGGAGTCATCTCCTGCAGCGTCCTCCTTGGGTGCTGCAAGTGAGAGAGAAATAAATGGATTTTTATATATTCACTTCTCATAGGCAGACCTTTTTGTTTTTTGCATTTGTATATATAAGATTTGTTTGATACTTTGTTTCCCTTTGTGTCTAATTTTTATTAGGAGTGGGAGTTACAGTCTGAATGCAGAGAACAAGCCTAAAAAGATGAACCTGCCTCTCTTTGGTGCAATGAAAGGGGGAAGCAAATTCAAACTGAAAACTGGAAGCCTGGGGGTAAGTTGGACTTGTAGGTGTTGCAGGTCAGTGGCTGTTTGTGGGCCACCTTCTCAGGCTGTGGGGGCTGTAGGTGGCAGCTGTGTCTCCTAACGTGCATGGAAACAGCATGGAGGTGCAGCCTGTGGCAGTGGAAGCTGCATGCACAATGAGCAGGGGCTCTTGGATGTTGTTTGCTGCCAGCAGTTGCCATTCCATGTCTTTGCACAGCAGTTTCCTGGGGCACAGCTGTGGTCAAAAGGCAATGGGCCAAGAGAGGCAGTCTGGGGACATGAGGCTGAAGCAGTGCCCTGCCTCAGCAGCCAGTCCTTTTCTCGTTTTTCTGCATCTTCATAGATGCCGATCATAGATCATATCTTCATAGATCATATCCATGATTGATGCAGTTTCCAGTGTCCCTCTTATGAAAAGACTGCACTCTTTATTTATGGACTGGACATGTTTTTTCATCTTCCATCTCTACTAATAACTTTTCCTTCAACCCAAACTATTTGTCATCCTGAGAGTGTTTCCTTACCAGCTGTGTGTGCTTGCTCCTGTAATGAATGTCTGTGACATCTGCCTCTGTCTTGGCACTGATGCCCAAGTCTGTGTCTTACAGAAGTTGCCTGTTAAGCGTCCAGACATCCCTGAAAGCTTGTTAAAAACAAAAGATGATGGACCAGAGGAGGAGGAGGAGGAGGAGGAGGAAGAAGAAATGGAAGAGCAGCAAGAAACAGATGCAGTAAACAGCAGAGTGTCAGACCTGGAAATGAAGATGACTAAAGAGAAAGAAACAGGGAATGAAACTCATGCTCCTGATGGCTCCCCTTGCAATAACAAAAATCTAGAATCCCTTCAGGATGGTAAACCATTGTTTCTGTTTTTTCTAGTAGTAAAGATGAGTCTGTTACTGCTGAACTTTTGAGAGCTATGTGAATCAAATGTTCAAGTCACAGGTTCTCCAGCCTATTTATTTTCCATAGGTTTGTTTGCCATGAGTCCAGAGTCCTTGTGGCAGCAGCTCAGTTTCACATGGTTCTAGGTGAATCTCTGCTTGGCAGTCAATTTTTCATGCTTTTTGGTGAAATAGAGCAAATCTCCTGGATGTAAGGAAGTCCTGCTTTGATAAGCCCTGTTTCCATTAAATTGATTGTCCAAATAAAAACAACTGCAATGGTTTTTTGGCAGTAAAAGTGTCATAATAAGAAAACAAATGTCTGTGCAAAACTTCAGATCCATTTGTAAGGAGGAAAAACAATTTCTAAAGTGGTAATGGAAAAGTACCTTTGAGGTATCTCCAATCTCTCCTTTCCCGTATCAGCCTGATGCATTTGAAAACTCAGTAATGGTGTTTCTCAGTGAACAGTATGTTTGATAACAGAAAGCTAGTTCTGGCTTTTTGGCTTAATGCTGGACATGTTGCTGCAGAAGAGTGTTTTAACAGATCACAGAATTTTCTTTATTGTATTGCAGTGGACTTGGTGGATGAAATAATTTGGAAGATTTTTGAAGGAGTTCTTCCTGAGACAAATGTAGCAAAGAGTTCTCTTTTGTGCTTGGTCTCAGGGATGCACTCTGCTCATCAGAGTTACTGCAGGGCCACTAAGCTCTTCCTTTCGTGTTTTACAGGGTTTGATTCTCTTCCTGAGCCAAAGGTACTGAGGAATGAATCTCAGATGGGACCCTCACAAGAGAAATCCCAAGGTGAACAGTACACAGACTATTTTGTAATAGCTTGTGGGTTTAGAAACTGACTGAAGTACTTAGTATCTTATGTGGGTCAAAGGAAACTAGGCCTAATCTAGAGCCTAAAGAAAGTTTGTGTTTTGCTTGGGAAGTGGTAAGGGTGTGGTAAAGGCTGGGCACTTCCACTATGTTACAGCTGTCCTTGCTTTTCATAGTCATTAATTGTTTAGCGTTTTTTTGTTCCAAAAAATCAGCATGAGAAGGATAATTAATTTAGGAGACTGTGATGATGCTTTTTCCTTTGTTATTCTTTTGCACTAGCTCTTAACACTACAGAAAGACAAAACTTTATTTTATAAAGTGACAAATGCTACATAACATTAAGTAATAATCTTCTGATGACCTAGATGATGCCTCTGCCTGTATGCACAAAAAATCAGATCTTGAAAATGAAGAATGTTGGGTGTACATGGAGGAGATTTTTATGACCTTTCTATTTATTTTGTAACTCAGACTCTTTAGAATCTGTCCTCATCATCTTACCCATAGAGAGCCATCAGAATATCAGTATTTCAAATACTAAGTGGCAGAAAACCAAAGAATTCTTTTCACCCATCAACTGTAAAGTTTGGTGTTTGTTTTTTTAAAAAGCAAATTGGTCCTGCACATTTCCTGCTCCTCTCTTTCTGTATCAATCACTGCAGTCTTTACAGGTAGTGTCTTTTAGAAAATAAACATCTGCCATTAACTAAAGTTAATATCACAGAATCACTAAGAGGGGATCTTGCTAAACTGCATTCAGTTGCATGACTCACAGTGTATTTAACCTAAATTAAATCTAGGAAAAACAATAAGATGTTCAGCTGTATTATTCTCAAGTAATTGAGGTGCAGTGAGATATCTTGGTTTTCCTTACGGATGTATTAATTTTTATGTGAACTTCCTATAAGTTTATATCATAGAATTGGTCATTTGTGCTGTGTCATAAAACAATTCTGCTTTCTTTCCAGCACCCAAGGTAGTAAATAAGGAACCTGAAGAGTCATCTGAGAAAGTTAAGAAAATCAATAGCTCAAGCAAGGTCAGTTACAATACCATGACTCCTGCAGCTTAAGAGGAAGTCATTCCTAAGCTCTTTTTTAGTGAAATTGTAACAAGTTGATGGAGTCTAACTTGGTGATAGCACTGCTTTGTATTAAAATGTAAAGTATGGAAGTTTTGCACATTTTGGGACTCAGTCAATTGTTGCCTTCCTGAAGCTGGGAAGGATCTTCTCTGTCAGCCTAATGATTATTGTGAGGCTCTTCCCTTCAGAGGGCATCCCACACCCTTCTGCTGACTTGGTGACTGTACTTGGTGGACCATGAGTTCTGACCACTGGGACAGTTTCTTTGTGGGGACCATCTAATTTTAGCCCTGCAGCACTTACTGAAGCTCAGATCCCTGCATCCTGTGTGTGCTGACTGCTGCTTTGTTAGTCCTGGCCAAGGACCCAGGATTGGGTAGACACTGTCCTCAGAACTGCCTTTTGTTGCTGGCCTTGCTAAAGATGCTGAAGAAGTCAAGAGTTTATTTATACAGGTGAAGCCCAAGTTTTACCACTGTTATGGATATGGGAGGACAAGGCAGTTTTTCATGCTGAGGCAGTCAAGTCAGCACCTCTCATCAGCAGAGAGTTTGCTGTAACACTGAGCATTCTCCAAATGCCAGATGGCTTAGGTGTATTCTTTCTCCCATCACAAATCACTTTTTCCACATGTTGTCTCTGCCTTGGGGCTCAGATCTTGCATGGAAAGCATCAACCAGAAGTCAGTTGGGGTTTTTTGGGGGGTTTTTTTGTAATATTTCAGTAACTTTGAATCATGTAAAACTGGAAAAACAATTTTCAAGTGATTGTTCACAAGCCATATTTAAAAGCTGTACAGCTCTGCAGTCTAATGTTTTGGAAAACATTAGTCTTCTGGTTTAGATGTTATTTTGGGGAAGGAAAGTTATTGAGGGAATGAAAATTTGTTTCAGCTCATAACTTTAGACTGAAATGATGGTACAGAGTAATGCTAATCAGTGCTGAGTAATTTGGCATTATTTTGAGCTCTTAAGTCTTGCACTCTACAGTTGTATGATTTTTTTTACCTGCAGTTGTTGGAAACAGAAGTTGTTGAGAAAATGATGCTGATGTGGCAAAAACTAAAAATCTGAGTACAAAAAGAGACTGCTGTGTCAACAACTGCATTGCAAGTGACCTTTTGTGGTTTGCTTTAACATTTCAAGATGCCAGTGAGACCTGAAAACAATGAGCATTCTTTTCTTTTTGAAAACTAAGTTACTCTTATATAACACCTGAGCTTTTATAAGCTCCAGTTTGAAAATCACCTGAAACCCAAAGTTTTCAGTGGTGTTGTGCATTGAAATCAGTAAAGCACCTATTGAATATCCTACTCTCAAGCTTTTCCCTGCATAAAGACATCCTATGTCAAATGACATCACCAAACATTAGGCTTAAACTGTCCAGAAGTGGACAGGTTCTGTTTCGAGGGGGAAATTGGACTGGATGACCTCCAGAGGTCTCCCCTAAACAGCATTTTTATTAGTCTGTGACTCTAATGGAAATGAGCTGGATCTATTTAAGGGTTTGATTTTCTTCTCTATTACTGTTTTCATCCCTGACTCTTGTGGAAATAACCCTCACCTCTGATTATTTGTCTCTGAATTAGTGAGGGATTTAGTGGTTGTGACACACTAGTGGAGGGATACAGCACCTTAAAAAATCTTTCCTCTCTTTGCAGGTCCAACAACCTTTTTTTTCCTCACAGTACCCAGATGATGACCCAGACTACTGCGTATGGATTCCTCCTGCAGGTATCAACCATTTCCTTACTGGTTTTAGCCTCATAACTTAGGAATCTTTCTAATAAATCATCAGGATGTCATTTTGAGTCCTTGGAAAAAAGCTAATCCGGGAATACTTCACCCAGAACCTGTTGTTTTGTGGCATGCTATGCCCCATGTTTGTTGTGTGGCCATGCAAGTCTTGCAGTGGGGTACAGACCATATCTGTAGTAGCCTCATGGCAATGGAGAGACACACCTGAAGGCTGTTTTTCAGTTTTGTAACACCTGAGAGAGCTAACTGCATTCACACTTGGTGGTATGATAACCTAGTTGAAAGATTAGCTCAAACCTTCCCTAGGGATAAATGCTCCAGCAATGTCAGAATTCTCAGTTTTCACAGAAGTCTGTGAAATCCAAAAATGCTTCTTTGCATTTTTTTTAAAAAATCATTGGAATACAAACACTGGGTCAGGTCTTTTGGAGAAAAGTATTGATAATGCTTTGGTGAAGGCACTGAATAATTGATGCACTCATCCAACACATGTTAAATTTGAATAATTTTTTTATATTTAGTTCCAGGGTGTTTTTAGCTAGGTGAAGTTATTTTTAAACAGGGTAACGAATGTTCAGTTCCTCTAAAATAGAAAAATCATTTTTGTGCATTGAGGTTTTCAGAGTAAGTTGAAAGCTTGGCCTTCACTTGATAGATTTATTACTATAATTTTTGTTAGGCTGTTGCAAATAATTTTTGTTAGGCTGTTATAGAAATAAGAATAAATTTCACTGAAGAAAACTGTAATCTGGTGAATCATCCTTCAGTGAAATGTCTGCACATCTCTGACATATGAATCCGCAGGAGCAGAATCCTGTAGCAGTAACTCCAAAGTCTGATCTGGGATAGTTAAGCAAGCTGTGTCCATAAGAGGAAGCTCTGTTTTTTGGCTCTGCCTGACAATGAATAGTCAAACGTTCCTTCTAAGCTGGCATTATGAGGACTCCAGGAAAAAACCCAAACAAAACAGCCACACAATCAGGAATACCTGATGTACTCTTAACACTGTTAGTAAAATTGAAATGAATTGTAAGTGTAAATCAAAAGATACAGTGCAATATGAAGCCTGACTTCTTGTCCTCTGTGCTTGTATGGCTGGTGCTACCCAGAGACTCTTTCATACAGGGATATACATTTCTCTTAGGTGGGATAAAAGGAATAATGCAACTCTTCCTCTTCCTTTTTTGTCCATTAGGTCAAAGTGGTGATGGCAAGACTCATCTCAATGAAAAATACGGCTACTAAGCTTCCAGTGCCCCAGAGTTCCTCTGAGGCTTGAAGGACTGCTCTGTTTTAGACTCTTTCACTACACATTAAGTGACAGATAAGAGACTTGGATTTCCAGATGCTGTTGAAATTCAAGGGCATCAGCAGCTGCTCTGGCTCTTAGCTCTCCCTGTGTGTCCTTTGTTTGTCTTCCAGATACTTTTTTAAAGTAAAAGCCCACACATTCTTCTGCCTCTTGTTTCACTTTCAGCCTTGTTTGTTTGTGTATTTTTTAAGTTGTCTTGAAACCGTAAGCTCATTTTTCCTTTTGTAAATAGAAGTAGACAAAAATATTAAAGGAATACACCTCTGTATACTTACAGGCTTGATAAAATTTATTCATATTGGGTTTATGCAATTAAAATAAAAAAGCTACTGTTTTTTTTTCTGTGGCTGCTGTTTGAAAATACTGTCATGTTAATCACAACCTAAAACTTGAGGGTTCATATTTTTTTCCTTTTTTATGGAAAAAGAACATCTTTCATTTTGAAAAGAAAATTGTTTTTGTGTCTCCCTCATGCAGTTGTTGGAATACTTGGTATGGAGTGGACAGGAAATAGTGAGTGAAAGGTGTTGTAAAGGTGCAGAAAATGCCAAAGAACTGAAGAGACTGGCACTGCTTGGCACAGGGGGTAACAGAAAACACAAATGGAAGGATATCCTGGAAAAGCCTATAATGGAACCTGTTCTTTTTCTGTCCCAACATGAGCAAAGTGCCATCTTAATGCAGTTCAAGGCATGCCTGGTAAATACTCTTTGTCTGGAGAAATCCCCTGGGTGACTCAGGATTGTCCCAGAGCCTGTGCTGTGGTAAAGGCAAGGTCATGCAGGAAGTGTGAGGGTTTAAATAGCTGGAGGCACAACCATACAGGGGCAGGGAAAACTGTAGAAAAGACAGTCTTGCAAATCAGAGACACACATACTTTGGGGTGCTTCCACAGCCAGTGGCTGCATCCTCATGGACAAATCACAGGAGGGCACCTCAGAAACTGGGGTGAAGGGAGAACCATAGAAGATAACCATCCTTACTTAGCAGGCTCAAGCTACACAACAGCATCTTTCTGCCTGTAATCTTCAGCATATGCAGCAGGGTTTTGTCTGCATCTGCACACCAGGCTGGGCAGCCTAAAGCTTCCTGCTTCTGGCAGAGCCATATCTTTATGTAATCCAAGGAAAGGCTGTTGCCTCTCTATTCAAAATGCCAGACCTCATAGGTTTCACAGCTGTAGCCCTTGCCCAGAGTGTTTTCCAGTTCCAGGGTGTACCAGGCAACTGCAAGGGAGTTCCATTCATCAGCAGCAGGCCTGGCAGGTTTCAGACAGGGATAATAATGATTTGCCATTTATGCTCATGACAAGCACGAGGGCACAGAGCCCATGTAAGTGCACCTTGATTGTTACCATCCTGAAGTAGGTGATCAGTGTATCTTTTCATCAGGGGCTGCTTTGTACTACAGACAAATGGCATTGACCTGCTGCCAGAAAACATCTCTGGGGATAAGGGCCTGGACAGTTTGGTCCTGGCTAAGACCATGAGCTCCCCATCTGTTTCTTTTCTTAGCAGCTCACTTGTGCTCCCATCTGAATCTGAGGGTAAGCCCTGTTTTCGTTCGGCCATCCATCTTTTGCTTCATTGTGTATCATGAGCACTCAAAGGTCACCCCCACTGGATGGTTCCAGCCATTTTCATGGTGGCATTTGATAAAACCATGGAAAAAGCACCCATTATGTTTGAAAGTTGTTGTCCTCCCATCAGTGATCACTTTGCCACCCCAGAAGCAGTTTCTCACGTGACACTCAACAGCTGTGTAATGCATGACAGGTTTGAATGTTCTCCTTTTGGCCCAGGTGTGTTTGTCATTCATCAAATACCTTTTTCCTCCAGTAAGAGCTATAAACCAGTACATGGACCTGGGAGTAGAGGTCACCATATTACACAGAAAGGGATCTACACAGCAATAAACTTCATCTTTTCATCAATTCTTTCTCATCTATTGTGTGATAGACCATCACCATAATCTTATCTCTGTATGATCTGCAGGCCTCCCTCCAAATTTTTACATCTTGCTGGCAATAGTAACTCAGCTCTTCCTGCAAGTCAAAGCTCTCCTGATGTTCTGTGTACATGTTAAGAATTGCTTTTTTTCCTTAAGCACCACGCTGTGCAGCCTATAATAATCCTCTTGAGGAAGTGGGCCTATGTAACTCTGATTTTTTGTTGAAAAAATGGAAGAAATAACTTTTGGAGCCCTTGATACCCACAACACAGGGAATGCTGCTTAGTTTCATGACTAAAAAATGTAAAAGAGTCTATGAAAATGAGAATTCTGCTTGCACATCAGTTTAACACCCTGAGTAATTAATTGCAGACATGTTTTTTTTCTTTCAGAAGCTGCCTGACAATGGAGCAGCCATCATAGCCTCTGGCATTAGAGAAGCTAACCCTGAAACTTGTGTCATTAAGCAGCTGACTCAAGTCCACGTGTCCCCTAAAGCTCCCATTCTCCTTCAATTTTCCATGGCACCCCTTCATCCCATGGGGCATCTGGCACTCCCTCCATGGCAAAAATACAATTTGGGCCATGCAGGGTTTCCTGCACGTTCCATTTCCAGAGGAGAGCCCTGTCCTGCTCGTGGGGTTTGATCCCAGACATGGAGCACTGCTGCTGGATTGTGTTACAGGCCTGTTCCTGGCACAGGCTGCACTTCCAGCCTCTGCCTTTGAGCTGCTTTTCCACATAAAATCAGAGCCAAACAGTTTGGGTTCCCCAGGCCCATGCAGCAGTCTGTACCTGTGGCATCTCCTTCTCGTGGCGGTGTTGAGTGCATGGTCACGCAGCAAGCAGAGCTGGCAATAATATTTACAGCTATGGCTGTGATTATAGGGCGCATGGCAAATCTCACAGACATTTCTCACCCCAAATACTTTTCCTGACCTCCCTGACCCCACAATGATGTTCACTGCATCAGAGGAGGAAAGGGCTCCTGGGATATCTAGAATGGTTTTCCTTGGATTAAGAACCCCCAGCATTTTTTTCCACTCAGGTAAGAGGATGATGAGTACATTAACATGCAGCAAAGAGAACAAAGATGTCCCACTGAGCATGACCTTCCTATGCACAGAATACTCTGGTTTTTCATGGAGCTCTCTTGCTGTGCTCAGCAGTTCTGCACCTCACTGCTCCAAGCATTCTGAGACCTCCAGCACTACGGAAAGAACCATCACTGGTGGGTTTTGACCAGGCAGCACTGATGTTTGTCTAACGTTAGAACAGAGATAGGCTGTGGGGTCCTGTGTGCCCCACTCCCAACAGCTCTTACTGTCAGAATAGTGGGTGGAAAGCCTGGTCACACCTCAGTTCTCTTTGACTTTGCACAAGCATAATGACTCAGTCTGAAACTTTCTTCAGAATTCCTGTTGTCTAAGATAATAGTAGAAGGCTGCAGTGGAAGCTGTGGGAAAGACATGAACAACACACCAGGATCAGACAATTGGAATAAGTCATCAGGAACTTTGTCTGTCCTGTCTCAAACCAGTGCTTTGTGAGCTTCATGCATCAGTACCTCATTCAAATCACCAAACCTCTCCTTTTCCACATGCCACCTCACCCTGAACCCCTGGAGTGACCATTCCCACTGCTTGTTTGCTCTGTGGAAGCCACAGATCAGGCCAATGTCTCCTTTACCATCCTCTTTACATTTGAAGGTGGGGGTGGAGACAGACTTTCAAATTCTCACCCTGAGGACTTGTGAGGGCAGCGGCTTCCACCATAGGCAGTCTGACTGGACAGTCCTGGCTGTGCTTGCTGCATTGACCAATGGATAAGGAAACTTCCAGCAAAGGCTTCATCTCAGGCATGGCTGTAAGGTTCCCCTTACCAAGGGCAAGTAGAGCTCATCCCACCAGCCACCAATCTCTGTGTGACACCTCCACATCAGCTTGCAAGGTCATCTTTTCTAGATTACTTGGTGACTTTGGCCCAGCACTGCTGCATTTTCTCTCCGTTTCTTCCAAAAGCACAGATTAGAGCAAACAACCTGCAGATGGAGCCCACGATGCACAGACCTCATCACACCTGAGGCGTCCTGTGAGCCAAGGAGGAATCCCAGCTGTACCTGGGTTATGGTCCCTGAAGGACGCTTCCTCTTACTTATCTTAGGAAAACTGAGGCTGCATGAAACACTCCACTTTTTGGAATGGAAAGGAATGTTCAAAAGGTTCTTCAAAACACTCAAAGGAGCAGAGCACCCATTTGGTTACCTACTTGTTGAGCTGTGTTTACAGCATTCAAAAGCTACAGGACACAGGCAGAGGTCATTAACAAGGAGTCCATCCTGTAGCAGCTCGCAGGCCTTGCTCAGCATTCCCCAGGTGATTGTTTAAAGCTGCTGTCTCCTGCTCAGAGGGCATGATTAGCTCATGTTTTCTTTGGAACATGTGTTTACCTCATTATCATACTTACTTTCCACTGCTACAAAACTTCCAGTTCTGTACTCACCTAATATATACTCTCAAATTTATGAGGCATCAATGCCCTAAGGCCCTTGAGCACCTAATGTTTGGGCAGCTGGCTGCAGTTTCATGCATAAAGAATATGTTTTTTATACCTGTGTAGCATCACATTCTGCTGTTCTGAGGTACAAAGTACACTCAGCATAACTGTAGACTTGATGAGGGGGGACATTTTTAGGTTTATTTTTTTACATTCTGAAAATGAAATGCTGTCTTAAGAGCTCTCAGTTTCATTTTCAGTGAAGTGAATGTGAGGTAAGATGTTAAAAATGTTCCTTAAGTAAAAAAAAGTTCTATATATCAGCCTAATTTGCTTAATTCTGCTTTTAAATTGTGGAAGTGTTTTGTTGATTGTTGTGCAGCTGTGTGGATGTATATGCAGGTGTATATGTGCTCTTTCAACCATGAATATATCACTTTGTTCCTCTGCTTTGACCTGTTAAACCACTTGAAACTCAGGTTTATTCTTATGCTGGGTGCAGGCTGCTGAAACTGCAGTCTTGGGGCACTTTGAGCAGCTCACTTGTTTATGCTGAGTACCTGTTTCTAATCCAGTTTCTTGTAACACCCAGAAACGAGATATGTGGGCTAAGAATAGCACATGATATGAATTCCCTTGCAGGTGACTGCTCAGGGGAAGTCTAATGGTGATTGTGCTCATGGAACAGTAGATCAAAACCCATCTGTGCTGGCCCCAGCAATGGGGGTGCTTGGATGCACACCAGAAGGCTCACCAGCTCCCCCAGAGCCAAGGCAAAGAGCTTCTCTTGCTGTATGGATGATGTTCACACCTCTGTACACAAAGACATTCTTGCTGAAGCCTTGAGCATGCGGCCAGCAGGCAGCGTGTGCAGTGCTTCAGGGTAAATGCAGCGCGTGGACTCTGACAAAAACTGATCTTTGTGTGAATCAAAAATCTTCATATATATGGAAAGTCTTAAGAGGTGGCATGTGTAATACAAGCAGAGCAGAGTTTGCTCCAAAAAGGCAGTTCCTAAAGGAAAAGATTTATCCAGTTGCTCCTCTGAGTTTCTTCTGTTTGGCAAGTGATCATTTTCTTTTCATGCAGAAGCCGGCGGCTAACAGACACCTCTTGAAGCCACCCCTTGACAGTGGCTTTCCTGATTTAATTTGATCTTGTATCTTTTCTCACACCAGACTGTTTGGCTGCTGCTGCTGTTTCTCTGTTCCACTATTGCTTTTCCTGTATATTGAAGTCAGTTCAAGCTGCATTGTTTCCCATGGGACCGGACATCATTGTGCTGAGCCTCTTCCTTTATTCATCTTCATTCTCAAGCCCAACTCTACTTACCCATATGGCAAAACACCCCCATCATACTTCTGTCCTGCTTCTGAGCTGCAGGAGGGGTTCTGCTGGGAGTTGAACTTAACCAGAAACCAGCCTGAACCATGATTTTTTCCCATTTATGAAGCAGAAACTGAATCTGAATTTGTATTTCAAAGATTTGAGAGAAGGTTCCCAATCCCAGTGGAACCTGAATCAATTTTTGGGATTTGTTTTCTTTTTGGGAAAGCAGACTGGGGGGGACACACACCTGTCTCCTAGCTGCTCCTTTTCTTTGGATCTGTCATATCTTTCTGTTTGGGGTGTCCATCCAGCACAGGACGAAGTGGGCACTATCTGGCTCAAGCAGGTTTAGCTCCATGCTGTGCCCTCACCTCTGCAGGAAGGGCTGGCTCCCACCGTGGCAGCTGTCCTGGGCAGGAGGGGTGTTTGCCATTTGGGCAGAGCTGGGCAGGCTGCTGCCTTCTGAGCCGGCACTATGAAGTGGCACAACACCAAACAGCCACTGCCAAATTTCTCCCTTCTCGTTCTCCCTCATCAGAGAGGAGTCAGGGAAGAGTTGAGATTGGCTCTTATGAATTTCTTTGAGCAGGAAATGGCAGGGCTGTCAGCTTGTGATGGGGTGGGACCACACTTCTTTGCAAAAAGCCAGAAGATTATTTATCTGAAATCTCATAATTCACTCATTCATACCCTTATTCCCCAGCCACAAATAATAACCCCACTCCCATTACACCTCTTCAGGCTGCTCCATGACAGCAGGGCAGTAACATCCTAATTGCTCTTACATGTGAGGGTAACTATAATGGGTTCTGTGGTGGAAAGATGATTTATTTTCCTGTGTTGAAAGCACAGCTGTAAGTACACAGACCTTCTCTGTGCTTTCTCCTGAAACAGCTCCCTTGGCTTCTCAGGTGTCTCGCCACAAGACAGATGAAACCATTTTCTCCCTCCAAATTAGCAGATTTGCCTGAGAGCTGTCATCTGCTCTTGCAAAGCAGTCAGACAAGGAGACATGCTGTGAAGCACTGATGCTCTGCACGTTCTCCTCGGCTGCTCAAAACACACAGACAAGTATTAAACAGTTTAGGCTCTGGCCCAAGCAGAATCAGCTACTGAGATTGCTCCCTGACCTACTCCCAACTTCTGACTTCCCTGTGGTTTTTACCTCTTGCTGCCCAGCACATCCAGCAGTACAGTGTGGCTGATTTTACAGAAATGCAGCTGCACTCGGTGAGTGTGATCTCTCTGAGAGACACTGGCAGGACATGTAGGGCCTTTGTGAAGAGCTCTGTTAGCCAGGTGCAACCAAGTGTCTCCTCCCCCTGCAGATGGGGTTGAGTGGGAGTGGGAAGGAGAGAGAATGACAGGAGCTCTCTTGTGCAGAAAAGGGCAGAATTTGAGCTGTGTTTGAAATTACTATTTAAAAAGCTTGCTATATACTTTGATGGGCCACTGAGAGCAAATGGGCAGGAGATACAATTTTATTATTCAAAAAAATTATGCTGGTTAGCTGTTGTGGCACTGGAGTAACTAAAATCCTCTTGGAATAGGCCCTGGTTGTTCCCCAAAGACAAATGTGAAGATGTGCTCTTCTTAGAGTAATGGTGAGAGGTTACAGCTCTGACTGTATGATTGCTTTCATGTTACAAAGCGAGAAAAGCATGAATGAAAAAACCTCTACCATCCATTAGGGAGAAAATTGGCTGGGAGGTCCACAGCTACAGAGAGATTAATCTCCATTTACCTCCATCAGAAATAGATTCCGTGCCTGTGAACACCAGCCATGTATTTCTCTCTAATCCTCCTTTCACAGGCCAGGTCACACCAGCTCTGATGTGTTTGGGGACAAACCAACTATGAAATCCCGAGCAGCTTTCCCAGCAAGAAGATTGTTTCACAATCAAGCAGCTTCATCATTTTTGCCTCTATGCTGGGAGATAGTTTGGCCTCATTCTTCTCATGGCTCTAAGCCCACAACATATGCAGCTGTGCCCAAGCAAGTCCTGTGTCCAGCAGGATTTGATGATAGCTCATCTCCAGTCCTACAGTGATGATCTGTGGTGGCTACATACAGAAAGAGAGGCAGGATATCTACAAACAATACTGAGTACCTAAAACCAATATTGTTATCTTGTTTAAAAGATATATAAAATCTCCAGTGAATTGGATTTCATTTTTGAATCCTGCCTCCTCTGTATCTAGAATTGCCAAAATGTGTCATGCATGACAGTAGGGTTAACCCAAACCAGTTGAACTCTTTCAATAATGGCTCATCTTTGTTTCTAATAGCTGCTAAGACCTGCTTCATGTTTTGTTTATATTTTTAACAAGCATCCAGTGTCAATGGGACTTCATTAAACAGGGCTGTTTTTTGGTTTTTTTTTTTTTCTGTAGTTCTTGCTCCAATTCGTGTTTTGTAATAATCATGCTTAAAGAGGAAAGAAATGTCATGTCCCAAGCCATGAGGGGGGCATGTGTCTAAATATACAAAGGAACTGGAGCTGTGCAGCAGCAGGAGAAGGAAGAAAATGCCAGATCCTCCCCACAGTCACTCAGAGTTTACTAGAAATAGGAACAGTTGCATTGGGCCAGAGCAAAGTCCACTTGCTTGTTATCTCTCAGATGCACAGAGGAAGGACAAAAGAAACCTTGTGTTTGTGTTTGTATGTGTATATGTGTGTGTGCCCAGATGTACTCACATGTATGTCAGACTGTCCTCAGAGGTGTATGGCACACAGAGCCAGCAGTCACAAGGTGCAGGAAAAAAATTCCAATTAGTTATCAGGAGAATTTTTAAAAAATTCCAGTTAGCTATCAGGAGAATTTCTTCACATCTGTAAGGGCTCAGAACCCAGCTGGACAAGGGCCTGAACAATCAGGTTGGGCTATTTTTCCAGGGATTAAACATTATCACCTCCAGAGGGGTTTTCCAGCCTGAATTATTCTAACTCATATACATGTATATACATACACATGCACATTCACATATAGAGTTTTGAAATATATGAAGATACATATATGCATGTCTGTGGCACATTCCCTCTTCATATTCTCTATGGAAAAGTGTGACATAACCTGTTGCACTGTTGGCTAGTCTTTTCAGAGAAAAGAGAGAAGATCTTTGGGACAGGACCCCCCAAACACAAGTGTTCAGCAGTGCTGTTCATGCAAATTACTCCTGAGCTGAGCAGGGCTCCTGGCATGGGCCAATCTCATGAAAAGGTGTGAGAGACCCATTTTAGAACTATAATTTGAAGTCAAACCAGAGAAATCATGCTACAGAACAGATTCCCTGTCTAGGTGACCAGTGTAGCTACTGGATCTTTCTTTTCTGAGACGGAGCAAGTGTTTGACCAATAGATGAGGATGGGTGCTGTGGAACTGGAAGGTCAGATACAGGGGAACCTGAGGATGACCCTTCCTCTGTAAGGAATGATAGTGTGAAATGAACACTGTGCATGAGGGAGTGAAGGGGCTGTTGCCTCTTAAGCTCTGGTTTTAGCTCTTCCTTTGCATCCTATTACCTTTTGCACAGAAACTTAGTTTATTTCTACATTCTGCTTGAGCCTAAAGCAAATTATAAGTTTTGTTCTTCCCCTTGTGAGTGGGTGGGAAGCTTTTATTTCAGAATCTTTGAAATAACCAGATTCAATTTCACCCTCATAAATTTGATCTCCTACACACATCCCCTTACTAAATAAGCAAATATTTTTCCTAAAACCAGTTTGGCTTATTCCTAGGTTGACCTTTTGTCAACAAAACATGAAGATATTATCATGATTGGAAAAACTTCTCTCAGGCCCATAAACTGTCAAAGAAAAAGGGGAGAGAGGAGGAAGAAGAGGCTGGGGCTTAGAAACCTCATTTTGGAAATGTCAGTTGGGCAACCAAATAGCATGAATCATAAAAACAGTGAAAGAGGCAAAGAGACAATGTGTGAACAGTTATTGCAAGGAAAGAGCTGGTAAATCATTGTATATTTAACAATCTGTCCACTCGACTGGGAAATGATGTTTCCCTGGGTCCCATGGCACAGCCAGGGGTTTTCCAAGCAACAGGCTGGGCTCAGCTGGCACAGAGTCCTCAGGCCAGCCAGGGCAGGGCATGGCACTGGGGTGCCTTGCAGGGGTCCTCAGCATGTGTACCATCATGAATGGCTCGTGCCAGCTTTGCCAGGGAGTCCACCTGGGATGTATGGGGTCCCTCCTCCAACCCAAGTGTGGCTGCCAGCCTGGCAGGGAATCCTCATGTGCCACAGGTGAGGGGGAGCTTCTCCAAGGTGCCTGCCACCTTCCTTTGCCACCAAAATCAAAGCTAATGGATGCTTGCTCTTTAGTCTCCCAACAGGAATTATCCTGGTCAGGAGTGCAACTCCTGCTGCCTCCTCCAGAAGTCTTCCAGAAGATCTCCAGACCTCTTCTACCTCTGCTGATCCCCACAGGTCCAAGCACACAGGTTTGACCCATGCTGTGGCAGGATTCCCCAAAGCAGCCAAGGGCACAAGCTGGTCTCTGTTTTTCCTTTCCTTTCACATGCCCAGGCAAGGGTGAAATGAGGAGAGTGCTCTGCCCATGGCTTTGGCAGTTTTAATGTAATTGAGAGGAGAGGCCTAGGGAAGCACAGGAGAAATGGTTCTGTAAACTCCAGAGTGGCACAATTCCTGCTTGCTAGTAGTCACACAGGACTCAGAAGCAGCAGGAAGGATGACATATCCCAGTGACCTCTCTTGGATGCGCTATCCCAGCTGACCCAAAGCCCTCCCATCACAGCAGCATGGACTGGCAGCTATGTGCTGTTGGGGAACCAGGAAGGAGCCACCACCAAAAGAAATTCCCTTTTCAAGGGATTGAGAGGCAATTGCGCCCTGACAGATTTTTCCTAATCAACCCCTGATATCAACATTTTGGATCAACCAGCAGCTGCTTTTCCCTGTGATCCTGACTGGATACAAACACGAAAGCTTAGGGGACAGTCCAGTCCAGTCCAGGCTATGATGTCCTGGAGCAGTCTGGCTGTCACTGTTCAGGGAATCATCCTGTCCTGAGCTTTGCCTCTGAGCTGTCCCCTCTCTTCTGGTGGCACAGGCTTGCTGTGATATATGCACGTGTGAGGCATCACTGGCCAAAGGAGAAAAAATGTGAGGAAACTCACTGTGGAGTCAGGTTAGGTCTGTTGCACTGACAGAGGTTTCTTCCTTGTGGCAAAGCATCACAAGGAGGAGGCAGCTGGGCAGCCATGGGGTCAGGCAGGGTGGTGGATGTTGGAGCTGAAGTTGCTCTGACCTGCTGCCATCTTTTCCTCCTTATCTTAGACAAGCTGCATCCCAAACCAGTCCCTGTGCATCACCACCACCAGTCACATCATCAGCTTCAAACTGACACAGGAGAACTGCTGGAATAACCAAATGCTCATTCTACAATGCTGCCCTAGAGGGCCAGGATGTCCCAAAAAGTGCTCTCAGGACAGGGTGCAGGGCAGACAGTGCCCATTACTGGGTATGGTCAGTGAAGTGACAGGAGTCTGTCTCTGCTTTGGTGCTCATGTTCCAGCTTGCCAGGCTGGGTGTCTCCCTGCCATCACAGAGGGGAGAGAGGAGGGGGACATGACAACACAGTTCTTAATAGATTTAGAGAAATGCTGAAGCTGTAAATCAAGATCTTCAATGCATTTCATCTCCTTCCCTTTCAGTACTCAGCAAGAAAATAAATGCATACCCAGGAAATCAGGAACAGATGCATGGGCGCATCTTGGGACACATAAATTAACATGGAACTGAGGGTAGGCAAGAGAAGCAATAAAGGCTAATTAGACCACACAGGCACCACCAGCATGGGACTGTATCTCCAAATGTTGCCAACAGCCAAAAGGTCCACAGCAAAGTGAACTCTTCCATTTTCTTGTGGTTACAGTCCAAGGACAGGACATTGGCTATGAGAATCTGGTGCTTTGATGACTGGATGGGTAGTGATGTTCCCCAAGAATAAACAATTACCGAGGGAAATGAAGTATAAATAAAGCAAATGCCCTGCTTCCCTCCTTTTGGGGCAAATTCCCTCTTCCCACAGCAAGTAAGCTGTGAAACCAGAAAGAAATTAGAGCAGGTATTGGAGAGCCGTTGTAACATGTAGCTGCTCTTGGGTTTGAGGGTGGCCAGCACCATCATATTCCACCCTGTATGCAGAAAGTTTTGGGTTTTTTCCTACTGAAGCTATTGAAGTTGAGACATTTTTCTCTTGTTCCCAGTGCTCCATAAGCCCTTACTCAGCAGTGTCCCTGAGCATCAGCCTGCAATGTTGTGCAGAACACAATCCTGCAGTGCCCACAGAAAGGAGTACAGCCACGATGAACTCCTCAAAGGAGCAGCAGCAGTCCTTAGGTCCCACAGAGTCTTGAATGGCAGAGCAGAGTTTGGCTCTGAGCACCTGGAGCATCTCAGGACCATGTGCTCACCAGGCTCCCATCTTGCTCTACAAGTTTCTGCCTTGAAAATGCTAGACCAGCATCTTGTGTGTGCTTTACTAAAAGGTCAACTAAGCCTTTCCTGAATAAACTGGAGGCATCCTGTGGCACAGTCACCACAGTGATTTGTACTTAGGCCCAGGTTAAAGTGAACCTCAGCTCTAAGTGCCTGTTCATTCCTTTACATTCCCCAGTTTGATTGCACACACTGGACTGCAAATACAGGAATGTTATGGTTTGTGTTGCACTTTGTACATTTGCTGAGCACTGCTGGATGCCTGGGAGCTGCATGGACTGCAGGCTGGCAAGGACTGTGCTGTGTCAGAGCACACAGATATGGCTGCCATGCCTTAAGGACACCTGAGGTGCTACCACTGTCAGGAAATGGGAAAAAACAGCGACACAAACACAGCAGTACTGCCCAGCACTGCTGTTGGGAGGGGAGCTCTGCTCATCAAGCACTGTGGGACACCTGACCCTCTCAGGTGATCACAGCCCAGCAGAGCTCCCAAAATATCCCCACTGCTCTGCTAGGCCATGCTGGTTTCCTCCATACTCAGCCATTAAGGCAGCTTCTTTCCCACCATGCTCAAGGACTGAGATGGCATTGCTTTATCCAGAACCATGTGCAGTTTCCCCAAGGTGCTGTTTGACATGGACTCTTGCCCAAGGCCTCACTTGCTCCAGAGAAGTGCAAGCTGCTCTCCAGTGAGACCAAAGCATTTGCTTAATATCTGAGTTAATTCCTGTGCTCCCCAGATAGGGCAGAGATCAGGCACTTGGAATAAAGTCTCTGTGCAAGACCTCCCTACCAAATTACAAATGACAGAAGCGTGGTCTTTCTTTTACCCCTTCCCTCCAACCACAGTCGGTATTGCTCCTCCTTTGTCTGTCATTTACCTCCCTTGGACATGATTTTTGCAAGTCCTAGAGGCATTCTCCTCTCCTCTCTCCTCCTGATGTACAATGCTCAGCCAATTTGCCCACACAGTCAGGAGCTGGGTTCCATCAGGCCTCTAGAGTTACCATGCTGCTTCAGGAGCTGCCTGGAGAATGTTCTGGAAAGGCATTGCCGGCTGTCCTTCAGCGGTCAAGCACTTTGGTGGGGTTTTGGCATGAGAAATCTGAAAGTAGCACCAAACCACAGAAGGTTTGGGTGGGCAGGGACCTTTAAGGATGACCTGGTACACCCCGCTGCAGTGAGCAGGGATATCTCCAGCTAGCTCAGGTTGCTCAGAGCCTGGCGTGGTGCTGAGCCTGATGCTGGCCATCTTCAGCACAGTGTGTAGCAAGGAGGGATGTGGTACTTTCCATTGTCAGAAGGGTATTTTCCTCCATGTCCTCCATAAAAAAAATATTTTTTATTTCCTCAAAGTCTCCAGATCAAAAGGACTATTTCCCCTCCTACCAAACAGACCATCCTATTGCATGTAGTCTCAAAAGTCACCTCCCTGAGCAGCCTGCCCTGGTGAGTCTCCCTCTTTCAGCACAGGACAATGAGAACAGAAGAGACCTGGGCTGTATCTAGTCCTTTGCTGTCACAGGCAAAGGCCAAAACTTGTCCCTAAAGTCCTCTGCAGAGACTCAGCTCTGCAGAGCTGTTCCGGGCAATGTTTGGTTAGCAAGAGTAATATTTTTGTTAAGCATGAATGAGAATCAAACATCAAGCACAGGTTTCAGTTCTGGTTTGGCATTTCCTGAGCAAAACCCCAACAACATATGAAATCTTTAAACCTTCAGGTCTGCATTTCACACTGTCTCTCGTGTGAGTGTGTGCCTCCAAGCAGGCTGGCTTGGTACTCTGCAGCGTGGCAATAACAAGCTGGCATTTAGCTGAAAGACCCTGCTCCCCTGTTTCACCCATTGAGTGAGTCCCAAGGTGAACAACAGGCTGTGGAAAGGTTTCTAGAAATCACTTGGGGTCCTGCTGAAAGCAGCCACCTCTGAGCATATTGCAGCACGCACTGAATGGCTTCCAACAATGTGAGAGCTCCATTTGTGAGACTCCGAAGGAAATTGCATCCAGTTGTCATTGCAAAAGAGGGAATGTAAGGCATGCACAATGTAATTATTCCCACTGGGAACTGCCAAAAACAACAGGGTGGCACCCCATTGCTGGGGGAGGAGGGGGCAGAGGACAGGGGGGAGAAGCTGTAGCCTATCTCCTGCTGTGTGTGGCCAGGACTTTGATGTCCTGTCTCCTCCAAGCACAAGCCCATCCCCACAGCATCTCAGGCCCTCCCGGTGCTGCAGGGAGCACCAACAGGGCTGGAGGCACAGGGGAGACCCATCAAGGAGCCACAAGCTCTTTGGCTGCCTCGTGTGGGAGCAGGGACCTGTACTCTGGAGAAACAGATGCCTCGGGGTAAGGCCACCAGAAAACAGTTTGGAAGGTCAAAATTTCATTTACAGCATGTTATCAGCAAATCACCTGGTTCCAAGTAGGTATTTATGTACTGAGTTCTCAATTTAGCAGGAAATTGGATATCTAAACATTTTTGAGGATCTGTATGTAAAATGAGAACAACAGCACCTCAGATTTTAAGACAGGTATTTCTGAGGTGACAGAAGCTCCTCCTGGTGAGCTGGGCAGCGCAGGCAGACAGAGAGGGGCACTGCTGTCCTTCACTGGGCTCTCCCAGCCAGGACTCACACTGGAGGTTCTGTGCCACCACCTCTGCTGCCCAGAGCCCTTCCTGGCTGTGCCCACAAGCCACAAGGGCTCTGCCTCGGGGAGCTCGCTGCCTTTGCAGAGGTCCTGGTGCAGCGAGCCAAGGACAGCCATGGCTGGGTGGTCAGGCTGGAAAGGCCAGGGAAAACACACATCTGTCAGCTGTCCCAAGCTTCCCCACCACCCCTGGGCTCTGCAAAACATCCTCAATTGTCACTAGGATTTGAAAAGACCTGGGAAGCAACACCTGGATCAAATCTACACTTCATTAACCTGTAAAATGTCCTTTCTTCTCTACCCAAGCTCTTCTCCTCCCAGTGTACAAAGCAAAAAATAGCAAAGAGCTCTGGGGGAGGCTGGGCTTGGAAGAGGCTCTAAAGAACCTAATCTCCTTCTCTTGTGTATGTTTTTGCTCTGTAAAGACTTTGTATACATTGTTGCTCCAGATGTCGGCAGCAGAAGGGAGCAGCCAAGCTGCAGACAGCAGCAGCCACAGGAGAGGGATGTGATGGACACCCTGCCCAGCCAGGGGACGTCCTGGCAAATGTGGCACTGCCCTCCTGTCCCTGGGCAGCACCCAGCTCTGCTGGAATTCACAAACCCATTCCCAGTGCTGATCCTGCTGGCAGGAAAGACAACCGGGCCACTGCCAGTTGAGAGCAGCAATGTCTCAGCTGCTCTCCCATGAGGAGAACAGCTCAAGGGAAGGCCTGGATGGGTCTGAGCAATGGCTGGAGCTGGATGTTATTGGCAGGACAGCATTGTACCAGCTGCCAAAATGCAGGAAGCGTCCCACAAATAACCAGTTGTACATGAAATGGCCAAAGCCTGCTGATTAATCTCCAGCATCAGCTCTAGATTTCAGTAGTTGTTTTGATCTGTGTATTAAATATTCCCAGTGCCTTCCTGAAAGTACATTTGCAGAGGTTTAACAGCAATTAAATTCATATGTATCTCTTGCATGGGAGCTCAGCTTCACTGAATATGGTTTCAATAATCAAGTGGTATTTTGTTTACATGCTGTAATTATGATATTAAAATCTATTCCTAAACCTCACTGCAGACAGATTTTTTAGTGTATGGCAGCCTTTGCAATGGACAGCATGATGCAGAGGTAAAAGGTGACAAGGTAGGTGTGGGGTGAGCACTCATAAGATGATCCAACACCACAAACACAGCTGAGTGGGGTTCCTGGCATCCAGCAAGAGGGCCACAGCTTCCAGCTCTTCAGCTGAAAGCTACTGGATGGCTAGCTGGAATCCCTGAGAGACAGGTACTAACAGGGGACTTATGTGGGATGCTCTGTCTCCTAACAGGGTCACCAGATGGATGAAGTATTTCTGCTTATAGCTGTGGCTTTAAGATTCACACAGCTAGGGCTCACACTTAGCATGAAGATTATGCTCCCCTAAAGTGATAGGAAGTAGGAACCCAAATCTTAGCCCTTTAAATTTACCCAGGCCTGCTAGGAAGGGCTCAGAGTTGCAAGGGGAATTTACCATTTGAAGTAAAGTTTTCTGGAGAACCATAAATCAAGCACAAGGTACTTGATACCATCTCTGGCTCAAAAGCCTTCAGCACTTTCCCTCTCTGGATTTGTATCTCCTTCCTTGTGGCTGTCTTCTCAACCTGCAGTGTAAGCTTTTGTAGAGAAGTGCTCTGTTGGTACTGAATGCTTGATACCCAGAGATTTTGCCTTACAAGGCACAGCCAGTGCCCCAGTGAGGACACACCCAGCCCTTGTAGCCCAGGAGATAATCAGTTAAGAGGTGGTGAGGAGAAGTATTTGAGATCTTGTATTTTCTCTCACTTGTGAATGTGGACAACCCTGCCCCATTCCATGGCAAAGTCAGATCACGATGATGTGAACAAACCTCCTTCAGCCCACTGGAACTAAGAGAAAGAGCTCAATGCAGGTGAGTAAAGGTGAAAAGAAGTTGTAGTTTATGCTTCTCATCTCTCCACCTCACAGCATGTGCTTTTCCCTGCTGCCTCCCACCATCACCCCAGCTACACTGCAGAAAGGAGTGCCTGGAGACTGGTTTGGTGGGAAGGTCAGCATATAAGTATTAAGTGAGGGCAGAAGCTCTGGACAAGCCCCTGCATGGACCCAGGCAGTGTAGGTGCATTCTGTGCCTGCCCACAGCACCATCACAGCCGGTGCCTGGTCAGATCCTGCCAGGGCCATGCCAGCCTTGCCATGTCAATAACCTGGACAGCACGGCCCAGGCTCTCTGGGCTGCATTACATGACCAGCTGAGCAGGATCCAAGTGACTGCTCTTCTCTTTAAAATCTGTGGCCACAAAAGAGAGTTAATTTGTTTGTCATGTGTTGAGTTGATGACTTTCCTCCAAGCAGAGGAGCTGTGGGAAGAGAAACAGTCAGGGGCTGAGATGAAATGGTACCTCCAGCACTGAAAATGAAGCAGATTTGCCTGCAGTGAGTTTTCCTTTCCAAAAGCCATGCCTGGATAATCTCAGTTTGTACCTAAGAGATAGCAGAGCTGTCAGGACATACTGCGTGCGGCCGCACAAGGAAACACAGACGTGACCCCTTGGCTCTCAGGAACAAATGTAAGGGGGAGGGGGGAAAAGAATTAGCAGGGGAAGAAAGCAACAAAACCCAAATTCATACAGCAAACAAATGTGAGAGCTTCTATTTTTACTCAGTAATCTACATGCCTGGCCCCCTTCCTATTTCTTCCATTTTTAATCTACAGCAAATATCTCTGAACTGTGCTGAGACAATAAATCTGGGGCCCTTTGAAGGCCTTAGGCGGCAGTGCAACAACAATACACTTCATAAACTAAACATTTTGGAGCTTCATTTTCCCTTTGATCTGCAGTGGTACCTCCACTGCATGCGTGTGCACACCCTGAGGCACTTGCACATCCTGCTGAATCCACCATGCCATGGGAGGTTGGGATGCTCTCCACCACTGGTGATGGACACGAGGGAGGTCATGGATGGCTGTAACACACAACGTGCACCCACTCAGGGATGCACATGCGAGCAGAGCTCTTTTGGTAAAAGGACATTGTCAGAGATGTGACCACTCCAACACTGGTAAACAGCAGAATTTAAAAGGTCACAGTGGCAGAATTAATTGTTCAATGGTAGGGGCAGGAAGTGGTTATAAGCAATAGCTTTTTAAAGCACAGTGAGAGAAGAGGAAAGGAACTTTATTGCATGGTATCTTCCTTGTACCCACAGGAACCTCAGCAGGGTCATGCCCATGAGATCCACTATACAGCCTTCAGCCCTGAGCTGGCAGAGTGAGTGAGGGCAACAGCTCTTTGTCATCCTTTGTGCAAGCCTGCTCTGGACACTTTGCCTGTGGGGTTCACAGACAATTGTTGACAGTGGAAAAAGAATGATGTGATCCCTTCACCACTCTAGTGGCTCTATAGCTGAGTCCACTATGGCCTCCCACAGCCACTGAGCTGAAGGGATGCAGAGCATTTATGAACTGCACGTTAAACACCAGTGCATCACCCACTTAATTCGCAAATACAGCTCCCCTGGGCCAGTGAAATTGCTGTAGATTAGCAAGTAAATGGGATCTCTAAGCACAGCAATTTGGGACAAGAAATAAAAAAAAAAAATCCACAGCTCAGAGAAAGAGAGTGAAATCTGGCTGTGAAAGGCATGTGTGGCCCAGGCTCATATTTCCTGGTCACAGAAATGTGAAGGCCCTGTTCCATCAGCTCAGTCTCCAGGAGTCAATACTCACAGAGCTCTGTCACAGCAGGCTAGAGAGATCAATCCCACTGAGCCAGAAAAGAAAGAAGTGGTCACATCTGGAGACACCCTGACCTCTTCTCCAAGGACTCTCAGCCAAAAGCCAGCCTGGATCAATGGCTTACAGGAACTGATAGAACCACAGTAGGAGTGAGGAGATCCATGGGTGTGTCTCCTTCACTGCAAACAGATCAGCTGCAGCACTTGCTGTGTGATGGAGATGGTACATCCTGAGGAACACACAGAAGGCTGCTGCCTGTCATTCTTACCCATTTTCTGGATAATCCAGCCACTTGTTACCCTGCTATTGTGCAAGCATCAATTCAAACTCCAGAATGACAACTTCTACTGCTTTTTTAGGCTCATTCCTGACAACTATGCCCAGAATGGTTGAGCTGTCACCAGAAGATTTCCCCTTACTTAGTTGGTTCTGGGGAAGAGCTGCTCCAGGCACACACAACTGTGGGGCCAGAAGAGCAGGGCAGTAACTGCAGCTTTTTGAACCAACAGCATCCTCCAGCTCCCACCCTCCAGAAACCAAAGGGAGGACAAAACCCTGTCGTTTGAGACAAATTAATTTCCTGTGAAGGCTTCAGAGTGAGTTGAAAGCACAGGCAAGTGCACACACAGAGAGCCCAGAGCCTGAAACCCGAGCCGGAGCAGGCTGAAGCAAGCCAGCCTGATGGAGCGGGGAGCTCTCCATCCATCCATGCGGGATGCGAACCATGCTGCCCCACCTTGTTGTATTCATATTTCTAGAGTCCCAGCTCTCAGGCTGCCACAGCTCTCAGGTGTCCTGTCTTCAATCACGTCGGGGTCACCGCTTGTTGCTATTATATTTCTAGAGTCCCATACTGTCGCAGTCATATTTCTAAAGTCCTTTACCTTCTCGGTGATATTTCTTGGGGGCAGTTCTTCACAGCACAGACTTCTTCTGCTTGTTGCTACTTCTGAGTCAAGGCTCCTTCCAGGCTCTCCCTGACTGGCCAAGCCCACTCTCTTTTATCACAGTTATTTTCACTAGCTACAGCTGCAGCCCAATTAAGGACATCACAGCTGCAGCCCATCAAGAGCAATCAGGGCTTATCAGGGCAAGGCCTATATACAGATATTCAAATACAATACAGATATTTTACTAGGACTCCTACTATATTTCCCCCTTTTCTTTTTCTTACAGAGACAGGTTTTATATATTCTACTTACAATTATACAATACATATATTTTACCAGCTCTCGACTGTACAATACAATACAACTAGGACTCCTACTATACCGCCTCGGCGGGAGCCGGCCGGCAGAGGGGAGCGCTAGTGTTTGGACAGATGCAGGTCTATGTCAGAAGGGCTGAGCAAAATGCTGACCCTCCGCTGCACACTATGGATCCCTCCATAATAATTCTCCAGGCTCCTTTTAGCCATCTTAGAAGGTCTCGTTCTCCAGCTGCTTCTCAGGTCCTCTCACACTAGGTCTTCTAACCATGAGGATTGTCAAAGCCAAGCTTCAGGCAATTCTCCCTACCAAAATCAGAATATCCTTCTGAAAATGTAAGATTTCTTTTTAAAGGATTGAGGTCTTTGGTTCGCTTTCTTGCTGTGAAAGCTACACACAAGCTTCCCTCTCCCCTCAGGAGCCCTGTTGTCATTGCTTTGAGGATGTGGGAGATGAGAGCCACGTGTGAGCACAGCACTCCAGGAGCTGCAGCTCCAAGAGTATTCAGAGGGCAAACCCCAAGGAGAGGGGTTAAGTTTGTCTCTGGTGTCTCAGGTCCTGCACAGGGTATGGTTGTACAGTGCCTGGGAGCGGCTGGGGGTGGCTGGGATGTTCCCCCAAACAATTCATTCTGCTTTCAGACAGTGCACAGGGAGAATAAGTATGGGACTAAACACTGGCTACGTGTTCTGTACAGCACAGAATTTAGGGGTCAGAGGAGCTCAGAAATTAGGGCTGGAAAAGACTTTTGGAGGTTGTTTAGTCCACCACAATCCCAAGAGTGCATCAGCTATGCCTGCAGTGCTTCTGACATGTTTTTCCACCCTCTCATTTGAGACACATCCACCAATGGATTTCCATCACCCTTTTATCCATTAGTAGGGGTGACCTAGGACATGTTTAACAACTTGGGCAGGGAACAGAGAAAGTAAACACGGGAGTGACTTTACTTTCCAGGATGAGAGAAAAGAAGAAAGTCAAACATAAGTAAGGAGGTGGATAGGAAAGATGAGAAGAGCCACAAAACACTGCCAAGATTTGAAATTTTGTCTCCTTCCACCCTCCTCTCGCCACATGTGGGGGCCCAAAAGGCTTCCAGATGGTTGACAAAAGAAGAGTCGGGGCCATGTCAGCACCCCATGAGGTCACATCACTGCTGCAGCCCATCAAGAGCAACCGGGGGCGATGTGTGAGACCATGACTGTAAAACCCCTGTCTTCATCAGGAGCCAGCACTGAGCCCAGGAGCAAGGTCATGTTGTGGAAGACACATCCCTGGTGAGTGGCACTGCTCTCTCCCATCCAAACACCCTTTCAGGTTGTCAGGAGTTGGTGGTGTCCATGCCAGGGCCTCTCTGCTGCAGCAGATCTCCAGCAGCTGGCTCATTGCAGTGCAAGGCTCCAAGCCTGTTACAGCCCTGTAATAGCAGAGCAACTCCACTCGGTACAATTCAGCATTACCACTGCTGTTGATCTTGGCGTGTTATTTATCCATCTCCCAAGCCATAAATTTCCTTCCTGGACTCCGTGACTTGCTTTATAACCACACTCTTTGTGCTGAGACTGCAAAGCCCTGGGGGCAAGACCTTTGCCTCCACACTTTCTATTTAGGGCCATGCAGTTTTATGACACTAACAGAAAGAGTAACTTCCCAGATGACTTTGCAGCCATCACAGAAGTTTTTTTTAAATGCTACTTTTTTGGCTACTCAGAAGGTCACTGATAAGAGCAGGGATAAGCCTCAAGCCCAAGCTGCTACCACATGGAGATGAGGAGATCCTGGTAGCTCACTTGCAAATATGACCTACAACAAAGCATAAAATCTTTGCCCTGTTCTCCCAAATGGATCAGCATTAAATCTCCCCACCAGAATCTCATTACTTGGCTTCTGTTTCTCAAGTCTGAAGCCTTTAAGGAGGTGAGCAGCCCCACCACATTATCACTGCAGGCTCAGCTGCCTGCATGATCTCTGCATCAAGCTTTGGGAGGTGAAGCAAAAGCAGTGTTTGCACTGCACACATTCATGTTTGACTCCCAGAGAGGCCCCAAGCTCACCAGCCTCCCAGCTTGTGCACCAGGACCAGCATCAGCTGGCTCCTGCTCCCATCCCCATCCCAAAGTCAGCCATCCCCACCAGCCTTCTTGCTCTGGACCTCTGCAAGGGTCACTTTTCATTGGGGTGAGGGAACTCAGCAATGCTTTCCATCCCTGCCTGCCTCAGCTTGGAGGGGTCCCTTGAGTGCCCCATGGAAGGAAAGGCACATCTGGGCTGGATCACAGGGTGGTGCAGTGGCTTTTACAGCTACATCCTGCATATGTTTCTGAGCAGGACATGTATGCTCGCAGATCGAGATGCACAGAGCCCCCAGGGCTGAGGGCCCTCACTCACACAAGCCATCCCAGGCTGCCCCCTCTTTGGAGAGCTCAGCTGTGGACACCTTGGCAGGCTGGAGGTGGTGGGAGGAGATGCTCTGGCCCATGCTGTGGCTGATGCTTTCTCACTGGGCATGAAGAATTGCTTTCTTCTGAGAACAGAGGCCAAACGGAGGGAATAATTTACACCATTGGGAAGTGGGTGTAACACTGCAATTTACTGGCATATTGCAGCCACAGAGGCAGGGACTTTGCATGGATAAAGAGAGCTGTGAAGAAAACAAGGGAGGAGGCAATGAGGCTGAAAGTAAATCCACAGAGATCAATAATGTTACATTAGATTTATGCCAGTTAGTAAACCAAAGGTTGTGCTCTGCTCTCTGCAGCACTGGTTTATCACAGCTCCAGATTTTATGCCACGGTCACTGCAAGCAGGATCTGTCCCCTGAGGTTTTAGGAATAACCTCTTTCTCTCAAAACTCTTTTCTTTAGCTGTCTGTGGGTTGAAAGAAAGAGACAATGATGTGTGGATGGAAAAACAACCAAAAAAAAGAACTAAATTAAAATTAAAATGCAGCAAGACTCCAAAGAATTTACAGATGTCTCTCCTCTCCTTCCCCCCACTGCCTCTCCGTGGTCAGCTGTAAATATTTATCTGGCAGGCTGCAGTGAAAGGCATGGCCCAAAACACTTAATCACAATTCCAGCATGGCTGCCCTCCAGAGCACCCCAAACTTGGGGGATGGTGGTTTTTTCTGCAGCATTGTCAGAGGAAGGCACTTCTGTCCTTATGCAGGCAAACAAGCAACTTCAAAAGCAATTCATAACATCTCCATCATGGGCTGCTGGGTGCTTTGTTTGTCCTCTTCCTTGGATATTTTTTTCTTTTTAAAGGGTCTGGTTTCCTTTTTAAACCTGAGTGGTGAAGGTGGGCAAGCCCTGTCACCCCTGTCAGCACAGCCTGACGCTGATTGACAGGCAGAAGTGGAGTTGAAGTTGGACTGGATCAGTAAGAAGGTTTGGGAAATCTTCCCCAGAATCAAATGAATCATTATATTTCTGTAATTCACCCCAAACTGTTCCACAAGTACTGGTGGAACCTGACCCCATCTTCCCTATGAAGGGTGGCTCTGGGCTGGAGCCTTGGCAGCTTCCATAGGTCTCTCAGCAGAAATTTGGGACAAGTGGAAGCGCTGCTAGAGCCTGGCAATTGCAGGGGCTTTGCTTTTGAGGCTGACCAGCAAGAAACACCATTGGCACAGGAACTGCTGTGCAGCCACAGGTCCCTGCAAAATCAGGAGCATAAACCATGGGACCAGGGACTTGCGAGCCTCACTTCCCGGTTTTCACTGTCATGGTGAGTCTGGCCTTCTGATGTATCTCCTGCAAGAGAGATTTCCCCATCTTCAGCTGCACTGTTCCTCCCCACAGACAACCATTACATCAGCTCTAAAGCCTCTATATTTATATTTCTGCATCTCCTGGTGGCTCAGTCTCCAGTCTGATATGGAGGAGCTGGGAGAGGAGAAAGGACCATAACACACAAGGCTGTGGGTCCTCTGGAACTCACCCTCAGGGCCTTCCTCTATGTTTGCTCCTGCCCCAGGGGCTAGAGCACATAAAGAGGCAGCCAATGCTCACTTTGTGTCCCAGCTTCCAGCCTCCCCAGCCAATGTGTGGCAGAGTCTTCCTTGGGAGAAGAACTTAAATGTCCCACCAGAAGCTTGGTTGCTACTTCACCATAGTGATTATTGCCTCAGCTTCCAGATGAAACACAAACATATTTTGTTTTTACAGTTCTTTGCTATTTTCTGCAGGGAGTGGCACACTTTGGCCAAGCAGAGCCATGCATGACATCATATTTTCTTATTGGCCTTTACTGCACTGCAATTGCCTCACCAGTTATTGCCACTTACTGCCAAGTAGCTGTTTCACCACCTGATTATTTATCAGCCTGCCTTTATGCTTTCCTGGGCATTGAGATTCACTTCATTTTCTCCCTCCTCCTTGCCAATATTTCCAGTGGAAACGATGCTCTGTCAGCACATCTGCAAACATGCAAATTTCCTTGAAAAGGCAACCCCACTACTTGCTTCTTTAGAGCAAGTGATCAGTGACCACACAGATAAATTGGTCTGAGGTTAATCTATAATCCTGTCAGGGGCTGCTGCAATTTTTAACAGACTCAGAGCCTAGAGACTGTTAAAGTCCCCTCCCTCTAAATATAAATATATGATAATCTCAACATCCTTCAAGAAATAAACTCCCTTCTCTGTTGTAATAATTGCAACCTTGCCATTGCAATGCAAAGGGTACCTAAAAATGCAGACCAGCTAAATCCAAAAGTTTTCAAAACCCAGAGTAGACAGAGTTCAAACTACAGAGTTTTTTAATCTACTTCTAAAGCCAGTGCTATGAGATTTGAGGCCTTCTTTGAGATTTTGTAATCTCTGGGGCTGCCAGTATTGCAGCAGTTCACTGTGAGCACTGACCCCAGCTGCAGCACCATCAGGGGGCTGTAGGATGCCCTGGGTAAGGCAGGCTTTTCCAAAGGGCTCTCTTTGCTTTGACCAAAATGGACTGCTAGGTTTTTGTTGCACATAGGGCACTGTACCATGGGACATTTGCAGTCTCCCTAGTGCTGGTGTTCTCTGAGCCCACCCCACTGAATACACAGCATCAGCTCCCAAAATCCCAGCAAGTGCCAGGCCCACCTTTTCCCCTTGCAATGCAATGAATGGCAAGGTGCAGGGGCACATGGGGAAAGGCTGCTTACATGGCAGGGGGCATGGTGCCCCAGACAAGGGGTGAGGTGAGGGGTGGCTTTGCATGGGGACAGCCCCAGCAGTGCCAGGCCCTGCCTTGGCAGATGATGGGGCAGAGCTGTGCTCTGAGTGTCCCTGCTCTGTGGATCCCTGCTGAGATTACCCAGCTGCAATTCCCAGCACCTGCTCTGTGGCTGCTCCTCATGTCCAGCAGCCAGGCCCTTGGGGTGGCTGCTTCATCCATCACTCCCTGCTCCCCTGGGACAGCCAGCTGCTGCTGCCTTCATACAGCTGAGGCAGATGTGGCAGGGAGGGGAGGGCACGTGGGTAGAGGAATGTTCTCCATACTGCAGCTGCTGCCAGGCTGACAGCAGCAGCCAGAACTGGGCTTTCCCACGGTTCCTTCACCTTCCCATCAGTGTGGGGGTGAGGTGCCAGCCTGGCCCCTGGCTGCTGCCCAGCTCTCAAGGGGTGGGGAAGTGGAAGGGGCTGCCTGGGCTCAGCTGGAGCTTCTCTGCCCCAGACATTAAGCACGATGCCGTTTTGGCAATGCACTTTGTCCTCCTGTTTTGTGAGCCAAGAGTTTATAGACCCACAGGGAGAAGAACCTCTTCTTCCTCTTGGGCACTACCAGTCCTGCTTTTGGCTGCAGGCATCTTTGCTGCACACCCCTGAGCTGCAGATGGATCTCTGCTGCCACTCATTCTCTTGGCTTATCAAAGCAGGAAAAAAAGAAAAGAGAAATCAAGCAGATCTTTGCTGTTTGATTTTCCTATTCAGGAACTGATTTGGAACAGCAGTTTGTCAGCCTGGTCAGTGCCACCCTCCTGCCCACCCCCTATTTTGCCCAAGAATCAGCCAAGTGGCTGCTCCAAAGAGGCTTGTGTTGCCTGCAGGCCCCATAGTGATCTGCTGACTGGAAGGCAGCTCCACATGTTCCACCATCTTCAAGGGACATCTTGGGTCCAGGATCACATCAGCTAAGACACATCCCCATCTGCCTGACGTTGGTCTCAGGGTCTTTCTGCTGTTCAGATATACAGTGGCAAGTCTGTGCTGGCAGCTGTGGTGGGACACCTGGACACAGCATCAAAGAGAAATGGAACCTTCCCCCTGTCCTCACCAGGAAGGGAGTCCCCACCAAAGCTGCACATCCCCAACAGCCTAGCCCAGCCAAGATCATGACATGAAAGGATGATTTGAGCTACACCCTGTTTATTTCCATCCCTGCTCTTTCTGTCACAAGCCCAGGAAGCCCAAATTATTTACCTGATACAGAGGGAAGCAAGCAACAGGGTGATTCAGAGATCAAGAAACTTTTCATTTCTCAGAGGGACGGTAAATACTCTTCCTTTGCAGTAAGTGAATTGTTTGTAGTGCCAGCACCAGGACAAAAAGTGTTGTTCTCCTGGTTGATGTAGGATTGTCAAGGCCAGGCCACTTGTGAGCTCAGCCATCAGGCAGAGGCAATGCTGGCATCTCCAAAGCCTGATGGAGGTTTCCAACCTGTACAGGTCTTAGAAGATTAATTTCTGAGTGGCTGCTGTAAGGAAAGGGCTAAAACTTTGCCAGGCAGCTGCAAGATGGGAAGGTGAGATGAGGAGTTACCCCATCCATGGTACCCAGCCTCTTACAGTGGCAAGCAACCAGGCAGCAGATGACCCCAGCTGAGAAGCGCAAAGTGTCTGGTTCATGTCCAGAGCATTTCCAGACACACTGCAATGAGCCCTGGCCAGCCTCAGCTCCACAGAGCAGCAGCATCACTCACAGAGCAAAGGCCTGGTCACATAGGAAGCCCTTGGCAGCATCCCCATGTCAGCACCAGGTGCCTTTGGTGGCCTACCCTGAACTCCTGGGTCCAGAACAGAGCAGTTGATGGAGCAGCGTTCCCTCATGAGTGGGGCTGGAGAGGCACAGAGGGACTCACAGATCTCATCCTGCACACCCCAGATAGGGGTGAGGCCTGGTTCCTATAGCCCAGCCCAACTGGGCAAAGCCACTCAGCTGCCCCAGCTCCCCACTCTGCTGAAGGGCAGCTGTAACATCCTTTGGCACGTGGACAAAGCTCACTGAAGGAGCAATGGGAACTGTAAAGCCCCTCTGAATACTTTGTTCATGGTGTTTAGACAGCACTGCCTAAGGCACAAAGAGATTGGATTCCCATGGCCACAAATTATAGAACATGTTCTTCTTTTAACTGGTGCTTCAGATGATCCCAGGCACGTGGGATCAATTGTGGTGGTTAACCACCCTGCAGCACCACCTCGAGCACTCCAGTTAGTGCTGACACTTCTGCCACTTGCTTCCCTCTCCATTCCAGCCACAGCTGAAACTCTTTGTGCAACCAATGATTCCTCTAAGGACCTGAACTCTTTGCTTATTCTGTTCTGCATTTCAGCTCCAAAGGGAAGATCTTTGTGCAGAACCAGTGGGGTTCAAAATTATCAAGAAAATTCAGTATTTTGGTGTGCACAAGTAAAAGCCTATTTACCTCAAATATTGTGCTGTCTCCCAGGGGCAATCATAGGGCTACAGTTTGTGGAGCACAACAGTAATGAAAGCCCCAGAAATACCACTGGAGATGGGAAGGTCAGGTGATTTAATAGGAACCATATGTGCTGCCCCAAGTTTTCTGAGTAATCCAGCTTCTGCATGTCCTCGCTGCATTACAGACATGATGCATCATCTCCCCTTTCCTTGGCTTCGTTACAGGGACTGAATCTCCCCCGAGACCCTAATTGCTTCAAATGCTCTCTGCTCTATTTATATTTGATTTTACCCAGTGGTTTCAAGCAATACTGATCCTGAATGACTGTTGATCTAGGGCTGGACCCTGACTGACATCTGCTTTGAAGGAGTTGTGTGCAGGTCTGTTTGAGTAACAGGGCAGAGAGGACTCTGCTCTTCAATTAGAAGATTTATAATGATCCAGCCAATACAATGTTTTTCTTCACAGACAGAGCCATGTGACCACGATGGTTTTCATATCTGTGGAATTAGTTTCAGGCTGATGTGTATCTTTCCCCTTTCTTTGTGTTGGGTCCTTGCCTCGGTTTCCCCCTCACAAACTGGTCGTAGCTCCCCTCACTTGGGCCCAAGTGCCGCCGAACCTTGATAACCCACCCTGTCCTATCTGAAAAGGGACCTTTCCAGCCCTGCCTGTGGAAATAACTGCAGCAGGCCCCACTGCTGGCAGCCCTGGCATCTAGAGGTCAGCAGAGAGGGGGAAGGGAACATTTTGGGCACAGCAGTGCCTCCCTGCGCCGCCACAAGGGCTGGGTGGTGGCGGAGGGCAGGGGCAGCAGGAGCACGGGGAGCAGACAGATGGCTACACAGCCAACCCGGCTATTACCGGAATAAATTGGGTAAATCACAGGCTAAGCAGTTGCTCTCCCTGCGGTAGAAGAGGATGTGACACTGTGATTGAAAATTAGCAGCATCTCAGAGGCAATCATGGCTGGGACCTTGCTGTGCTGGGAAGCTCCGCTCAGCCGGGTGTTGCACTTGGACTGTGTCATTACTGCACCTTAAACCACGAGAACAAAGTGTTTGGGACATGCTAATGACACCAGGAGAAACAGAAGCATTTTGATTTGGTAGTAATTGTAGTAATTATTTGCTACCAGGGCAGATATGAATACAATATAATGGGTCTGATTATTTATCAGCATTCAACACCAGAAAGAAAACAATGCCGGTAAATAGCAGAGGGTTTATTCTGGGGAACTGTTTAAAGCCAAGAAAGGACAAAACATCTCTGTTCAAAACAGGGCCCGTGGAGGCCTCGTGGCAAAGATCTAAAAAAGGTTTTCAGGCTTCACAAGAGCTATATATGATTGAGGTTTGGCCCAGATGTGTTTGGCTTGGTGGCACTGCCAAGGCCAGGTTTGCTGAGCAGCCTGCCCTTGGGCAAGACCCTGACCAACACATTGCCAAATGTCACCCCTGGCAAAGAAACCACCCAGGGTAGAGCATTTGGCAACCCATTTTGGAAAAACTTAGCAAAGATGCTTCAAAGACTTGCAGGAGCACACAAACAGGAGAGCTGTAGGCACAGCAGGACAGGTCTCACAGCAGCAGCACTCACCATCCCTCAGTGGGCAGCAAAGGCCTGTGTCACACACGCACCCAGGCCACTAGAACAAGGACAGAGGCTGAGCAGCCTGCCTTGGGGTGCTGCAGGACATGCCAGGGCAAGGCAGGCATTGCTCCTAGGGGATCCTTTGGTAACGTTTCCCCCACTGCAGATGGCAGCCACGTTCCTTATAAAGGGGCTTTGTTGTCCCCATTCACCTCCCTAGCTGGCATCCAGCTCCCATGGCACTTTCAGTTCCTCCACTCATCCAACCTCAGAACTGCTCTGCTGTGAGTATGTCGGAGAGGAAAATCAGTTGTCTCTGCAATCAGCTCTGGCCAACCTACCAACAGACCCAGCTGTTGCCACAGCAGGCACTGATGTGAGCAGCCACAAAAGCAAACAGATCTTTGGGCTCCTCATGTGTCTGGAGCTGCCTGCACATCCTGCCCCAGGCTAGCTGAAAACATGTGGTCAGCTCCTGCCAGGCTGGCGTGCAGCTACAGCCAGAGTGAGCTCTCAAAGCAGCTACAGCTTCTGCTTCCTCACCCCCTTGCTTGAATAAGCCCACTGAAGTGTAGCTCAGGAAATGGTGCGATACCGACACGCTTAAATGTTCTCATCAGCACGGATGGTACTTCTGCAGAGCCTTGCTGCTCCAGCTGCATCCTCTCAGGTGCTGGCTTGAGGTTTACCACGTGAGGGTTACCCATCACTGGAGGATGCTTGTCTTGCTTTCCTAACCTGTTCCTCAATTTCAAAAGATAATTCCATGCATAACACACCCACCATAAGCCTGCAGCAGTGCTCAAACCAAATTTACTTTGTTCCTATGACACATGAACACTGGCCTGCCACCCAGGACAGACCTGACACCCTTCAGAAACCTGAGCTATGCCTTTGTGTCCAGCCTCTGCATACAGCCACCGTGGATGATCCAGGCTCAGCCTGGCTGTGCCAAGGGATGTGATGGATGCCAGACAGCCCTGACGAGCCAGGGCTCTCCTGGCAGGCCCCAGCACCCCACACTGAGGGCAGAGAGGATCTGTAGGATGCCCATTTGCAGCCATGCAGGTACATCAGCGAGTGGCTCAGGAGCAGTGCAGGAGGTGAAGGGGGTCACTCCCAGCCTCACCATCAAACACGAGGGCTGAGTCACCACTGAGGCCTCCCCAGGGAGAAATTCTTGGAAGTGTAAAGGCAATGAACATGCACACAAGGTGGTGCTGCCATGGCAGGGTCAGTTGCTGGCGCATGTGCCTGTTTGGAGCTACTGGCCCACCTGGAACCCTGGCAGGAGCAGACCCTGCCACTGAGGAGGGGGCAGAGATGGGGCTGGCACACAGTAACCTACCCCAGAAAATGCCCCTAAGTCACCACCCTCCTCAACCAGATGTGGCATTTCTGCATGTAGTTTCCTAGGTAGTCTTTTTCTTTTTTCTTCTTTCTTTCTTTTCAAGTCTGTAGCAGTGTAAAAACCAAGCAGCCACAGCATCCTGTGGCAAAGGGTTCCCCAGTGCAACCCCACATTCTGTGCAGATCTGCCTCTGGTTGTTTGCTTTGAACCCACCACCTGCTACTTTTATTTGATGTTCCCGAAGTTCTTGTCTGAGAAGCAACATACAATCACACTCTAATTTGTATTGAGATCACCTGGTCTTGAGTCACTGATGTCCACGTGTGTGCTTGTTTTTAATTCAATGGTGAAAGCTCCCAAGTGCCTCAAGATCAGGCATAAGTAAATTTTTCTTCACTTTTCCAGTCATTACTGGTGTGATACTCTGCCAGTTATTACCATAATGGATGACACTGCAGAAACAGGAAAGAAACACCACCACCCTTACCTTGGCATACATAACCCATCTGTATGTCCTCCATGCACCACTGTCTGCAGCCACCTGGGAACACACAGCCTCATTCACACCCCTCCCCTGCACAGACCCTTCTGCCCATGCTCCAGATGCACATTCACCAGCATCCATCCTTCCAGAACCACACTTGCAGGCATGCATGCCCCTTTATCTTTACTCCTCCAACACATCCTTCTAATTAAAATATAACGAATATGCCATAAATACAAACACCACAGGTACATAAATACCACTGTAAATGCACTGTGTCTATATACCCACACTTTATCAGCACATATCCCATTCAATCCTAACTTGATACACACCCTTGAATGCATTCTTCCACCCCACACCTCGCCTCAACATGCTATGCAGCTTCAGGAAGAGCAAAGGAAAGCCCAAAGCTGTTTGAATGAGATGGTCTGTCCAGCTGGAAATTCTGCTTCTGTTTTTCCTGTGCCAAGCCATGTTTCAGTGGCCTCCATGGAACGTGAGGTGAGAACACTTGCCCCAGCAGCACTGACAGTTTTGCCCATTCTCCTAGTCAATCCCATAGGTAGGCAGATGGGTCAACACTCAGCATGCACCTGGAAACAGGGTGGGTTTTCCAAGCAACACTGCACTTTGCTGCACAGAAGGGTGAGTGTGCCACAGATGGGCTTCACATGGAGCCCTGCCACAGACTGAGCCAGGCAGGTGAGCACAAGACACCCTGCTCATGGGGGACTGTCAGAGGACAGAGATTTCTGCACAAATGGAGCACAGTGAGACAGAAATATATATATATATATATATATATATATATATATATATATATATATATATATCACATGTGTGCATGCGTGTACATACATGTACGTCAGAAAATGTTTGGACAATGCCAAGAAGAGACAATCCTGTGTGCTGGCTGCAAAGGGACTCACTGAGGCTCAGGGCATACATGGAACAATCCATTTTGCCACTGCTGGGATCGTTCTTCTCTGCTATTTTCAAAAGGCCATAGCATTAACCTAATTAATTTACTTTAATTGGAGAACAGCATTAGCTTAAACGGTCCTGCTTAAATCGTAGAGGAGCCGTAGCCAAGCTCTCCAAACAGCCGCTTGTCCCCATTCACCCTCCTGCAGATGGTTCACACAGCTGAGCTGCACTTTGGCACAACAGCCCTGCTCTGAAGGGAAACACCTGCACATCTCCAAGCAAGAGGGCTCAGAGCAGAGAAAGGACTCGGATTAGAAGTTACAGGCTGTCCTGCTGAGCCAGGACCCAGACCTGGTGGGAAGCCAGGAGCTCCAGCAAAGCAGAGGTCCTGAGGGACCCACACCAACCTGACCATGCTCACAGTGCTCAGACCTCAGCCAGCATCCCTGCCCGCTCTGGCAGAGGAGGAAGTGTTTGCCCAAGCTGGTTTGAAACCCACAGGGGTGATCAGCCCTGCAGGATGGATGCCAGAGGCAGAAACAGGGGGCAGTGGCTACAGCAAGGACCGTGGCTCAAAGACCAGGTCAGCTGATACCTTCTGCAGTGGGCTTTGGGTAACTGTTCCCACATGACAGGGTCTGGCATCTAAAGGAGGCCAACAGCCCCCACTCTCCTTTCTACATCTTCCTCTCTCTCTCTTTACATCCTCCTGTCAGTAACAGTGGTAGCTACAGCTGCAAAGTACCCTGTAAGATCACCATGAATACCCCTAACCTGCCTTTCTTGAGCTTCAGAGTCGTTGCCATATTGCAGTTTACCATTATTTCTGTTCCACCACAAAAGCTGCCCTGTTCTGTCATTAACCCAGAGCCCCAGCTTGCAGGGAGAGATGATGGGTGGGCACGACTAAATCCAACCAGATGCTGGCGGCCCAGACAAGAGCCCTGGGGCAGCAGCAGCAGCTCTACCCCCATCTCACCCTGGCCACTGGGCTGGCTGTGCAATGCCAAGCTGTGTGCCAGCTTCCCACCCTTCACTGGCTGTACCCTGGCTTTGGAGCACTGGGTGTCCATACCCCAGCCTAGGGGATACAAGGGCAATGCAACACTCTCTCTGAATGCACAAAACAGACTTAGAACAAGCTTGACCTGGCAGAGGCCTACAGATGCTTAGGGTTTGTGCAGTCACAGCCACCAGCATGGTTTTGAACAGCATCTGGGGCTCCAAGGGCAGTTGTGCTGAGGGATCAGGCTGTGCTGGAAGACACATCCCAGAGGAAAGCATTCAGTAAGGGAGGTACAAGAGGAAGGGCTCGGGGGAGCCAGCAAGGCACCGTACAACCCTTGCAAAATTGGCCCAGACCAATTAACAAGCTGCAGCTGACAGAGAGGGGAGGATTTCAAGATAAGAGAGATGGCAAGAAGCCTAGAGGAGATGAGAGCTTGGAGGGAAGAATGGAAAAGGCCTCCTGGGAATGAATCTAAGTAGGACTGCTAAGGGAATTTATGCTAATATCTCTCAGGAGGTCTTGGAAAACGGGACATAGGTAATAGCCTTGTGAGATGCTGGTGAGGATACAGACTGAGGAGTGGGGCAGAGACAGGAATTAGCTCAAGTAAATAACAAGGGGTGGGGAATGCACATTACAAGTACCCAAGATGGAGTATTTAGAGCAAAACCCAGAGGAAGGGATGAACTACAGCTAAATTATGGAGAAGGAAAAGTACTCTGGCTGTAAACAAAAGGGCTGTGGAGACTCTCAGGACAGACATGCAAGACTTCCTGAAGTTAAAATTACAAGCCAAAGACCATTTGGGTAGTTACTCAAAAGGCAAAGCACCATGTTGGTGAGGGAAGCACCAGTGAGGGACAGTACATCATACCTCAAATGGAGCAGGTACACATACAAAGAGCCTGGCATTCATTTTGGACAAGCTCTTCATTTCCAAAGCCATTTACTTGCATTGTGGAGTGCTTGGGACAGGCTGCACTGTGTCATAGCTCACTCTACTCCCCCTCCTCCATACCCCCACCCACAAACACCCCGAAGACGGCAAATGCACCCAGAGGTATGAATATAGCAGCTGTTACACTTTATTTCACTATGGGATTTTAATTTTTTTTATTATTATTTTTCTTCTGATTGAAAAAGAAAAGACAGAAAAGTTACAAAAGTAGTAAAAGGCAACAATATCTGCAGGACATCCCTGTTCCCTGCTCCCACCTGGGGCAGGGCAGCCTGCCCCACCCGCTGGCTGGCAGAACACACCTCTGGGCCCCTGCACCTTGGCAGCTCTTGCTGAGCAAAGCCTGAGGCTGCAGGGCCATGCAGAAGGCTGCCACCCCAGCCATTTGCACAAGGAATGTGCCTCTTAGATGGGTACCAGGCTATGGCTGTCCCATCCCCTGAGCACAGGGATTTGGTCCAAAGGAGCAATGCTTCCTGTCCTGCACTGGGCAGCTTGATCTGGCAGCAGTTAAAAAGCTGAGGTGTGCCATCAAAACAAGGTAAGCAGAATTTCTGCAGGGGCAAGAGGAATCAGCGGAGGAACTGTGGTCTCTTGGAAACAGGGACTTGCAGGGAACCACGATGGTCTGCCAGAGGTCCCTCACCAGTAAACACAGGTGACCTCTTGGAGGTGGTGCTGGTGCAGGGGGTGGCCCAGCTGTCACAGGCTGGAGCCAAACAGCAGGCAGAGCTGGGACAGCATCAGGACAGAGATCCCCTCACCACCTTGCCCAGCTGCTCTGCCTGCCTGAATGACAGGAATTAGGGAGAAGAGGGGGGGTGGGGAATCAGGTCCCCCACCTGAATCCCAAAGCCTACAGCCCTTGGACTTTCCCCAGGGATCTCACTGAAGGGCCCAGACCAGCTCACTGGGTAGCCTCCTACTGGCAGCTGGACTGACCACTGGTATCAACCAGAGAGCAGCAAAGACTCTGCACTGAGGCAGATTTAAAAAAATAAAAATTATTTTGTATTACTCACAGTTGCTCCTCCCAATCTGTACAAACCACTTGCTTCCCCTTGCACTCAGGTACAGGCTCATGGTGGGCAATGCTTGCACCAGAGGTTATTTTCTCCACCAGGTGCAGCAAGAGGAAAGGCCTTGTTCCTCTGCCTCAACAGGAGAGGCAAAAGCTTGTCTTGCCAACTCCTGCCTTTGGCACAAAACACACACACCTCAAGGACAGATCCCAGCCAAACACCAGTGGCAGCAAGGCCTAGCATGGTCCCAACAGCTCAGAACTGTCTGTGGAGAAATGGCCCCCACCTTCACTCAAACTCCCCTCCTGTTTCTTCCACCAACAGCCACTTGCCGAAAAAGTCGAAAAATCGACTTTTTCACATTCCTTGCTTCATCTGGGAATACTGTCTCTCTGATACCAGGGGAGTATACCTGAATTTAACAAGGAGAGTGGAAAGCTTGCTGGAGGCAATAAATTGGTTTGAATTTGGTGGTACCAGTTACATCCACCATCATGTAGTGGGACAATACTATGGAGAAGTGTGACATACCCCAGAACACACACTGCGCCAGCAGAGAGGAGATCCATGGACACACAGTCAGCCCCAAGTTCTTCTCTTTGATGATGCTGAGAGGACTGAAGGTGGGTGCTGCATTTTCCTGGATGGCTCAACACAGACCTTCCAATTCTAGAATTTTATTCTAACCCCAGATGTACATAAGGATGTCTCCCTCTCCCATTTCAATCTCTTTTTGGGCAGTATCACTGAACTGCCAGCAGATCATCTGGAATGCACAGTTAAACGTGCCAGTTACTCCTCCACACACCTCCCTGTCCCCAGGTTTTCCACTTGAGAGAGCTTGATGTGAATGCAATTATAACAATCTCAGAGAGAGATCTTCTTGTTCTACAAGCAGCTCTGTAAGCCTCTTTCTCCAATCCTGAGCTCACTTCTGAGTGGGAGAAGTGTCAGGTCTATAGCAAAGCACTGCAGACCCAGGTATCCTTGGGAAACTGACTGGATTTGGTTTCACAGCTTGATCACTCACCCCTGCTGCCATGCAGGTCACACTAACCCCTGAACACCTCCTGGATATCTTCAGCTGCCACCATCCTCACGTTTGACACTGCCTTGGTGGCAGTTCTTGCAGTCTGTGCACCTGACTGGTTTGCTTTGCCCTGAGAGACAAAACTCCCTCCCTGTGCCGCTGCTGGGCTCCACCAGTGGTATGAGAACAGGCACTGCTGCCAAGCCATTCGCTTCCCCCTGCCGGAGCAGCTGCGTTGCAAAGACGTCTCATTGCCCCTTCTTCTCCCACCCCTCCCCTTGGGTATCACCGCCTCCCCTTCTCCCTGCCAGGCAGGACACCGGGTGACAGTTCCTGAGGTTTTTTGGAGAAACTCCTTCAGTAGGCACATGACGGTTCTTCCACTGGAGCTATGGGGCTCAGCGGCTTCAAGGTGCTGAGGGAACGGAAGGCAAAAGTGGAGGGATCGTACAGGAAGTGGGGCGGCGGGCGGCCTCCGTTGGTGCTCTGCAGGGGAACAGAAACAGGCATGAGGTCAGTGCTCATGGCAGCTGCAAATGGTGAGGTTCCTGCCTTGAGTGCTTTGTCATCCCCCTCTCTGATACAATTACACCTCCTTCAGTGGGTGGTCATGCTTGCACCTGCAGCAAATGGCACTAACATAAGCAGTGGGAGCCCTTTGCTCGCATCCTTGCTCTTATCCTTCAAGATAAAAGGCAGGCACACCTCCCTTCCTCCCGGACTGAGGTCCCTAGGATACACCTGACCCATGGCACCTGCAGCCACTAAGTGAAATAGGATATCCACGATGCACTTAGAGTATCAGCATCACTACCAAAAGGTATCACATCAAGAAGCTAAATTTATTTGAAGTAAGATCTGGTACACTTTTAGAGCATGGAGACAAACCAAGTTATCTCTGGAAACACATTCTTCAGCCCCATTTTTCAACAGCTCTCCAATAAGGATTTACAAACCACTCTTTCTTAAAGTCCCAGGCATGCCGAAACTCTCCAGGGTTTTGGTTCCAGACTCCACAATTTGATGAGGAATGGGTGAGAATTGCTTGGAGGAAAAGATCCCACCCCAAGGCCTTACAGACTGGTTTTACCACGGCCACTAAAGACCATTCTCTCCCCTCTTGCTCCCACTGTTCAGAGCATGCTCAGAGCAGGTCCAGAGAAAGGAGGCCAGAACTCCCTGCACTGTGTGACAGGACAGGAATGCTGTTCTCCATTATGCTGTGCTAGGCTACGTAGATCCCAGAGGAATAATGGTGCCAAAGAAGTAATTCCACTCTGTTAGATGTGAAGAGCTTTCCTTTAACTTTTCAGAAACTTTGGTTTGTTTCTTTCCTTATGCAAGCAGAAGCACTAGTGGGACATCTACTTCACTGATACTTTCTGGCCAGGAGAGGAGGTCTCGCTGCTCTAGGGTCCAGGACAGTGTTTAATCATGATCCTGTAGAGTTCATTCCCAAGGAATATTCCGCAGCTCAGAAACTCATGCAAGCATCCCCTACTCTCATTGCACTTCCATCACTCTTGGGAAGGGCTTTACCACTATTTTCACAGAGGTCAGGAAAAAATCCAATGACAAACATGTTAGGAAAAAACCCAAAAACCTACAGGTTGGGCAGAGACATGATTGAGAGCAGCCCTGCAGGAAAGGACTTGGGGGTGGTGGTTGATGAAAAACTCAAGGTGAGCCTGCACTGTGCACTCACAGCTCAGAAAGGCAGTGGAATCCTGGGCTGCATCAAAAGCAGAACAGCCAGCAGGTCAAAGGAAGGGATTCTCTCCCTCTATTCTGCTCTTGGTGAGACCCCACCTGGAATACTGTATCCAGCTGTGGAGTCCCCAACAGAAGAAGGACATGAAATTGTTGGAGCAAGTCCAGAGGAAGACATGAAGCTGTTAAGATGACTGGAGCACCTCCCCAATGAAGATAGGCTGAGAAAGTTGGAGCTGTTCAGCCTGGAGGGAAAAAGGTAGCATGGAGACCTCACAGGAACCTTTCAGTGTCTGGAAAGGGTCTACAAGGAAGCCAGAGAGAGACTTTTCTTCAAGAACTGTAGTGACAGGATAAGGAGTTATGGGTACAAATTGGAAGAGGTGAAATTTAGTCTAGACATAACGAAGAAATTCTTTCCTTTGAGGGTGGTGACACACTGGAACAGGTTGCCCAGGGAGGCTGTAAATGCCCCACCCCTGGCAGTGCTCAAGGTGAGGCTGGATAAGGCCTTGAGCAGCCTGGTCTGATGGGAGATGTCCCTGTCTAATCCTAAGTGGGATTAGAACCAGATGATCTTTAAGGTCAATTCCAACTCTTAACATTCTATGTGATTCAGACTGGGCTCTGGTGTTATGTAGCCCCCTGATCCTTTTTTAGGCCTTTCCTAACTAGAACAATGGTCTTCTTTGCTTAGCCTGCACTGTGGGACTGTTCCTCAAAGAACTAGGCTTTTTAGGAACATTTAATAACTCTGTCTGGCAGAAGACAGAGGTTCATTTTAGCACTTCAGATTCAGGTCTATCACACACCTAACAGCATGGCAAGGTGGTGTTTTGATGCCTCCACCTCTCCTCTGCCTGGGTTTTAACTTGTCATCACAAGGCAGCAACACACAAATATCCCCAAAAAGCTGCCAGGATGGTTTGTCTCACCCAAATACACATAGAAAATCAGAGTGAGCTTAGGAAGTGTCCAAGCCAGGCCCTGAGAGCTGCAATAACTGCAGCAGGATCTGGAAGCCTCTTGTCTCCAAGGCTCTTGGTCACAGCTCAGCCCCACTGGGCAGCAGCCTTTATGTCAGGAAAGGCCTCTAAAAGCCAGTGTGGGCAGCATGTTCCTGCCTAGCTGGTATCTCTGCTGCAATTAAGATGGGCACTCGAGAATGGAAAATGCCAACATGGTGCTTGGCATCAGCTGTGCCTGGAGTTTCAGCCAGCAAATCATGCCCTGCTACATCGCCCTGACACCTTGGCCAGCAGCATAAGAAACAAGAGAGGCAGATTTAAGGGCCTTTACTCAATAGCCACCTGCTGTGGGGTTATATATGGTGTATGTTCTGGCAGGCCTCAGAGCTGGAAGGTAACATAGCAACCCCTATTCAAAGCTAAGGGGCAGAATAAATCAGCACATTTGTCCTTCTCCAGAGCAGAGAAGGTCCCCTGCCAGTGCCAAGAGGGAATGGGAACAAAGAACCTGGCAGTCCCCTCCATTTTGAAATGCCAGACAGGATTAGGGAAGGCAGCTGAATCCGTTCGTTTTTGGCACACGGCAGATGAAGAGGCTGGGGAAAGATGGCTCCAAAGGACAGACAAAAGTAATCTACAAAACTCACCAGGCTTTGGGTGGAAAGTTTGCTATGGTTTCTTTCTGGGTCTTCTTCTGGGGCCAATGTGTGGGGCAGAGAGCCTTCCCAGGGCACTGCCAGGACAATGGGCACAGCACAGGTGAGGCTGAAGGTCAGGGATGTGAGAAGACGCAGGAGATGCTGAGATTCAGAGGAAGTCATGCAGCTGCAAGTGAGGCTCAAAATGCACCCAATCCTGCCTCATCATCCTGGCACCTCTCAAGCAGCCACAAGGTGACCACTGGCTTTCAACAACCACAGACAAGGGCAGAGTGAGAATGGGCCTGTGCCCAGCTGCAGGCAGTAACAGGAGAGGCAGTAACCTGACTCCCTCACCCATAGCAACATCCTGACCTATCTGCACTCCTTTACAACCCTGAGCTATACAGGATCCTTGTGCACCTGCTCCCTGACTGACAGGGCAGCATCTCTGGCACTGACCTCGCTGGAGCTAAGAAACCTCCAAATCCCTCAAGTCTCTTCTTGCAGAGGAGCATTTTTAGATTGGAGTTCATGTCCAGCTGTAGGGATGACCAGGCCTGATCTGGCTTAGTCCAAGACACCATTTGGGATCACAGCATGTGGTGGTCTGGTCCTGATGAGTAGCACAAGGCAAAGCTCTGTAGATGTATTTCCAGAACAAAAACAGATAGAGCCAGCTGCCAGAGAGGGGAACATGTTCCTGCCACCCTGTGGCTTGGGCCAGCTGCCTCCCTGTAGTCTGGGCAAGTATCCTAGCCAGCCTGCCCTTCTCCTTGGGCACACCATGCCTGGGACTTTGCTTTGACTAGGGAAGGGTGTTAAGGGTTGTTGCCACTGCAGCAGGTCCCAGGGAGCTTGCCATAAACCTGCCTGACAGTCCCTGGTGAGCAACCCCAGGGCAGCTCCTGCAGAGGCTCCTCAGAGCACAAACAATACACACTTGACATTAAAGGCTCATGTGCTCACTCTAATGGCATTCAGACAGCTGGGTACCGCTCACAGAACGGAGCCTAATATGGGCCCTGTGCTCATGGCAATCATTAACCAGAGCCCTCAGTTTGCTAAGCAATCTATTTACACAGCTGGAGAATGGCCCGAGTCAGACTCACACGGCTGCCACAGGAGAGCACACAGGCTCACACACAGGCTCTGTCACACACACGTGCTCACTTGCACATACTCACCTGCCTTGGGTTCTCCCCAGTACACAGGCCCTTCCCTGGTCACTTGTGCACATCCCTCTGGGCACACACAGACTCCTGACTCAGAAATCACAGGGAGGGCTGTTCCACTCACACAAACTTTGCCTGCTTGTAAAGTAATTCAAGCCATGCACAGCCGGAACTTCACAGCATCCAGGGGATGGTCTAAGGCACCACAGCTCATCACTGCTCAGAACACAAGGTAGTTCCAGCACCTGGATATACCCACACTGATTTGGGTTAGATGAGCTCTTAAGGGAAGTAAACTCATCCCACACATGTTTCAAGCAACTATGCACAAACCACCTTGGTCAAGGATGCCTCTTCACCCATGTACATGAGCCCACACATACACTCCTGCCAACATGTACTGTCCTCACCAATACATTATCACCTTTAAATACAGGGGGGCAAATAAACAACCAGGTTTGAAACGTATCTGAAGTGTATTAACAAAGAAGTACACCTAAATATAGTGAGTGGAGGGAGGTGCCTCAAAGAAGGCCAGTAAGATTAAACATCACAGAAGAAATGCAAATTTCAATCATATTAGCAGCTTTCAGAAAACAGACAAATGCACAACTGTTCCATAAACCCATCTGTAACATAATTGTACATTTTGGCAAGGAAAGAGCATACAGGAAGAAAACAAACATGTAAAGCTAAATCTATTAATATGAAGCCATATTCCTCCTAGAAACAGGTCATTCACTTCTATGAAGTCTGGGGAAGTACCTCAAATGCAGACAGTAACATGATTTTGGTCTCATGATTCCACAGAATCATGGTTCTCCTCTCTGGACAAAGCCAAAGTGAGCACAGGTCCAAGTGAGGTTTCAGCTATGGGAATGACAATCCCCATAGGAGTGGGGAAATGCAGCTACCCAACACAACGATGTCTTGAAGGGAGTGGTGTGCTGGGGGAGATGTACATTAAGAGGACTCTTTGGTCCTCTTTCTCAAGAGCTCCAGTATCCAGGTGGGATTCAAAACCAGATCAGCTTGTGCACTCTGCCAACCTGTCCCTACTCAAGGCCAATCCAACACAGGAGTCCCTTCTTTCCTACTCTTGGACCCCAGTGGCTGGGAAGCGCTGCTGAGCTCCATTTAAAGGATGCTGCCTTCCAGTGGTGGGTGAATGATCCCTTTGCAGTCTGTAGACTCACTTGTTAAAAGTCCTTTGGGATGAAAGGCACCATGTAATTGCAAGCTGTAAAGGCGCATCCGATTTCCACCACCACCCTGTGTGGGAAGGAATAAATCCCCACAACAGCTCTGGCAAGGACAGATGCCTGCCTGGGATATAGCTGCCTTGCTCAGGAATGGGGAGAGCCAGAGGCAGCACCAATATTCAGGCAGGGCACAGAAAGAGTAAAGGCTGTCAGACTCCACAGAGGAACATTTACAGGTACACTGATTTAACTCCACATGGTCCTCCTTCCTCTCACCCCTGCTAAGTGTTAGAAAATAAACTTCTTCACTCTTCAACTTTGATGTGTGAAGCCATCAGCCGTGAGCAAGGGAAGGGGACCCACATGCCTGCTCCTAGTCACATCTGTAATTCCAAACATGGTTCTGCCCAAGCCACTTCTCAACATCTCTGCCTCAGTTTCTTCAATGCATAATACATACATGTCCTAGTTTCTGCTGGGATAAAATTAATTTTCTGCTTAGTACCTGGTGTATCCTGTGGCTTCGATTTAGGATGAGAATAATGGTGACAGCAATAATTAAACTATCAGTCTGTCAAGCAGTGTTTATACTAAGTTAAGGACTTCCCAGCTTCTTGTGCCCTGACAGCAAGAAGGTTTGGAAGGGCATGAGAAAGAAGCTGGGAAGGAAACAGCCAGGACATCAGACTCAAACTGGACAAAGGACTTTTCCATACCATAAGATGGCATTAAGCTGGTGTTTTGCCTTCCCAAGTAGCCATGATGCAGTCCTGCTTTCCTGGAGATGGCTGAACAACTGCCTACCCATGGAAAGCTGAATGAATTCTTTGTTTTGATTTGCTTGCATGTACAGTTTTTGTTTTCTCTATTAAATCATCTTTATCTCAACCCACAAACCATCTCACATTTACCCTCCCAATTCTCTCCCCCAACCCACCAGGGTAGCAAGTTAGCAACTTCATCATGGGGTTAAGCCACAACAGCACACTACAGCCAGGATGAATTAATTAACTTTTAGGTGTTTCAACCTTCTGATGAGAGGCGATTTCTTTTCAATTACAGTCTTGCTTCAGGCAGTTTTCAAGAAATAGTCGCTGGCAAGCAGGACCAGCTCCTCCAGTGGAGCAACAATTCACATTTAACTGCTTATTCATTAACTCTGATAGGGCCTCTAACAATTTATTCCAGTCACAGACCTGGAGCAGCTACAGGAGGAAATTTTCACAGGCAAACTCCTTTCCTCCTGAAAGTCTGTCCGACACTCCCAGGTTCATATAGAATTTTATTTCAAGAAATAGTTAAAAAATAGACCGTGCCAGAATTTCACTTTATGACTACCCTTTTCTTTTCTCTTCCAAGAAAAAAAAAAGATCATCTCCAAATGTTGTTCTGACAAGGAAACCAAAACTTTGCAGTGGGCACTGTTTTCTTATGATTTTCATTGCCCCCCCAAAAGACTGAAAGACCTGTCTGCCATCACCAACACAAGGCTGCCTAACACCTTTTTCTTTCCATACCACCACATTGCAAAGAGCAGTTCAACGGTTTACAAACACATCACTGTTCATCTTAGAAAGGTTTAAAAAAATTTTTAAAAAAATCAAACATTTGCAAATGTGTGCGCAGAGTTGTGAGGTGGCAACTACCAGACTTACAGAGGTGCCACCAGACAGACAGCACTGAACCTTTTTGGAAGGTACTTCAAAGGGCACAGCAGACGCTTGTTGGTCACTTGCCCAAACGCAGAAATAGCCAGTTTCAGCTCTGGATCCTTGCTGGCACAAGCATGATAAGCCTTTCTTCTCCTCTCTCACACATCTTTAGATAGGTCTTTGACAAAGCTGACTGCAAGCTTTGATTTTGCCTGGCTGACAACCTGAAGGAAAGAGGCTGCACAAAGAAAAGGGACAGATGGGTCATTCAGAGGAGCAGTCTGTCAGTGCTCCCTGGCCAAGCTGGGGAACCCACCACGCCAGGGTCCCAGTAAAGATCATGCTCTGAAGACAAAACAAGTCTCTTAGGACCAAGGGAATGAACCCATATTTCCCTACGAATGAGCCATATTTTGCACCTACTTTTTTCCTTCTCATAAGAAGGTGCCTGTGCTGCCTGCATACCTGCAGCAGTTCCTGTAAATACTACAGGGTCTGCATGTGCCTGAGCAGGAAAAGAGGCAAGCACAAGAGTAGCTCCAAATAAACACAGACACAGCACAATCTGGCCCTAAATCTCCAAGTGCATCTGAGTAGAGTCCTTAGTTTTGCTCTGGACACAAGTGACACTACCTCACCCTCTCCTTCCTCTCCACCCTCCCCATTCCAGCCCTTGCTGTGCAGCAGGAACAGCCTCCTCTCAGAGGGATCACAGCAGCTGCCTCCCAGTCCTGCTCCCTCGGGGCCAGGAGGCCCAGGCACCGTGCTTCCCGCAGAGCCGGCACGTGGTGTGCGCTCGGGCGTGCGCGGCTTCCAGTTTGCATGAGGCCAGGGAGAGCAGATTCCCTCTGACCAGGCAGGCTGGCACAGAGCTGCTCTCAACTTGAAGGGTACCCAAATTAAAGGTGCAAAGTGAGGATTAATTAGCCTGGCATGAGCAGGCTGCAAACACATGCTGACATGGTGCACTTGCCTCTGGACAAACCACCCCAGCTGTGGAAGCCAAGCGCAGGGAAGTGGGTGTATTATGGGAGAGGTGTGTGGGAAAAGAGGATCACAGCTCCAGGGACTGGGAGAGGCAATGGCTGCCAGGCTCCCACAGCCACATGAACAAAAAGGGAGCAGAACAACTGCAGTGGGGCTGGACACAGTGAGCAGATGTGCCTAATTAGCCATCTTGGACTTGAAGCTCTGACAGAGAGCAGCGGCTGTCTGTGACCCTGTGCCATCCTCTACATCTCTTTCTGTCTGCTCCATCAGCAAGATATCACCCAGAAGTCATTAAATCTGACCCCTTCTCTGTGAAACATGCCTTGCCACTTTCCATTTCCTTGAACCACAGTGCCACCAGCCATAGCCACCACTGTCACACAAGGCTGTCCCAGAAGCAATTGGGCTGCACCTTGTTTCTACCTCCCCGTATCCTTAAACCAGACCCACAACCCACATCAGACCACAAAGCAGGAACAGTGCTGAAAATAGGAAGTCAGCCTCCTCACTCACCAGCCACTTGCTTCTTTCATGGTGCTGTGTGGATTAATCTTGGTTATTCCACAAAGTCTGTTCTGTGGGCACTTACATGATTCAATAGGTGCAAGGGCATACATGACAGGAATTTATGAAAAGCAGGAAGCAATAAAAGTTCTTATCCTTGCAGAAACAGAAGAGAGATACGACAGTCCCACTTCTAAGGGCTGTGGGCAAGCTAAAGGTTGGTTAGCCTTTGCCATGAAATCCAGTAAAAATCAGATATTTGGAGTAGTTTTTAAAAGACAGAGGCATTCCCCCCTTGGCTACACAGAACCCTTCCCCAAACTGAGGAAACTCTGGACAAAGTATTTTGTCAGGAATTATTCAGAACAAGGGCTGGCATTCTCCAGGACCAACTATCATCTTCAGCAGGCAGTTCAGTGGCTGGGTTGGGAGGAGCGTAGGATACTCAAAGGGACATTCATGCTCCCACTTAGCAGAGGGCCCTCTCCATTTTGCTCAGCAGAGGCATGTCCATCAACTGGAGCCAAGACACCTCAGGGGAAACTGGAACATCAAAATCTCCACGAGGGGCTTCTGACCATAAGGCTGTGACTGGCCAGGGAGGCAAGTCTCTCTTGTTGATTCTAAGATCAGGGTGAGGTTTAGACAGTCAGGCACATACTAGAAACAACCAGGAAGGTTTGAGAAACTATTTGTAAGCTACAGGTTGGGATTTCTGCTGCCTAAGACGCCCTAGGTGTTTATACTCATGATATGGTATGGATAAGGACACAGATCTAGAAACATGGTCTAAAGTTCTCATCACCCTATCTCTCTTCAAGTGAGTTACACCTTCTGCTGGTTTTTCAGGGTAACTCACTCTGAAATTGCAATCATGGTATTTATCTGCATATTTATATGCATCCAATGCTAAATGCTTGCAGTGCTCCTTGGAAGCCTGTGATGGAAGGAGCAACATCTGTGGGGTTTATATACATATATACACACACACACATATATATATATATATGTACATATGTATGTATACACACACTGAACCTTTTGATTACATCTTGACTTAGTGCTGCACAGCCAGAAACGGAGGTTTGCACCAATACTGCTCTGTCACCTGGTATGCCTTGCACGTGTGAATAGCTCAGGCATCTGCCCAGAAGGTTCTGGCCAGCATATCTCCTGTTCAGCTCCAAGCTGAAAAGGTCCCTTGTTTTAGAAGAAGACAAGCCAGCAGCATGTTTCTGCAGTGGCCTTTTAGGATGCAGAGTAAGAGATAAGAGACAGGGAAGTCATTCCCTGGGATCTGGCCCCTGCCCAAGCAGAGGGTGTTCTCAACATTGATAAGATCAAGGCAAGAGCACAAGAGGTTTATGTTCCGATTCAAAATTCTTATTTTTACATAGCAGAAAACATCTCTCTGATCAGCCAGGTTATCAGATTGGCCTTGAAATCCTTCCTTCCTTTCTGCCAGCCCCAACAAGATCCTTGAGACACAACTGGTAAGCCCCTGGGTGTCTTCTACCCACCTACTGCTGTTAAGACAAGCTCAGCTCCACTAATCCCATTCAGAGACTGCATGTAGAAGTTTGTCAAGGAAGAACAGAAACAGGAATAAATGACAGACCAGGGACCAGGTCTGTACACTCACACTGCCCAGCTCATGTGCCACACACAAGCCAACACCTGCCCCTGACCTTGCAGTGGCATGTGCTTTGTACAAATCCATAGTTCATGTACATGCTGTCACCTCTGATTTATCTCTGCTCACTTGCCCACAGGGGATGATTCTTCTGTTCCATTATCTCTTACTCTGTGGGAACAGAAGCAAGATTTTTTTCTTTTTAATATTATTTGCTCTTCACAGTAGGCTGCCACCTCTCACAGCTGCTATTCCTGAAAACATTTCAAACTGAGCTGCTGCACATTAGAAAAGGTAGCCAGCCTCTCTTCCATAACTGTTAGGTTCTTAGTAGTCACATCACTATCCCATCATCCCACTTAAGAACCACTGCGTGAGGGGAAAGGCTTTGGCTGATCACCACCTGAGCTGGCCCTTGGGAAACTTAAGCATAGGAAACAAGAGCAAGGTGACACCTTAGTAAAAAACTGCAACCTGCTTAACAGCAGCAGGTCACCTGCTTAAGAAAGGCCACCAAGGACCACAAACCAAAGGCTGTAGGTGTGTTTCCATGCCAGAGGGCAAAGACACTCCATCTCACCTTCCCATGGGAGACTCTTCCAGCAGAAGACAGAGGAAGCAATAGCTGTAATGATGCATGAGAAAACATCTTGCACCCTGACACATCAGCAAAGCCCCAAGATGTCAAGGCAATCAAAGTATCAGCCAGGAGGGATTTTTAAAAGCAGGCATCATCTCACAACCACATGAGATACTGATCTCAACAAGAACAGGATGAAAATGCTTTATTGCTGATGCTATTAGAAGGTCACTGTCATCACTGTCCCCACACAAGATGGAATAAGCAAGATCCTTTCTCCTACAAGTTATTCAGCAGCATAAAAATTGAAGAAATCAAGGATCCTTGGTTCAAATCCCTGGCACAAGCCACTAGATATCCTGCCTGCTCCTCAGATCAGTTCACACTGCCTGTTCATCCAGCTGTAGTCTCTCTGGATATCTGTGACCATCTCAGTTCAGAAAGAGACACTACCTGATCTGAAACAGGAGCACTTGTGCATCAGTGACACAAGCAAAGTGGTTCACATGGTGATGTTTCCTGTTCAGACACACAGACAGCTGCCTGGTTCCTCCTGTAACAGCTCATCAACCCATCACTATGAGATCTGTCTTCATTTCTTCTACCCTCACCACAATGGACAGATTCCAACGATGAACCTGTGCCACCAGGCCCTCAGCAACACAGAGCCAAGCCTCTCACCTTGCCTCCTGCTATCACTCTTGCCAAAATGCCACATTCAGTAGGGCCTTAGAATAGCCCTTCCAATAGAACTTAGGTCCCTAGTGTGCTCTGACTCCATTACTGAATGCTGGACAAGACCCAGAAATCACAGAAGGGCTGAGGCTGCTCTAGAGATAGCTGAGTTCAAACCCCCTCCTCTGAGCAGGGTCAGCAGGAGCCTGTTGCCCAGGACTGTATCCTGGCACACCATGACTCTTTCCATGGACAGAGTTTCCACAATTTCCCTGGGCAACCTGAATATCTTACATTTCTACTTGTGCCCATTACCTCTTTTTCTGCTGCTGGGCAACACAGAGAAGGAATACCAGGCCAAGCATGTCCTGCTGGCTGGATTGAGGTTTCCCTTTATATGATGAGAGCATGGCACTGTGTTTCAGAAGTACTGACCTCTCTCAGCTGTTTCCAGAGCTGAGGCACTTCAGCAAAGAGTTCTGCCAGGGACCTGCTGCTTCCTTTCTCAGCTGCGTACACAAAAGTGGGCATTCACAATCCCTTGAAAAATGGAGGCAAAAATGCACCTTTACTAAACAGCTCTGCCACTACAACAGACCAGCAAAAGGCTGTGAAGCATCACATGCTATTACCATGGAAGCCACCAGTGCCTCAGGTGGAGAGGCACTGCCCCAGCTTGGCAAGGCTGGCCAGAGAAGAGTGGATTTTGTGCCATCTGTCAGAAAAGCGTGCTCCCAGTTTCTGCTGTTTATTTTACTGCAAGCTGACATGGGCTCAAGGAGCAAAGGGATAATTCTCCTTTCAGATTCTCCAGGGGGACAATAGTAAGCCACAATAATGAGCTTAAATTGTCAGGAAACCACCTCACCAAGGCATCACTGAAACCCAAGGGACTGGAGAACCATCACCAAGCACCACTGGAAATAGCTGGTGTCCAGGGACAGACACCCAGAAAAAACCCAGTGAAAGAGCACAGGGCAGGCATAAAGGAAGGTGATAAACAAGATGTGCTAAAACATTGCACCAGGATTAGACAGCTGGTGGGTCTGAAGGACAGGCACAGCCTGGGGAGAGCTCATGGGGCACAGAAGGACACAACTATATTGAAAACAATCCAGGCAGAAGCACATGAGAGTACATAAAAGATCAAGATTAACTGTGCAATCAGAAGTACTGGGTCACTGTGGGGCTGCTGGAAGACAGGACTGAAGAGCCCTGACAGAAGGTGTTTGAGAAGTCAGAAAAATACCACCCCCAGCTGCGCACCAGGCTCCAGCCAGCTCTACCTGCTCCTCCTCCTCTCAGACACCAAATTCATTTCCAGAGCACTGATGGGCAAGGACATCCAACAGCATAATTATCAACTGCAGCACTTCTGGGTACAGAAAGGCAGCGTTCCTATTGCCTGCTGGGCAAGGTAAAAACCTTGAAAGGATCCTGGTCTATCATTCATCCCTCTTGCAAGGCTGTAAGAAACACTGCAGTGAAAATAGCAGCTCCATCACAAAGAATATTTGTTTTCTTCCCCCTAATCTTTTTTTTTTGCCTGTGTATCACAAACATGGAAGATCAGGTACACCTGCTTTGGTGACAACGTGCAAGATCACAAACAAACAGAATCTTAGAATGTTTTGGGTTGGAAGGGACCTTCAAGATCATCTAGTTCCAACACCCTGCCATGACAAGGACACCTTCTACTTGACCAAGTTGCTGAGAACTCCATCCAACCTGGCCACAATTTCTCTGTTCCAGTGCATCCATCACCCTCACTGTAAAGAATTTATTCACAAAATCTAATTGAAATCTACTGTCCTTCAGCTTAAAGCCACTGCCCCTTGTTCTATCACTACAAACCCCTGTGAAAAGTCCCTCTCCAGCTGCCTTGTACCCTTCCAGTACCTTTTGGGTACTGGAAGGTGATACAAGGTCTCCTAGGAGTTTTTATCTTCTCCAGGGAGAGCAGCCCCTGCTTTCTCAGCCTTTGTAGGGAAGATGCTGCAGTCCTCCTAACAACTTCACAGCCATCCTCTGGACTTGCTCCAACAGTTACTTTTCTTTCTTTGTTCAGGGACTCCACAGCTGGATGCAGCATGCCAGGTGGGGTCTCACCAGCGCAGAGAAGAGGGGGAGAATCACCTCTGTCAACCTACTTGTCACATTTCTCTTAGATTCAGCCCAGGATATATCTCCCACATGACCATACAGCACAGACCAAAAGAAATACAAGGTACCCACAAAGGAAGCAGAGGCTGGCTGATGAGTCCAGGAATGTGCTGCTAAAGACAAAACTCTCAGAGGTGCAGGTAACAAAATCTACAAGGATGAGACTTGAGCATTTCTGGTAGGGATGCAGGCTGTCAAACACAGAGAGGCTCAGGACACTGCAGCTTCATCCCAGCTACAAAGTCGTCCAAGCAATGCAGCTCTTACCAGCCATCACCCAGTCCCATATCCCACCTGGTTCTGCAAACATTAGTGCATCATGCAGGTACATCCCTTTTCTCCTCTCACCCCTACCAAACACCACTTGGTCAAGAAGGATCCAGATGACACCCTACCAGACAGCTATGCTGTATGAGCTCACAGCACAGGATGTAGACTCAAACCAAGGAAGCTTTGAAACCATGGTCTCCAAAATGGAAAAGACAATGTATTATTAGCCTTGTCAGCACCTAGCCTAAATTGCAACTACATGCTATACTCCATGCTGGCAACTTTTGTTATGCAGCTGATCAAGCCACAAGAAATCTCCAGAAATCATTTTCTGGACACAGATATTCAGTGAGAACCACCACATTAGTATATGTGGAAAGATGAAGGAATTGCACCAGAAAAGGGCAACTTACACGAATTTTAATTACTCTAGTCTTCGCTCCACAATTCTTCTTGAGCAGCATCTTCTGAAAGAGAAGTAGAATCCAGGGATTAGTAGAAATAGTATGAATGAACAGAAAGAGGGATATTGTAAGGAGTCCCTTTCAATCAACACTTCATTAAAACAAGATGGATGGATGGATGGTTAAGTGGGATATGAAAGATTAAGAATTACCAAAGGTGGCCAGCAAGTAAGTCAACCTAATCTGAGACTGTCTCACACAGCCTGCATAGAGTCCTTTGGCCTAGGCTTTGAAAGAACACACAAGAAATTTCACAAGGAAAAAGATAGAACAACAGCCTGAAAGGAAATTTCTTCTTAATTTCCATCAATTAGTGGTTAAACTTATCCCTGAAGCACGTGAATTTATCTACCTTTAGAAAGGAAAATATGGTCTATTTAATGTAAATGTGAATGCTCCCATTATTAAACAGATATTTTCATTATGCTTATTTATTTACAATGAAAAAAAAAAAAAGCAAAAAGCACCTGGCTGCAGTTCTAAATCTCCTTGCCATATACTGCAAGAGTCATTAAAGTTGTCATAACATGAACCACACAACTTAGCAAACAGGATACACTTGAACCAGCAATTATTCTGGGAAATTACAGAAAAAAACAGGTGAGTTGAAGTTCTATCCCAGTTTTGAGGCAGTGTTTTAAAAGCTGGCAAGTGAATAAAATCATTCTTTCCACTCAAAAAATTGTCACAAAACAACTCCCAATTGGAAAAACAAGGCTTCAAGAGAACAGTTCTTTCATTAAAAAAAAATATTTTAACTGTATTTTTCATACTGAAATACCTGGTGAGGGAAGCATGTCAGGAAGAATCTTCGCCATCAGCTTTTGAAAGAAATGAAAGATTTTCCTCGCTTCTGTTTTTAACACTTCTCCGGTTGGAAAGCTGTGTGAAGTATGGGAAAGCACTCCCCACAGCCACATGCTTTTACAAAGCAACTGAAGTGTTTTTCAGATGAAGCTCTTAAAGGCTGTAGAAAGACATCCCACCATTTTACCAACATGTGTGGGAAATAGTGAGACCTTTCTATTTTCTCTCTTTTTGTTTGTTAGCCTTCTGCTTTCTCTAGCACAAAGCAAGATAAAAAGCAACACAGTACAGGGAGTCTTGGAAACTCAAAAAGCCTAAAAAATCCAAAACATACAAACAACCTCCAAAAAATTCAGAAGAAAAAGCACCACCCCAAAACTGAAGTCAGTGCTTAGGTGAAAGTATTTATTATTTTTCCAGTAGAAAGTACTGCTGGGAGGTGGGAAGTATTTCCATTCCTCCACCACCCTCTGTCACTCCACATCCCATAAGCATGTCTTTGCAGTCTCAATCCACATTACTGCCCAGAACTTGGAGAGGGAGTTAGAGATCCACCCAGCATTTCTAAGCACATCAGCCTCTTTGATCTAAAATCCAGAACTTGGCACACACATGCTCCACTTTGAAACTTTCACATTAATAGTTTGGGGCTCAAGGACAGTGTATTTTATTATCCAAGCATGCATGGGGGAAAAAGGGAGGTGCTGCAAGGATTTTGAGCTTTTTCCTGTTAATCCTTTAGCAGGTGAATCCTACTGCTGTCTCCATTATTCAAAGGACTCAACAGCAGCCATGCCTGACTGCTCTGGTCCCAGGTCTGACCTGGCAGCACAGCTCCAAGGTTTCTAACCCAAAAAGATCCAACAGCTTTTTGGACAAACCAGGCAGGAGACAAAGAGAACTGCTGAACTGAACTAGCCCAGCCCACAGCTATCCAACTAAATAAGGAATCCTGGGAATTCATATAAAATATTGCAGGACTCAGCTCCCAGCCAGGCCGCAAGGCACTATGGTAAGGCTGTGAGTTTTCTTTCTTCTGCCTTTCTTAAGGCTCTCTTCCTTAAGAGAAGGAAGGAGACCTTGATGGGGCTGACAAAACCCAGGCTGCAAGGAAGGAAAAAAGTGAGGGGCTGTGAGGTCTTGCAAAGTTTTGGTCTCTCCTTCAGTTTTTCTCCCAGGTGATGAAAATGTTGGCTGGTGAGATGAGGAAGGGTAGGCTAGATAGCTGAAGTCACAGGTGGGATAAAATGTGCAAGACAATGTCAGGTTGAGCAATGACAATTAGAATAAGGACTCAGGATTTTGAGCCCCATCCTTTAGGGGAAGAATGCTGTTAGAGCAGAACATACCCTGTTGTATCCCATATGACTTCAAGCTTTTTGACTTTGAGTGAGACCCTCGGCTTCCCAAGGCTACTGTAAAGCTGAGCTTTATAGTGATACTTGGCTGAACTGCCAGGATGAAGAGAGGCTGTGACACAAAACTCTACATTGCCTCAGTAGCACCACTGAATCCTCTGCTGGAAGGGGAAAAACATAGCTCTGCTGGCCAAGGAGCAAGTAAAACACCTTCCAGTACAGTCCAGTGGGATGAAATGCCTAGCATGGTCACACCCACAGGTCCCCCAATGACTTCATCAAGGTGCAACAAAAGACTATTTCCCAACTAAAATCAGAGAGGCAGCAAGATATTTACCCATCCTGGCCTTATATTGAAACATAAAGGGAGCTCCAGCAGAGACAGAAATTACAAGATGACACCAACGAGTGAATGAAAGCTTTTAGCTGTACGTAGATGGGACAACCAGCCAGACTCTCCCAAGAGAAATTCAAGTGTTCAGCTGTATCCCAAATCCTACTCTTCTGGCAGAAAAAAGAAGTATTCTTTTAGTGATGCTGTTGTGATAAGTTTTAATTATACAAGAATCTTACCACCAATTACACTACTGCTACGGTTTGCAAAGGTCTCGTTGTGCAGCAAGAGCAAGACACCCTACATCATTTTTGTTCCTCTTGTGTTTCCTCTTTGTTCCTGCGCTCCTCTTGATGGACTAAGTAGAAAAATAAAAACATGATATCCCCTCATCCACAGGCTGTTAAACTGGAGCATAAACCTCAGCATCTGAAGCTCCCTGGAGCTCTCTTATTTCCACTTAGACTGAAAACAGAGCAAGACCACTTCTCCTGCACTCCCACAGCTTCCAGATCCTACATCATAGTAAAATCTGAAACAAAGAGCTGGAGAGAGCAAGCCAGCCACATGATCCTGCAGATGAGAATGAATACAGGGAAGGCAAGTTATCAAATGTTATTCTATTTAATCAAATTGCTTCCACCTCACTTGCAGCCACACACTTTCTGCACCCAGCACACCAGAACCATGCTTTAGAAAAAGTAAGTCAAGCCATCTTTGAATGGTTTTCCATCCTTCAGCCTTCCCTCTTCTTGCCAAACCTGAGCACAGGCTTTCAGACAGGGAAGCTAAAATGCAGCGCTGCCTAGCAACAGCCAGGGACTTTCCATGGCAGCCTCTCCTCATCCTCCCTCCAGAGACCTCCACGTCACAAGCCAACCACGAGATGCAGCAACTCATTAACTCCTATTTACACAGATACAAGGCAGAGCTGAAATAACATTCATTTGGCTACATGACTTGCAGTAGCCTAAAGCAGGAGAAACAGCCTATAAGAAAGGTGACATATTCAATTTAGTAACCCTGGGATCATTCCTAACTACCACACCAATGTGAAAGTGCAGTTTTATTTCCTCAAGCTATTTTCTGGGAGTTATGACAATGAGCAGAGCAGAGATTTGTCAAAGGTCACGGAGGATATTAGTAGCAGAGCTGAGAATAAAACCATAGGGTATGGTTTCCAAAACTTTCTTCCACCTGCAGAAAATGAAATGGAAGAAAAACAGACAGTGCCTATTTCAATTAAAAAGTCCTTCCTGCAGGTCTCTGACAAAACTGCTACCATCAGAGCTGAAAACTACAGCTTGGGAGCACTACTATTTGCATGAAGGGAAGTTTATTTTGCTATCTACTGTGACTTCTACGAAGAGGAGGAAATGACATGACTACGGAAATGTTAAAGCCTTTTTGAGGACACAAGAGCTATGTCTAGCTCTAAAAGCAAAGCTAAATTGAAACACTTCAGGGTTAACCCTCCAGAAAGCAGGAGAATCAGCTCAACCCAAGAACCTGCCCACCAATCTCACCTCCTGCTCATAACCCAGAGACTCTCTCAGTCCTGAGCCTGGATTCAAAATAAAGTTGCAGAGACTGGAAGTAACAGAATCCCACATTCACCGAATGAAATGTAATGAACCCCTGATCTGCCACATGTGGCTCTGCTGCACATCACTGCCACATCCAAATACCCCCATTAGAGCAGAGATGGGGCAGCAGCCCTGCTTCTCCTGGAGCACAGCTCTCCAGTCTAGCCTTGCTCCAGGAAATACCTCCAACTGCTTAAGCAGCAGCGCTCCAAGTCCTGCAACACTGACCTGAGCAGTTCTGAACTAACCCAGAAGGAAATGGTGAATGCCTGCACTTGCTTATGCAGAAAAGCTACCACAGAACTATTCTATACAAACTGCACAGCCCCGATGACTAATATATATTAACAATCAAATTACAGGCATCCTTAATGCAAGATCACTCAACTGATGAGTGACAAACCCCAAGATGAATGAGTTTATGTCACACTGCAACATCAGTTCAAAACTAAGTATTTAAAACTCTGTCAATTCACAGTTTAAAGACAGGCATCATAATTTAATTTTCAAATGTTTAAGAGTTTGAACAAACTCTCAAACCAGCATACAGTGCAAAATATTTTAGATTAATAGATATCAATAAACACTTTTCATCTTACATCTGCTTTTTATATACACAATTCTGGTTTTAGAATAGTTTCATTTTCACTACCTCCACAAGACAAAACAACTCTTTTGTTCATTAGTGTTGCAGAGAAGTGTAAATTGCTATTATTTATTTTATTATCTGGCCACAGTTTTAAACATAGGGGCCTGTCCAGAGTTGGATGCAGTTCAATTACTACTGGTTTTCTCAACTAGTTTAGCCTATTTCAAGCAACAGAGCACAGGAACTCTCAATTTCTCAACATAACTCATCATTTAATGACACACTTCATCAAATGCTACATACTGATATAGAATCAGCTTGTTCCAATATAAGAATGCTGCAGGGATTTTCACTTGCTTAATGAAAGAGATTTCAAAGTTTAAAAAAAAAAATCTGTTTTCAGTAACTGTGCTTTGACTCAAAGATCAGACATTCCAAAGAATATCAAGGCAGGCCAGAAGCTTGCCTTTCTTTAGTTTTGCTAATGACCCTCCACAGGACAAGTGCACTTTAAAGGTATGGACGTTTCTGTTTCTTGTTGACATCTCACGGCTCTTGACAAGACACAAAGTTTAAACAGTCCAAATTTTCAGAAGAATCCTCCTCAGCTCCATAACCCCTGTTTTACTTCTATGCTGTTAACCCTACCAGCCAGCTTCCCAGTTGTCCAGAGTCTTCCAGGAACAAGAAGGCAGACCAAGCTTGAATGTCTAGCACAGAAACAGAGAAACAGACCAATGATGTTGCTTGCTGTGTTTTCTTTGTTGGAACAACCAAACAAAAAAAGAACTGAAAGAAGAAACAGTACAGTGTGAGGAGAAATTGCACTCCAGGCCACAGCAGAGGGCTGATGAAAAGGGAAAAACCATGGCCAGTGATGCAATATGCACAGAGAAAATTGCCTCACAGCAAGGCAGGGAGGCAGCTCCATGGCCCATTAAGCAGAGGACTGAAGGGGCCTCAATAAGACAACCTTGGGACAGCAAGGTGAAGTGGATGCTGGTGCAGAGGCAATGCTTACCTGCGAGCTCCAGCTCAACACCAATCCCACTACACCCAGTGAGCTAGCCAGGGAAGCACAGCCCTACAGCCCTCCTGCCCTGGGAGGGCATTCCAGAGCAAAGAGCCTGCCCCATTCCCTTCCTGGCAGCCCTCAGAGCCAGCTTTGGGCCAGCAGGAACAGCTCTCCCCCGCTGCTGCAAGCCCATCCTCTATCCCAGCACTGCTGGGGCGGGAGAGCTGCAGAGGTTAATGCAGGGCAGGGCGCAGCTGCAGTGCAGTGGGCACAGGAGGTCAGGGTGCTGCACAAAGCAGCCATTGTGCTGCACTCCGTGCCTGTGGGCTCCTGCTTCAGCAGGTCCGACCTCCGTCCCACCGCGTGGCACCGGCACAGCGCCGGGGGCACACAGCTGCTTCCCAGCGGGGCGGGCACACGCTGATGATGATGATGAACAGCAATCCAGTAATGTGGAAACCCAAGGCACAGAGCACTTTGACCCTCATTCATGGAGAAAGTTTCTTAAATCCAGAATAGACTAGAATCCACTAGGGTGTGAAGTAGATTGTAGAGAGCAGTGTAGATGTATCAATTAGGTGGGAAATTTAGGCTTTAGGATTTTTAGTATGTAGTGGATGGAAGCAAGATGGAGGGCACAGGGTGCCATCCTGGGCTTCTTCCTCATGTTTCTTCTTCTTCCTTCTTCATGGGTTTGGGTGGCATTTTGTAATTGGGTGGAAAAGTCCACATTGCGAGCTATAGGGGATCAGTTATTGAGTTAAAAGGGAAATAATCAAGGTGTCAATTCCTAATTGGATGGCTTAGCTTTAAAAAACCTTGTAACAATAGATTGTTGGCCATTTTTGCAGGGCTTTTCCAGTGCACTGAGCCTCGTGTGGACAGCGTGTAAAACTCTAGATAGGATAACAATAAACAAGAACCTGAAGACCAAGAAGATCCAGTGTGTCTCTTTCCTGACACAAGACCACTCCAGGAGGGTCTCCCACAACAGGGGAGCCCCCTGGGAGGGCCCAGCCAGAGTCCCAGAAGTCAGGAAATCAGCAACAGGTACTCTGGCACAGCAAGGCCCTTCCTAGAGCACAGGCTGAGTTAAAGCAGGGGGAGCAGCTACCCCCAAAGGCAGCGCTTAGACAGGCCAGATGTGAAAGCTCAGCACAGCCCCAGGTCAGCAGCAAGGCTGAGGCTTTCAGTGCTTTCCCAACACACCTTCAGGCTCAAACATCACAGCCCCATGCCCACTGCTTCAGAGAAATCCTCCACCAGGAGAGCAGTGCTCCGTGCCCACGTGGCAGGGCACGAGGGAGCAGGGCCATGGCTCCTGTCCTTTGGCCAACACAGTGATGAGTCTTCTACAAGGAGCACAGCCAGGTCTGCTGTCCCAATGAGTTTAGGAGAATAACAGGCAAAAAAACCCTAAAGCTACTTTGTAGGTTGATTTTGGACTGGGTTTTTTAATTCCTTGGCACTGAGAAGTGTTGCTAGGACATGAGCATCATCTTTTAGTCCTGCAGTGCAAAAACTGTACAGAAAAAACAGTAAGTCACAGGCTCCTCCTTACTGCTTTTAAACTGAAGCAACTCCAGCTGATACCAACCCCATCCAGGCTCAGGCTCCCAGGCAGACAAACCAGAGGGCCAAGCTTTCCCAGCAGGCACCTGAGGGGACTCTGCATTTGCATCACCAGGGATGCCCTGGGCCAGGGGATCAACCACTGTCTGGGCCCAGGGATGCAAAGCCACTATGCAGTGCATCCATGTGCCAGACACACACACAAGCTCCCTGCCCAGCCCCTGAAGCAGCACAGCAACAGGAAGGCTTTAGTTCAGCCATAGCTTTAAATTACAATTATCATTAGTCAGTGTCCAGACTCCTCCATCAGAAGTTAAACAGCCACACAGCATTTTGAAATACAGGCCAACTCAAATGGTTTGGCCAGCAGTCCCCTCCTACAAAAACAAACCTCAGCACCCAAACACTGTGCTGATAGTGTGGAACATCCTGAAAAGCCTCTTAACTCTTTTGAAAGTTATTTCTAGTTAAATATTCAGTTGAATTAATCATTCATGCTTTTTTTGCCACATTTATCCTCAGTCTATCTGAGGCTCCTTCAAAGCATCAACACTTGCTGAGTCTCTTAACACTGTCATAAAGAGCTCCCATCTCCACCTAGATGGGAGTTCCAGTTGTCCAGGCAGCACCTCTGTCAGCAAGGGCCAAAAATCCACAGCCTCCAAATAGTGCAAACACTGACAGCTTAGTGCATCTGGACAAGGCAGCAGAGGAAATGCTGATTATTAAGTGATCTTTGAGAACAATTCAAATTTAAAAAAAAAAGCCAAGCAAGGCCTTACAAATAAAGATGTACTGCAAGGACTTGCACTCAGCAAACAGTGGACCATGAAAACCAAAACAAAGTAATTCCTGTGGTCACCAAAATCCTTTCCAACATGTTTATCATTAATCACCTCATTTTGTGCACTACTGGGAGGGACTCAGCTATCACTGCTGAAGAGAAATGGGTGAGAGCCTTTAGCAAATATCAACTGGCAGAACAGCAAGTCAGTCTCACCAGTAATTGCTCCCTAAATAAGCACAGCCCAGTTGCACCTCAGTCCCAGAAAGGTGATGTGCAAGTGACCACTGCAGAGTGGCACCAGGCTCCTGGCCTGGTCACTGCCTGCTGCAGAAAAGAGGGAGCTGAAGTCTGGCCAGTAAGGTCTGCCACCTGGCAGAACTTCTGAATTCCCACTATTCCCAAGGCCCAGAGAACAGATTAAATTATTCAAATTACAGGCTGCTTTTTGAAGTTTTCCCTGCATATCACACTAGAACTACAGCTAACACAAACACAGCTACCTACTCACACAGTTGTGGTCTAAGCAAACAGACTGGCTGCCTGTCTGTAGGTGACTGCCTTTCTACTGCTCCTCTGACTTCTTCGTGGCACACAGTTTCCAGATATAGTCTGGACCTGTACAGAAGCCCTGTCCCTTTAGGAACAGATAAAACAGGCTGTATTTGCCCTGGCACTTTTACCACTAGCCCTTTGACTGGAATTTGGGGATGGAGGAAGTGAACACTCTCCATGGAGCATCTCTGGCTTAGCAGCCGCTTTCCCTGCTGGTCTGGCAGAGTCTTGAGTCTGCTGATCTGCAGTGTACATCAGATGGCTCATCTATTCACTCCATGCCAACCCCAAATCCCTCACTGAGTTTTCTTTGAGGCCTGGAAAAAACCCAAAGCTCCATTTGTGCAGGAAATAGACCTGACCAAAAACTCCAGCACCTGTGGAGTAACAAAAATGTAAAGAAAGGGCAGGATTCATTAATTCCCTATCACTCATCTGCACATGCCAAAGCTACCAAAGTTCAAATGTCAGGCTTGCCCCTCCTGCTCACTAGAGTCTGAGAAAGGAGGAGGGGTGCAAAGGGACTGGGGGGTCTGGTTTCACAGCTGGCAGGCATGGTAGCAGCTCCTGAGAAAAAGCTTACAAAGCTTTTAATTCAGGGCGGCCAACGTGACTGTTTCCTCCCTTCCTTCCTGGCCTTGGCTCCAAAGCTGTCCACAGGGAATGTCCAGTCTGGTCTAAGATATCATCTGATGTCTCTATAGTTTATCTCACTTCTGACTGAGGCCTTGGCTTGGACACGACTCCAAAGCCCTCCCTCCCCACAGACTTTTCAGACAGAGCTAAGCAGAAGGGACATTGCCTCCTGCAGCTTTATCCCATTCCTCTCAGCTCTGCTGCTGCAGCACATGGGAGATGGCAGTGCTGGGGGCTTGAAACAAGCAGCCCCAGACTCTTCCACTTTTGCTGTTGAATTGCTGTCCCCAAGTGCCCCAAGAAGGGGCTAAGACATCAGCACAAGCCAGGCAATACAGTAAACACAGTTCCCCTTTAAGCAGGGAGATACAGAGAGCTCTGAAAAATCACACAGCTGTATACCCTGGGAAAGAAGAAAAATACTAGAATAACTGAATGGTACCAACTCTTGTCAGCTGTGACATTACAGGGACATGGAGAGGAAGAGAATCTACATATAGCTGCTCAAAACCCAGAGGGCACCGAGATAAAAGTGTGTGCCTTTACTCTATCCTTGGGTAACTGAAAAAACTACAAGATATTCCAAATGCTCTGTGCATGCCACAGAGCCTCTTGCACACCAGCCACAAAGTGAGCAGCCAGGCATACAGAACACCAGATTTCCAGAAGAGACTGCATGCTTACACAGGTTTGCCACATGAAAGGATAGATGTGTGTGTGGATGGCAAAAGGAAAAAGCAGGCTAAAACAACCAGCTCAGAATGGTTTCAATTCTAGATTTTTAAGCCAATTTCTTCCTGGTTTTGACACAACTAGAACATTTTAGATGTTCATATGAAGTATTTCTGTTTAAATGTAAAAATTCTTGGAATTAAATGCTTGTTTGTCAGTCCAAAACCCTGCCCTAAAGTTAGCACAAGGAACTTCTCAGGAGGTATAAAGCCCACACAAAATCCACCTAACCCACCACAGAAAATATCCAGTGGAATTTAGTGGGTTTTCTTTGAGGACAACCTGGAATATGTACCTTTTTAGGAGATTTTTAGCCAGAGGATTTGTCTTAGTGGAGCTTCTCAAAAATAGGGCAACATGAGATATACTCATTGCACTAAACGAAGAAAGGATTTGTCAGTGGCCTGGATCTTCACAACAGGAACCTCAAAAGGTGGCTCTGAATTTCCTCCCACGCTCTCCAGATGAGTGCAGAGGACATTACCCTGTGGGAACCCTTGCCTTGGGTTCATCTGGTGCTGCTGGGAGCACTCACAAGTGGAACTTGAAGCAGAAAACATATAAGGTCACATCTTCAGATGAGAACCTGGATTCATGGACAGCAGGGAAACTTTGAAAAAGCCAAATGCAGACCGACTATATAAACAGCTTTGGAAAGCCAAAACAAGTCTGTCTTACAGAAGCAAACATCCCAAGCCATGGGGCTTGCTCAGGCTCTGATGAACACAGGGCAACAGAGTTTCTCCTCTTCTCCTTGCAAGACACACACATGTATCATATCTGCACTGTTCTGCAAAATATTTGAGCATATTCTCCTTTCACAAGACTATGACAGCTGGGAAAATCTCATGTGTCTGCATGAGCACATGAAAATAAAAGATACTAAATTAGAAATTGGACGCCAGAAGATGATTAACAAACCTGAGACACCATTTCTGCCTACAGACATCCATGTAGCGGGAGTAGTACAACACTGATCACCACAGAGAGAAATGATGATGTAACCCAACTGTTCCCACATTCCCCACCCAACCTCCTCCTCATCCCCCTGCTCCTGTTCCCCACTGAACCTCACTTACACACTAGTGACAAGGGAACATGCTGAAGCAGCTAGGCAGCTAATAGGATAAAGGCCTCTTACTCCAAGGAGTTAATCCATTTATGCAGAACATAACTAATGAGTGCATTTGGAGACTGCTCTCCCATGGCCACATGCAGCAGGGCCTGCCCACACGTGCCTTGCAGCACAACACTGCACAGCACACGGGGTCTTGCTCAGTGGTGCTTGGGTGATGAAACTCAGAACTTGTGATGGGGTTTGATCTACCAGCTGTGAAAGGGCTGGCCTAAGCCTGTACCCATGTGAACAGCTTGCAAATATTCCAGAGGAGCCAGTATCTCCTGCCTGGTGCACTGTCCTTCCTCTTAAGGAGGCATATGTTTCCCTTCAGCGCTGCTGATCAACACTTGCAGATTCTGATACCATTCTGCATCCTTTTGTTCACATCCTCAAAGTGCACATAGCTTGATATGGTGTAAAGCTGGTCCAGGAAACCATCTCCAGGGCAAGAAACAATACAACCAATTCAGCAATCAGTGTTTCTCCCTGGACTCTCCAATAAGCTGAGTGAGCTTCAGCATCTCTACTTGTCCATGGGTACCAGCACAGGATACATGTTATTCTGCCAATGTTTTGCAACTCCCCTATGTGAGGGCAGTGAGGCACCATCAGAGTTGGAAGCAGATCATTGCCTTTCTAAACAGGTGTTAGCAGAGCACAGCAACCCTCAGAGCTGTGCATCAAGTATTTGTTGGAGAACTGCCCTCAAGCATGCCACTCCATTGTCTGCATCAAGATCCACTTTCCAAATATTTAGAAATGAACCATCAACTCAATAGCTTCCAAGATCATATCAGAGCCTGTATAACATGTGTCATTGCTCATAACATATGCATCAGTTTTAATGCACAAATCATATCAGTGTTTCCTCCTTTCAGCTCAGGTCCATCTCACATTCCAAAACAGTCATGCCCTAGGACCAAGAGGGCTCCTTCACTCACAGACTGCAGAAAGGCAAAGAACAGATTAACACATGAAAAAGTGACCAGAATGTCTCAAGGCCAAGTTCATTAGGATCCTCTGCAGAGAAAAGTTGGTAACAAAAGCAAAAGCTTACATCCATTTATATGAATAGTTTTGAGGGTGTTTGAATGATTTGGATGCTTGCATCTGGAAAGCAAATGAACCAGTGCCTCAGCTCAGTACAGAGTTTTGGACTGAGCAACTCGGGCAAGTGTCATAGTTGCAGCAGTACTTACACAGCTGCTTTCTACCTCTAACCTTAGCAGCAGCCCTGTCATAAGATAGCAATCTGGCTTTTTTCAGCTTCTTGTGGTTTTACTGTTTCACTCAGCCCTAGAGAGTCCATGGGCTGCCTAGCACAACTGCCCATGGTAAGAGTCCGCAAAATGCAAGCAGGACAAACTAGCACAGCAAAAATGCCTTGCACACCTCTTGTAGCAGTCAGGCTTGGATAGAACATTGGTATACCATGAAAGAAAAGAGATAAGAATGCTAGAATAGTGGCAGTATAAGTCTTTCTGCTTAGAAAATATTTTCCAAGAGCACTACTTCCAGCGCTCATAATTGCACTCAGCCCACTAACAATAATTTGAAACTAATGGGGTTGGTTAAGTCATTCAGAAGAAAACAAGAAATCATATTAAGCTGAAAATTAGTTAAGAGCTTGACTGGACAGCACAACAAATCCAGTACCACAATGAAAATAAACAAAACATTAACTCGCTGCGCTATTTCCACAGAGCTCGGAACAAAGCACTGCAACTTAGACTCACTTTAAAGTATGATCAATATAGTCTTATCATCCACTCAGGTACACCATGTTCTTGTGTGAGGTCTGCCTGTCTTTCTGGCACATACAGCAAACAGTAGCAGTAACAAACTTTCCTGAACAAACTCAGGGCATTCCTTGACCTATGGTGGTTCTCCCAGCTGCAAACCACATCACCTGGAACATAACAAGGAACAGGTTTACTGAAGTGAGAAAAATCAGACATCTGACTAGCTCTATTTTAAAGATATTTCTACCTGTATTAGGAATTACAGATGCACTAGATTTGAAATTTGGAAAGTGATTTTTTAAAAACTGTTTCTTAATCATAGCAAGCCCACATACCATCACGATAGAGCCTATAGGATTGTTTGATGAGCCTCTGAAGTCACAGGCATGATAGGGAGGTTCTAAAGCCTCCACAGGTAGACAAATTTTTATTTTGTTTATGCTGTCAAAAAGAGCGTGTTTAGAATAAGACTGCAAAGTAACTTGCAAAGCATTTGAGGGCTTTATCCTTTGTACAGCAGATCAACCTGTTTTTGTCCATAATCAAACACGTGAAGGTGAAATTATAGCTTGAAAGCCTATGCCAGAATTTTAAAGCACAAGCATGTTTTTGAATTAAAAATACAGCCTTTCTTAGTATAGACATGACCACAGACTTCATTTCCATTAAGTTCCTAACACCCTCGACAAAGCTGTTTTACGAATTCATTCCTATGAAAACTGCTTTGCATAAGCAGTTAAAGTCCAGCAGGAAACCAAAAAGTTTGTTTGCAATGAGAAAAACCAGCAAGTTCCATAGGGTTTCTCTTAAGTGTCTTCATTTGTGTTTTATTTTGAATTTACCTGTGGCCCCAGGACACCTATGTTTTTGAAGTCTTTTATTTAGAAAAAAGTGTGGTTACATGTTTTTTTGGCTTGAAGAGGAGGGTTTGTCTGTCCCTTAATGGTCAGCATTTCCTCAATACAAATTGCAGCTCAATGAGAAGTGTATCTGGGCTCCCAGCTCTGAAAAAGGACAGGGAGTTTTACAAGGGAATCTGCTCTGGCTTAACTCAGTCTCCATCTACATGAGAAGTAGATGCCTCTATTGAGTGCCTCCCCCTGTGAGATGAGCTGTGGACCAGTGCCCAAAACTGCCATTGACATCAACAGGCTGAAAGAAAGCACGAGCAGAGTCCAGCAGTGTGGTTCTCATGTGAGCCAACAATGGAGAGGTTATTCAGAGCTAAGGAGCTAAGGCAGAAAATCAGAGCTAAACCCCAGCCCATGCCAAGGACAGCTGTGCTGTTGACAGCCAGGCTGGCTATTCTACCACTCCAAAGATTGTCTCATACAGCATTTCCTAGAATGTTTACTCTAGTCACAGGCTTGGCCTTAAAAGCTCAGCCAGCTTCTTCCTATTGAGCAGTAATGGCTGCTGCGCTTTCAAGACTCAGACATGCTCTGGACAAGCTCCTTGCTCTCCGTGCATGGTGACAAACTGGAGCACAAGCACCCAGCATTAATAGTTAATCAGCACCATCACATGACTGCCCTGTTCCTGCTGTTACCACTCATACTACCAATCCCCTCCTTCCTTCCCACTCATGGGCAGTGTCCCATGGGAGACTGCTGGGTACAAAGCACACCCGTGTCCCCTCTCAGACACCAGTGTCCAGCCATGCTGGCAAAGAAAGTGTTTTGCTTCACAGACACAGAGCTAAGCAATGCCAGGGAAAAGCTAAGCAAAGCCAAGCTCTTATTTTCCATTCCTAGCTACCATCTCTTCTGTTTAGTGCTTTGAACAAGTCTATACCCATCTGAATTCTAAGCAACAGCAGCCCCTGTTATCTTGTGGCTGCTGAATTCTAAGAGAATTCAACACTTAGTGGTAGTAAAGTAAGAACAAAGAGAAAAAAAACAATCTAATCTATCTCTACTGCTTATTTCAGTTTGTTAACCTATATAACAGTCAGAAGAGCCAGCAGAAAACTGCCACCACCATCAGATGCCCTCTGGACTATATGAGGAATAACCAGATTGTTTCTAAATAGCCATTCACCCTCTCCAGTCTCCTCAAGGCACTTCACTGGCCATCCAAAGAACTAAATTGTAAGGCTCTCTCTTTTCAGGAGTCGCTATCACAAGCAAAAGATGGAACTTATTACGGCTGAAGAGAGATCCATTCACCTGCAGACCAAACACAGCCTGGGCAGTGACAGCATATGGTGGAGCCACCCGCAGACTCCTTCTCTCCCCAGGCAAGGATGAGATATTTGTATCACAGTGAGCCACATGCTGAGGGAGGAGTGGGCAGGGACAGGCATCTGGCCAACTCAACAGCCACACTGGGACCCAGCCCAGGCAGCCCCTCCAGCCCAGACACACCAAGGCTGGGGGAGGTGAGGACAACCCAGCGCTACTGCAGAAGAAAAGAGCACTGCAGAGAAAGTCCTGACCTTCACTTCAAGCAGCATCTCCAAGCTGGTGTTGTTGAAATATATACACAGGTTGCAGCAAAACTTCTTAATCTGTCAGGCTCTTGAGATTACTTGGGCTGAACTCAGGGACTGGGAAACAACATGCCAACATTATCCTCCTACACAGTACTGTGTCAAAACCAGAAAGAAAATATCCTTCAGAAAACCTTATTTTAAAAGGACCAGAAGTCAACACACAAGAGACAGAACAGTGATATGCTGCAGGATGGCCACCCTTGGGGATCCAATCCAGCACCCACTCTCTGACTGCTGCTCACACCACATCCAATCATACTTTAACCAGTTGTACTGTTGCTGCAGTTAGGAGCTCTTGGTTTTGCTGAGTGATGTTTCCTGTGGCCAACTGGCAGCCCACCATAGAACACAGCTAGCAGATATGGGAGACTGGGCTCTTCTGTTAGCTCAGTAGGAATCATTCTATGTGGTGCTCTGAGAGCAAAATGCTAGAGGTCAAAACCCCAACCTTGTCCACTCACATGCAGAGCTTCTGGCAGATGTTTTCAGGTGGAAGTGCTTTACCTCCTTCCCAATTTGCCTACCTAACCATCAGTCAGACCAAGAGTTCAAGTCCTACACAGCATCACTCAGGACTTTTCCAGGAGTCACATCCCAAGGCCACATGCCAGTGGTGCCATATGCCCATTTGATCTCCTCTCTTTGGACTGCAGCCAAAGACTCAGCTCTAGTCTAATACCTTCTTACCAGGCTTTAGAGCTTTGAGGAAAAAAAAGAAAGACAGCAGGGTTGGGAAGGTAGCCAGCAAGCCTGCCAATCTAAATGATAAGCCCTTGGCTTGAACCTCAGGCTCATAATTTTCTGCCACTAGTGCCAGGTGCTATTATTGTCCCTTTGGGAATCTTAATACAACAAAAATACTCTCTCTACCTCTGTCTCTGCCATTCTTAACCTTCCTATTCCACAGATCTCTGCTGCTTCTCCAACTTCAGCCACATCAAATTTCCTTCCCTCATCTTCCTTTTGCTCAACCAAGCTCTCTGGTGCTATCCAAATGGCCCTGACCAACCTAATTCCTGCTCTTTTTCATGATTCACAGTAGCACCTCAAGGAACCACGTTTCAGATGTCTCAGCATATATTCTAGCTATTGGCTCACCCTCCCTTGGTAGTCCAGATGGATATATTCACCAGCATGCAAGCTTCCAGGAAAAGGCAGCAAAATTAGACAGCCACATAGCCCAGGAAAAAGAGACCGGTAAGTACTTCCAGACAGCAGCTCATTTGTCCACCTCCCTCTTGAACTGCTGTCCCTTTGCACACGTTACAAAAACAGAACAAAAATGCACTGAGACAAAACAAGGAAGGAAAACATCAAGGGAGAAGAACAGAAGCATTTGGCTCTAGGAATGGACTACACATTCTGTGCCAGGGCTCACACAACAGTGGAAGAGGTGCAGAGAGGTGTGTGCTCAGAATGAAAGTCTGCTAGCAGCACATCTGAAAGATGAACACAGTATGAACAGACACCATGGAGTGGACTTGCACTAAAATTAATTCTGTGTTTCAACAATGCACAGAGAACAGAGATCCTCATGGAGAAGCCGTTGGCATCCAGGCTGTATAACTTCCAGAGGGCCTTTGCAACCTCAGCCATTCTGTGAGAATGCTCTAATCTCTGGTACACTGGTTGATGCCAAGACTTTAGGAACAGGACTAGGTTATCCTGCCTGCCTTGCCTTTGGCATTTACAAGCTGGCAGCAAGATGAACCTTACCTTCAGTAAAAAGACAAAGTCAACTTACTTGCCTCTTCCAGGAGGAAATCATTATGCTTTTTAAGAAGCAGCTGGGCCAAGTTGTACATGGGTTACTCCTCTCTTACATTCCGATTCATCCAGCTGCAGCTGCACACAGGCACTTCCTAATGTTTTTGTATGAGTTAGATAACCATCCAGGGAACACTTATGAGACACAGAGACAGGGGTATCTGCTGCCTGGCAGAGTCCTAATCACCTCCTTGGGGCTAGGTGGAGTGCCTCCTGATTTCCCCTGCTACTGAGTCTCTCTCTCCACCTCCCAGACAGCATGTTTTCCCCCCACTGTCAGACTATCAATGATGTCAGCAAACTGAACATAAGCTAGCCAGCACTGAGCCAGTCTTTACAACAGAGATCAAACCACTGGAGAACATCTCAGCTCCTCCAAAGATGCAAAGAACAAGACACCTTTACCATGCCCCATCTCCCACTCATATGTCTGGAGTCCCAGAGCCCCCCACCATGGAACTACATCCTCACAGGCAAGCAGACCAGACAATGCCATTGATCACATTCAGCCCCAAATTCCCTCACGTTAAGACTGCCTTGCAGCAGCCATACACAGCATTTGTTTGCTGGCCACTTCAGTGCCAAACACTGTCAGGGTTGAGATAGACAGGCACTTCTATGCTGGAAGAACAGCTGCTGCAGCATATTTCTGGGGGTGAAAAATTAAAGCAAAATTGCAGGAGGTTACCAGAAGCAGAATTTCTCATGCTCTACTGATGCAACCAGTTTTTGCAATGCTTTCTTTACTATGTTGCTTCAACAAGCCTACTGACAAAGAACTGCTATGGCCCAACTTCCCACACCTGAGAGACAAGTTCTGGCACTGGGCCCCTTAAGAATTATGCTCAGCACAGGTCCCTGAACTCCACTCAGTCACTCTGGAGAGTGAGGCCCAGGGCAGAGACTGTGCTGAAACTACCACTAGCACCAGCAGTAGATTTTCCAGCACCCTCTTGCTGCAGAAAGCAGCTCAGATGGGCAAACAGATGGTAACAATTCTGCAAAGGCCTGGATTCAAACGGGAGGCCAAGAGGTGAAAAGGACTCACGAGCTCACACGTGGAAGCTATCTGGAAGCTATTTGTCAAGTCCTGGAGAGACAGGCAAGGGCAAAACCCAGCTGTGCGAAGGATATGGCAAGCTCACCCTGGAGCCATTAGCAGCCCAAAGCCCAGACCCCAGTGCACCAGGGTCACACACTGGGGCCTTGGTCACGTGTGGTGAGTGCTGTTCTGCAGCCTCTGTGCAACCAGTATGGACACAAAGGAAGCTTTCAGGGCTGAACACCCCACCAATAGCTCAGTCCAACCAAAATTCCAGTACTGAAACATACAGTAGAAGGAAGATAGTCTTGATATCACACAGCTAAGCACAAATTAAGATTCTCATCAGGCATTTCATCCAGGCCATTCCAGTGTCAAGTCAAGACAAAGAGCCACTCATATGTCTTGCACTGAAACTAGTCACCCACCAAAGGGGGTGCAGAGCCTGCAATGAACAATCCAAATGTTAGCCTAGGATGCATTTTTCTCCTCTCAGATAGCCTTTTTCATCCTAGCATCTCATTGCATTTCAAAGAATGCATTAAGCCTCCAAAAGATAATGGTATTGACACTCCAATAGAGGAAGCCAAATAAAGAGCAGCTGAGATCACTTTGCTTGTTCAGCCTGAAGAAGAGGAGACTGAAAGGACACCTCATTGCAGTCTAGAACTTCCTCATGAGGGGAAGCAGAGGGGCAGGCACTGCTCTATTCTCCGTGGTGAACAGTGACAAGACCCAAGGAAATGGCCTGGAGTGTGTCAGGGGAGGTTTGGGTTGGATATAAGAAAAGGTTCTTCACCCAGAAGGTAGCTGGGCACTGTAAGAGGTTCCCCAAGTTAGTGGCCATGGCACCAACCCTGACAAGGTTCAAAAGGCAGTTGGACAACACTCTCAGGCATATGGTGTGATTCTTGGTGCTGTGCTGTGCAGGGCCAGGATTTGAACTTGTGGGTCTTTTTCAACTCAAGATATTCTATGAATTTGATTCTTTCTATTCATACAAGCAGGAAAACCACAGCAGAAAGCTCTGAGCAAGACATGAAACCTACCTAATCACTTTGCAGCATACCTGGAATTACACCCATGTACCCACACTCTTTGCCTTGTACTTCAAAATTATGCTTTCCACATCAGGCACCTACCCACATAAAGAATTTGGACTGCTTGTTGTACTACCCCAAAGCTGCTGTCCCCCCAGGAGATCTCTCTCCCTGCAAATGCTACGCTCTGACTTAACAATCTTCTTTAAGTAGATTTCAAAGGTGCTCCTGGCAGTCCCACTGAATAGCACAGGAGGATCCTTTACTTCCTCTGTTTACACAACATGCCAAGACCAATTAATCCCCTGGGAATGAGCTCAGCAGCTCCAAGAAGTCTTTGTGACACCCTAGACTTCCTTATGCCTCAGGTGAACCTGGAGCCTTCAACTTTGAACCCAAGGATGTCCCTGCTCTCCCTGACCTTGTGCTCTCAGCATTGTCAAAAAAGCCAGATATGCTAAAGTGGCAGCAGCCATGCAGGGTGGCAGCAGGCTTCATTAAAGAGCAAGTGGTTGGCAGCAGGGCCAGCATGCAATGATGTGTCTGCCCAGGGACCATGATCAAGGGGTGCTGGGAGAGGGCATTCACCGCAGCAAAGCGAGTGTCTGCACAAGCCAGGGCATTTCTGCCCAATTAAGGAAAGAATAGAAGTCTTCTGAGCTCATTTTCTAAGCCTTTGGAGAAGTGAAGAAAAGTGTGCATTGAAATGTCCTCGCTCGGCCTCAACAGGGAGACACTGGGTGGCCAGCTGACCAGCCAGGGTGGGAAATGCATCTGCCAACAGTCCAAACTCATGTCTGGGACACAGAAGGGCTGAATCACTGTACCCTGTGAAGCTGGAAAGGCATAGCCTGGCATCTAACCAAAACAGGGCTTTTTAAACCTGCTCCTGGTACAGCCTTCCCTGCTGCACAAGGCTGAACTGAAAGGCATGGATGATGGAGATTTCCATTTATTCACATGGTTAGAAAGGACAGCAATTCCCTAACTTCTTTAAAGCACTCTGACTGCCCCCAACACACCCGTCTCCCAAATTTGCTCCTCTTTTTTACCAAAAGGCACCAAATCACTGGAATACAGGGAGACATTTGGATACCACTTGCCATCAACTCATGGAAGGAAGACATCCCAACACAGACCCACTCCACACCTCAACCCTCTGGACCAATATTCCATCACCATCCAACATAAAGAGAATTTGATGCAAAGCACTTGGCATCTCTTCATCCACCCCTGAATTACCCATACCACCTCACACCCCCAAAGTGTCTTCTTATCTCACAGCACATTTGCTTCAGGCACAAATTCATCTTGCCTGATACTCTGTCATCTGTCAGCTGCTCAGAGCTGCAGGGATGGGAAGTAAGGCTCAGGGATAAGAGTGAAAGCCACATCTGCTGCTCAAAAGAAAAAAAGTCTAGCTGATAAACTTTTCAGATGTGTTCTCATGGGCAAGCATATGATAGCAAGGATAAGAATCACAAAGCAAGAAAAGCTTGATGTTTAGAGCCCAGATGAAGCCTTAGAGTAGCCTGTTTAATATTAACATTCCTCATATGCATCATTTACCTGACTAAGAAACATAGGATGCCACACACTGCCCAGGCAGTTAATAAGAGCCATTTTTGTTGGACAATGGAAACAGACAAAAACAAACACCCTGGTCCCATTTTATAAGTGGGAAACTGGGGGCCTGAATAACTTTCATAGGAGAAATAAGTACAGGTAGCAAGCAAAGACTCATCATAAAGCTTCAAGATGTTACTGGCTGAAAGTTAACCAATTAGAGCTATAAAAATAATACAAATGACCAAATAAAATATTCAGGCTGCATCTCACTGTGCATGTGTGTGTCATGTCATGTTGTGCCCTCAGTGCACTTTCTGTCAAATTAAATCTACCAGCTGACTATAATTTCTTTATAACATGGATTCCAGAACCATGGAATGTTAATGACATCCACAGTAAAAATGTTATTTAAAAAACACACTGCCACTTCCACTCCAGGTTTCAACTTCCTTTGCAAAAATCTTTGCCACAATTAATCCAGAAGTGTAGAGAGCAAATCGACAAGGAAGGCAATTATTCTCACAAGGTTTTCCCAAAAAAACCAACAGTTTGGAAAGCTCTTTTAAATTAGCCCCTAACCTTTATCAATACACTCCTGAAGACAGTGCTGAAAGATGCTTAAGGGAGAGCAGGCTATGCCTAGCATCTAAATCAGAGCAATCACCTGGGCCAAAAGAAACATTTTCTCATTTACTTATGTGCACTCTGAAAAACTAGAAGGCTGGGCACAGGCTTAGCAGCTTTCTTCTTCTCTCGTAAGGATGTGAGACTAATTAAAGTCTGTCAGTATCAGTAGAAGATTTGGGTGATGTGAAATGCAAGACTGGGCCTTTTGAATGTTCTGTGAGCAGAAACTTGGCTAGAAGGTTGAAAAGGGGGTGAGGAAAACCGTACTGAAAGCACAAGTCTCTGCATTATGTATTCATGGGAGGTATGCTGCCAGCAGGACTGAGAAAAACCAACAATGTAATAGGGAAATAGAAATCTCACTTTTAGGGTTCTTAGAAAATAAATGCACAGTCCTTTCTTTTAGTGGGTCCATCTTGTAAGCTTTAAGGAATCGTTGCAAGCAAGGTTAAAACTAGTACATCCAACAAACCAGAGGCAGTGAAATTCTTTCCTAATGAGAGGAAATTCAGAACTGAAAAATAATTGTTTTTAACTTACTGCAATGTACCAGGGCCAGCAGATGTCTGCAGATATCCTTTTAAGCTGACACTACACCAGTGCAAATAGAAAAATAATGAAGAGACATGAAATACTAACTCTACAGCAAGGCCTTTTGAAAGAGAGGCGCCAGATGGGAACTGCACAGGGCAGCCTGCCCCATTTCCCAGGCTCTGCAGAGACAAGGCAAACTTCTAGCATCTCCACACCTCAGTCCAAGGCCAAATTAAAATCCTGCAAAATCAAGAGCAACTGCATCTACAGCAAAATGTAAGCAGTTTGTGAAATGTTAAGAAGGCAAAAAGCTCTCTTTTACATGGCTATAAAACTGCTAGGAGGCATAAAGAGATCTAGGCCCAAGGAGCTCAACAAGTGTGGAAATTCCTATCATCATCAAGTTGACAACCCCTTTCAGCAAAGGCTCTTTTTATACATGCTAAGCAATTAATTTATTTTGGAGTAAGTGACATAGGTCAGATCATGGAAGCAGTGGTAACTTGATGAAAGCAAATGCCAGCAATTTTGCTCCTGTGCCATGCAGTGAACTGGACAGCACAAGTGCTGCCTTCCTCCTGGGGTAGCAAGAGAACAGCCCAAGCGTGGCAGGAGCCACTCAAGCAGCAGTGCCTTTACCTCTCAGGAGGGCTATCTACACTTACCCCAATTTATCCTAGACAGACAGCAGAAGTACCCTGAAAGTGTGCCCTGAAGACACAACCACAAGAACCAACCCTATGAATTTACTGAACCTCACCTGTAGCCCACATTTCTCTCCACAGAGAAAAGCAAGGCACAATTCTTCCCAAGAATGTGAAACCTAGAAATATTCTCAGAACATCAAAGAAAGAAAACACAATTCCTACCATTTGCTATACCTGTGTTTGTACAAAAGTAGAATGCAATATGGAGATTGTTTACCTAAAACCATAGTGTTTTGTTCCCTTGGCCTATCAGGGCCAAGAATGTTTGTGTGTCAGGACTGTCAAGTGACAGTCACAAGATTTGGTGCAGTGTGTGCAAAGTTGAGTGCTTAGCAGATTCAGTTTTAGATGTATAAAATAGTATAATATAATAAAGTAATTAATTAGCCTTCTGATATCCATAAAGTCCTCCTCATCATTCCTCCTTCATCAAGGCCCTCACAGCACCACTATCCTTGCCTCAATAACCCATTTCTGTCTTTGCTTACCAGGCCTTTTTCTCAAGCAATGCTGCTTTCCTCCCGTGAAGCTCCGCCTTACCTGCTGCATTTTTTCCAGATCAAGGCTGGGCCTGCTGACCTTATCCCCGTATCCCTGTCGGTGTCTCTTACAAGGCATGACCTGCTCAAGGCCCGCCCCGACGCTGGTGAAGATCAGAGGTGCGGAGGCCGGGCTGCGCACCAGGGGCTGCAGTCTCTTGGGAGGGGAGGCACTGAACAGCACGGGGCTGGGGCTGGCCTGGAGGCCGTCGCCCCGCTCTGCCACGGGCCGGAAGGACATGGCGCACAAGTTCTTCACTTCCTCGTCGCTGGAGGAGGCGTTGTTGCCGTCGCCGCAGCAGGTGAGCCGGCTGACCTGCGACCACTTGCGCTTCTCTGCCGCAAACTCGCGGTTGATGCGCTCCAGCTCCTCCTCCGAGCTGTGCCGGTCAAGGCTGGCGTGGAAGAGGGCCCGAACCTTGCAGCATTGGCTCTCCTGGTTCTGGAGCTGGTTGGTGGCCAGAGGAGTCAGGGCACAATTCCGTCTTCTCTCTGGTGGGAGGAGATTGAGAAGTGGCAGAGCACATCTGGGTCCCACAGCCTATATAAAACGGGCGTGTTTCCTCCTGACCTGCTGTTTTCATCTCCTCCCAAGTAAACTTCTGAGCTGTTTCCCCACCTTCTCTTCTCCAGATAAAACACCCCCCAGCTGAATGCTTCCCTTTGGAAGTTTACAGACTTTTTTTCAGACCAGACTGCTAGATGTCATCCCCTTTCAAACCATCACCTGGAAGTCTAGTTCCAGAGAAAGAACACAGATCTGTCACCCACCTCACCTCCTCAAGGTGGAGAAGACACGAGCTTACAAATGTGTTGCTAGGCACTTGCCTCTAGCCAAAAATATTAACTTCTAGTGACCAGTTCTCAGGGCAGAAGAGCCAAGTTAGGCTATCCTAAGCGTCACATTTTTGGCTCAAATAAATGAGATCTGGTTTCTAGAAATAAAAGTCCTCTATTACAAGACTTGTCACACAAGAGAACCTGTCTTCAGTCACAAGCTAGGCATGCTTTATCTCTTCTGCTGAGCTCTTTTTAGGCTAAGCATATGGAGCAGGGATCTGAACTCTAACAGGACATGTCCTGCGCATCAGGAATTGAACTTCTGCTTCCTCTGCATAAGAATCTGCTTGAACCCGGGCACCAGGGCATACACTAATGACAAACTCAGCATAACTCAAGAAGTGCATTTACTACAGATTTCACCTGCAGCTCTAAGCTACTTCCTATCAAGTCCAAAAACAACAGCAGAGCACCTATATCTTCTCTATCAAAGACTCTCACTAGATGCAAGAATATAGTGCACAATACCAACAGTCTAGGAGGAAGGGAGAGAGATAATCAAATAATGAGTCCAGGGAAATTAATAAACTGAAGGTTCAAACTCAAAATAGCAAGGATGAGGAAACCCAGAACAAAGATGATCCAAGCGCAAAAGCATGGAATAGAAGATAAAAATTTAGTCCCAGCTCTGCTGCTGGCACAATTGTGGATCATCTCTGCCCCATGTCTCAGCACAACACATGGTTAACAATGTCTGTTTCTGGTGATAAAAATGCAACTGCAGCATCTGATAACACCAGCCTCTCCCTATGAGGTCCCAAATGCTTCAAAGGTGACTGATTTAATGCATCTGTTTGTGGTACATTGGGGACTGGGAAGGAGGCACTTGCAAGAGCACGAGTGAAAAGAAAAACTGACTTCAGCCGTAGTATCCCGGGATCCTTCTATCTTCATCCCTTTACCTCTGTCGATCTGAGCAAGTTCCTGGTTCTCTCCCTCAGAGTCATCGCTGTCCTCATCACTTGGGGGATAGGAGATCTAGGGGACAAGGAGAAAGAAAAGGCTTCATCATGAACACTGAATATTGCTGCCCAAGCCACTTCCCTCACCCTCCCCCTCTCATATCCTGGAGGGAGCCACCCTACCTAACCACACACACCCAGCTATGGCACCTTCCTGTGTGCACATCCTCATCTCCCAGCCCCAACCTCCCATCGTACCCTCTTACTTTCGGCAACACAGAACACACAAACTACTGCTGCTTCCACCACAAGAGCTGCACTGCCAGCTCTTTCCCAAGTACAATGAACATATCCTGCCTTTCACTTCCCAGACATGTAGCTTACAACCATCATGGCCTACCACATCCACATCACGTGGATAACCGAATCTCCAAAATCGCCGCTGCCGAGATAGAGACACATCCTGTCAACAGCACTTGCAAGGCACCCACAAATGGAAGTGGCACATTAGCTTTGGCCATCCTGTGTGTGTACCCACACTTCCCCCTTGAAGTTCACACACAATCCACCACAGACTCATCTTGCTTTCCTACAGGCCAACCCTGAGGTATTTAATAGAAATAAAAGAAACATGATTTCACAGAAACACAGACAATACTGTTAGGTTGTCCCCTCCAGGAGATAACTTACAGTACTACTGAACAACTTTGAATGCTCTAAGATTAACAACAACTCACATATTTTGTCAATATCAAGACTTTTCAGGAACATCTACTCTGTGTCAGCCAATGGACTACAAGCCACTTACTCAAAACATGTCTAACACTGAACAAACCTGCTAGCTGCCTCTTGAGAGGACTGAGAGATCTGAAACCAAGCTTTTATAGGTCAGATAGATCACAATGCCTCTGAGTTTCCTACACAGAGGAAATCCTACCTACCTTGCTATTAAAGTGACTTTTGTTCAGCTGCAAAGAGCCTACCTGGAAGTTATTAGATCAAACCATTGAACTACACAGCTTAGTATGTGTCTCTGGCAGCAGCCACAACCAAATGAGTCAAAGGAAAATGCAATACTTAAAAGAAACCTTTATAAGAAACAGTTCTGGAATAACATGATCACGGCAAGATGAACTCCACTATTCCTTACACCTTTTTATTCAGAACAACAAACATGGCTATCATTCTTAGCTGCCTCAAAATACTTGCTCACAACAGAATCCAGTGGCAATACGTTTCCAAAAGTTACATGCTATGCTTCCATTTTACACCTTTGATGTGCTGTGCTTGACTTTTACAAAGCAGAGGCAAGCACAGAGCCACGACACTGATTTGGACCCATTTTACCTTCACCACCCTGGGGAGATGTCTTTGTAGTGTTTCAGCCACCCAGAGACACCACAGAGCAGCTACACTTACCTACGTGTCTATGAAAGACACACTGCAGATGCAGAGAAACAATAATAGTTGACAAAATCTGATTGATCCTGAATTTGACAGCTATTAAATCAACACACCTATTTTGTGACCATCCTCCAGGACTGTGTTTGTTGCATTTTGTTCCCCCCAAAAGCATGCAGACACCTTTTCCCCCCCTCCTTCTTTAAAGCTACCTTTTGCCCCTCTATATTTACACTGCTCTTTGAGAAAACAAAATATCTTTTCCTTTCTTGTTAGTCTTTAAACTGCATTCTCAACAGTCAAAAGATGAATCAGGCAAGTCAGATTTGAGATTTATCCCCACTGCGCATATTCCTGAAGTAAACACAGGACGTTTTTTTTCCTTCTACAACTACAACTTTCTTGTATGCGTTCACACACATGCATCATTTAATAAAGGCAGCTGGCACTGAGGAACACTGCCAAACACAGAGACTTCTAGTTGTCCCCAGAGCAGGTATAATACCTTGTTTGTACCATGGCAGTTCACAGAGGGGACAGCTGACACTGAGGTGCCATTGTGTGGCTGCTGTACAGACAGACAGAGGTCCTGTCTCCCTTAGAAAAGCTAAGGCTCCCATTCTAACTGGAGAGGTACTGACCTTAGGCTGTGGCTCGTTCCCACATAAAAACCTTTCATTTGGACACGGCAGGGTTTTCAGCGAGGTTTAGCAGCTCTGTGTGGGAAACCTAGCAGCTCCAGTTTCTGTACAATGTGAATGAATGTCAATACATGGCACAGCACCGATTCCAAAAAAAAGCCAATGACATCCAGCACATGCAGGTCAAACAGCCACTGCACAATGTCACTGGCTCGAGATACTGAAGATAGGAGGTGGATTCAAGTCCATGACTGACGTTTGAAGTCTGTGTCTACCAGTCCTGGACCTCCAAAATATTCACTCTTTCCTGTGCAAGTGAAATTTTGTCAGCCCCTAGCCTCCTATGGGTAACTCTCCTGTACTGAGCCCTCCCCAGTCCCTCAGGCAACCAAAGATCAATTCCCTTGTGAGTTGCCTTAAACACTTTGCTAGAGGCTTTCTTCAGAGCACAGAAAAATCTTTCAAACAAGAGACTCTAGCTTTTATGTCCCCCAACAGAGAACCATCATTCCTAGTAGGCTAGCCATTAATCTTGTAGAACTGAAATTTTTTACCTGAAACTCCTTGCCACGATACCTCACACAGGCAAAGATTAATGGAAGATCAAAAAAGAAAGGGTTCTCTGTCAGTTTGGATAACAAGACTTTGCAAAAACTAAAGATCTATGAAATCAAAGACTAATGCTCTGACTGGCTGAAGATAAATACTCTCTCCCTTGACTCTTCCCAGGCTTTAACAGTACCCTCTCCTAAATATTCAAAAACATTTCACTAAACACAGCAGTACTGTGTTCAGGCCTCCAGCCTCCCCTATATTAGCCACAGATTTACTTTTGTCCAAGGCAGTACGGTCCCATTTTCCTCAGGAATTCAGAACTGTGGCACTGTTGTAGCAGAAAATTGGAAAACTTCATGTCAAAAGTCCCACCAGATCATGGCTTCATTCAGAGCACATCAATTGCAGAATGGATAGATTGAAAGACACCTCTTGGTATCACATAGTCCAAGCTCTTGCTCAAGCTGGAGCAACTGGAAAAGTTGCCAGGACTGTGGACAACACACTTTCTGCCTTGACAGGTATAATTGAAGAGAATAGAAAAAAAATCTTCAATTCAATGTGTGAATGTTTACAAGCTATGGCACAAAAGAAGCCAAAAACCAAAGGACAGCAGGCCATTCACCCTTCAGTTTTTCCTCAGTAAATGCACCAGCAATCAGCCTCCTGTTGATGAGGATCACTCAGTGCTACACTTGGGACCTTCAGCCCTGGCACCTGATGTGCCTTCAGTCAGGATAAGGACTCCTTCTATTCCAGACAGAAACATAAACTAACTTGCCCATCCATTTCATTTCCCATCCATCTCTAGTAAGGAAATATGGCTTGCTGTAAAATAACCAGATGGTATTTAAGGAAAACTTAAGAGTAAAGCTTACACTTTTGAGGGAGTTTTAACATGAAAGACAAACTAGGAGATAAAAGAAAAAAACTAGAGACACAAAAATGTGTATTTCTGATCACACTGCTGCTTGTCAACTGAGTAATAAACTGCAGTTGAAATTGCACAGGTCCTACAGGATGACATCACCCTCAAAGTCTAAAGCTCTGAAATACATCAGACAATTAAAAAGTTAAAGTGGAGTTCCTCTTGGTTTGGCTTCCAGAAGAGAAATTATCCTGCTATCATACAATCAAAAGCAATGATATTAAGAATCATCTGTGAGCTTACAAAGGATAAGAAATCTCACTTCTAAGGCAGACTAAAACTCCCACCGGGCTCCACTTAAAGGCTCCTAAAAACCTAAAACACCAACAGCATGGTTTGGTGCAGCAGAGGTATGTTCATGAGGAAGAAATAATACAAAGATACAACTGACCACAGGCAACCCCGCGTTCCCAGCCCGAATGAAGAATGCCCACAGGCTGGAGGGCATCATTCCCAATCTCCCTCTGGGAGCAGGGGAGGGAGGGAAGGAGGGAGTTTACCTCCAGGGAGATGGTTTCCCTGGCAGAGGCCAACACTGCCTGTGCTGTACATACAAGGCTGTTTGTGACCCAGGCTTGCTCACTTCAGGCTGACCACTGCTGGGAATCTCTGCAACTAAGTGAAGTCCCTTCCGAGAGCCCTGGAAAGAGACTTCACTAAGTTGGTCTCACACCCTGGTTCCTGGCACACAACCAGAAAGCAATGGATGAGCTCAGCAATGACTACTGGTATCTCTGTGATGGGGAACTGATTTCCACTTCTTCAGACTTCAAACTGGAGAAATGAAACCAGTAATCACCTCCCCCCTGCCACACTGCCTACAGAACAGCTGCTACAGACATGGGCAACCTACAACACAGGGCTCTGCTGCTGGCTCTTCTCCATTTCCACTTGGATTTAGCAAAAACACTTCACTAAATTTCCCTCGTGATATTTTTCCAGGTCAACAACTGGTATAGTTGCCATGGGACACTGCCTGATCTTGAATGAGGGAGGTGCCATCCTACCAATTATAAGAGACTGAATCAGAAAGTTGGAAAACAAGGTAGATGATGAGACACTGAAAGGCAGTTTTGAGCCATGGAACATTAGGAAGAAGGAAGGAATTAGTCAAATAGACCTTCAAATTAACGTGTAACTCCTTTCCCAAGATCTCCTTTGATTTTCAGAGATATTCAGTGATTATCAGGGAGAATTTATGCCAGTACATCAGGTTGGCTCTCTCCTCAAGAAAAGTTCAGTTCAATCTTCAAACATCCACACGTGAGATGTGACTGCACGGGTTATACCTGGGGTCCCTCAACAGATAAACTCCCAGCAAGAACCATCCTGGTTTGGAAAAGCTTTTCTAGAATATTTTTCCATGTTACTATGTTCCCTGTTAATTTTCACAGTAGGTCTGCCTTCAAACTCTATCCACCATTTCCTTGCAAATGGCTATAGACAAACCTAGGGCTCACAACCCTTGAACATGGTCCTGACAGAGCAGCTGTTGGGTAAATGAAAGCTGGGATGGGCCAGTGGGACACAGCACTCCCTGAGGCCCTTGTTTTCTAAGCCCTACTATGCCAAGTACAGCAAAATTCCTGTTGTAGGAATGCCAGCTTCAGCATGGGCCTGGAGTGTATTAATTTTCAGTGGTTTCACAGATGGGAGGGAAGCCGAGAGTCACTCTAGGTAGCCAAATCTGCAATGCTTTAACAATACAGTTATTACTTTTGTTCAGTGCTTACCATTCTCATACACTGCCAAACATGGTCACTGGCAACTCTCAGGATGCAAGTGGTGGCAGTCATTAATCAAAGAATATGGAAACCAAGCTTCTGTTCTGAGGAGCAATGACTGAACTGCATTTCCAGAAGCATGGGCTTAAATTGGGTTACCTAGATCTTGAAAGAAAGGCACAAGGCTTACAGAGAACAGTGAGGATATGAGTGGGGCATGGATGTGAGGAGGTTCATGCTTGGTCCTCCTACCATTTTAAATCCTCTCCCTCGTCCACCTGCACTTTCACAAATACATAAGTGTGTCTTGACCATACTGTCCACAGCTTCTGGAAAGAAGTGGCACCTGTAGACAGATCTGACTAGAATAAAGCAGAGATACACTACCCTCGTGCTGGGGATCCTCATCTGCAAGCAGAGTAAACAAGAGGACTCCATGCAGACAAGTGCAGTGGGGCTGGCTTCAGCCCTGGAAAAGGGTTCTTGTTTTGACTGGTCAAAACATGGCTCAGGCCGACACAGCTGATTCTCTGCACTCCTTTATCTGCCCCACATCAGTTCTTTTTGCAGCGGTCAGAGTGTGCAAACCTCTTTTTCAAAATCTTCCCCTGTTCTTCCCAGGGCTCAGCTGAGATGATTTTGCAGCACAAGACTAAAGATAAAAACACCAGAGGATTTACAAAATAGAAACCAACCAACCAACCCAAGAAACCCAGCAAGTCCTGATGCTTCATCATTAATCCAGAAAAGTATGCTTACACCACCAGTGAGCCTATGGTGCTTGAACACTTGGGAGTGCACAAGCACCAGAAACTAGATATCCCATGTTCCCCAGTCCCAGGGATGGGAATACAGCTGATGCCTGCAATTGAGACTCCTATCCATCCAGGGTCTGTTCTCAGGAACTCTGGGCAAATACTGTTACAAGAATAAAACTAAGATCATGCTTTTAAATTCCACCCAAAATAGAAATAATTACTTGCAAACAGATTAGAACAGGCTTCGTTCTACCAATGGCATAGGCACCCATAAAGAGGCACACACTCCTCCCATCAGGCATCACACTTCTGTGCCAGCAAAAGACACAAAAGGAATGCTAGCAATTAAAAAATTAGTCTTTAAAAGGCCTCCTAGGCAAAATCCACTCAGACTCTGTTCCTTACCACACAAAATACTCCAAATCTGAGAGAACGTTATTGAGTTTATTTATCCTCAAAGCCACTATTAGAACAAGAATCTCTCTGATTAAACAGAACTGCAGTCATGTTTGGAACCACAGTTTCAATGTTACGAATTTCACTTGTTAAAAATAAAGATAAAACAAAGTCACTACAGCCCTCACTCAGCAGGTGGATGGGGTCTAGTAACTAAGGTGTTACCACAGAAATAGAGTCTTTAATCCTTCAATTTCCTTCTTGACTTCCCAGACCACTGTGTTCCAAAGTAAGACCACTTCTGCAGCATGGGAGCCAGGGGAATGGTGCAGCTCCATGCTGTGATACGTGTCACTCCTTCTGGTAGCAAGAACTTTTACAAAATTCTCAAACCATCCTTATGCTGTTAGCTTAAGAGGCTAGTTAAGGTTTATAGCTCTGCTGCAAGTGACAGAAACCATACACTCCCCCAGCTCCACTTGTACCTGCACATAAAGTTCCCAGGTGTGCCACTTCCCTGTAAGTGTCCCACCAATCTCCTACACTCGTCCCACACTCAGCTTCTGCTCCTCACACACACCCAGCCAGCCTGGCCCCAGGTGGCAGTCACCTGCATGTGACAGAACCACACTATGAGTTTCTCAACAGCTCTGTTACTCTCCTTATAGCTTTGCTGCTGCAATGAAGAGAGCTGTGGCTAATTCCTATACAAGTTTCAAGGAGTCTCATGAGGGTGGCATTCACCTGTTAGGCTTTTTCATCCTGTGAGGGGAGACAACATAGCACAGATGAGAGCTAACAAAGAACTATATCAGAAAGAAGCAGCAACAGAGTTGTGATGCAAAGACATCCCTTTGCAAAGAAGATCCACTCCCTGACAGCTCTCAGCTCAGAGCCCTGGCAATCCCTGGCTCACACCCGGCAGGAGCAGTGTTATTCAGCAGTGTTGACACCACAAAGCGCAGCAATCCAGGAAGAGAAAAAGGACCCGAAGGATTAAAGACCTCCTTCACAGGGCCTCATCCACGCTGCACTGAGATACAGTGACTTAGCTCCATCTGTAATTTACAGCCCATTTGCTGCTAAACCTCAGCTCCAAGTAGTCAGCTTAAAAGCAACACTATTTATCAGAGGCTTAAAACCCTCTCAGAAACAAGAGGAAGACAGTACAAGGGACACCTAGAACTGGAGAGGCACCTCTAATAGCTGATCTTATCTGTAATGCATTTGTTCAGGGAGGGAGGATGGGAGCTGGCTGCTCACACCAATGCCAGCCATTCCTGCCTTGGCCACAGGGATTTGAACACAGCCCTCCCGAGTGACAGCCCACCCCACCAGCCTAGCCCAGTTACTACTGCTGTGATGGGGAAAGGTTTCTTTGCACAGGCCAGCTTCTCAGGCAGTTTTCAGCAGCTCCTCAGCATTCCATGAGTGCCCTCAACCAGGGAAGCACGGCTGACAGCAGCTGGCATAAACAACACATCTGGTAACAGTTTCTCCATTCCCTACTCAAGAGACTCAGAGGGCAAGTGCCTTTGCCCTGAGAGACTTCCTTAGCCGAGGAGAAGCTGCTTGTGTTGGGAGACCTCACTCGACACTCACCTCTGCTCAGCCATAAAGAACTACATTAGCCACATTTGCAAACACAAGGAACAATGCCTTACAGTCAGGCTGGAAAATACATTTGGAGCACATGAGACATTTCAGGCTTCTCCTCCCCTTAAAACCTCACATTAACCCCTCTGAGTGCAAGCAGATGAGAGCTGTTTCATCTCTGTGGATTTACACCAAACTTCTTGTGTTTTATCAGAGAGCAAACCAGAAGGTTAATCCTTTCAGACCAGGTCTTTGATCCGTCTGGTCAGGCACCTTCAAAGTAAGAGTTAGGAACAAGTCATAACTTGTAATGTCTCTCACTGCACCAGATCCTTTCCTGGTAAATATTTTGGGATTCCAAGTGGTTCCTAGTTAGGAAAATCTGACAAATGGGTTGTCAAATCATCCCACACATAGAGGATGACCTAGAAAAGAAGACAGAATTTGAATATTCACAAAGATAGAATCTGAATATTTACTCTTTTCTCCAAAATACAGCACAGAAGGCACAAAATTAAATTAGTATGAGGTAGGTCCTAAACAAATAAGAGGTGATAATTTGGCAGTGTGTAAGATGTGAAATACTGGATGTTCTGCATGTAAATACCCCTACACAGATTTGGTGGTGTAAAATGAACAGTTTAGGCAGAAGAAACTTATTGGGTTACTAATGCAAGAGGATAGGCTATTGGGGGAAACTGTAGGTCTAATATGGGATGGATGCTCCTAAATCCCATTTATGAAAGTGGGACACAGAGCACCATGGAATTACTTGCAATGTCACAAGGCAAGGGGGACGCACAGAGCAAAGTGTGACAGTGCTCTGCCAGGTCCAACTCACCCCACCACAGAGTGCTCCTGAGGCAGTGTCCCAGCACCACATACTGAATTAGCATTCCCACATATCAGTTCAGGGGCAAGACAGGAAAAGCTGCACTGCACTGCAGCCCTCTGCAAAATACCATTGAGGGGTTTCCCAAAAGTGATTGCTTCTGTCCAAGCCAGAACAAAAAAGGTTCTCTGAGAACAAAAAAATCTATACTTGGAAGCTGCTGATTTTTCAAGCCTCTAAATTATTTCAGTTTATAGGCTTCACACCAAATATCTCTGTTCTTTCCTCTTAATTAGCCTTTGCCATAGAACTTTATTCCTTTGGAATAACCAGCTCATAGAAATAAAGAAAAAACTATATTAAAAAAAACCCACACAAGAATAGTCTGGCTGCAGACAACTGTCTGGAATAACCACTTAGCTTTGTGTGTAATAACTGGGTGACAGGATATGGAAGGATTATTTTATATTTTTCCAACTTACATCCAGACACACTCTTAGCAAACTGGAGAACTTAGCTGCCTGTCTGGCACCTTTCCTTAAGATGGGAAATTCCCCATTCAACTAAAGGAAATTTTATTCTCATCTTATGTCCATATAGAGCTTGGTAGATTGTGTTATGCCAAGAAGTAAGGACATCAGTTAAATAAAAACCAGCATGCATCATGGAAACAATGTGACCCTGTTAGGAAGGAATAAGATGAGACAGATTGCTGAATAAAATAGGTGCGAAGGGGTAGGATCTTTGCGCTATCAGCAACTCAAATTGACTGATCTCCTTGAAATCCTGGCTCAAAAACAGGTTTGTAGCCCAGACAAATCAATTAATCAGCTACCAAGTAATAGTCTATATCCCTAGATATATCAGAAACTAAGGCATGCCTACTCTCATTGTGAACATTTATGAATATTGAGGTATTTGGACATCTCACAAATACCAGGCATCTCCCATTCTTTCATAAATCTCAATTTAGATAAGGACCATCTACCTGAAGTCAGGCAACAAACCTCAGGTGAACCTATCCATGAAACAGGAGACATGACTAACAAAAGCCTCCTCTGGAGACCTAAAGGCAGGCATTGGTTTCCTTTTCCTCCTTAGAAAGCATTTCAAGCCCTGAACTCAGAGTTCTTTTCATGTGGTCTGATGCTGGAGCTAGGATGGGGAGGTGAAGCCAGGCAAAGCTGCAGAGGCCTTTTCTCAGGTGTGTTTGCTGGGCACAAGGACCAACCAAGCCAGCCACGCAGTTTGAGGGAGGCAACCCACAGCCTACCAGGTATCCCTATGCCTTAGGGACACCTCCCCAGGCTTCACCCATCTCCTGGCTCACAACACTCATCCACAGGGTGCACGCCAGACACACAGACATTGATCTGCTCCCAGCACCCCAGCTCAGGCCTGGGCAAGCTGCAGCTCTCTGCAGCAGGCTGAGCCTGGGTGATGAGCTGCCTGAAGAAAAGGGCTGGGGGAGGAGAGCGCTGGAAACAAAGAAATAAGGGGCTGGTCCACATCAGCTGCTTTGGGAAGCACTCACAGAATCTTCTTTAGGCTTTTAGCCCCTGCCACCCTTAAATGACATTCTGTTGTGCTAACACAGAATAACTAGAAAGAATCAGGATTTGGATTACTGCACATGCAGCCATGTGGCAGCTTCAGCGCAAATGTACCAAGCAAGATACTTTCTTACATACAAGTCCAACAGGGAGTTTCCATAAGCATCCATGGTATTTCACCTTCCATGAAGCCAACAAGGATGGTCCAGAGAAGTAATCATGTGAGTTCTTCACAAGTGTACTCTGTTGTGCCATTCCAGTTCTGCTAGAGCTGCTCAACGGAACAACAGCAAAAGTTCACCTGGCTGAGCACTTGGTGTGCTGCAGTGATTACAAAGGAGATTAAAACAACAACAAAACAAAAGCAGACAAAAACAAACAAACAAACAAAAAAAAAAAACCCATCATCATGCAAGATCTGCTCCCTCTGCCTCAGCCAGCTCCCGAGATGTCCCAGCCTGAAAATGCCTGTCCTACAGGAAGTGAACCATCCAGTGTGACATATAGGCTGAGGTACACATGGATGCCAGGTCTGTGTCCAAACAGACCAGCCCATGGCAGAGAGGAGGTTATAATGGGCACAAAAACAAGAACACAGCGAGAGAGGGAAGAAACGCCTAGAGACACCCTGAGCTGTCCACGCCCTAGGAGTGACTATGCCAAAACAGAAGAAACTGCATCCGCACAGCTTGGGGAGCCCTGTGCCCACACTGGCATGGGCACAGCTCTGCACAGGTCACACTGGGCCATATGTCCCTTACATCGACTCCCAGGCCTGGGTCACAGCAGAGTTCGCTGCACAGGGAATGCTTTCAGCGCACATAAAGGTCACAACTAATTGGCTTTTCTCTAAATCCTCGCCTGGGTGTTCCCGCTGAGCACTTGTGGGTGGCGCTGGTGCCTATTCACAAACAGCTTAGCCGGCTGGCTGCTGCTCACCGGTGGCAGGGGGACAAGGGGACAAGCAGGCGCTGCCCAGGGCCGCGTCCAGCAGCTCCTGGGGCAGCACACAGCCCAGCACACACATACCTGCCGTGCCGGTTGCTAGGAAGAGCTGGATCACCCGGCAACCTGAATCCCACTCAACAGGAGAACAGGGGCTACAGATAAAGGCACGGGGGTGGGAGGGGCCGGCGCTGCCTACAATGTGTGTGGGAGTGTTATTTCCCGCTGAAAAGGGAATACAGCCCTTGGTTCCCATTCTGAGGGAGCCCAACAACACTGCTGTGACCCCAGGCGTGCTCCAGGAACAGCCAGGGAAGCTGGCCAGGCTGACACATTGCAGCAGAGCGGTGCCCTGCCCACCCACCACTCCGCAGAACTCTCCTAAGCACATGCAAGCCTTGTTTTTTACTATTAAAAAAAAAAAAAAAAAGTCAACCCACTATTTTGTGAAAGCCATATAATTAAAATAAATAATGACCTGGTTTTGCTTTCTGTTTTCACCTCAAATATGAGCTCTTTACGTGCTCAAGAAGACATTTAGCATCCCAAACAGTGGAACAAATTTGGAACTTGCAGGACAATGCATGACAGCAGGAAATTAAAAACTGCACTATCCAGCAAAAGAAAATCAGTTTTCACTGAAATCCCCAAATACACAGCACTGGCTTTTCAGAATCTAGTTTTTCATTCAAATAAAAAACAAAAATTGGGAAATACAAGGAAAAGTAATGAGATTTCTTTGTGCCTTTGGGAAGTGGACTTTTTTTGAGCTCCTCCATAGTTTCCTATCCATCATAAAGGCAGCTGAGAGAATGCCTCACACTACCTCAATTTCCATGAATGCCCCATCATGCTGTATATGCAGCATCTGCAATTTGTCTGAAGTATCACTCTTTGGAATTAAGTCATTACAGATCATCAGTGCTGAATGTCTGCACAGAAAAGATGACAACCCTTAAAGATCCAGATCTTCAAAGCCAAGTAGAAAGAATCACAAACCCATTATTTTACAATGCCTCAGGCAGAAGTCTCAAAAACCTAAGGCTTAAAGTGGCTGGGATTGCCTGTTCTACTCTTTGCCTTAACTAAATATCTATCTAACCCACTAACATACATATTTTCAGTCCAAATTATCACAAGCCTAACTTCAGGCATATTCACAGGTACTCCAAGAATCAAAATTGTACTTGCACACTTAGATTCACACGTTTGCGTCTTTCCTGCGATTACGACAAACCAGAAGCACCTAATGTAGCCAGCTGGTGTAACAGGAAGAAAAGCAACATTTCAATGTAAAACAAAGTCCTCCAGCTCTAGAGGATGAACCTGTGGCATCTGCTGAAAAACTCACAAAGGAGAGAAAACCTGCATACACCACAGCAGACAAAGCTAAATTTTCCCTGTGCCAAGCTGAAGACCTGTGACACACGACGAGCAGTCGGCCCAAAGGAAGGCAGAAATCAGTCTGTCCTCATTCAAAGTTAGCCTGAGCACTTGAGCAGATCTTTGAGAGCATACCCACTGTGCATCAATAATAATGCTACTCCACTCTTTTTTTTCTTTTTGGTCTAAGGAGAAAAAAAATAATGCTCCCAGCTCCACGGAGTAACCAGCTACCACAGGGTCACTGACTGAGGGAGTCACTGCCTGCAGCCTTGAGGTTCACTTTGCACAGCTAGCTGAATCCCCTTCACACAGGGAGGATGAAGATGATTCCCAGTCGCCTGTCAGGGCTGGCCAGCCAGACCAGAGTCTTTCAGCTGATTCCAGATACAGATGCCAGTAGGAAATAACTGAGATGACTTTCTGGCCCCCAGTGATGTGTATGCTCATGTACAAGCTGCAAGAGTACATGAAGAGAACTGACACAGTGGCTTTGCTAGCACCTAGCACACAATTCCCTTTAAGCAAATGTCAGGCTAAAGTTATGTAGAAGAGAAATACCCTGTCACCAGAACACTCACATTTAACTTTGTATCACTGATACAAAGAAAGTGACAAACATGTCTGTATTATCTCTGCCCAAGACCAAAGTGAATATGCCAAGTACATAAGTAATTTAACAGCTTTTGTTGATTAGAACATCAGTTGTGTCACCTCCAAAGTTGTTTGTGTCAACAGCAAGCTGGAATGAAATTGCCACCTTTAAAGTCCTCAGTCTTCTTTAACTGCATGTTCCAGCCAGTTAATTTTTTAACACACCACAATCCAACTGTTTCATTCTGATAACACCTAGGGCCACTAATTAAGGGCTTAGTTTGACTGGCAATGCACAGACTTGTTCCAGCCAGATGCTCCCTGCCCGAAGGAGCTTGCTTGCAAGCAAAGCTCAGAAAACAGACACCCACACTTGAGCCACTACATAAATAGCAAGGCCCCAAGAGTTAAAGAGAAACTTGGAAGAAACACATTTGTGTGAGAATCCCCTACTCCAAATTGTGGGGATGAAGAATACATTTGATTTACAGAAAGCTCAGGGAGCTGGTTAGAGAACACTTCAAGGGCTCAATATCAGCACTCCATCACAAACCCACAACCAAGCCCAAGATATGCATTTTAAAAGCTCCTTGATCAGCCTGACTTAACAGTTCAGGAAGTGCTTCTCAGGGCTACAAGTCTAAAACTAGGAAAGAAAATAATAAAGAAAATAATAAAAAACTATACTAGATTGTAATACTGGACAACCAACACAAAAAAAAAAAAAAAAAAATTCAAATCAGGCATTGAGTTACAGGCCCCTCTCACTTTGCTGGTTTTGAAGCATTCCACTACCACACTCCCCTGATCCCACTTTTTTCCTTCTGTCTCAAGTGCTCTGGAACAGACTTAGTTGCCAGCAGTTATCAAAGATGATCCCTAACCTTTGAAGTCAGATCTACTTCTGGCTCAAAAGCAGCCCAAAAGGTTCCTGAATCTGGCCTAATATCTAGCCAGTAACACCAGACCATTGAAGCAAGTGGTAGACCAAAGACCAAGGCACAATGCCCTCTCCTTTCCTGGACTGAGCCACAGAAGCTGAAGGTTGAAGAGCTGAAGCTCTTAAGCTAACAGGCTGTGCTATGAGCTCAGGAGTGGACATGCTGCCCCTGCTACAGGGACACAAGTATCCAATGGAAAGACACCTCAGGAAACTTGACATGCACAACTCCACAGGCTCTGATGAGATGCTTCCACAAATGTTGAGAAAGCTGAAAAATACCATGGCTAGGCCATTCAAGATCATCTGTGGAAGGTTGTGGCAATCAGAGACAGATGCCCAAGAACTGGAAAAAAGCAAATGTTATCCCAGTCTTCAAAAAAGGCAAGAATTAGGAGTCTGGGAACTACCAGCCAGTTTGCCTCACCTCAATCCCTACAAATGTGATGGAATGCCTCATTCTGGAGGCCATGTCTATCCACATGGATGACAAGGAGTAGCCAACATGAATTTACCAATGTCACGCCTGATACACTCAATTGCCTTCTAAAATGAAACAGCTGCCTGGCTGGACAAAGGGAGAGCAGTGGATATTGTCTACATTGACTTCAGCAAGACTCTCAACACTGTCTCTCACAACATCCTCATAGGCAAACTCAGGAAGCATGGACTGGATGAGTGGACAGAGAGGTGGATTGAGAACTGGCTGATGGTCATAATCAGTGGCAGAGTCTGGATGAAGGCCTGTCATTAGTGGTATCCCCAAAGGTTCCATACTGGGCCCAATATTGTTTTACTCATTCATCAATGACTTGGATGAAGGGGCAGATGCCTCCTCATCAAGTTCACTGATGTCACAAATTTTGGAAGAATGGCTGATACCCCAGAGGGCTGTGCAGCCCTTCAGAAGGACAGGTTGGAAAGATGGGCACAGAGGAATCTTCTGAAATTCAACAAAGGTAAATGCAGAGTCCTGCACCTGCGGAAGAATAACCATATGGACCTGCACAGGCTCAGGTGCTGGAAAGGAGCTCTGTGGAGAAGGACATGAGGGTCCCAGTGGACAACAAGCCATCCATGAGCCAGCAGTGTGTCCTGTGGCCAAGGAGGCCACTGGTATCCTGGGGTGCATTAGGAAGAGCAGTACCAGCAGGTCAAGGTGATCCTGCCCCTCTGCTCAGCCCTGGTGAGGCACATCTGGAGTGCTGTGTCCAGTTCTGGGCTCCTCAGTACAAGAGGGACGTGGGGCTCCTGAGTGGGTCCAGTGGAGGGTAACAATGATTATAAAGGGACTGGAACATCTCTCTTACCAGGAAAGGCTGAGGGAGATGCGCCTGGTGAGTTTCAAATAGGCAATAGAGACAATCTCACCAATGTAAATAAACACCTAAAGAGGGGGTGTCAATAAGGTGGAACCAGGCTCTTCTCAGTGGTGCTGAGCAACAGGACAAGGGGCAGCAGGCAGGAACAGATGGATGCACAGGAAGTTCCACCTGAACATGAGGAAGAACTTCTTTACTGTGTGGGCGACCAAGTCCAGAGAGTTTGTGGAGTTTTCCTCACTGGAGTTATTCAAGAGCTCCCTGGACACAATCCTGTGCCATGTGCTCTAGCATGACCCTGCTTGAGCAGGGAGCCTGGAACAGATGATCCCTTCCAACCTTACCCATTCTGGAATTCTGTGAAGCAAGGTCAGCTGTCTTCCAAGGCGAGGCACTCAAATTTGAACCCTAACTATCACACTTGACAGCCCAGCCACCCTTATCAGAAACTGCTGGCTGAGCAGGCTAACCCAACATCAGGTGAAGTGTCAGTCAGTCCCTCCCTTCCCACCATGGTGACTTCTGGTGAAAGGGCAATGGAGGAACACCTTCTGAGAGACACCAGCACATCTTGAGTCAAAGTCCTCTGAAGAGCCCTAGCTGCCAACTGCCTAAAGGCCAGCTTTAGAATGGAAAAAGAAAAGTCCATTACATCAACACCCAAGATTGCATATTTTTTGGTTTCACTTACAGAAGGCCATGGCATCCTCTCAGCTTCTCCAAGCAGGGGAAAACTAGGAGGCCCTATTACAGCCACATTAAACCAATTCAAGACACACCATACAAAAATAAAGCCTTTATAGTGGGCAGAAATTTCATCCTGAAAAGATTCCCAAAGCTTGGATGCCAATCCAAGATTGGTCAAGTCTTCCACACTTGTAAAAATGAGTTGATAATTTACCCAAGGAAAGTCTCCTGGGACTTAGGCTAATTTCAGTACAGTTGTAATCCAGAAGCACACCAGCAGCTTGCTTTACCTTCAATTTGGGAACTTCCCAAAAAAGTCATAAAGTGCTACAGTGAGTGGGCAATGAAGGAGATGAGCAGCTAAGCACACTGTTATTAAAGCTCAGAAAGCACTCTGTTTGAGTGGTCAACGTAGATCAATTCTTATTCTATCCAACCTTGATGTTCCAGGCCTACAGACCTGGTTCTGTGCTCTCACCTAACTTTTCAGTAGGTTTCAATGACAGCACACTGGACCTTTTAAATAATGCATTCACCATACAAGCCTGACTACGTACAGACCTGCACAGACACAGAAAGGCCAAGAAGGCTGAGTCTGGTCAGTGCCTGGCAGCCCCACATCATGAGGGCAGTACAGCAAAATGGCACAGGGCATTTGGCCTTGACACAGGGTCCATGAAGCACAGCACAGCCACCAGAAGTTTCCACACTGCTCACCCCGGTGACACCTAGCCAGGGTCCAGACCTGCAAGGAGCTCTGGTCCAACACCCAAGACAGAGCACTGCACACTCCATTAAGCAATCAGTATGCTGCTGCAAGGCTCAACCAAGACCAGGCAGCTGCACATGGTCCCCAAAGGCCCACAAAACAGATTTAAACCCAAGGTTTGCACATCTGGCTTTCTGCCCATACACATGTATACCAGTCATTGTAGCATGCCCCACTGCAGGCTGCAGACACAGCTCGGATGGAACAGCCTTGCAAACAAGGCACAGTGCAAGCTGAACTGCCTCTACTGAGCCTGCAAAAATGCAGACCACCTGTCTGCAGCACAAAACCTTGGCACTAACATAAACAAAATGGCTGATGCCCACTCATGCACATTTTCCTGCATGCCTCCAAGCATCCTGAAGGCTGTATCCACCTCTGAGAGCTCCTTCCAAAGAGTCTCACGGTTTCACAACCTGAGGTTCCAAGAGACAAACAAGAAAGTTAAAGGAAGAGATTGCAGCTGTAAGGTCCAGAAACACAGTGTTAAAAAAACCCTCACAGCCTCTGTAAATACTCTGTACTGAATCAATCCACTACAACCTAAAGCATTGCCCTTACTTTACTTCCAAAAATAAAACCTAACCCTGCCTCCCCTGAGAGCCACAGAATGTGCAATCCCTGGAGGAAGAAGTAGAGCAAACTTTGTTAGAAACAGTGCTGATGTTTCATCAAAGTTGCCATCAGCCTGTCCAGAGTGGCTGCGCAGAAGTGCAGCCACACGGCAACGAGCCTCTGTGTAACACATACAAAAGACTCCACTAGAGTCTGGCATACGGATCCCCAGCCCCCAACGCGGGCAAAGAGGGCTGCTACTTTTCCCAGATCCCTTCTTTTATTTGGGGCCAGGTGCTGCACTTCCCACAGCATCGATGCCAATCCAGAGTAACTCTGCTGATTTCAGGGGATATCCCTTGGTTCACAACAATTTTGCCAAATCAGGATTTGGTATTTTTTTCGCATTCGTCATGGCTCCATTTTTATCCTGTGGTACATGGCTCAAAAATTCCTTTTTATATTTGGCAGGAAGGGCTTAGACAGTTCTCATCCTGAATCTGTGGTCCTCAGTTTTATTTTAAACATTAAAAACGGATGTAAGAAGAATCTGGAAAGCTATGGGTCAAAGCAATGATCCAGCCTGCAAACTTCAGCTCAGATTCTGGCCTTGAGGACCAGAAGAAGGAGAAATGCAAATAAAGAGCTGAAAGGCATTTTAGGTAAATCATGTTTGTACAGTACCTAGCACAGTGAGGTTCTAGCCTGGAAAGGTCTGAGAGGCTACAGATTGCCCACATACAAAGGTATCTAGGCAAATGCCTACACAGTTAAATGTGAATCCCATCAAAAGGAAAACATTTAAAGAACAGACAGATACAGAAAGGTGTATGAAGACAGATGCATAATCTGAATTGCACAGGGTAACTCTGAGTGCAAAGAAACGGGACTTTAAGTAACAGGAATACAGCCTAGGCCGGTTCCTCCTGAGCACACTGGCTGAGAGGAAACTGACCCAGCATAATAAACACTGCAAGTTTCCAGCTTCTCAAGGCCCTCTCAGTAGTTACCTGAAGGGGACAAAACACAACCGAGACAAAACCGGCTTTCCTTACCTTTAGCTGGAAAGGTTGAATTTCGTTCAAACTCTGGTTCCTGAGCTTTTTGGTGAGGATCTTCAGCATGGTACAAATCCGAGGAGCCAAGAAAGGGTTAAGCACACACACACGCACGCATCTGCATCAGCCGCGCCGCTGCCGCTACGCTCGGCGGAGCTGCGCGGAGCTCGCATCCAGAGCCGCAGGTACACGGCGGGGCACGGCTCCGCACAGCCCCGGCTCCGGCCGTGCCCCTGCCCCTCCGCACCCCGTCCTGCAGCCCTCCGCGCTGCCACGCACAGGGAATCCCTCTGCAAAGCCTACAGAAAAAAACTGAGCACCAAACTTCCTCTGCCTTCCACCCCCTCCTCAGTTACGCTTCAGAAAAGAGGGAGGTACCAGCTGGCAGCGTGCTGCAGAGGGACGAGAGACACTCGGCGCACTGCGGGACGGCAGAGCTCCCTGGCCGAGGCGCCGGGCTCCGCTCATGGCAGCGCTGCCGCCCGGTCAGCCCCGGGCGGGCATCGGGCATGGCGCCCCGCCGCTACCGCGGCCCACAGCCACCACCCCGGGCCCCCTCCGGCCCCGCCGCCACGGGAAACTTGTACCGAGCGGCGCGGCAGCCGCGGCGCACATTGGCCCGACGGGGCGGGACGGAGCGGCACGGGGCGGGACGGGGCGGGGACTCCGCTTAAAGGGTCACTGGCCCTTCCCGGCCGCCGGCGTTCCTTGGGTCCCCGAATTGCTCGGGATATGAGGGACTGGCAGCTGGCTCTGCGCTACCGCATCCTGGCTCGCAGCCCGCTCAGTCCAGAGATCCCACAACGGGATGCCGTGACCTGTCTGTCCTGCCCTCCGATCCAGAGCCAGATTCATAGGGAGGGCTCGGGGGTCCGGTTTCGAGTCCCTTGAGCCACCCCAGCAGCAGGGAAGTCGCCTCAGCCCTTCCCCACGGAAACGCAGGCGCGGGGCCAGGCCGGCACCAGCTCCTGCTGCACCAGCCAGTCTCGGGCACGAGCAAGGTGCCCCGTTTCCATGGGCAGTCCCTCAGCACCTCCCTGGCAAAACAGTCGGGAAAGTTATCAGGGGCTGACTGATAGGCTCCCGGCCACTTTGAACCCACAGGAAGGCGCCGACACGTTTGGCAGCAGCAACAACAAAGGGCTTTCACCCACTGCCAGCTCCGTGCCAGCGATGAACTCCCCGTGTCTGGGTGAAAGGTCCCTTTCGCCCATTCCCAGTCCCTGAGGGCCAGCAGAGCCTTTTGTCCCAACCTTCCTCCTGGGACAAGCCAGGGAGCATTGCAGAGGTCTCTGCTTGTGTACAGATTCCAGGAGCGCAGGCTGGTTAACTGTGGGTTCCCAGTTCTCAGCCAGCAGGCCTGTAACAAGATAAGAGCACTCCTAAAGTGCTGACTGTGGGAAAGAGAGAGCACATCTTTGCTGCGGGGAAAAGGGCCTCGGTTCAGCTCCACTTAGCAAAGTATTTTTTCTTGAAGGAGTACAACAAGCAGAGAGTCTGAGCCAGAAAGCAATTTTTGCTTTTCAGATAGTGCCTTCTTAGAAGATGTCTGCAGTAGGAAACTGTCTCAGCTGTTAAACCATACTTGATCTGTGCATTCTGCATTCACACTATGGACTTGTTTTCACCTATTTTTCCCTGAGTTCACACCAAATTCAAATCACAATCCAACCTTATGACTCTAAGCCACCACATATTGCTACAGGTACTTCTGCTTTTCTTATTGTATGGATTAAAAAAACCCAGGGAATACTGCACACGAGCAGATTGCTAGTCTGGTATCCTGCATCCAACAGGAGGGAGTAAAATGCTAACTGAAACCAGAAATCCTCCATAGAGATATGCAATGTTATATTTTGCTAGATAAGAATTATTCCTGAGACATAACCAATATATATTCTAAAGTCCAACAAGTGAGGCTCTCTAATAATTTTTTACTTTTTTTTTTTTTTCCATATAAAGCAAAATTCCCTAAGCCTTTATTCTTTCCTTATTTCAACTCTGGAGACACTGGCAGTCCTTGTAATGGTCTGTAAGATATAACCCATAAACCACAGTCAGCTTAAATGGCTGTGTACAATTGCTTTCCCATTCAGAGATCAAGCATGAGGGCAGGCACATGCCAGGGCCCAGCTGTTTGTTTCAGAAGAGATGAAGCTGAAAAAGCTTCCTGAAACAGGGAAAAGCAGAACCTGCCATCCCAAGTGTAACACATCACAGGCTCTACCTGAGCTCACCGCACCCCACTACACCACAGGACAGCAGTGGGGAGCCCAGCCTGGGAAGGGGTTGGCTAGGCCTCCTAACCTGCTCCAGGGCCAGGCCTTTCAGGGCAAGCAGCAAAAACAAGTGCTGATGAAGTGCTGATGAACAAGTTCTCTTTTGGGGCACTTGCCATTTGAGAGAAACTAATTCAGCAAATCCTGCTTCTGCAACCTTTACCTATATATGTTTCAGCAAATACCTGCAGAGCAGCTGTGTATTTCATATGACCAGAATCATCAATCCACAGCATCCAGCATCTCTGAGTGAGACACAGTGACACACTGCTGCAAAGAGCAACAAGCAATTTAGCAGGCCCCCAGAGGAAAAGAAACCCTCACAGAAAGCAGAGCTACAGCCTACTGCTGCAACCCTTAGGTGATCTGTGCCCTGAGGATGAGGTTCAATGTGCTGAATAGGTTCCCAGTAGATGACAAGTCACACTGCTGCATCACATAGTGGAAAGAAAGCTTCCTGAGAGGGCTGGACATGTTGCTCCTCCACATACAGGTTGCAGAACACTCCCGTGTAACTTCTACCTGAGGATAGCAAAATATTTTCCAGGAGTAATTCATAGTATTATTCCCAAAGAAAAACCCAAGTCAGAGAAGGTTACTTGACTTTCTGAAGGTCACTGAGAAAAGCTGTGGAAGATTCAAGAATAGAAGTGGTACCCCCTGCCCCTAGCTGTATGTGCCCAGACTGTAATCTAGCCTGTTACTAGATCACACTGCTGGAGCTATGCAAAATTCAGTGGTTTCTGTTCCCGAGCATCTCATGTGATCACTCTGCTCTGGTTTTGGTTCCTGTGGGCTTCTCACCCCTGGAGTTTTGATCTGCCTACTGTGTTCAAACCAAATCTCAAATCCCAAACCTAGTCCACGTTTCCTCTGGTCACATGATAAAAGCATGAAAAATGCATCACACAATATTGAGGGTAGACCCACATGCCTGCTCCAGCATTTCTTGAAGAGCTCTTTAAGTTCCTCCAGGCCAGACCAGGAGCAGAAAGGAGGCAAGTTTCCCTGCAGGAACACATGGCACTGAGGTGACAGGGAGAGGGCAGGGGACTGTGAGCTGAGGCAGGGTGCTGGTTCACTTCCACGTGTTCCTGCCCACTGCTGCCATGGGGAAGACATCGCTGGATGTCTGCTGTGCCCCATCTTACTTTCCCCTGGAGACATTCCTCTGTGGGAATCCTGACCAAACAGTGCAATGAGAGACAGGCAGTAGGGGTGAGACAATGCAGTGGGGATTAGTTTAATGCACAGATTCCCTCTGGGCTGTGTTTCCTGCTGTGCTCAGAGGACGAGCTAATGCCTTCTGCAGTTTATGCTGCCCAAGGTGTACCACTGACACTGCCAGGTGCAAGAACAGGAATGTGTGTGGGTGCAGAGAGCCTCATTAGGCAGGCCCGGCCAAGCCTTCTCAAAAGGAGAGATGCTTTTTTCACCCTTTGAAGTCACCTGGGGATTTGCTCGCCCCTTGTTACAAGTGAACCTCTTTTTGGTCTCCTCTTCCCACACACCGTGCCGTAACAGGCTCATGCTGCATCTGTGCACACACGGATGTGCACATCGCGAGGCTGGAGGGAAAAACCAGCCAGGGAAAAGCTTCAAGTGCCATCTGTTGGGGATCTCCCCTCATTACACCGAGGGAGACGAGGCTGAGCTGGAAAAACCCCATCCGTTCCTGCTTGCTTATGACCCTAACTGCGTGGTGTCCAAGACAGACACTGGAGGTACTGCCAGCACCAGGCAGGGAAGGAGCATCTGCCAAGGAAAATGCTGAAAGAGAATAGGAGGGCAGGAGCAGATTGAAAGCTGAGCCTGGAGCTTGCTTGGAGGAAGATGTGGACCCAAAGCCAGGCACATCTTGAATGGTGCTCCAGAGCAGGGGCATCCACCAACAGATTCAAACACAGTCCAGTGTACGTAGATAAAAGCAGAAGAGGAGGACAATCCACAAAAAATAATGAGAATTGTTCTCAGAATAGTATGTCTGACAAAACAGACAAAGGGCACCAGGCCTTGTCCCTAGCCAGCCACCAATCACTTCTAGCAGGAACCACAGTGCATTCCTCCTGCTGGTGTGTGAGTGCTGAGCCTGTGGGCTCCTCCAGAGGGGATCATCCCTGGCGCGGCCCCTGCACAGTGCCTGCCTTAGCACAGGCCAAACCAAGCTGAGTCCCCACCACACAAGGCACAAACACCCCATGGCACAGCTGCAGGGGTGAAGCTGCAGCACACACAAGGGCTCTCCAAGCTCTGACTGTGTGGTTTTATACCAGGAGGATGGGACAGGCACTTGGGAAACAGATCCCACACACGAAGGAGCCCTTCACTAAAGCTGTAAGCAACCAAAGGTGAGAACTGCCCACCATTATCTTAAAGCCTACAAACTGTCCCAGAACTGAGCCAGCTGCTGCCATGCAAACACTTTGGACATTCAGGGAGAATCAAGAAGGGCTGGTTAAAGGTGCCTGAGGGTAACAGCTATTTGTTCTCTTTTACATACGTATCCTTCAGACTCATCTGAGCAATGAAGTACCTAGGATACGTGTTTTGGCATACGCAGCTTTTGACTGCGTATAGAAGAGAAAAGAAGGAAAAAGAAAATTGAAGAGATGCTGTTTGATAGAGAAACAGAGACTGCTCCAGCACAGCTCACATGACATACATAATAACAAGAGACAATCCTATCAACAGCACTGCTGGGCAGCCCCATCTCTGTTATAATTCCCTTGCTGCCCATTTTCTCCCTGCAAATTGCTTGGGCCAATTGGAAAGTCAGCATGTGGCAGATACAATGAGAGCCTGAGAGAGCAGGCATTTACACCGTGCTTCCCCTGCTGGTACTGCAGACGTGTGCTCCTCTGCAAGAGGGCCTGGAAGGGCCCCCTGACACCCACTCGGTATCAGGCTGCTGGGACAGCACTCACAGCTCAGCTCAGGCAGCCAGAAACTCCAGGGTAGCAGGGCAGCCGGGCTCCTCAGAAACACAAGCAAAGAGAAGCAATGATTTCTGCTTTGGGTACCTTCTTTCTAATCCCTGGAGAAGAGGAATTGTCTCACCTGACCTTCTTTCCCTCAAATACAGTCACTGCAATTCACTCACATCTCTTCCTTTTAAAATGCCTTCTCAAAACCAGTCCTCAGCTGGGATCACACAGTGCTTCTGAGCCCTGCCATGCAGTCAGGAGCAGCCAGTCCAAATATGAAAGAAACACCCAGTCTGACCCCACAGAAGGAGCTGACCAGCTCCTCAGCTGCCTCAGACCTGAGGTCTTTAGGTCGCAGACAAGAAACCTCAAACTATAATGCTTAGAAGGGCAGCAACAGAGGAAAACGTCCTAGGGTCCTGCAAAAATGAGAAACTTCAAAAGCAAAAATGCTAGGAAATGAGCACACACAGTCTCTGAAGAGGAAGGGGGGAAATATTATTGTGGTTCCTGGTCTGATGGGGGAAATTCCTTTCTGGAACTTCCTGGCTGCCCAGACAGCCTCTGGGCTTATCCCAAGTGTATAAATAAAACACAGCTTTCAACATCAAAGAGGTTTCCCAGTTCCTCTAGTCGAGCACCCCATCTAGATATGTATTTGTAAGCAGCTTCAGTGCTTCTAAGGGAAATTAAAAAAGAGCCAGGTCAGTATCATCAGGGAGAGAAGTTCTAGGAAGAATTTTCAGGACGTGCATGTTTGAACTTGATGCCTTAATGCGGGCACAATGCACGCATGAGGAGAGCAACAGCCTGGCTACACCCATGCTGGGCTATCCTAGGCAACTCCTGGCCACAGGGCCCCACTTTGAGCCTGGCCAGACCTCTCAGACTGCCATCAGGTGAGCAGAAAACACCAGCCAGCACTGGTGATATTTCACAGAACTGTCAGGACCCCCATCTGCTCCTTGCAGGGCAGGGAAGGCACTTTTGGGTCTGCTGAAGTCAGTGTGTGAGAAGCTGTGCTGCTGAGTGGCTCAGCATGGCGGGGAAGGCTGGGAGAGGAGCAGGAGCAGCGCCTGAGGCCTCTGCTGGAGTGACAGCACAGCAGAATCCTCCAAGAAAGGCTGGCAGGTAAAATACATGATCCTTAAAATAACTGCAGAACTGCAAATGACGGAGGATTTGTGGCCACAAACCAGCCAGAAGCAAACGTAAAGGGTCCAAGCATCCAATAAAACTGCACTGTGAGGAACAGAAAAAGATAACTTGTCTTCACAAGCCTCTGCCTCAAAAGCCCAGATTGCTAGACCAGCCAAGGAAGGAGGGGCCTTAGAAGATTTTGTAATGAGAATAAATCACAAGCATGCTGTTTATTCCTTGCTTTCTAAACTCTGTGATTGCACATTGCACCTGTACCTCCTCCCCATTCTTCTAGAGGCCAAGACCAAATGATTAAAATTTTATCACTTTCCCACAGCTAAGGACAGTTATTTGCAAGCAACTCACCAGAAATTCCACTTGAAACAGCTCTCTAGGCTGTGTAAACAAGGATGAAAACAGCCTTGGGAGGGAGGAAATGAGATCTGGCATCAGAAACCGTGAGCTCTTCATGCAGTCACGCCAACATTACAAAGGCTCAAAAAAGTGGGGCAAGCTGGCAAGAAAAGATGGGCTAAGACAAAGGGCTGATAAAGGGCGAGGGGTGAGATATTTTCATGGAGATCTTATCATCCATCATTCCCTCATTTCTCCGTGCTTCCACTCGTGAAAAGCCTCTCGCGTCTTGTCCCCGACTCCTTCCGTGCCTGCATTGCCGCCGGGCGGCCCCAGGGGGCGCAGCAGACCGCGGCACGGCGCTGTCCCGGCTCCCCGTGCCCGGCCGCTCCGCCGGGAACCGCGGCATGCGGGGCATGCAGGGCGTGCAGGGCATGCAGGGGATGCAGGACATGCAGGGGATGCGGGGCATGCAGGACATGCAGGGCTGCCGGGCTGCCCCAGCTCTGCGGCCGTGCGTGTTGTCCCGGCTGGCCGAGGGCACAAGCGGCAGTACCGCAGCAGCGGCAAGGAGCTCCTTGATGTCGGCGAGCACACGCTCGGGCAGGAAATCGCACTTCGGTAACCAAAGGTCTGAGTGTCTCACGCAGTCTAGTCAGTGCTCCAAGTCTTCACACACCGCCAGCCAGGTTGCTGCTTAATGGGAATTGCTGCCCCCAGGCTCTGCCAGCCCCCTTGGTGCAGAAGATCAGAGTGAAAGGATCAGGCCTGCCTCCAAATCCCACCCTAGGATGACCTCCCTTCATTGGAGTACATGAGAAGTAGGCATCAGAGCCTGACACAGGTTACAGCCACACACCAGGCTCTTAGCCCTCAAAGGGACACCAAAGTCTGGTCACACACCTGACTCCACTCACAGGAGGCAATGCAGAGAAAAACTCTTCATCTTAGCTTCCACACCACAGCCAGTATTCCTAGAGGTATTAATGAGTCATTTTCTGGAGTCTGTTTTTGAAAAAACTCTCCTCTTTCTCAGCCAGATCTATTCAGATGTGTTCTGGTTGCCCTCTAGATGGGAAATGGGCCCAGATACACAGCACAGAATCCCCTGAATAAACCTGCTCACGCACCACAAAGCCACGCATGTAGCAGGCGCGTGAGACTCCATCTCTGGGAGGCATGCATAGCAAATGGCGAGAAATACAGGACAGACAGATCCCATCTAAAAGATCAGATGTTCATCTCGTCAGTTCCTATCCCTCCTCTTTTCTCCCTTGTAAACCCAAGGGATGACTTCTGAAGAGCCAGATTAACTTGGTTATATATGGCAGACACTCATCATACCCACAGATAAATGGAATTTCAGTATACTTTTGCCCACTTCCTTGCTGCTAATGTCACCACAGTGCACCATCATCTCAATATCAGAGCTGTCCCAACACAGCCTTTGGGTGGATACCCAGGTCACATAGTGCACAGGAGAGCAGCAGTCCCACCAGATGGACTGGAGCTGCACAGATCAGAAAGGATACTCGTTATGTCAGCGTTGATCTCAGCCCTGGCCGTGTGTCCTGACACTAATGTGGTGGCTGCATTGACAGAAATGAAACTCAGGCTACGGTAAGAGTCTGGCTAAGGAGGTGACAGACACAAAGAGGAGGAAGAGCTATGATTAGACCAGACAGATGGGTCAGGAAAAGTATGTGACTGGGAGCACTGCAATTAGCATCCTGTCCAAAGGAGTGTTGTTCCTGCGTTTCAGTGCAGTTTGCTGCTGTCAGTCAGATGCTGTGCTGTTCTTCAGAGAACATAAAAAAGCTCAAAGCTCAAGTACATGCTAGAAACTTAATAGCACCATTCCCAAGAGATGTAGCACTCCAAGGATCAGTGTAACTGAATACACCTGCAGGGGTGTTCCTTTCAAAATGTAATCAGTCCCCCCATAATTTCATACAGCAATATAAGTGTAATCTTAAGATCTCCAGGTTTTACCTGAAGACAAAGGAAGTTATTTTCTATGAAGCCTGATGAAAATTAGCCAGGCTTTGAAACATTACTGGTTTGTATGGTTTCATTTTAATATCTTCCCTTTTATGTGACTTTCTCCTTAAAAATATTTTAAAAGTGTTAATTAAACAGAGCTCACTATTGTTATATGCCACTGTCATGAAGATAGTGATAATAAAACTGCATAATTACAACCTACTTTATCTTCCAGCAGATTTTTGCTATTTAGGGAAAATACTAAAGGGTCATGAACACAGAAGGCAAGGCTTTTTAACCAAGGTGATAGAAGATTTAAAGGCTCAAGGCCCATGTCCACAAAAAAAAACCCCAAGGTTCCCTAAAATGGATCTTGGGAGAAATCAACTACCTAAGTCCAGGCATGTTACCCTTAAAACCCTGCCTAATCCCCTGGGCTCATAGACTATGTCTATACCAGTAAATTAAACGTGCCCAGGACTGTTCTCTGGCACCGAGAGCCCTGGCACAGGATGGCTTGCACCAATAACATTAAACTCTTTTATCCTTCAAGCAAGGCATTTGGATCCAAGTGGTTGTTGGGAACGGCCCCTGGCCCACAGTAACTCCCTCAGTTGTGCCTGGGAATTGTTTGGAAAAGTGTTAACTGGCACAGGCCAAAACCATGGCAAGAATAAATTAAATGGAATCAGCTATTAATTTCTAGACGATGGAGTCGTACTGCCCCAGATTTATTGATACAGACATTGCCCTAAAATCCCATTCTGTGGACATGTATTATCTATATATACTTATATACTGTCTATAAAATATACATTTATGTAGAATATTTTGCTTTCATATAGAATACTTACAGGCATCAAGTTTGGTCTGCATAGGAAGCATTTCTTGGCAAAAGTGTGACAGATAGGTGTTTATGTTGCTGGTTGACCAGCCACCAGCAGTCTTTCCTTTCAAGTGTCTCCATTCCAAGTGTCCCCATTCCAAGTGTCCTTTCCAGATAATGGGAATTTCTAGCTTCTCAGACACTGCAATTTTATTGTGAATAATTGGAAACCTTTGGGGGAAATTTTCACACTGATTTTCACAACTGGAGTGTCTATTTGTCCATGCTTAGAGGTGTTTGCCTGGAGATTACCTTCGCTTTTTGAGGCTTCTGAGGCTGTGAATCTCTAACATTGTTTCATGTCTATCTTGCACATAACTTGGCAATTCCCAGTGTAAAGCCCAGGACTCTGCTGTGACTGAGAACCTTATGTCCACCTTGACAGACAGGAACCTGAACCACCAGCTCTACCTGCTCCTTGTGGTAAACAACCCTGCAGCTCTTCAGAGCCTGAAAGCCCTTGCTCTGTCCTGTCTGCCTGACATCAGGCACACTATGTCCTTTTGCAGAGACAACTGGGACATCCAGGGATGATGGGATTGGCACAGCAATCATGGGACCATTCCTGTTGCACATATAGGTCCTTCAGTGTGTCCCAAATTACAAAGTATGCTTTGATTTCCCATGGCATTAATAGCTAGTTTTCCCTAAAACTAGTCCAGCCAAGTCATGTGGAGGCATAGGGTACTTATTTACAGGCTTAGCTTTCAAACCACTCATCTGTAGATGGGATGGCATCCTCTGTCCATTCAGCGATTTTGCTTCAGCAGTGCAGTCTTGACTTCTACAGGAAAGAGCTTCAGCTGCATAGTCAAAAGCCCATTCTGCTTAAAAGAAAACCTTTCATTCATGTCAGCTTGTCCATTATATTTAATCATGTGCTTGTTCATATAAAACGATATACTGTGCACATGTTAGGTGCAGAGCACAGCCTCTGAAGGGTTTGGACAATATCCAGATGTAGGCTATGTTTCACTGTGCCAGAAGTGTATGAATCAGCATGAGCTAAAACTCACAGCCTTAAGACCTGACTGCCCACGGTGTGCGATGCTGGGACACTCAGAGAAGGCTGCTGCTCTGTGCAGTGGATCTGTCATGCTGGCATGGCAGTCTGAGCTTGGAAAGCCTGCTCAGCAGGACCCTGGAGCTGACCTGCCAGGCCCACCAGCCACACCAATGCCCTTCAACCAGCACATACATAATGGATATATGACCATCCCAGCAGGTACATGGGCATGTGTAGTGGTCAGGCTGGGGAACAGCACCCGTCCAGCCACACTGGGTGGCTCTGAGGGACCCGCGGAAGCAAAGCCCGGGGCTTTGTCTCCCACAGCCCACAGTGAGTGTGAGCACATCCTCACAGCTGGAGACCTGAGCCAAGAGCCGGAGCAATACGCTCCGTGACTGATGCCGCTGAGTCAGAAGGAAATGACCCAGGCGAGGTGTCCCTGCAGGAAGTGCCGCAGGGCAGAGCGGCAGGCGGGCACGGCCAGGCCGAGCCAGGCGCCGTGCCGAGCCGAGCCGAGCCGTGCCCATGGCCGCCCGCCAGGGGGCAGCCGCGCCCCGCGGCCCGAGCCGCCGCCGGCCCCTGGGCCCGCGGGAAGGACAGAGAGGCAGGGAGGGCCCTGTGGCCACAGCCGGGAAGGACCGAGCGGCAGGCAGGGCCCTGGGCCCGCGGGAAGGAGCGAGCGGCAGGCAGGGCCCTGGGCCCGCGGGAAGGACGAGCCCAGGCCCCTGTGGCCGCAGCCGGGCCCTGGCACCGAGCCCCGGGGAGCGTGGCCTCGGCCGCCTCCTCCGCCCAGCGCACGGATGCCGGGCTCGGGTTTGTGGCTGCCTTCACACACCCTGTTCTGAGCTTTCCTCATCCCGACGCAATCCCTTCTGGTAACAGTTGGGACATTGAGGCCGATTGCAAGACGCGTGTGCGGTCCCTGCCAAGATTTTCCCATTGTCGCAGCTCGCTGAGTTCCTTCCCCTTCCTCCACCCACCAAATCCTGCTGGGTTACTGGAAAAGCTGCAGTCCAAGTGTACCAGTGTCTTCAGGCCACCTATCGCATAAAGGGATTTTTCCAGGAAAGACACATAACACAATCACAGCCATTCCCGACTTCTTTGCCATTTGAAGTGTCTTCTTTTCCACTCCTGAAAAGTGGTGGTAACCTATTTCAACAGCACGCTTTACTAGAAAGGCAGTAAATAAATAAATTAATTAAAGTAAAAAATAGTTTGGTGGATCTGTATTCTTTAAGCGCCAGGACACAGCCGAGCTGGCCAACCCAGTCCACACAAACCCCACTCCTGTCACTAATTCTGTCACTTCATGATGACAGCCAGAGGTGTGTAGATTGCCTAGACAGTATCTCCTCCTCCCCACAAACTTTAGGAAATTTGGGAGATGCACACAACAGGATGTGATGGCACCAAGCAAACAAAACAAAATAAAAACTCTACACAAAATAAAGAAAAAAAAATGAACAAACCACCTCCCCCAAAAAACTGGGGAGACAATATTCTCTAGGATTCAGAACAGTAAGAATCAAAATTTCTGTATTACAGGGTGAGTTTTCATTTTCAAATCCTTGGTCACTTTTCTTTATCTCTCTGAGCCTCATAGTTTTCACTATAGCACCATTTTACCCACCTGCACAGTGGCTGGTGCATTCTGGTGAAGGTCATTATAAAGGCAGGCACTTTAATTACATGTTTAAAGTGACAATTGGATCTCTTTATGATTGTGACCTGAAGGAAAACCAGACTACCTATTAACTAGAGGCGGAGAACATTCCATTAATGAAGGCACAGAAGGAAGGACTGTGAAATTCTTATTCTCTTTCTTAAGGACAGATTATTCTGTACTTCTTCATAAGCCAATTAGTTTTTAACTGCCTTGGCACCCCAAACTGCAAAATGGAGAAAATGTATATTGCACAGAAGCAACATGAGATTTATTTATTTATATAAATAACACTGACAAGATTCTTGGAAATTGCCAGATAAAGCATGCCATGTAAGAACAAAGTAAATAGGACCAAGAGCTCTCATCATGAAGCAAGTAGGAAAATTTTTTGTCTTTATGATGCTGAGAAATATAAGGAATGAACAACCTTCTCACATTGTGCTTTTCACTCTCTTGCTGAGCATTCCCTGCTAGACAGAACTCAGAAGGACTCAGATGTTTTCGTCTTAGCACATCACACACAACCCTAGAGAGAGCAAAATGCAAACAGAGAAACAACCAGAAGCTTTCTTGTACCATCAAAGATGTAGAAAAAGGGGTAAGAAAAGGTGGCAAACCACAAAGTTTGCCCAACAGAGAGGCCAAAACAGGGAAGAGAAGTATCAAAAGCAGCCACAGGCATCTGAGAGGAAAGCACAAGTGAGTGGGAGGAAGACAATGCAATAATACAAAAATAAAGCCCCTGGCCCATTTGGGCATGTTCAGATTAAAGGGCAGGGGCAAGCCAGACTGACAACCATCTTGGAGCTCTTCCCCAGGGAGCAAGGCATTGGGTGGTTTTTGTATATAATAAAAAAGCTTTAGGCATTTCTGTTCATGCCAGCTCCCTTTATTGAGCTGGCATCTTCCCCCAGGATGGCTTTCCCCAGCAGCCTTACCTGAACCCTTAAGGCAAGGGCTGCTTTTTCCCTGCCCACAACAGCAGTGAGAGACAACATCCACCATCACACCTTCCTCCACCATTGCCTGCCCCACTAGACCTACCAAGATTTCTCTGGTTTTGGCCATTGTGAGGACAAAAGTCACAGTGTTTAGTCACATCTCAGGCAGTCTCTGTGCCCCCACTGACCAACACATGAGAACCACTAAGTGATGCTGGCCAGCTGCACTGCATCCTCACAAAAGAGCTCTCCAGGAGCCAGCTCTGCACACAGTACCTGTAGTGGTCCAGACTGGAAAGGCAATTAGGAAATCTCCCTTCTGTCTCCAACTGCAGCAAAAATGCACACATGGGAATACCCTGGCATGCTTTTTTAATGACTCTTAAAACATTCAGTTCTTCCTCTGCAATTCAGAGTCCTCTGCATCCCTGTAGCACCCACAATTCAAAGCCCCTACCCTTGCCTAAAACTTTTCTACAAGAAGTCATCCTCACAGCCCCACTCATTCAATTCTCCTCCAGTTTTGGCATCTTCCATGCACTTCTGGAACCTCAGGACTCCTCCTTGTCTGAGATCTCACAATTTAAGAGCAGGCCCTGTAGCTTTGCTTTTCTCCACTGTATTTGTGAGCTATGAGAACTGGACTAGTGGGAGCCCCTGGACTCCAGACTTGAATTGTTGGGAGAAGCAGAGCAACCCAGAAAACACGAGAAAAGCTGACAGCACTTCAGGCTTTTTATGCCTCCAGGTAGCAGGAGTGTGATCTGACTGCATCCTGCATGAAGAATCTCCAGCCAAACTGCCCACTATTCTTTAATGAGATGCACAAGGCAGAAAGGACACAGCCTGGTTTCTCCCAGAAGCTCACCAGGTTGATGGCAGAGTGCCTTTGGTCTAAAGTGATGGGAAAAGCCTGAGAATCACTACTGTTATTTCTCATGGCTCAAAGATTCACTAGGAAAAACTGGTCCCTTTGCTTTCCTACATCTGAGGAGCTTAGTTTGACTCCAGAGAGATTAAAGGTGCTGAAATGGGAGGGAGGGAAGGATCTTACCATTAACAAAGGGCTGGTTGCAAGTCTGGGGAAGGAGTATACTCCATCATTAAGATATCTGCGTTCCCTCTGGGAAACCTTTGACCTGAAGTAAGGATCTGAGTTCAGTGTCATTCTTCAGGCGGTAATTAAGCAGAAGGCTGGTGGAGGAAGCAATCTCTTCCATCTCTCTCTCTCTTGCTCATGTCTCCATAGACATCTTGCACCACAAAACAAAAGTCTTTACCTGTGCACAACCCTTACCAATTGCCAAGTGTTGGGAAAGCTGTGACTTCAGGAACTGTTAAGAAAAGGTCACTGAATTGCTAAAATCTGACAGCATTTCCATCACATCCAAAGCACAGCAGCCAGTTTGCTCTCTGCACCTCCTTCCCTAGCTACAATAAAGTGGGCAGCCCAGCAGTTAATGCTGGCAACTCAGAGTAATTGAATTTGCACAGGGCCCATTTCCAGCCCTGCTATTGTGCAAGTCTGGGAAAGGCACCAATTCCCCCTGTGCTCTCTCCCCCACCCCCCGAGTGAAACAAAGCACCCATCAAGCAGCAGGCTTGCTTGTCTGAATGAATTAATAGCTGTAGAACAACCTGAGTTCTACACAGGTCCATCAAAGCCATTATGAGGACTGATGCTGGCTATCACCCCCTGGTTCAGAGAAAAAAAAAAGGCACACAGAGGCTACATCAGGCAACTGCAGAATGACCCAGCCTCAGGGAGAAATTTGACATCATGGAGATACCTAACAGTAACATTTATCAATCAGGACTTACATAGACTTGACTTGAACCAGGCAATCTGGAGTTTGTAGCCATCCTCTTAGCTCCCAAGGCCCGGAGCCTTAAAGGATTTAAGCACCTAAATAACATCAGCAGCCTGAAACCTAAATACCTTTGAAGAGCAGGGCCTCAGGATTAGCCTGCTAACCAGAAGAGTCTAGCTTCATGCCACTGGGAACACCAGCCCTGATGTTTCACCTGATACTTGCAAAGAGGCAATTGAGGATTGAGAACCCACCTTGTTAATTAAAGCAGGGTAGTATCTTGCCTCTTAATAGGGAGATATAATCAATGTTAATCTTCTGGGCGTGCTACTAAATATCCAAAGGGGATGTTTGTTTTGCAATTTTCCTCTTCCTTAATGGCAGGCAATCGTAGGCTTTTCCCTACCCTGCACAATCAGCCACCCTGCAAATCACAGCTATAAATATTTTGGCTTGTTTGATAGCTGTAGCATTTCAGCATCTTTCAACTCGAGCTTCCCCTCAACCATTATTCGTTGGTCCTCATGGCAGAGCTTTTGAGCTGATGTCCTCCTGTGAAGCTACATGGGCTGTGAGCTCTCATGCTCTTTTCCTCACGCTCTGGATTTCAGGCTGATCCATACCACATATCTGAAGGAATAGCAGCAAAGGAGAGCAAGTTCCTGCCTTGGGTAACTCAGAGAAGATGCAAACCATTTGCCTGAAACACCAGGCAGTGCAGAGATGTCCAGCTCTGACTGAGGAAGATGCATGGGGTGGGGAGGCAGGGGAGGCTGAAAAAGCAAGTAGGGAAGGAAAGGGATAGGATGGGTAGTCAGGAGAAGGACACAGGGAAACAAGACAGGGGAAGGCAGAAGCAAGAAAGGCAGGATGTCTAGGAAGAAACAAGGTTTGAAATGTAGGAGTGGGATAACTGGCAGAGTGGGCATGGCCTAGAGTCAAACGTGAAGTCTAGCTGAGGAGCAAAGGCAGTTGTGGCTATGGATGGAAAATCGAGTTATCGATACACTTAGATTCCTGCCAGCCAACTCCAAAGTGGCCTTAGCAAGGGAAAAAAAATAATCTGCTTTCTACAATGGGGCTTGAGAAATCTCAGATACACGTCTGGAGAGGACATGTCTAAGGTGACTGGAGAGGATGAAACGTTTTAACCTGGAGGCTTCTCCTACACATAATGTCTGGGAGACTCGAGGATAGTTTGTTAGTGCAACAGCAGCAGATGGTGCCATTAGTATTTCTGGAGGGAGAAGGGTAAAAAGGGTGTGCAGAGAATATGGATGGATTGAAGGAAAAGCAAAGCTGGTACTGTTGTTCCTGGCCTCTTGGGCAACCACGGGCGAGTGGCCCAGATGAAGGCAGATTTGCTGCAGGCATTACAGCTAATGCCATTTTAATTTCTGACATGTCTGACTAATGGAAAAAGATTTAACATGTATTTATTCACTGTCACTAACAATACTCCAGCAGATGTGGGGTAAGGAGGATAGGGCTGATCAATGGGGGAGGGTGGAGAGGACCTGCACTTTTGTAGAGACTGAAATGTGATGCTTACAAGCAGAAAGACTCTCTCCTAATAACTGCTAAGTATCCTCTGCCATGAAAACCTGCTGTCAAGTGTCATGTTGAATCAAGGAGACTATAGGCAGAGACTGAGAGAGATCTTTTACCTAAGAGTAGCCCAGTGGATGGAAAGTAATTGCACTGCTCTGGCATTGCCTGAACTTGACAGGTTCTCACTAAGAACAAATATCCTTTCCCTGCTCATGAAGGAAAGGTTTAATCTCATTTCACTCCAGGTGAGTATGTTCAGTACAGTGAGTCCCTTGGCCACTGTTAGCACTCATGTGTTAGCCATGGGTGGTCTTCTGTCAGGTTTTAATCTATTTCACAAAGTCTGTAGGAAATGTGAGGCAGTAGGTCAGATGAGAGAGCAACTGGGTGCATCATTTTCTTCCCCCTCCTCCGATGTGTTGCAAAGCAGGTCACTGGCTCCTGTCTTGTGCTTATCCCTGTCCCTGCATGGGGAGCCTTGGATCTGCAGAGAGGGCTGGCAGAAGACATTCTTGCCCCCAGGCTGGATGCAGCCTTGGTGTACAGAGTGTGCAGGCTGTACAGATCTGCCCCTGCTTCCACACTGTGTGACATGGAAGATAGGCAATACACAATGGCTCCCTGCCCTCCCTTGGTGAACCTGCTCTGCCTTCTGCTGAAATAACAGAGGGGATTTAACGCTCCCTAGGCCAGGGGTGACCATGAAGTCCTGACTCCTCCAACCCAAATGGGATTCTGGTCAGTAAATCATGAAACAATAGGAGGTTTTTTTTGCTCACAGTATGCAGCTCTGTCCCTATGCTTGCTAGAGATGGGCTCACACAAAATGCTAAGATTCAAGCGTCCATGAGCACCAAGGGAATTCACATTCAGATTAGATAGTGCTTGGATGCTTTGGTGATTGGCACCTTAGAAATTACATAGATAGACAGAGCACAGTGGAAATAGATGGGACATTGCAGCTTTGGCTCTTCTCTGCTAGTTATAATTATTTGAGATGATGTTTCACATCACATTCAAGCTCCTGTGCAGATAGCAGCGGCAGAGAACAAGAGATCTCTGCCACCTAGGAGAGGATTATGTGGATATGACAATGTTCAAACCCAGTGGGCTCTGCCACGCTGCATTATTTAAGCCCAGTAACCAAATTTAGTAACCAGCCCCTGAGGCGCTGAGAGAAAAACACAGCTTCCAGAGCGCCTTCTCTGCAGCCCTGTTGGCTTCCTCCCTTAAAGGAGCCACCAGCTTTTCTCTGCCTCCCTCAGCCCCACCAGCCAGGCCTGACCTCCCACAATGTTCCCACAGGAGTGCCTTGCACAGGTGTAACACATGACCCAGCTACAAGCTGTCACACACAGTGCGAAGCCTGGGGAGCCCAGTGCAGAGGTACCTGCATGGGGACAATGAGCCATCCCAGCTCCAGGCCTTCAGGATGCAAGGCAAAGAGGCTTCATCTGTGCAGTGAGGTGTGAGCTCAGGTATAGACAGAACAACCCTACAGACAATGCTCAGCCTGTCTGGACCACTGGCTGCTTCCCAGCTGTAGTTCTGTTTTCCATATCTGTGTGTACTCAGGCTCCTAGTGCCACCCACTCTGCTCAGAACTGGCTTTCACCTTTTCAGGAGCTTTGCAGCTCCATCTAAATCTGTGCATAAGCATGCCTGCTGGTAAAGTGTGTGGACAGAAGCAATTTTGGACATACAAACAGGCTCAGACTTGTACTTGGGTGAAGACCTGTCCTTGCCTCCCTTGCCTACCAAGTGCTGCAGATGATGGAGAGAGGTGAGCACAGCTCTAATTCTCACCAGCTCTAGCCTCCCTTCAACAGCAGAGCTTTGTCACTGCTCCACAACGTCACAATGACAAACAATGGCACTTGTTAACCAATTTTCAAAAGGACTAAAGCCAAGGGAGACAGGGAGGCTTGGGCAGACCCCCTGCCAGCATCTCAGACTGTAGGTCACTGTCTTGTGTTCAGTGAGCAGGTGCTATGCCACAGCAGGCGCTTGACTGCCCAATTAGATGGGAGTGCCCCAGTCCATCTATGTGGCCAAGCTCTCTGGAGCAATCTAAGGAAAGGAGAGGTTGAACAGAGTAAATATTTAACTTGTGCTGTGCCAAATGCAAACACATGTGCACTGTGGTGTTTGTCATCACAGGGCCCTGATCTCGTACGTACACTTGAGGAAACACAGCTTAACTCCTCACTGATTCCAGCAGAGCTGGCTTGAGAGATGCAGAATTTACCTTGGCACGTGAAGGGGTCATTTCAGTAAAACCCGAGCTCAGCCTCAGGGAGCCATGAAATAGTGTTGGGACCTGCTGGTACCGTAGGTGACTCCTGCCACCACTGCTATTAACTGCAAGGCGTGTCCTCTCCACCCCAGCAGTCGGACGCCACTGCCTCTTAAAACTGTCTGCTGTCTCTTAGATCCCTCCCTGGCCTTCTGCCCAGAGCCCCAGAGGCAGAGACTGGTGTTTACAAACAGTCTTTTAAACCGTGTGCGGAATGAGAAAAAGGAGCAAGCCCATCTGAATGGCCCTGGGAGGGGCAGATCTCATCAGAGCTTGCACGGAATGTCTTCCAGAGCCACCTTTCTTCACTGAGAAGAAAGTTCTTCACCCAGCTCTGTCTGAGCTGTAAGGCCAGGGAACAGTGGCAGTAGTAAGGGAGCTCTCCAGGCAGTCAGGGTACCTGCCAGATGCATCTCCAGTGAGCTGGGCCTCTCAGGGTGCTGCCATGCCAGGAAGCATACAGCAACGCTGATCATAAAGACCAGCTTTGCAAGGAAAGGAAGATTTTGGGGTAACAGCTAGTCCACAGGGCATGAAATCTCTGCCATCTTGTGCCATTCGCAGACGCCAGATTGTGGATATTGAGGATTGTTCAGGCTTTTTGATTTCTGTGGTGGTGATGTTGTTGTTTATGCAACTCTCAGCCTGGCCAAACTCAGAAATGGGTTATTTATCACATACCTCGAGTGCCATAACACATATGGCCTATTGCACCAGTGCCCCTAAGCTGCCCCTACCCCACAGCCATTTTATCTGTAAACCACAAGCTCTTTCCCAGTATTCCTATTGTTCAAGTGACCAGCAGGGCCTGTACCAGCACTGGCCTCTGGCAGATGGTCCCGGCAAGCAGGCGACACCCAGTGTGAACTGAATTCTTCTCCCTCTGTGAGCCCCTGTGCCCAGTCAGCTCTTCCCTGCACCACACAGACCCCCAGCAAGATGCTGCGAGTCTGTGCCAGCAAGGATGGCAGTACTGGCTGCCATGTGGACACTGGTCCTTGGAGAGCTGTCCTCATCCAGCACAGGACACCAGACGCCTGTCAGCTGCTGGCTGGCTCCTGCTGCGCAGTGCTGGGTGTGACACCCCAGAGCAGGGTCATTTTCTGTAAAGCCAATTTATTCCAGTCCTTTTTGAGGTCCTTTTTCTCCCCCTCTCCAGGGGGAAACTCTCCAGCAGTGCTGTTGTGGGACAAGTTACTCTGCCAGAACTTTTTAAACAGTTGCCCATGGGGACATAGTATGCTGGAAAAACAGTCATTTAATTCTGGTGTGATCACTTCAGTTCTCGAGCCTGGCTTTTTCCCTCCTTCCCACCCTCCCATCCACTGGAAATTAGCTTGCTCAATTCAATTGCAAGTTCTTTGCAGCAAGGATGAGAGGGCTGTGGTGTGCCCTGCGATAGCCCAGTGCTCCTCACTGCTTTAAACCAGTGGAAAAGTGTGCAAAGTCAGCGTGTGGCCTGCTCTTGGGAAGGGATGTGACTCCCCAGCCCTTTCTGCAGACCCACATGGAAATACAACTGTGAAAATAAAAATAACAGTTCTGGTGAGAGCACAGCAAAGACTTTCAGTGGCCATGACTAACATTAAACCACTTGGCAAAGTGCTTCTCCCTCTCTGCCTTTCCTACTCTCCAGGAACCTCAGGAGGGACATAACTGGAATCTCTGTCTGGGAAAGGGGAGGACAAAGAACATGTAGATGCCCAGCCTGGGATTTCCTACCGCTACTGCTCACACCAGGCAGACAAGAGCCACATGCAGCAGCTCCAAAAGCAACTCACAGGAAGGGAAAGGCGTGAGATTGTTTGTGTGAAATGTATACATCAGGACTGGCTGAGGGCAGCCCAGACCTCTGCTTCCCTGGAAGTAGAAGCAAGGCCTGGGGTTTTGCCAGCAGTGTGCTGCCACCCAGCCTGCTCTTGTGCTAGGAGGATTTGTCTGCAGCAGCAAACATCTAGTCAGAGGAGATTTTCAGGATGGGTTGCTTGGCAGGGAGGGAAGGGGTGAGTGGGAATAGAAGAGGATAAACCTGTAATGTTCCTCAACTGCGGTACAGAAGCAGCCTCAGATTTCCTCCTAGGGCTCAAACTTACCTTGGCAGAGCTCTTATCTGTGCTCAGCCATGCTCACACACCAGGGAAGAGCCACTGCTGCCTGGTGCACCAAGCCTGGGAGTGCAGGCTCCATTCTTCCTCTGCCCTGATGCAGTTACAGCCTTCCTCAGGGCTGAGGTGGTGGCAGCTGAAAGCCACAGCAGACACGTGGCTGCAGCAGATCAGACAGAAAGAAGCTGCACTCTGGCACAGGCAACATGAGGCAGTTGCCAGTGGGGGAAACTGGCAACCAGTTTCTTAGGGGTTAGAAGTCTGCTGATTGCCTTTACACAGAAGCAAGCTCAGGTGGCAGAGCCCTTGTTGAGTAGTTGAGCTCTGTCCTGTCTCCTCTATTCCACAGAGCACGTGCCACTGGTGTACAACCCTTCACCAGATGGCTTCACCAGCTGTGGCCCATCATCAGCTGCTGGGCAGCAGCCTTCCTTCCCAGCCAGGTATCCTCTCAACAGCACTAAACTCCCTGAGAAGAAGGGAGCAGGGGAATAGCACTCTTAAAGCAGTCTGCCCTGTAAATCATGACCTCAAATATTGTTTGTACTTAAATCCAAAAGCAGGAAGAAGACTATCCTCTTCATATTTTTTTGTGGGCAGTCAATAGCTAACCTTTGGGACCCGGCTGCTTACGAGAGAGAAAATTTCTGAAAGACAGCAATAAAGAGGACGTGGGTGCAGGGGGAGGAGGAAGGCGGGGAGGGGGAGAGGAGGGGTATGTATGTCACAGCTTACCTCAGAGCCAGAATTAGAAGCTGGGTAAAAAAAATAAAATCACAGCAGGAAATAATGTGTGGCTTAAAATAGCAACATCAAATGGGAGCTAGAATGGGGAGTGGGTGGCATTTGAGGTTGCTGCTCTGTTCCTCCCTCATTGGCAGGGTGATTAATATGTCTACTCTACTTGTATTTATGTAACAAAGGGCACTAAAGGCCAAAGCTGCATTTTCACCAACACTGCAGGGGAGTCTGAATCTTTTCTTCTCCCCATAGCATTAAAAGAGAGGACATACACTTGTGCTTCCTGCCTCAGAAACCAAAATAACAATCTTAAAAAAATTCATGTTTCAGCAGTGCACACACAGTTACATTTCCACTGCTTGGCATGGTGGCACAGAGACCTTTAAGGCTTTGAAGGCATTCCTGCTGTCTTTCATGGCTCCCCACAGAAAAGGCCTGTTCCCAGAGAACACCTGTGAATTTGTTTGGGTTGTCTCTGGCTGGAGGCTGCACTGTAATAGCAGGCAAGGTACCACTACAAGTTACTACACATTTTGTGCTCATTCTCTGCATTTGCAGTGAATCATAGATCTCTGAGATGGGTCATGCAGTCCATTTCCTTGCCAGCACAGGATTGTTCCCAGCCTCGTACTTCAAACCCTCACGTTTCTCTTGGGAGACAGTGATTCAGACTGATCACTCTTCTCTTCACGCTTTGTATCCTGAGAACTGCATTAAAGACTTGAAAGCACTCATGTGTTTTGATAAGAAAGGGATGTTGTTCTCGCGTTCTTCAAGAACTGTTCAACCCACCACATCACTGTTCAGTGATGAGTGGCTGCAGGATGTATCACACTTGTTTTTTAGACTCCTCTGGACTAAGAAGCAATGCAGAGGCCTTCAGAGAGCTTGCAGTGAAAAGTAGGAAAGCATCCCAAGGAGTGCAGGAGGCTTGTGTCTCAGCTGGCCACATTCAGCACCTCCCACTCATCTGAAAGGCCATGTGCTGCCAGAATTCCCTTTTCTCAGTGTCTGGTCCCCTCAGAGAGCAAAGGCAAGAGCAAAGGCCTTCCTTCATCTCCACACACACACACAAGCCTCCCATCACTCCAGTTGCTACTATCCAAATGCCTGCTTGCAAGTATCTGTACGTGCAAATAGCTTAAGACCAAGTTTGTAGTGTGATAAAAACCTGCTGCACGGGCCCGATCCTGATATTTCCTGACATCAGCAAATATCTTTGACATAAGCTGGGCCATGCTGCTGTTGGAGGAAGGAGAATCTGGCCCAGATCTAATGCAAATCTTCCCACAGGCAAGCAGAGCAGCACGATTTGTTTAAACATGGCATGCTGGTGGCTGCAGACACAGATCACTCCCAGCAACTCCATCAACATGAATAATATCCTGCTAGTTAAATCCAGCCATGGTAAATATCCTCCACCATGTTATCCCTCCAAGCAAAAATAGTACCTGCATGGAAGAAATTCCTCAGAATGTTTCCTGTCTGGAACTGAAGCTTGCCAGGGACTGAATTTCCTGTGAGGCTACAGTTGGGAATGCAAAGCAAAGAAGCTAAGAAGAAAATGAGATGATACATATTTGGACCTGCTTTACACAGATCCTCCTAAGCAAGTACATTCCTCCCCCCCCCCCCCCCCCGCCACCCCCAATTATATAAAAATGAAGCACTTGGTTTTTCATATATGGGCTAGGTAATTTTTCATTAAGCATTCTTATTTTTACCCCACTGCCTCCCTCTCTACTAATTCTTTTCCAGCTGCAATCCTGTGACTTACACATCCTGAAAATGAAAGAGGTTGTTTTTGCCAATAGCAAAGTGCTATGCATCCTTTCAACCATCTGGAAATGGATTTTTTATTCTTCCCCTCTCCCTACCACACACGCACGTGCACACACACAACCGAGTCTTTGTCTCTCGGAATCATTTCCCACACCAAAGCTGATGGCCATTAAAAGAATTCAATAAAAAAGTTCCACAGGCATTAAGAGGCCGAGAGAGGATAAACAGGGTGACTTCCTGGGCACTTGTTCTCATCCAAACTGCCACCTCATGAGGAAGTGATGAATGCAATGGAGCATATGGTTCAGTTGTCAGAGATTAGGAGGCAGTTTAAGGCTCTTGCGGTTTTGTCCTGTTTCTGCGACAAACCTCCTGTCACTGAGAGCAAGCTGCCTACCTGCTTAGTGCCTCAGCCCCCCCTAGCTGAAAAGAGGGGTAGACTTTTTAACTCTGTGTGATGATCAATGTGTTTGTGTTTGTAACCTGAGCTGATCTCCAGAGATGAAAGAAGTAATCTGAAGTGAAAATTGCCATGATAACTCCGTGGTGAGCCTAATAGAGTCAAGCAGGACACTTTGGGAGCCAGAGACTAGACTTGATCATCCCTTGCCCAGAGGCAAATGTTAAGTGAGCCATGTCACTGTGCTATCCAGATGACTGCAGGTCTGCAGGAGGAAGCAAAGAAGAGCCAGAGCCACACTGACTGGTACAAACATGCTTATAGTGTCCAGCTGAGAATGAGTAACAGCTGCTTGCTCATCATCCTGATTTCTGTCACTACTAGTGTTCTGAATGCTGAAGTGTCCCAATGCTGTGACTCAGGGCTGTGAGTCATGGGGCTGTATGTCTCCACCGCATGGAATCACTCACTTGCTCTCTGATGAGATTGCAGAAATCACAGATCATCTTGGGTCTCTTACAGTGGTAAGTCTTAAAAATATAGACATATATTTACAAACACATCCTGAACAAAGTCATTCCGTCTCAAATACTGTCTACAGGGGATTTGTAGTAAATCTCAATTCCACATACACATCCCTCCCAATAAATCTAGGAAAAGTATGTCTTTTTTTCCTTCTGTAGACATTTGATTCCTATATCCCCAAAGCTCTAGCAAATCTGGGCTAAACAGGATGCAGTGCAGGTAGCACTCAACCTTTTGCTTCCCCTGCTTTTGCCAGTCACATTTTTAGACCCGAAACTCTGGCATTGTGGTGACACAATGCTTTTTGGCATTGTATCTGCCTGTCCAGGCTCTCCAGCATCCCTGGTAAGGGAGCTTTGATCTAATGGCATTCTCTTAACCTCAGTGATAAGCACTAGTTGCACACAGGGCTGCAGTGTGAGTCCTCTCTGAGTTGGCTGTCATGACCTCAGAGAAGACACCAGAAACCCCCAAGGTATCACCAGATCTGTGCTGACCACAGATACAGCACAGGGACAACTTTCTCATCTACAGACTGCAACACCAACCAGCTGCACATTCCAGAGCTCACCTCCAGTTTCTATAAATTCTCTGTTGACACAGGTGCAGTGAAATGGCCACCACTCCCTCTTGAGATGAGGGAGCAGGGGCTCACCTCAGCGCTGACCTCACCGGCTGGGAACCTCCTGCGCTGTCCACCTGTACCGCACCTAATCAGTGGAGCGGAGTACCCACACTGGCAAGAGTGGGATTGCTGACACTCCTCTGGTGGCAGCACAGTTTGTGTTGGCAAAAGAGTGTTTCTGTTGGCATATGCCTCTTCCCAGAATTGATTAAGTCATGCCTGTTTTTGTAAAAATCTCTGCAGCAAGGTGTTTTACTGGTGAAAAGATATGTAAAGAATCGCTCTGTTTGCTCACAGTCAGTCTGAATCCTTCCCACAGAAGTAGATAAAAGACTGCATTGGCAATCTCCCCAAGTGGGATTCTGTGTGCTGGGACAGGCTGAGTGCACTTCTATGTCTGAACTAATGCAGACAACCAACGAGACCCATACTAGGAAAGCAAACACAATGCTCTGAGCACAGGGACTCCCAAGTGATAGGAAGTGACTTCAGCACAGCAATTCCTCTATTCCCGTAACTCTCTGTGGGTTTGCCAACAATCCTTATCGTCCTTGCTGAGAAAGGAGAGCTCTGCTAACTGATTACATCCTGCTTTCCTTACTGTGGTCAGTCAGTTGCTGCATGCCAGAAACAGCTGGTATGATTGATAGATAAGCACATGTCTTGATGGCTCTGCCTGCTCTAACCACATCCATCCCTGCGACTACGAGACTGGCAGCTCTAAAAAGGAGTGAAACAACACACAACAGTTTTGTTACCAGGACTAGTTTCCTACAAACACTAATCCATGGAATATTGACTTTTCCCATACTTCCTACAAAATACTGTGGGTCTCCATGAAGGGAGCCAGGATGGTCCCAATCCTCCCTGTCAGCCCCCCAAAGCAGGACATCCCACAGACCAACAGCCCCTGCAGACAAGGCAGTTCAAGTGCCGGACCAAGGAGATGCTGGCCTCAAGACCCCAAGTTATCAGGCCCCCTGAGATACCATCTCTAAACGAGGATCCATGCCCTGAGCTGATAGGGTCGGGTCTAACAACACCACCTGAGACCAGCCAAGAAATGTGCAAGACTGGGCTCTTTAAGGACAAGCATGAATGCATTTGTAATTTTACCCCATTTTGATTAAAGCTTTCTGCACCTTGAGTTCAGCATTTTTGGATAGCCTGAAGGCATTCTTCAAATGCAATAGCACAGTTAAGTAATAAAATGCCTCAGGATCACCCCTACTCCAAGCACACTGCCCTCTTTTAAGCAGCACATCATGGCAAAAGTCATCTCAGGCTGAATTTCCCTTCAGTTTGAGTCACAGCAGTGTCATCAGGGCAGAGTTAGCTCAGTTTGTTAAGTGAGTAGAAGATGGACAATTTTATTTTGGCTTTTGTCTTTTTTTTTTTTCTGTTCTAGTTCCTGGAATCTGGTTTGTAGAAGTGGCCCTTCCCTCACTGTGAGCTCACGCTTTGAGGTGGGCAGAAACGTTCAAATAGCATCTTCTTTGACCTTTCTGGTGCTGAGATGCTTGTTGCTGCTTTTTTTGTAAGTTTCTGAGAAGCTCCCACAAGCCTCTGTCCCCCCATCTCCTGAACTGCATCTGCAGCATCCAACAACAGTCCCTCTGGAGGGCAGCGTGGCTCTCACAGTGACGACACCACACTCTTAATTTGTTCCAGCCTGTTTCACACTGACATTTTAGCACTGACGTCATCAGCTGCTGAAATTTCACTGCTGCTGCTAAGAATAACAGCCCTCTTCATCCTCCACCTTACCCCAAATAATTATTTTAATACTGTAGGGATCTAAGCTTATCATTTCTGACACAAATCAGGCTCTGGTGGTTAAAAGAAGTAGTAAGAGCAAAGCATTGGAGATGCTTTTATGTTCTGTCAGCCTAGGACAGGAAAAAAAACCCAACACAAAAATAAAAAGTGTATTGCTAAGTTGTAGGAGTGCTATAAAAAATGAACAGGAAAAGTTCAGAGTGATTTGTTTCAAAGCTTCTTTGTCAGACAGTCCTAGGCATTGTGAATTGCTTAAATAGCCTAGGCTATGGTCAGCCCCTTACAATAGCCCTTCCAAATTCTCCAAGGCTTTGTACTTGAATATTTGCTTATCCTGGTGCAGTGCAAGCATGAAGTACTGCCAAATCAGAATTTCCCATTGACTTTGGGGCCTGAACCAAATCCCATCGATTTCTGTGGGAGGATTTCTATTAACTTGAATGGGCATTGAATCAAACCTAAATTGGCAGTGCTCTGCACCCATTTGGCACAGTGTAGCTCTCTGCATAAGGTAAAGAATCAGGTCCAAAGACACTCTGAAATGCTTTAATTAGGAGCATTATTGAGGAGAGCAAGCTTTTCCATCATTAAGCTGATAAACTGAATTTGTTCTATACTTTTAATAGCAAAGGGTCAGATTTTCAAAGACACTTGGTCTAAAGATGAAGCTGAATGCTTACAGATTTCCAAGAAATGTTTGAAGGCAAATCAGATGCTGAGAAGCCTTTCAAATCAACAGTTCTCTACACTTATTTATACACTTTCAGAAATCCTAGGAGCTACCAACTGGCCTGTCTTGTAGGCTTATAATCTAATCAGAAGTTTTGAGATGAGCATTACCTGCAGCCAGCAGCCAGGTCTGTTCTCCAGTTGCTGGTCAGGGCTGGGCCCTTGCAGGCACAGGGAGCAGCAGCTGCAGTAACTGCACCAACTATTGCCTATTGCCCCTGATGCCCCCATCCCTCACAGAGGGAGAATGGCGCCTCTGCCAGGCACAGCAAGGCATGCACAGTCCCTTCTGGGCAGGGGTGCCAAAGGCCTCTAAAACCCAGACACACAGAGCTCCTGGAGATGTTATTTTCAACCCTTGCTGGGGAAGTCGGTGGCTAGCACAGCTTCCGCTCCAGAGGCAGAGCTGAACCTAGGCAGACCAACATCCTGGTTGAGATGGAGAAAATGCTCACAACTGCTTTGTTACTGCTTCCCCAACAACTCTGGGGTCCAGCATCATTTCCTATGCTGCTGCTGACCCTCTCAGGCACCTTCCTCCACTGCTTCATCTTTAGCAACTACTGCCTTCCTCATCTCTGCATCTCCCTTTACTGCAGAATAAGGCAAGTTTTAGGAGCTGGCATTTCTGATGGATCGTCTGGTTACTTGGTTGGAGTTATTTTGGCTGGCTATTATTTTTAATATGGACTTGAGTGTTTGGCATAGTCTTTTTCTGGAAAGTACAGGGAGACAGATCATAAGACATGAGAGAAAGACATCCCTGTTTAAAAATGCTGGAGGCTGCAAGAGAGAGAAGAGGAGAGCAGCATTCTCACACTAAGAAGCCTTCCCATGAAGTGCTGCTGGAAAGAGACCCAGATAAGGTTGATGCTAGAGAGGAAAGCAAAGAGAAAGTGAAAGTGGTGTCAAAGCCGAGGCTCGAGCACAAAGCACAGAGCTGGGAATGTCTGCTCCGACCCCTGGCAGCCCTTCTTGCCCGGCCTGGATGGGGAGCAGGCTCACATGCCGACGGGCTGACAGGAGCATATCTCTGGGCTGACGCGCCTCTTCCGGCACACGTCAGGATGGGCCTGGCTGGAAGCCTGAGGGAGAGCTGCGGACACCTGATTTCCTCAGCCCCCGTGCTAACCTCTTCCTCTCTTCCTCCCCATGACTAACTTCCCTCCACCTCCTCCCCTGCACACCCCCAGATCCTCACCCCGTGCATTTTTATGCACAAAAGACACTTGTTAAATTGCGCCACCTGCTATTGGAATAAGTACCAGGTAAAGAGATAGGAATGTACTGAGGAATGTGATTCCTACAAACCAAGGGAACAAAGAAAAAATTCTGCCCTATACTGGCAGGCACAGAAGCAGCTCTCAAACCATCTCCTTCTGATAAGAGCCCTGCTCCTGAGTTGGGGTACTTTTAGAAAAACACATTTAAGGTGCCGAAGAAGTTGCTTACTATAAACAGTAAGGCCTCAGATAGGCTCGTGTGTGTCTGGGGAGTCAGCAGGCCAGGGCATACCTGGCTGGTTCAGCTCCAAGGGGGTAAGCCATGACTTGGAGCCCTGCACTGAAAGCAAAGCTGTGCCCAGCAGCATTCCTGTGTGTGACTGGTAATGGTGCTGCCCCACCATATACTTTCTGCTTTCTTTTGCTGACATGCACAAAACTGCTCCCAGCTTCGGGCTCTGGCTCTGCTTCTGTTCCCTACCACTTTTACTGCGATGCTGCTGTCCCAGTTTTGAGTCTAAGCTTCCCCAGGGTGAGCAAGAGGGGGAAAGGGCCTGTGGGGTTTTTTGTTGCTTACCCCAAAAAGAATTATCTAATTAAAAATCATTGGAAACCACATGCATTTGCAGAAATGGCTCTGCTTCAGAGGAATCTCTCGAGGCAAATAAGTGGGTAATTCTTCAAGGGTTTATGAAAATAGCCTGTATAGTTACACTCGCTGGGATAAAATTACAAGTGTTTTCAATCCTCATACTTCGGGGCATAAGTTGATCCTCAGCTGGGGGCCAGGGAGGAATTTCCTCCCAGAGGATATTATTGTTCTGAGATGTATCTCATGGGAGATTCACATCCTCCAGAGTATCTGGCATTAGCCACTGGAAGAAAAAAACAAAAAAAGGAAAGGAAAGGAAAGAAAAAAAAAAAAAAAAAAAAGAAAAAGAACGGAGCCCGTGCCCTGGTCTCCCCGCAGCACACCTCGGGGCCCGGGCCGCCCCCGCTGTTGCACAAGCTGCCCTGTCCGATGTTGAAAGGGTCCCGGAGGTGCGGGAAGCGCCGAGCCGGCCCCGCTCCTTCTGGGAAGCGCCGTGACTCACCCGCCGGGCCGGCCCCGCCCCCCCGCGGGACAGCCAATCACCGCCCGCCGATTTGCATCAGCGCCCGCGGGCCGCTGGGATGGCAGCGGGGGCAGCCCCGGCCGCCCCTCGCGCCCCCGCTGCGCCCTGCGCTCCCTGAGGGCAGCGCTAGCATGGGGAAAACGGTGAGGGACCGTGCCTCGGGAAAACACCGCTCGCCATTACCTTGGGGCAGAAACGATGGGGGAATTCATATAACGAGTCACAGGAATACCCTAAATTGCCCGGATGACCCTCAGTGGTCTGGGGTGCAGGCTTCAAACCTGCAGCTGTCTAGCGACAGAGTGGTTCAATTCCACCTTTCGGGCGGGGCGGCCGGGCCGGGATCCTGCCCGGCCCATCCCTTTTGTCCCGGCAGTGCCGAGCCCGGCCGTCCTCAGGGAAAAGGGCAATGCTCGCCGCGCTGTCCCCAAGTGTCACCGCACGTTTCGTTTTCTCTTCTTCCACTTTATTCCCACTGCACTGGACTGCTGCAATGGCAGCGTGCCAGGCACAGCCGAAGGACAATTCACGTTTTAATTGGATTTTTCAGCTAAGCAGATCTTTGTTAAACTGTGTCACATGTCCTACAAGAACAGAAAAGAAGTAAATAACAGAAGTCATTCTCTAGATCTGCTCCATATTGACGATAACCCATCTCCCACCCACGCTGCAACAAAGATGCTTCACTTCAGCAGCAAGCACGGGTGCTAATAATGTCACCCAGCCCCACGAAAAATAAAGGTTAGCGTCAAGCTAAAAAACATATTCTTCAAGCAGAAGGCATTTATTTTGTGATATCCTGTTGCAACAACTCTCCAGTTGATGATTTGTGGAGCCTCTAGTTAGGATGAGACCCCAGCCAGCCCCACCGCAGGGGACAGCGAGGATTGGAAGGGCAATTTCACATTATCTCCCAGCCCCACAGGCAGGGAGGGCAATTCTGCCTGGTGAATAACAGGGTATTTTCACATTATCTCCCGGCCCCACAGGCAGGAAGGGCAGTTCTGCCTGGTGAATTACAGAATACTGAGTGAATTATCAGATCTCCAGCGTTCCTGTGTGCTTTTGGAGGGGCACAGTGCCATCCGGAGTTAAGTAGGTAGGCACCCCTGAGGATCTAAGCCAGAGTGACTGTGCTTTCTTTACATGGAATGAGTCACTCCAGCTGAAGGCCTAGGAGAAGGGAAGGGCACAGGGAGCCCTGAGACCATTGCTGATGGCTGCTACTGCTTCGAGCCTGCAGACCCCTGAGCTGGCTGGGGAGGAGCAGCCTTGGTGCCACCAAGGCATGTTGCTCCAGGAACACACAGTCCTGTGACGGGAAATCTGAGGGGACAAGCCCCTCTGAAGCTCCCACAGTGTGTGCCAACTTCTCTGTGGCTTTGCAGATGTGCGTGCACAGCTGGGAGCGCTCCCAGTCCCAGATGGCCATCTCTGTGCTCCACACCACTCTGCCTGCCAGCCAGCCTGCTCTGCCCATAATGAACTTTCTATGTGGAATTTCTCTGCGGCCTCAGAAATTGGTATCTGCTCTGCAGTTTGGCTGGGGGGGGTTGTTTTGGGGGTGAGGGGGAGAGTTGGAAAGGCCTTTGCCCAGTAGTGGGCAGCTGAGAATGTTAGTGCTCCATGTCAGTTACCAAGCAGAACATAATACAGCTCTTTCATGTGGTGTTTATAACTGAACACGCTGTTTTGTGTCAGCCTGATTTTTTTTTTCCTTCCAAGAAGTAGTTTTGGATTAAATTATGACAATTACATTCTTATATTCACACACACACACCCCCGCCAGCTCCCACCCTTGCCCTGCGTGCACACAAACACAAACGGGAATTATGTGCTCTGAGCGTGATTTGAACTCCACAGCCTGGGATCTGTGCCTAGCATTGAGTTCACTTTTTTTTCCTCCACAACAAAAAGGCCACATCTACTCGCTACTCTTTCATTGCCTCAGGCAAAAGTAGGATGGTCAGATTGCTAGTGTGGGTGATTTGTCCCTCATGGAGCTGATGGCCATGAGACTTCCAGGCACGAGAGGAGAGGCTGGGGAGATTGTGGCAAGCAGTGCAGGGACCTGGCTTTGTGAAATCCCTTGTGAATCCCTGCTTGGAGCTGCCTACACTCCCCCAGCCTGGCTCCCACACCTGGGCAGTGCCTCATCTGGTGGGTAACACAGGCACACGACAGGAAGCGATCCTGCTTTTCTGGGCTGTGCCTGGCAGGGCTGCACCTCTGGCACGTGGCTGAATGCAGGGAAACACAGGTGTTCATTAGGACAGGGGACATGGCAAGGCTGCTCTTGCAGCCTTTAGCTGACACAGTGGGTGGGACAAGGCCCTAGGAAACAGGGCACCCTATATTTCAGTGCTGTTTTTTTAAACACTGGTTGGAGGAGAACACCAGTGTGGAGACCCGTGTAGATGATCTGTCCGTAGGAGGGACATTTTGTACAATGCCATCCATGTCCTGTCTGAGTCAGCTTTGCTTGGAGTCACTATTAGTCAGGCAAAGCTTCCAGTGTTTCAACCTGAATGTCACTTTCTTCCCTGACAAAGGGCCAAATTAAGAGGAGCCAAAGCCCTCAGCACTGGTTAAAAGGCAATCCAGGGGTTACTCAGAGCCAAAATGCACGAGAGCCTGGCTCCTTAGTTAAATGTAATCTGCCTCCTGTTGTTTTCCCCATGGAGTCAGAGCACGGTGAGGAGGATGTGCTGGTGACAGATGGCTGACGCGACTCGCTAAGCGTACGGGTGACTGGGCTGTGACTCAGCAAGTGTTTGGTTACAAGAGACTGGGAGCATGTGCTTTTGCACTGGGAACAGTGGTCCTAGCTGGATCTCCTCCTGGGAGGATCAGCCATGGGCTGTCCTGTGACTGCCATCTTCCATGGGAGGAAAGCAGGCACATGTGGCCTATTAGAACAGAAAGTCAGGCTCCTAAATTACTGTTTACACTTGCAGTGGATAATGTCTGAGTGTGTATAAATACATGACCTGCCAGTGGTGCTCAGATGTCCTACTGGCCTTCAGAAAGGAAACATCCTGGCCTAAATTACCATCTTGCTCAGAGGGAGTAGGACTCGGAATTGCAGTTGAGTCACTAGAGGGGGACAAAGACCTAGCCAGGGTATGCATCCATCTACCACTTCCCCTAGCTGCAGCTGTGGGAGACACCTTGGAGAGGCAGCTGCAGAGATGGCCCTGGTCCTTCCCAGGTTTGAAGGTGCCCAATTGCAGGAACAGTTTTCAGGAGGCTGAGCATGCAGGTGGGGACCAGCAATGCTTTGTGGAAATGAAGCTACTCCTTTTCCCCCAGAAGCATGATGGCACATGTATGAGCATGAGTAGGTCAGCAGCCTTTTTGTTGGCTCTTCCAGCATTTCTCCCTACCTAGAGCCAGCTGGTCCATAGATAGCCTGGGCTTTCAAAGGCTAAATTCCAGGCATTGCACAGCACAAGACAGTGTCACCTGGGCAGAGGGCACAGACAATCATGTATGGTTACAGGCACATGCCATTTTCCTCCTCTCTCTTTCATGAATGGAGAAGAGCTGAATTCCCAGGTCTGGGTGGGTGCCAGGTGTTATTGCTGTCTCTGGGAGCTAAAGACGTCATGGAAATATTGGAGGACTTGAGCAGAGCGTACCTGTGTGCATCCCACACATGCATGGAGAGCCCAAGTGGCCCTGGCAAGCAACAGGGCACTGCTTGCTAGTGACACATTGCCCTGGAGTGCTTAAAAGCTATCCCACACAGTGTCCTGGGGAAATGGAGACCGTAATGACTCACAGGAATGGATCTGACAGGAGCCCTCAGCCCAGCCAGGCTGTGTGTGGAACCAAGACACTCCTGTTTTCTCCCCTCCAGCATACTTCCCTGACCAAATCCAGGACTGAGCTATTTGGCTCTGATTGGAGCTGGTCAGAACATGTTTTTCTTTTCTTCTCTTCTCTTTTCCTCTCCTTCACCCTTTGGAAAATGTTGACATTTCAGCAAAGGGCTGAAAAACCAAACCCTGAATATTTTCCATTGGAAAACGCTGGGGGAAAGGGAGAGGAATAATCCCCAAACTGCCAACAATCAAATCTCTTTTGCTTTTAAGGCTTTTGGGTTTCTGCAAGGGAGGCATGTTTGGAGGTCACTGAACACTTTTTATGAAAATATCTCTTCTCTTAAAACCAAATTTTTCACTAGAAGTGTTCCAACTGGCATCATTTTCACTGGTGATGGTTTGGACACTCTCTACATCTAATTTTGGAAAGACCTGAAGAAAATTCAATTCTTTTTATTGGAATATAAGGCACAAATGACACTCCCACAGCACAATTGATACTGAGAATTTGTATTCTCAGTATCACGACACTATACCCTGATAGTCTTTCTTTTTAAAGACCGCTGTTCACACAAACATCAGAAGCAAGTTTGGAACCTGGTCTCTGGAAGCACTAGAGCTCCAGCTGACTTGCCTCAGATCTCAGAGCACTTTCCTGAAGGGAACCTAGTTTCACAAGGTCACATCAAAGGCTGCAAAGGAAGCAATATGCATGAAAGATGTGTTACCTGGAACTATCCCTTGAGTAACTGATAGCACAGAACACTTACAAAGAGTTTTGTTCTGATGTCTTCAGCTGACTTACATTTCTGTTTGAGTTGTAATGTAGACCTGAAACATGTTTCATCTTGGTTTTGCATATTATTTTGCTTTCCTGTAAGCTAAAAATAAAAAAGGGACAGTGTTGGCCTAACAGAACACACATATTTGGAGGAGATGAATTATGCCCTAAAACCTTCACTAAATGTGGCTAATAGCAGGTTAGAGTTTATAAAAGGAAAGATCTTAAAATGGGCACACAGTGGTCATAAATAAATTGAGGCTGCAGACTTGCAGAAACCTTCAAAACAACAGCAGAGTAAAGTTCAGAATAACCTCCAAAGAAAAGCAATAGGAATGAAAAGCTCAACTGTTTGAAGACAGATTTTTATCAGTTGTGGGATATCATGACAGCAAAGGAATAGATTCAATCACACAGACAATCCTTTTAATTTGTCATGCCCCTTACCCCATTATTTTCCATGCTGAAGCTTTTCAGTTACTATTTACATACTCTCTGGTATGATTTAGCAATTGCACTACTGCACTTCATTCTGATTTAATACAGCTCCCTGTCTCCTGTCACTCCCAGGTTTTTCTGAACTAACCACACCTGTGTTTGAATTCAGTTCAGCACCAAAAAAGGGGCATATTTGACTTCATCAAATCCCTGTTTTTATTCTTTTCAGTTTAGGAACATGTCATTGTAATTGTTAAAGCTCATAAAACAGTGGCTTTAGAAAGATAATGATGCCAAATCTGCTTTAGACCTCACTTTTGTTCGTTGGGGACAACTAAATTGCATGTTGATAAAAGGAACAGGTACCGAATGTCTCTGATAACTTAGTGGCAAGAAATACAGAGGAACTGCATTGATGCTGCACATGCTTTGCCATATTTTTAAAGATAACTTTTTACTTAAAGAACCTTACTCTTGAATTAATAAAGTCAAAAGATCAAGAGTTTTAACCCCTGGCCTTGGAAACACAACTGCATGCAAGAAGCCATGGCAGAATCCTGAGGAAGTGCCATCTGGAGCTGCAGAGCTGTAAGTAGCCTTTGGAAAGCCCTACACACAGAGCTGAGATGTAGCTATGAGCTGTCCTTGCTCCCATCAGTACTGCAGGGGCAGATGCAGAAACGAGGAGATCCCAAGTAAGAAGATAAAGAGTCAAATGAATCACCCTGTCACTGTGTGAAATGCACTCACTGGGAGAGCAAACAGATTAAGCCAGGGCTCACGACTGTTAACATTCACAGAAACATGTTCCACAAATTCTGCTTTCAGAGAAAAACTGGATTCTAGCTTCCTTCTGGTAACTTAAAGAGGCAACAATCTGTTCATATGACCTTCAGATTGGGCTGGTACAGTGACTGAATCCTACAGTAAAAACTGAAGAATAGCCTTTGGAGTAGAGCAATGGCTCCCCCCACCCAGCACTCTGCTCCCAACTAGGGCATGGTCCAGGGAGCACACACACCTAGACATTTTCCTCTCCCATCTGTTCTCTCAGCATTCACCTTTGTTGGATTGGGATGTTCCATTACACATTTGCCTGTTCCTTTTAGTGTCATTTAAAGAGCCTGTTGCCTGCAAATTTGTCTAATCCCATTTTGAGCCCACTGATGCTCTCTGCCTCTGAGGCCTTCTGGGCCAGTAACTTCCAGAAGTTCTCTACCATTAATGTGATGTCATTTCTTTAAATTGTTTTAAACTCATCTCCTGCTGGTTTCATTGAGTACTCCCTGTTCTGCTGTTGATGGATTTGGCTGCTAATGGCTCTGCATTCATCTCAGCCACCCTGATTTAATGAATCCAGTCCTTAGCCACCAGAAAAAATAGGGAAGCATTGCAATACTGGTTGCTCAGCTCACTTCAGTCCCCGACACTTGCTGACCTGCACAGAGTGGTTTTGTGCCTGGGGCACTCTGGCTATTACCAAACTCAGGGGAGAAAAATGATGGCAAAGCAAACGGAGTGCAACTTCCTCCGGGGCTGTGCTCCCCCGCAGCTGCTCGCCGGTGACGCAACAGGTCCCTTTGCGGTTCGGAGCTGGATGCTGGTGGCCCCGTCCTTCTCCCGGGGCTCTCTCTGCAGTTCCGGGCCCAGCAGGGGGCTGCAAAGCAGCAAGCAGGATTTCAGGGAGGGTAGGCTGGCAGCCCTGGCGGGGGTGTCCGGGGCATCTTCCAAAGTGGCTTTAATTAATGAGCACATGTGCAGCGAGGAGAGTTACAGCATCCCACTCAAATTGTTGACTTGGAGCCGCTTCTGGAGACAGCCGTATTCTGCTCATTAGGAAAGAGCTTTTTTGCAATGCCCTTGGATTGGACAGCTCTTGGATTGCACCACGAGATCAAGTCCACGTACGGGCTGCCTGCCTTTCGGCTGCCAGCTCCAAGAGGGTTGTTTTTCTTGTCTTCTCATTCTCAAGGAGTGCTCAGCCAGATGGCCTGTTTTCGAATGCACTGTGCGTTGGTTGGATGTGTGTTTGGAGAGTCTGCCAGCTTCATGAGAAGGAAGAAAGAGCAAAAGAAAGGGAAAAAAGCACCATTTGGTATCTATCTCTGGGACCCAGCCAGAGTTGAGGCTCTGTTTGAAGAAGGGGGGAGTCTTAAGAAGGAAACTCTAGACAAAATTGAAAGCTGGAAAAACTTTCAAGCTTGACAGACTGGGAGACTGAAGTTCTGTACAACATCCATCCACTACCTGGCTCCATTGCAAACGTGTAGCAGACTTCCTCAAAAACAACAGTGAGAGCGAGCACGAGCACCGAGTGTCTGTGTCTCTGCTCTCTCAGCCTACCTCACCTGTGGGCTGGGCTGTGGAGAGGTGACCCAGCCAGCTGCTCACCAAGGCTGGGTGATGGTGCCTCTGGGTTTTGGGGATTTTGCTCTCCATTCACCAAAACCAGAAATTATAGCATGCAGCCTGAACACATCAGCTAGGAAGAGGAATGCAATGGAGTAGTACAAAATACCCATCACCGTGGCCCAGTACTTGAAGAAGCTAGCCTTAGCTAGTAAATTAGGCCAGGCCAATGTCATTTTCTTGTATCCTCTTATGTTCATTTCCCAGAAACACCTTCTGTTGGTTTGGTGCAGCAAATAAATACAGGCCAAATCAGAGCAACGGCTTTTTCCAGCACTTATTGGCAAATAATTTGAACCTGACAAGAAAAATCTGTTGTTGAAGGAAAGGGGGAAGTTTTGAAGTTTGGGTGGATTGTGCTTGGCTTTGTTTCCTTAACTAGATGTCATGTTGTGGTAACCACATATTGTTCCAAGCAGCAGGAGGAGGTCTTGCTGAGCAGAGCTGGAGAAAGCCACATTTGTAGCCGTCCCCGCTGGCTGACACGCCACTGTGTCTTACAAGCAGGCTTGTCTGCTTGCTCACTGAAACCATGGCACAAAGAAGATGGTTGCAGCAGCACATGTGTCTGTGCAGGTGGCTGTGGTAGCTGCAAACCTCCCTTCTCTGCTGATTGCACCAAATTATTTTCATTGAAGTGATCAGAATTCATGGGTCCTGGGTGAGCAGTGTGTTGCAGACACTCTGCTGACAGCCAGTGCAAAAGGGGCTCTTCTCACTCCTGGGAGTGAGGACACTGTGTGGGACACATCTCAGACCAAGCCTGCTGGTGTCCACAGCATGTCAAAGCCTCTGTGGCTTCTCAGGAGTTCCAGCCTGTCACTACTCCAGTTCCAAGAGGTGCTTCACAGCAGTCTCAAGGGCAGCATTTGCAGGCCCCACCATGTAAAGAGCAGGACCTTTCCCCACACATCCTCAGTTCTTGGCAAAACAATGTCTCTGACCTAGAGGTGCAGATGCCATCCTAGAAGGGAAGGAGGTTTAGCTGGTTCAAGACAGTGATTACATCACACAAGTACATTCTTGCTTAGGTAGGAAGGCTGCACGAAGAGATTGCCTCCCTTCCTACTCCAACAGTACTCAATTTTGGTAAATAACCCTGGCATAAAAAAACCAGGCTGCAGTACTTACATTCACAGTTAAGTTTATCACAAGAGAATGGATTTTCTGTGTGCCAGAAAACAAGGTGCAAAAGTCTAAGAGTAAATTTAGCCATTCCATCCAGGCCTTTAGAGGGATCATTACACCACTCTGGCAATTGCCTGATTGTTATCAATGCTGTGTTATAGAGCTGATAAAGGAATTGCACCTAAAATTCAGGGTACTGGGAGTCACTGGATTGGGGTTTACCACATTTAGGCTAGTTGGCTAGTTATTGCACCTTTTGGCAAATGGAAATAATGATTACCACAAGATTCACATGAGTATTGTTGGAAGGAGGTAGCTCCCAAACAAAGGTCATCAGTGCACTTTGGGTGGGAGATCAGCCAGAAAAAACATCCAGCCATACGCTCACCCAAGCTGCACTGGCTGTGTCAGACACAAACAGCAGCCTCTGCATTTTTCACATATGCAAGTTTCCCCTGCTTTGTTTCACTGCTCTAGTGCTGCCTGACCTGGGGACCTGTGCATCTCCACCATACTGTCCAACATGGCATGAGCTGACAGGCCAGTCTGAAAAACAATTTCCTGTAAGTTATCTGGGCTAAGGTACCATTACCTAGCATTGCCCAAGGAGGGGAAGCTAGAGTATTGCCCAACATGGGATTTTGGAAATTTGTCTACTGTACAGAGAGGTGAGGCCTGCCTTTTGGCACCAGTCCTGGCTGCTCTGCCACCAGCCTTTGTGTATAACTTTTTTAGCCACTCAGTATCTGGATGGGAGATCTCCAACAGAGGAACCAGAGGTTCAGAAAGTCTCCTCTCCAGCTAGGGATAGGTCAGTACATGGCATAAGTACATGGCATAAGTAACATTGCACTGTCCATTATGAACAAAGGTCTTGAGTGTGGCTGCACTCGAGTTCAGCAGCACCCACTGAGGGACTGCAGAGGATGGCTCTGATTTTGCATCTGAGCAGCTCATTTAGGCAACATCCTCCTTCAATAGCTCAAGATTTTCACAGGGACTGAACTCCCCAACCCAGTTAAAAAGTGGTCAAGTCATCTCCCTCAATGCATGGCCTCACTTTGCACCCAGAAGCTCTCAGAGCATATTCTTAACTTCATTAAGAAAAGCATATTTCTAGCAAGAAGAGATGATGATGATCACATAGAGCTTCCATTCCTCAGCTGTGGGGGAAAACTCCCTATGCTACAACTCCAAGCAACAGGAGATGAGATGATGGACACAGGACAGAGCTGAACATCAGCAGCAAGGATGTGATGATTGAAGCTGAAGATCTGGTTTAAAGCCTAGGTATACACAAAGTAGACAGCACCTGAGATCCATGCTGCTTAGGCTGACAAGCCTACACGGGCTTGGAGTACATGGAGTACGTGGAGTCGATCCCATTCTCACAGAGTGTTTCACACATCCATTCTCTCAGTCCATGAGCTTCCCATGGTTTTATTGGTGGTCCATATCTTCTGCAGACCATGTGTTTGACATTACTGGGGAATGCAGAGGTTAAAAAGATTGGAACTCCTTTTGGAGTTACGGGAAGGAAAAACTTTAGAGAATGACTTACAGTTAGAAATAGCTCATCATTCAAATGCAGAGACCCAACTGACTCATAGCTGGAGCTGGATGTAAGGACAAGGATGGTTGCTTTAAAAATGCCCAGTGAAAGGTAAACCAGAAAATCATAAAGTGGAAAACAACAGAGCACATGTTTAAGAAGTTGAATTCTGTGACTGTGTTCACAGGGGTCCGAGGATGAGGGAAGAGACGAGGATCTGACTCTGTTTCAGAAGGCTTGATTTATCATTTTATGATATACATTATGTTAAAACTATACTAAAAGAATAGAAGAAAGGATTTTATCAGAAGGCTAGCTAAGAACAGCAAAAGGAAGAATGATAACCAAGGCTTGTGGCTCAGACAGAGATCTGAGCCAGCTGTGATTGGCCATTAATTAGAAACAACTTCATGAGACCAATCACAGATCTACCTGTTGCATTCTACAGCAGCAGATAACCATTGTTTACATTTTGTTTTTGAGGATTCTTAGCTTCTCAGGAGGAAAAATCTTAAGGAAAGGGTTTTTCATAAAAGATGTCTGTGACAGAATTCTAAGACACACATTCAATTCACTACCATGCTGACTAACTCTTAAACTATGACTACACAGTAGTTCACAAGCCTGTTTTCAAAAAGGGACTGCACATGCACACACATATAGGTAAATATAATAGATGCAGCTCTTATTCATATGTGATTTCTTGGCAGGCATCTTACCATGAATTTAGCAAGCCTTTAGGCTGTCTACCACAACATTCTTGTATTCAAGTTTGGATGTTATGGTCTGGGTGAGTGGACTAACAGAGAGTAAAAAAACTGGTTTAGATGGTCAGACTTGGAGAAGAGCAGATAGATGTCATGCCCTATTTGGAGGCTGGTAACAAGCTGGGTACTGTTGGTCTCTCGAGGTGCCTGTCCTGTTTAAACGTCTTTAACATTTGTCCAGATGAGACCATGGAGTGCTTGCTCATCAAGCTTGGAGACAACACCAAAGTATTAGAGGGCAGTTGATATGCTTGAGTGCAGAGCTGCCATTCAGAGAGCCCTGGACAGGCTGGAGGAATGGGCTGAGAGGGACCTTATGAAATTCAACAAGGATAAATGCAAAATCTTGCACTTGGGAAGGAAGAGCCCCTGCAGCAGTACAGGCTAGGACTGACAGGGAGAGGAACAGCTCTCCAAAAAGGATCTGGGTATCCAGGCAGAGAGCAGGCTGGGCCTGAGCCAGGAGTGTGCCTTGGCAGCAAAGGAAGCCGAAGGCTGAACAGCCAGGAGGGTGACAGATGTGTTTATCCAGCTTCCTAGGTACTCACATGGCACTGGAGCACCAGACCCACTTTTGGATCCCCAATGCAAGAAAAACATGGACACACTGGAGCCAGTTCAGCAGACACCACCAAGGGGTTTGAGGGCAAGAGCCCTTTGAGGAGAGGCTGAGGGAGCTGGCCTTGTTTGGCCTCAGAAGAGATGGCTTTGTAGGAGACAACCAGCACCCTGATAGCTTCTCCAAGGGAATTATCAAGAAGATGGAGCCAGGCTTTTCCCCACAGTGTGTGGTGGGAGGATGAGAGACAATGGACCCCAACTAAAATGGAAGATGTTTAGTCTGGCTTTAAGGAAAGGCATTTTCACCATGAGAATAGCCAAATACTGCTCAAAGAGGTTGTGCAGACACCGTCCTTGTAAACTTTCAGTACGCAACTGTCATGAGCCCTGAGCAACCTCACCTCATCCTTTATTTGATCTTCTCCTTTGAACCAGAGGTTAATCTGAAGACCTCCCAAAGTCCCTTCCAACCAGAGGAACCTGAGTATTTGTAAGGTTTTGTAAGGTATTTGGGAGCCCGAGCATTATCCACATGAGGAGCAGACACAATACTATGTGAGCTGATTGGCCAATCAGTCTGCAAGCAGAAACTACTCAAACAAAAGCCACAGTTAATTTGCAAACTACTAAAACAAAAGTCATAGAATTTGCAAAAAGCTTTGTTTGCATAAAACAATTGACTGAAAATTTTAGACCAACAAGGAGTTGAGCAAAAGTCTGTCTGTCTGTTCTTCACAGCCTGAGAAGAAATGCAATTTCAGTGAATTTATGACCCAGTTAAACACCAGTTTTCCTTAATGCCCAGTACCAGTTAGGAGACTGAAAACTCTTTTTTCTCTTTGAGGGCTGTCTTCTATATAAGAAAAAGAATGAGAATGCCAAATAGCAAAGCAGCTAGAAATCTTTCTTAGATTATTACTATGGCATCTTCCAACAGAAAACTCAGATTGCTTCACTGCTGTTAATTAATTAAGCCTAGAAACACTTATGCCAGGAAGTTTGATATCACCACTCCTTTTTACAGATGGGGGAAAACAAGATATTCATTCAGGGCTACTCAGTGAATGAGGGGCAGAACCAGAAATAAAATCTGGGAATCCTGGCTCAGAGTCTCCTCTTATAATCTCCAAACAAAGCTTCTTTCCTGTAAAATTCCATCTAAGCTCTTCATAGTATAATTAGAGCCAATTTATTTCTTCACTCGTTAACAATGAAATCTGACAGGCTTTGTACTCAGGATGCTGAAGCTCAGTTAGGGGAGCAAGGCTCTTCTCCATGAGGGGAGGCCTGGAATGTCAGTCTTTAGGTGGCTTAGTAGAGGCATAGTTCCAGCTGCCAGGTACTTGAACTCCTGCCTAAATACCTGTGACAAAGCTTTAGGGAAGAACTGGAATGTAAATGTTATCTACCATAAATGTTAGGGAAGGATTAGGCAAATAGCAGCTGTTTTTGCAATGATAAAACTTCGCCCTCAGTGGCACTTAAGAAGCATGAAAGAACATTTACCTGCTGTGGTATTAGGTAGGTTTCTCTTTTCCTTTTGTTTCATTTGCCTATGTTTCAAGTGAGCAGACTGGAAAAGCTCTGAAACACAGAGAGATTTATGGCAGTACTTCAGATGTGCCCCTCAATTCTACTTTCTTCAGTCCCATCAGATCTGAAGGACAAAGTTCCTCAGGGCTTGCAGCTCACTTGCAGCTCACTAGCAGTGACTTGCACTACCTTGAGATGTACAGGAAGGTCATGAGTCATGGACTTCTCCACCTCCCCTATTCAGGGCAGATGGCTCACCATCCTCTCTGTCATCACTCTCAAGGTTTCCACAGAGGTCAAGAAACTGACACGTGAAGAACTACAGAAGTGCTGACCATCCAATATTTTGAAACTCTGAATGTTGCTCAGCACCTCTTAACCACAGGCCACTACATTTGAAGCTGGAGCATCCCATACTGGGGGGGTACATCTAAGCATGTGCCCTACTTGCTCAGCATCACATGAAGGAGGCTCTGGTAGAGGAGGACAGACTCAAAATTTCCACATTAAAAAGCCTGTACTTCTGCTGCTTTGATGTATTTTCCTTCTACAAAGCAAAACAACAAAGACTGTTCTCACAGAGCTTCATGAGAAATTCTGCAGGCCCTCTGCCCTGGTCTTTTCAGCTTTTGGCAGAGCAGAGTTGAGGACACTGATCATAAAGTCCAGACACCAGAAGAGGTGAGGGAGGGACCATCTTTTACAAGAAATCCTTGTGGAGTGTGGAAGCTCACCTTCCCTGTTTCTTCAGTGTCATCTGCCCCATCTCTCCCAAGGCTCCAAGCTCAGTTCCAGTAGAGGCATGTTTGAATGGATGGACTTTGATCATCTGGAAATGGTTTGCTATTGCCATTCCCTTGTTCCAGGCTTCATTTGTGGCTACACTTGGTTATCAAATTGCTGCTGCTTTGGCTGCAGACATCTGCTATGGCCCTTCCCTTTCCCTCTTGGGCATTTTCAGTCACCAGGACAGTGTGCATCACCTCCTGTGGTGGAAAACTTTGACAGGAATGCCTATGGTCTTAATATCTGGGGACAAATCACCTAGGCTCCCTTGGTCCAGCCTTCTCTTGGTCACTTATGAAGCAGAAGTTCATACACATCTTTTCCTACAGGGATGAAGAGGTCTGGAGAGAGTGTGAGGAGAGTGAAAACAGGGAAGACAGAGAAGGAAAGAACACAGAAGAGCACTTATGTCTTCCAAAGAAAAACTAAAAGGTCTGGGGAGCAAAGGAGGTTGGCTTTGGCTAAAGGTCAAAGCCTGAAGGTGGCTGTGGCTTTCTGATCTTCTAGCTAAAAGAAGCAGAGGTTTTTTTCTTGCAATACTGATGGCACTGAGAGCTGCTTGCAAAAGTCCAAAACCTCAGGAAGAGAGACACAAGGATATGAGGTTTCCCGTCACCTGATTTTCGTTTGCAGGGGACAAGGTTAGTGACATTTGAGTATCATGTAGCAGGGAAGAGAGTTGAGGCTGCAGTACTTAATGGCCTCAGGGAGATGGGAGAGCAAACACAACCACAGTTCCCTATCTGTTTGAAGCAGGCTGCAGGATAGGGAAGGGGCTATTTCTTCACCAGCTGTGTGTTCAGTGGAAACATGAACTGGCAAGAAAGGAGAGTTCAGCTGAAGCCTAGAACATGAAATTGAACAAGTGGCTTTCCAATGAAAAGCTAAAGGGAGATTCCACAGTCTGCATCACTGCAGCAAATGATGGCAAGCCAAGGAGAAGGGAATCAGGTTAATTTGAAATCAAGAGTGACTTGATACTCTGCTGAGCTAAAATGTGTGTGTTTGTTACATAGATACAGTTTTCTTGTGGGCATCTACCTTTTCCAAATGTGGATGAGAATTGCTGAGGACACTCTGAAGAGAGGACATCCTTCTACAGCGTTGAAACTTTGCCCAGAAGTCACACCAGCCTTCTGCTTGTTCACAAATAACCCAGCATGTCAATCACTAGCCACAGAGCCTGGTAATTGAGACAAATCACTGAGACTGAGAGGTTAGAAAGCACTAGATACAGTAACAGGATCAGCTGAAGCAGACATTTGAACTTCTTGGGATGATACACGTCTCCTCCTTTCAGGAGGTCCACAGTTCAGGAGTACATTTGATGTATAACAATTCTGCCTCTCTCAGAATTTCTTGCATATGAAAAGATTCTGGCAATGGGCTGGGAAAAAGTAAAAGAGCTGAGCTAACCCAAGAGGAGCTGATTTTTATGTCCCTTTCCATCCTGAGACATGGGAACATTTTTACAATTAGCATGCTGGTGTCTCCCTGTGGCACAGCTGGGATCAATGGCAGATGGCACAGGGGAAGACTAACAATGCATGAGGATGCCTTCCATGGCCAGTGGAGCTGCAGGAAAAGAGACCTCTGCAGCTGTCCACATTAACAACTCACAAATAATACAACCAACCAATAGGAAGGTTAATGTAAATTCATCAGGCAAATATTATTCAACCATCTGAAGAGCAGCTTGACTAATGAAAAGGTTATTTGTGAATAATTTCAGAAGGATGATAACACATTGGAAAAAGTACAGAGAAGTGATACTGGGCTGATTAAGAAACTAGAAAGCATGCCTTAGCATGAATGACTCCAGGAGCTCAGTCTGCTCAAAGGGAGATCATGTGAAGGGTTGACTTGATCACAATCTCTCAAAGCTGACACAAAACCAGGTTTGATAACTGAAACTGAATGAATTCTGACTAGAAAAAAACCTTGATATTTTAGAAGTGAGAGTAATGAATCAGTTTACATAAAGCTTCTCCATTCATTAGCAATATTAAAAAAAAAAAACCAAAAAAAAAACCAATTCCCCTGAAAGTTACTCAGTATTTCCAAGAAAAAGCAATTCAGTATGATACTGCAGCTTATGGTATGCAGGAGCTCAGACTAATGATACCACTGAACCCTTCCTACTCTGCAGTCTCTAAACCAATGAGCAAGTTACTCAAACCTGACAGCAGAATTGTGTGTAGACTCATGGCATGATTTAGGTTGGAAGAGACCTCAAAGGAGGTAAGCTGCTGAACAGACAGATACACCATTTGTCAATGCTATTCAGCAGGCTCTAATTATGATGTTTGCAATGACTGAGGAGATCAATGGAAAGATTCCTAGTGACAACATCAACCTGAGTAAAGCACTATCTACAAGAAGACACACCTTCACTCCCTTTGTTCTTCAAGGAGAAAAATCCTCTTTGCAGATGTCTTTTGCCCTTTGCCACACCTGTCTTTCTTTGCCTTCCACCAGTGAAAGGGACTTAGCACTAACTCAGGCAGGATTTGTGAGGTTTAACTCACTAATGAGTGCACACTGCTTCAGGAGTCTCATCTGGGAGATTCAGTCTATTCCTGTGTGATCCCACTCACTTATTCTCTTAGACAAATGGGGGCAGGCACTTGCCTTCTTGTATCTGGCAACTACAACAATAACAGATTCAAAAATAGATTTTGGCAGAGAATTAAAAAAAAAAAAATTAAGTGTCCTGACTTTAAAGGCTAGAACAAGGATTAGAAAAAGGTGCTTGATCTGGTAATTCACAGAGAGATAGAAAGTTCCTTCAGTGATGACTGTGTATCATTCATTGTATAGAGTCACTGCCTGAAACATTCCCAGTTCCATGTAGCTAAAACAAAATAAAAAATGCTGCTCTTCTTGTGACCAAATGTGAAGTCACTCTTCGGATCATGGGGTAATGTCATAAGGGTTTGGTCTGACTCATTTTAAGAGAGAAGATTTTTAAATCAGTGAACAAGGCAGTTCAGCATGTCAGTTCAGTCTCCACCCTGTCAGTAGATTTCACATCTAAAATCATAACAAAAGCTGCTAGAAGGGAAACAGGCCCACTGCTCAGCTGCCTTTCTTTGTGCATCTACTTGAAGCCCATCTTGCAGAGAGCTCTTAAGCCTCCAGACTAAACACTATTTGGAGCTGAAATAAATATGAATGAACAATGGTAGGACACTCAAGTCAGTTGGTAGTGTGGCAACGTGGTTGTACTGGAAGAGAAGAGAGACTGAAGAGACAGAAGTCCATCTGTGTGCATTCCTTTGATGGGGGGGGGGGTGCTTTGCTGAAGTATAATCACTTTTTTCCTTTGCAAACATGAGAAGATAAAAGTGTCCTTATCTCAGAGTTGCCAAAAGGTACAAACAGGGAAATATAACTGGTTTTACCTCTGAGATGCCAAGAGTGGCACAGAAAATTAACTGTGTGAGACCACACAGGAGGATTGCCTGATGTAAGGCACTTCACTGGAAGGCCTAAACCTCAGTTTTCATGCCAGCCTACAGCTAATGGAAGGATATTTCACCTGCTCTCTGGAGTGGCACATTATCCTAGCTGACCACAGCAGTGGAGGGGACTTGAAATATCTATGGTTGGATGGTATCAGGTTAAGACTTCAGCCCAACCTCTTTATACTTTGCTTTAGCTAAAACTTCCTCCATGGAGCTCACTGAAATCAGTGGGAAACCTCTCAAGGATGCCAGTGAGCTCAGCACAAAGCCAAGCAGCTGCAGATCCAGGCCTTGGTGGTTACAGCTTTGTTTTGGGAGTTTTAGTCTAAATTTTCCAAAGAGTTCAGCTGCTGGTACCAAATGAATGCCAGGACTATTTCATTCCTTCTGACTGGGAATGGATGCCATGTCGTGGGGGAGAGTCAGAGGCTGGGGAGAGGCAGCATTTCCCCAGTGACAACTCTGAGCCATGCACATGGGGCAATCACACACATATTTCCAAAGGGGCTGGATCCTGGGTGCAAGTGCATTGAAGATGGTCTCTACGTGTGTGCTATCTCACTGTGTTGGATTTCTGGGTAGCCATAGTTATACTGGAAAATTATTAATGTTTTCTGGAGAACCCCAGCCACACCAACCTAATTTCTCTTGATCAGTCAGTGAGTTACAGGCTCCTTCTGGAACACAGACAACTTCACAGGAAGAAATGTCAATGAACACAGCAGGGCAGCTCCTCCATCCTCCCTTTTAACCAGAGACTGCAGCAGAGTTATGGAAGGTTACAAAGCCTGAGCATCCTGGACCACACTGCCAATTACAAGTTGTTCTCTCTCTTGAGAAAAAAAGTCAGGTTCAAACAAATGGCCTTTGCTCCTTGCTGTATTTCACACTGTTTGACCTTTTCTGCTCAGCAGTTGTAAGGATGAGAAAATGAAGCCAAGATTGGCAACTGGTAGATCTCCTGAAAGGGTTAAATGATAAATTATATCTGACTGAATGAATCCGTGAGACCTACAGCAATTCAGTCTCTCTAAATCGTGGGATTTCATTGGAAAGGGTATAGCTGCATGTGAATGAGGGTAGTAGGGAGACACAAATGCCCCCAAGCTTCTAAGTTTACACCCAAGCATTTACAGCTTGGGAGATGTGAGATACAATTGTGGATGAAGAATAGGCTGGGACTCTTGTCAAGGTACCAGTTAGTCACTGGTCTCAGGGTGCTGCTCTCTGAAGACAATGCAGTGCTGGGTTCTAACCTCACATTAAAAGAATGAAAAATAAAACACAAAAAAACTCTAGAGGGGATGTTTTATATAGGCAGAACTAGAAAAAAAATGGAAATAATCCTTTTTTTGGATGGAAGTCTGAAATCTAAAGACTTTTCTATGTAAATTAAATGATTTTTTAATGTAAAAAACCCCAACCTGGTGAAAAATGTTTACTCTTTTCCTCATCTTTCCTTTCTCCTCTTCCACTTTTCTCCATGACACTATTGAAAAGGAGTTGAGAGGAAAAGAGACAACAATTCTGAAGAGAGTTAAATGTTCTTCAAGGCAAAGTTTTTGAACAAAGGACTATGAGCACTTCTAATTCTGGACATTTGACATGTTGAGCTCTCCACTCCATAATTTCTGTGTTCTTCAGGGAAATCCATTTGCCCCTGGGGTTAAGTGCTTCAGTTATTAATCCAGGTATATAATCAGGGCTGAATACAGCCACTATGTGAAGCATGACTGCTCTCTCATCATATGAGTGGGAAAATTCACAGAAAGTGAGGGAAGCTGTGGCCTCTTCATGCTCCTGTGTAACTTGGCTCCTAATTAAATTCCCTAAATGTGAGTTGAACAGTAGGAGGCCTCCTATGGGACAGGTAAGTTGGTACAGAGGGCTTTCATTCTTCCCACTTTCGAATTATTACTTCATGAAAAATAGTTATAAAATGTCTGGAATGGATGCTGAGCTAAACATAGAAGGGAGGTGTTTGCCAGTGTCAGATGCTTCCATAAGATGCACGTCACCATGCCTTTCTCAGCTGGTGAGCAGGAGTTTGCAAAGTCTGGCTGAGCATGGAGTGGTTTTACCAGACGTGAGTGAGATGCTATGGAAAAGCAGTCGTATGGTGTTTGAGGTTTCTCTTTGTAACTGGCTCCAGCAATCAAATACACCTCCTCCCAAGCTGTTGTTTCCTACTCTGTACATAAATCTTCCATCTACTTAGCTTGAATTTTGGGTTTTGCTATGAAAGACCTTCTAGATATGAGACATGATTGCCTAGAGAAGGCAGGCAGATAATCTCGGTTGTAGAGTTATATTTTTCAGTGTTAGCTTTCTGGCTTTGCCCTTTAAAGATATGACAGTTGTATATAAGTGGAAGTAATTTAGCCCTGGGGGGGTGAAATTCTTTTTTAAGCTCTTAATGTAATCTTAGTTTGTTATTGCAAAAAGATCTCTAACCAGGAGCAACTGGGTCCAATCTGATGCTGAATTAAAAATAACTAGAAATCCTGGGGCAGTCCTCTGCAGTGCCAGATGCAGTTGGCGTCAGATGCACGTCTAACTCAAGTGCATTTGCCTGTATTTTACCCACAGGTACTGCAGGCAGGAGGGCAGCTGGAGGGCTGTCCTGCTGTCTGTCTGCAGGTGGAGGCTCACCAAAGCCATCCCATTGATGCAGAGAGTTCAATTCCCTGGCAATTGTACAACTGCAGAGTAGAAGACAGCTCCTGCCTAGAAGAGGTAAAAGGCAGCGGAAAAGTGCAATGATTGCCTCTGGTTGTTCAGCAGCTCAGAAAACTCTTGGAATTGATTTGGCTCTGCAGACATGCTGAAAACAAATTTAGTCCCATTCCACTAAATTCTTCTGGTTTACTGCTAGCATGAAATGCCCTGACCGTGATTTTACATGCAAGCAGGAGGTCACTGCAGACAGTACTGGTTTCTGTGAACTCTTCAATGCCAGCAACAGGATTTCAAAATGATGCAAGAGTATTTTTGTGCTGAGGAAGAGGTGAGATCTTCAGTTACTCAGAACTAGGTCATCAGAACCTCATGCAGGGAAGGGCTGAGAGTATCAGTACACCAGTTGTATCCCAGTATGGACTGCATCATTGTGTGAGCAGGCAGAATATTTGGACAGGAGTTTATCTAAGGTCACATGCTATGGGCCATGTCTCCATCATATTTACAGATCTGATTTTTAGGCCACTATGCCCCTTGGACACATACTGAGTTAAACTAGGTAGCAAGGTGACCTTAAAGATATGGGCTAGAGTTATGGGACCAGCTACATTTAGGGAGCAACACCTGGTCTCTTACTGATCTACACAGTTGGGAACAGCAGTTTTTCCTGTAAAGGTGAGCTTAGAGTCTATGTTGTGACAGTTGGGGAAAAAAGGAAGATAAATAGTTTTCCTGATTCCTTTGGTTAGGATAACTTTTGGGGAAAATTTGTAATTCAGTTTAGCCTTGTTTTGTGGGCAATTCAATAATATCTTGCTCTATATAATGATGTGGGAAAATAACTTGTTCTTTTTCAGACAAGGAATATTTCCAGAAAGATAAGTTGAGCTACATTTACATTATTTGATCTAATCGTTTGGCATCACTGAAGAATATAACATGGGCAAAAAAGTGACTGAAGTGTATATACATCTTTACTGGTCAACAAAACTCTTGCAACAGGCCACCTATGAATATTGTTTCAGTTTTTATCTTCTTAGCCTGGTGGGCTGCCTCCCTTCTATAGAAGCTAGATTATTTCTTTATATTTGGGGATGACAGGGCAAGGCCAAATGGTCAGTACTTATGAAATAGAAAGAGGAAAGACTCTTTTTGCAGAGATTGTGCAAGGGTCAAGGAACACACATTGTGCGTCATTAGGGCTTTAGAATTGCTTGTATGTTTTTAAGTAAAATGGATCTAGGGAGAGTACAGCAGAAGAAAAGGATTTAGGGAACTAGCCACAGACAGTTATGCAAGAGCCCAAGACTGCAGATTTCTACATACATTCCTGTGGAACCTCATTTCTAGAACTTGCTCCTATATGGTGATCCGTATGTTTTTAAGTATTCATCCCAGGTCTAGCTTGAACCTGAGCTCAGCAGACAGAAATGAATGGAACACTGCCCTGCTTAACTCTGTTTTTCTGCTATCCCATCAGGTGTAAACGAGTGACTGGCTTCAGAAGCACAAATGCATGGAAAAGGGAGCGATGATGCATTCAGTGCTTGCAGCTATGAAGCCCTGGGGCCTCTCAGCCCAATGTTCATAAACCAAACATCCATCAAACCACAAGACACTGCAAATTTATGTCCCTCACCTCCTTCCCAGCTCTCTGCCCTTCACAAAATCCACAATATTCCTACTTGAAATTCCTCAGAGACACACTATTACCAGACACAGACACACAGACAGACAGACAGACAGGCAACAGTTAGTGAGGTACAGCTCATAAGTAATTCACTAAAGAGTCTGATGGGATAGGGGAGGGAACTGCTGTGGGTGTATTGTTCCAGTCCCATCATTTCCCAAAACACTGAATGAAATAATAACTTGTTTATAATACTGCATGACATCAAGGCAATGCTACATAGCTACACTTGAGAAACAGCTTTGAACCCTGTGACCTTCCTTCAAGTGAGAAAGTCTTTAGGGAGGCCACGGGATGCAGAAAGCTGTATCCTTCTTCTGGTTCTCTAGATCCACTTGTCCCCTTGAACCACCTGTTTTCTTTTCCCTTACAGCTGTTAACTCTGGTTTGAAGCTAAAGATATCCCCTTGCCAAGCAGCCATGTGAGTGATACACCAATTCATTAAAGAGTAGGTTTCTGACATAAAATGAAACAAGTCCAGGCACTTGATCCATCCTCCTCCATTAAGCTACAGGAGGAAAAAAATCATTCCCTATCTGTGTCCCACCGTGTTCACATTACATAACTATCTCCCCTCTTTGCCTTTACCTACCCTGCTTAAAAGTACTCGGCCTGACAGGTTCACAGCTTTGATTTTGATACACTCTTTCTTTTCCCTAACACCACAGCTAAATCCTGTGTTACACAGCAAACAATTGCACCTTCCTTTGAAGGTGCACTAGGTACACAGCCTGATTGAATTCAGTGTTTCTAAGCAATAGAGAGAATCTGCTGACCAGTTAACCTCTTGTATTTTCTTCTTTTACAGTGAAGTAAAAACAAAAGCAATCCAAAATTTAGAAGGGGGAAAAAAAGCACCAAAACAAATGAGAACTGATCCTGCTCTCCTGAGAGAATGTTTACTTTAGAGATGTAAGCTAATGCTTCTCCTGTCTTGTCTTTCCCCTAGGCAGCTTCTTCCAAAGAAAGGAATAATATCTTCAGCATCAGTGCGGGTGTCTCATGTCTGGGGACTAATCACTTCCAGGACTGAGCCCTGATGACTTAAGCTGCTCTGTGCACAAAACTCCACGCATGGAAGACAAAAACATTGTTCTGTTGCCCCAAAAAGGGAAGAAGGTTTCAAGGCTTGCTAAAAACAACCTCTGATCAGCTGTACACATCGAGACACTGTTGTCTTTGGTGTCCCAGATGGTCCCAGCTGTTGGCATAAGCACTGACAACGACATTCATTCCTTTTGCACACAAGTCCTATGCAAGCCCAATTTTTCAGCTGCCTGCTGATGGAAAGTGAAATTCACACAGAGAAAAGCTTTCCTTGAGGCCCACAGGATCCCAAAGCTTGTGGAAAAATGGGGAGGATTAGTTGTAGGATCACTTCCGGCCACTATCTAATTTTATCTGTGTGTCACTAATACCGAACGTCATTCTTTTTATTATGAGAACCCCTCGACAAACAGGGCTAAAAATAAAAGGCAAGAGCTCGTAGCTGGCACAAACTGTGCTGCATGGACTCCAATTTGTATAGCAGGAACTATAATCACTCTGAGACGTGCCCAAGCCCTCGGGCATCCCACGGGATTTCAGTCACTTGTTTACAAGGTGTTTTGATTTGCAGCTGTTTGACTGCAGTGGCATTTCAAGAGGGGGCGGTTTGAAAGGATGTTGTTACTGTGGATGCCGGGATTGGGAAACGGGTATTGAAAAATCACACAAGAAACAGGCGAGTGCTGTCTTTGTTCTTCCCTCCTTACACATGAATGACGTCAGTGCAGGGGAAAGGAGCTCCAGAACAGATCCAGAGATCAACGCTCTGGAAGGAATAAGCAGGGTGCAGGTAAATCCCTGAAAGCAGAGCTGTGCCCTAAGCACACCAGAGTGCCCCACATCTGATCTAAGGGGACTAAGTTCTGGAGGTAAAAAGGGAAGCATCCAAGCCCATTGCTTTTCCACCTTTTCTAACAAGATTATCACACCTAAGAACTAGGCTAAAGGCCACTTCAAACAGACCAGCAGCTGAAATGGATTTAGTCACTGGCTCAAAGTGATTTAGCACTTCAGATGGCTCTTTCCATAATTCCCGCTCTCCTGACCTGAACAGTTCCTCTTTCAGAACTGCATTAAGCTAATGCCCACTTTCTTCTGGCCCTGTTGGGATAATGGATTCAAATATGCAGAAAGAATGTAAAAATCCATCTGTTATCTGGGATGAGTGATTTGCACAATGGTGCCCATGAGTGTTTGTTTAACACTGCGGACAGCAGGGCACTGCTAAGTGGTAACACGCTGAGAAAGGGAAAGAAGGGAGGAGAAAGTAGCCTGGCTGTTTAAAAGCTATGTCCACCAATCTGTCTGCATTTTTTTGGCTTAGTTAGCTGTTTGCCTGTTTTTTGTGGGAAACCAGGAAGGACACGTGGAGCTTTTCCCAGGCTTTAGCGTTATTCTCTTGTTTCCAGCCCTGGATTTTGTATGCGTTAATTACAGCAACTCACGTAGGAAATCCAGTGCCAAGAGGATATTTACCTTGCAAACATTTCAGCTGCTGCCCCCTCTCCCCTTCTGTGGCTTTCTCGAGCCATGGCTGACTGGAGGCGCCGCGCTGCTCTTGAAGAAGCCTCACCCTTGCCAACCTCAGTCACCAGCCCTTTGCCTGCTCAGTGTGTGCCAGAAACCTGGCTGCACTTTCTTGGCAGGGAGCAGCCATCTCCTCACTTCCTGAAGGTGAAGGAGGGCTCAGCCTAGAATATAAAGCATAAAATGGGAAAGAAGCAGTTAGATTATACCATGACAAATTGTTGTTTTTCTAGGGAGGTAAAAAGCCACCCTATGTTTGATTCTGAGTGACATTGATCAGTTTGGCACCAGCAACTTCTCTGCTGGAGTCACGAGTGACTACTCTTTAAGCAAGTACCAGAATTATCTAGGCTGGCATTACAGTTCATCACACTCCTTGCTTTCTTTAGGCAAAGTTGAAGGAAAAATCTGCATTTGCACTGCACATGCCATCGAAGATCTCAAAGAACATGACTTATCCTAGCCCACATGTCAAATCTGAATCAGAGCCAGGGTCAGAAATTCTCACTCTCTCTCCTTTCCTCCAGCCAGGATAACTTCTCCTCAAGGTCAGCTATGACTGTTGCCATCAGGGGCATGTGACACTTGTCAGCACCTTGCCACACATACCAGTTTCAGACTCCCTGGGTTTTACCCATAGCTATTGAGAACTGTCTACAGAAAAGGCTGCTAAAAAGAAAGTTGAAGACTGTTGAAGTCTATTCTAATCCACAGTGTCTATATTTGTGCAGCCCGTGTCACAGCAGAGCAGAGAAAATGTCACTGGAACAGTTTTCTTTCTGCCAACAGGCAAGAGGTTTAAAAAGAGGCAGTAACCTCTATTTGATGATGTGTTTCTACAAATGTTTAACTTGCTATTTCATTTAGAAATCATCTTTAATGTTGATTTATATTCCTGGCAGTGAAGTCAGGAGGTTGGCAATCCCATTCCTTTTCAGTCTGTGCTCTGACTGAGGCAATAACACAGATCAAAGAGAAGGAGTCTTACAGCACTCACATTTTCTCATCTCAAATGTTTTCAAGTTCTCACTCTGATATTCATGGGCAGATTATGTAACTACTAGATTTATACTTCTGAAGGCCACATAGTAAAGACTGAAATGTTGTATCATTAAGAGGAGGTATTTGGAAATAATTGAATTGAATAAAGGAACGACATATCAAGTAAACACTTGACACAAGCAGCAATGTTTTTGTGGAGATATCGTTTTGCTCCAGTCTTTTATAGGGTCAGCCTCTTGTTTTCATGCCATAGAATATATAATTAACTGCATGTTAATATACATTCTAAGTCTTGTTTTTCATCTAAATATGTTAAGCTGACATTTTTTTTGCCTTAGTAATTGCTAAATATTCAAGGACTTGAATTCCATCAATAGCAGTTTACCTAACTGATGGAAGCAGAGTAAGCCACGGACCTTCTGTGAATTTTTCAGGGGGTAATATATTATTAGTTCATTACAGTTCATTATCTAATGGGTCAGAGGAATATGAAGACTTGCTTTGGTGCCTGCCTTGAGCCTCCCTGCCCATGGCTTTTGTACAGTATCTCATGAACACTGATAGGTTTAGTTGCCTAATGATTTGGGGAATTTGACTGCATAGCAGCACCCCCTTTTTAATAAAAAAGAGAACAAAAGCAGGCAGAGGTTAGCAGATCATAGCATGGTTGGGTTGGAAGAGACCTTTTAGCCTATCTCATCAACCCAGCACTATCATTGTAACCCCTAAATCACTAAATCATCTCCCTGCACCACATCCAGACACCTCTTAAACACCTCCAGGGATGGTGACTCCATTATCTCCCTGGGCAACCTATTCCAGTGCCTAAAATGCACTGAAGGATGAGAGAACAGACTGAGAGCAGCCCTGAGGAGAAGGACTTGGGGGTCTTAGTTGATGAGAAGTGCAACGTGACACAGCCATGTGCAGGCAGGTTGGGGCTCTGAGCAACCTGGTCTAGTGGGAATTGTCCCTACCCATGGTGGGAGCTGGGATGAGATGATCTTTAAGGTCCTTTTCAAGCCAAACTGCTGTGTGATTCCATGCAGTGGGACAGGACCCCGATGTGCTGGCAGCCAGAGGGCACAGCCTGTGGGGACATCATGGCTGGGCATGTCCCCCTCTGCACTGGCCCTGCTGCCGTGAGCCACTGCCACACAGACACACAGACAGACTGCCGGCATGTGCTGGGACAGGCCTGCATGGGGAGATCACAGAATTGTCTGGGTTTGAAGGGACCTCTGGAGACCATTTAGTCCATCCCCCTGCCAAGGCAGGGTCACCTAGAGCAGATCACTGAGGAAGGAACACATCCCATGTTCAGGTGCATTTTGAATGTCTCCAGAAAGGGAGACTCCACAACAGCCCTGGGCAGCCTGTTCCAGTCCTCTGACACTCACTGCAAAGAAATTCTTCCTCATGTTGAGGTGGAACTTCTTTTGTTTTAGTTTATGGCCACTGCACCTTGCCCTCTTGCTGGGCACCATCCTCGTGGCACCCACCTTTGAGATATTTATATGCACTAGTGAGATCCTCTCTCACTTTTCTCTTCCCTAGATGAAATAGGCCCAGCTCCCACAGCCTTTATTCATGAGAGAGATGCTCCAGTCCCTCGCTCATCTCTGCTGCCCTCCACCAGGTACTGTCCAGCAGCTCCGTGTCCCTCTTGTCCTGAGGAGCTCAGAGCTGACACAGCACTCCAGGTGTGCCTCACCAGGCTGCGCAGAGGGGCAGGATCACCTCCTCGGCCTGCAGGCCACAGCTTGTGCTGGATGCGGACGCGGGCACGATCACAGACACACAGACACACAGATACACAGACACACAGACACGGGCACGGGAGCGCCGCCGGCCCCGCCCGTGGGCGGTGCGGCCCTGCCGGCCCGGCCCCGCTGCCCGGCCCCGCGCCCCGGACGCGGTTGTGGCGGCGGAAGGGAAGGGGCGGGGCGGTGGCCGTGGCGGCGGGCCCGGCGCGATGTTCCTGACGGCGGCGGCCCGTGAGTGGCGCGGGCGCGGCGGGGCCGGGCGGCGGCAATGGCAATGGCCGTGGCTGTGGCAGTGACCGCGGGGGCGGCTCTGAGGGCGGGCGGGCGGCTCCGGCGGCGCGACCTTGGTGACCCCTCCCGGCCCTTCCCCGCCCTTCCCCTCCTTCGGCCGCGGGGCCTCCCAGCGTGCCCCGGAGGAACCGCAGTGTGACCTAAACCAGACTTGCACAGACACAATAAACATAACCTCCCTTTTTTTAGTGGGGATTTGAACTTGTGCTGCAGATTAATGATTACCTTAACTTCAGTGAGGTGACAGAGCAGTAGTTCAGCCTGTTTCGTGCTGTGCTGTGGGTTAGCCGAGCGGGCCCCCAGGCAGGCCCGTGGGAGGTCGGGCCCAGCTGAGAAGCGCTCCCTGCTCTGCCCCTGTGGCCATGCCAGCCCTTGTGCTGGCACCACAGCGGGAACAAAAGCTGGGATGGTGGAAACAAATCCAGGAGACTGGGACTGCAGTGTACACCAGCAGTGCTCCTCACACCTGTCTCAACTTCATATTCACCCAGAGAATCATACTCGGCTCTGACGCTGAAAACTTACTGAGAACATCTGGAGGGTGCAGCAAGTGCAGCCTGTCATGCTGGGCACTGCATTGGCACAGACACAAAGGTGATATGATGCACAAAGAGCAGGGAGCTGGCAGCACGTGGAAGAATGAGTGGCGCTTTATCGTGACAGTGAATCTCTTTGCACTATGGCTCTGGGGCTTTAGCAAAGTGAGGCCACGAAACACACTTAATCTTTGTATGTTGCATATAAAGGAAAAAGATAAAATGGTAACTGTTTCTTCTCTTTTTCTCTTCTTCATGCTGAAAAAACCAAACCAGTGGCTAAGAGCAAATCTAAGTAAGTGATGGTTTTCCTCACCAGTTTTTGATTACTGTTATGTTGTATCTTTACAAAATGTTAAGCTTCTCTAGAATTTTTTAATATACCTGAGAGAATTCCAGTCTTTGAGTCTGGCTGCATCCTCTCAGCCATTCTGTATGTGTGTCTTCTCACAGGTAAGTACAGAACGGTGTGAAAACTCTGCCATGGGTTCTGAACTTGCAGCAGAGGCAGGTTTTGTCCTATGGGCTGTTGCATTGAGCTCAGCAGTAATCTCCAAAGCTCCCTGCACAAAGGGGAGCACACCTCTGTGCTCTGTGATTAGAGAGGTTGTAAATTATCCAAGTATTTTCCCTGTTGTTCACCTGTCATACCTTTTTAGCTGAGGAGAGTAAACTAAGGTACAACATGGGTCTTTGTTGTCTGTGGTGTGGACTTTGGGCAGGTGCTGTGAAGCTCTGCCATAGCCAGAGTGCAGAACACTTCCTAGGCTGAGCATATTCCTGAGTTTGGGTGTGAGGAATGGATGGGGTGCAGTCGGTGCTCTGAGCATCTCAGTTTGCTCTCTAGTCCAGCTGAGCAGAGATGTTAGTGGGCTCTGGAAAGAAATTAGTCACAGTCTTCTGACCTCTGTTAAGGATTGGAAAGAAAGGAATATGTGCTTTGAGCACACCAGTGCTCTTGCAATGTAGGCACAAGGAAACAAGATCATGTGGAGAAACTGACTTGGATCCAGAATGCTCTTTGTAAGAAAATTAGCTAGACAAATCCAAGAGGCTAAACTGGTACATTTATGTGGACACATTCCTATTTTCCCTTCCCAGAATTTGCATTCTGTGTGAGTGTATTATACTTGATTCCACACAGGCCTGGGATCTATGGCCTTTGGTACATTTTCTGTATTTTGGTTTTTTTAAGAATCTGCCCCCAGCAGAGCCAGTACCAACCACTTGCCACATTTGAGCAGATTCTTCTGTACAAAATTTCTGCACAATTGTCAGGCTTTTAAATTAAGAAAGCACTTCCCAAGTATGTGCCTGACAGAGAGCAGCTTGACATCTCATTGTTCTACTGTTATCTGTTCAAAAAACAAACACATCAAGCCAGGAAGTTTCTGCAAGGTGAAAAAGTAGCTTTTTTAAATGGTGTTACTAATGTTCATGTAGGGATTATTACCACACACTCCCATTTTTGTTTTTTAAACCCGATGTATCTTTCTGGTTTTTTACAGTCCCATATGCACTCCAGGAATATGTTCTTATATTATTTATTATTATTTATCCTTCTCCATTCCCCTTGGGTTTCTTCTTGCCCTGACAGCTTTCTAATGTTTTCTACCTCTGCTCCTTGTTACATTCCTTCACAGGGGAGTAATTTTTTTGAGCAAGGTGTATTGTTTCGAATGGGCTTGGCCTCAGATGTGTGGTGCACAAGAATTTGAAGGCCTGGCCACACTGATGCCACTGATTCCTCCAGAAAGGGGAAACTGCCCAGAGGCTTTGAGGAAGTGGGTGAGATATAGGGAAAGGAGTCTTTGTGGTTACTGAAGCTTCACAGCACACCTGCAGTAGTGTGCAGGACAGGACAACAACCAGGGATAATCCCAAAAGTATGTTCAGTCAGTTGTCTGCAGGAATTCAGTGTCTTTCTTTTTATTTTGAACTCAATAGTAAATTAGATTGCAAAGCTGCAAAGGAAGAGCTTAAGGAAGTAACTGGTCAGAGCTGTACAAGTGAGGAAGAACGGGTTCATTTTGACAGACCATTTTGTTGGAAACGGGAAAATACAGGAAAATGGAAAGTGAACTGAGATGTATCCATCTCTTCATTGAAATGGAAGGGAAAGATATAATTTACAGACTGGTTAGAGGGTTTTACATTTCTTTTGAAACTGGGAAGTTGCTTGGATCTTGGCATACTTCCAGACTGGAGGTGTGGAGCAGCTTCCTCAGTCTCCTGCTCCCGGGACGCCGCGATTGCTGCCAGCCTGCCCCGCAAACCGAGAGCCCTCCGGTGGGGAAGGGGGTTCCCGGGGCTGGGTTAATAACGAGTTCTGTATCTCCAGCAGGATGGTGCCAAGGGGTTCTGCTTCTCCTTTCGCATGCCTCTTGTGCCAGCCTATCTGCTGAGCTTCCTCTCTGCATGAGGAAGTGGTAGTCTGTGATACAGTGTTATCTACAGCCTGAACATCTTCAACTACCATCATCCTTCCTCTCTTGCCCTTGTAAGAGAGGAAGCCTTGTAAGCTTGTAAGCCTTAGTGACTCAACTGTATGCTGATTTTCCTTTTTGTCTCTCCTGCTTCTACTCCTCCCACCTCACTGTTTTTTGGAGGAGTTACTCCTCTCTAGGCTTGTACCCTTGTATATTAAAGATATATCCTTAATATCCTTAAGGAATTACTTACTTAAACTTGATGCTGGAGCTTATGGTTTAGTGTTTGTCTGTGTTAAAAGTTAAGTGTACATAGTTTTGATACTCCCATCCCTGAAGTTGAAATGAAATGTGATTGTCTCAAACTGTGTGTGCTGAAAGCTTGTCCAGTGGCCATGCCCCGGCAGGTTGGTGGGCCCTCAGTGAGTGCCCTGACACAGAGCCATCCCTTGTGACTGTAGGTACATTCTGGTGAGGATGAAGAGCGCTGCAGAGACAGGCTACTGCTTCAACATCAGGAGACCGCGGCTGCAGGAAAAACTGGTCCTGCTGAGATACGATCCCATCGGTAAGGGCTCGTGCTTTGTGTGAGCTTCTCTGACTCTGTGGGAGACAAGATTTGAATGCAACAGGATTTTTCCCATCTAAGCAGAATATGTCATAACATGTTTCATATTGAAATGACTGTACAGTTGCTGTTCTTCATGACATTCCAGTGGGAAGTAAATGTTACCCTCATTTTACAGATTGTGGCAGTGAAACAAAGTAATGACTTGCCTGACACATCAGAGACTTTGATGACAGCCATGCCACATGTCACTGGCGAAGTCGAGTGACACAGGAGTTCTTTCATTCTGTTTCTTTGTGTGGTTTGCTAGACTGTGCTACCTCCAACAAGCAGGCACAAAGTATGCATCAACAGAAGTGTTCTGTTAAGCTGCCATGGGAGCTCTAGACCAGATATTTTAACCATCTCTTACAAAATGGACTTTTTCTTCTAAAGAAATAGGCACAGATTCTTCCTATTCCACAAATGATATCACTCTCCAGATGGCAGTTAGTGGATTCTTTTATGTTCCCCTGGTCCTTGCAGATTTTCTCTGTTTAAGAATCTGATTTGTTGGACAGGTTATAGCACCTGCCACACTGTCTTTTGCTCACCCAGCTTTTTGAAATGTGACTAAGGGTTCAAGTTTCTGTTGTTAGCAGTAAAATGCTGACTTTTATATAAAAAGCTTAAACCAAACCATATTAGAAATAACATGGTGTAGCTAATGCAAAAAAGGCTTATTTAAAGTTGTAGAATATAAGAAATGTATTAAGCAGCTCTAAGTAGATAATGGATGGCCAGTTCAATGCTGTGATAATGCATGTGATTCAAGTTTATTTTTTCTTAAAATGTTCTTGTTAGAGGACTACCTTTTCATTCTCAGAGCTAACAGTATAGGAGCTTTGAGAGGTGAGAGACACCACCAGGGAAGCAATATGCAGTTTTCAAAGGTGACAGAGGTTGTGGCTTTCCTTTTGAATTCCACACAGAAGGGCAATCAGAGATCTCTGGCATTATATTCTTGAATAAGAAAAATAAATTATTGCACTGAAACAGTGTGCAGAGTGATCCTCCAGAAGCTTTGCAACTTGTAGGGAAGTGAAGAAAAAGAAGAACTTAGAACATGTAGTAGGTTGCTGAAGAAAGGTTTGATCTTTGTAGCCTGTAGTAGAACACAAGTGAGAAATTGATGTGAGAAAGTGTTGCATGTGTGAAGGGAAGTAAATTTGAGTCTAGATAACAACTCACATCAGGAATATGTTTGGAAGCATTTTCACTTGGCATGTGTTTTCACCTTATGTTTTATACTTCTTAGAAACCTGGGACATCCACAGAATGAAGCATTTTAGTGAAGTAGTGGCAGGATTGCCCAAGTTTCACTACCTCCCAACTGCAGCAACAGAATCTGTACTATCTGCAGGATTTCTTGAAACGAAACTTTTTTGTGGAAGAGGAGATTTTGTTGTGTGGACTGCTCTTGCGTAGCTTTCAAAGGAATTCATATAATGAAACTAACCAAACTGTGGATTTTCAGATGGCATTTTAAAGCTTTGCTCTGCTTTATTTTGTAATTTTTGGTTTTTATTAATGTATTGACTATGCCTAACCTGCCCCTGCAAACACGTGCATCAGGCGTTGTGGTCACGGCCACTTTGTGCCTCGCTGAGAGATCCACAGGACAATTGGCTAAGTTCTCAGTCAGTCTGTGAGGCCAACTGGATCCAGCTCATCATCTGTAGTTGTTTGGGCTCTGGAGTTGAAGAGTAGTAGAAAGCAGAAAGAACTATTTTTGTCCCTACATTGAACAGCTATGACTCAGAACAGTCACACAGAACAGCTGTTGAGTGTTTTCAGTCACTTGCATTCTGACACTTACTCTCACAGAGGTAAAGTGGACATCTTAGGAACTAAAAATTACATGTGGTTAAGTGAAAGCACCACGAAACTCCTTCAAGACTTGGTTAACAACAGTGCTGTGCCAGTCAGTTGCTGCACACTCATTTAAGCAGTGAAGGCAGCCAGGAGAAAAGGAACGTGGGCTGGTTGAATTGAATTTTAACACTTCAGGCTTCTTAACGGATCCTTTTTTCTCTTTTTTTTCCCCTATAGCAAAACAACGTGTCCTCTTCACAGAGAAGAGAAAAATCCGTTCTGTGTGAACAATGACTGGAGTTGATTTATACACGAGACGAGGATGGTCTGGGGGGAGGATGGGGTGAACACTGATTCAGAAATCCAGCAACATGGGCTGAAAACAGAGGAAATGAACTGGGATCACCGTCTCCTGTGATTTGAAAACCATTGTGAATAAAACAATGTAGAGAGAGAAAATTCTTAATGTCTGGACATAGATCATCACAGTAACATTTATTTATCTTTTGAGTTATTTTTACAGTGTTCAATTAAAAAAAATTAAATAGCAAATCCCATTGTCTGTGTTTTCTATTGTGAAAGAGGCTGTAATCTTCAAAGGAACTATTGTTTTGTAAAGCAATAAAAATTAACATTTTCCACAGCAGGAATTCAATGGCAGGATTGCAAGTTTTTCTAACCTACCAGCCACAGATGCGACAGTAGTGACCACGGGCTGGTGTCATAACTTGGAGGGGTAATGTTGCACCAGCTCTTTCTGAGGACAGCAGGAATTGGAACCTAGATGAGTTTTTGGATAAGCTATTAATATGGTTATAGGCCTTATAATAGATATTATTTTCAGCCAGGTTAGTAGGACAGATTTTTCATTCTTGGGTTTTTGTCAAACATGAAGAAAACAGCCAAGGTAGTTCTCTGGTGTTTTTGTAAGCATTTTATCCTTGATTAGCTTGCCTGTGTTCAGAGCAATGTGGCCAGAGACATTTTTCCAAGCCTACCTCAGTAGCAGTGGTGTCCTGTTTGCAGTTGGAGGGACCTTGCTGAGCGTGGGGTGGCACAGAGTGCAGTGCCACACCTGAGGCATATGGGCACAGGCACGCCCAGGCTCCATGTACGGGGCTTTGTGGTGAGCCAAACACTGGAGTTTGAGCACTGAAGGTGCAGTCTCAAAGCTAATGCTCTGCTTCATGTGCTGCCATTTCACATAAGCACTTCTGATAAAATCAAGTGCAAATACTGTCAGGAGCCCATACCCTGCAGGTGTTTGCTGTAAACTTCATGTAGTTCAATAAGGCACACTGTGTGGGATGGCCAGAGGGCTGTGTGGGGCCAGAGAGAGCTGCTGTGCTGTGTTTGAGAGACCCACCACCCACACCCCATCTACTGCTGTGCAACAGGAACACAAGGATTCCTGAAACGAGAAGCAAAGAGACTCTGCTGGCCTTTCCAGTCAGCAGAGGAGAACCTCCGTGCAGTCAGGAGAATAATGCTGTCTGGTATGAGATAAAATCAGTACAGTGAGCTAGACAATCAATTAGAAAAGGTCCTGAGGCAAGTCCTTCCTGTAAGGATATGAAGATTGTGTCCCTGGTGCCTGGACGCTCACTGATGCGACGCAGTTGGACTTCCTGATCATTTCCTCCATGGATAACTTGGGATAGTAGGCCAGGTAGAAGGCCAGTGCTCCCACAAAACTGTCTCCAGCGCCCTAGAATAAAACAACAAACAAGCTTAAGTGTATTTGCACAGGGAAACAATTCAGATGCCTTTACCGGAAAGACACAAGCTGTAGCACTGATTGCAGGGGTCAGGAAATTGTTCAGGGGTTGAGTTCCATACACTTTTCTATGCCTAGGAAATTTTGTAAAGTTAAACTAATGCCACAATACTCTCCTTGTGCCCAGCTGCTGAGTCAAGGTGAGCACTATAATATGGCTTTAAACTTAAAGAAAAAGCAAAGCAAGTGTGCCACAGTTCAGCAAGATATTGTTATGATCACTGCTTTTGAAACTTCCTGTTGCTGGAGTGTCTGATTTTGATTTCTCAACCTTGATGTTTCATTAAAGCTATTTTTCTCTTATTTAACTTCCGTTTTTCATAAAGGTCAGTGGTAAAAGGGGCAGTGAAAAGGGGGAGGAAAAACAAGCTATGTGGTTTGTGTAAATTCCTAGTTGCAGGGCGATATGTTTTGACACTTCCAGAACAGCTGTTGTTTGTTTAAAAGATCCCACTGTCATTAAAAACTAGCATTGTATCTGTCACATAAATCACTTTTATTCCTGGAGCAAGCTTTGCCACCTGTGCTGAGTTTGACCATGGAGGATGAGGACAGTGGCATTCACTGGGAGCTCTGGCAGCCATGGCCCCCTTGAGCTACCCATTGTTCCCAATCCATGCCCTGAGTGCCCCGTGGGAGCCCTGGGGAGGCATGGAGTACATCTGTCCCACATGGGCACCAGCCACACCCCAGCTTGCCCTGACCCTTTTGCCCAGATACTGCTGGCTGTGCTCCGGTCAGCAGGCAGTGACAGCTCTTTGCCTCCCAAGCACTTCTTAACAATAACTGTTGTTTAGCTGTTCACTGCTAGGAAGTGTCCCCAGCAACTGGCAAAATTTAACTTGATTGATGGTCATGTTTAACTTGATTTGCTCATTGCAGTCCACAGTGTTCTTTCCCTCTCCTCCCCTAAAACTGTCATGATTCTAAGGCCAGACTGGTATCAGTTCTAGTGGCCACCATAAAACTGGTCCTAAGGTCTCTTTCTTTAAATCATACTTTTATACCAGTGAAGGAATTAAACTAGACACACTAGTATTATCTTATTTCATTCCAGATCCAGCATATGGAGGAGGGATTTTTCCTCTGTAGTTGTAATAAATAGGCCCCAAGAGTCATGCAGCAAGAGCAAAGGGCCTGGAAAAACTGTCAAAACAGCTCAGCAAAATTTCTAATGGAAGTTAAGACTAGGAAGTAATATTCCAATTTTGAATACTAGTGTTGAATTCCAGTTTTGAATACTAGTGTCTTATACTCTTACTTGCCTTGAAATCAGCTGCATATAAAATCATTCCAGCAAAACAATGCCACTTGCACAGAAATTTGTTTCCAATGTTGCAAGCAGCTGACAGGGCAGAGCAGTGTGGGCACTGCAAGGGACCCTAACAGGGGTGAGCACAGGACAGGGGCCCTTCCCCACACTTGGCCTCTCCTTGCCCAGCCCTGCCACAGTGGCTGTTTGCATTGGTGTTTCCAGACAGAAAACTCCCTGCTTAACTCCTGCCTGGCCTGGAGCTTGAATGCTGTCTTCTGTCAGGATACAATGGAGAGCATGGCCTGGCAAATGACAAGTTAAAAAGCAAAGCTGTACCCCTGCATGCAGCTGTAGCAGCACCTGTTTCAACAGTTCTGTATTCCTGAACATACCAGGGGCAGGTGAAGGTTTTTATCAATTTCTGTTGGGCCTTTGTCTCCCTTCTGGTTTCCGGAGTGTTCCCACAATGGCAGGTGGAGCAGAAGCAGGTGACTGCTAGTTAAGCATTGCCAGTGTCTTTTGTCTGATGCATAATACAAAAATCTCCATCCCACCTCAGAGTTTGTAATCTAATCACTGCATGATTAATTATTAAAGCTATTTTGGTGCTGTTGTTACAGGCAGGAGTAGGATTTCAGCATGCAGATCTGTTCTGCTGTTGCTCTAGCAGGAAGAACATTTATTACAGTGATCACTGGGAAATGTAAGTAGCCAAATATTTTAATGAGTAATACTCAGAATATCTGGTGTCAAATGGCATAAACTGTTACCTGGCAGCAGCACGGAGCAGAATAGTGTCTTTTTGGTTTTTTCTTTAATAATTGCTGCACTGTTGGCTACAAGGACAAAAACACACTGACCACATGTCACGCAGGTCTTAGTCTGTGTGCCAGGGAGATGGAGTGTAAGTTCTCCCTGCAATGTTACTGTGGCTCTCTGCTCAGGGGTGATGCTCTGAAGTTGTGAGATGGCTGGGGATCTCCCTTTTAGCCTGGCTGAACAATGATAAATGGCTCTGAAAGCAGAAAAGGGAGAGAACAGCAGATTCCCATCCAGAATGGAAAAAAGCCCCCCTAGCATTTTTTTGCAAGAGAAAAGATTACAGGATGATTGGAGAATTATAGAAGGATTTGATGCCAGCAAACTTTTTCTGAAATCCTCACTTCCCATGCATAGACTGAAGCAGTCAGTATCTGCAAAGCCTAGCTATCACAGACCCAAAGGGTATCATAAATTCAGTTGCTGATAAGTGAATGTTTTGTGAGGGGAGTGTTTTCAGCAGAGGAGCTGCTGCACTGAGAACAGCGTCACGCATCACACTGATTATGTAGATCCCCTGCTCAGCCTTGCTTCTGGTCTGTGCAGACGTGACTGGTCAAACATGACTCAAGGAGCAACAGCACAACTGGTTCAGCTGCAAGGTTAACTGCAATAAGAACTATTTTTGGCTTACAGAAACAGACCTTCCTTCTTTGGTACTGTGGATTAAACTGCATTGGGTTTGGTAGATTCTGAAATGGTTTGCACAGAGCACTAGAAGGAACAGGCTCAGAGTAAAATCAAGATTACACAAACACTGGAATAAAAAATAGTAGACTTATATTTCAGCTGTTTCAAACCCTGCTCTAAGAAAAAGAATTCTAACCTACTTCACAAAAAAAAATTAATTTGAAAATGACCGCTAAGGTGCATTGAGAGTGCCCACTGACTAAAATATAAATACAGAGTATGTAATATTTTACATTCTTCAGCATTTGTCTTACGGGAATTCTAATACACTGCAGACTTTGAGATAATCCTCATATCCTTGAGTGCCTGGAGACAATTCATTCCATAATTATGAAAGTATAATGTATTTAACCTTTCCTTAAAGCAGGAGATGCTAGTTTGTTTGAAATAAAATAAAGAATTGGATTTTAAAATTGTCTGATATGCTGTGGCTCATTCTTAAATACAAATGTCATGGTTTTGACTAATTTTTATGGGTTTGAAGCAGTTTTGAAAACCTATTTATATTCTGTGCCACTAGACTGTAAGGTCCTTGTTTTCCTGTGTGTCTGGAAAAGGGCATTTTTGTTTCTTACAATCCAGCACTGATTGAGACTGTGTGCCTCTAGAGAAGAGAAGACCCATGAAAACACTTCTATTTATACCTTAGCTTTTGTTAGTCCTGATTTGTCAGAAGCTGGTTCACAACTTTAGTATAACTATTTTTATACGATGCTGCCCCGAGAAGCTTTTTAAGGAAACTGCTTTGTAAGTGGAAACTATATTGTTCAACAGCCTTTCCAGCATGTAAAGCCTTTTCCAATCCATCATGCACAGGCTATTAGGATGCATTTCACTTATACAATAAGATGACTTGCTCACCAAAAAAATTTGGAGGCCAAGAGGCCAAAAGCTGCAGTTCACAGAGAGGCCGCAGTTGCACTGCCTTGTTCCAGGGAAATCTTTTGCTCAGCCTTTGCCCTCCCAGCCTGTCCTCCTCGGCAAGAGCAACAGCAGCTATGGAAGAACATGAGAGGGCTCTGCCTCCTGAAACCTGATGTTAGTGAAGCTCAGAAAACTTTTCTCAGGTGATTTTTAAGAAGTTACAGTCCTTGTGCAGTCTGACTATTAACATGCATTCATTCCATTAAATACATTCTAAAAGCATGTTACCAAGGCCCAAAGAAACATCTGAAAAGGATGTTGTACAGCAGTATAAGAGAAATGTTTTGCCTGTAATGATGAATTCTTCATGTAGTGAATAAATCAAACATCAATCCAAATGCTGTCAAAAAGTGCCTCATGATGTAGAACCAGTAACATTGCTCACAGTGATGCTTACAGCCTCCAAGGAGCATTCACAGAAGTGCACAAATAAACGGAGCCTGAGGATTATGCTGATTTAGTGCAGCCTACATCCATGGCAATGCAGAGATGCCCAACTCTGTCAAAGGAACTGGGCCTTGGAGAATTCCTGCTGTATTTATAGCTCTCCACAACTGTGTGATGCTGGATTATGCTGAGGATGTTATCGCTCTGTCACATCTGCTCAACATTCCCTGCTGTACCTCTGCCTACTCTGTACCCAAACTGCAAATTAGCCCTATGAAACACAAAAATAGCTGTCAGAAAAGGCACTCACTATCCATTATCCATTGCTCACAAGTGGGAAAAGCCTATGTCTCCCTACAAGAATCCCTGGGCTGTGCTTTGGTGAAAGGTTACTAGTGGAACTGGAGAAATATTTACAGCCTTTGAATATATCCAGATAGTCTTGTGCCATTTGGGTCTGTGTCTCATCTGAGGGATAATTTCAGCTGAAATGCTCAGAGAATAAAATATCCTTTGATGACAGTGTGTGGAGGGCTGAGCCTGGATGGATATCAGGTGCCCACCAAAGCTACTCTGCCACTCCACTGTTCAGGTGAACAAGGGACAGAAAATAGAACAAAAGGCTTGTGGATTGGAATAAGGGCAGGCAGCAATCACCATCACGTCATCAAAAGAGACCTGACTTAGGGAAATTACCTTATTACTAATCAGATCTGAGTAGAATAATGAGAAATAAAAGCAAATCTTAAAACACCTTCCCCCATCTTCTATTCTTCCCAAGTTTAATTTCACTTCCATTTTCTCTACCTCTACCTCACACAGCAGCACAGGATTGGAGAAGATGGGGATTGTGGCCAGTTCACCACATGTTTTCTCTGCTGCTCCTTCCTCCTCAGGGGAAAGATTCCTCACACTCTTCCCCTGCTCCTGCATGGGGTCCCTGCCACAGGAGACAGTCCTCCATGGGATTCTCCATGGAACATGAGTCCTTCCCACAGGCTACAGCTCTTCACAAACTGCTCCAGAGTGGGTCCCTTCCCCGTGGTTCAGTCCTTTGGGAACAGGCTGCTCCAGTATGTGTCTCTCATGGGATCACAAGTTCTGTCAGCAAATCTGATACAGCATGGCCTCCTCCCTCCACATTCCTGCCAGGACCCTGCTCCAGTACAGGCCTCCCTGGGGTCACAGCCTCCTTTGGGCATCCAGCTGCTCTGCTGTGGGGCTGCTCCACAGGCTGCAGGTGGATCTCTGCATCCCCAGGGACCTCCATGGGCTGCAGGGGCACAGCTGCTCCACCATGGTCTGCACCAGGGGCTGCAGGGGAACCTCAGCTCCAGAGCCTGGAGCATCTCTGCCCCTCCTTCTGCACTGACCTTGGTGTCTGCACCATTGCTTCTGTCACATCTCCTGCTCTCCAGCTCTTGTTGCACAGCACTATTTTTACCCTGTCTTAAGGGGTAAAACTACATTACCCCAGAGGCACTACCACCTTCACTGAAGGGTTCAGCCTTGGACAGTGCTGGGTCCCTCTTGGATCACTGGCTCTGTCAGACATGGGGGAAGCCATTCTTGCAGTCCCCACTACCAAAACCTTGCCACGAAAATCCCACTCACAGTGGCTGGATTTGTTATGCAGCTTTTGGATTTTTATGATTTCCTTCTTCCTGAAAGAACCCATGTTTATCCTCTGTGTGATGGAGAATGATTTATTTCTGGAAATGTTCCTGGCTGTTTTGTTTGGGTTTTTTTCTTTTTTTTTTTTACTTCTGCATTTATTTGCCTGTGGAATACTTTTAAAAATTATTTTCTGGGAGGTTAATGTTTTCCTCCCCACATATTTCCTCATGTTTCACTCGAAAGATATTTTGGCAGTTTAAATCAAGACAATCTTTAAATTAAACTAACTCTACTATCTTGAAACTCTCCTGAACTTAAACTGATTTGACTATCTTCAAACTGTTTCCTAAAATCAAGGCCTAACCAGGATGATTACTCCCACAGTGTCTGGGGTTGCTAATCCTGTGTGGAAGCATTGCTGTCCTTGTAGGGCACCCTGCAGATACTGATGTGCCTCTGCACAGCTGTGCTTAAAGGAGGAGACCTATTGTTACAAACCCCTAAAACATGAAATATTTGAAAATTACTAAGTAATTTTCCACTAACACAGTTATTCCTGTATCTTTGCATGGAATTTTGAGCCAAAACAATGGGGGAGGAAGTCCTTAACTGGGAACTACCAAATTTAGCAATAAAAACGAAATGAACTTGAATCAAATAGCAGGGCTTGCCTGGCTAGGTGTAAGTTAGGCTCTTGGTACTGACTAAATAGCACTGCAAAGCTACTTGGGTTGAAAATATAGAACAACAAGAAAAAGCACACTGTGCCCCAGAGCTTTAGGGTCTGGATCTCCAACTCTATTACTTAATCTGTCCTCTGGTAACTGAGTGTTTCTGCAGTCTTGTCACAAAGAAAGAGTAGATGTTACCCTAAGCCAAAGGAAAATATATAGAGAGAATCATGGTAGTGGTGCTTGTCTCTTCCTTTCTTCTTCCCCTCTGCCTTCCCCACAAACCCCCCCAATGCTGTCTGATGTGGTTTGCACACTCCAGGCAAAGTCATGGGGAACTGCTAAGATGCTGCCCCACCGTAGCTCCTTCCTCCCAGCCATGTGCAGAATGGCTGAGCTCAGCCAGTGTTTAACAACGGCAGGAGGTGTAAGCTAACACATTTTCATTTGCATTCCCTGTAGGTTGACAGTGCACTCTTAATTCCAGTGATTCAGACTGCAGTTTCATAATAGGCTTAAGCCAATCCATGGCTATGCTACTGCTGAAAGGCTCAGTCCCCACTCATGTTTTTATCCCTGTTTCATGTTCCCACGCCCTCCCCTACATCAGATTTAGCACTTGTGTGGCCAAGCAGTGAGGCAGATCAGTTCTGTGATCCTTCTGACGATTGGGCCGGCCAACACTGAGCAAGAAACAATAGTTTCCACCCAGATCAGCAAGTTGCTGTATTACCACATGATAGCTGGTCCACAGCAAAGGAGAAAGAGGTTAGAAACACTCCTTTCAGCATGATCTTGGATCAGCTTGAGCCAACTGTGAAACCTCACCCTCAGTCAACACCAGGCAATTCATTAACTCAGTTGTGTATCCAAGCCTTAATACTCTGGCTCCTTGTTCACACAGGGAAAGCTGCCTGTTCCACTCTTCCCCCCATACCCTGTGGGCTGGCTCTGGAGGAATGAGGGAATGATCACGCTTCCTTTCTGCATTTTTACCAGACTGTTCTGGGAAGCTGTGGGAAGGAGCAATCCCTGACTTTCTTGCATTTATGTTGTGAGGTCCTTGCACAGCCTTGAACAGGGAAAGTTTCTTGCTCGCTTAGTCAAGTTGAACAAGGCCATCGTATCATCTGGTCCTTCACATGTCCTGAGAACTTAAAAGGTAATCAAACCACACCCAGTGTAGACTATCAGTTGGGAAACATCAAAACCAAAGCATACCACACAATGCTTCACATCAGCCATCAGGAATTTTTACCCACTTCCTGACAGATTTCCTGATGGGTCATTAACAGTGATTAATCAGCCTGACCGTTAACCCCCTGCATTCCTGAGAGATTAATCTCAATACAAGGCCTCCTGCAAGCAATTTCTTTCCTTTCTGAAACATCCTACTACATTAAGTTATGCACTGTTTCTAAAAAGATCAGTGACAAGCATTACAGATGCATGAATTCCCCTGAAATGCTTGGTTTGTGGTGAATGTTGGAAATAAAACATACAATGTTCACAACTCTGCAATTTTTAATTTGTATGTCATCTAAAAAGCACAGATGAAAGTGTCTGCTTTACATTTCAAAGCCCATATACAGCATCAACTTTGAAGGCAGGTAATAGTGCTCTCATTTCACATGATGGGAAATTAACCCAACTTAAGATCAAGGATGTTAAGAACACCCACTTTGAGACATCTGTGGGCTGAATCCAAAGCTCCAGATCTTTTATGGGCTAACAGGAATCACATGAGCTACCCATCCTTTGAAAGTGAGGCACAGCTTGGGAACCCTAAAACTGAGATATGCAAAATAATTAAGTAGACCTCCACAGCTCTTCTGGACTCTCAATCAGGATCAGAACAGAGGAGCTCCCATCTCTCAGTGTTTACGAGAAAAATACTGCAAGGTGTCTGTGAGGTGATGGCTTTCTCTTAGTGCACACTGAAGTCTGGGAAAGATCGCAGGAGAGTCACATTGCCCTGGATAATAATATTCCAGTATGCTGCTCAGCACTGGGGAACAAAGTTATTCTGTGTAGCAGACGGTTAGTCTAACCCCAGAAAGCCAACAAAGTGTTCACTCACAGGGAGCACTCTGTTTTCTGAATCATCGAAACAATTCAGTGTGATGATGCTCATATAAACTCCTTTCAACTCCAGATAGCATTTATGAGAAGTGACAAATTTATTTCTTTCTTACATAATGGAGTAAGAGCAATGGAAGCAGGAGCTCCATAGACCACTGTGAAAACAAGGGATCCATGTTGCTGAACCTGTGAGATTCCTGTCAACCAATTCACCAGTACCCTGATTCCTACACTACCAGGGCAACAGATATTTTGGCATGGAATTTTTCAATTTGGGATACACTTCTGTGTAAATCTTCTGTTTAAGATTGAATTCACTTTTGCCTTCATTATCTGCTTCTTCCCTGGTTCCACATTTGAGCTTTGATCTGTGACCTCCTTTCATTTGGTCTGGAAGTTTATCCCTCACATAGAAACTCAGAAACAGCAGAAAAAACCCTCCACACATTTTTTCCCCCTGCAGTGCATATAAAAAATGTATGAAATATAAAATGCAGTACTGGAAAATCCTCATAACATTTCATCTGAACACAAAACTCTCCAGTGGCACTCTTGTGAAGTTATAAACCACAATGTGTCAACAACAGGGAAGCACGCAGACATCACCACTAATAGACAGAAGATGGACTTTCAGTTGCACATGCAACAGGAGCTGTATCCACCTCTTCCAAAATTTGAACTTGCACAGAATCAAGAGTCGTGGTTGAAGCCTGGTGCTAAATATAGCAGCTCCTCAGAAGGTTGATTTGTACTTCTCAAACTGGTTTATCAAGCCTCAACAACATGCAGCTACTCTCCTACTCTAATCAAAAGCTTCACTTATCTCATTTCCTTGAGCAGTACTTCACTCCTTTCATTATTCATGTCACACTTGTGCCAAATTGTGCTTTCGTCCCAACAAAGCTCATGCTTCTGTGTTAATTCACAAATATCATTTAATGATGAAATGAAACTACAGCCAAAGCTCTGCCCAAAATACATCACGGTATTTTGATAGTACACTGGAAATTCTGGCAGTAGGTTTCCCTCCCCAACCAGGAGACAACTGTCCAAATTGTCACTAATTGTGCCACCCAGTGTCACATATGGGGCTGACATGGCTTCAGGACCCCATAATCTAAGATTTAAGTAAGAAGAAGGGTGTATATGTGCTGGACAATTTTACTAGCCAGATGTGGGTTTTTTCTCTCAGCCTGAAAATGCCAAAGGACTCTTAGTGATCCTATCTAATCTGACGAGAAGCACTCGGAATGACACAACTGCCATCTCGCCTGGAATTGATCAAAAAAACATTCTTTTTTTTGCACGAAAGCTCCATATGCTCGAGTGCCTCTTTCAAAACCACAGCATCTAGCCTTTGTTGGCTGGCCACTCCTTCTGCCTACCTCTGAACTACACATCCTGGAAGGGAAGAAAAACCACCAAACTTCAGGAGGTTTTTTGTCTGAGCTCTCCCCAGCTTTGTCCCCTTGCCAGCTCCCTGCATTCTTTTCCAACTGAGTTTGTGTAATCATTTCGATGACTACCCGAGCTGGATCTCCTCTCCTGAATTTCAGTTAGATGTGACTTACAAGCCAGAACTGCTGTTCTGCTCAACAGTACTGCTCTCTGCTACCCACTCATTCTCTTGCCCTTAACCCGTGGGGCAGGAGTGCAGAAAACGGGGCTCCCACACCTCACTCACGGTCTTCAGCAGTAGGTGACCACCAAGGTACTGCTTCTGACAGAAAGGCATTCTCTGTGAGATTCCCTGTAAAATAGATCTTTCCAAGCAACACACTGCCTGCTTAATGATTTCAGTAACAAAATCACAGGTACCAGCAATGAGGCACAAGCTTCCAGAGAATTTCCTCACCTTTTCCTCATATTTCTGTTGCTCTTTGTGCTTTAAAATGAATTGAAAAAATATTCCTTATAGACATTAAGGCAGATGACAAACATCACGGTTAGAATTTGGGAATCTGCTTTTCTACAGATGACTTTCTCTAAAATAGCTGGGTTTATGTCTGTATGTCTACCTTTGAACATACAGACATTAAAAAAAACCCTGAGAAAAGTGGCAAAATAAGTGCACTCAACTGTAAACTTGCTATTAAAGACATTCCTATAGGTTACTGCTATAAATCACCACAACTTACAGTTTTAGTTTCCTTCATTTTTTCTAATGAAAGTTGTAAAATATATTCTGTCTGTGTGACAGGCTATTAAAGATTAACTCTTTTATTCTTGATAAGAAATACAAGTTCTGGCATTTTCTGCGGTTACAATTTGCAAAAGCAAGAAGCCTGATTTCCCCACTATTCTCATTTCTCTGTTCTTCTCCTCTTGAAAACCCAATTATGCAATATCACCAATCTAACTCAAACCTTTCTGGTTTCCGTCGTGACAAAAATTACTTGGCATTGAAAACTCTGTTGGGTGAAATAATGAAATCTGATATTGTTCAATATCATCATTACTGTGATTGGCATTTCAGGGCAACTATTCTGGCAAGGGGTTCCAGAGCCATGTTTGCCTTCCCTCTCACCACAGCCAGAACTGATGTGAAGAAATTGAGAACAGTAAGTTATGTTCCACAATGGCCTGAATGATACTTGGTTCTGGAGAGAACAGTTTTAAAGAAGAAAGGGAGGCATATAACATTTGTTAGCTAACCATGAAGAGGAAAAAAATGGTGAGGGGTTTGGCCAGGAATATGCTGCACTATTACACAGCGGATTGCATTTGCAACTTCCTACAGCTCAGGCCAGAAAAAGATACTTGGGAAGGTGACGCTCTGGATGTGCCAGAAGTGCCAGCTTCCACTAGCTATTTTTAACTGCAGGAATTGCATTAGAAAGGATGACTGCACACAGTTGGTCTTCCTTCCTCTTCATCCTTTCTGCAACTCAGATATCCCAGATATCCTATCTACCATTACAAGTGGCACTCCTTGTGTGCACTGGCAGCCCAGGATCTGCTCCAGCACAGGGTGAGCTACATAACAGGACTGAGCATCTTCTTGGAGGGGACCCTGAGCTGGATTCATCATAAAGTCAAGAGGAGGAGAGCAAATCAAAATAGGGATGCAGCCTGTTTTGCTGTAATGATTTTGACTTGTGCTGCATTCCATGGTTAGCCCAAGAGAAGCAATAAAAGTAATTTCCTGCTCTGCTCTCCTGCATAAGTTATACCATTATTTTATTTACTAAAACATCCCAGAAGTGAGATGGCACAAAGTTATTTCTGAACTCAGCCTCTCTAGACCTCATCTGAATGTATTCTCAGGTGCAGATGCTGGATATGGTACCATTCCCATGTTTTCCCACAGAGAAAACACTCGAGTTGCTACACATACACTGCCAGCATCCCTACCTTTCTATGTCCAGAACAGTAATCAACTGGGTTAATTTCCAAACTGGAATGTTTCTCAGTATGCCAGTAGTGGAGCCACAGCACCTGCTCTCATCGCATATTTCCATAAACTCCCTACAGCCTCTTCAAGAAGCATCCAATGCAAAGCAACTCTGCATTGCTATGTTCTTTTTGGGGATATTAACAATGATGTCCAGTTCTAAAAATGAGGCAGCTGACAGCCTGACAAAAATTTTCCTCCACTCCTATTTTTTTTAGGATGAGCATAGAGAACAAGTCATGGTTAAACAAGGGAAACAGGTTCACTTGCCACTGAAGAGCCAGTGTCTGCATGTTTTGTTCCCTGTCTACAGAACAGCATTCTGAATAGTACTTTCCTTATGCTGTAAACAATGTAAGGTGCTTAGCAACTTTTTGTGTATGTATATGTGTATATGGAATAAAGCTGTAGGACACAATGGGACACAATGCCATGACTCGTTAATGATCATGCGTAGCAAAACCAAACAACTCTTGGTATCACTAAAGTACTTTTACTGAGTTTTTGTTGCCTGGCACACTACAATCTTAGAAGGGGCTTAAAAACTAAATATTGGCTTTAATCTTATTTTTATAATATGTCTTCATTAAGTACCCCTTGTAATTTAATGCAATTTGTGGCAAATGCTAATACTGCTTTGGGCCCACTTCTCCCTGTCAGCTGTATCTCTGTTAAATTATGCATTTCCATCTGGAAAGAAACTGTACAGGACTGTAGGCTCTCTTCCACTTAGAGTCAGGAATGGAAAGGGATTTAATTAGATGCTCCGTGGTTGAGAAAAGGACTAGAGCAAAGCCTGGGTGGTCCATGGAATCTTCCACTGGAAAACAAGACTGCAAATTGTTCTGTACAAGCCTGCTTCTGTTTGCTCATTTTGTTTACATTGTTTGTTCTTACAGATTAAAATAGACAGTTACTAGGCAGATAAACAGTGTTTCCTTCCACGACAATGTTGTCCAGAAGTTAAGAGAGCAGCATGGGACAATATATGCCTGTGCTTCATTTTTGGCTGCACCACTCCAACTCCCTATATAACCTGGAGTAGAACAATTCTAGCCTGTGCTTCAGTGCACCCAGTCACCAACATTTTTGTTCCACTTTTCCAATTTGTACAAGGGGGATAATACAGCTTTCTGCTCTCCAAGGGGAAAGAGGGTGCATCCAGCTTGCTCCACATTTTCTCAGTTGACTGCCAATGCAGAGGGATGACACTCTTGCAATCCCTCTTGTCACTGGATACCTGTGTTCCCTTGGGCCACTGACCGAGCCTTAAGAGACTGAAGTGTCTTTAGAAGGCCTGAATCAGAAGCAGAAACTCACGAGGAACTAAGCAAGTCCCATCTAGACTTTATTGTGAGTCAACTCACACACAGTCATTTCAGTCATGTGCCCTTTCACAGTTCAGCTGAACTTCAAACATAATAGATGCAGCTTTATTTAGGCTTACAGCGCTGATCACTGATTGGAGTGCCTGGCAGATTAACTTATTCCTCATGGTTTTTCTGTTCCAAGATTCAATGGATTCCATATTTGTAAAAAAGGCAATGCAGAAGGCTAAGTCAGAAAGTGGGCTATGACTGGAACTGAACTTATTTAATAACCTATTTGGGTTGTATGTTAAAGAAAGGAAGCTATTATGCTCTCATTTTGTGGGATGTTAATGGGAACTCTGAGCATAATTACTCTGTGTTGGTGTATTTGAATAAACTCCACTGATAAATAAGATGTTTGCCCAGCAGTAACTTCTCTTTCCTTGAAAATGAGAGGGAAGATGGGAAAAAGAAAAAAAAAAAAGAAGAACTGAAAATGAAAAAGAAGAAAAAAGGAGAAAAAAAGAGAAAAAAAAAACCAGAAAAAAGAGAAAAGAAAACAAAAAAGAAGAAAAAGGTAAAGGAAAAGGAAAAAAGAAAAAGAAAAAGAAAAAGAAAAAGAAAAAGAAAAAGAAAAAGAAAAAGAAAAAGAAAAAGAAAAAGAAAAAGAAAAAGAAAAAGAAAAAGAAAAAGAAAAAGAAAAAGAAAAAGGAGAGAAAGAAAAAAAAAAAGAGAAGAAGAAAAGATACATTTTAGGGTTAAGTAAATAAAGAAAATAGAAAACCGCAAAGGTTTACTCCTTGCTACATCCTTGGGTAGGAAAAGGTTAAACAGTCAACATTTTTCTTTTCTTAGCAAGTTAGAGAACTGTACATCAGACACATTGTCTGCCAAATGCTTCATTTACTACCAGCTGCATTTTTACTTTGTTGAGAGATAACTGAAATAAAATCACTGTTCTTTGTGCAAACGGCATGCTAAATAATGCACGGCTACAAGATTATTAAATAGCAAAGGCATTTGATAATATTAGAGGCAACCACAAGTCCCACTTCTGCTGATGCACAGAATTTTGAGTAATTAGTCATTGCACAGAGTGTTGTATTTATATCCCCTTGAGCCTCAGACGTTAGGCCACAAAGTCAGGAGACAAAGAATTGCTGTTATTAGGAGGACTGTTTTGGATTTATTTATATTCTAAGGCTTTATTTCAGTGTCCACTTCACTCCTCTGGCTCAGGCTTCCTCCAAACCAGAAGATACAGCTAAGTCAGAGAATTTTAGTGTAAACTATATTTTTGCAGACAAAACCTCTCAACTTCAAGCAGAAATACTTCAATGAGTTTGCAAACCCCCCAAAGAAGAACAACTGGCCTGAGGTTATATGAAAAGCCTGGGAAAAAGGCCTCCCAGGTTCTGTTCTGATCTCTAACAGACTTCTCATGGCTTATATGCAACACATTAATAGCAGCTCCAATTTATGGACAGATAAATTGGGATACAAAGAAGACACGTAACACTTCCAAGGATTTACAGCAAGTCTTTTGCAGAGCCCTGGAACTCTTAATCGGTCCTTTGTTAAAATTGCTAAACCACACTGCCTTCTTTAGACCACAATTGCTGCACAGGCCTGAATACTGTGACATATCTAAAATTATACAGCTATACACTTATATGAGGCTTTATTAAAATAAAGGTTGTGTAACATCTTCAGAGTTCAATACAAAGCTGCCCAGTGAGCAATTTACTGTTTAAAGACAGCCTTCATAATTCTCTCTCCTAATAGAAGAGACAGATCTAATAAATTGTATTAAGAAATCTGAGGGAAACAACAGGATTTGAACAAAAAACATCTGATGACAATTCATACTGTAGCAATGAGCTTTTCTTTTGCAGAACTGACATGAAAAAATAATGGCAACATTTTTGATTATGACAAATAGTATGTATCATATCTCTGAGAATATTGCACAGAAAAGGACTATATAAAATAAATCATATGCTCAGGTCAAATTTCAGGCAGAGTAGATTAACTGTTGAATTTTATCCTTTCCCCTAAATGACTTTCATGTTTACAAGCATGGCACTTCAACCTGTGAGCTTCTTTTAGCAGGTTGTGCAATCTCTGTATCCAAACAGCACAACCAGACAGGGAAAATGCTGGTAATATAAGAAACTACATGGTAAATGTAATGGTTGTGCTTAGAAATACTACAAAGTTAAACATTCTAGGTTCTCTAGAATCTTATAAATCTCTAGATATTTAAAAGAGGGACTGACTGTTGATTTGCTGTGATTACTAGGGGCACTGTTGTGAGAAGTGATTCCAAATTTTCATTTAAATATAGTGTGCTCAAGTGCATCCATTTGCCTTTCAAGAAAATACATCTATGCCTAAGCCAGAGATGGAGATGCCTGATCTCCTGGCTGTGAGTGTGCTAATGCAGGACTTCTTGCACACAACAGTGGTATGTGTAAACCTAGAGGTCAACTGATTAAGAGATCTTAAATAGAGCAACCATACTATGCATTTAGAAGACCAGATGAGTCAAAAATTAGAAAGTCACCCTAACTGGTGCAAGTATATATTTGTCATCCTGATCCAAGCTGGGCTCTGGTACAAACTGGAGGTTCTAAAAACTAACTCTAGATGACCTCCTCCCCAAAGTGACCTTCCTGCTGTAACCTGGAAATGGGGGGCCAGAAGGGCAGCCCCAGCTTACTCAGAGACCCCCCCATTTTCCACTAATGCTGCTACACAGGAGAGATTCTGCCAGATTCTCTCTGATTCGAGCCATGGACCCTAGACAGGACACCCCACCTCCAACTGCAAGGAGCAACCACAGAACCACAGAGCAATCCCAGAACCAGAGGGGACATTCCAGCCTGCCTTTGCCACTGCCCCACCAGACTGCCCCACCTCCAGAGGAGCCTGGCATGGCTCTGAAGCCCAGATCCTGAGTAACCTGGAGCTCCAGACAACCTGAATGCCCCTCTGAAGTCCACCTACAGATACTGAGCCTCAGGCAGGCCTCTGGCAGTACCTCAAGGACTTGACTTGGCTCCCAGCTGTCACTTGAAGTGCTCAGCTCCATACTATCCCATAGTGCTTTTTTCAAAATGGAAGGGAACTAATCTCACCGCTGGCCATATTCCAGCTTTCAGTAATTACATTCTTCTGACAAATTTTCCTTGGCAGTTTCAATAGAATATAATTAGTAAATGTAAATAGATGTAAATAGTGCTGTAAATTACACTTTGCGTGATTGTCAGATGCAGAGGGGAAGAGCAAGGGTGAAGGGGCAAAAAGAGCAGAGTTTCATTCTCCAGTATGGATGATGTTGTGGCCTTCTATCTCAACAGACCACGTATGTCTCTGCCAGGATGGCTTGTTCAGGGCTGCTGCAGCAGCAGATGCCAAAATCCAGGATCATCGTGTGGTTCATCACACAGATCATCCCCTTCACCTCAAGTACAGTTCTGTCATGATGGAGTTTGGTCATGTCCTACAGCTGTCTGTGAGCAGCTGCCGTGCTCCACCTCAGCTGTGCTCCTGTTTCAGCAGCAGGCAAACTGCTTCACACACTCACAACTGCAAAATGTGTGTGTATGATATTATTGTTTTCTATGGAATGCTTATCAGATTTGTGAATGATTTGTGAAACCTTCTGCTACCAACAGAAGTGTCATATAAATGGAATTATATAATTATCCTTCACAGCTATTTTAATGTAGCTTCATGTACTAGTTTCACCTAGAGTGGAAATAGCTTCTTCCAAAAATAAAGTAAATGCATATATTCAACTTAATATAGTCAAGTAAATTTAAAAGCAACTATTTAAAGTAATGAAACTAGAATATAATGTATAGCTATATTAGTACTTTATTATGTGTCAAATGTCTCATGTACATCAACTGTTTCAAATACAAATTGATACAGCTGGTGGGCTTAATCAGATCTTTCTGTCACAGAGAAAATTCGAGGATGATTTTTCAATAATTCACTTATTTTTCTGCTTATCCAAAATTTTCATACAGAAAGTAGATAGCAGGAACTATTAAATTGAAGGGAAAGTTAATTTTCTTAACAAAAGCTTATTGCACTACTTAGCTATAACAGGAGAAACAGATGTTTCAGCTTTACAATTCCATGTCTTGCAAAACTTCCCTCTGAACGACTATTCGTGCTCTACATGTTTTGGACTGTGTATGGAGAGCTCTGCTAACAGTCATGAGAAGCATTGCATACATTACTAAAGCCCACACTAAGATAATTAGTGCTAAAAAAAAAGAATCAACAAGGCTTTTTCCCCTCTTTATAGTATTGATTTAGTGTGGGTGAAAAACGCCAGATTTTCAATCTTGAAGATTCATGTTCCACCACAGAGTGGGAGATGGAGCCAGCTTTTCCCAGTGTTCTGCCAATAAACACTCAGATTAACCACCTCAAGGGTAGGGATGAAGAGCCAGGCTCTACAGCCTATCAACCTTTAGTGTCTCTGATGAACCTGTGAACATGGAGAATGGGGAGCACACCAACTGGGACAAGGAACTCAAATTCTTAATCATGTGGCTGTACCTACCCAAGTACTTTGTTGTTCAAAAATTCCTAAAATTGCTGTGCAGAACAGAAATTACCAGGGGTCAGTACTGAAGTTGCAGGGCTGCAGAGAGGACTCTCAGCAGTGGTAGCAGCCATGGAAATTTCTACAGTAAAAGGGGACTTTGAAGCTAATTTTGCATCTTGCATGTGTATCTCCTAAATGGCAAACTCTGTTTTTTAATAAGGACGCTGTAGCCTTTTGCAAATTCTGTGATAGGGTACATGTGTCATTTAACTCTTTGTCTGGCAGTAACTTCACCTTCTGCAGATCTAAACAGTATCAATACAGATAGAGGCACAAAACCCAGTGTGATTGTGCCCAGTCCCTCAAGATGCTGAAGTCAGAGCAGTTTAAAGTAGCAACTTTTTTTAGTATCAAATGGCAGGCTAAGAGCATACACATGAACTCTGAATACCCTGTGGGTAGGTAGCTACTTGGTAAGCCACCTTACAAGTTTGATCCTTTCCCTGGGGAAGGATCTACTGTGGACATGCCTTGAAGAAAGTAACATGTCCTACTGGAATGTTTAATGCTTATTTTAATAACAGAGCAATCCAGGTTAGCTGAGGATTGCATTATTTTGCTTAGTGTTTGTGAGGGTTGCTTTCAAACCACTTGCTTTCAGGCAAAGTGATAATCAGACTAAGCACTGTAAGACTTTTATAATGGAAGGCCAACACATATTTTTTCATTCAGAATAAACCAAGCACAGCTGTTTTACTGAAAACAACCCACTGGTATTTAAGTAGATTAACAAAATTAACTGTGAAAATCCTCTGCTATGTGCAAGCCAATAACCTGTTGGCCACAAGGAGGCAGGGCAATGATTTAGTAAATTAAAAGGAACTGTTTTCATTTAAAATAAAATGATTCTGTTTTTAAAAAGAGGCACATTACATTGGTTCAGACATGAAACTCTGAACTGCTAGGCAAGATAAAAAGCATTTTTCATCCACAGTGTGTGGTTTCAGTATTGCTGTTTTATTCCAAGAGCAGCAATTCTTTATCTTTAAGATATCAAACAATAGCTGATCTGGAAGCAATTTTCTTCTTTTGAAGAAGCAGATCACACATATTTCTTCAACATCACTTCTGTGTGATAGAGAAGAAGCTCTAACAGTAAGCTTTGATAGCAGCAGTGGATTTACCAACCCAGAGCAAGAAGCTGTACTGCCAGGTTCACAAGGTGCTGTTCCCAAGCTAATAAACCCTGCTTCTGGACAGCTTTGGAAGCTCTGCCTTTCACTTCCTTGGCACTTCCAATTCTGGGCTAAAAGCAAACAGAGGCAGTTTGGCATCTGCAGTGCCCTACCAAGAACCCTATGCATGAACCAAGAACCTTAGTGATGTCTCCTTCCCCCAGCTAGAAATTTAAGACATTCCAAAACTAGTACACCCAGGGTCAAACTTCTAAATGACAACGCGGCAAAAGAGGAAAATAAAGCCAAAGTGTCTCTATTTCAGAGTTATGCAGGAAAAGATTATATTGACCAATGAAACAACGCTTTCCACAGTATCAGAATATCACAGTCCAAACCTATAAGCAATCTTCGGATTGAGATGAAGTGACTTTACTCTTAGCTCTGCTACTGCATGTTACTGACCTAGGTAATCTCAGCTCTCTCTGCCTCTGTTTCCTCATCCTTTAAACAGTTGCCTTTCCTCTTTGTGAATCAGTATGAGGTCCATGGATAAAAAACATGCTACAAGAACTAGTTGTTATTAATGCAATTCAGATATGGAACATACCAGATGGTAAAATCTCCAGGATTTTAATGAACTATTGTAACAGAACATATGTAATATGACGTTATTATAACAGGCATTTAAATGTATAGTCAGTACATATTACGTGACCTGCTCTGCTCTCAGTAACTCCACTGGAATTATTTTGGATTTATGTCAGATAATACTAGGAACACAAAATAGCCCCATATGTGCAATGTGGTAAGGTTTTCATAGCAATGATATCTTAACTATTGCCTGTCCTGTTTTTCTCTTTTGCTGGGGGTATTGTATTTGTGGTTTCAACAGAGCATGTTTTCTGCACCCAGTTCTGAGAAGGAAGCAAAGAAGTATCCTCATGTCAAAGGTTAAAATGCACCTGACCAAGTACCCCTTACCTAGCATTATAAAACAGTCATCATGAAACAGCATGAACTTGTGGGTTTTTCCACTATATTCTGTAAAAATTATATCTTTAATTACCTTAGGCTAGATTTGGTAAGTAATTCATGCTTTGTCAGAAGAATCAAACATTCAGTTTCAGACTGTGAGTAGTATCTCCATTCTCTCACAGTGTTTGAGTTCTAGACAAGATGAATTAAATGAAAGGGCAAAGGTGAAAAACAAGACTGCAGCTCAATCCAGTGGCATCACATACTACAGTCAGAGACAGGTACTTCAGTAAAGGAGGAACATGAGGACACCTTTAGTATAATAGTTCTAAGTAAACTACAATACAGACTATAAAACTCAGGTGAATTGATATTTAATACATAAGACACTGGAAGCAAGATACCAATTTCACATCATAAATTAGCCATTGTGCTAGTGCCCAAAGATTTGGCTGATTACTCACTGCTTTCCCCTAGTGCTTAAGCAGTCTTTTCCAAAGCAAGACAGTTAAACCACAAAAACGTACCGTAGTGTCCACAGCCCTGACCTTCCCAGCAGGAACGTGCTTTGGAATGCCTTCGTCTCCTGATATCATCATGCAGCCTTCTGCTCCAAGAGTAACAATTACGAGCTTACACCCTCTTCCTAACAGCATGCGTCCCACCTTTTCTGCATCTTCAAGGTTGCCAACTGGGATGCCCGTTAAAATTTCTGCCTGGAAAACAACCCACGCAAATGAAAATCATAATCTGACAGCATTCATTTTTGGACAACTGTTGCATTTGAAAACAGTATTTAGTATCTTTTAAAAATGTGTATTGTAGGATGATCATGAAACCACTTCCTACGCTGATCTTCAGCTGTGTCTTGCTCCTTGCTTGAAATCAGTGTGGTACTTCAGGCACAGCAGACTAACAGAGAGCAGCCTAGGCACAGAGACACAGGAGGTGTGGGTTCTGTTCCAGCTTCTACAACTTACCTGCTATACAACCCTTAGTAAAATCACATTTCTCCTACATGTCGCTGTTTATTCATCCGTGAAATAGACACAGTGACACAGTCTTGGCAAAAGCATTTTGTGGTTTAATGTGAAAAAATGCTGCAAGTCAACTTGGTCACTATTCCTGAGGGAAATTTATCACTAAGTGAGGAACTTTTAAAATACTTTTTAAAATTCTCAGTGTTCAGCTAACTAAAGGGACATCACAAGGGAAAATCTCTTTCACGAAAAAAAATTTGCTCAACTTTGACCACTCTGTTCAGTTTAATTATTAAGTTTATATATTTTTGGATGAGAATAGCTAAAATTTATCTGAAGCCACCTTTGGACAAAGACCCATTAAAAAATTATTATATATTTGTGTTGCAGCCATGTCCATATGTCTCTGTCACCTGTGCTGGCTCTGTACAAATGCAGTTAAACTTTTCTTCTAACTGATGGTGAGCTTAAGTAAACTTCTCCCAGCTTGGCCTTAAAATTAATCTCTTCTAGTTCCACACAACTAAGAGCAAAACTTCACCAAAATCTGCAATGAAGACTTCAGAATCAAACAACATTTTCACCACTTCACACATTTTCTTGATGGCATTGTATTGTCATGTGTAATGTGCTTTTTCTCTTCTTTTTGGAAGGGAAATGAACAAGAATGAAACAGGAAGAAAAGGAAGAGAAATTGTCTTTTCTCTGAAACAGTCTAGCAGGCATAATACTGTATGCCTCCAACTGTAAGTAAACGGACACATTACATTTTGCTGTCTTCACTAAATTTTGTCCTGTTTGCCCATGAAAAGGGAAGCCTTACTGTAGCTGGCATTACAAGGCTGCTGCTGCATCTTGAAGAATGCAGCCTGAAGCATTTTCAGATACCTGCTTCATAGCCGAGCATAACTTCCACACTCCTCGGGCTTATTTTCAGTGGAAAACTTTCTTTGGAACCTATTCAGCAGCCACTCTCCTGACCTTTGCTGCATGGGCAGCTCAGCTTCTTGGGAAACAGCCGCTGAAACATTTCAGACGGCCTTCCTCTGCGTGCCTGAAGCTTGAATTCAGCGCTCGCAGTTCTCGATGTAACAAAGTGACCGAGCACGTGTTTGGGGAGCGCAGCGAGGAGCGGGCGGCAGCGGGGACAGACAGGAACTGCGGCAGCCAGCGCCGAGCGCGCCGCCCAGCCCTGAGTCACTGCTCGCCGCTGCCACTTCCCGAGCTGCGGCCCGGCCCCGGCGGCAGCAGCCGCGCCGCGCTCCGCAGGGCCGCACCGTGCCCGCACACTCCCTGGCGTCCATCGTACCACTCGCACAGCCGTAATCGCTTCACTTTTAAACACACATGACTATAAGCGCTGCAGTCCCTACTCAGGCAAGTGCACGAATTATTTCATGCGCTGTTGATGTGGTCACTGCGAGGCAGAGCCTGGTGCGGCAGGACTCGATTGTTAAACTTGTGCGTGGTCAACGTGTACACCCAACTTAAAATTACTTTTTTTAACCACACTGATCCCAGACAAGAATATAGTAAAATCTAAATTATAAGAAGGCAACTAAATCTGTCCAATTTTCTCTTTGGCATGCCATCATGCTGCTCGAACTTCTCTTGCGGTATAAACTATTCAAGCATATTAAATATATTTCAGTCTTTAAAAAGTTATAAAAATATTTTCTGGTAAGAATTTTTTTTTCAAAAAGTATCTCACAAAATCTTTTGACTGTATCTTCTTCCAAGGTTTCCAGGAAATCAATTCACTAATGACAGTTTTGGAGTAACTACAGATAGATGACATATAATATTAAAATATATATGTACACTCTATTCAAGTGTCTGAAAATTCCGAGTCTTTTTGTGAATTTTAATATCTCTGGAGCAGGAATTATGTATTCCTGTGTTCAGAACGGCTGGTGCCCTGTGCTACAAGAATAAAAATAATTTCACAGAAATCCTTGAATGAAACAGGGAAACTGAATTTTCAGAGTACTTTATGAGGGGCAATAACTCCAAACATTCTAACTCTGTGGAAAAGTCTCCAGAAGGAGAGTGGATTTGGTTTTTATAGAGTAACAGTAAATCTAATATTGGTTTATTTACCTGATATTTATGCTTCTATAAGCTCATGAGCAAGGTAAATGAAGCATTTTAATATAATAATTCTTCCTAATGAAATGCACAACCTGTATGCTTAGCATTATGACAGCAGTCAGCTTTGTGCTTCCCATGTCCCAAATCAAAAAGATTTTTTGTTTGAGTAGTGAAAGAATTGTTTTGGGACAGATATTTGTAGAAATCTTTCTTTTCATCTTTACACTGCTTATACCAATAAACAAAATTATTTTGAACAGACAGAGTCTGTATAAAAGTAGATCTTTGGCTGCTTCAAACCATTATCATCTAACTCATCTACAGCAGGATGGTACAACTAAAAAACACTGGAACAAGCTGGAAGAACCATAAAAGCAGCAGAAGCCAGACAGATTCTGTGCCAATGATTAGAAATTGCAGTAAATGTCAACTGATGTTAAATACTGTGGTGAGTTTTTAAGTTCCTCCCTTCAGTAGAATCTTATTTAAAAAACAAACTGTGGTACAATTGAGGGAAATAACTAATGGTTATGTAAAGAAAAAATTAAATAACAATACTAAAAGCCCAACGTGGACATTTGCCATCATACTGTACAAAAGAGCAGCAAATGAAGAATTTTATTTTTCTGCAGCTAGTCCCATAAAAGTAGTCAGTAAAATGGACTTATTAAAGCAAGATGGCATTCCTCACAACTGTTGTCAGAATAAACCTATGATGGATATTATATAATTAATCTACATACTATTTTCAAAATGTTGTTTGCAAGACTGGTAGAAAAATTTAGCTAAAGCTTTTAATTTCATAGATAGGGAGGTTCTTGGCCATAGTCTTTACCAATCTTAGTCATGTCTCTGTCTCTCTTTAGACTGTGGAGTCTAGTCATGGTAAGCTGACACAAACCAGAAGTGCTACATAAAAGAAAATGGCCCTGCTTTTTCCTTGCCACTCCTGTCCAAATGGCCCACTCTCATGTGCCAGAACAGCCATTTGTGTGGCCTGGAAACAAACTGAGATTGCCAGGCAAATCTGTGTTAAAACTAACACCACCCTGGGTCCCACATTAACTGCAAAAGTCAACCCAAAACAATTAACTTCTTTCAACAGCGACAGTAATTTACGCTGGCTACAACTGAGAATGTTCCCAGCATAGGAGCATTTGCCAGTTCCTCTAGCTGCGGTGCATTTGGGGCAGCCACCTCCAGGGACATGTTCTGGATCCTTCGCTTGGCATTTGCACAGCCAAACCTGCAGCATCGTATCTAGTTTTGGCAACTCTGGCACAAGTAAGACACTGAGCTAGCACAGCACACTGCAGTGGAAGGCCATGCAGACAATCAGAGGGCCAGAGACCAGGACATACAAGAGGAGGCTGGGAGAAACAGGCTGGTTCAACCTTAAGAACTCCTGGCTAAGGGGAACATCTAATTGCTGTCTAGGGCAATTTAGTAGGTGGGTATAGAGAAGATGAAGGCAGAGTCTTCTTGAAGGTGCACAGGGATAGGGCTAGAGACAACAAGCACGAACTAGAACATGGGAAATTCCAGTATTAGGACAAGCTTTTTCACCACAAGGGTGATGAAGCAGTGGAACACGTGCCCAGAGGTCACGCGGGCTCCAGCCTTGGGAGATTCAGAACTTGACTGGACAAAGCCCTGAGCAATCCATCCTAAACTGGACAGGCTTCACCAGGGTGCTGAACTAGCTGAACATCCAGAGGCCTATTCCTAACTTCCACAATCCTCTGATCCTCAGCAAATACAAACTGGTGAAATAACAAGAAGTATTAATTCTTTGGGGAGCAGTCCATCATTTGGACTGGGTTTTGTGCACCTAGCACAGTAACAACTTAGCAAATGTTCCCAGGTACTACTGGAAGAGAAATAATAAATAATAACAGGGAAACTGTCTCAGTTTTAAGGCTAATGCATCTAAAACTGCATATGATAATTTAAAATACTTTTCATTTCAAATATTATAACACAGTAAGTCAGTTGGCTACAAACTTGGCCTGTACCTTAGAAGATTTCATTTGAGAATGACAAAACAAGAACTCAATCTCATTAATTCTAACACATGTGAACAGTCCCCAAGAAGTAGTACAACAGATTTAGTGTATAAGAAATTGCAAGGTCAGGCCACAAGCCAAGCTAGTTCCAGTTGTTTCAAATTAAAAAATTTTTACATACAGGCAGGCAGAAATACTTATCGTGCTAGAATAATTAAAAACTGATTGAAACGAATTGGCCTGAAGCTAAAATTTCCCTCCCAAAAGTAACATCTTTCATTTTAGACTAAATATGGGAAAATTCATACTTTCCAGCAACTGATAAAAAGGGGTTTAGAACAAAGATGGAAATAAAATATACTGTGAATTGCTGGCAGCTTCTATGTAATGGCAGAATAGTAGCTTTCCATTACTTAAATCACAAGAGGCAAATTCAAGAGATGTTCTGAAATACTGTATTTCTAAAGGAATTTCTAAAGGACCTGGTTTTGTTTTGACTCCTAGAGAGATCAATTATATTTTCTTAAGGAAGATTATTCTTACTATTAATCTCACTATATTAACAAGCAGTATCTTAAATACTTATCCCAGTACTTAAATCCCAGCACTTAAACCCTTATCCCGGACTACAGAAAAAGTTTTATAAACTTCATATTCTCTGAATCTTGCAAAAGGCAATAATGTCTCTTGATTCTGGACATACTAACAAATATTTATTCAAAAAATTATCTATCTTCTGTTAATAGACAGCAACACTTAAAAGGAAACACTAGGAATGTATCTGTTTTTCAGTGTTATTTTTATACATCTTACAGCTTTAACAAAATCAGCAATTAACTTGTACTTTCTACTTTTGAAGCTTTCTACTATTGCAGCTCCAATGCTAGTATTTAATTAAATCTTTGCAAGGCCTTATTTAGATCAGAAGTCTGATACCCATTTTACATTAGGGAGAAAGTAGTTCCCAATTTTGCATTAAAAATAGCTTGTCAAACTTAATCATTTTCTGTAACCATTCAGGAGGTTTTCTTCTCCTGAAGGGCTCCTCAGTAGTCTGTGAACAGAGAAGCAGCTGTTCTTCAAAACGTTTAGGATCAAATTGAAATTGCTGATGTGCAATATATTTTGGTTCCTAACCTGCAGGGCTATGTAACTGCATGCACATGCTAAAAAAGAAAAACAACACATGAACTGTATTGACATTGCGGTTATGCCTTGAGCCATCTGCAGCAAGGAATCACACAAATACGTGGGAAAAAAATGGTAACTATTCCTTGTCTGGTATAGGGTTGTCTCCTTTTCAACATTTATAGATGACTGAAAAGAACAACCATTAGTTTTCACCAGGATGACACTGGATACATTTATTTTTCATTAGAAGAATTAAGGGAATGGAGAACTAGCACATTCCTGCACAAACCTCAGGGATTAGGCTGTGCTACATCTGGGAATTAACAAACTAGTCTCAACAAGTTTGATCTTTCTGGGAAAAGATAAAACTGAACTACAGGCTAAGCAGTGAAAGAACTGATAACCTTGCAAGATTTGTTCTGACATTTTTGTTCATGAACCACATAAAAAGAAAGTAATGTCAGACAAAAAACCCTCTGTTATTGCAACAAGCAAGAGTGAAAAGAACAGCTTGTGAAGAGCCTTCTAGACAAACTAATGGTAGATAATTCACTGATAGTGCAATTTTGTTTGCTTCTCTCTAGCACGTAATCCATAAGAACAAGCTGTGCTGTTATATCAGATACTGCATGTGATTTCATTAAATCCTAAAGCATTTAATAAAGAATGGAGTATAAAGTGTTGATGTTGTATTTGATATTTGCATGTTTGAGAGCCAGCATCCCATGGCTGACACTAGAGCTGACATCTCTAAACTTCTGTTCTGGGACAAAGGCATTGCAGATCAAGACCCTAACCTTTAGAGCTGTAAATAACAGAAACTTCTGACTCAGTAATAATTCAGCTAAACACAAGGACCATCCCCTTTCCTCATCTTTGATAATACAAACACTCCACACAGTCTATGAAGATGTCTTAAACTATATGGCTGGAGTTCTCTTTGACAGCCAACATGATTTTCTGTTACAAACATACTGTTCACATATTATCCACAAACCACAGGATTTTATAATTTAAAAGTTTTAAGTTTTTCTTGGTGAACAAGGAAGAGAGGGATATTATGATGAAATTGTGATAAATACTTGAAAAAATAAATTACTAAGAAAGGCAAACCAAGCAATAAAAAAAAATCTGTGTAAATTTAATCTTGTCTTAGAGCACACATCTGTGTTTAAAAGAATGTTTTAGAAGCAGTTGAACTGGGCAGCTCTAAAGAATTCACCTTCAAACCCAAGGTGGTTTATTAACTATTTAAAAAACTCAGTAAAGATAAAGCAGAAATGCACTTTTTTTTTTTCCTTGAGGTAGCTAAAAACACCAGATAACAAAAAAAAAATTCCAGAAAGGGTAAAGCTGAAATAGGATTTTGGCTATAAGGAAGACATTTGAGACTTAGAAATACCAAGTAAGAGAGGCAATGGAGCTGGAACAGAACACCTCAGGAAGGAAGTGGCAAGCAGGACATTCAATAAATTTGGTCGTAGAGAATAATAATTTTTTAAAATCCAAGAGAATGACCATAGTGGCTTAGAGAAAAGGTCCATATTATCCAAATGCTATTTTCTAACTGCAATTGCCAGTAAATACTAAGGGAATTTCTAAAAAAAATAGGATAAAAATATCTTTTCCCAGTATATGTTCAGAATCACCAAAGTCTTAGGTACTCCCTTATTTAAGATGATGATGGAAATGCATATGTAGTCAGTTGAATGTATAAAGTTTAAAAAATTAGATTTATCTTTAATATTTGTAGAATTAACTTGCTGATTTTAAGTGTCATGCAGAGATGTGACTGCTAACCTTTATTTGGGTATGTAAACATTTGTCTGTATATCAAACTTCTCAAGTGTACTCATTATAGAGCTCTGAAATTAAAGAAAGTCATGAAAGATAACAGAAAACAGATGGTATATGAACATACAACAATTACTAAAAAAACTACTTTCAAACTTGTGACATAAGAAAAACAAATGCTTGATTTTTCCTTTTTTTCTCTGCAACAAGAAAGGAACAATGGCAATAGTTCATCCCTAAAAATCAATTCAATACAAATCAGACACACACAGAGAATGAAATCAAACAAAATCGAATATTACATTTGTGCTAACATAATCGATTTCATTGCAAAGTTTCAAAAGGTTGTTTCTAAAACCAAAGGTATTTATGAGCCATTGTTGTTCTCAGAATATGCTGTACACTTGGATTTATGCTCCCATGATATGGCTGGCAGGAACTCCCATATGTCTAGCATTTCCATAAATTCAGAAGAGATGAGCCTCCTCAACAGCAGAGAGCTTATTTCTGTGCCTGACCTTGCATCCAGTGATCCAAGCTATCTTCACATGGTAATTACTTTTTAAAAGAAAACAGCAGAAAAGAATGCAAACTGTACCCCCAGCTCTGCAGGAAAAGGTAGATGAGTGAGCAGGGATCTATTATAATTATACACCTGTATTTCTTGTTCTCTAAATAGAAGTAATTTCTTTTCTCCATGTGGTGGTAATAATAATACCCCTGGATCCAGCAAGCTTCACTTCTAAAGAATGCCTCTTTCAAGACTGTCCCCTAGCAATAAAGTACAACAAAAGGAAAACTCTAATACATGTGATGCAAAGAGAGAGAAGTCAGGAATAGACAAGTAAAGAAAAACAAAGTTTTGTTTCTAACATATGGGGGAGAAGTTTTTGCAGGGGGAAAAATATTAACAAGTGGCATTATGAAAAAGGCAAACAACGAATGATATTTACTAAGTAGTGGGAGAGTATGGATGTTCTCAGCCCAAAATGTGAGCCATTGCACCATTTAGCCAATCCAGAGGCATAGTCCAGGCATAAGAGCTTTCTGATAGCATTAAGAAAACATGATACTGGCGTTCCGCAAGTCCCCTGAACAAGAATAAATACTTTTCTTTAGCATTCTCTTCATCACATAGAATTGAATTCTGATATCTGTGGTACAGTGTCTGAGCCACAACTTGTATCCAGTTGATAACTGTATTCCAGTTATCCTGGAAACTCTGGCTTTCAGAGGCCTGAAGAGCCATAGCATCTCCCACCTTGCTATTTAGCTAATTCTTGAATTCTCTGGACCATGTCTACTTGGCAGACCCATAAGGAAACATCCCAGAATAAAATTTACATGTCTTTTTGGGTTACTTAGGCTGACCCTTAAATGCTAGAAAGACTCATGGACTGAGAACTTCTGATATAGTTTGTGATGGGGTTTAACAGAAATTTCAAAAGAGGGTAACTGAGCCTTCAAAAATTTACACTGACAGACATTGTCATCAAACAAAAAACACGACAAGTAAGCAGGGCCATGCTCTCTCTTAGCTCTTCCCCCTCCTCCCCACCCAAAGGGATCATGTGCATTGCAGAATTCATGTTTTTTAGAAATAACTTTAATTCTGATCAGGGCATGGCTCCTATCCAATAGGTTACTTCTTCCACATTCCTGTTTATATAAAGAGAGGGTGAGGGGAAGGAACACAGCATGCCTAATGCTAATAAGTAGCAAATTTAAACAAAGGTCTTATGGGATGAGGTTAATTTGTCTCTTGTGACAAAACCGATTTCCTTTGGGAGAAATAACTTGAATTAGAAAAGAGATGAAAAGGAGGGGGAAAAAATGAAAAAAGCAAAATATAGGTTGAAGGCCAGAGAATATTCACTGAAAACAGATCTGACAGGAAGAGGCATATGAAGCTACTGTTTACCATCAAGTGCAGCAAGCGTGCATCACCTCCTGGCAACAGAGTTTAAAACTGTCAGAACACTATGGCTAATGCATTCCTGCTAATCATATCAAGGGACCACAGACCAAGGACAAGGAACTATTTTAATATTTACCACTCAGTGATAACATTTAACAAGTGTCCTTTCATGGATGCATTTTGCTGATCTACTTGTAAGGAAGGCTGGACCCAACTTTCCTGCTGCAAACAGCTAATTTAATTTCAAGTGCAAGATAAAGTTATCTTAGAATACTCCTCTTTGCTGGTTAGATCAGGTAAGAAGAGCATGGCTCAATTTTCCTGCTCCCTATGCTGTATTTCTGAGAAGACTATGCTGAAATTTTCCTGCTTAAGACCCCTTCTTTAACATGATATATGACAATTACCTCAGTTTCATTGCAGCAGAAGATATCAGAATAGGTATAAAACTGTGGATCTAGGTCAGCAAGGGCTGGAGCTGGATTAAACAAAGTCTTTACTGGAAAAAAAAAGAAAGAAAAAGAAAATCTAAATCTGGAGTGTTTTAGATTCATAAACTGTCACTTGAAAGACCATTGTGTTTCAATCACAGACCCCAATATTTATTATTAACACACAAATTACTCTCAGTGTCTGCATACTCCTCTTAAACAAATACTAAAAGTTTTGCTTATTATATTAGAGTTCCATTCTAATCCATGTGCAGGCACCTGTCATGATTGGAACATGACAGAAAAGTTACAGAAAAAAAAACCCCAAGAAATTATTAAATTAAAAATAAAGACAGAAAATGCTTAGACATTAATGCAATTTGTTTAACTGATGATGCTTCTTCCATGATATTAATAAGTTTTACAAGAACTGATTTAGTTCTAGAATTTTTCAGTGTCGTTATCTGAGTTCTGTACATGAAGAATCACGAGTTATGGAGTAATGAAGGGCATGTCCAGACAAGGAGTTAAATATGCTTCTGAATGTGTTACCTAACTTGTTCAAAATGCCACATTATAAAACTGTAGTGTAGACAAGGCACTGCATATTTTTAGTATGCTATCTGGCAGAGCTAGACCTAAACTTAACATGTGGTAGAATATGTTAGTTACCCTAACTTTAAATTGTAGTAGCCTAAGGCCCCAAGTAGCAGAAGCAAAGGTTTGTCATGAGGACAGTGTAAGTGACTTACTCACTATTAACATAGCAAGTCTGCAGCCTTGGTTTTTCACTTTGCCAATTCCATGATTAATACTTGAGTCTTAACCACAAGGCCATAATTTTTAAATAAAGCACACTCTTAGTTCAGAAATATTCCTTATAGTCAGTGATCAAATCTTCCAATCTGAACGCCTAAATGTTCAGTCCTAACACATATTTAGACTGTAAGCTATAGCATGTACTAGACAGACACCCTGAACATCTCTGAATCCCAGGTAATGCCCCAACAGACAAAGATGCACAGAGACATCTGAAATCTGAGTACCAAGAAGTTTAGTGATTGACACTTAGAAAGTTTTAGCCTTTGACTGCATAACTGTATCATGCCTCTCTACCTGCCTCATTAAAAACAGTATTAAAGTGACAAAGACTTTTACTCAGAAGTCAGAAAATGCCAGGATTAGGAATTCCAATGAAATCTTAATGTGGCTCCCCTAAATTATTACAATACAGTATGTATTATAATAAACTCTTTAATTATATGATCACATACCACTGAAAAACAGCATGTGATCACATAATTAAAGACTGCAACATAATACATATGCAGAAAGGAGACAAATTAAGGTTTCACAGGCAACCTTAACTCTTGCATTTCCTATTTTCTTAACTGCAACACTAATGAAGTCATCTTAAACATAAAACTTTAAGGTATACTTCCCTAGGTAAAACAAAAACCAGCACATACTGGAAAACAAACTGTCATGTGGTATCATACTGACATGTTCATGGGTCAGGAGCAGCACTGGAAGTGTTCCAACTTGGGTTTTAGGTAATACAGACTGATCATGAGCACAACGTAATATACTACTATTAGTTTTCTCCCATATTTACTATCTGCTGAGCATGGGGTAGATAGTGGAACCCTAAGATCCCCTTTCAGGTTGTGAAGAAGAGCATGGCTTTTGAACAGGATAATCTGTTTGGTCATCCTGAGGAACTTATTTTCTGCTGAAATTCTTTCACAGAATCACAGAATCATAGAATGGCCTGGGTTGGATGACCATTGCCCCTTGTCCTGTTCATGCATGCTTTGTAAAAAGTTTGCCTCCATCTTTCTTGTAGGCTCCCTTCAGCTACTGGAAAGCTGCAACTAGGTCACCACTAAGACTTTTCAAGGCTGAACAAACTGCCTTTCCTCGCAGGAGAGGTGCTCCATCCTTCTGAGCATCTTGGTGGCCTCCTCTGGGCTCTCTCCAGCAGGTCCATGTCTCTCCTGAGCTGGATGCAGGGTTCCAGGTGGGTCCCAGCAGAGCAGAGGGGCAGAATCCCCTCCCTGGCCCTGCTGCCCACGCTGCTTTGGCTGCAGCCCAGGACAGGTTTGGCTTTCTGGGCAGTGAGGGCACATTTCCAGCTCATGTCCAGCCTCTCACCCAGCAGCACCCCCAAGTTCTTGTCCCCAGGGCTGCTCTTGATCATCCCCCAGCCTGTGTTGATACCAGGGCTGCTCCATCCAGGTGCAGCAACTTGTACTTGGCTTTGTGTTTATGAGATTCCTATAGGACTACTCCTCGAGCTTGTCACTTCTCTCCCTTTGCCAAGATCCATTCTCCTCAATGGGTTTTTATTCTTTATGCCTCCTTGCATAGGAACTACGCAATTATAACCTCTTTAATTCAACTTTCACCACATCTGCTCTCTTTATGGCCCACAATTCGTGTTCCCACTTCCAGTGCCCACAGCCTCCTCCCTGACTCTACCTCCATTTTCCAATATCTATTCAACAAATCCTAATCTCTGTTCCAATTTTGTTCCTCTTTCACCTTCTCCTTTCTTTCTTCCTCTGCCACGCCCAAAAATCTATATTTCCTTTGCCTGAAATCAACTCTCCATCACCAGCATTTCCATCTAGCTTTTTGTCTTCTGTATTGAAATTGAGGAAGCTGCTGCTCTGTGCTTCCTGGGCATACAAAAGATCCTTAACAGTATAAAAGAAGTTGCCTAAAACCAGATTCAGGAATTACACTGGAACTCATGCTGCCCAAAAGGAAAACTGCCTGTATGGACTGATGCTCAGGGGAAGGTAGCTGTGAAGCTCTTAACAATTTTCTGATGTCTGTGTGAAAGGTACTTATTTTCCAAAAGTTGAAAATACAGTTAAAATCAGGCAGGTTTCCATACCATTGTGGAGGCTTATCTTTAAAAGAAAGCTGCCTTGCTATCAAGTCTAAAGTAAATTTTAGGGTAGCTGGTATTCATAATTCAAAAGCTAGGGTAGGGTGGGAGGCATTTTCCATTGCCTGGTTTCTGCAACCACAGTGCTTTGGCAGAAATTGCGAAGAGTTTAACCACAGACAAACAGCTGTTATGAAAACTTGTAGCCCAAGATTAAAAGCTTGAAGCATCCGAAAAATAGATCTGTTTCTTGCAAGTGACATGGAACCTTTAACTGAGGGACTTCCAGATCATTTTTCACTACAGTATTAATATGCTGGGCATTATCAGCCATCTTTTATGGAGTCTATCATTAGAGAAGTCCAAAACCAGACTTTTGGAGGCAGCAGCAGCTTCTCACCATTGACCACTACAAAACTTTATTTGTTCAGTCACATTTCCACTACAATTTATACCCACTTCATATAGTTATTCACAACCCTTCCTTCCTTCCTTCCTTCCTTCCTTCCTTCCTTCCTTCCTTCCTTCCTTCCTTCCTTCCTTCCTTCCTTCCTTCCTTCCTTCCTTCCTTCCTTCCTTCCTTCCTTCCTTCCTTCCTTCCTTCCTTCCTTCCTTCCTTCCTTCCTTCCTTCCTTCCTTCCTTCCTTCCTTCCTTCCTTCCTTCCTTCCTTCCTTCCTTCCGTGCCACCATGACAAAATGTCATGACATGTACATAACATGATGAGATGCCCTCTCCAGCTTACAGATCCAGATGACATTCACTGAAGAGAAGCAAAGAGTTCTTGCTTGTGTCTCCATATTCTTTCTCTCTTTTGTTTATTTCTTTCAGTAAGAATGAAGAAAAACAAGCAAAAAACCCTCATCGAAACAGAGGTTTGAGGCATCTGGGTATGCATCTGTTTTACACAAAAATAGTCAAGTGAACATTCTAACATGAAGTGCTACATAATACATGAGGGTATTACAAGCTAAAAGAAGAGAATTGCATTAACAATTTACTGTTGGCTACAGATAGGTTTTTACAGCGCTACAAACTCAGCTGTTTACTTAGATTTGATGGCACATGACATTTGAACATGTGTAGCCTATTGTTTTAAAGCAGAAGCAACCAAACTTCCCTGACAGAAGAGCTGCACAATGATAACACACTGACAGCACAGAACTACAGCTGGCTCACAGTTAACTACTATCTTTTCTTGATATATTGTGCTGTCTACAGTTGCTAAGTGATTGCATGTCTGTTCTGCGTATCAGGTTTGAATTTTTCTCAATTGCTTTTAAAAATCTTGTCTTTTCTTCTGTCACAGGCTGGCATCTTGCCATAGGAGGGTGACAAAAGTGTGGAGCATCTTGCCAAAACTGTTCATAGAGTTAGAAATGGACAAGATAAGTCATGGATATTGATTAATTATTCAACTAGAGTCCATTAACCATTAGATTAAAATGCTGTTAGCCATTTTCATAAAAGGTAATGACAGAAATATAGTACAACAGGTGCACAACAGGTCATGGTGCAGAAGGTGAACTGAAGAGCCTACAGTTCCAGTATGCCATGATCTACTGGAGCTATCCCGCGCTCAGCTTCAAGAAAATAGTAATCCCAGTTGCAGTCTGATCCCAGTTGCATCCCTGATCTGCTGCATGAATGACTATGCTATGAGCTGTCTTCTCCCAGCCCGATCTTCTGGATAGAAGGGGAAAACATTTTTTAAATCTCATATAGATGCCTCTCTTGCATAATTATTTACTTAGTGTTCAAATACTGTGGTAATTGTGCTTGAGTAACTGAAAGCATTACAGGCACTTAAACAACAAAAACATTATGTTGGTAATGAAACCCCATCCTGTTCAAGCAAAATATCAGCTTTCATCTACGTATATGCTACACTGCAGGAACAATGCCCTACATTTAAAAGTATAGTACAGTAACAATTTTCTAATAATTTCACAGACCATGACTGTGTCTATGCCATGGCATCATGCCCAGTCACACAAGAGTTTTAGTCAGGAAACAAAAGCTTTTTATTTTTTAATTTTAAGGATGTCAACTACTATACAAAAAACCACAGCCATACCTACTCTATGCTGGCAGAACAAGGGCATAAGTCTGGTTTTGAAGTAATTTTATTCACTTTCCTGTGTGGGGAACTTTACTGACTTGCATTCATTATGCCTGTTCTGCTCTGGAATCATAGCAGAGTCAGGCCCATAGTGCCTGACCTACCAACATTATACTGTATTTAGTCACAGCATGAAAACAGGAGGAAAGGCAGCACCAGACATATACAGGGAGATTATAAGGGTAGGAGTTGATTTGCTATCCAAGGTTAACACTGCAAAAAATTTTAAGTGAATTCAGTTCTCATTAGCATAGCATGAATTTGTTGGCTATTGTTTCAATTCTAAATAAAACTAATATGACAGAAACCAGAACAGACTACAGGATCTTTATTTAGAAAGCATGATAAAGAGTATTTTTCATGTAGCACAAATGAAAGATAAAGAATGGCTTATGTTAAATTACCTCCACTGGCACGTGCCATTTTCAGAGCTTCAAGAGAAACAGCAGGGGTTATTTCTAGCTGGCAAACAACCACTTTGGCCTTACAGATGACATCAGAAGCCCTCTTCAGGTCTTCAAAATTTAAAAGCAGGTTGGCTCCTGGGACTATGACAATAACATTCTGTCCTAAAGAGAAGATATTGTGTTTTTTAACTTTAACTTTGACAATAAAGTACGTAAAACAATTCCTTTCACTTTTTACAATACATTTCAGATGAGTATTTCAATTTACTTCCCAAAAAAACCCATTAAAATTGTATGCATTGCTGACATTTTCAAATACACAAATATTTCAGAGGATAATAAAAAAGACTGAGGTACTAATGAACTAATACTGCACAATAAACACAATATAAATTCCTTTGGGAAAGATCATATTTGGGCATTCCACAGTCTTATTTTGGTGTCTTCTGTGAACTCTAAAGAAGCACTGCACTAGTCACAGTAGAGATGGTGGATACATGCTGAGGGTGATATTTGCATCTTCCTAAAATATTCCAGTAGCATTTGGAAGAGAAAAGCATCAATGTGATTACTGAATTCATATGCCAAAAATGGTATAAAAATTTTAATTTTCCCATCAGCTGGGAACAAAAAGTATTTCACACAGCTAAGAAAATTATGCATGTTCTTTAGATTTCAGAGAAGCAGGCTTACACCATTTACCTGAAATATTTCAAGTTAGTGCTCCTCATCATCATGAAAACCAGAACCAGCATGTCACCAAAGCCCAGAAAGGTGATGCCTGTGTCTTAGGAAAGTTTTATGAGAAGTGAGTAAAAAAGGTGGGCAATAGCTTCTTCTGCTCTTACAGGTGGCCAGAAGAATAATCTAAACAAAGCTGTGCGTGTGGAAGCATGGCAATGTCTCAAAGCACATCTAAGATCCTTTTTATTCTTGTAGTTTGTTTTACAGTTAGGTGAGGTTCATTTACGTAGGTTCCAAATATTCTTTTGTTTTTCTTCAGACACACAAATCACCTTCTTTTATTGCAATTTCTTTTTTTTTTTTTAATCTCTATTACAACACTTAGAGACCTTCAGGCATGGGTGCCTTCCAATTAAAATTTATTATTAATCACTCAGGTATTAACTTCAATAAGTCAGTTGTTCCTTGATTTACAGGCTCAGCCCGCCCCCGCTGAAGATTCCTTTAAGGACTGTCAATCATTAAAGGCTACCAATTCTGTAATGAACTGAATTACTCTGCAAATAAATATTTATGTTTTTAATACATTATTTTTGTTGAATGTGACTTCAAAGTCCTTTGACTAAGAACGTGCAAAGCTTCTCTCTCTAAATACATTCCAAAAAGAAAGCAGGACAATGGAAAGAATAATATAGTGATCTCAGAGGGAGGGACCCAAGCTTTCCAAAGCAATTCTGCTGTCAATGGTTTGGTACAGAACAGCTGCATATGAAAAGCAAAACCTCAGCACTTAAAAGCCAACGCCCTGCTTTTCAACAGACAATGATGGGCATCTTGGATAAAAAACAAAAGCAAACAACACAAAAAACCTTCTGCAACACGTAAATGTTACCAAAGATATCTGAATCCTGTTGGGGAAATATTCTAAGGCAAATTGTGCCTATTTTGCGGAGCGTATATTTTGATAGCTTTAGGGTACAGCAGTGCAAGCAGTAAAAGACAGAATCAGTGGAACAAGAATCTCTTTCATTTCTGCCTGGCCTCTGTGCTTCCTAGAGTCTCAGACTCTATTCACATGTCTTGCTGCATTATCCTGCTGAACTGCTTTAGCTGTACTGACATGTATATTATCATCAGACTTTGGAGGTAATGGCCCAAGGCAGTAAGGGGGGCTGTTTGCTCAAACCCATATGTACAAATTCAAGGTAGACTGTGCTACACTGGATCATAGTCTGAAGATTTTCTTCCTAACTACAAAAGGTCAGAGACTTAGAGACTGCTTTCAAACCTGCCAGGGAGATGCAGTACCTACTGTGGTGCAACAGTCCAGACAGACTAAACCCAAGCTGGAGGAAAACCCCCCCCCACCCCATTCTGTTCTTAGCTATGTATACCAGACTTACTGAATGATAGCAATCACCACAAACTTGCACTGGAATGCATGAAGGCAGAATCTGGACCCATGCACTCACAATTAATACAAAATTTTGCATTAACAGCAACCATTTTGTTGAAAGAAATTATTTCTTGCCAGGGAAATCAGATGGGAATTCAGCATCAGGGACAACAGAGTTAAAGACAGATGGCAAAGAGGGGTGAGATTCATCTTGTCCAACATAAAATAATTTTTTAAGTTAAAAAAAAATCCTACACACTAGAAAACTCTAAGAAAATTAATTTTGAAAAATTGTTTTTCTATGTTCCTTCAACAAGGAGAAGAGACAAATATTTTCAGAGGTTTTTTTAGTCTTATATATCTTATATGTCTGTTTGAGGAGGAGATAAACTATTGTCCAGAAAAGTCTGTGTATCTCTGTTAACCCTGGGTGAAGCCTTAAACTGTAGACCTAACTTCTAAAACTACTCCAGTGAGGTAAAACATTACCCACACCAAGAATGAGAATAATGTATTTACTGCATTACTGCTAATTCTAAAATCTCTTTTCTTAGACTAAAAATATCAGTTTTGATGGGAACATCTATATAACTTTGAGTTTTGCAGACATCAGCTAGAATATTAAGGGCCACTTTCACACTTGCTATAAGCTGTAACAGCTAAATGAAACCGATAAGCTTGCACAGGCTTACACCAGATGGGGACTGGGTCCAGTCAGGATAAATGCCGCATGCATAAAAACTGTTCTAAGTTGGGCTTCCAAAATTGCTACTGCCAGTTCTCAGAAAGATGGATAACTCAAGCCAGACCTTTTTTTACATGGGTCATCTTATAGATGACATCAGATGAGAAGTGCCAGTGGAAAAATCAAAGGTCAAATCAGTAAACACCACAGTGCAATAAAGATCTTTAAAACTGGATGAGATGCCTAAAACCCATCAGTAGTGCTTAGAATGAATCAAAATATCAAACAGATCAAACAGTGTGATTGTAACAATGGCTGCAGAGTTTGTGCTTAATAATTCACACAGAAGAAAATTATATTTGTGATCAGAAAAGAATGTCACAAGTAAAACATGTGCTGCCAAATCACATAGTTCATGAATATGAGGGTGGGTTTGGGGTGTGCTATGGTATCCTAATTTCTAGGCAATGACTTAAAAGAAATATTGAAGAGTCTCGCACATAAAATATTCAAGTAAATAAAGAAAGTCAATATGTAGAAAGTCTTTAAAATTCAGGTGACATTTCTTCATAAACCTGAAGGTTCACACCAAAGATTTTCCTCTGTGGAAATTATAATAAAAACAAGTTGGCATATGTACTCTAAGTTTGCCTTATTTACTTAGCCTTACCTAAATATATATTTTGAATGGTTTTTTTACTAGTAGTGCTTTGGTACCAAAGGTACACTCAACTTACAAAATAATGTCTATTCACTATTCATGAATGATTAATAACTTTATCATAAAGTCAGCACAATGCCTGTCTCAAGTGAGGGTCATCATGCAGTGTTCTGTGTAGGTGAGCTCCAAGTCCTAACTTGCAATAATCAAGAGAATTTTAATCATGACTTGCCAAACTCTGTTGTGCCTCCACTGAATTTTTGCTAGGAATATGAATATGAATGTTGTTAGACTTGTTCAAACCTCTAGTCCAGTTAGGCCAACATAATGGTTCCATCAGCAATCAGTACCAGATATGGACAAAGTTGCAATAACCTTCAGAGTTAATAATGTAAAAAATTATCCACAAAGAGGGTTTTTCCCTCACTACATGTTTGTGTAAAAGTACATCATCACTTTATGGAGCTCTTACCATCCAATATCACATTGCTAGCAGAAGGTGTGCTAAGTGACAGAGCTAGTGGCAAGAGGGCAGACTGAAAGGGGAAACAAAACCTTGCGTCTGTGATGTACCTCAAAGAAAATGTTAAGAAAAGCAGCTGGATGTATCAGCTTTTATCCTTAAGAGAGAAAGTACAGATTTGGATATACAAGATCCTGGTATACTTGTGTTTAGTCAAATCAAAATTTTCTGAAAAGGCAGCAGCATAAAAGAGAACAACTGAAAGGAACACAAGATCCCAGAAATATTTCTGCACAGCTTTCTGAGACCAGCCCAGAGGTCTTTGCAGCATCTGTGGGCTGTACATTTTTCAGTGCAGCTCTATAAACTCGTTAAACACCTCTCTACCATTCTGCATTAAAACAGAGATTGAACCTCTCTATCTTTTATTGAAACTATACTGTATTGTCCCAGAATATAATCAACTTTGAGATTATCAAATGTGCCTAATATTTTCCAATTTTTTGCACTTTGCCAATTACAATAGTGGGTGAGTTATCCCTGTGCAATTCAGTAACCAGCCAAAAACTTCCAAGAAATTCTGCAGTGCCAGTTAGACAGACAGAGGTAACATCAGGGAAGATTTCCTTCAGAGCCTCATCTGACTCTGATCTCTACAGGTTGTCTTTGCTCTGCCTTCACTCATACATCAGAGCATCATACACCCTCTACCTTTATATGTCCTACTTCTCCCTGTGATTTTTCTCAGCTGGTTTGGGTTGGTATTTTTCCCAAGTATCAGTACATGTAAAGAATTGGTAAGAAGGGAAGGTTAGGTGTGTAACAATACAGCAGCGAAAACTTGTCAATTTAAAGAGATGATAGCTATGGTTTTTATTTGTCCCTCATCTTAACACAAAACAGCATCACCAACCCCAACTTCAAATGCTTCCCTTTCAGGTACAATTTGAACTAGCAGAAACTACTTTACATCAGTCCATTGAGTGCTGTGGTGTTTCAGCTATGCCAGCACAGCCACTGCAGTAAAACATGCATGTGTAGACAAGCCCTTTGAAAACTGCTGTAAAGCCTGCTTAGGTCAAATCACCCAGGTTTCTACAGAAAAAAAAAAAAAAAAAGAAAAGAAAATGTCTCTTGCAACAGCAAAGCACATAAGTACTGCTATTTTACTGCAATTTACTCAATTCAGGCGCCAGATGGTTTTTGAGAGAAGTAACAACAAGAACCATTACCAATTCTGTGCATCTGTTTGCTTTAGAGCATAGTTCTGACCAGGTTTGCTCTTCTACTAGATTTTAAATTAAATTTGAGGCCAGTGCTAACTTAGCATATGATTTTTCAGTTACTCAGAGGCACAAACTACATGACTTTATGCATTATTCATGTCACTATGTGAATCACAAGACTGTCATATACCCTTCACACTGACACTAACATGTAAGATAGCCCACTGTGAACCTCATGGCCCCAAACATCCACGTCCCTTTCCTGGTGCTAATAAAGGTTTTACATCCACTAGATTGTTTCGTTCCTTATCCTTTGGAAAAATTATTGGTGGTAAAATTTTAACAGGTCATCCTCTGTTCATTCAAGTTTAGACTGTTTTTATCTCAGCTGGCCATGCATATGAATTTGGAAATTATAAGACTGGTTCTTATTCTACTAGTCTGGACAGCAAGCCTAGTGCAAGACATGTACAAAACAGTGATGCCCTGGAACACTACTGGATTCCCACTGTCCCTCCTGTTTACAATGGCCATAGTGACTGTAGGCAGCATAAGAAGTGTCAAGAATTGCTGTGTAATCTACCTGCTGATCCAAACCCAGAAAAGGAGGTGGAAGTTAACAGGCAGTATCCAGGTTATCCAATGTATTAGTGTTATTTACCTTATTTCTGACTTAGAGCTGTCATGCAAAGCTTGGATTAATCTTACTTAGGGAAAATTAAACTCACATCTCCAACTAATTTGCCTAATTTTCCTGAATATTCCTGTGTAGGCTTGCCTTTAGTCACAGTTCCTTCCTGGTTTTGCTGCGTGAGTAAATAGTTATGTTTCCTTTCCCATTTTGAGCTGTAGCCCAATGTACAACCATCAGGTTACATAGAAGCTTGGTAAGTTGATGTGTCAGCTAAGCTGTGGTAACTGTTCAAATGAAGCCTCTTAGCAACTCCAGAAGTGAACTAATCCAATCACACTTAATTTGTTATGTTTGCATAAACATTATCAGTCTTGAGCTCCACATTTTGATCCAGACACACTTTTTTTAAGGGCTCTCAATTGCTTGAGGAAATAGCTTGAAAAGACATGTAGATGTGGCACTTAGGTAGGTGGTTTAGGGGGAGACTTGGCACTGCTGGGTTAATGGTTGGACACAGTGATCTTAAAGGTCTTTTCCAACCTATGATTTTATAGTAAAAGTGATGGGTAAGTCATAGTAGGAAAGGAGAACTTTAACCTTCTAATATACTGTGTGTTCAGGACAATATAAAACTAGGTTGATCAGCTGGCTGATTAAATTATGCTTGAGGAAAAGATATAAAGTTTTCTGAGGACAGTTTAGCAGTCTTAACAAAAAATATGAAAACAAGCCAAATCTTTATTTCTTCCTCTGCAACATAAGAGCAAAGGCATAGGCTAAGGAAAACTAGCATGGAAAAAAATGCCATTTCACTGTGTACTCATCACTGCAGATGCAACTTGGAATCAAGATTTGTGGTAAAATTACAAGATTAACAGAAATATTTCTGCTTATACTGAAGACAAGTCCTTTTCCTGATTGAGAGCATAATGACTCACTTGGTGTCCTGAGGAGGCAAACCTTTCCCTCATAGGACCAGAGGAAATGGCCTCAAGTTATACCGGGGAGACTTAGATTGAATATTAGAAAAAAACTCTTCACTAAAAGGGTTGTCAAGCACTGGAATAGGATGCACAGGGAAGCAGCTGAGCTACCAACCCTAGAGGTAGTGAAAAGACATGTAGATGTGGCACTTTTAGGTTTAGTGGTAGACTTGGCACTGCTGGGTTAATGGTTGGACTCCATAATCTTAAAGGTCTTTTGCAACCTTAATAATTTTACAGTAAAAGTACTGGGTAATCTGTAGTGGAAAAGGAGACCTTTAACCTTCTAATACACTGCATGCTCAGGAATGTAAAACTAGATAGCTCAGCTGGCTGATCGAAATATGGCTATCACACTGCTAATTTAAGCATCTGATTCTGCTGCTTTTAGGCACCAAATTCTACTCTGCCTGCAATAAACAGAAGTGAAATAAAGTGTGAATAAAATCTTGGAAAAAAAAGAAAAATGTAGGAAAAAAAATCCACAATTAACAGTGACAAGTCAAAGGTTTCTTTTATGGCTGAAAAGGCAGAACAAAGAGGACAATTCAGAGCAGAAATATGTACCTTCACTGTTGACAATTATTGAAGCAGTTCCAGTAGCAGCATCTGTAGTTTGACCTACAAATGCTAAGAAAGGGAAAAGTTAGAGCATGCACTAGTTCAATACATTACTTTCAACCAATAGCATGTGACACAGTTTAATTGAATTAAATCTAAAATGAACCCATAACCTCCAGCAATTTAAAAATGCTAATTACTCTTTCATGTGCAACAATGCCAGAGAAGCTAACAACAACAAAAAGTGTTAATTTACACCCACAAAATGAAATACGAGTCCAACATTCTTTAATTTGGCTACATCTCTGCATTAGAGAAAGCATGTTATTTATACAGCCTTCTCAAGCACTCTACTCCTACTTGGAAATATTTCTTTTATCCAATGAAACAATAGAGTCAAGGCTAAAGAAAAACAAAAATACTAAAACAACCCAGCATCTCATTTTGTGTAGATTTGCATTTCAGCAGCAATATTAACTAATGCTATAAAGGCAGTAGTGGGGTTACATTGTATCCTCTTTGGATTATTATTCAGAAAAATTAATACCATGCTGGCAGCACTGTCTGTTAGAAAGATTGTTCCATGTTTCCTACTATAAGAACCTGTTTTCAACTGACAGCAAATTTGTCAAATACCAACCAATGATAGGAAATTGGTAGGTAGAAACCAGTAGCACTGTAGCAGAAAACTGATAAAAAGTTAAGGGTTTCTTTTTTCTTCTCCAAAAACTGTATTTGAGAAAAATCTACTATTCCATTTGAGACAAATTCTGGGGACCTTTTGTTTAAGGAGCTCTGGTGTTCTAACATTGTAGAATATGGATTTAATGCTGGGCTAAAGTGGGCTTCTTTCTCAAGATGTGCCTTTGTGGCCAGTTTAACAATCTGCTGCAATTTGAAGAAGGCAGAAAAAACACCTTACATCATGCTCATCTGGTTTTGCTGAAGTCTTGCGGGTACTTGCCCTGGAGGTACCCTTGTCTAGCGCAGTTACCAGGGTCAGAGCAGGACTTCCCTTGCAATTACAGCTTCTTTTCACCATGAATTCTGTCTCTGCACACTGGAGCTGAAAGCAGAGAATGTGTGTCTTCTGTGCTCTCAGTGCTCTTGCAGCATGAGCAGCAATTTGCCCAGTTCAAATGTGGGAAAAGGAACAACAGATCAATAAAGATCTAAATGGTCTGAGCAGCACTGGCAGCTGGTTTGTTGTGGAAGACAAGAACACAGGGAAAGAGGAAAATTACAAAACAGATTGGAATTGAAAAGAAAAGGGGTGTGCTGATATGCTGGGAAACAGAAGAGCAACATGAAGACATACAACAAGGACCCAAGTTATGAGAGCTGGCAGAACTGGCATTACCCCAAGGATTTTTATCCAGTACCCAGTATCCTTATGTACAACAACAGGAATATGCTAGAAAATTATTAAACCAGGACAAAAAGCCCATGACTGAAATAAGACCATCTTGAGAAAAAACCTCTGAGTACACTGAATCACCCTTGCCTCCAGGTCTTGGAATACAAGCTAGGATCCTGGATCAACCTCGCCAGCAGTATATCTTATTTTTCTCCAGGGCTGATCAATGGAGGAGGTGACAATCAAACACAATTCTGAGATATTTTCAACTCAATCAGCAGAAATTGGGACCTTGGACCTAAACATTCCAGCCCTTCAACTGATCTTAGGTATCAATGAACTGCAATATGATGGAATTTCTGAATACTTTCCCTACACTTTTCATTTGTTGCAATAAAGACTATTTAAAAATTTATGTTAAGATTGCAAGATCAATAATTTCAATCAGAAAACATTAGGGTTCTTTGTGGCATATATGCATTTTTCTTAAGTGCTATGCATTATAATTGCTTCATTTACACCATCAAAGACACAAGGTAGGCATGCTTTGGGGATATTCAGAACTGTACACTAACAGACACTGGTTTCATGGCATCCTTGCTTGGTTTCTTGCCTAATTTGAAAGACACATAATGAATAAACCTATATATACATTTGTGAAATATTTAGATGCTACACTGATAAGCATATTAAAAAAGCCCACAAAATACTGATAGTTTTGTCTTTAAGGCAGGACTTGAATAATGCAATAGATTAAGCTTGTGGCTGCACATTAAACAGAAGAGATAAACAGAATATTGAATTGCCACTTAGTGATTATATCTGTCTATCCTTGTCCACCCCAAAGGAGACAAGGGTGGTGTAGACAAAAAAGTGATCATATAGTTAAGCAGAGCACAGTAGAGAGGGAATTGGTTTTACAAAGGTAAAAGATAATAGAATATTGTGGATGCCTCATTTTCCATTTTTCTGAAAACCTTTTAACATTGATTTTTGTGTGTATGTGTGCTAACATCAGCTGCATGGGTCGGTTCACAAAGCAAAGGTGAAATGTACTGCATTTACCATTGAATTTCCACTCCATCCCTCCTCTGACAATGTGAAGTTGAGAATGAGTAATCAAAATGAATTTTTAAATTTCTCACTAGGCATTATTATAATTAATGCCAGACTAAACAATTGCATAACAGCAAGCTATCTTCAGGTGACTTGCAATGATGCAATCATCTGAGATTTAGCAATAACACTACATTTTATTTTTAGTGGTACAGCTGATTTCAGGAGTCCCCATATTCTCTCTCATATTCATTCATTCTTGCCAGCTGCATCAAAACAGTTATTCATAGTTCTGAATGGTAAAACATATCTAATAAGGTAAAACAATAATAAATCCTTCACCACCAGTTTTTGACGTTCAAAAATAATACAAAATAAAGTAAAATTTTACCTGTAGAAATACCATTCTTCTTCAAATTAGCAACATAATCATTGCCAAAGGAATCACTCCCAACCTGTACAAAAGATAAAATAATGGGTTTTCTTTACAGAAAGTGAGAGGATAAATAGACTATCTTTAGACAACCAAATGCTCTACTGTAATTTAAATACAACACTTTTATTCTTGAGAAGCCCTTTGCATTATTAATCAACAAAAAATAAATAAGAAATAATGGTAAAAATTTATTAATAGTATTAGCAAACAATAAGAACAGTGTTCTGGAGTTTTCTCCTTCTCTATTACAAATATCCATGTTGCAATATTCAAGTTTCATCCTTTTACAAACCCTGTGCTTCTCTGACACTGAAACTTTGAACTGAAAGCATTGACATTAATTCTGGTGTCTTTCTGAATTGCAGTTTGTATTTTGAATTTTTTACCTCAAGTCTCCTTGGTGGAAAAATATCAAACTGTGTCTATGGGACAGAAAGCGATGATAAATGCAGCATTACTAATTTCTGCAATTCTCAGTACTAAGTGTACTGTTTAGAAATTCAACATTTTTGTTTGCATTATCCAGCAACAGCAGATCAAGTTGAGTTAAGGAGTCAAGCTATGGTCAATTGTTTTTTTTAACAGCAACTTAAAAAGCTTGTAATTTCAGTTCCATTAATCTTTTTAGCTGAAAACAATTCTGCTTGCTGTTTATTCAAAGTAATATAAATTCCTTTTTGTTACATTACACAAGCTGAACAAAGGAGATGAGGTACATGGAGAGAAAAAAATAGTTTAATTTGCTTAATACCATGCAAGCATTTAAAATATATTTATAAAGCCAACAAAGCTTTTGAGTCACCACTCAGCCTGTCTTCAGCATGCATAGCATGTGTTCCCAATTCCAAGAGTGAGTTGTGTATCTGAGCAGTGTCAAAGACTAACCAATGCTACAGAAAGTATTTTTGCAAGAGATAAAAAGAAGTAGAAGCCAAATCAATATCCTGGTTGTGGGTCTAGAGGAGTCCTAACCAATTATCCATTCTCATAAAACAGCACTTCGTAGCTAATGGTGTACTTCAGTTACTACCAGCACAAAGCAGCTGCCTCTACTGGCTGTTGTTAAAAATTTGTCTATTTATGAGTTCAGTCCTTCAAAAAGCTGAGAAGGCCCGAGTACCAGCTAGTGATCACAAGAATCTAACCCTTGGAGTCAGAATTCTGAAATTTAAAGTGTCACAGATGGATGATCCTTCTCCTCACGTATTTGATTGCATAACCATGATTTAAAATGTCCATTTCCTACAACATCTATAAGGGTTTTTTCTAAAGCATTATTAAGGATAGTCCCAGTCTTGCAGCAAAGGAGGACAGTAATTAAGGTCAGAATAGTTTAACCAGATGGAACATTGGTCTAGTACATGGGAAAAAACCCCAAACAACCCAACATTTTCTTGGGTCACTGTGTTAGTCATTGTTTTCATATTAGAGTATATTTGTACTTCTGGCTACTCCCAGTTTGCCAGACAGGGCGGGTTGTCAGAAGCTGCCTCTTCTGACTGCTTTAGGCTGGATGACTGCAGCCATCTGCAATTTAAACCTGAGCTGTGCTCACCTCTACACCCTAACAACTGTGCTCTGATGGTATCACCTTCTCCCTCCCTTGCTACTATGATTCTTCTACAACAAATCTCACAATCTGTTTAGTCAATTCAGCAACAAAATATTTCATAACCCCCTTCCAGAAGCTCAACTGAAACTTCCTTCCTTCAGCTCTGGATCCGGCATGACTGACAGACAGACATCCCTTACTGTTCAACTGTCAAAGCAGCTGAGATCAGCCATGGTACTTTTGCTCACAGAAAGACATCTCAGTGCTGGAGGGAAGCCCTCCAAGGGGTGTCCATGGAGGTCACTTTCCTCTGGAGACTTTTTTCCATGTTAGTTCATCAGTATCCAACCCAGTTAATCCTAGTGCATTTGAAGGACTTTATTTTTCCATTCAGGCTTTACCCCCAAGGAAGACAAGAGTATTGGGTATTAGACTCAGTTTAGATTAAAGGCATATTTACTGACCATGTCAAATTATATAACATTGTTTTAAATAATTTCTGCTTTTGCACAGACTCTCCTAGATGGAGTACTGGATAAATAGAAAAATAGATGTCTCAGTCTGCAGACCACAGAACACTGTTAAGAGTTTAAATAGCATTTCTTCTTTCTTGAATTCTTAACAACAAAAGCCATTTGTACAAGGATTATTGTCACACAGTTTACATATCAGAATAAGTGGAATCCCATCAGTATTTTTCAGTCTGGGTTTTCCCTGCTTATGATCATGTTTTCCACATGAAGCTAGGGAGCTAGCTGGCATCATAGCAACTAGAATTCTAGCAGCTTAAGAATCAAACTCATCTGTACCTGAAAATTACTTTCAACAAAATGCATGTACCTCTTGATAATTTTTATTTATTTTATATGTTGTTTTTTTATTTCAAGTGTTTACTATTTTTTGTCATTAGGGAATTAAGCAGGTACTAAAGACAAGCATAAGACAGTAATACAAAAGGAAAAAAACAATTGAAGATACCCATCATACTCTGCCCTGCATCTGAGATACAGCTATATTCATACAATGAAGTGAAAATTTAGCCTATAGCACTTTAACTTAAAACTTGGCTTATGGATCATTTAAAAGACTACACAACATGGTAATACAACACTTTCTGTTTCTAGATAGGAAACAAATGCAGCCATGGCTTAAGCAGAGTTTATTATACGCAATATCAGCAATGTCCAGTGAAGATCATCCCAAATTGTCTGTCAGAAGTAAAGGATGTTTCTCAGCACATACAATGTCTTTCAGACCAATGTCCCTTCACCATCTTATTTCAGGATGCCAAACAGATTTTTTTGGGAATAGTCATGACAAAAAGAAAGAAAATAGTTAGGGGAGTTTGAAATTATTTTTTCGGTACAGCAACAGTGTTCTTGTATGAACCTGAGCAATTAATTTATTTGCTTAGATCATTTAGTACCCTGAAAGGAATGCTTTACATTTCTCTGTAACTATTCCATCAGTACATTGTTTTACAGGACAGAGCACATTGACTGCTACTGTGACACACATTGGTAACTCAGAGTAACAGTGGCCACTTGCAGACACATCCTGCAGGAAACAGAACACTGTTTGCATTTCCAGTACTGAAACTCAATATTTTAACATTTTTACAATGTTTACATTAAATGCCACAGCACTCTGTGGCATCTCTAGTCATAACAGTAAGTCATTATAATTTTCTTTCTCTCAAACCCTCACCAAACACTGACTCTTGCGTTTTAAAGCTCTGAGGTATGAAGAACCTCATTATTGCCAGATTCTTCTTAGTTTATTAAGAAAGAAATTTTATATCTCATTAACCTATGCAGATATAAGACTGTATATGAGACTTCTATGAGATGAGATAGTATTTTGTGAGGCTATAAAGTGCAATTTTTAAAAACTAAATAACAACTTTCAAAATTAAAAAAATAGAAAATGCTAACATTTTCTCCAATGAATACACAACAGAAAGCAAGAGAAAACAAGAGAAAGAGACAGATGGACAGACAGACAGAAAGATGGAAAGACAGAAAGACAGAAAGAAGAATGGGTTTTACTGAAATAACAGAAGTATGTTTTTGAAAAGTACTTAGAAAATATAGTAGCTACTAAATTTTATTACGAATGTGTGTTTCCATTGCACTGAGCAAAGGGCTAGATCATTTAAAAAAAATAAAGCAAAATTCACACTTGCAATGGAAAAAACCTTTTAACATTTAGCAGGAAATGTTAGAAGGGAATTCACTGACAGTTCATCTTGTACTTGAATCTGATCGTTCTTGAATGCAAAGATGATCAAATATACACAATATGACAGAAGTGCAAACATTGCCAAAAAAAGCCGACCCCACACTGTAGAAGAACTAGTGATAATAACTCACAGAAATGCTTTCAGGTGTAATTTAAATTTATAGCCAACATTGTTTAGTCTAAACGTTTGAAAGAACAGCGAGGAAGGCTTCCTTGAGATGTTTGCAGTACTTCTCAAAAAATCCTTGACAGACAATGATCCAACAAATTTAGCATCCTCCCCAGCTATGGCAAAAAACAAAGTATGTCCAGTCAATTTGAAGTTTCATCTACAGTTAGCACAGGATAGACAATAAAGACTACAGAGAGAAAAAATTTGATCTTAACCGTAGTAATGATCACTCAAAACTTATAATGTTTAATGACAAAAATCAAAGAAAAGCATTGTAAGAATATAGCATCTGCCAAGTTGAATCAGCCCAATGGTCTGTGAGCAAGTCCTTAGAGCTGCAGTACATCAGATGTTTCAGAAAAGTAGGCAAAAATATCCCATAGCACACAAAAGTGCTAGAATTTGGATACTATCACCTTATCTTAACCTCAAGTAATGAGATAATGATTCAACCCTCAAAGCACTTTTACATTGCTTCTCAAATTTGTCACTGGCTTGTGAGTGCCTGATTTTTAATCATCTACAAAGTAAATTTCAGAGCGACCATAGCTTCTAGCACCTGAATGCCATCAATGAAGTGCTGATAGCTGTAACAGTGGGGAACATAAAGAGGAAGGCCTAATCAAGATTTCTTAAATTTTAAACATGTCTAACTCTTCCCAATTCTCTTTTCCATGGCATATCAACCTAAGTTTTGCAATACTTCTCTACATGCAATTTCTGTCAGATCTGTAGCCAACTAGTCTTTGGTTCTGGCAATGTTCTTAAAAAGCCTCCTCCATGCTTAAATTTATAGCTGAAATAAGAAAAAGAAAAGAGAATTACAGAGAGATTTTTAAAAGCTAAAAACATACCAAAAGCTTTTTGGTAAGTGACCAAAAGGTTTACTGGAATTTGCATGAACATTCAGTTCAGCTGTAATTGAAGAACAAGTTAGTACTTACCTTGCAGATCAGCGAGGTCTTGGCCCCAAGTCGAGCAGACTGGACACACTGGTTGGCTCCTTTCCCACCAAAACCAACAAAAAACTTCTGTCCAAGGATAGTTTCTCCAGCTTTTGGCAATCGCGTAGTAAGGCTATTCCAATTTAAAGCAATATTTACATACATTAGTGGCTGAAGATAACAAGCATCTTCAATATAAGAGTTACATTGTTATAATCCTAAATGGCTCAACAGTCAGCCAATAAGACTGAAAAATACTCAAAAGACTTTTTAGGGTTCTACTCCACATCCCACTAGCTTAAGTTTATTCCTTATGTGCCACACAGTCAAGTTTCTTGTCCCCTCAAGAGAGGGACTGCATTTCTTTTGTTCATGTTTCATGTTTCTTACAGAAGATGCACCTTATCCCCGACTGGGATTCTTAATACAGATAAACCATAAATCTATAAGTCTCACTGTTCATGGGGTTTTTTACTGTAAAATTAGGCTCAAGTTTACATATAGTTCATTTAGTTCCATTACATGTAATTATACCTTCTTAAACTATCCTTAAGTAATTTTTCACTCTGTTGGTGTTCACACCCCTAAGAATTGTAATCATTACCAAAACCTGCCTCTCCTCTGCTGCCATGCAGGCATACTGTACATCTTTAACATTTTTCTTTTTTAAGTTTTTCTCTTTACAACTTCTCAGCATTTTGTTTTTTCCTTGAATGCAGTCCAATCACATTTACATCCTTCTGCAGATGGGTGCCCAGAACCAGATGCACTAATACAAGCCGAAAGCCATCAGGAGTGTATTCTGGTTTCATTTCCATTTTGGAAAAAAACAAAACAAAACTGCAGTTCTGTTAACCCTACCAGATGCTTTGCTATCTCAAACAAAAGTTGAAAAGAGTAAAAGATGCCACTGAGACTGTGGGATAGAATTTCTCAGAATGCAAAGACTACCTGACTTCTGTAATTTTTATTAAAATACGTAACCCAAAGATGCATTTTCAACACTCAGACAACCAAAATTTCTGCCTTCTCAAGGCATGCATTCCAGATACCAGGCCTAAAAATGTAATTTTAAAATCTCTTATGCTACAAACAACTTCACAACATGTGGAAAGGGAAGGCATTCCATGGTGTACTAAGAACCTACTCAGTCAAGAACAGTTACCTCAGACAGTTTCCAAAGTCTGCAGGATAGAAAGGAAGCATGGAGAATGGGAGTCTAAAAGAATTCAGAAGAATCCACCCTAATGATGAAGAGATTAAATTCAGCTCTGTTTGTCAATTTATAACATCATTTTACCAATAAATCTCACAGCAGCTTCAAAATTCAAAAACTGAATTCTGGGCTCCTCAGGACTAGAGGGACATGGAGCCCCTGGAGCGGGTCCAGCCGAGGGTAACAAAGATGATCAAGGGACTGGAGCATCTCATGTATGAGGAAAGGCTGAGGGAGCTGGGCCTGGTCAGCTGTGACAAGAGATGCCAGAGAGGGAACCTCATCAAAGTCTGTCAGTATCTGAAGGGAGGGTGCCAGGAGGATGGAGCCAGGCTCTGCTCAGTGCTGATGAGCAATAGGACAGGAGGTGATGGGCAGAAACTGATGCCCAGAAAGTTCCCACCTGAACATGAGGAAGAACTTCTTTACTGCGTGGGTGACTGAGCCCAGAAAGTCTCCCTCACTGGAGATATTCAAGAAGTGCTTGGATGCAACGTGCCACATGCTCTAGGATGACTCTGCCTGAGCAGGGAGCTTGGAACAGATGTGGATCACTGTAGTCCCTTCTAACTTCAACTATTCTATGACTCTTTGAAAATTGCCAGCCTTCCAATTCAGAATAAAAGGTTAGATATTACAAGAAATTATTCACTGTGGGGGTGGTGAGACACTGGAACAAGTTGTCCAGGGAGATTCTGGATGCCTCACCCCTGGCAGTGTTCAAGGCCAGGTTGGATAAGGCCTAGGTCTAATGGGAAGTGTGCCTGCTTATGGCAGAAGAGGTTGTGACTGGATGATCTTTAAAGTTCCTTTCAACCCTGAATGTTCTATGATTCTGTGCTTCTGCATAAGGCAATCACTACAGATTGTTTTTTGAAAGGATATGAAGAATGTATATATTACTTTTTGAGCTTATGCTGCACCTTCTGGGGCATATGGGTGTTTGCAGAATCTTACAGAACTAATGACAGAGCACAGTCTAATTTACTGAAAATTCTCGGGAAAAAGCAAACATTTTTTTTCTCCCTCTAATTTTCAATTTCTTCAGTCCAAAGGTTTAGGATCAGTAGAAAGTCAAGAAAACCTAAAATGAAACCACCAAAGTCAAACAAGTCCCAAACTCCCAGAAATTAAGATTTTGGCTTTGAAGGAGTTGTTACAGGTATCAGTAGTTATAGTTTCCAGAGAGATGCAGGTAGGGATGCAGCCACACTAACAGAGACACTCACTAACACAGCATGCCAGATTTTAGGATAGCATACACAGTCACCAGGTTTCTTTTGTGTGGGTGGCCACAGATAAACCCCCGAAGAGTCACACATACAGCTCACAGCACTCATTTCCAGAGATTCAGAGCCAGGAACATTTTGTTGCAAAATGTTTAAACCATTTCCAATAAAAACACAAAAGCTTTTTAAAAATACACTTATTACCTTGTGTGTGTGTGTATATATATATATATCTGGAAATGATTGCTAAGCTCCTAACACCTAATACAGTCCTAATACAGTGAAGTTAAAACTGCCCACAGCAGCATCCAGGAAATTGTTTCCATCATTGAGTAACTCTACATTCTCAGGGACAAAGTTGCAATAATAAAGAGTATCGATAAATAGAAATAAATAAACAATATTCCTTAATGGCAACGTCTGTAATTTATCACCATTTTCACCACTGGAAGCCAAAGTACAGACAGTTGTGGACCACAGAATGAAGGCCACCAGACTCAGCTGAGGAAGCTCCTCTTCAGTTACTGCCAGGGTACAGCACATACACCTCTAAAATTAGGCAGCATTCAGTAAGGAAGGATTTTCACCCAGCCTTGGTAATAAGAACAAATAGCAGCTCTTGTACAGTTCCTTTCATCCACACATCTCACTACACCTTAAAAAGCAGAACAACATAATTATTCCTGTTTCGTAGGTATGGGACTTAGTCAATGCATTTTGCCTTTTCATGGGTCAGTCAAGAAGCCAGGGGCAAAAACAAAAAGAGAGATCAGCTTAATCCACCAGCTCACACTGTCTTCTCATTTAAATTCTGCAGTATGAAAATGGCATCAATTCTCAATTAAATTTTCTTCCTTAGGCTGTTTTTTTAAAGAGATTATAGCTTATTCTAAATAGAATTTGCTTCCATAAACAGTCAATATATTTTAAAGCAAAGATTATAAATTTTCATTTCAGCACACATCTCCTAATAGCACTACTCAGACCTCATATTCAAGTATGTTCAACCATAAATATTGCTGTTTTAACAGTGGCCACACTATGACTTGTTTCTTCTTTCTTTTATGTTGGCATCAACATGCAACAAGCCTGGTGAAAAACAGGCTTGGTGAGATGAGAATTTTGGTCTCAGTGTTTCAAGTAGCATGGCATAACAACTGCCTGTGGGGTTCAAACAGCTTGTGGAAGACAGGGAAATGACCTTTTTTATTGCTCTGATGGAAAGGTACAAGGCAAAGGGCAAAGGATCAAGTGCAAGTGTGATTTATAACAGTTCAATTTTTAAAATAAGCCAAAACAGACCAGGCAAGAACACGTAGCAACTTCCTGCAGATCCCTACAAACAAACCTTCACCATGTTTCATTTTAGGTATGATTGCCAATCATTCCAGACCAAATCTCCATTCCAGAAGCCCATTCTTATTTTCCATATGAAACAAATTTGGATATACACTAATCTATATATCTGATCTGATATCTATACTGATCTATATAGGCAGTTTTAGCTTACACTGAAACCAGTACTCCTGAAACAGGTTTCTTTGCTAATATAATGGTATTCTCTCATCATTTAATTCTGCAACTATTCTAACTTTTGATTCACATCAGACAATTTTAATGAGCATTTCAGGCTTCTTTTATGAGCAGGCAGTGATGACTAATCTGTATGATTAAGAAACCCTATAAATTCTTGGCTTATTCATGGTGTCACAAAGAATACCCAAAATAGCCTAAAAGTGATGAAACAGCTAATGTTACTCCAAAACTAGGCTAAATAAGTTAATTAGAAAAAATGTCACATGAGCATTCAGAATTGTTACATAAAATGTTTTGCAAAGCCATTTACAACTTCTGACGTAATTTGAAAACATTGACCTGAAAAACCCAATATAAGTTACTATTCCACAGACTCCTCCTTGCTTACATGACAAATTCTGCTCACCATTGATAGCCTAAATGGTGCAAAGGATACTGAGCTCTTATGTCTTATGAACAATCACAAACTGAACTTGAAAACTCACAATACATTCTAAGTAAAATAAAATCACTGCATGTTTTGCAAATTGTGCATGGTACAACTGAATCATATTTATAGAGGAAAGTTCAGACTGAAATATCTTGAATTACTTTGGACATTACAAGCAAGGAATATCCTCACTCATAATTTCAACCGAGTTTTTACAAAACAATATTTAAATGTAAAGCACACAGGAATGCTGCCCACATTTGTTTGAGACTAATGAAGAATCTTTCGTACACTTATGTTTCAGAGGTTTGGGATGAATAAAGGCACAGACATGAGTATTCTACCACTGCACTAACTTCAACCCTCCCTTCCAGCATGTCCACGAGTTCCCATAGAGGCTAGAGCTGATTAGCATTTGTATTTAAGGACAGACATCCCTTTGGAGGGATGGCATTAAAACCAGAAGAGAACCTTATACTACAGTGTTGAAGCACTGAATCATAGGTGAAAGCACAATGTACTGAGTCATTAGTGCACCTTTCCCGATATTCTGGGTTTTCTCAAAAAGTTCCCCTCTAAGCATATGACTAAATCACATACAGAGATAGAAAGTATGAAAAAGGGGAAAGGGAGAGATACATATTATGCAGAATTTGCATAAATTAATCCTGAATGAATCATAGTTTGCTTCTGATTCTTCACACCTGACCACTGTTTGTTCATTGTTTTCAACACATGAAAACTAAAAAGATGTATTATTATTGTCAGCTTAAACTGATGTGAAGCCATGCCCGCTTCTCACAGCATTTCCCCACTATTTCTCTAGCACTGCTTTTATTGCTTTTATTTACAGAGCTTCCTAATTCAAAACATTTTTGTTCAAAGGGTCATTTTCATTTGGACCAGAGCATTCATTCAACTCATTATCCAGCAGCCAAGGTGGGTCAGTGAAGGGAGGAGCAGGAGATTCTCTGCTGGCAGCGGTACAGCCAGACTGCCCTGAGCCAAAGCTGGGACTTGCACTTGATACTACTTTGTGTTGAAAACACTTAATGCTCTGTTGCTAAGGTTTGCCTAAGTAGCACAGTATACTTAGCTCATTAGATATATGGAAAAGCAGAGAGTATCAGTACATTGCAGAGAATGGCATGCATGAGAAAGGAAAATAGCAAAGCACGTGAATATTTTTCTCTAAAAAAGTCCCAACAATATTCTCATCAGGCAACTCAGAGGGGAAGAGAATTTCTACATTAAATATCACCAAAAATGCTTAAAATTATTGTTATTTAAATAGTATCAAAAGAAACATTCAGATTTCTTAAATTCCTGAAGAGAGGTGAAGATGAGCAGGGGTAGGAAAATAGCAGCAGAAATACTGAATTTAAAACTGACTTAATAAAAAGCAATATAATGTAAGGCTCTAGAATTTAGCTTTGATTCTGTTCTCTTTGAATCACTGAACAAAACTTGCTTTCTCCACTCCTGGGAATTCCCTAGAATGGGGAAAATCCCAGTGAGATTAGAGTAGGTGTAACTAGCCACTGTCTAGTACATACAATTTACTGGCCTTTCATGATTCTCACAACTGAACAAATACAAAGGAGAGAACAGTTCTTGCCTCTAATATAATACAACATTGTGGTGAAAAAGTCTCAGACCTCGTTTGGATCTGGCTTAACATTTTGGTTTAGCCTTGATCTGTTTTGTCTAGCTTCATTTTGAAGATTTGAACATGTGCTGTGGGAAAGTATCCATAACATGGAGACAAAAAGACCACACTCTTTTCAAAATCTGATATTCTTGACTCATTTATGTTTTCACCCCTTTTAATCATCCATTAAAATATCTTACTGGGAGGTAGAAAACTTCCAAGATTTCTAAAGAGATTACCTCAGGAATTCAGTTAACTAGACCTTGGTTTAAGCATGGGGCAATCTGGTTCTAGGTTTGTAGACATCCTTCAGACCTTCAATGACTGACAAAACCCTAAAAATCATAGCAAATCTCTATTATTTTCCTTTTATGCTCCTCAACACGACAAGATTTTCTTTTTAAAAAAACTCAAAACTTTTCAGACAATTCAAACACTTGCCTATTGCTCGGACTTTTGATGGTCTGAGTTCTCTCTGCAGCCCACAGTGCTGAACACTATGGAAGCACAACCCAAGCTGGTCTCAGGCACAATAACTGACACTTACAGAGGAGTCCCTCTGCAGAACAGTGAGATGCAAAAGCTTTGCACCATCATCCATTCAGAGGGACTTTTTAAAATCAGTTTGATTTTACATTAAAGAACATTTATCATCACAACACAAACAAGTGAATGATAAACTGGTGCAAAGCTGCAGGAATCTTTTCAATGAGTTTTGCCATCAGGGAAAATATGTATTTTATGAAACAGAAATATATATAAACAACAGATAAATATACAAACTGTTTATATAAGCACATTAATAGATATATAGATATATATAAATAGACAAACTGGTTTGTAGATCTCATCACTGAGTGGGTAAACAGCTGAAGTGGTGTAACTGTAGAAAATCTCTAGCAAGGGAGAAAATGAAATGAATGGCTGTTACTACATGTAGGATGGCCACAAGAGTGATATCTTCTTATGTGTACAATCACAGCTTCAATTGAAAAGGAACAAAACTTGTAACATATAAAATGAGAACAGCTGTCCACAGTTCTTCAAGAGCTTCAATGAATAATTTTGTTGACCCTCTGTGCAGAATCAGATTTTACCCTCCTAGATATTAAAAGCTGAAGCAAATAGAAAGGCATTCAGATGAATGCCCTGAAGCATTTATGGTAGTACACTGTACTGCATTTCAGTGAAATTATGGTATTACTAATACATCAATTTGCTAAATTATGTTATGAATATAAAAACTTCAATACAAAGAAATTATTTTTTTGACTAATTACCAGAAAGCTTTCTCATGGAACAACAAACCTGTAACATTTCCTCACATCACTAGCATTCAAATCTGGGGAAAAGGTGGAACAACATTGGTGGGTTCATAATGTGTGGAATGTTTAATTCTGAATCTGAAGCTCTAAAGAGATGTAAAAACTCAAATAAATCTATCTTCAGATATTTAAGTCTCAGCAAACATTCCATCATTCTTACCAAACATCTGTTTTGTATTTAAGAAAGATTGTGGAAATTTTCAGAATTGCTACTCTCTAGCTTTATTTGCCTCCCACGTTGTTCCTCATTGATGTCTCTCGATTACATTATTTTTGGAATGGCAGTTACATAATTATTTTCAATGCAATCTGACAGTAATGTTAGAATAGACTGTCTCTGAAACAGGCTGTGCTCACCCAGAACTGAAGCAGGCTGCCTACAGTTCCTGTGCTGAACAGAACATTGTATCATGATGAAATACCAGTGCTGAAGCAGAAAAAAACAATACAAAAGAAAACAACCTTTGCAACCCAAGCAAACAGTGATCTTTACCTGCCCAAGGACAGATTAAGGTAAACAAGACATACAAACATTATTTTTTTTTCTATACCTCTTAAAAAAAGAATTTATCAGACAGCAGTGAACAAAGTAGAAATAATATGGTTGGCTGGACAGGCCACATGGTCCTTGTTCTTGTCATCATGATTTTCTATATACTGGTAAATCAACAAAGTAATCTGTACTGATTTTTTTATTCTGATACTTTACTGATATCAGATACTGATAAAGTATGATACACTTTACTATCATACAGAAAACAGGGCACCTACCATACAAAATCTTTCTGTCAGACTTTTTCAGGTAAAAAATAAGAAGAAGCCCCTCATACCATTAAGCATCAGCATTTTGCACACAAGCATACTGTGTTTTATAAACTATAGTATCACAAGCAACACCAGAGATGTGTTTTCAGAGTACACAGTCATCAAGACAAAGTACAGTGTGGTTCAAGTAGTTATAATTTTCTTCAATAAGATGTTCTAAAAGCTTATAGCCAGGACAGTAATTTTGAGAAATATATGATATTTTTTATCAAGTTTGTATGTGCAGTGCTTCCTGCTGAATCCATATGGGTCATGAATGAAAAGTATAACCAAAATGAGACATTGTTTACATACATTTATTCAATGTATCATAAATAATGAACACAATAAATATATTTACATAGATGTATATTTATTATATGGGAATAGAATAGAATAGAATAGAATAGAATAGAATAGAATAGAATAGAATAGAATAGAATAGAATAGAATAGAATAGAATAGTTCAGTTGGAAGGGACCTACAACCATCATCAAGTTTTACTGCTCAGCCACTTCAGGATAAATTTTTAATCAAGTTTTTACTTTGACACTATCTTACTGTTTATTCACTGATAAAAGAAAGTGTTCTCTGAAGTTCCATCTAATTATAAAGGCACCAACTAAAATCTGGGATTACAGTAAAATTAAGGCTTGCAGGGCAAAGATAAGAATATGCAGGGTGTGTGGGGAGTGTGTGTGGCTTCACTGGCCAAGTCAACTCTGCTGTGACAGGTAGGAATCCCACCTAGCTAAGTCCCTTTATCTTTTTCACAATTTAAGCTCTTTTGGGAGAGGTAGATCCCTAAATATCAGAAGGAAAAGTGTAATTCTGTATAAAGCTAGCTTCTAATGCCTACCAATAGACAACTCCTGTGTCTCCATTTAAGCACAGAATTTAATGAGCAACACAGAATAAAAACTGAAGAAAAATTTGCACATTTTTGCTGTTTCTATATGGAGTAGTATGAGTTCCAGCAAAATCACCAGTTACTTTTTTTTCCAAATGGGCAATTTTCACTTGGTCCTTTCTGGGAAAAAGGAAAATTAAAATGAATTTTTAAAATTATTGAATAATACTAACAGGATCAGACAATTAGAAGGAATGAATATTCAGTCTCATTGCTGCTGAGAACATAAAAAATGCCAGTTTTCCCATGAGTCTTGAACTTGATCTGCTTATCCTTTATTTTCAGCTCTGACCAATGCTTTTTCTTTCTGCTGTTTATACTATCAAGGTTTATACATTTTGTATAAACAGGGATCTGAAAGAACACAAGAAATATAGCAAGTGATGGATGGAATAAATTGATGAAAGAGAGTTATGATACTTTACAGATGTAAAAGTTATTTTTGAAAGGTGAGAGGGAAAGAGCAATACAGAAGAGAAGTGCACTGTAAGAACACGATGTACAAGGACACCAAGAAGAGGTGAAAACAAATTAGGGAAAATTTCACGGTTCAACAATGACATGCTATTGATGTCGCACAGGAGAAAAAGGAGGAAAAAAGGACTAAATTCAGAAATGGAAAGAAGAAAGAATAAAATACAGAAGAGAGCACATTGATATATTTGGGAACATTACCACCTTCTTATTTTATAATTAGTTGTCACAAAGATCAACGTGTTCTACAAAGCTGCACCCACTTTGGCAACATACTAGTGAAAAGTAATTTTGTATTTTCTTCTGGCTCGAAGTATATGATACAAGGATCCTCAAGGGAACCTGGATGTCAGCATCAAATAACTTACTGCAGCTTGATATAGGAGCTAACAACTGGAGCCATATAAAACAAGCAAACAAAACCTTACTGGTAAGTTCCTATGGAAAGAACAGCTCAGACAGCTCCTAGAGGCAACATAATATATATGCCTGCCCAGAGTGTTTTTACACAAATTTGTTACCATCGACTCTGTATGATTTTTATTGCAGGTTTTGATTTGTGCCAGCAGCTCTTTACTGTCAGGAGTACTAAAATTCACCCAAAGATACTTAAGTCTAGAAATGCATCTAGGAAAATGGTTATTTCCTTTAACAGTACAGCCAGCAAGTAATTCATTAACAGGACAGAATGGAATATTAATCACACCATTCTGTGTCTCACAAAGGGGGAGAAAATATAATATTCTCAGTGTTGAGTGTTAAAATCTAGCGCCAAACACCTGGCCATTGTGACAAATATTTTCAAAGGAATTCCTTTAGACAACTTCCCATTTGACTGTTGTGAATCTTGCATGTCAGACACCTCCAGACTGAAAAGGCAAGAGACATTTTATTTTAAATAGTCAAAACCAGTTTGCAGCAATAGTAGGACAATAACCAAACCATTAAAAATTCTGTGGAAGTTATATGGAAAAAGTATTTATTGGGGCTAGAAAGTATAGATACTTTCATAACACGATGTAATATTCAATGTGTATCATGGGATATAGCAGCAGCCCAAGGAATACCCTGCAGTACTGACACTGCTATTGGTGCTTTGCATGCTACTTACTTGGAGCTGCTCAGCTGCTAACACCCTACAGAGAGCAAAAGGCAATAGCTGTGCTCTCTCTAACATCGGATGTTACAATGTGAAGCAACAGCCGTATGTTACAAAGCACTACTGAGATAAAATGACATCTGTACATAGCACAAATTAACAAAAACCCCATCTTACTGTGATATTGGACAATTGGCAAATAAGCTTTCATCACAACATTCTCTTCCCTGATCACAACCATTTTACTTCCTGACATTTCACTTTATTTCAACAGAGGTATCAACTCTGGGTTTTCCACAGACAGATGAAGCCTCCGAAGGAATGCAGAATGATGGGGAAGACGCATGGCCAGGAGGTTGCTGTAACATCACCTGACTGTATAGGCAGCAAATAAGAGCCAGGTCTGTTATGGCATTAGTAATTTTAGCCTCCAAAAAATACATACAATAATTTTGTCTATCCTTTTATTCCAGCCTGGTTCCATTTCAGTGAACGACCATGGGACAAGGAATTTCTTTCTGCTGTAGTCACTCATATGGTAACAATTTCAGGAAGAATCCTTTCACATCCTAGACCTTCTGTGTAACTGAACAAGTTTGTGTGTACTTAGGGCACACCATTTTGGCATTTTTTTCCAAATGGTCATACCCGGATCATTGAAAGAGATATTTTAGGAGAGTTCCCTTGTGTTAGGTGGGAAAATAGATAGGCTGAAATATGCAGAGAAGTAGTGTGTTTCTGAAATGAACCAAAAATTACTATTAATTTTGTCTCATGTTGCAATACCCAGAGTGATGATGTCTATTCTCTACAAACATTCATCTAATGTCTTTTCCCTTTCTTTTCACACTCATTTTCAGGAAAGTTTTCTTCCTTGGCTTAAAAATTCTTACGTATTTGAAGGGATGAAATATATAATATTTTGAGTCCACCACTCGCATCTTGCAACTTTAGCAACTGTTCTAACACTGGACTCTGCATTTTAAATGGATTAATTTTCTTTTGCCATTACGGTGTTGAAACTGGCTTCTCCTGTCACCAGCCCATGAGAAAGCATGTACACCCTCTGGAAGGTTCAACAAAGAGATTCAGCTACTGATAGCTGGCAAATAGGGCACCCACTAAAAAGATGAAAAGACTGATGATCACACTGTTTTACTTTTGTGGGTAGTGTCTAATAGCTTACTGACCTCCAAAGGTGAAAAACAACATTCTAGTGAAAGCAGAAAATTGTGAATCTTTAAGTCAAACAATTAAGTAGCTGTGAATAACAGAACTGTAAGGAGTGTTACTGGGTTTCAGACAAGTGTTCTTGGCCAGGCAAGAGAACACAAGATGGAGTAGCTGATTTTCTTCTTTCATTAGGAAAATATACCCCAAAAATGTATCACCTGCTAGGATCAAAATGTTTCTAGATTCATTTACTCCATTACCCAAGTGAACTCTCTAGAGGATTAAGCAATAGTTTCCCAGTCTCATATGGACTAAAGCTAAAAGCTTGGTAAATACTAGTTTTATCTCACAAACCATAATTTTTAATTGCTAACACACATAGGAAAGGCATAATCCTCCACTGATGATATCATAGTCTACTGCCATGGAAATGACAGCAATATCATAAACACAGGTTTAAGATGACCTCACTTTCATTGGAAAGAGGGAAATTTCACTAGAATGTGAATGAATTGGGAATAAGCACACAGATACCATTCAGTGAAAAACTCTCTTACTAGCCAGTTAAACTACAGAAGATGGAGACAACAACTACACTTGCAGCTGAACAGAAATAAGGTTCTCCTGGCCAAACATTGTGTTACCACCTATGAACCTTTGAACAGAGAGCCCTCTGAACTCCTGTCAGGGTTCCCCTTTGTAAGTTCACCACACCACAGAGTCAAATCCCTGCCCTGACAGGCATACAGTTTAACCACAAGAACATGAACAAAGCATGGCTATGAGAACCCAGTGTAGGACCTCAGAGCAACGCTGTAGCTGGAATGCTTCCTAGAATGAGTAAGTACTTCAGAAGTGGGAGGAACAGAACTCCACAGTCTCTTGAAGCACACAAAATAACATGAAGTCAGACGTAAATGCAGAAGTACGATCCCAGTGTGGCAAGTGCTAAGCATCTTGGCATCAGCTCAGGAAAATACATATATTTAACCTTCAGCTCTGAAGTACTCGAGGAGGAGTCAAACAACTCAAGGATTGGAAGCTGAAATTTGTGTGTAAACTTTGTTTTGCCATGAGTTAGGAACGTTGAGTACTGTGCTGGACCCCAAGTCGAGAAAAGAAGCTTGAACTGAGAAAAGGGAGTGGAGAAATGTACAAGGCGATAATGATCTCACTTAAGAAGAACCTTTTATCTTGAAGGATCTCAAAGCAATTTACAAACTTAAGCAGACCAGACACTGCAGCTGGTAGGAAAAGAAGCAGACAGCTGGGAACTCAGTCATGGGAAGGAGGAGGTAACAGAGGACCCTCTCGGTGCCATATCTTCCAAAATAGTGCTGCTGGGAGAAGACAGCAGGACTAGAACAGAGCTTTTCCTTGAATTTTGCCATGCAGCTGTGCGATAAAATTGCAGAAAACAAGCAGATAGGCAGAGCTGACAGAAAGAGATGCAGAAAAGCAAGGGGCCTTTGGACAACTGGGGACATGTCACTGTTAGGACTGTAGTTTCCCTGCTTTTTATCTCAATTTCAACTCTTTAGGTAGACTCTTCACACTTCCTGTAGTAAAAACTTTGGTCGTTCCTATACTTTTTGCTCCTTTTAATACTTTACTCCAATTCTCTTTACTTATTCCTACCTTTTTACAAAGCAAACTGCCCTTCTTTCTGTCCTCAAATTGCAAAACATTTTCCCAATGCATAGTAGGGTAAATAGTGATGTTCTTGGTGACTGGGATTCATGCAGTACAGGCTTGACTGTAGTACCACATGGGGCATTTTTTAGTTTAAAAGCGCTACTAAATACATACTATTAAAACTCAACAAGATAAACGAGTCTGAAAAACAAGAGGCATATAAGTTATTGCTAAAATGGAATGCCTCTGGAAGTAAAAACAGTGCCTAATTACAGTACACAGTAGCATAGGACACAAAATGAAGATACCAAATGAAAGGGCAGGGACATTTCAATTAAATAGAATCCAGAAAGCAACATTTTTGTTGTGCTTAACTTAAAAGACATTGTTTGACCACTTTCACATTCATATTTCCCAAGACTTCTAAAACTTCCACATTTCCATTTAGGAAGGGGAGGAAAAAACCCGTTTTCACGGATAAGAGCCAAAGACAAGGGCTGAGCAGGTGTTCTAGCACCACCAGTCCTTCTCAGAGAGGGCCCACAGCATCCTCTGTGGCACAAACAAGAGTTTCTTTCAGAAGGTGCCAGCTGGGATCAATGGCACACTGTCTCTTGCTTGGGGTTCATAACCTTAGTTGCAAATGCAGCCCTTGTAATGAGTTTAAAAAAGCCCCTGGTGGCCTTGCCCTAGTTATTTTGTGTCAATTTAAGAAGCACCCAAGCAGACATTTTCCCTCCTTTTCCCCTCTCCAATATTTTGTCTTTTTTTGTTAGAGGAACTTTGTTGGAAACTTTTCAAGTTCTGAGGTGTAACACTGAATACCTTTAACATGCTAGAGTATTTAACTGTCTCACCCTAAAATGAACTATCACACAGATTTTGCTGGAGGACGACAATTTCAGTTTGCAGCAGTGAAAATCTTCTTTTGATATGAATGAGCTTGGATCAGGTCCTGTACCACCAGTGTTTGGGCCAGTAGAGGTACTCAAAAGCTGTATATGCACAGATGACAATTTTCTTACTGAATGCCATTACTGAAGATTTCATCAACTTGATTTTATCCCCTCTTTTTTTTGAGGGAGGGCCCCCAAGACACAGCTTCTTCCTGCCACACAAGAGAAGGCAAACAGGAGTTTTTCAAAATAGTTAGGTTCTCTAAAATCAGAGCAGAAAAACAAAATGCTAAGCCTGTACATCCTGCATTTAAAATGCACCCAAATTTTGCTAGGTCAGAGAAGAAGACAAGGGGCAGACAGCACTGGGTCTGAAATCAAGCCCAGATTTTTCACTATTACATAAAAGAAACAATTCACAGATGACACATTCTCTCATGCCTTGATGTCTTTCATTGGATCCAAAGATTAATTTCCTCAACTGGACTAAGCTTGTATTCCTTCACAGTTGTGCTTTCCCATGCTGCTGGCAACAGCAGATTGACTAGAATGAGGAGTGGCTGCTGCAGGGGAAGCATTACAGATAAAAACAAAAACACAAATGAAATGGATTTGAAGGATTCTAGAACACTTCACTGCTAGGAGAAACTGAAGAGCAAAAAAAATATCAAAACAAGGCAAAACCATTAAAAGTTGGTGACACGGATGAGAAATGGTGGAAAGGAGAACATGTGTGAGATCTGGAAACAAAGCAAAGAAGAAAATGAAGTCATATGTGAGATTTCTTCCGATCACTCCAAAGAAACGTAAGAAAATTCCTTTTTCACATTCCCACCAAAAAAAGTATGCAATTATTGTTCCAAATACTGCACTTCTGAAAAAGAAGGTACAGACATAGTTTTGGATCGTGGACATTTCCAATGTGCCAATGAGCCATTTACTTCAGCACTTCAGCAGACGATAATCACCACTAGAGACTTAAAAGGAAGACACAGACTCTCACTAACGAGGTACCTTTGCCATTCGGCCCAAGCAGAGGTTGTGCTCCTAGCAAAGAGGATTTGATGTGTTTGGAATGTTCATACCAATGTGCATTTGTCACCTCTGCCACTGCAGATCAGCAACACACTACTCTGTACGGAGCTCAGTGCTTTCTCTGCCTTGCTGAATGCTTCAGTCAGTTTAGTACTTGCAGTGATTATTAACGGTGGTTGTTACAGCAGGGGCTGGAAGCAGAACATTTAGTTCTACTCCCTAAAGGGAGTGAAGAAACGTGATGAGAGGAAAGAGGTCCACAGAAAACTAAAGACTTGAAATCCTGAAAATTCTAAAAAATGCAGTTTTCCACTATTTGGACTGTGGTGTCATTCTCTTGAGTTAAACTGAAAGACTGTTGTTGTTGTGACTATCCAAAGACTGTTTTTCCATCTTACATTTTGTTCTATGCTTCTGCTGTTTTCAATTGCCATGCCAAAGTTTCCCTTGTTTATTCTAATTGTTTTAGTGTGTCTGACTCTCATTGGCTTATATGTTTAGTCTTGTCCTGATTTAATATGAATTAAAATGCCAATGCCACGACCAGTCTGCAAATATGAGTCACAAGAGAAACTATTTAAATAATACTGTGGATGGTACCCGTCTGGTTTGATATCTAGATCATACAGAATAACGCTGGTTTTGTTTTCTACTACTATTGCCTGCTATTGCCAATGCAGTGTTGATTGTGATTGTGACCACAAATATGTTTTGCTCCTGGTCCTATTAAGCCAAAAGAGTGTGGTTTACTGCATGTATGTACGTGAGGTTGTTTTGATCATATGAAGTTCACTTTGGAAAACCCGCATTCTGCCACTGCAGCGCTACAGGACAATGAGAGAAGAATTTCTAATGAGAACAGTGTTTTAAAAGCAAACCACTGGGGCCCTTCCTTCTAGAAGAATTTTAAGACACACTACCCTTTCTTCTGAATTTGATTATTTCTCAGAATTACATCTGAGTATCTGTCTTCAACTAAAGGTCCCTGTCCTTTTCTGTCTTGGTCATTATGTAAGATTCAGCACATTTCAAACTGTACATTTCCATTTCACATAAAGGTTGCACTCATTTAAATCACTAGTTTACTGTACTGAGTAAAACCATTATATGCTAATTCTTTTTTTTTCATGGTGAATCTGGCTACCATATGTCCAGTGGTGGCTTCAAGCTTTTCGGTACCTTGCCTCTACAGACCTGGGAATGTTTAACATTTAAGTCTGCCACCACCATTTCAAGTCTGACCCTCTCCAGTCAGAGGGCCAAGGTTGTGTCCTAAAGGGCCAACAGGGTATTTTACAGTTTGAGTTATAACACAGCATTGTCTAGCTCTGGCAGAGTCTCAATCAATGTTATTACCTTCTAAGAAAGACAGGCTTTAGTATTGAGTGGTGAATATGCCCAGTAAACACAACATACACAAAAATGTGTCCAGCTTCCTCTGTGTAACTCTCACAAATTCATTAAGGCTCCTCCAAATGGGTGATAGGCATTTAACATGATCACTCTTGTCCATGTCTTTTATAAACTGAAACATCAAAGGACAAACTCACAAAACCCCGATACTCCTTCATTCCAGCTGAAATGAACCCTAGCTTTATATCCAGAATATGCAGCCCCCTCTAAATCTCATATACAAAGACAGTCAAGAGTTATGCTCCTGGAATCTAATCCTAACCCTAATGTGACAATTTTTATATTTCACACAGCTTGTTTATAGTTTCCTGTTCCACCTAGGTACAATCAAGCCTACAGCTTAGTACTTTCCGGGAATTTTACCCAGATTTTCCTAACCCAGGATACATTTAAACAATGTCTAAAGGTGCCACATGGAAATTTTGGTCAGATTAAACTCTTGCCAGCTAAATTTAAACATACTGTTCTTATTTTATTAAGTCCCTGAAGTTCTGTGCTAGCAACAGAAAGAATGAAGCCATCCCTTCTTTTTCAACTGAAGCTGATTAGCTTATCACTTATAAAAAGCCCTTTCAATGCTACTTAAAGCAGAGGCTAATACTGGTGTCAGATATGTACTTGTGATCACATTTGTACACTTTAAGAAACCCTCTCAGCTGATTGAAAAGTGAAATGGCTTTTCTTCAGCCACTTATTCTCAGTGTAACAGCATCTGTCACTCCAGCCCATGGTGTAATTTCTGGTTACAGTATGGCCAGTTAATATGCCTTCAAATAAATCACTGCATTTCTATCATATCAAACAGGCAGCCAAAAAAAAAAAAAAAAAAGAAAAAGAAAAAAAAAGTGTAAGAAGTTTTCTTGTTTGTTTGTTAAAGTGTCAAGAAAATCCCAAAGCTGCAGTTGTCAGCAGTGCTTAAACTGGCAATTTTATTACTACTTTTCCCTCCACATTTTAGACAGACAGGAAAAGGAATGTCTTGAGGTTAGAGCACCAAGTTTTGCATTTCAGTGCGACGTCATAAGCATCTGAGAGCTCATTCACACATAACATCAAGATCAGTTTCACAGTTCTTACTCTGACTTACTAGGCAACTATTCTACTTGGAAAGCTGCCAGTATGTTCTGCAAATTACACAGAGCATTAAATCTTTCTGACACAGGTTCTATGATTATTTAAGGGACTTCATTATTTCTGCAGCACAAGTCTATGCCTAAGCAGTATTCACTCCTCAGTTCCTCTAATCACACGTTCTGCACTTTCTTGACCCACAGGCTTTGGTATAATTGCCTGTCAATAAAGGACTTTTTTTAAGTGCAGAATTCCAAGCAGGACAAGCTGATGCTGTCCAGATACATACACTTTAAATCCTATTTTAACCAAGTCTGCATGTAGAGTAAGGAGATGTGTTTAAAATAGTACAAATCAAAGACTGATTTCCAACTTTACTGGGAGTGACAAGGCCAGCCAGTTCAGGTTAGAATTTGCATTGTGAATTCTTGCAATTTTGCTTGAATTCTCCTTTATTTAGTATTGACTACAAAGCCAGGGCTACTGGAACCAAGAGCTTTCATGAACTTCTGTACTTCCAATTTTCAAAGAAGTTCCCAAACCTTACCTACGTACAAAAAAGAAAAAGGAGGAAAAAAAGACAATGAGACCCAAGTATTTAATTTGAAAAACAAAATGCTCAGAAAACAAATAAAGATTTATTTTTAATTAAGATATTAATTTTAAAAACTTTAAAAATAATTAAAAATAGCTTTGGGGTTCAGAGCTGCTAAATTTTTGAGGTCTTCCTATATGCACTTCTTGGATATAAATACCTTGGGAGGGCCTCCCTTTTTTCCTCAATCTCATTTGAAAGTGTCACACAAAATGCTGTATGCAAGTAATCAACTTTCAACCTAGTGATTCATGGAGCTAACTCTGGTTTCTTTGCAATATTAACCTTACTTTCTCACTTTTCCAGTGGAGACAAGTGTGCTTTGAACTGACAACGTGTTACGGTTGACCAGCTTGATTTACTTTCATAAAATCCTTTCAGACTCCCGCGCTGATACCGAGTGTCGGAGCTCCAGGTTTCCCGCGCGGGCGCCTACGGAACGCTGCTTCCCTGGCCAAGGCCAACACCGACCCGCCCGGTGAAAACACAGCTGAAAACACAAACCCGAGTCTCTCCTCTCTCCCGAGCCACAGACAGCTGATCAAAGCTCCGGCACGCAACGCGTTCAAACCTCTCCCCGTTCCCACACTCTTATTTCAAAGCGCTGTTTGCAGCTGACATCACCCGGGCGAGCCGCCCCCCCAGCCCTTCGCAGAGTCCCACAACCCCGGAATGGATAAGGCTGGAAGCGACCACAGTGGGTCACCTGGTCTGGCCCCGCTGCTCGAGCAGGGTCATCCCAGGGCACAGGAGCGCGTCCAGACCGTTCCTGAACGTCTCCAGCGATGGAGACTCCTCAACCCCTCTGAGCCATCCGTGCCTGTGCTCAGTCCTTTCCTCTGCCGGGGCCGAGCGCTCCGCCCGCCGCGTCTGCCGCCGACCGCGCTCCTGCCCTGCCGGCCTGGGGAGCGACGTGACACCCGCCTGCTCCGGCCCGGCCTAGTCCGGGGAGGCCCGGCGTGCCGGCGCTGCTCCCCGGGCACCGTGACGCCCTGCGCTCCCATGACCTCAGGGTCGCTCCGCCCAGTGCGGGCAGAAGACCCGCACCCGGTACTAACCTGACCAGGTCGGTCATACAGGATCCCACCACCACCACCTCCGCGGCCATGGCGCCGGGGCGGCCCTTGGACCCTGACCCTGACCCGCCCCGGGCCCCGCCGCGGCTTCCCGGGTTGCCATGGGCGACGGGCTGCCCGCGGGGACCTTCGCCCGGCAGGGCTGTCCCCGCCGAACGCCTGCTGCCACGACCGCCCCCTCTCCCTTCCCCTCTGTCCCGCGCCGCTCGGGCCGCGGCCCAACCGCCGCCCCACAGCCTGCGCGGCGGCGCGGCCCGCACAGGCACTTGCGGCGGACGCCAATATCGGGCCGGTGAAGACCCCTTCGGCCCGGGTGGGAGCGGCGGCGACGGCGGCGCGGGGGGAGCGGAGGCGCGCACGGTGCGCGGCGGGGCGGGGGCGCGCACGGCCGGCGCGGGGGCGCGCACGCCGTTGCCAAGCGGCGAGTTCCGGCCGCCGTAGGTAATGGCGGGGCCGGGACGGGCGGGATGGGGCGAACGAGCCGCGCAGGGAGAGCGGGAGGGAGCGAGCAACGGCACAGCCCTTCCCGGGCCAGCGGCGGGCGGAAGGGGACCCGGCGCCGGGAGGCTCTGGCCCGGAGCCGGAGGAGGCCGGCGTTAGCACCGCCGCTGGGGCGGGGCGGGGCGGGCGCAGCGCCGCGGGTGGCGGCACCAGCTGGGGAGGGAGCGGGGCTTGGCCAGGGTCAGTCCGGAACGGGAGTGGACGGACGGAAAGTTCCGCTGAGTGTGGGGAGAGCTTCTCTCCTCTGTGGGTGAGCACTGGAGCAGATTGTCCAGAGAGGGTGCGGAGTCTCCATCACTGGAGAGACTCAGGAGCTGCCTGAACACAATTCTGTGCCTTGTGCTTCAGAATGACACTGCCTGAGCAGGGAGGTGGGTCCGGGTGACCCGCTGTGGTCCTTTCCAGCCTTACCCATCATTCTGGGATTCCGTGCCAGGGCTTAGGTAACCTGGTTGTTTACCCGGGGCTCCGCAGGTGCACGCTGCTGATCGCATTCCATGGATGTGTTCGGGCACGGCTGCAGGAGGCGGCGGTCGTGCGTCTCCTCCTTTCCCCGCTCCCAGCCAGACACAAACTCCTGCCCCCCGCCCCCAAAGTGAACACCACGCAACCAGCCCCGCCAAGAGGGTTAGACAGGAGAGCTCCTGTCACGCCTCCACGTTTCCATCACAATATTCACCTTTCCTTTTTAAATCTTCCCGTAATCCCCGTTATGGTATGGCCCGTGGTGGAAGGACAGAGTGTCTTGCATCCCCAAGGAGAGCCCGGGACTTCATGGTTACTGTGAAGCCTGTATAATATTAGCCCGAAGTCACAGTGATAGCCAGCTGAATCTGAAAGCATTCAACTCTTAGTGTGTTTGCTTCTTTCAAAGGTTTTGTTTTGGGAGGAAGACAGTCCAGTGAATTTTGTTTTTCTTTATTCCCCTGAGTTTGTTTGTGTTCAGTTTCCAGTACTGTGGGAAACTTACGCTGAAGAAAAACAATGTATATGACAACTGAAACTTAGGAAACTGGTACAAATTGTGTTCTAGTTTGTAAAGCCCTTTGTTTACAAAATAAATCAGTGAGTTTACTTGGTAGCAACCCTTTAAGTATTGTGTATCTGTCTTGGTAAATGGAAGGTACTGTGATTTTAAGAAATGATGCAATAAAATACAGAAAAATGCTTAACAGACATTTAAATCTTGTTTTGACAGTATATGCAGATTTTATTAATAGAAAGACAAGAAATCTCATTTCAAAGTTCATTTTGGAAGGTCAGCCGTGATCACCAGGTGTATCACCTCTCTCAATTTCACCCTCATAACACAGTTCCCTTAAAACACGTCATTATCAGAACCCATTCTTGATCTTCCTGTATAACTTCAGCATTGCTAGAAGGATAGCTTATTTTTCAACATGTTCCCATGGTTTAAGAAGTTCTCACCTTCCTCAGTCCAGCTGCTCCCTGCTTGAAATTACTGTTCCCTACGGCAGGCCTGGCAGACTGAAGTATGTGCCCTGTTGTAACGACTCTTGTGCAAAGTATTTTAGCTTAAACTAATTTTTATGAGCAGTTCAATCTAAGCCATTGGACTTTGCATTGAAATATGTCAAGAATGGGCTTGTTTTCTCAGTCCCTCTGGGGAAGAATAAAGGTGAGTAGGCAGAAATTTTTAGTAGAAAACGTAGCAAACCAGAGGTAGTATCTTAAATTGCTGTAGGTGTTTGCTAAACAAACTTAAGTTGTTCCATTGTCAATTAAACAAATCGTATATGAGAACACATTATGTGTCAGGGCATGGATTCATAGTCTTCAGCTTCTTCACTGCCATAAAATGTAGGAGCCAGTGTATTAAAGATAATTACTGTTTTTAGGAAGTCTTGCTTTATTAGTCTTTCAGTTTGCCTTTAAGTGCCTGGCCTTTGCTTTATTAAGATACTTTCTGAATATCTAGGACAAACACTCTTGAGTGTTGCTTCCTGCTACTCCAGTGTGAATGGCTTTCATGGGAACAGAATGTGAAATTTAATGTTGCTCCCAGTTCCAGAGATTTAGTAGATTCTGCAGAATATCCATTAGTTACTAATTAATGCTTGTAAACTGAGTGTGAGAAACAACAGAAAATTGCAATTATTGCCATGAGTTGTTCACACTCTTGTTATAGAACACATACTAATACAGTAGTCCATATGCAGTTTTAAGAAAGTGAACGCAATGTGTATTAGTGTTTTTCAATTAAATGCTATTTTAAAAAAAAATTCTTAATACTGAGGGTTTCTGTATGAGCTTTTCTGTCCCACTTGTCAGTGGCAAGTTCATGTTACCTTCAGTCATTTACTGCCTTATTTTCCAAAACTACCAAGTTGAGTTAATTTTCATGTGAAGCTCTGTGCATTAGAATGTGATCAAATAAATCAACATTTTAATAGGTTGGTTATCCTTCTTTTCTCCCACTTCTCCTACCAATCTGTTGTTGTCAATTTCGTCCTGCAATGACTTAAAATGTGTGTATGCTCAGTTTCTACTTTTCACCTAGAAAGCAGCAGGTTCCTAAAGTGTGCTAAATTAATGACCTAATTGATTTAGCATAAGGTTGTGCAATTGTAAGCACTTCTGAACAAGCTGTGCTTAAAATGTGTTTACATCAGCTTCCTGATCTGTTACATGAAGGAAGATTAAGATGCCTTTCAAAGAGTGCAGCGATGCCACTGAAAGAGAAGCAGTATTAGCTTTTAAAAGGCATCATGAAGTCCTGTAAATTGCCACCTAATGAAGTGGTATAAAAGTAATACTGATTATTAGTGAGGACACTAGTGTTCTTGGAAATTACAGGTGAGAATACTGAAAGGTATCAAAGCCCTGGGCCCATTGCAATTAATGTAAATTCCACTGATTTCAGGGGACGTGGAACAAGTGTGACTTGTCAGTTACAGACTGGGAAGTGTCAGAGTGGCCCTCAATTTTCTCATTCTCAGAGGGATAGGGCCTTAATTAAAGGTGCCTAGGACATAATTCTGGCTTTATGTTGATACTGACTAAACAGGCTTCATTGAATGTTGCAGAGGTGGGAGGAAAAAAACCACTTGTGTTTATTTTTTCTCTATAAACCTGTGCACTGTTCTGTTACTCCACACTCCCGATCTTTTGCGTGCTTAGCTTTTTTTCTATTGATGTTTGCAAAGTACATGTGAATCTACATCAAATAAGTAGGTAATTTTTAAATTTTATTTTCTCCCTTTGCAGCTCAAGAGAAGAGGAAGCAGGAACATAATAAAATGTCACCTGAAGTGGCCTTGAACAGAATTTCTCCAGCACTTTCGCCCTTCATTTCCAGTGTGGTCAGGAATGGAAAAGTAGGACTAGATGCTACGAATTGTTTACGGATTACAGACTTGAAGTCTGGGTGAGTTCCTCATCCAAAAAGAACACCCAGCCCCTCACAGCTGTCTTTTCAGAGCTGAGTTTTATTAGGTGCATGGGTTTAAGCATTTTGAACACAGCTGGAGTTGACATACTAGCTGACATACTAGCTACATTATTTCTTATCTTAGTACCATTTTGTAGTTTGGGAGACTAAATTTGTCATATTTTTGGCAATAATAATCTTGTTAAGACACTCGCATCGCTGCCACTTGATAGTGCTGGTTTTCAGCAGTGAGATAGTTACAAACACTTTTTTCTGTTGTTTATTGCTTGCTTATTCAATCTTCTCTGTATACCAAAAATTGAAAGACAAATTTGTGTGACCTTACCTTAGTCATGAATATGCCAAACCAGAAGAAAAAGTAACTTGTGCTTTATCTGGCCTTCCTCAAGATCAGTACATCAAGTGGCTATAGGGCCAAGTGTTTGAAATAAGCAAAGCTGCTCCTTTTATTTTTAATTCTGGAAGCGTTCAGATTCGGTTTCAGATAGTAATAGAATTTTGGGATTTGCATATACAAACAGACTTTGGTGTATAACCTCTGTGAACAATACATGAGAAGAGTGAAATGTTTAGATGACACATGTCAGAAATTGCTTTATTCTTATAGAGCTGAGCATCTAACAGCATCTTTTTGATTCAGGTGTTTGCTTTTTTTTTGCTACAGGAGCCCAGAGACTGAAATTGCTTTTGGTTTAGATATACAAATCATCTTGTTTGTACAAACTACTGCTTTGTATATTGTTTTGAATGATAGCATAATAAAAATAACAAAAGGTGTTCAGAACCACCACAAATCACTGTTGTTTAAAATGCAGTTCTGCTGAAGACTTTGTTTAATGTGCTTCTGAAGGCTGTTTTATTATGGTTTCATGAAAAGCTTCGGAGGTGCTTTTCTGCTTGTAACAATGCCTTTTCAGGAAGGAGGTTTGCATTCTGGGGTTAGTTTGAAAGGAACCATTCCCTCCCTGTGAGGTGCTGGGACAGAGTACAGATTTACATGGAGGTCTAAGAAGCCACGACTTTGTTATTAGTGTTGACTGGCTTGACATTTAGGCTTGCAAATTACATAAGACAGGCTGAGCAGTTCTGCATCTGCTGCTGTCATTTCATGCTAGATCTTGCTTTCCCTTGAACTAGTCTTCTAGGAAAGCTGTGATGGGAGCTCTTACATTTTTCCAGTTGAAGTCTAAGAGAAAGGAATACAAAGAAAAGTAGAGAGAAAACACAACTGTTTGTTGGGAGGTAGCTAAGGGGTTTGCTCTCTACCCACTGAATGCTTATGCTGTCTGTCTTTAAAGTAAGTGATTAAAATAATGAAAAGTGGTATTTTCTAGCTGACTCTTTTCACAGGTATTTTTAATAGGTGTTTAAAGTTTTTGGCCACTGATCTTGCCAAGAAGATCTCGTATTTGCTTTGTTAAAACTTGAATGTTTTCCAGGAGTTTATTCTTTTAAAAAACTAAAAGCTGCCAGCAGCTGCACCAGTCACTCAAACCCAGTGATTCAAAATGTATTGTAACTCTGTTAACGTGGAGTTTACACACAAGTACAGCACCTGACAGAGGTTGTTTCATAGCTTGTTTAAAGATACTGGCCCACCTAAATGCACGTGTTAGAAATAATTTTTTCCTTGTTCTGGAACATAAACCTCATTCTTTATGTTGAGTCTTTGTTTTAGCTTGAGGTTGTTCAGAGATGGAGTCAGGATAATCAAGATTCTTCATTTATTTCAGAATTATTTTGAAGGTTTTCTTTCTTTGGTACAACTAGTTTCTGAAAACCATTGCTGTAAACAAAATTAATTAACAATTGCTAGAAATTTCTTTGAAATGTAAATTTCATGCATGTGCTTTTAGGAAAAAATTTTGTTTATTACAAATAAATTGTTATTTATAACAGAAAATTCTGAATTCATGTGTCATTATGGAAATACAAAATTCTCATGATTTAGTGCTTTATGCTGTCACTGAACTGGTGAACAGTGCAGAATTACTTACCATACTATGGATGAATCACAGTATTACAGAGATGTTCACTGTAGTTCAATGGTCTTTAACCTTGATACAGGAGTTCTTTGACACTCCACTGACTGTTTCTCAGAGTCTCATGTCAGCTGATAAATAGCAAAATCCCTAACTCACAGCCTTATTAGTAGGTCTAAATTTATTGCTTCATACTGACTGCAGAGGAAAACTTTGTAGGGCATTGAGAGTTCAAAAATGAATTGAAGGCCATTGGCCTACTCTCCTCCCCTGACCTCACATAATGAGATGATGCAAATGCCTGTATACTTTCACTTTCATTACACTTTTTAAAAGGAAACAAAATAATGCAGCCAAAATAATCACAACAGGCAAATGTAGGTGGCATCAAGGTGAAGAAAGAGAACTGTGAGGCCATTGAAGTTGGACATAAATGGTAAAAAAATAAGAACTATTTTTAGAGAAATGGGGGTGAAGTTCAGGATATCAATTGCAAAACTCCCTTCCATTTCAATGGGTTGAAATCAGGCTTTAAACTTAGAAAGTAGAACCAGGCAGGTTTAGATGAAATGTGCTAGATTAAATGTTTAAAGTTAGATAAAGAGCAGTTCTTGTTCACAAGTGAGTATGACCACTTGGGAGTACTATCAGTTCAGAAACTTTGCTTTTGAATAGTGATTGTACATTAGTGATTGTGACAGGGGTTGTACACATGCTAGTCTAGGGTGTTAAAACCCTAGCCCAGCTTAAGTTTATTACAGAACATGCAAATATTTTCTGCTTTACCTGGTGTGTTATGTGATTTATAAGATTTTTAATAATAAATAAATACTATTTTACTGTACTCTTTAAAATCTTATGATATTTAAGGTAATCACCTCAACAGCTATTAATTTTGACAACAGAAGCATCTCTAAGCTTCTGGGGAGGAGCTATATGGTTGCTCCACTGTCATATGCCATACTGTTACTTTCAGAGAAAGTTAGGAGTTAGTGTTGTTATTCCCCTTCCCTAATGAACCAGTGCTTTACAAGGTGTAACAAAATAAAATGTTCAAACTGAAGATCCATCCATTCTCATTTCTTAGGTTTTAGAAATAGAAGCTGTGCTTAACAAGGAATGATGATAACATACTGAATAAAGTGGTACTTCTAAGGCCTTGCCTTAGAAGGCAGAGCCTTGGTTTTGACATTCTCAGAAATGGAAAGTATTTCCTCTCTGTTTCACCAGTAGAAGATCAAGTACCAGATTTTAGCCCGTCACATCAGTTGATTTTGATTTGTAAATGGCAAGCATATTAAGCCTTTAATTATTTGAAAAGTCAATCCATATGTCAGATAGTTTTAGTAAGGAACTTGTTTTGCACTTTTTCTGACTTATTGCTGAGATTGACAACTTTTGTTGTGTTTTATAAACTGTATTAAAGAGCTGATGTTAGATGTATGAAGTATGATGATATGTTAATTTGCTTTGCTTTCAAGTGTGGGAGGGAAATATGTCATAGTAAGGAAATCCTATTGTTTTGCAGTCTTTGAGTATGTAAATGTTTTATAATAATATGTTACAGTTTCATAATGTCTGTGTGTTTTACAAACTTATTAGACAGTACCAGTCTCATAAGACACATATATTTACATCTATGATTAGGATATTCAGAACCAAGTACTATTTTTAGAATTTATTTGGCCCTGCTGATGCAGACCCCTGAATGGAGCTCAGTGATGGGGTGCAACAGAAAAGAAAGAGGCTCTGCAAAGGAAATACTAATAAAAGGTTAGGTGGCCAAGTCTTCTTGTAAATAGGGCCCCACAGTGAACAAAGTAGAACTGGGGTGTAAGGTCATGTCTGAAATATAGCACCTTAAGCAGCATTGATTCTGGTGATAAGAAAACCCTGGCAGGCGTCTGTGTTGCATTAATAAAAGACATTCTTCAAGATGACAGAGTGGATGAAAGCATATTTAACTCTTGCATAGGATATTACTTTGTTCTAGACCCAAGGAAAATACTGCTGCCACTTGAGTCAATGCCATTTATTGTATCATTCAGTTAATCTCTACTAGTGTCTCTTTGAAATACTGACCCATCTTAATTAGATATTAAAATCTACTCATAACCAACTGAATTGTGGCTGCGGCATTTTTCTTAGCATTTACACATATAATCATGGGAAAGATGTTGAATAGGGAAAAGTGATTATTATGTAGATTCAGAAATAGAGGATATTTTCCTATGTGAAGGGTGTTTAATTGTTGTATAATGTAGAATCCAGTTATTTAAGAGACTGCTGCTTTTCCTATAGTGCGTTACAAGAGTGAAAGACATAGTTGTGGTGGTCATTGCCTTTGAGAACTCTTTTTTTCCCCTACAGCTGTTCATCAGGGCCCATGCTTGAGCTTCAAATTACACTGCAAGCCTATTCTTCTTACTCAACAAACTTGATTTTGTTTTTTTAAATTACTTTGATGTGTTCCACCAGGCAAAATTTCAAAATGAATACAGTGATTTAAAGCTGCATATATTAAGATTCTATTTTTTTAGATATCCACTCATAACAAAATTTTAAATTTCATACTTTCATGGTTATATTTATTCCATATTTATGAGAGGATTAACTGTGGAATTTTTTATGTAAGTGGTTTGTATTAAACCATGTTAGTATTTTGTTCTTTTCACTTGCCTTATTCACTATTGATTTTTGCCTCTCTGATATAGAGCTATATGTGCAAGTTGGTATGTTCCTGAAAGAAACCTATATGAAGAGTGGTCAAAAGAATGTAATTTTTTCTGGGGTAAATTTCAACATAAAAATTTATTATCAAGCTGTAATAAGATATTTATAACTTTATTGCCCTGCTTCCTAGGAAGCAACGATGATTTACTTTTTTTCTGTTATCAAGTAGACTGCAATATGCTTTGGTATTTCCCTTTCTTTTGGGCATTTCCCCTTTTTAAGTAAATATGCATTTTTATGTGCATATTTTGTGAAATAATGTTGATTTTAGCTGTGAAATACTATTATAGTACTGTAGCAGTTATTTAAAGCTTTGCCTTGGTCTTTTGCATTTGATTATTTTAAAATGAAAGATTCTACTTTAGTTACTTGAGGAAGGTTCATATCCATCATTCACATTGGTGTCCGTAGGTAATTTTTTTAACATGTTTATGCATGAAGTTTAATGAATCTGACTCTTTTGAACACAAGTACTATGAAAACCTGTTTTAAAAATAGCTATGTTTTGTGTGAAATGTGTACTAGAGAGGATGTGGCAGTTTCTAGGAGGTGTGGTCTTATGAGTCCTTTCCTGCTGTATACAAAGTAGGTTGTTTCATTCCAGTTTCTGATGACAAATATAGTTCTTCACTGCAAAGAATCTTACTACTAGAAGTTCATCTCTCAAGTAAAATGAAAAAGGCTGAAGCTCTGATGGGACAGTTTGATAAAGTTGGTGCTGTGGAGCAACACTTGGAACAGCAGTTTTTCTGTGCTGGTAAAAAAAGACTTGACTGTCTCCAAGGTTGCATTCTCCTGCATTTGTTTCTAAATGATGAAAAAACAAAGTCAAAATGTCTTTCTTAGAAGGTCAAAGTGTAGAGCATACATTTGGCAATGATTTTGTAAATAATCTCCACAATGTTTGGCATTCTTTTTACACCAGTTTTAAACAAGGTGCTTGAAGTTGTTCAGAACAAAAAAGTTTGTGTTTGTGAATTTCAAGTGCTATGAGGAAAGAAAGGACTTTAAAAAGTAAAGATAGCACTAGATAATTGCAGTAACTTGGACTCTCATTTAAAATACTACATACATTTTCCTGAGATCTTTTCAGTTTAAATACTGTACAATATATCTTTGCTGGTATTTTTATATGGAGACAGTGAGTAGCATCCTCTTGTTTGGCCTTGAAGAAGGTAAATGCAGTGTTTATCACTATTTCCATTGAATAAAAACGAGAACAAACTATTTGATAGAACTGTTACTTTTCTGTGTAAAGAGAGTATCACATGATGTAGTGCTAATAGTGTGCCAAATGCTGTTGGAAAGGTGTACCTTAACAAGGTATTTAAATGTGCTTTTGCTATCAGTATGTTGGGAATTCATTCAATGTTTCTTGAAAATGGGGCTAGTGTTAGTGTAGGTCCTTGCCCAGGTCTTTCTGTTTTAACAGATATCTCTTACATCTTTGCATTGTGCATCACTACAGGAGAAAAAATTCTTAAGACTTTTTTTTTTTGTTATAAAGACAGCTAAAATCTAATAACTGTTATCCAGTCCAATTTCTTCACTTCCAAATCCTTGCATTTGTTTTATGTGAACTGAACAGATCTCTAGCATGCCATGTGTCTTGGATGCATATTGCATTTCACCAGAAGCTGAGAACAGCTCACTTTTTTTTTTCCTCTTCTCATTAGTAGAGAAGAATACTTCCCTGGATAGGTGGTCAGTACATTCCTCCAGTCTTACATGTGCAGTTATTTCTTGTATGCGTGATTGTCTCATATACATGCATGTATACATGGCATAGCATTAAAAAGCTAATGTACACTTGGGATGAATATGAAGCACAATATTACAAATTTTTGTTTTAGCCTTTTTGTTGCAGACATTGTCTGATGAGATTAGGGGCTCTAAAAGCATAGGAGATGATCAGAGGCTTTATCCTGACAGACCAGTATGCAACAGTGTTGAAGATCAATCTCTAGCAGTATGCAAAATAAAACTGAATAATGAAATGTAATAATTTCTTATTTTTAATCTGTTTCTTGATATACAATCTTAGGTATTTACCTGGCCTTGCACTGCCCAGTGTAGACATTCTTTGAAGCAGCTATTCTCTAACTGAAAATGAGCATTTCAAAAGAATAGTTACAGCTGTATGTGTAAACTAACAGAGTTCAGTTTGCTCAGTTTGATTTATTGAAGATACTAAGTTCAGTCCGTGAGGTACACCTCCTAAATAATCCATAAAAAAGTAAAAGTCAATAAAAGGGAACATGCTTATTTTGTCTTTCCTGAGAGAAGGGAATTTGTGTCTGAGGCAAACCACTCCACAGTGTCGGCCACAGGTTCTTTTCTCTGTAATCTGTGGTACATGACTGAAAGAATAAAATTAGACCACTAGGACTGAGTATTTTTTATAATTGTACAGTAAAAGAATTGCAATGATAAAACTGAGTTAATCAGGGCAAATTGCAGCATTTCATTATGGGAAAGAGACCAAAAAAAAAAGCCCTCTAAACTTACATTGCCTAAAAAACCCAATCCCAGATTCCTGTGCATCACTGTATGCATCACTGAAATAATATCTTTAGACCAATTATATGAAATAGTAATGGCTGTTATGTTTTGGATGGTCAGTTCTTTTTTCACTAGAAAAACCTGATTATATTGGTCTTGTTTATAGTTAGGGCTACCAGTAAACTTTCAAAATGTCTCCCAATTTAATTATTTCTTTCTCTCTCCTCTACTCCTTCCTCCAGAATGTTGGTTTCAGTCTCTTCTGTAAAAGTTGGTAGGTTTTTCATGCATCTCAGCCGTTGATTTTTTGTTGTTGTTTTGGTTGGTGGTCGTAATACATTGTTTCATGTTCTTTGTGAAGAATTCTTCTATACTGAGAATTTTTTAAATTAATAGATAGTGATTATCTGTCCTGTTTTCCAGGTTGCTATAAGTGTTAGTCATAAGCCTTGACTTAAACCCTATGAACCCTATGAGAGTGACATGGTTTCAGGCCAACTGCAAACAGGCAATGAAGACACTTAGAAGGAATAATTTCCTCAGAGATTTCTAATGGTGTAGTGTCTTCCGTGTACATTACTTCCATTGTTTTAGTTTTAACCTGTTGTGCATAGGCAAAATCCAGTTTTATTAGATAGATGGAGGAAGAGGGAGAACTTGGGAATGTAGGAGAGGTGCTAGAAGTGGCATAAAGACTGGTTGAGGCATCTGTGGTGGGCTGGGGACTCAGACTTAGAAGAACTTAGGGTAGATTGGACCCTCTTTTCACTGGGATCTAAAGGTGACTGTGCTTATAAATAGTCTTGTCATTGCTGGAGGTCCTACATGGTTTTCTGTGCCTGTGAGGCTGGTAAGAGATGAGCCAAGCCTAGCTTCTGCTGTGATGGTGGGAGAAAACAGGAGCTGCACAGTGAGGGCAAGGACAAGCGTTTGCAGGGAAGAAGAGGATTTTTTTGGCTGTCATCAAGAGAAATGTACATGGAACTCCTTTCTTTAGGGATAGTTAGATGGGACCGTGGGGAGAGTGATGCTTAATCTTTTGCTTTATGGTGTCATCTCGAAAATAGTATTAGCATGGCTGAGGTGGCGGTGAACTGTGAGAATTAATGTGAGAATGAGAAGTTAGAGAAAGAAAAGGTGAGCTGAGGGGTTCTAGAGTGAGACTTTTAGAGAAAATGTAACATGCAGTGATGTGGGCCTTGCTTTCTGCAGGTGCAGTTACACGGGGTGGTCTGTTGTAATTTTATCCTTTGCCTTTTGATCTTTTTAGTCTACTATATCTCTTTATTGTTGTAATTGATCAAAAATAATGCTAGAAATAGGAGAACTACTGATATTTTTATTCAGGTGTTATCTTTTCATAGGCTTTGTGCTGTGTCTCCAGTCTTGTAATATTTTATATAAATATACTTAATCTGAAGTTGCCCTTTTGAATATGTGTGCGACTGCAAACTATGGATTATGTTCTAAATGTGGTGATCCTTGCTTGACCTAACTTTCATAGTCAAAGAACTGAATTTATTGTTGTATTAACATAAATTTCTCCTGAGAGGCTATAAATTAGGAAATCAGTTAATATAGGCATCTGTGACCAAAAAGTTCTAAAACTCTGCAGTTAGAAGAAAACTTTGAAAGGGAAATGGAGAAGACATAGGATCACTGGATCCCACCTAATACCCATAAATCATTGAACGGTTTGGGTTGGAAGGGACCTTGAAGATCCCTGCCCATCCTGGGCAGTGATGTAACCCATTTATTGTTTATTTAGTTTGTCAAAGGGGGAAAATATATAAACATGGGCTATGATTTTAGTTCTTGAGGTTTTTCCCTGATACCAATTCACTGCGTTTTTCAATAAAATGAAATAAATTACTTAGAAAATGGATAGGGAGTCTTTATGGCAACTACAGCCAATATTGAGAGCAATGCTATGTGGCTTATTAAAGCTGATGTTTATAATAGCCCAGCTTTTGTGATGTGCTGTATGAGTATGCTTTTTCTGTGAACACTGAAAGGATATGAAACTCCAGGTGGTTGACTGTAATTTCATACTTGGTGAAGAATGGTTCTCTTTTAGAGTAAGCTAAAAGTAAAATCATTCCCTCTCTGATTCTATTTTTCTTTCTCCAGAAATGGAGTTCACTTTAGTGAACAGTAGAAATAAAACATGTGACACGTTATTAGGTTGTAGCTCATTGCAAAATAATAGATAATTGAATGGCAGCTGTGAAAATCTGAAACATGATTTGAATCTGTCAGGAGGGGAGGGAGATGAAGTAAATCCAAAGGATGCATCTGCCACTCCCTCATACTCTTCACTAAAAATTTGCTTATGAGTTCCAAGAATTTGGGGTACAGCTGGTCTTCCAGTATAATGAAAGAGTGCCTTTTCTTTGTGTGAACATGTGACAGTTTATGATACTGGAAATTCACCAGTTTATTTACCTAAACATACTATACTAGATATGTGTATGTTATTAGTGTTGTTCCATCGCAATTGTCCTTATTTCTGTTCAATTTTTTGATCATTTCCTCATTAAAATTTCCATTTTCTGTTTCTATTTCATTCTTTTGAGGCATGTGTGTGCCATGTGTAGTCTTTAAAAAGAATTACATGCAATTACCAGAGCATAAAAGATCTTGCTTACAAAGGAAATCAGTTTGATTATCAACGTTTCTAAAGCATGTTTATAAAATATGTTTTGTTGAAAACTTTGTCAATGCTTAATTATTTTTCTTAATTAGTATCATCATTAGCTTCCTGAGACCCAGTAATAATGATCTCCCACCCTAAACTACAGAGATTTTATGAATGGAAAGTTCTGAGATAGTTTCAGAGTTTTTCTTTCAAGTCCTCTTGCAAGTACAGTAGATGTGGTACTTCACATTTCTTTTTTGTGATAGCACCTTCCAACCTGTCCTGCTATGGTGGCTGGAAAAGAGCTGTTCTAAACCCAACTTTACCGGGCTAAATAAACAGGGAGTTTGGTACTAAAAAAATCCCAGAATCATGAGAAGTTTGTGTGTGTTTTAATTTAATATAGAAGTTTTCTGAGAGGATTTCAAAATGTATATATATATATATATATATAGGTGTGTTTCCTCTGTTTCCCTCAGAGAGACTGGGCTGGACATCTCCCTCCAGCAGAGGCAGCTGTATTTTGGTGACTGCAGAACTGCTGCCACAAGACTCAGGCAGCTCCGAAGGAGATTTGTAGTTCTACAAGTCCCAGAGCTCTCCCCACCTGCAACATCTGCTTTGGCAAACTCTCACTCATATTAAGAAAATCTATGTTTTCTGTTAATATACAAGTGCTGTATTTATTCTACTAAGATAGGCATAAGAACCTTTTATATAATGTTTCTAGTGAAAGCTGGCAGCTGAATTGATTTTAAATAGTTATTTGAACTTACCTTTTAAAAATACAAATCTTCCTATAAGTGCAGAAGGGAAATGAGGGGTTGTTTTTCTGGTATATATGTTCTGCCTCACATCCCACTGCTCTCTAAAAGTTCCAGTTAGTGCAATAAACTTCTTACAAGAAAATGTAAACGTATGTAAAGGAAAATCAGCCTTTACAGTAGATGAAGGTTTTATTGAAGATATTGTTGACATATCTGGAGACACTTTGGAATTTCCCAGATAATAACTGTGGCTTGAAATGTTGTTGCAATTACAGACTATCACCTATGCTATCAGGATTCAAAAACAGCATCATAATCGTTACTGCAATGCCAGAAGTAGTCTTTGTCTATAGTTTAATTTTATACTAAGTTTGAAGAAACTGGAGAGGGTACAAATGAATTTTCTGAAAACAGCGGGTTTATCTACTAGGATTTTTTTTTAAATAATTAACAGTTGACTTTTGCTTTTTAATATTTTAATTAAGAGATGCATTTAAGTAGTGATTTAATGTAACTGTGTTTTAATTTCCCAAAAGTAATGCTGTGAGTCTTTTAAGAGCAAGTCCCTGTTTCTCTAGTATGTGTAATATATATGTCTATATATGAAGGGCAACTGAAGGTGGAAGTTGGTTGAGTAGCCCATCTCTCCCATTTCAAATTTTGCCTGGTTGACATAATTTTAGTCGGATCTGTTTGTTTTCAGGAGCAGCTGATTAATACTCTAAATACTGTGTAGGAGCCTGTAAAGCTTTGTGCAATGCTGCAAGGAGCTACTGCCTGATACAAGGTTTGGGCATCAGTGTCAATGCTCTAAAAAGTGATTTTCACCATTTTTCTGTTTCCTGATCTTGCAGAAAACCTGTCACCTGCTGGCCTTCCTTTTATTCACCTCCATCCTCCACACACTTTAATTATTCTTAATGCCTCTGTACATGGCATACCCATCTGTTGTGAGTTCTGCAATTAAGTCTGAATTAAATGGGATTAAATACTGTGTCTTCAAGGAACATCGGAGCAGATTTCCATCTACAAAAATTGGAGGAAATAAAAGTCTGAAGGCATCGACAAAGACTGTTCTACTAGATTTGAACATTGAGGTGCTTTTCTTAAAAAATGCCATGAAAGAGTTTTGGGTGGAATTTTGTGTTTACTGCCTCTTATTGGTAACAAACAAACAACCTGTCTTTGCCTCTGAACTGCATTTGAGTCCTGCTGGCAAAACCTTCAGCCTCTGGAACTTTGATTGAACTGTGTCTTGCCATTCCTAAAATAATATTCATTCTTAGCCTCTAGTATTATGAAAGTAACTTGACCTCCTTTTCCCATAACAGTATCTTTGTACAACAGGAACAATTGGAAGTATATTGTAGGTCTGGTGGGAGGGGTTGGGAATGCAACCAGTGGTCAGAACTGACTTTGTGATGTTGCTTATTATTTGTATGTGTGTGTTGGTTTTTAGCTGTGTTCTCCATTGAGGTGTTTCTAACAAAATGTGAAGCTCTTTTGGCTTTTACACCAAGAGTCTGGTGAACAAAAAACAGTTGTTTGTTTTCCAATGAAGTACTGATCCTCAAGAACAGCAAGTGTAGCAGCCTAAGCATCATGAGCTTAAGGAAGCTTTTGCATCTCTGACTATTCAGGTTAGGCAGTGGCAATATTAAGTTCCTGAAATTATGGAGGCTAAAATTCTTAGTCTAATTTGACTTTGCTATTGTACAGTAAAATTCAGTGATTCAAGATGATTTGTCTTCTGATAGTAAAGGCAGTAAAGCTGTGTGATCTATGAAGGAAGAATGACTAAATGCATTGCATACTTTTTAATCAGTAAAAATGATAGTCATCAGATAAATCTTACGTGACTATTTGGGCTTACACCTATACCACAAATTTTAAAAAGAAGAAATAAAAAGAAGATTACTCATTTTCCTGTAGAGCTATTGGACTTCTGTTGGGAGTTCTGAATGTTTGCTATAGTTTTATATGGTTCTAAGCAGAAGATTTTAGGAGTGGCGTAAAAAACAAGCCTCTGACAGGAATTTTGGGATATAAATTGGTGGTTTGGAGAGAGGTCTTGATGGGTTTGGGTTTTTGTGGTTTTTTTAAAAGTCTTTGGATAGAATAGCCATCCACCTCCTGACTTTCATGATTAAGGTGATAAACACTTGTGCTTTTGTTTCGTTGCAATCCCTTCAGTTGTCACAGAACATAATTTTGGATAAGAACTTACCAGAGTCCAAATAATTTAAAACTGCTTCTCGTGTGAGTGCTTTCAAGTGATGGTTTTAGAAAACTAGTTGATGAGAAGATGGTTTTGAAATCTAAGGTTATCAGAGTGGCTTCAATCCTGTAAAATACCAAAAAAAGGGGGGGATATAGCTTAAACAGACCTTGTGTCAGTTCAACAAAATAGTCAATCAGAAATATTCTGGTATAAGAGGAAACGTTGCTGTTAAACTCAAGTGGAACTGCATTCTTAAAGGGTTTTAGGATACTCTGATCCATTTAGGAGAAAAACACATTGTACTATACCTGTTGTTGTAGACCGAGGCCTTATTCCAAGCAGCAAAACTGATTGACTTTCCTGGTTTGTATTGTTATTATTGTTGTTGCTGTTTTGTTTGGATATTCTTTTTTATTTCCTTCTGTGACTGGTAAAGAATTCAGAACACTTATAACTAAGCATCTGGTGCTGACAGTGACTTTGAATAAGAACGAGTTTAGTTTACGTGTGTTGTAATAACTGTGAAAGAAACCTGTTCCCAGTAATCACAGACAACCTGTAAGGTGCATCAAACAATGAAGGAATGTTCTACTTGTCTCTTACTTGAAATAATTACTTCATAAGGATGTAATGTATCTCAGTTTGAGTTTAATCTGCTGTATCTGCTCAAGGAACTTAGCTAAAATTTGATGTGAAAGGGAACAAGCTGTATTCAGCTGTAGTTGTTGCATACCCAGTTCCATCTATCAGTTTCTAACCATAAGTCTCAGCACAGCCCTTTGAATAGGGTAATATGATTTTAAGCAATACACTTCACAATATTCCTTGGTTCCAGAAACTTTTAAAGTTGATGATTCTTTGATTTTTTAGTAGGGAAACCATTGTGGGACATCTTGTGGTATAGCATTAATCATCTTATGAAAACTAAGATGTATCACTGCTCTGAGCATCAGAGCATTCATTCCTGCTTCAGTGGCTTTCTTATGTAAAATATTTATATTGCTTAGATAAATAAATGCAAACCAGTGTAATATTTTTCCATGAATAAAGAGGGAGATAGCACACCCATATATGATGAGATAGAGCCAGCTTATGACATTAATTTTCAACAGCATGTATTTTTGTTCTGTATGTCCATTCCCTCTAAAGAAAAGACAACAAATAATCTTTAAAATACTTAGTTACAAGCCATTCATTTTCAAACGTTACTTTTGTGTGGAGCGCATTAAGGAAAAGGATCTAATTTCCAAAAAACAAAAGTCTTACATTTTGGAGAAGACAGAGGTCATGTTTCAGGGTCAGACGTGTATCTAATTTTAAGAGGTTCTGTGTGTTAAGGAAATTCAAGCAGGAGATAATGTCCATAGTCAGGCCGTTACTTGGGGCTTTCTGTTGAAATGAGGTCACACATAGACTCCTTCATGTACCAAAGTTTTGGTTTGCCTTAGGAGTTTTGTTCTTTTGCTGTTTATTCTAAAAAGAAACTGCCTCCTTTCAAATGGATGTATATAATATTTCTGCTTGGTTGCTTCACCTATTGCAGTTATTGAAGTCTCTTGTGCAGCCCAGCCAGAGCAATTTAGGGGGAAAAAATGTTAATACTGTCACTTTATCATTTCTAGACCAATAAAATTAAAAACATCTCTAGTACAATATAATAATATAGGAAAAGCACTTAGTATTGCTTTTAGGGACATTTACCATGAAATAAAGCTTTTATTTTAATGTTAAAGAATATTATACTTTCCGTAAGTATTTCCAAATGGCCCATTGTGCTAAAAGAATAGATTGCAGGGTATTTGCAGGATCAGAAATTTTTGTGTCTGTTGAAAAGCTAACAACAGTGTAATTTTGATGGTATTTGAGAAGTGTCTCAGACTGTGACCCAAGATACTTTGAAAGAAATTTTCATTAAATATTAAATGATGTTGCAGAGATATTTTAGAACTTGAAAAGGGTTTTTTATGGTGCGCTTTTTTTTTTTTTGTATGCTTCCTAGAATTGGCCTAATACCTGTTGTAAGCCATAGAAATTATTTGGAAGTAGCTGATAATGTCAGTATAGCTGTTAAATTCATCCACAGCCATTAAAATGCCCTAACAGTGGGCACTCCCATTTTGCTGTTCTCACCTATTAAAAAAGTGCATCTTGGAAAAGAATTATATTCTCTTGTTTCTGTGGTACTAGGGATCCAATATTTTGTATTCTTAAGTTGATTTTACTCCCAATGAGGCTGGTGATGCTCACTTTTTTTCAATAAGCCCTACCTAGGTGTAATTTAAAGATAAATAGTACAACCATTAAATCAAAATATATTTCAGCTTTGGTCTTTTTGTCTTACATGCTGTATTCCCTTTCAAATTTGCGTCATCAGCAGGTTTCACAAAGCATCATTTCTTTTCCATCGTCAGTCTTTCAATAAAATGTGAAGTATTATTCCAGCAGAAGAAAACCAAGTCAGGTCATTCTTCCTGGATGAAGCAAGATGTAAACTAATCCTTTTTTGAAACTTGCTTTCCATTCAAGTCTGCACATACCTGATAGTAGATAATTTATATCTAAATTATGTCTTTCTAGATTGTTTCTCATGATACTCTCACAAGATGTTGCAAAAACCTTTCTAAGGCAAAGACAGGACAAGATAGATGTGTTTCTTCCTTTTGATTTGAAAGGACAGTTATTTAATTTCTGTGGTGGTACTGAAAAAATATGGTGTATTATTGCTGAATCAGTGTAAGCTGTTAACTGAATGTGGCTCTTAATTGTATCTGCCTTAGATTCTAGCTGCACATAAGTGGTTTGCTTATGTTTCCTAGTATTTTTTGTGGAAACTCCATTTAAATGAATTGATCTGTAGTTTCATGGTTGCTTCTTTTTGAGGAAGCTACATGCAGGCACAAATTTGACTGTAGTAAGTGTAGCCCACTGGATAGAAACAGTCTGAAGTTAGTGCATATGGTTTCTGTAACTTGCAAGTGGAAAGAAGAAAAGAGACTGTAGAGCCAGGACTTTAGAGAAATGGCTCTCTGAACTATTTTGAGTATGTGAGTGACGATTAAGGTTGTTCCATTTACCCTGTTGCCTTTTGTGCAGTGGGAGAGATAGACCTGCAGGAGTTATGATGTTTTTTCTGAGGTAGGATAAGAATTTTTGACAATTTTCTGGCCTACCCACCTTACTGCTTTTGGTTGTGTGTATAGCCCAGTAAATGTGGGTTTTATTTCAATATGTTTTCAGTGGTGTGTGTTAGAGCTCTACCAGTGATCTGATATATAAGTTTAGTCAAGTTATTTTACTTTGTCTACCCTTTTTATCACTCACTCTTTTTCCTAGAGATGACCAGTATGGCTTTGATTTTTAGGTGGCTTGCAAAAATTGTGCTGGGGCTATGAACAGTTCCCATTAGTGTTAGGCTGGAAAGAAGATTCAGGGCTATCAAGATCCCTAAAAACATAAAGTGATGAACTTCTAAGGGCTTCCAGTGTTTTTTCTCCTGGTACTCATCATATACCCAGCAGCCCACAGCAGAGAGACCATTCCTGCCAGTGAAACAATGTATGTCTCTGTTTCTTCTTTTGCAGCTGAGATTTTGAGATTTTTTTTGTGTGAATTTTGATCTATGACTTAGAGTCTATGAAGAAGTTGATCATCTCTGACCTAAGCACTAAACAGTTTTCCAGTGACTTTTCTATTCATGAAGTGCTTACTTACCACCATGAGCCCCAGCTGCTTTTCCAGTGCTCCAGATTAACAGGAGAGTCACAGACCAAAAAGATAAAATGTTATTATAGCCTCAGGTAGCTGATTCTGCAACTTGCCCTCTTGAAGGCTACTGTGAGACTTTTCCTCAAGGGAAAACTTTAATGTTATAATAGGTAAAAAATTAATAAATGTTAGCGGCTTAAAATTAAGATTGATCCCAGTTATATGGGTGGCAGGGACAGGGAACAGGTAACCATGTTGCTGTGACATACAGAGTTGTGATTTGCAAAATTGTATACAAAGTGGAGAACTTGATGGCTTTGGCTGACTAATTGGGAGCATTCTGATTACACATTCAAATCAGAGCATTTTGCATGTTTGTTTTCTTTTTAAAATGGGAGAGAGTTGACACAAATCCTAACATTTCTTATGCTGTGGTGAGAACTGCTGATCAAAAGAGAATGGGCCTCCTGCATCTTTCTCACTTCTTCTTCTTTCTCAGAAACATAAGGATGAGTATTTCCAGTAGTCACAATATCTTTGCTATTAATCATTTGTATCCTGTAGAATAATGTGTTTGCTACCATCTGTGACTGCTTAGCACATTCTTTCTTCTCTTATCTTCCTTTTTAGCTGTACATCCTTGACCCCTGGACCCAGCTGTGATCGTTTTAAACTGCATATCCCTTATGCAGGAGAAACACTCAAATGTAAGTTAAAAAATCTTACAGCTGCATTTTGGCTTTTCTTTCAGTGTTCCATGTCCCACTAATTTTCCAGTGTGTCTGTCTAACTTTGTGAGTACTGAGATACATGTCTCTGTTGTTTTCTCTTAAAGTTTCAGTTGCAAGAAGACACAACCATCAGGAACATGTAATATTTAAGATAAGTTTAAAGGCTTCTGTGAGACTACAGTTTTGAAAATGAGTTTTAAAAGCCAAAAGTCACAACCTGATATTTCTAATAAAATGTTATGACTAAGATAATCTCATGACCATTTTTAGATTCATTTATAAGTTGTATATGTTTTGTGTTGTTTCTTTGTGTCTCTTTTAGGAATAATTCTTTATTAAGCTCCAATAAAAGATGTTAGTCTGCTATTTTATTCGTTATCTTTAAACAATGACTGGTATAATTACCCAGATCAGGGAAAAGTGAATTTGATTTCTCTGATTTAGTGGTATTGTTAAATCATCTTTATGCTTAGAGAGCCTGTAGACAACTAGTTCATTTGCCCAGTCGTAATGTGTGTTCTGTTTGTCTTAGTTTGTGGTTCTTTTCAAAGGTTTAAAATAAAATTTACTTTTGTATATTTTTAGAAGGTAACATTTTCTAAACATTTGAACTGCTGAAAAATGGTTGTGTTGTTTTTATCTCCAACAAATAAAAAATGAGAGAGGATGAAGAATTTCAGATAAAGTAAAATTAAAGCCTTGGCATTTATAGTTTTAGGACAACTCTGGTAAAGCCATGCCTAGAGTACTATGTCCAGTTCTGGTCTATCTGTTACCAGAGCAACATGGACATATGTAGGGGGATAGAATATAAGAAAATAAAGATAGTGTAGAAAGTAATCTTACCCCTAAGGAGTTGCAGCTGGGCCTAATATTGAAGATTAGGACAGGCCTGACTTTAACAGGCCGCAGCTGTGACCAATGAGAAGAAGAGTGCTGTAAGAGAGTGGGGTGGCTGGCTGAGAAGGGAACTGCAGTCAGCTGGCTGCTTTGTGAAGAAAGAGTCAGTGCTCTGAGGAGCTGTCCATGAGAAACACCAAGAAGGTATGGAACTTTTGTGATAAGGAGGCAACAGTCTGGAACCCCTGCAATAAGATGGCAACAAGACAAACTGTAATGACTACAGCAAAAGACTACAAAGATGATCAAGAGCTGGAGGATTTGTTGTATGAGGAGAGGCCAATATAGCTGGGCCTTCTTAAGAAAAGAAGGCTCAGGGCAAATTGCACCAATGTTTATGAATACCTGATGGGGATAAATGAAGAAGCCTGGCTCTTTTCAGTGGTGGTCACTGAAGGGAAATGGTCACAAACTGAAATGTAGAAAATTCCATTCAAACACAATAAAAACTCTTCTGCAAGGGTGGTCAAAAACTAGAACAGATTGTGCTCACAGCTTGTGTAGCTTCTGTATCTCCATCTTTGGGGCAGTGCACAAGGCAGCTGGGTGTGGTCCTGAAGAATCTCCCCTGTTTGCCCTGCTCTGAGCTGAGGGATCAGACTAGGCAGTCTCCAGTGGTGCTGTCCAGCCCTATCTATCCTGTGAGTCTGTGGAAGTGTGCTGTCTGGAGGAGCAGGTACTTGGTGTGAACAGAAATCGTAAGCATTTAAAACACTGCTTTGGTAGTATCCATTTAGACTGCACCATTTAGGCTGCATATGCTGGAGCTTCCAAGGCATTTTATGTATTAAGAATTTTATTGTATTCATTCTGCAGCTTTTTTTCTTTGGTGTTTTTTTTACAATATGTCATGCACTGGAATGCATTATCCTTTATGAAAGGAAACCAACAAAATTAGGCTTCTTATGTTCTAGAAGTACATTAAAGCTTCCATTTGGCACCTGTAAGGAAAGTTGTCTTTCCTATAAGTTGATCTGGAAGCTTACTTAGCCAGGCTCGTTTATCAACCTACTGTAGCTATTTTGACTTTTCTATATATATGGAATTATGGCTCAAGAGGATTACCAATTATTTTTTCTCACTGAATAAAATTGGAAGACTTAAGTCCTAGCTAGTAATTATTTTAAGACAAAAGAAGTGGCTCTGCATTCGGAAGTCTTGTGAGTAGTAGCTGTATTGTATGAAGCCAGGTGCCCTCCCAGGTAGAACTTTTATTTTAATAATTGTTAAAATGTGTACTAAACTTAACCTGTTGAGTCTTGATGTGTTCTGCAATGTGTAGTAGATTCCACTTGAATCTTGTTTGATGACCATGAGGAAGTCAAAATATGTTTCACTGAATGGCATGTTTTATAGAGTGGTATCATGTTCTGTGGGACCATCGTATCTTATACAGGGCCATGTTTGTACGTTCTGAGAGATGTAAGTCTTATTTCAAGTAAAGGCTGAAGCTGTTCCTGATTCGTAAAAGAAAATGGATAGACTAAAATGCCCATATGCACTTGCACATACATAAAGACTATATTCATATATTAAATGACTGTAGTCCAGTTAAAGTACCTAGAAATATGATTATGGAATATACATTAAGTTAAATTTCAGTGTCAAGAAATCTGGGGCTTTTTTCTCCAGTGTTCTTTTATTTCTTATATCACGTACACAATTAAACAAAAAAAAAAAGCCTACAGAGCATGTTATGTATTTTAACAAAGACAACTGAAAATGCTGTAAATAAGTGTATCTTTTTCAGAGGTGTCTAATAATAGCTGTGAATTCAAGAAATAATAATCCTCCACATTTCAGTGTTACATGTTTGAAAATGCTGTGAATCATTAAGTCTCACAGCATGCGGAATAAATAGTGATGTGTGCAGATTCAAGAAAGCTTTAATAATTTTGTGTTTAGATCTGTAACGATGGCAGGGGAAGACAGCCATAGTGTGCAAACAGAGATGTTTAGATATTTTATTGTAGGCTGTTGCTAGATATGTTATCTTTCAAGGGCAGAATATTTCTGCAAAGGAAAATTGCGAAATCTGCGAGAAAAGAACAGATTGGCTGAATGCATTCAGGATCTCCAGCGTACGGGCTCAGATGTGGTACCAAATAGAGGCTGAAGTGTGTAGTTCCTTTGTGGTTTGTCTTACATCCTCTTTGCAACAGATTAGGTCTTTGCATATCATCAATCATAACCGCTGCCACTGCACAGGCACCCTTGTAGCAATGCCACTGTGTTGGAAACTGTTGGTGTGCAGCTTTAGGGAAGTGTAACTGCACGGTGCAATCCTGTTTTCCAAAAGACCAGAAAGTTCACAGCTTCTCAAAAAAGGAGAAAGTGCACTTGCAGGCAAGGCTAACTGCCTGTAGTGTAAAATAACTGTTTTGTAAACTTTGCTAGGAGCAAACATGTTGTGATTTCAGAGTGGCTTGTTGGCTGTATAATGGGCTTTTTTTAAGATGTCACGTTCACCTTACTTTTGCATGTATGAAGAGCTGCTGGAATGTTACTGAAGAGTAATGAATGACTGAGGAGTTATTCTGCTCCAGCCAGGGACCTTGGAGATACCCACAATTTTATACTGGAGAAAATACTATGCCAGTGTTCAAGATAAACTAGTTTGTTATACTAATTGTCTTCTATTGCACTTCAAGTCATGCTTTCAGGGAGGCACTTTTATTTTCTTTTGTAAGGGAAATAATTTTATTTGTTTTCATAGTGGGAATATTTAGAAAACTTGAGCTTAGTAGCTTAGTCTTCCTTGACTGTCAGTTGAAATCTGAGATAGCTATATTGTTTTTATTAGTTCCTCCAGTACTCAGTGTTGTTGCATGAAACTCCATGTTTTTCTCTGTATTAGAGTTTTTCAGGGTTCTTATTTGGAGTTTTCATTTCAGGAAGACTGTCTGGAATACGGTGTAAGAGACTTACTTTGTGTAGTGTGCAGAGGTATCCTTTATTGCTAACTGGACCGCAGTATCTGCTTAGAAAAGTTCAGTGTCCTTTTTGATGAAGTATTTGTGTATTTTGAAGTGTTCCATAACTCTTGCAGATATTTCAGTCTTAGTTGATAAAACATCAATGCAGATATTAGCAGAAATTGTCAGAATAAGCAGTTATAAGCTGCAATAGCCTTTATAATTAAAACATGCCATTTAGAATCAAATTATGATTTTTTTGCAGAAATCATTGGAATATCTTGGGTTTGGCTTTTCTTTTCCACTCAAGCTTTCATTGCTGCTTGCTAGGGAATCTGACCTTTTTTTTTTTTGGCTTTTGCTCTTCACATTTTCTTTTTCAGGCACTGATGCCTCCTTCCCTCTCTGACCTTGAGTGCTGTCATCTGGAATTTCACAGTGATTAAACAATGAGTTGCCCTTGCAATGCTACTGTTCTCTGTGGCCTCTTGAACTGTAGTATTTTCATCTTCTGTCTCATTTTCACTGTTTTTATGTGAGTGGATTATAGCTCTGGGTTCTACTACCACCATATTGGTTTCCTTGATCCTGAAGAACATTTATTTTGTTTCATTTGAAGCTTAATTTTTAATTTTTTGCTTCTGATTTTTGTTTGTTGGATTATTACTCTTTTTGGTTATGGGCCCTAAAGGAGGAAATCAGTCTTGATGCCTAACCAGTCTAAGAATATTGCCCATAATACGTGGTACCCAATTTCGGCTTTTTTTATTCCTGTGATGGAACTCTTTCAGTAATTTCATGCAGTCTTCTTGTGGATTTCTATTTTAAGAAGTAATTAAGAGCAAACAGATAAATGTAGAGAACAGCCCGACCTCCTTATTGCCCCTTTAGAGGCCGCTTTGCCAAGTAATTTGCTAAACACTTGTTTATTTTGCCAATAAACAATTGTAAAAATGAATTTTGAAGTTATGTAAGATCTCAGATTCTCGTAAGTATGTTGCTGCAATGCATGTGTTAGTGTTTTTTGCACCATTAGGTTATTTTACACAAGCTGTATTTAGGTTGAGGCTCTTACAAGGACTTCCTGGTTGCTGTAATTCAGATTATACTTACTTAGGTGTTGTCCTTACCTGTGTGGTAAATGTCTCTTTTTAGGGTCATGCAATTTACCAAAGATTTTTCCAGGCAATATGTTTTCTGAAGTTTGGCTGAGTCTTGCTTTATGTGGCAGGAGTAATAAATCTTTTTCCATCAGTAACCTGTTTGTTAACTAATGACTGTACCTAATGAGAGTGTCAAGAGAGACTCTAATCTTATACTTATTTCTTCTTTGTATTCAAAGTTCACAACAGTATTTCTCCCTTTAAAATAATCACTTTCCTCTTACTTGGGTTCTTTGTCCACTTTTTCTTATGTTCTAGACTTCTCTTGAGCAAGTAAATTACAGAAGATTTTGCAATTGTAAATCCTAGTGTATTTCTTCATCAAGAGAAGTGATCTTAGGAGTATCTATGTACAAGTGTGGACTTAGAGAGGATTAAAACATTTTATGTTAGGCCTCCACAGTGGTATTGCCATAATGCCTTGCTACCTTGCTCTTTCCTCCTTTTTTTGCCTGTTTGGGCTGCACATACTGGTGATGGTCTCAGGTCCATTTGCTTGAATCTATTTATCCTTTGCCTTCACCTTTCCTTTTCTCACCTACTCAGTGTTTGTTTTAATTTCTTCAGTTGCCTGGCTTTAATTTCTACCAGTATCTTATCCCATCTTGAATTATCTGTTGTTCTCATCTTTGTCCGCTTCAATTCTAATACTAAGATTTCTGAGAAAGCAGTTGCCCAGCTGCAGAACTGCAAGTTACTGAGATTGTCTTGATGCCTTCTTCCTCAGCTTGGGATCCAGTTTACTTAATTATATTCTATTTTTACAGTTTTTCCCACTTTACAAAATAACAGACTTTCTCTAGTCTTACAACTCCTTTTTTTTTCCTCATTCAGCAATATTTGTCAGTTGAAGTTAAAGAAAAAAATGACCCACACCTGCACCCCTTTGTCCAAGAATGAAAACAACATCCTGCAAATTCATCATATATATATATATATATATATATATATATATAATTTTTTTCTTCTGTTGGAAAAGTGGGACTTGATTCACTAACCTAACTACAGGTGTCTTATTTCTGAGGTTCCCAAGGATACTTTGCTTGGCCTTTCCAGCTTCTGACCCATAGGGCACTGATCTCTCTGAAAACCATGTACTATAGCTGCTGTAAATGTGCCCTGAGGCATCTCAAATGAGATTAAACACCGTGGTTTAATCAGCTGCACCACGTTCATGGAGACTTGGTCTTCCACAGCCTTGTGTGCGGTGGAGTAGCTCGTATTTCTTCTGGAGTGTCACAGAGGTGCTGAGAAATTGGTTTTTTTCTAATGCAATCAAATAATTTTTTTTTTCAAATTGTCCCTCTATTATGAGATGGTTTTGAGTCTTTAAGCTGACTTTTCTGCCCTTCCTTTTCTGATATCTCAATTTGCACATCACATCAGAAATTAAGCTCAAAAACACACTTTATTCGAGGGCAGAATAGCCTGTCAGCAGCAGTACCACAGCAAAGTAGAATTACTCATGTATCTTTTTTCAGTAGTAGTAGTTTTGTATTTAACAAGTTTTATTGTAATTTCAGGAACTAATCTTTCTTGCCAACCAATTAGAAAAGGGTTCTATAGGTGTTATAGTACTATTTTTGACTTAAAGCCTGCAGAACAAATTCTTCAGCATGGAATCCAGTGACAAGGATTCCAGGCAGGTCTGCATTTAGTTAATTTAAATCCTTTCATACTGCTGATTGCACTGACTTAGTGTCTTGGTTGTAGTGAGTGACTGATTACTTTTGTATTTGTACAGACAATCAAAACTGGCTGGTTTAGGTAAGAATTTGTTTATAGGAGAGACTGATCAGTGGTTCTTGTCTACAGTTTACATGGCTACTGGAAGAGACAGGTTGAATTTTGAATTGATGAATAATATAATTCTACTGGATTTTCCTTTTTAATACTCAACAAGACCACTTTCTATATTTTCCCAGAACTGATTCTGCACATAGTTTGGTCTCTTGCTTCAGCAGTTGCCTTATTATCTGTGAATGCATTTTGTGATCAAGTTGCATTTGCATTTCTTAAAAGCCAAATGGGTTGATCTCTTTCATAGCAAATTCCATTCAAATTGGTCTTATTCTAGGTTGCAGTGGCCACATATGTTTATTCTACATACTTAGTGCTGACTTATAAATTCTTGGTGTCAGAAGAAACTGAAGCATATAGAGATGTTTTCAAAAGTAGAGTTTGAGAAGTTAACTGGTGGACTGCTTCCTAATTTTGCTGCTGTTGGTTAAACAGGGATGTTAATGCTGTGGCACTCCTAGCATAACATTTTTCAGTACTACAAATTTGTAGTATAAAAAAGAATAAAAATACCCCAAAAATGAAGTTACCAGGAGAGGAAGAACTGGATAGGCCAGTAGAAAGCGATTGTAGGGATTTTAGAAATTTCTCCTTTTCTTGCTGAGATACACCTGTCTTACTTGTAGTCAATTCTTATTCCTCTGTTAGATTTGCTTATGCATTTTGATAGATGAGAAAAGAGTAGACCATGGGAGTTTTAAAAGAAATTATAGATTTAAGTATTAATATTTCCATCTTTTTGTCTGTGGGGAGCAAATTAACTTTTCTTTTGAAGTTCTGTGAAGTAAAACATTTCAACGTTTAATGCTGCTTGCCTGAGGATAAAGAAAGGAAGAGAAAGTAATATTTTTGGATAATTGGAAATGTAATTCCATCAAAGTAATTATTGGCTGGTATATCTACAACGATGGGGAGTGTGAAGGTTTTGCTTGCCTTTTTGCTTGGCTTGCTCTTAACACTGGAATAGTCATGGTCAGTAGTACTGTGGAGTACCACACAGCTGGCCTTCCATCAAGGGAAAAAGGAAAACAGAGTTGAAATATATGCAAAACTAGAAAGTTATGCTGGAGATGCAAAGAAAAGGGTATTTGTGTCATTTGGGTGAGAAGAGCAGAGAATGCAGGACTGTATTGATTTTTCATTATTTTTTTTTCCTCCAAGGTTAATGGTAATGGTTAATGGTTAATGGTAAATGTTCACAAACTCTTAAGCACAGTAATTTTGCAAATTACTTTATTGGTTAAAAGTGCTACTTTTATTTTCCTCAGTTATATTTGAAGAGGGTAAGCCACAGATAATATCATGTAAGCATTAAATATAGTACTTGTTATAAAAATGGCTATTTCTAGTAGGTCAAGACAAACTGTTAACTTGTGATTCAAAACATTTAGCACCTTATATTTTGTAAGCTTACTGCAGAGACTAGTGTTAATATTTATGTGAAGTAAAACCAGATTTGCGTTGGCTGTTGTGATTGTTTAAATACCTTTTATTGGAGTGTAATGAAGCTTGTTTTAGTTACACGTCACAGCCCTGCCAAGCAAACTGATAACTAAAACTGCAGTTTCTCTGGGTTTTGATATTTAACAAGAACAAAATTCAGCTTTAGGATGGATCCTCTTAATCTGTAGTCTGATTTGTTACTGTGTGTTTTTGTTGCTGTAATTGGGAAAATAGCTCTTGATCATAGCTGCGAATAGGGCAGACACCTTCATTGGTGCCTAAGCCTTTTAGGGTCAAAGGTGTTACCTTTTCTGTTCTAGTATGTAAATTGAGCAAGACATAAGTGAGACTGTATGGAAGGGGAAAGCACAGAACAGAAAAGTTGGAGAGACTGGGGATGATGTGTATGGATGTCTGGTATGGTTAAAAAAAAGGTTATTTTTTCTTTTGTTTTAGGAAATAGTTGAACATCTTTGGATTCGTGGCAGAAGTGAGACTTAATAGAATAAGATTTGACAGAGGGAATTTTTTTTTCATTTTTAAATATGTTAAAAATTTGTTCTAAGGTCAAATCTTTAATAGTAAGATACTGTCTTTAACTTCCAGAATGAAAGCCACTGATGATAGAAAATCACTGCTCTTTTCTAACTGTTAACATTGAAGTGGAAACAACATTTTGTTCTGTACTTCTTTGTCTCTATTAAATTGTCAGCCAGCCTGTGTGAGGTTAGATTGTAGCAGAATAAATTAAGGTTTACATTTGGCTAAAAACTTGTGGTACTGTAGGAAGGAGGGCATAAAGGATACATTTCTGTTTAGTAAGAACATAAGAGCAATGGCATCATTTTTTGTTTCCATAGGGTTGTAGAATGTTTTGAGTGTGGTCTCACCAATAGTGTTTTGTGAATGTATAATTAACAGGCACTGAACTACTAGTTTTATTTATTCTGAAGCCTGGAGAACCTATGTAGCTATATAAAATGTAGCCTTTTGGAAATTGAATATGCTATAGGAAAAATAATCTTGATATACATATTGGCATTAATATTGATATATTTGGTCTCAAAGTGACTTTTATTGAAAGGACTTGTGAATTTGGATTTGAGTCATGTTTACCCTAGACAAGTAGAAACAATTTTAGCAATTATAAATAATTATGAGTAACAGAAAATCAAACATCACAATGTTAATTTTTACTCTGGATTCTCTCCGTTCTACCTGAATAGTTCCTTGGTATCAGTAGGTCATGAACACTTCTAATATGCAAATATCTGTATAGTTGGTCATTCACTGTGGATAAGGACTCATAATGGCACTCATATTTAGTGGAAGAAGGTGTCTGACAGAAGGTCTAAATAACAAATATGAGCATGTGAGATAGGTAATAGATTAGTTTGTCCAGCTGCAATGTGATGTACCTGACCTTGGTGTGACCACACATCGCAGCTGAGTGGTCAGAAGAGGGTCCCATGTCCAAATGTCCCTGATCCCTCAGCATAAATCATTGCCTGGCATGTGCAGCTGACCTGAACCCCAGATTGTTCAAGTTCACCACTTAGCATGTTAAACATAATGCCAGCTTTTATTTGCTGTTATATTGAGCACTGTGTATAATGGTGTTCTGGGAGCTGCAGTGAGTTCACTCTGTGAAACGAGTTGGTGCCTGCTTGAACCTCCGAGTGGCACCTACTGCCGCAGCTTTGCTGAGGTTCACCCCTTACTGTGCAGCTCGTAGACGTGGATATGGTTTATTGCCAATCTCACTACTCAAGCAGAGTCTTGAAGCTGCCTCGTGATGTAGGGTTCTGTAATAGTTTTTCACTTCTCAAGTATGGAGGTGTAACATCGAAAATACGCTGTTATTTTGATCCTTCTTTTAGTCTAAGCAGCTTTTTTTAGTACGTGTGTAGTTGGAGTGCAGCTCTTAAGTGAGCTGAGCAGTAGCTATATCTTATCTACTCTGTTTCACCAGCTCTGTTAGAGGAGGAATGCAGAGGATGAAAAGCATGCAGCTAGCACCTGCAGGATGAAAAGTGTGTGCTAAATGAGTTACTTAGCATCATGTAGGAGCATGGCAGCAGCACAGGTGCAGTCCTTTCCTTTGGAGTAGCATTGGACTGCCTAAGTCATGGGCCAGGCTTTATCGTTGTGCTGTTTTCTGAGTTACTCATAACTCGTATTCATGCTCCTTTCAAAACACAGGAAAAAAAAATGTATTAAGGTGAATCTCCTTCAGTACATAACCTCAAGTTCACTGCTCTTTATGTAGAATTTGGTGGACTTGTTAAAAGGAACCACACATGACATTTTAATTGCAGTAAATATCAAGAAAAGCGTTGTGTCATGATGGTGTAGGAACTACCCAACCTAGTAAACATCAACTTTTTTGAATTCTTCAGTGCTGTATTATGGTTTAGGCTAATCTACCAATTATTGTTTCTTACTTAATATAGATGCATTTCCTGTTGCAATTTTATGCCTTTTCCTCCAGGACTGGTGCACATTTTGTTCTTTTAAATGAAATTTAAATGAAATGAAAGGTTTTATTTTTGAGTGTGTTGGGAATTTTAACTGGCAGACCTCTGCTATTTTCTGCACCCCATACTTACACGTGGTCCTGACAGCTGTGAAAGGAGGGTGGGAGTGCGGACAGCAGAAACCCACACTGTGCTCTACTCGTCGCATGATCAGTGACTTTGTGATTTGAAGCCATACTGTAGAGAATACCTACCCCAGACGGGCCAGTGGCTTCTTGCTCATGAGCCTTCATCCCCTGTAATTAGTCTTCATGGCATCCTTGCTTCCAGCTAAGGCCAAGTTTACAGAATATCCGCAATTAAAACTGTCATGTTAAATGTCTTGAGATGGTTGCGTCACTGAGCCAGCAATGTGGCTTTGCAAGATTTGTTCATCTAATGCTTTTCTCCAGTTCTCCGTTCACAGTTTTTTAAGAAATAAGAAGTGGTGTAACTTTCTCTGAACAGAATTGTTTATAAGGATTACTATACTGGTTTTACTTTGCTGTGTGGGTTTTAAATGAGTCGTAACACATAGTAGACAGTATTTTTCTCTAATGTCTCCTACCTTATAAATCTGTTTTATGCAAAAGCTCAGTTATTCTTTCATATTGTCATAGGGAGGTAGACAAGTAAGGCTAGAAATGCTTATTTTAATTTTTAATCTTTTTTTCTTGAACAGTGGGTGGATTTTTTTGAAAGCTCAGATGCATATGACCACCTCTTGATCTATATGAACTCTGAAGTATGTGTACTAGTGAAATACTAGAACCCAAATTTCCTTTAATTGCATATCTTGTGACACTGGCAAGATGAAAGCTCAGTACCAAGCTGTGATGAAGTCTTACATTTTCAGTTAATTTTCATCTCTCCATTTAAATGTGCAATACTGCATTTCTCTTGGCCAGAATTTGGGTAGTTGGAATGGTTCCTATTGAACTGTGTATTCTTCCTTCCAAGAGTTGGCAGTGGTGAGGAGAAGAGAGGGAGTAAGTGCTACTAATTTTTAAAAGCTCTGGTATTTTGAAAGTCGTGATCTTTAGTAGTTTGCAATTGACTTTTAATAGACAAAACACAGCCATCTAAATATGGTACTTTTTATTAAAACAAGATCACTTTTCTAACTCATGTTTTCAGGCACTCCTCAATAGTATTTGAATTCCAATTTGAGATACAAAGCAATAATGTATTTCGTGTTTCATTGCTTGCAGAGGAGGAAGAAGCTGCGCCTCAGGAATTTGACTTCATTCCCCCAAAACATCTGATGCTTATCTTGCATGTGAATTTTGTAACAATTATGTGGATATATACATGAAATATATGTAATGTAGCTGTCAAATTCTGTGTTAAAAATGTGTGTTATATGTGATGGTTTTATTTTTATTTATAAGCACATATATAGAAGTGCAAACAATGTTTCCATTTGTTGCTTTTCAGGGGATATAATTTTCAATGCTCACTATCCTGACCTACCACCAGATTTTATCTTTGGAGAGGATGCTGAGTTTTTGCCAGATCCTTCTGCCTTGCATGTAAGTACTTTACTATTTGAGAACCTTACACTTTGCAGAGAGACTTTGCTTTTTTTAGCATAGCTTCAGGAACAGGAATTTTATAACAATGCAAAATAAAAAAGAAACACACCTTTTATCGCACTGATATTTTGAGTGTAAACACATTGCTTTCTAAAATGATTTAAAGTTGAATTTAAAATTGAATTTGTTGCTTTCCAAAATCGAATTTAAGGTTAAAATGGGGGGAAGGAGGAGGGGGGGCGCAAAGTTTAAAACATTTTAATCAAGACAATATTATTGTTTATCCTTAGTTACTTAGAATATCTGTAAAAATATGTCTATTTAATATCTGACCATCTTAAATGACCTGTCTCAGAAAAAAAGTTCATAAATTATATCTTTAAAAGTATTTATCTGTAAAATAAAGTTGTGTAAATTGGTGTCACATTGTTGATTTTTGGTTTTGGTTGAGGAAGGATATATCGAGTTAATATGTTATGGGAACCACTGCATTAAAGAAAGCTATGTGCTCATGTGTGTTAGGGTTATCTAGACAAAGCAATTACTTTCTAAAAGATGGGAGGAACAGAAATTAATGAGAAAATGCTTTTATATAGCCATATTACTACGGAAGGGGAAACAGCACAACCTGAAACCAAGCATTTTGTTCACTAGTCACAGTTAGCCTCAAGTAGTAAAGCCTTGTTTGAAGAAGCTATCAGTGGTTATGCTTTTACAACACTTCTCCCTCTCAAAACTTACTAATGGGACAGTGCAGAGCCCTTGCCTGCAGCTCCTCTTGTGCTTCATGAGCACATCTCCAGAGGTCCCCAAAGGAACTTGGTGGCTGTCGTGCTGTGGTAGAGGTGTCATGATGGAGGTTGAACATGTCCTTGATGTGTGACATGACAAGTGTTGGCTTTTGGTTTTACCTTTCACTTCATAGTGAGTTACATACAAGGATCAGAATAATTAGTTTTAATAATTATTTTTAGCATACCTAATAAAACTTTCAAAAGGTGAATGCCGTATTTCTTTTTTTCTCCTGGTCACTTTGCTGTTAAGCTCACAAACTCCTTTGGGTAGGAGGCTGTTCATCATGGTGCTGATGAACAGCTATTTCATTATACTGCTTTACAGAAAAGGTTTTTCATTCTATGGCAGTTCTAGAATTGTTTTCACACTCCTTTATTTACCAATTCTGTTTTCCTCTTTTTCTCATTTGTTTCACAACCTTCACAATTATACAACCTTCTGAGAAGTGTTCACATTAGCAACTACTTTTTATAGTTGATATTAAAAAAGAGAAGCACCTTTTAATGTACTGGAAAACAGAAATTAATAACAAATTGCAAATGACATATAAAATAATTTGGGGCATCTTGCAGAAATGCTGTTCAGATGGAGAAGCTTGCTGAGAGTGGTATGGTGCCATATTTCTCATGTGAAAAGAAGTCACTAACAGTTGTGATCTACAGGAAAACCTGCAAAGATAAAACCATCCTTATTTTTCTTTCTTACATTGTCCATTAATTATGCTTTTTTTGGGAGTGTTGCTTTTCTTCTGCCTAAGCATAGAAAAATCTTCTTGTCTTTTTTGTTGGAAAGCAACTTGGAAGAGCCATTTGTTTCTTGATACATAATGAGATATTAACCACCTATTAGAAAGTAATTAGAACAAACCAAAGAAGAAATCTGCAAGCCAACAGTGTTCCTTTGGTCATTATGCCTTGCTGAAGCATTTACTATGTAAATGTAACCTTCAGTTTGTTCTGAGGTATTGGAGGATGTTATTCCCATCTTGCAGCTGTGGTCTGCATACTGTTCCTTTAGTTTTGCATTCACTTTTTAAAGTTCCATATGGTTTGTAGATGTTTTCTTCAGAATGTTGCATCAACAATAACTTGCTTATTATGTGAAGTCTTTGCATAGCTCCCTTTTTTCCAGAAATGTGAGAGCTGTTTAATGAATTTTAATTGAATTCTAATATATTAGCAGAATTCTTAAATATGTTAACATAGCTGTCTACTGACTAGAAATCAAATACAGATTAGCACATTGACCATAATTCAGTGCTTTTAATCTTGAGCAGTCTTCAGATACTTCTGATGCAACAGTTCCTGGCAATCCAAACAGAATCTACCATGCACAAAAGCATGTAGATGTTATTCAATGAGGAGCACAGTCTCAAAGTAAGTAATATGTGCCATTGAATCTGTGGGAATTCTGACATTGAGCCTGCATGCGCTGGTCTCATCTGTCTGAGTGTCTTGTTTTTTAAGAAGTCATCACATGTTGTTAGATGGCTTGAGTCAGGCATTATGCTTAGCATGAAAGGAGAACCAGGTACTCCAGATTCCTCAGGCTCGTGTGGCTCTAATGGAGGCTCTCAGTAGGCATCCCCAAAGATATTTGAATGGCTGTGTTGCAGATTGTTTCAGTTTCCATGGCCATGGGCAGAGCTTCCAGTTAGGTTTTCATCTGAGCATGGTAATAGGTGTTCAGTTAAGCAGCTGTTAGCCAGACAGCTAAAGCAAGACTCCAGAAATACTGCATTCTAAAAAGTGAATGCTGTCAAGGAATAGTTCATATTTTGGGGTTTTATTTATTTATTTATTTTCCCCAGAGAATTCCTGAATTATCAGAACAGTATTTCAGCAGTAGGGCTGAGCACTCTTGTTTTATAAGCAGGGCTAATGCTTTCTTGAATGAATACTGCAATTGCAGAATCAAGTTGAAAACACTCATTGAAATTTAGCTTTGCTTTCGTGTCTTGCACCAACATTAAAGTCACCTGGATTTGAAACTCAGCTTGAGTCTCAAGTTCAGCACTGCAAAGGATGTGGTTGGTTACATGTCTTAGCAGTAGTGGTCACTCTGCTGGTCGCAGGCTCTGTGTGCATGCTGATCTTGCCAATGATGTCAGCATTGCAGAGTGCTTCAACAAGGAGCAAGTGGTCCTTTTGGTTTGTTGTACAGTTTTAATTATAGTGAAGGGGCTAAATTCTTTAGGTTGGTGGTGCTGTTCATGCTCAAAGAGTTATTAAGAAGAAACATTTTTACATTTTATTGTCATTAAGAATGTGTTCCTATCAAATGCATTTGATAGTTGCATGTATAGTATGCATAAATAAAATCAGCTTCTTAGAATGTAAATAGAAAAGTTCTTTCCTGCTCTAGTGTTTATTCATTTTGGATGACAAGTATTAGAAATGTATTTTAAAAACAACCTATGATTCACTCTGTTCTGATTAAAAATTCAGTTGGCACACAACAAGATTAGTGATTGTGTACGGATGAGATTAATTTGGAGCTCATTACCATGACGCCAGTTTGAGTAACAAGAATTGTTTGTTATGTTAGCCTAGTTGATTGTTAATGTGAGCCAGTTAATAGCTGAAGTGCTTATTCAAAATGTTAACCCCATTTTTCCAATGATTTTGAATTATCTTCTGTTTGGCAAAGAGGATACAATAGAAATATAAGCAAGGTAACTGTCAGTTCAAGGAAATGGGTATCTTAGTATACTACTTCAGGTCTCCAACTAGTCTTGCCAGAATTATTCTGCCCACTCATTGCTGTCAAAAGGCTTCAATAGCCATAGTGGGAATGAAGGCAAGAGGACATGAGCATTTCCCGAAGCCTAGGAAGTTCTGAATGTGTCCTTGTGGGCTAGTATACAGCATATTCCTTGTGGGAATACTTAGTGCTGTGTTTGCATGGGAGAAGGATGCCGCCATCACAGACCTTCAGAGAATAGGCTGCTGCAGTTCTCATGCCCGTACCTAGCATTGGGAGGATTGTTTTCCCTTGGGTAATTGTTGATACTGAGTACAGATTCCAGTCACTGTGGAGTTAATTCAGATCATTGTGCTACTCAAGTGTATTGGCTGTCAACTCTATATCTTGTGTAGACCAATGTTTGTTTTTAAGTTCTTGTATTTATGCTTATTAGACTTATTTGGCTATATGAGGACTATCGTGAAGGTTGTATTTTTTTCTGGATCTCTGTTCAAAATCTTGATCATTATTTTTGTTGGTTGCTGAGTTAGCTTTTAATGTGTAGTGAAGAGATCCTTTAAATATCCCCCTTTTTCATTAATTTTTATTTATTTACTCAGGTGCATGAGACACATGTTTAACAGTGTCAGTTGTCCCCCTGCTCACAGTAGCTCCAAAAAAGCTTAAACACCCCTTATATTAATTAATGTTCTTTGAACTATTTTGTTCTAAAAAGTCTGTTGTATTGTTAGCAGGGATTCAGCTGTTATGTGTTCTAGGTGAGAGCTCCCCATAAGGGCAATGAGTTCATTGGTTTTAGAGTGTGATTTTAAAATATAAAGCCACAGCAGTGAGTTCTGCTTGTCTGAGAAATGCATGGGTGAGTTCAGCCTGTTTAGATCTTTTGTGTGCTCTATTTCAAATGGCAGAAGCAGATTTCATTCTTGGACCCCCTAACCTACTGCTCTTGTAATGAAAGCCTTAAATTACTTTAGCTTCAGTTGAACTTGAGGAATTTAAGTGAAACAGAATGCAGAATTGGATCCTTCAGTTTATTAGAATTCCTTATTTTAAACTACTTTATATTCCCATTTATTGTGTTCATTTTTCAGCCATGTCTTGACTTTATATGTCAACATATGTTTTGATTATTTATAATCCCATGTTATTTAAAATTTAATTTTCTGAAACAAGAAATAATTCTGAAGACTTTTTATTCCTGTCCCTCTCTATTGATCCTACCTATTTGTATATATGGGGAATGCAGGTATGTGTGCACACATGTGTATATATGTGTATAAATATATATATGTATATATATGCATATAGTCACTGCAGCCTTGCTGAAGTTTGTCTGGTATTGATAGGCAATGGGGAAAAAAACACATTTTATACCATCAGAGAAATAATTTTTTCAGGAACTTTCCCAAGGACTTTTTGACTGATATTGTTGGCACTTATGGGATACATTTTTGTTCACATTTTTGAAAATAGAGATATACCAGTGCTGCATTCCTTGTAAAGCCAGATCTGAAAAAATATAATTTTGATTGTATTTTGATCTGGTTTTTGGTGTCTCAGCTCCACACTATTCCACAGGGTATCACAAAATCACAGAATAGTTAGGGTTGGAAGGGCCCTCTGGAGATGATCTGATTCAGCCCCTCTGCCAAGTTGATTAAGTACTGGATTTAAAATGAGAACTCTCCAAAAGAGGATTCTGGCTGGGAATCCTCTCCTGGCATAGCCTGGTCAGCTTGACTGCAGCATGTGTGAGGCCAGCATTCAGGAGGTCCTTCTCAGAAGTCACACGGTGCTGAGAGCAAGTGTTAGGATTATCTCTGCAGATGTGTGCTAAAGATGCTGGCTAGCAGTCCAGCAGAAGGAGTACAAGAGGATGACAGGAAAGGTTTTCCTCTCACCTTTCCATCTTTGAGTCCATCAAAACCTTTCTATACTGGGAAATTATTCATTTTTCTCCTTGTTTTAGTATTCTTGATTTCTCTTACAGCCTTTTGTTTTAGTCGTTTTTGTCTAGAGTTGTTAATATTTACAGGGCTGAGAGATGGTTAGCCACATTGTATTACTTTGCCATTTTCTATTCATGTGTAGTCATTGCATGTATTTACCTCACTTTCTTTTTGTCAAACTTCAGCATTTCCTAGCACAGTTTATAAAACCTGGCTTTCTGTCTCAAAGCATAAGCAGAAGAGAATATGCTGAGGTTAAAAGTTGCGCTTTGCTTAATTGCAGCATTTTGGCTCGACCTTTCACCTAGAGTCCAGAAATTAAAAAAAAAAAAGAAAAATCTATAATTTGATAATACTGCTTTAGTTTCAAGGGAGCAAAATATCTGTTAAGCTAGGTAGTTTTGCCTTTCTTGCTTAAATCTTGCTAGTGCAGAAGGCAAAATGAATTCCATTCATTTTGTAAAAGGCTCCAGGGGGAAACATTTCCTTTCATTTTTTGGCACAAGCTTCTCTGATAATACAGTTTCTCCCTAGAATATGAAAAAATAGAGAATATTAGCTTTTAAAATATAGTATTTCAGTCCAGGAGATACTGATTTTTGGAGAGCATTAGGAATGTGCATGGGCATTTGACTGAAGGATGGCAAAGTGGGAGAAAAAGTTTTTCTGCCATACTAAATAAAGTGCATGTAATGAAGGACCTAATCATGGTTCACTAGTAAAATAGGGGAAGAAATCATGTATGGTTTTCCATTCATAGCATTGTTTCAGGAAAAAATAATTTCCGTGTTTCATGTGAGTTTGACTGTATTTTTCATGGTCATAGAGTTAGATGGGCCAGAAGACTGGACCAGAATAACAGGATGCTTAAATCTTAATGTAAAAGGTTGAAAAAGATGTTTAGGTTTGCATGTCTTTGCTTTGCAGGAAATACAGTCCTTGGTAGTGGTAAGGGTGGTATAATGAATTCCTGCAAATCATTCACTTTTGAGCCATGGCTCATAGAAAATATATAAAGCTGGATATCCCAAGCCAGACACATGAAAGCAGAACATCTTTTAGGTGGAAGTTTGGGAGTACAATGATAATATGTTAGCATTTATAATTCTTTAGTGTAAACCAGCAAAGTGGTAATGTACTTCTGACTATTTTTTCATTCACTTTATTAATCTATAATCATTCTTTATTTGAGCAGTGGTTTGTTTTTTTTTTAATTGTGGGAAAAGTATTATCAGAAAAACTAGTGGAAAATGGAAGGATTCTGGCCCTTATCTGTGGTGTTGCTGTCACAATACACTCTGCTTCTTTACAAGAACCCTATAAACAGTAAGAAATGACATGTCTTGAAGGCAACAGCTCTTGTTAGCTTTGTAGAAACACGTTTACAAGGGGTTTGGGTAGGAGTGGGGGTTTTTTTGAGAGAAAAGATTGACTCTAGGACAGTCTTCCTGAATTGAGAATACATTTAAATTCTGTGTAGTATTCCCATTGAATTCACATTGATGTGCTATTATAATTCATTTTTCTGTAGAGGAAGTTGGTCATTGCTTATGGATAATCAAGTAGAAAAAACTTTTAAATTAACTGATTACATAAGGACAGTTAGAAATTCTGTCTAATAATGCAGTTTTGTATTTGATTTAATTCTGGCTTGTGAATTGTGTTATAATTTATAATTGCACTTTTCTCCAATGAAATCAGTTTAAGTTTGGTACCCTGAAGGTTCTTTTCTTCAGAAGAGATTGTTGGGGCAAAGAAATAAATGTCTTTGCACTCAGGGTGATTTTCAAAAGATCTATTCATTTCCCCAAGTGGAGGAGGGCTGAAGATACATTTTCTTTCCTTTTTACCAGTTTAAGTTTCAGCCTATATTTGTTTCAAAACCTCTCTTTGTTTTACTCATTCTTTACATTCTTTTAAATCTGTGTTCCCTTGCTATCTTCTATTTCAGTTCCTCAGGCATATCTGCTCTGTTTTAGAGATAACTACAGAAATATAATTCAAATTTAGTCAGCATCTTGAGTCTTTTGTTTGCAGTATAAGTGTTCATACAGTTTTATGTGAACTCTGCCACATACTCATCTTCCTAGAGATGCAGCTTTTACTTTCATAAAAAACCATGTGTTTCCATGCTTTTTTTTGAGAAGAGACTACTAATGTGCAATAATATTTCTGGTATGATAGAGAAATAATTGTGATTTCTAATATTTTATGATTTACACAGTGGTATTTTGTAAGTGTTTTCTTTAGGGACTGTATTTTCAAGGTCTTATAGTACAGATGTGAAAATAAAGATGGCAATACTGCTCTCACAACAGTGAGATCCACCTTGTGATACATTGATTTTAATTTGTGGGATTTTGGAAAGGGAAAAATGGTTACAAGAAAACAGTTCTGCGTGTGCAGATAAATGCTCAAGGGATGTTAGTGGATGCTATCCAAAACATTAGCTGTAAAGGTTCTGCCTTTTTGCTGTAGCTAAAATTACTTGTGTTGACAGGAAAGGAAAAAACCACAGGAGCTGATAAGAGTGAAAGACTTGCTATTTGACAGGGACTCTTGAGGTGAAGCATTGACAGTGGTCTGTTCTCTGCTCCACTGAGGGCCTGAGGAGTTGAGGTCTGTTCACACTACCATCAGGGCATGGTGAGTCTTCAGGGAAAGATGCATGTGCCTATATCTTGTGGGGGAATTTTTCTTGTCTTCGTGCTTTGTTCCTTTTACTTGCCATATCTAGTTAAATATGTACACCTGGTAGCCAACTCCCAGGGGTAAAAAGGGCGCTGTACTCACGTGGAGAAACTAATAATTAGTGCATTGGATTCACTAACCCAGAATTTAATACATGCTGAGGGAATTAAGAAACTCCCTCTTGGATCAGGTAAAGGTATCTGCTTTGAGAGAGGTGTGCTGAGAGGTCTGTAATGAAACAAAACTTGCTCTAATTCCTTAGAGCAGGACAAGAAATGTTTGTGCATGTCAAGTCTTTAGGGGATTAATCAGATAGTAAGCAGTTGTAGATTTTAAGGGTCTGATTATCTTCTAAGAGAGGTCTGTGGGAGAAACAAGCAGACTCTTTAGGAACAGTGCACAGCATAGAAATGTTCTCCTGGGCTCAGCTTCGCAGATTCTGGATTTCCTGAGTACTCTTAACTTACCAAGATCAGCTGCCTCTACTTCTCCTTCAGCAGGAAATAGCAAAAAATTGTAGTAACCTTTGGAAGCTGAGTTTACTCCTTTTTTGGGTGAATGGTACTTGAGCAGCAGTTTTGCATTTATTCTAGGTGAATGCAGAAGAGTGTTCTCCATGTATCAGATTTGCTGGGATCTGTTATAGAGCTGCTTTGGGTATTGCATCATTTATCAAGAAGCACACTGTGTAGCCAGTGGAAGAAAAAAGAGAAAATAATTTCATGCACGAGATAAGATGCTCTTCTGAAAGCATAATTAATTTCCTATTATGTTGTTTTCCTGCTCTATATTTTCTTGCTAATTCAAGGCTCTTAGGTATATGGGATTTCAGCTGTTTATGAGCTGTTCTAATTCCTGTATCCAGTTTTCACAGCCTCTTGCCAAAAATAAAAATTAAAATAAATACTGACAATCCCAAGCTTTGCTTTGTCCAAACGTTTTTATCTGTTATTCATAGCAGCAGAGCACACAATTCTTTTGGTTGTATTTGCAATGACAGAATTGCTCCAGAGTTGAACTGTTTTTATGAAGTGTTAAGTTTTGATGTTGCTTGGGCCCAAAAATGATCATTTCAAGAAGATCACTCCAGAAAGTTGTTCCAGTGGTGCTTTGGGGGAGAGGGATATGAAGAACCTGTGAAAACAAGATGACAAGTAGATGGCATGTAGGTTTACAGTGATTGATTTGAAGCTGCAGCCTGTAGGATGTTTAAGTGCTGGCTGCTAAGATACTGAAGCCTTTGAAGTTGTTATAACACTCCAGCCCTGCAAATACTGTGAAAAATATCTGTTGATAGAAAGATGTGAGCATATGGTAGATAATTATCCTGTGCCTTTTTCTGTGAGCAGTTTCCCTGTGGTGGCCTATGCAGAGTAGAGCAAAGCAGAGACTGAAACCAGATATGCCAGTTTCTAGGCTAATGCTGTAACCACTGGACCAGTATCTCCTCTGTACTTATGTGGAGGATAAGTGCTGATATCACACTGTGATCTTTCTCATTTTGGGTAAAAAGTTATATTGGTACTGATTTTAAGCCACTGTAGGATGCAAGTTGTGTGCATGTGGTGTGCAGAGATATAAACAAAATGCAAATCTGTACTTAACATTATTCTTTATGATAATTCTGGATGAAAGATGCTATAGAAATGCATTACCACTGTTACGGGCTTGGGAGGTTTTGTTTACTGACATTTTCTCATGAAAGTTAATTTCTTGCTTAGAAATATAGAAGTACACTAACTTAAAATAAGATCTTGCTGTTATTTCCTGTAGTATAGCCAGGAAAAACAGTTGCAATCTGTCTTCTTTAAAATCATATTCCTGGAAGATATTCTGGCAACCTGGGTATTTAAACACATTTCAAAGAAAAACAACTTCAAATCAATTAGAAATTGTTACCGTATTTCATTTCTGATAGTGTAGAATTATGGCTTGCTGCAGACATTGCTTGGAGTTATGAAATAAGCAATAACCTCTCAAGAATCCTATGAATTAGCAGCTTTATGGAACATGAGGCCCATTGTGCTGTGAAAAAAAAAATGGGGAATAGGTAATCATGGTCCCTGAGTAGTTTGCATAGGTTCTTGATTAGATTTTTTGGAAGGATAAAGGAAAGACTACAAAGCACAGAATGTTCCAGAACAAAATTTAAATGTGCTTTCTTTGCCAGAAGTTGAATAGTGTGGAATCTTTGGAAAGCTAAACTCTGCGTGTCTTTTCTAATAGGGCTGAGAAGATACTTTGTTGGGGGTTTTTCCCTTGCCTCACCTGTAAGATCTCACTAGAACTGATAGTGTCAGGGTGCAAATTTTCCTTGTCTCTTTTGGAAATCTAGTTGGTGTCATTGCTACTCATTTAAATGAGTTACTTTTGAAATGGCTTAAATTGCACTCTGTGGGTGGCCTTGTAACAGCTCTACTCTGCCTTTTATACCAACTTCAAGTGAATTCATTTTCTCAACTCTGGTCATGTCTGAATGTCAAGAAAACCTTTCCCTATCAAACTGTTTGCTTACTATGCAGCCAACTTCTTTCAGCAGACAGGATCAGGAGCCAGGGAATTCACAAATTGAACGTGCAGCCCGACAAAATCTCTGGGGTTATACTTCTTAGTGAAAATCAATGCTCCTTGGTGAGATTGTTTAACTTAATATCTGGCAGATTGTCAGAAGAGATCTCCTAAATCGCTTGGATTTCTCCAGTGTAGAGACACAGTCTATGGTCTGTTAATCTCTGTATAATAATTGAATACTATTTTTCCATTCCTACTGCCTCACAACATGAGCTAGAGGGCAAGGTTTGGTGGATATACATGCTATTGGTTAATCAAAGGTTTAGATAACTGTTTTCTGAAAGACCTTGTCCTGAAACTTTGTTCTATAATGAAAAAAGTCAGCCAGGAAAACTTCTATCATGGAGCATTTAACTTCTTTATGTTGAAGTGCTTGCTTATGGATAGGTAAATAGTTCTTGGCCATCTTCTGTATGACAATAGCTACAGCTGTGTGGGCAGTGGTGCTTCTGGAGTCTAGTCTCTTATCAGATGGAAGTTCTCATTCCATTATTTTTTCTCTAGGCCATTTTGAATTTATTCCTGAAGATAATTTTTCATTCATTCCCTAACTGGAAAAATGGGGTTCACCCAGTTGTCACAGATTGACATTAGCAGGCTTTTGTGTCCACAAGAATGTACCGTCATCTTTGGATGCTGCTAAACCTTCTGTACTTCTTAAGATGAGGCAACAATTTATCTTCTTAGAAGATGGAAGTTACACAAGTTGCAGTATGACAAAACCAAAAAAAAAAAGTGCTGAAATTAAAACCTGAAAGGTTTAATTTAAGATCTGATGCATATAGTTGCTCATAGTGTTAGTGGAGATCATGTCTAGACACATGCAAGCAGTGTTTAGGCAGAAGAGAATTGCTTATTTGAACCTTCATCTGTGTGCTCAGAAATGTCAGGTAAGTCCTTCAATGCTACACTGAAAAAATGATAACATTGATGATGGTCCTAACCAGTGTGAGTTGTGCGTGTAGGCCATCATGTGAGATCAGCACGAATGCAGGGCTAGTTGCAGATGCAGTTTGGGTTGATTCATGCTGGTATATTGTTGTACACTGGGGCACTTTCAATCTAACTAGCTAACTGTTGAGTAAATTAGGGAGTTTGCACTGCAGAGTTCATTTAAAGATATCTATTGGCAAACAAGGCAAGAGATTGTATCCAAGTCTGGATTTCTTTATTTTAAATGCATTAATGATTGTTCTGTTAAATTTTATTAACTCTCTGGAAATCTTGTAGAAATCTCATTTCAAACTAGACAGGATTTATTGAGTGAAATATGTAACTCAGTCTGTCAATGCCCCAGTCACAATGCCCAAGTGATAATTTTTTTCTCTATAAAATTCATTTTAGTCACAATTTTATAGCAAAATCAGGTGAAAAAAAATCTTTTCAGCATGCATGTGATTTTGGTAAAATGATAATGTATAGATTTGTGAGCAAGGCAGAAAATTTTGAGATAAGCCACAGAAAGCAATAAGTCATTTTCTATATACATAATTGTCTTGTTATTTCTGTATTCCTCTTGGCTTCAGTGATCTGTCTGAGTTCTGTTTCCCAGGATTTTTTTAAAGTTGTAACAACTAAACCTCATAATCTTGAAATTGCATCAGATTTTAATACTTATACAAGATTTGAGCTTTCAAGCAGAACTTGAAGCCATGAAACACAAACACCAGAAGCTCTGGTCTTCTAATGTTTTAAATCTTGTTAACTACAATCTCTTAAAAAGCAGGATTGGTTCAGCTGGAATGCAGCCTTCAGGCAAACAATCAGAAAATGAAGCATACAGGTTACTACTGCTTTTGCTCTATGTTTAAGATTTTGATGATTTCCAAAGTCTAATAGTGACAACAATACTGCATCACCAAATAAATTCTTATTTAGAAGGTCCTTTCTCTCTAAAGAAATTGTCAGCTTACTGTTGCAAGGACGCTACTTGCATCAAATGAAGTGACGAATTGTGTGTCCTCAGAAGACTCTGCCTAATGCTGAAATTGTAGCAATGTAGGCACTCTGAAAGGGATAAACTTGACAAATCAAACTCTGCCCTAGATTTAACAATGTCTTTTACATTTACAACTACCTGTATTTTACAGGTAGTTGCTTACTTTATCTTTGATTTGAAAAACAGAAGGAAGATTTAGGAAGGTGCTGTTTGAAACTGAGAACAATATAGCACATATTTTGACATCCTGTTGAAATTGGATTAAAGTTGTTTAAAAGTGTTTTCAGGTGAATGAACCTAGTGCATATGGCAAATAAGTTACACTAAGATATGCAAAAAGAAATCTCATACATAACTATGGTATTATATTTGGTAGAGTTTGTGTTAAAATTTATGAGTTTAGATCTTGTGGAAAGTACAGTCCTTCTGCAAAGTTAACAAAATGAATGGAAATGTAGGGACCAAATGCCAAATAACATGCACCACAATAATATGATTCTAAAGCTAAAAATGTTTTATATAAATCAGAACTTGTGCTTCAGAAAATTTGTGTAGCCCTTGTATGTTTCTTCTTTCATCAGTGAGAATCCATTATAATTCTTGTATGTCCTGAGTGGGTAGTTGAATTGTTCTTCAGGTGGTTTGTTTTTATAACCAGTTTGTACTCTGAAATTTGAGTTGCTGAATGAGAGGTGTTTAGTAAGGATCCTACAGTTAAATCATTAATTTTAATTCCTGTAGCTTTAAGACAGTACAGAATGAACACTGTTTTGATGCAATGTTCTTGAATTCTTTGAAAAGAGCACTCCTTTAGCTCTGTGCTGCACAAATGACAATGGATTTCCTCTTGCTCTTTTTTTGTTCTGTAGTGTAATGTTATTTAAAAAACAAAAGGTTCAGTTGCATTTAGGTCAGTTATTAAAATACTGCTGGTCATTTCCTTTGACAGAACATTTCTATTGTGTTATACCAATGTCATTAGGAGGAAAGGTTATTCCCACTTGTCTGGCTGATATCAATACATACTGGCATATTACATCCTCTGGCTTTCTGGAAATGTTTTATTTGAGCAGCAGCTTGGGAACAGGAAATTTAAGGTTATATGCAGTCTGGTTTCAGGCTGCATGGTAGAAAATGTGTTTCCTAGAAGATGCTGTCTTACCTGACAGATTTTCTCTAGTATTTTGTGGAATTGGATAAGCTTAAATAGGTTCAAGTTGCAGACAAATTTTTACCAGCTGTAGGTAGTAGACAAGGTAAAACAAGGTTTTCAGTCACTCTGTAGTGTTTGAGGAACTTACATGATTTGCATTAGTGTATCACCAATTGACCAGTTCCTCTGGAATGTAGTTTATGTTTTAAGATTTTACAATGATAATATTACCATTTTGTAAGTGTTCCTACTGTCTGGAAGGAGGAGAAAACAGTACTTTTACATCAAGCTGTGAACAAATGTGAAGTCTGTGACACAGTAGTAACTTTTAAAGGCATAGGTTCAAAAGTAGCATTTTAGCCATGCAGAGCAGCCCTTTTGACCAGAATCAGAGTGAGCAGGAAAATAGGAATACAGTTCAATCCTGTAGCTGTTCATGCATTTAAAACACAGCAATACATACCTCCTGTTGCTTTCACTGACAAATTAGTCTGGTATATTTCAAGTGATGATGCTGAAAATCACAAGTTCATTTTGGTAAGATCTTAACATGTATTACTTAAGTGAGAAAAAAGTATAAAGTTGTGGAAAGATAAACACTTGAAATATTGAGCCACCATACACATATACTGAAGTCTGTATAAAACTGTTCCACAGGGACATATTCAAAGTCATCAGAAATAATAAAAGTTATAACCCTTTCTAATGGAAATAACATCTTAGTTAGAGATCAGGCTACAAGTAAATTTCATTGTAGAGATGAAGCGTGATGCCTGATGAGTAACTGATTAAACTTTCTATCTGCTTTTGCAGGGTATCAGGGGTATCAGAAGATAAATTTTATACACAAAGTCATGTGTTTCTTTTCAGGCCAGGGCTGTGGAGTCTCACCTTGCTAAGATCCTGTTTCAGTCTGAGCTTTTTGTGAACCTCTTCATAAAGCTAAAACTAGGTGAGGTTGGAAGGAGCCTTTAGATAGAGATCATTAGCCCAGCTGCCCTGCCTGGGCAGCTCAGATAGATTCGGCTGTCCAGGTCCTTGTTCAGTCAGGTTTTGAGTATCTCTAAGGACAGAGGTTCAACAGCTTCTCTGTGGAACTCATTCACTTGTGTTTATTACTTGTATTTATTACTTTTGGCATTGCACAAAATATTAATTTGTTTATGAAATACCTGCAACTTACAGAAAAAAGTAACATGGCATGTAACTACATCGAATACAAATATGAATACGTAATTTTATGAAGCTACTGTATTATGTCATCACTTAGTTTTAAAGTGCAGATATCTCTGCTAGTTCTGAGTTTCTTAATGTTAACTGTACAATTCATGCAATTTAAAATTCTGCTGCAGCTAGTTTGTCAAATATCTGTGTGATATACAGCCTTCTGGTACCTAAATGGGCCCTCAAGAGAGCTGGAAGGGGAGCTTTTATAACAGCATGGAGTGGTGGGAGAGAAGAGTAATGGTTTTAAATTGAATTAGGGTAAATGATAATAAGGTATAAGGAAGAAATTACTTACTGTGAGGGTGGTGAGGCACTGGAACAGGTTGCACTGAGAAGCTGGTGATACCCTGTCCTTGGAAGTGTCAAAGGCCAGGTTAGAAGGTGCTTTGAGCACCCTGGTCTAGTGGAAGATGTCCCTCCCCTGAACTACGTGATCTTCAAGGGCCCTACCAACCCAAATCATTCCATGATTCTATGAAATGCAGATTGATTTTACTTTTACTCAAAGCTCACTAAATGTCACATGATTGTGTTAACATGCTCTGGGATGGTATCAAGAAAACTGCTTGAAGATCCAAGTGCAAAGCATATGAGTACCTAAGTACGTTCAATAAGTGCTCTTTCATGTCCTAACAGCATGGACTACAGGGTGAGTGCCCCTTTGCCTTTCACATAGGTCCTTTTTTGGTCAGCTAGATGTAGGCATGTAGCATTGGTCACATTAGGTGTGGTTTGTAACACCAAATACTTCCTGAATAAAACTTAACTGTGCACAGAAGACTGATCTAAGCCAATTATAGGAGTGGTAACATCACTACTGTGCTACTGACACGGTTATCTTAATTGTATTATCATTTTTATTTCTGTTAGCTATTTCTTGAAATACAGTGAACCTGTAATAAAAATTTCTGCCAGCATATTAAAGAGGCTTCTGTGTACAGATGACAATTGTGTTAAGGGGATGAGTCAAGGTAATTCAAGTGAAGAGGCAGTTAAGGTGAAATAAATCACAAGGTTGAGGCAAGAGAAGAGAACATATTTGCTCTACCACTGATAATGTAGCCACTGCTTGAGATAATGAAGCAGAGCAGTTTCTGTAGTTGGTGTTAATTTGCCCTATTCACTTGGTTGACTGCTTTTTCAATCAGTTACTGTGCAAAGTTGTACTTGTTTGTTGCCTATCAGTTTTAATTAAATTAAAACTTTTCCAGTTCTCAGATACAACTATAATTTTCCTATAATTTTAGGAAAGAATAGAATGGTCATTTGGGCCTACATAAGCCTGGTACTAGCCCTTTTATCAGTTTTATAGTAGGTCTCCTATTTGTTAATAAGCTTCTGCTGTTTCACCTGGCTTTCTTCCAAAGCATGGTAGAACCTTTGTATTCTAATAATGTCATGTAGCTTTGTCAAAAATGTTCCACATGCATACATGCCTCTGGTATCAGTATGGAAGGGGGATTGCTTGTCTTTTATTGGTGTCAACAATTTTGGGTTTTGTTCTTTTCTAATCAACAGAATTTAGCTTCCTGGAATCCTTCAAACCCTGAATGCTTGCTGCTTGTTGTGAAAGAGCTTGTGCAGCAGTATCATCAATTTCAATGCAGCCGATTACGGGAGAGTTCTCGTCTCATGTTTGAGTATCAGACTTTACTTGAAGAGCCTCAGTATGGAGAAAACATGGAAATCTATGCTGGCAAAAAAAACAACTGGGTAAGCTCTTATTACATCTAAAATGCTTTTAACAAATACAACTCCTTCTTGGAAAAATGTAAGTTCTTCCTGTGCATCTCCATGCTTGATGTTTCTGATGGAGAAAGCTTTTTGACTTCAGCTGATTTTCTATATTCTTTGTTTGGGATGTTGCTGTATTCCATTTCAGTGGTTGAACCAGATATCCAGGTGAGAACTGGTTTTGAACCTGGTGTTCATTCATCTGGTTTATAGGGGAAAACTTTGGAACTGTTGAAAAGCCTGTGCTGTGTTTAGAGAGCACAATACAACATCAATGTGGAAGTTTGAGTTCGCTTTGAAGATTTGAGAGGCAGAATAATCATGTTGGTATGACACCCTGCCAGCCTACCAGTCTGCTTAGGGGTAGGGTGCATTAGGGTGTGTTTCCACATTGTGTTTGAGTTGGTTTAATTGGTAGCTGCAGCTGCCAGTATCTCTCTTGCACTTGTCTAAGCCGAGATGAGTTGTTCTGGGAGAGGAGAGGAAAAACTAACCCAGGTAATTTTCTGCAAGAGGAGGCAAGATGGGCTAGAGCAGTGACTTTGTAGGGCCATGCTTTCATAGGACAGTCAGACATTAAACTGGCTTATCTGCTTCCTGAAGTTATATCCCATGTTCCCACATGGGAAATGTGCCATTCTATATAGAAACACTGTGTATAGATCTCTAAGGTGTGGCCATTGGCAATGCAGGCATTTTGGTTACTGTGTGAATGGATGTTTTTTAAAAATTGATCTCTGCCACAGAGTAAGCTTTGCAAAACATCAAGTTTTTTCTGTTAGTAATATATTTTTCTTGGGAAGTTTGGAGTAAGATATGTCAGGAAATATCTAATGGGGTTTATGAAGGACATGTTTCCCCCTTGCTTTCAGAAATGGCATACTCTTAAGATAAACTGGCCTTCAGAAGCTATATCTTCTGAAACACGTGCAGTCTGAAAATTGATGAAATTTCATCACTCCTATTATCAAGGCTAGAATTCAACTTTGTATCACTTCAATCATCCTTAAGTTACAGGTGATTCAAGGATGTTTACAACTCACACATTGATCTGGTTTTTTTTCCTTAGGCAAGTCATCTAGGCTTTTTTATTTGAACCCAGTTTAATTTTCTTCATCAAAGAAATTCAGACTTCTTTAATGTTTATAGATCAGAATATTTGATTGAAATTAACTTATTCACAGATGTTATTGTCCATATCTTGCATCCCAAACAACTTGCTATATCTCTAAATTTCATCAGACTGGTTCATTGAAGTGCAGAAGACTTTCTGAACTGTACTGAAATTTTACCGAGTCTTTTCTCAATCTTTGGTGACTGAATAAAGAACTTTCTTTAATTTTAAATGCTTTTTTAATTAAAAACACTCCAATAAAATAAATACATTTTGAGTCAAATCCTTTTCATATAGCAGAGCTATAGTTTTTCTATAGCATGTGCTTTTTTCTAAGTCTTTATTCTCTGTCAAGAAGACTCCTGAGAGTTTTGAAGATTCTGTATACTTGGCATATATGACAGAGGCTTGTTTACTAGTGTCCTAAAACAAAACTGTGAAACTACCTTGTGTAGTTCTCTTTACTATCCTTTACAACTTCTTGTTTTGTTAGCCTCAAGGATCAGCAAAATAGGACTGTTTTTCCAGAAAGCAGGAGGCAAATGGCCTTTTATCTTCTCTGCCTAGAAGTCATTGAAATTCATGTTGCTCCTGTCTTTCCGGAAACAATAGTAATTCAGCAGATTTCTGAAATAATAAAGTATGAGCCTTGTACAGTGTTATGAAAGTAATCATCTTAGGTGCATGAGTTAAAAATACTTTAAAAAGAATAGCTGAATTCAGCACTCTGACCCAGAAATTTACTCTTATACCTTTGTTCTGCTGCCTCCAGTTTCCTAAAGTGCAAGTCTCCAAGATATATGATAAATCAACAAACTACTATCTAGCTAAGTGGCTTCTTGTTGGAGGAATGCCAGCAGATGCAGGAGCCCATTAAATACCCCGTCCCTCAGGGCTGTGGCCAGAAATTCATCTGTCTTGACCTGATGCCGGTATCCAGCCTGGTTTGGGCCAGGGAGATGAGCACCATGGACAGGGGCTGCTCCCTGTCCAGCCAGAACACCTTTGGAAGAATTTGTTTGCAAAATAATCTTGATGGAATGATATGAAAGATCTAGACTTTTTGGAGCAGCTGATGATCAGAGCAGCATTGATCAGAGGTTATTCATGTGCACAGTGGCTATCCTAGTTCATCAGACTAGGTATTATACCAAAAATAATTTTCTGGATTTTATGGCAAACTGTTGTATGGCATTTTTTGAAAGTCCAGAGGAGAAGCACTGTCTGTAATATCCATTTCACTCTGGATAAGAAGTGAGGATCCTGACCATCATCACAGTAGTCTTCATGTTAAACGTGTGCAAGAAGTTGTTGATTTTTCTGCATACATCAGTAATACAGCATCAGGAAGTTGGTACCTCTCCTCACAAGAGGTGTACTCAGGAAAGATTTCACAGCTGGACTTTAGTGTACACTCACTTTTTGTTGCATAGTGTTTCTATGAGTAATTTCTTTGCCTATCTTGTGTGACTACCAGTGACAAACTTTAAGGGCAATTCTTAGCTAGCTGGCATAAGGGTGAATTACAGCCCAATGTCACACAAATCCTTTTGGCAAATGATATAACTTGAAAGGTGCCGTTAGGAACATTTCAGTTCCATTCCAGATCTTGTTTTTTCTTGTTTGGTGACTTAAAGGTAGAATGAGGTATTTATAGTTCATGCCTGGTAGATTACCCAGAAACAGATTGGCACAGACGAATTGGTTAGCTTGTCTCAAATTATCCCAGTTTTTGTAATTAATTGCATAAAATCAATGTTTAACACTTTTTACTGCTAATTCAATGTGCCTAACAAATATAGCTGCTGTGTGGCTTCTATATTGAATTTTAAAAAATTGAGATAACGAAAAATTAACATGAAGGATATCGGGCAGGCATTTGTTTTTAAAAAACAGCTAACTTCATTGCTTTATAACCAGGTGGACAAAGTCTGGTTTTAAGGAAGTGTATGAAACAGAGAGGAAATCCTTTCCATTTCCTTCACATACCCTTTATACGTAAAAAAGAGCAATGTGTATGGGACACTTGGCACATTTTCAGTAAACGGTTGTCTAGGTGTTTAGAGTTACATAATTCTGAAGACAAATTATTTTAAACATTCTACTTGAAGTGTTTTCCTCTAACTTTATTCAGATGACACTTTTGATATGTGCTCACCTTTCAAAACACAAATTCTTTTACATATATCTGCAGTATTTGTAAAGATGCCTCTGTTTTATCTATGTGTTCTTATCAATTTGTCAGGTCTTTAGCTTTGCTTTCAGACTCTTTGCAGGTCCTGCCAGACCTTTGTCCGGAAATGAGTACAGCCAAGATACATCTATATTTAGGGTGTAACAAAATATAGTCTGATTTTTTGTCATGCACATTGTTTTAATCTACTTTTTGCTGTTGACTTACTGGCAATGAGGGTTAATGTTTTTTAAGGTGTTTTTTCGTATGACACCTGTGAAATCTATAATTTTTTTTCCTCTCTAATACGTCTATTCAGCAATTTTGTTTTAAATCTCAACCCTTCTCTCTGGTATGAGCTCTGACACATTTTTCTGGATAGTATTTAATCTTCAGAATGTTTGTGGTTCTCTTTTAGCTACTAGGTCTCATTAGTGTTACATTTTTTCCACAGACTGGAGAATTCTCGGCTCGCTTCCTCTTGAAGTTGCCTGTCGATTTCAGCAATATTCCTACATACCTGCTTAAGGTAAAATAACTGTCTAAGTTGACAGTATTTGTGAGAGAGTATGAATTATTGCAATCTCCTTAGTAATTATTTAGACTTTCCTGCCTTCCTGCTCTCCAAGAGTTTGAAAGTTCACCATTTCTAAAATCTAATTGGATCATGTTTTGGGAAGGTGATGTTGGACACGCTGTTGTTTTGTGTGCTACTTTAGTGGCATCTTTTATATGAGTCTGTGGAATTTCATGCCATGTCTGTGAGTGCTGGAATTTTTAGTGAACAGTCTCAATTGTACCAGTAGTCTTGATAGTAGAAGCAGAAAAGCAAACTAAATATACCATTTCTTAACAGAGAATGAAAGCAAATTCTGGTTACTTGAACTGAAAGCTTCAGTGATTACATTACTTCATTGTTCACAATGCACAGAAATTTAACCAGATACTTTTGAAAGTAATACTATAGAGTATTTTTGCAAATTGAGATAAAAAAGCATTTATTTCTTTGCTAAGAGGAGAAATAAAAATGGAAAAAGCAATTTGTGACAAACTACCACCATGGAAGAATTTGAAATGAGTGTTTTTACAGAATGGGGGCAGTCTCTCTTTGAAGCAGCTACTGTGGAAGCCCATCATAAGGTCAATGTTACTCTATTTAGAGAATGCAGTGAGATCTGGTTTTTCTGTCTATCATGACTATCAGCATGAAGTGTCAGAACTTCCACTGCAGACAAGGTTTGAGCTAGTTGATGTTGCCAACACTCATCTTGCCTTTAAACCATGTGTCTGCCTTTTAAATATTTGGAAAGAGGAACAGCTACTTAATCTTTAAAAACTAATGTGTTGAGATGAAATTGTCGGTTTGGATTCCATTACCTCCTCTTCGTCCTATTGTTAGAACTGTCTTCAACTATTGTTAAATCACAATTGCAAGTGTGAGTCTTCAGTGTTTCACCACATAAGAAGCCTCAAGCTACAAACCATGAAAGTAAAGGCAGGCACAACTATAGTCTTGACTGAAATTTTTGGTTGCAGTTTGAGATTGGAACCCTACACTCTTTCCAGCTTCTGTAGATTTTCTGTTTGAGTAATGAGCTACTTCTTGAAAGCATGCAGATACTTTCAGTAGCAGCTGCTGTCTTCCGTTGGGCTTTTTCTTCTCACTTGATGGGAATGTTTCTGATCAGATATAAGAAGGTTGGCTAAGGCCTTTTCTGGAAGTTTGGTGTTAAGCAGGGCACAGCAATAGTTCACCTAGACTGCAAGCTAGCTGTGATTTGCTTCTGAAAGACTCTGGAAAAATGACTGAGAATGTATAGTGTGAACTGTGCTGTCTGCTCCTGCCAGAATTCCCAAGTGCTGTATTTCTCAGAATTAATTTTAAATGAGTCAAGAATTTCAGGACAAGTGCAGGAATATGTTGAATAGCTGCAGTTGCAGGGCTGTCTTGTACGTCTGTGTTCAGTTTCTGGGAAACCTTGCAGGTTGGAAGGTGGCGTATGACTGATGTACCTGTCATCATGTAGGAACACCGTGACAGAACCTGCAGTTGTTTCTGAAGAGTAACATTTTAATGCATGACAGCATACTCCTCCTTACTGTAATTCCCAATCATGTTCACTAAGCATCTCCTCTAAACAAGGTTCATATAGTGTGGATAAATCATTAGTGCTCCACAAGTCTCGTCCTGGAGCTTTGTTCATCCTGGGTACTGAGTGATTCGTTTGTCTGATGGAAAGCATGTGTTTATTTTGCATGCATATGTAGTGTGAGGTGAAGAGACACACAGAGCAGGTAGCAGAATGAAAGTTTCCCAGTCTGCCTTTATTTTGATATTTCAGAAGTCTTAATGTCTTACCTTTGGAGTTTTAAAATTAATGTGGTTTTTTATGTTATAGCCTGGATTTTTACAGCAGCGGATCCTTCTCGATGGGCAATGTACTGGTGAAATCTTTTGTTTTCTTGATCAGGCTTCTACAGTGCAAGCTGGCAAGTTAACTATCTGTAGTAGGACAGTGACATGTAGTCTGGCTGAGTAGCCACAGGAGAAGAAATATTGTTTTATTCCACAAGTATTTGTTGACAGTAGAAGAATGGCTTGATTTAGGTTCCAGCATGGGTTATGACAGAGTGTGCTTTGTAGCAGGCAGGATCTTATATACCCCTTGCTGCCTTCAACTTCCTGTATGTACCCTGAGCTAGATGAATGTCATCTCTTGTGACAGCAAAATAGACAACATGAGAGCAGGTAGAATCAGGACTACTCTGTTATGATTTAAATAATTGTACTCTGACCACTCTGAATTAGTAAAGGAGCTATTAAACAAAAAAGAGATTTTTTTTTTTAAGCTGTCCATGTCTTTTTTTTTTTTTTGGATGAGATTTTTGACATAAATAGACCTCTAATATATTGCAATAAAATAGTTTATTTCCATCATGGCTGCCAGTTATGCTGGTTTCAATGCTGCCTGCTGGGTTATGGTACATGATTGATAGAGCTTTTATTGATGCAGTGGAAATAATTGTTGATACATTGCCCTGAAAGGTGGAAGAGCAATCAGCAATTGAAGGCTGTTAGTGTATTAACAGCTTCATGTTTTACTGCAGAATTTAATGTGTATGAAATATGTTCTAGTCTGTAGCCAACCTTATAGTGTGCAGTAGCTTCTCTGTCATGATTTGGAAAGTTCAAACCTGTTGTGCTTTCTCTGACATTTTCTTTATGTTTAATTAAATACTACTTGCATTAAAATCTGGTGAAATATTAAAGACCATTATTTTTGCCTAACCAATCATTCCTAGTATCCCAGTGATTTCTAATGCTCTTTTGAAGTTTTTATGGATTTCAGTAGGTAATATAATATATATTATATATAAAAAATACTGCAAGTATGACAGTAAAACTTTGTATCATAAGGGAGTACTCAGGTTTCATGATGTAAGCTGTGAGATCAGTATGCAGTGTTACAAAATCTTTGGGGTTGTTGAGAATACACTCTGGAATCATAAGATGTTACTCTGTCAACTTCATACTGATTGTAGTGAGAGTACTTTACCTATAAAGAATAAAAGTTTGGAGGTGTAGCATATGTTGGATTGTTACAGACTGGAGAGGCAAGTTTGCCAGGTTATTTCAAAAGTATTTGTGGCACTAAATTTAAAATTGGGTTCAAGTGTGTGTACATTTAAAGTAAAATATATGAGTATACTTAAAAGACTGAGGATAGTTTAAGGAGCAGTGCCGAGTATACTGTTTCTTCCTTTGAATTCTAAAATTGTAGCAAAATGTGTTCAGTTGTTCTAGTAAAATTTCTTCAGATTTTATTTAGTTGGAAACATAATACCTGTTATAATGCCTGCAGCAGATAAATCTCTCTTCATAACTTCTCTTGCCATATTCCTTTACATTTGAAAGAAAAAGCATCATTGTGTATTTTCTATGCTAAATAGCTGTTCCAAAAGAAATGTTGGCTTACACTTAAAAGCACATTCATTATTTTTTCTTTTAGAAAGCTATACTTTAATGCAAAGGTTTTAATTGAATGTGGACCTTTGTATCCACTTTCAAATGGTTTTCTTATGCAAATTCATTTGATATAAGTGAAAATTTGTGTTGAAACAGCCGCAGAATCAAGCTGATGGCTCAAACTACTGCAAAGTTTCTTGTGATAAATCTTTCATTAAGGTTCTCTTATTTGAAAAGAATGAGACTTTGGCTCAAGAAAATCCTTGTATACTTTTCCTTTGCTTTTTCTTTGCAGTTGGATTTTTAATCAGCATGTTCGTTTTGAATTAAATTCTTTTTGTTGGTTGTAGTATTTTTCATTTTCTCCACAGTATTTTATAAAGGGAGGTATTCACCATATATACTCATTTTGAGAGTCAGACTCTAGTTTGCATTTTTGACTCTTTACAGGTACTGTGTATGCCACAGTAATAAAATAGGTAATGGGCTCAACATCTAAAATACCTCTTTCAAATTCTTATAGAATTTTTTAGGTTAGAAAAGACTTCTAAGATTATGAAGTCTGACTGTTAACCCACCACTGCCAAGTCCACTAATAACCCCATGCTCATCCCTAAATATCCCATCTACACATCAAATGAAGATTTGCAGAGGTAGTGACTCCACCACTTCTGTGGGCAGCCAGTTCCAGTGCCTGATCACTCTTTCTGTGAAGAAATTTTTCCTGATACCAAATCTAAACCTCCTCTAGTGCAGCTTGAGGCCATTTCCTCTTCTCCCATTACTGTTACCTGGGAAAAGAGGCTGACCCCCAGCTCATTACAACCTCCTTTCAGGTGTTTGTAGAGAGAGATAAAGGCCCTCCTTGAGCCTCAAATTGTCCAGCCTGAGCAACCACAGATGCCTTGTCCATCTTCACTGGCCTTGTGCTCCAGCTCCATTGCTCTTCTCTGGGTGGGTTCCAATGCCTCAATGTCCTTTTCGTAGTGACAGGCCCAGAACTGGACACAGCACCTGAGGTGTGGCCTCACCAGTGCTGAGTCCAAGGGCATGGTCACTGCCTGGCCACACTCTTGCTGATACAAGCCAGGATGCCATGGACCTTCTTGGCTGCCTAGGTGCATTCATTCTGTGTAGCTTTGTTTCTTTCTTGGTAGTTTTCCTCAAGTAGGGGCACATATGTAATCATAATGACAAATCATTAAAAACCTCCAACTCAGTAACTTAAAAATTGTACTTGTTTATGTGACTGTAGTATGCTTGCACAGAATCAGTGGATTTCAGAGTGTGTTGCCAGTGATGCTGTTGAAAACAAGACATTTAGGTGTTTCTCTTCTTATTTCCGTGGGGGTTTTCACTGTTTTGATTATGTAATATGTTCCCTATTACACCACCTTCTTGAATGTATCTTTAAGGTACTCGTTTCCTGTGTGTATGTACCTGCTTGTTGTGCTCCAGTGAATAGCTAATACTAGGACTGATTTAGCTATGATGCTGTGACCAGCAGCCTTCCAATAATTTGTCAGTATTGAAGTGTAAAGGAAACACTCAATGTAGACCTGTTTTTTTAGATGCTTTTTGTTTGGGCTTTTTTTTTTTTTTTTTTTTTTTTTTTTTTGTGATGACCATTGTATTTAGTGCTGATCTTTTGGAACTGAAATAAATAACAGACGTTGTCTAGACACATTGCCAGAGGCCAAACAGTTGTGTGTAACACTGTCAATGGAAGAGGTTTATCCTCAAGTTCAAATTGAAAGATAAGAACATATTTGTGTTTTTTTCCTTAGTCTGATTTCATCATTTGGATGTCTCTTAAAAGACTTCATTGCAACTTTTGTTTACAATGTAGACCAAATTCCAGGTACTGTGAAAAGACTGCAATACTTGTCTATGTTTGAGTAATTAACTGTAGTATAGAAAAAAACAAAAGTGTAATATATAGGGTCAAATGAGATTTTTTTTCCAGGCCAATTTCTTTTTCTGTTGTGCTTTAGCAGTTTGATTTCTTTGACAGCATTTTAGATTTGTGTTAAATTGCTGCAAATGCCAAAACACAAATGCACTTGTATAAAGTTCTAATGCTGTTTGAAAACCCTGAGCTAAATATTCTGAAAAAGAATAATATTTTATTTTGCTTTTAAGCTTCATTGATTTTGTTCATAACTGACTAACTAAAACCTGGTGTGTAGTGTGTTGTGGTCACAAAAGTGTCAAGAATGATGTGGAGCTCAGATCTGACTTGATCTTTTTGCACTAGACTGTTTTAGTCTGTGCCAGGCAGCTACCTCTCAAAAGAGTGTAGAATGGTATGCAGCATATTCTATTTGACTACCTTCCAAAACATATTTATGTTATATTGGATAGAATGATGGACCTGCATACTGTATGAAACTCCTCAGGTCTGTGGTGCTTGGTGTCATTTTACCTCTTTTACCAATAGCAAACCTGGAAGTTTATAAGATTTACAGATAATCCTGAAATAAAATGTAGTCCTCATAATTCACAATACTCTGACCATGCTTTACATAGAGATCTTTTAGGCTAATTTAGATTGATCTTAATATTATACTACTTTGTGACAAAGGCACAAAGTTAACTTCCTGAATTTCATTCCATAAAATATTCCTTATCTTGAGATGCATGCAAGCATTTGGAGCAAATAGTTTATATTTTAAAAGTAGATGACAGTGTGATATTCAGTGGATTGATTACTATACCAGCGTTAACTTAAACAGAATAATGGATCATTAAAGATTGTCTGGGCTTCTTCTGTTAATAAAGGCAAACTTTATAACATACAATTATAATGAGCCGCTGAGATTTTAGATTAGAAATGGGTCTCTGCAAGTTAGTACTGGCAGTATTTGAAACAGTAGCATTTGTAACAGCTGAAGACAGTAAATTGCACGATCTAAAGGCTGAGAAAATAAATGTAAGCTGTGTGTGCAGAAGACATTTATCAGTATAGATGTCATTGATGCTTGTCTCTTATAGAGTCTTTAATTTTAGCCTGGCCCAGTAATCTGCAGTTTATTTTTGCTGTCCATGTTTTCCATTGAAAATAACAACAAAGTACCAGTGAGCAAGTGCTCCTTTCGCTCGCTGTGTTGGCCATTGTCAGCGTGGCAGCCCAGTGCCAGAAGCAGGCAAACTCCAGCTACTGGACCTTGCATGTTGGCTGAGGCCAAAAATAACATGGGGAGGGAAAAAAAATGTCGTTGTGTCATGAAGTGTTTCTGGTATTTTTAAAAGTTGTGAAATCAGAAAACTAGATATTTTTTTGGTGCTGAAATATTTTAAGTGTCTAGTTTTTCATGATAGCTTAAAAAACATAAGATCTGTCAGCTGGAAATGTTTGGGGATTTTTTATTTTTTTTTATTTTTTTATTTTGTACGATACACTTGTCACTCTAGGTGTAAGTGGATAATATCTTTCATATTTCACTGTATTGTCTTTCTTGGCTGGTCATACTATTGTAATCATATCACTGACCCTAACAGGGTTTCTCAGAATAGGTCACCTCTTGTTTTGTCACAGAATCTACTGATTTCTGGTATTGGAGAGCTAAGAGTAAAGTGATAACTGCTTTAGTTCAGTGAAGCTGCAGAAATACTTACAGACACTGATTTAATTAGTCATCCTTTCATGATTTTGTTCTTAATATCTTCTGCCCACAAACAAAGGGAAGCAAAGCTGCATAAAAGTGTACTTCATGACAAAAATGTGTTACATTTGAATTCTCGGGAAAAAAATTCCCTTCATTCTCACTAAATGTATTAGTACAGCTTTTCCAGAACAAGATGAGTTGTTTGTAGCATCTAGTGACTAAAACCACATAAAATATGTTAGTGTCAGGAGCACCTTAAGCTCTGTATGCTGAAAGCCAAAAGCAATTTTTTAAAATCAGCGTTTTCTGTAATTTATTGGAAGATTTTGTTAATAAGATCTGTCAACTGGAACAGCTCATTCTGCACAGCTGATGATTTTTATAGGTTATGATCTTAATATGAATCATAGTCTCCAATCAACTGTATTTCTGATGACAGTTCTTTTATTTTTAAACATTTTATTTTTATAATGCAATAGTAAAAGAAAGAACCACCACATCTACTGATAAATCTTACAATATTCATCTCAATTTCTTTGAATTCCCCTCAAATTTGGTAGAACTACTAATTTGCTATTCAGAGGTGACTAGAGATAGGGGTATTTTCATTAATTTTCTTTTAAAAATTCAGAAAAATAAGTTTAAAAAAGCAGCTTTTGAAAGCCTTTTTGCATCTGGTGGGAAAGTTTATAGACATGTTATGTTGCGTGACTTGGTTCAGATTTACTGCCTTGTTAGGGCTTGTAATTTGTACTATTGCTTTACATTTGCATTTTACGTATTGCATAGGAAGAATGGAATTCAGTAGCCATAAAAATAATTGCAGTTATTACATAATGATGGTGCTTGTTTTATCTGTCATGGTCCGCCCATACTGTGTAGAACAAGCAATATACAGTGGTCTTCAAGTGGGAAGTGGATCTTGGAAATACATATTTTTAAAACTCTTGCATTTGTTCTACACTGCTGTTTCTTCTTGACGAAAAGAATATTGAGAAGTTGTTGAGCACAGAATTTGAAGGTAGCAAGTAATCTGTAAAACTCATGAACCAGCAAATCTGTATTTGCAAATACATAAGTGCATAAAGCACAATGATAGGGTTTTCTGAAGGATGTTTCTGTGCTGAGCCCACAGCCTCTTTCAGTACCCCTAGGACTGGGTTTGTTTCTAAGGCTTCAGATCGGGGCTTAAATCCTACAGCACCTCATATATTGACATTTTAATGTAAATTTTGTTTATAAAAGTGCCAGTTGCTGCTACAAGGACTGGGTTGGTTTACTGTTCTGGGGTTCTTTTGTTCTAGCTTTCAGTCTTGTAGACTATGTCTTCTTAAGAAAGAATAGTATTAACATGCATGTGCATCTGTATGGTGATTTCATATGATTCTTAGTCATGCTTGGTTTGAATGCTGTGATTTGCCTTGGTAACTTTTTTTTTTGTTAAATATACAAAAATCCTTTCATGACTGCAGTCTTAAAAGAAGGTTTCATTTGTTTGGGTTTTTTAAAATATATGTCTGTAAAATAATCATGTAGTGGCATGCTTAATACTACTCACTTTTACTTTGTTTCATGGGTTTAGAGGTTTAAGACAATAATAAAAAAATTAAAGCTTTAACATTGAAACAGTTACTCTCAGCAGTGAACATACTAAGGTTGACTGATCCATCGCTTTTATTTTTGTCTCGTTGATAGTGGCAATGTCGTTAATCATAATACCATAAAACATAAAGTAAAAACAAAAAAAAAATAGGATGTTCGGCTGTTTTTGTTCCATGATACACAAAAAAATGCACAGCGTTTTGTCTACCAATTGCTAGCTAATAATGTGCCATGTTCCTGTAAAGCTTTTAATTTCTATAGTGTCTTCTGTTTAAGAAGGTGGTTGCTTGTTTACAGAAGGTGTATGTAGGCATTTTCTGTTTTAGAAGGAGACTTCAGATGAGAAGGCTAATGGAAAATCTGCCTTGTCCAGCAGCATCTCAGTGTGACAGTGAGAGAACAGCAAGTAAAACTTAGACTTCTTGAATCTCTGGTGCTGTTTTAACAGTTCAGGTGTTCATGCTAGAACTTGTATGTCTTTCATGTGCTGGGACCTGTAATCTTTGCAAGCAGCTCATCCATGGGAGAGAAGGGGCAGTGGGGAGGAGCGTTAGTTTGGCCTCATTGGGTGCAATTAGGTGCACTCCTTAGGCCTTAGCAGGTTACCAGTGCATTAAAATTTGGGAAAAAAATATGTCCATGAATTAAATGTCGGTTTTAAATTGCGTAATGAACTGTCTGTCTGCACATATAACACTTTAGTATACCCATATAATACCATAGGAAGTCCTTCTGGTGAAGGAAAATAGGGAGATAGAGTTAAACTGATAATGCTGTTCCATCTCTTGCCATATTTTGTCATTTTAATGACTTGCTTTTGTAGCTGTCTTAAGTAATACACTACTGAAATATATATGCTTTTAATATATTGGAATGTGTCTATATAATTGGAGATATCAGATATTCTCTGGTTTAGAAAAATGTTAGACAGATATGACTGATGTCTTGACTAAAACTGATGACTGACTGATGGTATGTAAATAATCAGTGATTCATTTGCAAAACCCTTAGGACAATGTGTTGGTTAACAAAGAATAAACATGCTCATTCCAAATTATTATTCTCATTGTTTAGCATTTATAATGTGTGTCCTAGATAAAATCATTAATTCTATCTCATTTCACCTAGACTCATTACTTTTTCTAAGTAATAAATCTTATTTAATTTTCATTTTACTATTGTTAAGTGATTAGATAAGTTCTTGAAATATAGGTCAAGTTGTACCCACGTTCCTATTTTGACATACATGTAGGTATTGTTGCTTTTTCTCCCTACATAGATTAGATGAAATTAGTAACTGATAATCTTGCAAGTTCTAATTTAATATATTGTTCACAGGAGTTGTGACACATGATAAAAAACATCTGTGTTTCAGACAGGACTTGAAACATGATCTAGGTATATGCAAATTCAGAGTGGAATTCTGAGCTGTGAGTAGAGGGCTTGTCCAAGGCTTTAACCAGAGCAGTGATCTTCCTCTCCCCTCTCTTCCTTTAACCTTTACAACTCATCACAGTTAAAATTAGCAGACATTTAAGTTTGGTTCATTTTGACACACTTTTCTTCAAGGAAAAGCAAGCCATACCTGTCAGCAGAAGGAGTTGTGTGACTTCAGAGTTGCTGGAGATTTTTCTCCAAGGCCATTGTTCACTATTATGGGTTGTTACTGTTGTGCCACTATAACATTCTTTAGTATTCTTGAGTGTCTTAAGGTGATTTTGGGTACCTCTTCACATTTGGACAATAACTGTATCTCTGAAGATACTGAGAACTTCAATTATACCTTCTTTCTAAAGTTCACAGAATTGAGCTGTGTTCTGCATGAAAGAAAAGCCCTGCAACTGTTTCACTTAATAAAAAAAAATATTGAAAAGCAAATAAATGGCAGAACAGAGACCAAAGTTGATGCAGTCTGACTTGCAGTCTGTATGAGAAATATTGAAACTAAAATACAATTTTAATTTTATATTTTTAAGACTGTGTTTAGTCTTTGTTTACAAATGGAACACTTAGCTTTCTAGGTAGAATGTAGTTCTTTGTGTATCCATTTCATTTTATGCATATCATTTATTTTGACAATGTCAATAAAAGGCTGTTAAAATGGCAGTAATTTCTGAGCCTTTTTTTGTATAATTAACATTGACTGCACTACAGCTAGTGAACAGAAGAGCAGTTTCTCTTGTGTTAATATTCTTTTTTACATGGCAACTCAAACTCTCTTTTCAAGTTTTGGGGTTTTTTTAATGTAAAATCAGAAATTGTTGAAACTTTATTTCAAGATGTTTAAATTATAGATGGATATTACTTGTTTGGTGGAAATAGAAGACTGAGGTGTTAATAATACAGTGCTTTAGGACTGAGTGCTTTATGAGCTCCTAAAACAAAAGAAATGTTGGAATGAAATTACCAGAGAGATTCTCTTGATGCAATAGCAAATGTTTCATAAGAAGCTGTGAAACTGAATTTGCAATAAACAAGACTGGCGTTTACGACTGTGTTCTTGCAGCATCAGTTTTACTGTATGGCAGCAACTTAATAGCAAAAATATTCTCTTGGTTTCTTTTTTGTTGTTGTTTACCACATGTTGCCAATTCCTTCTTGAAAAGATGTGTGATCAAACTGCAGGCCCGTTTACAGGCCTTCAGGCAATGATGGTATCACATTTAGGAGACTATACCTATTAAAGCAACTTGGAGGCATATATTATTTCTCTGACTCATGTGAGGCAGCATTGCAGTATGCAGAATTACTTTCCCTTGGCTTCTTTATCTATGGATTTTGTGAATATAACTGAATAAACTTATTCCTCCTGGAAAAATGGTGTAGAAAGTTATATGCCACTGATACAGAAATGTTATCACTGTTACAAGAAGGTGAATAACTGTGTATGAATAAGAATTATGTTAATACAGTCCTTCAAGACTAAATATAAAAGAAGATACAGCACAAAGAGATAATTTAATAGACAAGAACTGAGAGTCATTCAAAGCCAATTAAGAAGCAGAGATCCTATAAGATGGAAAAAATTGCAGTCTCATAGGCTTGGAAGGACACATTCCCAGGAAACTTGGAAAATTGTAATAGTGATCTGTATAAGTGGGATTTGAAAAAAGAAATATAATTAATTTTGCAATGCTCTTCATCATGACAGAAAGTGAGTGTGCTTAGCAGGACACCTCTTCTAGAGCAGTTTTTTTGGCACATACAGATGTAGGTTTTAAGTAAAATCACCATGTTTGTGAGCAGTAGAAATAGTAAAGCTTCATTTAATGCAGGTTTAATCCCTCATCTTCTTGAATCTCTGCACTATGCTGTTACTGTTCTCCCATGTGTCCTATGTAGGATTTTTTCAAGTGAAAAGATGAGAAGTGTTTTCACTGTTTGGCCCTCCTTTTGCTGCCTTTCATAGCAAACTGAATTGATCTGTGGCAGTATTTGGTAGAATAACCAGTTGTGTCTCTCCTCTACCTGACTGCTGTTCTTCATAAGAGCTTTTATGAACTTAATTATCTTTTGAGACTAAAAACAGGTCAGGGAAAGGAGCGAAGAGAGTGGGGAGGCATCTGAAAATAGTGGTTACATATGCACTGAATCTGAAACTAAATTAAAAGGAAGAAAAATTATTACAGTATGTCTACACTAGAATGAAAAACTTGATGATATTCAAAATTCTTTCATCATCTAAAAAGTTTGAGAACAACTTGGCTCAAGTGGGATGAATGCACAAGTAGAATATTTACACTTGCTTAGCACCCAGGCATTCAGTTAAATTTGTTTGTAAACTCCTTCCTGCAGTTTAATAATCTATCAGTGTAATTTAAATCAATTTGGGAATGGCCATCTAAGAGATTATACAGTTTAAATCTTTAGTCAAATGATCCATTTGGGAACATTTGTGGTAGATCATGGTGCAGCTGATTTTCTTCTTCACCAAGTCGATCATCATTGTTACTGTGAAGGAAAACTCTCCTTTAATGTAAACTAAAAGAATCAATAATAAGTTTTCAGTATGAAGACTATTAATTGCTCATTGACTATGCAAAAGCTATTTTGGAATTGGACAGAAAAAACAAGATTCTGAATTTGTAGAGAAAGATTAATAATCTCTGCATTACCATATTAAGGCAATTTCAGAACATACTTTCAATTAAGATATTTACAGCTGTACAAAACATTGGTGTTTTTTGAATCACAGAGAAAGACTGGAAACAAGTCTTATCTCTTTATCTTTGTGTTCTAATTTTGTATTCTTTGAAAAATACAATGAAAAAGATTCTTCTTAAGATTACTATTTTGGAAGCTTACTGCATGTAAACTTTTGAAAACACTATTTTGAAACTTTTATGGTATCGTCTCCAGATATTTATTTGTTTCTCTTGTGCATAAGGATATTCAGATCTTTGTAAAACTATTACACAGAAAACAAAGTATTTGCAAATGCTCGCTTTATCACTTCATGTAATTTATTAGTTCAGGACTGTTTCTTTTTTTTTTTTTTTTTTTTTTTTAATGCAGCCATTAATTGCAATCCAGCTTCTAACACACTGAAAGCTAGGCAGATATGGAGCCAAGCATGTATTAATGCTGATTGAGAAGGGAATATTCAAAAATTGACAAAAATACCTTGACAGTGTCCTGTTAAGTAACCATCCACAAATGTATTAATTCCATTATTTTAATGGACTCCTTTCTTGATTAATCAATGGCCTTATTCTCTTAAGCATATCTGTCAGGACATGTCTTCCTAACAAATCTGTTCAGCCTGGAGCATGTAAAGCATCATCCTCATCTTCAAACTGTGTTAAGTCAAGAAAGCAAGAAAGTGTTGTGGTAATGTGGGCATTGCTTGTCCAAGAACATTAAGAACCTTGGTCAGGATCTTTTTAACCATAAAAGGATGTCTGTTATGCTTTCTTGTTTGGTATAAGCTGGAAGGGAGTGAAAAAAAATACAGAAGGAATTTTTATTGCAGAGAAGTATTTCCCTCCAAATAGCACATGAAGGAATACTGTGTCTGGAAAAAAAAATTTTGTTGGCAGGGGAAGAAGTAGTCTGATAAATGTTGCTGATAAATGTGTTAGCTTTAAATGACTGTTGGATTTAAAACTCAAAGTTTTATACCATCAGAAACATAAAAAGTTAATTTTTAGACAACTACTTGTTTTTCTTCTATTTGTCTAAATCCTTTTCTGGATACTAGGCCTGATTTGTTTTATCTTTTTTCCCACCATAGTTAGAGACTAATCAATTGCATTTGTTTAGAAGCTTGCCTGTAAAATGAAGAAAAAGTGAAAGAACTTGATGATGTGTGTATTCCAGGAATTTGCACATGAAGATAAGAGTTTTTCAGTGCAGTTCTGACCTGGTTGTGTACAAACATAATTGTTAGCAAAATGTTTATTTATTGTTTTTCAATATGTTTTATGTTTCTTTTGAGAATGATGACAAATTACTGGGAGTTGATGTCTATGGTGGGAAAATGATACATTTTATTTTAAAAATCATAGAATAAGTTCAAAAGTGAATAGGCACTATTTTTCAATTTGCATTTCATTTTTAACAGTATATTTTCAAGTGTAGCAGTAATACCAGAATTCTCAAACTCACCTTTAAGTAGCCACAACTTTTGAGCACAAAAAGAGGACAAATACATATTTTGATATATTATGAAATATATTTAAAGCCTCAAAGTGAGCATCAGTGTCTTCTCTTTCTTGTGTCACTGTGAGGTTATCAACGTGAAGGACCAGGAAGAACAATTTTAATATTTTTTGTTTCCACTGATGTTCTTAAAGAGATTCCTTTTGATGCTGAGAGGGCAAGTCACATAATTTCCTGAGTTTTTGTATATAGAACAAGGGGCAAATATTTAAAACTTATTAGTGGCATATAGTTCCAAATTGGTACTTACTGCAGTCTTAAATTTCTTTCTACAACAAATTTTTGTTCCATAGCTATTCAGTGGTTTGGAAGCATTTACATGCTGAAAAGCAGATAGACAACTTTTCAATAAATGAACTTATGCTTAATGTGTGCTGGTATTTTCAGAGCAGTACAAGGATTAATTTTTTTCTTGTTTTTTTTTTTTTTATTACTTCTGTAAATAACTAGAGCAATAAGAGTAGTCTTTACTTTTTCTATTGTCTTCTTCCTGCAGTGTATAGAAAGCTAGATAAGGTGCAAATAGGAGATGTAAAACATAGATTTTGATCAATAAAGCCTATTATTGATCAAAGCCTATAAGCAATATATTTGTAGATAATTACACAGTATGGAATGCAAATTGCCATATTACCTTTTGGAAGGATGGTGTGGCTTTGCTAAATCTAGATTCTTAGTTTTTCTTACACAAATACTGAAAACAATAGTACAGTTACACAGAATAACTGATTATTCACTAATGAGAAAAAGTCACTTGCATTTGGAAGCAAATCACTGACATACCCAACTGGCATAGAAAAGAGTTGATTTCCAGCTTTAAACCAGAGTTTTGGCTATAGTGAAAAGCAGGTGTATACGTCATGGTTGGTGGGTTTTCTTCCCTGTTTTTCAAAGAAATTTTCATTATATTTCATGTTATGGGAAAGGACTAGCTGGTAGTTTCACTTCCCTGTGTTTGTGTTAGAAAAAAAGCAGAGCTTTATGATGCTGGAAAGTGATCAAGGCAAGAAGTGTTATGTCTCCTGTTATGAAACTAGTTGCATGCAATTTTTTAAAAACAAATATTTCGGATACCTTTATAGAAAGGCTGGTCTAATTGGCCCAATTGGAGCAGTTCGGGCCAGTCAAGAGACGACTGTGTTTTTTATTCCATGAGGTGGACTCTGCCCTCATTGAAGTCAACAGGATCATGATCACAGAACTATATTCATAAACACAGATTTTCAAACCATCTGAAATGTAAAGGATAATTATATGGCATTATATATAAAGGCCTCTTTGTGTTATGTGCTTGTTCTGTGTTTCTGAGGGATAAATATATACAAGAATTGTAGGTGTGTCAAAGCAGCAAAACTGGTTCAGACAGGTAAAAGCATTTGAAGTGGTGTCTTTTGCACCATTAATAGTTTTGAGTTTGTCTCAGTATTTCTGCATCAATATTATGAATCCTGGTTTTAGATGTTTATTATTCCTATAAAAGTATCAGGCTGAAATTTGGCTCATCAAATGAATTACTCTTTCATTCTTTTTCTATTAAAAGAATTTTATGTTGCCAGTGATATTTGTCTGATACTGGAAATGCTTCTGCAACTTGAATTGTTTTCCTTCTTCACAAGGCAGTTGGTGGCAGTTAAAGGAATTGAGATTAATAAATTTCCTTTCTGCAGCATTAATGGAGGACTTTGTAGTCAGAATCAAATGTTTTGAAATACTCACTTAAGCCCTGTAACATCACTGATAAGATGTATTAATCTCCACATTTTTAAATGTGGAAACTGGTATATGAACTTCTGCTAGAGTAAGGTAGTGACAGACTAAAAATAGATATCAGTAGTTGTGATTTTTAAGCCATGGAGTATCAAATACAATAATTACTTCATCTGCTAATTTAGCTGTGGCTGTCAACCTAAATTTAATATGGTATTTATTAATAGGTGAGTACAAGCTATTCTGCGTGCTAACCTTTGTCCATTTGAGTATTTGTTTATCATGGTTGAACTTTATGCAATTTAAGGAGCTGTCATTCAGTACATGTTTTTAATTCTTCAAATAATGTCCTTTGATACAGCAGCGTTGGAGGTAGAGAGGAAATGAGCAATTTTATTAATTTCAAACAAGCTGAAATAGTTTTTAATTACTGTTTTAAACATTTTTTTGCTTTAGTCATAGGTTATCTTTTAAGTACTGTTTTAGTCCTTTCTAAGTAATAGTTTCAATTGCTACTGTTAGCTTAAAGTGCATGTATGTATAAATTCAAGACAGAGATATTTTGAATGATAAGTACCTTCCAAATGCTTTTGTGCTGCTTTATTTAAATTATTTAATGTCAGTTCAATATGTCAAATGAAGTAGAAGACAGTGGAAATTATATTCAAGTCTATCCACGTGAGCAGTGGCATCAAATTAATTTAGCATGAAGTAAGCTTTCAGTGGTGAGACTTAGGTGTCATTCTCTTCCTGCTGACATTGACATGTGAGCGTTCAGATCTTTAGGTGTAAATGACAGCTCAAGCTGTTGTGGTGTCAGGTTGATGAAACCAAAATTGAGTTCAGGAATGGCCTTATGCCTCCTCTGGTTATCCTATGAAAAATCCAGCGCTTTATCAAAGAAACTCATTTATGAAATTTTATTATGATACAACTATTCATTACACAACCATTGCTATTCCCAATGCTGAGGTGGCTGTTAATAGAGTCAGGATTGCTGATGGCTTCAGCATAGGTTCAGACAAGAATGTAGAACCTGGCATTGTCATCTCTGTATTAGCCAAGTTTTCTCAACACAGAGCTCTGTGTTGAGAATCTCTGAGAATCAGCTCCAGAGGTCTGATTGATTAGTGCCACAGTATTTCATGCTCTTCTGAAGAAAGTGGCTTTCATCTTTTTTTTTTTTTTTTTGCATACTCTGAACTCTGCTGGAGCCTGCTAGGCCCCCAGTATGTCAATGGGAGCAAAACACTCCTTATATGGATTTTTTTAATTACTAAGGTTTGTTTATTTAATCAAGTGAAAAGCATAATAAATAAGGTGTGTTGACTTTGAGAGGCAGTATTGGAAGGTATTTTAATCATACCTGGAGTATTCTTTGCAAAGTCCTTGGAATTTCTATGTGCCTGTAGAAGATATATGTTACCTAAGACCTGTTTATTTTCTGATTATAGTCTCAGTGCTGTCTTTCAGACAGAATAACGCTGTAGGTCCCAAAGCAGATCAGTCTTAGCATGCCTAATTTACTGTTGGTAGTAGTGTCAGAAGTTTGTTACCTTTCTTTTTGAGCTTTTATAATTAATGAAGGTGACTTAGTATCAGAGCTGGGTACCCTCAGACTGCATTTCATTACTTTTTCAGGTGCTGAAATGGGGAAGATACTTAACTTCCCTTGTGTAAATAAAAGACTAAAGTTAGGTCTTGATAAAATATGAACAGAGACAGAAGTTTTTCACCAGTTCAAAATACATACAGTGACATGATTTATATTACAAATGAAATTGAAGATCAGTATTTACTTTATTTGCGATATCCACTAATGAGGATTTTCTCAAAGTTGGCAAATATCACTAAGCTTCTTTGTCAGAATAATACTGCACATCATTTGTGGTGAGGACTAGAGTATCCTAAGTTTATTTAATTAAAATTAGCTTTAACTGGGAATTAATGCAAAGATATATATTCACCAACTGCCTGAGGCTCAAAAAAAGATAGTCTGTTGAGCAGACACCAGGTAACTACAACATTGCTTGAGGTTGCTCTGGTTACTGCAGCTAGGTTTGTGCCAGTACTTGTTTAAAGCTCAAGATTTTGATTCCATTACCTAAGGTCCCTGCAGAATTGCAGCCAAGAAAAAGGATCTCCTATTGGACTTGGCATTAACAATAATTTCACTATGTTAGATTAAAGAACAGTATTTAAGTCTCACTGGGAATGTTCATATTCTGCTAAGAATAAGCCTTTTTTAAACTGACGTGGTTGAACACAGCACTACAGAATATGTGAAAAATAGTTGATATATTGAAATGTTGAATGATTTTTGTGGAGTCAGTGCATTATGTGACTTGTCATGACAGTTGAATTGTGGTTTCATTCTTTGTTCTGGATAATGCATTTTCCCATTGAAAATATGATAGAAGAAGAATGGCATCACTTCATATTTCATACGAAATTGGTGGAAAAATCATAACTATAACTAGAAAGGCACTTCTGTACCATGAAGACTCAGCAGAATAGTGCCTCTTATTTTGCCTATTTCAAAATCTAGTCTGATTCAGTATCTTTCATCTTCAAAGGAAACACATGTTTCTATGTTTTTGGCAAATAGTCCACCAGCAGTTTGTATATAATTAAGTTGCCTGGTCAAAAAGTGTGAGGCTTTAGAGAAAGGTCTCTTCATGTAAGTATAGTGAGACAAAGTGTTTCTGAGATTAGAAACACTTTGAATTATGTTAATCATGTTAGTGAACAGTGCACCAAAGCGTTTTATTTGAACTGAGACAAGGGGACAGTTGTTGACTCTGAGATATTTTATAAGGTATAGCACCTTTGCTACAGTCTGGTAGTGAGTGGCTCTTCACCAATGTAAGTAGGCAGGAAATAAAGTTTTCAATAGTGTTACCTTAGTTTTCTTTGAGAAGCAGTAAGATAAGGCCTCATCTGCTTTATTCAAGGAGTACATCATAGACTGATGAGCGTCAGAAGTGTCTATGCCCCCTCTGCATTTTTCTTTCACCTAATAGATATCCAGTTTTTCTGTTTTCAAAGTTAATTTAAATCAAGATTTAATGTAAATTATTATATTCCTCACACGAGGAGTTTTTATAGAACTTTTTTTGAACTTTTATAGCTCATACTTACCCCCTGTTCTGTTTTTTCACCTCCCTGTTAATCAAGGCAATCAACATTTTGTCTTAAACTGTTTTCTGAGAAAATGAATGGATGACTTTTTCTGAGGAGCTGTATAAACAATGGTAATTTCACCATCCATCTTGAGCCTCCACTTTCCAGGTTTATTGAACCTTAAGTCCAGCATATAATGGACTTTCTGCAAATACCCATCATAGTCTATCCACATCTTACATCTACCTACCTGTACAACAACAGCAATTTCCACTTCTCCTTTTCAAGAATGACTTTTCAATTGGAAATTATAAACTCTAGAAGGAATGAAGAACTCCTGATATCCTTTGAACACATTTCCATGAAGGCATTCTTTATACATTTTTATGTCAAGGGTTTCCCTACCATATTTCAGATAAACCAAGGTGTTCATTTAGCTCTAGTTTTAGCTCAATTTCCTGAGGAAATGTGGCATCAGTGTCAGAGTGTATCTGTTCTATTCTCCCCATTTTTTGAATAACTGTACCTCACATTCCAGTGTGCTCCACAGTGAAACTGGCTACGGCACAGAATGCCCTTCAGTTAGTTCCTTTTCTTGTTCTAAGGTAATTTGTTGTGAGAGCTATAAAAAAATGAGTCAATTACAATACAAAGCAAACAAACATTAGGAAAAAACCTGGGTTGTTTAATTTTGTCTCTGGACTTTCCTGGTATCTTTATACATCTGCCTTCCAGATAGTAAAGTCTTATGAAAGGGACTGCTCTTCTTTTAACAATAGAGCATCAAACATGTGGTTGCCACAAAACCAGTTATTATAGTGCAACTAATAATTATAGTAATCTTGTGAAGATTAAAGTTTTAATGTAAAGCATCTTCAATTTCATAGATACAAAAATACCTGCAGAGAGTATTTCTTAATGTGGGAACACTCTATGCTTGATTAATGCAGTGGGGTTTAAGCTCCTCTCAGAATGAAGAAAATAAAAGTTTTGGGGGAAGAAAAGAGAAATCTGTAGGTGTTTACTAATCCTAGTGGAAAAGGATATATTTTCTATATTTATTAAATGCAAACAAATAGCCACTTGTCATAAGCACATCTGTTTGTAACAGAGAGCCTTAAGACAAACTAGTGTCAAGTAAGTGCAGTTGTTCTGAGGGAAAACCAAGATGGATGTGTTTAAGAGGCCAGTTTGTATTTCAGGCTGAAGGAGCTCAAGCAGATGAAGCATCTGTTTTTGTATGCCACAGAAATAAAATAAAGAAATGTATTTTAAAAAGCAGCGCCCAAACCAAACAAAAACTTTTAAGAAGCCTTTCAGCTAGTTAAGGATATTGAGGAATTGAATATGGAGGAAGACAAAAGGGAATGGCACAATTTTTTAGGGAGGAGAAGGAAAACATTGAAAGTTTCTTTTCATGTGTGTATAAATATTGCCATTGATAACATTGGGAGAGTGCTAAAGCCCAGATGCAAAGCACTTTCAGAAGCAGACCTGCTTGGCAATCTGTGAAGGCTGTGGAAGTTTTCATCTTGATTGTCACAAGACTGTAGGGGCTAAAAAGCCTGTGTGGAGCCAGAGCAACAGTTATTTCCAAAAAATATTAACAATTTCTCTTTAATACTACTCAAGGAGTCTGGGGACCAATCAAAAGAAATGAAGGCATGGTCTAGACAGAGCTTTCTGGAGATTGCTGTGGGACCAAGTATAAATCAAAGCAGTAGCTTTTGTTGCAGATCAAACAGTTAATAATGCTGCATGGAGAGGGAGAGGTCTTGAGCTTCACAGTTAAGGGGAAGTTTGTGTTCATGATGTGAGTAACTGTCTGGGCTGAAAGGTCAGAACTTGACAAGACTGTAGTGTGAATCCCAAATGAAGCAGCAAAAGAGTGAGAGAATGGAAGGATCTGCACTTCTGTTTCATTTGAGCTAATTACTGCAGTGCCCATCTGGTAACTAGAGCATAACTTCTATGAAAAGAACCTGTATTCCTACATATGGGTGGGTGCACCTGTGTGTGCCATGGCTATGTCTCAAGAGTTTTAGCGTTGCAATGATAGCATTGTGCAAAGGAATGTGAACATAAATAAATTATATCTTCTCTTAAAATGCTGTCTTGTAACATACTCAGCTGTAGGACACTTTACCATGGGCTGCAGTCAGTTTTATTTCTTGAATTGTTTGAAACCAGTAGAAGCAAAATGCTATAAACGTTATTGTAGCAAACAGATATACATTTGAAAGAAGTACCCAGCAGAACTAAAAATGAGGGTCATTTCATTTCATTACCCAGTGTAACTCTGTGAAGCTTTATTTAGATTGTAGAATGAAACTGGTGTGAGTTGAGGTTGTATTTCTGAACAGGCTGATTTGCTTTCCTGGATTTACTGTTTTCAGTGATGCCAAGATTACAGTGACATTTATTGTGTTTAAAGCATAGGTAAGTATTGAATGTAACCATAAGTTAAGAACAGTTTTTGAAGTAAATAATGAAATTTTTTGTCCTTGCTTTTACAAATAAAAATGAAAATGAAATTGATTTATTTGAAGAAATCAAGTCTATTAAAATTTTCACTTAAACATGAGTTGTTATATTGCTAATGAACTGCACACAACAGAAACATACGGCTATATCTTCACTAGCAGAATTTTTAGATTCATCCCATGGCTACTTAGGATGCATGAGTGGGAAGTTAATATAAAAGAAGGTCCATTCTTTGCATAGCTATAAAACTGAGGTTGTGTTGAATTTCAGTATTGATGACTAGCAATTCTTTTTATTGTGAGGACCAAAAAGTATTTTCATGCTCCATGGATAGCTCCTAATTAATTTTGTTTGTTGAAATACACAGTGTATTCCTGTTACTACACTCACAGTTCTAAGTCTTGATGTTCCCTAAATTCTCAAGACCTTCCATTAGAACTGATTCTGTGTTGAACTGATTCTGTACAGATGTCTGTATCTAGAGCTAGATTCCCTATATGATGTTGTTTGACTGTATGCTATTTCAGTTATGACTCTAACAGAAGACTCTGACTTGTACACCTTAAAAGGAACATGCTGCAACCAGTTAGTGGTTTTGTTTAATGTATTCAGTCTTAATTAGAGCAGACTTGTGGATTTTTCTCTGATGGCTAAAACTTAAACTGTATTTATGGTTAAAGCAGTGTTTCTCAACATGTTTATTTGAAGCTAGAGGTGATATCTTCAAGTAGTTTCCTATGTTCCATAGTATATTTTCCTATTCCCAAGGATGTGAAAATTGTTGTATTGGGTAGTTGTGAGGGTTGGGGCAGAATGTGTAAGTAAATGGTTTTCTTCTGTGCCTTTTGAAAGGTGCTGCATACAAAGTGGAAATGGTGGGCCAACATCTCATCTGTTCTTAATATTCAGAAAATAACAAGAAAGGATAAGCTTCTAGCATTATGTCTGAACCCTAGAAATAAAAGATGAGCCACTTCATTTCTAGATAAATGCTGTAATGAAAAAAACAAGGAATCTTGCATGTGAGATATCAAGATGATAGAATGTTACATAGATTTGCAAAAATCAGGTTGCTGAGAGTGGTAAGATTCAGTATAAAAATGGAGCTGAATTTGGCAATTTCAGAGTTTCCAGAATGCATGTGACTTGAATCTTCCTTCTCCCTTGATCCTCAAAATGCTGTTGACTGCAATTTTGTCACTGATAAGACACAACTGTTTTCTAAGTGGCTTCTTAGTAGTAAAGACTCAATGGTTTCAGACTTAAAGTTTGATAATATACATAGGAATTTAAGTATTACTGTTTACATCTTATGTTTAATCTGTTCTATTTTACAATGACATCTTAAGTATTAACTTCTCTATCTTTTAGCTGGCACTTACTTTGATTTCCACATACTATTTTAAAAGAATGTCCAGTTCTGCACTTTTCCTAAGCTTTTAAAAAAGTGCTTAATATTGTCTATAAAAAGTATCATAGTGAGCCCCACTAGAGGTGTACATGCAAGACAGCTAAAGGACTATATTATTTTGAAATTGTTTCCTGAAGTTCATGAAGAAGGGGAAAGTAGAGGAGTTACCATTGTCTGTGTGTCCCCATGAACTCTTAACTGTTCATAACTGCAAGGTGGAGCCAAATCAATCATCCAGCAAATCTCATCAGTTGTGAAACCTGAACATCAAATCTGCATTATTTCAGAAAACTTCTGAAAATAATGTAATATTTAATTTACTGCTTCAAAGAAAAAGAAAATTTATAAGTAAATCAATCAAATGCTCTCTTCTGTACAACAGGGTAAGAAGCTTCCAGTTGGAGCTTTTGTTTGTGATCCAACTTTTGCTTGTATGTAGTCAATGTACAACTCAATTTTATGGTCAGAAAGCTGTATATCAGACCTAAAGAGAGGATATTCCTCTCTGTTTATTTGTGCATGCTGAGATGCTGTGCTGAAGCAGTTGAGCTTATGAAGGTGATTTTGAGCCTTATGACAGTATTAAAAGTTGCATTTACAGAAAATTATTCTCTGAACTTTAGAACAGGTGATATGAGAGAAAGTGTCAGGAAAGACTTAAAAATTTAAGGGTTGTATCAATATTAGTAGCCTTTGAACTCTTAATATTTTTTATTGAAATACAGCTCCAGACACCATAAAAGAGCTTAACTATACTTCTCCAAAGTTTTCATCCTAACTTGGTGATGGATGCACTGATGGAAGATAGAAAAGATGTGGTGATCTTTTCTGAGTCAGTAATCAGGGAAATGTCAGTGATGGAGTCAGTCTTCCATCTGGAAATACATGATATATTGTTCTAGCAACTACCTCTTTAGTTCAGTGGGACCACATTTGAGCTGGGCACCCCATGTTTCAGGCTCTGTCTTGGGCAGGGTAAACAGCACCTGATGATTCAGCCTTCACCTGAGCTGTGTGCCCAAGTACAGGAGTTACTGTCTACACTGGAAGCTCCAAAGACCTCACTTGACACAGCATGTCACCAAGTGTCACTTTTTTATTATATCTAGAAGGAGTCTACTCCTGTGAGTTTTTCTCACATTATGTGCCTGATTTACATTGCAGTACAGATGTGAACTCTGAAATACCAATGTCACAACCATTTTTTTCAAATACAGCTTTTATCCCTCATTTCAGTGTCCTGCTTCTCACCTGTATCAGGGTCCACCTTCACAGAAACACAATAGAAAAGCTGTGTTTCTCTTCTTGCTGCAAGGATTTTATTTTTATTAGAGTTACTACTCTTTGTGACATCTGTATACATTTACTCTTGTGTGCAGACCAAGTATGTTGTTTGTTGGAAAGCTGAATGTTTGTAAATAGGGCTCAAGGGGGCAGGATGCTCTGACTTCCATGTTCTTTGTCCAAAGCAGAGAATGCCCCACACAGACACATGCTATTTTTAAGATCCATTTGATATAAATGGAATAATGAGACAAGGGGATAATAGAATTCTTTGGAAAAGAAATAAAAATATTGTACTCTTGAAATGGGAATGCACAATAACAGCTTGTGAAACTAGGGGATAATAAAATTCTCTGGAAAAGAAATACAAATATATCCTTGAGATGGGAATGCAGAGCAGCAGTTTGTGAATCAAAGGTCCTGTGAACTTTAATAAGTAACATTCCTGTTATTTTCAGGAAACAGCAATTGACAAAACAACTCATAGCAGTTAATAGTTTTGACACTTTCTTTTAAAATAAAATGTTTTATATTTTTAAATCAGGTCAGCAGCGCTAAGCTGCAGTGGTGAAAGAACACTGAACAAGTTTAACTTTGCTTGTTTTTACCTTACACTTTGATTATTCACTTTTTCATCTGTGAAATCATGTTGGTACTTCCTGGTTCACTGAAGACGTGGCTCAGGATATGGCTTTACTCCGGTGTTCTTGTTGTGACCCATGTAATCTATAGTATTTCTGATTTTGCAGAGATATTCACTGAGCCAGGAACATGGAAGAATATGTGGTGAGCAGGGGAAAAAGCTTTTATTAAAAAGTTGGATTGATTTTAAAAAAATAAATGTTTCTGCTGACTTGCCACCACAACACAGTTACAGAAATACTTATGCTTGATGTCTCTTTCACATTATTTTAACTTTTGCTCTCTTTTGTTGGTGAGATCTATTAATTGTATCAATGAACTATTTCATTGTCTTTAAAACAATACTCTTGTTAGTGTCTAGCTGTAGTTCTAAGAGTCAGCTCTCTACCTAGAATCCTTGCTTGCACAAATATATTATGTTCTTCCCAAATATAATTGTTACCTCCGAATCTTTCATCCATGAGCCCTGTGTACTAATGTTATGTTTGTTTTGTCAATCTACACATATAAATATGCATGTGTAGAACAGCCATACTTGCAATTAGAAGGTTGGCTTAGCAAGAAAATTATTTTATTTAGATTAGTATTAATGATTTCTTTGTTGTGTAGTTAAGTACTTGGGTATTTATTAGGAGACTCTGTTTTCCACTGGACACAAGATGACTGTTCTTTGGCCTCTGCAGTGACATTGCTATTTTTAAAGAGATGAGAAATCAGTAAAATGGGGGAAAGGAATGCAAATATTGCTTTCTAAATAAGTTGCAGTCCATTCGAGAGAAGAGATGGCTGGAGAGTTTTGAATCTTGGTGAAATACTAATGAAGGGTTTGAATTCCAGGTTTTATGTCTCCCCTAATCTTTATCAGGAAAGCAAGTTTAAAAAGGGCTTACATTGAAAAAAGTGTCATAATTACAGGTTGAGGAAGTAGCTGTTTGCCAAGACATGGCAGTATTTGCTTGGCTGGAGTATGTGCAACTACTCCTTGCTGTTTCAGAATAGTTAAAACTGAGCTTTGCAGTCCCTGAACACTTTGTTCACCTCAGTATCAGCTGGTGATGGCAGAGGCAGGTGCTCCTGTCAACCTCAAGGTGCTTTTCTTGAGGTTCTAGGAAAGACATGATGGTATTGGAATCCCTTCCTTGCCTACTAAACTTCATCAGAGTAATGGGGCAGGGGGTGTCTCTCAGGATAATTTAATTAATGGCAAAACTGTAGTGTTTTATAATAACTTAATGATTTATGTGGTCTGCTTAGAAGTTAGGTTAGAAGGAAACGAAACAAAAATTAAGCAACGCTCCTGTGTAGTGTTTGATAAACTGATGTCCTAAATTTTCTAGGAAGGAAAGCTGCTTTTTTGTGAATGCATGGAAAATCTAGGTGTAAGATTACTACCCAGCAGTCTCAATTTCTAATATTTATTCCTTTTTTGTGTTTCTTTTATTAAAAAAATTAATTTATTACCAGATATATTCAAAATTCTGTAAATGGTGGTTTTAAATTTTATTTTAACCTGATATTGGAGTAGGTGGAGCAAATGCACTCATACTGAAGTGTCGTTGAATGAATTGAAATTTAAGATCATCAGCATCTTTCATACCCAGTCTCTTCTAAAAATATTAAATGTTCTCTGCTGTAGTGTCATCAAAACATACTTAACAAGTGAAGACTTTGAGATTCAATCAATATGATAGAATGATCCTTGTTTGCAAATATGTTTTCTATCTCTTGTATGTGAAAATGAATGTGTGAAAGCACTTTAGATTGCTTGACATGAATTAAAAAATACTAATTTTATACTGTAGCGCATGTTAGTTTTATACTGTACCACGCCTGGATTATGTATGCCAGATTTGAGTCTCAAACTTGCCAAAACATGCTTTTGACCATTGAAGAAATCTGCCTTCTTTTCTGAGATTGTTTTTCAGACCTAAGCAAACAGTATTGTTGTGCTGAAAGGGTTGCCACAACTTTTTCTGCTGTCAAAATAAATTAATTTTTATTGTCTGAAATGTCATTAATCTCGAAGTTTTTGAATCTAGCATGTATTTTCTTGGACAAGAATGTTGCTCTTTCCTCCTAACCATTTGTACTTTCTTTTGCTTTTCCTAACAGCATTCTTTACCTAACTCTTAACAGTCAATCATATTGTGAAACTAGCAGTAAATTACCACGACCATAACAAAAGAAAGGAGTATAGACAAAACAGATGAATGTGTAAATGTTGAACAAGAAGACCCTGAACAATGACAATGAAAAGAACCCCTGGGATGTCACACCATTTGTGTAACATCCGTTGTTTTTGTGTTCAGCTATTGATGCCCAGTGGTATGCTTGGAGGTCTTGCTGATAGATTTAATGCTCAGTAGATATTTGATTTATTTTGTTTAGTCAAGAAAACCCAGTATGTTGTCCTAGAAGCTTGCTTTTCAGATTTTACAAAGTTGTTCCCAGCCTATAATTTCCATGTAATTTTTAAAATGGGAACAGCACTGAGCTCAACCGTGCTTTGCCCAGAGTGCTTGCTGCTGTGTTACCTTGGGAGAGGGACTGGATATGGAAAGCTTTGATGAGCAGTGCACTCAAGGTAACTGCCTTTGTTTTCATTAAAGTCCTATTTAAAGAATCAACACTCCTTGATCAGACCTGGTGGGTTTCCTGGAAGACAGGAGAAAGAATTTCCTGGAGTGATTAAATATCTCCCTAGAGTTAAGCAGATTTCTCAGTCTCATTTGTCACTCCACATTCCTTAGCCTGCTTTCACCTAGTATGTTTTATTATTTAAAAAACAAACAGAAAAACACCAACCAACCAAATAAAACAAGAAAAAAAAAAAAAAAAAAAAAAAAACAAAAAACACCTACCAAAAAAAACACTAATGAAAAAAATAGGGAGAACTTGTAGCTGCTCATATCAAAGCTAGTGACGCTGCTACACAATGAGGGTACAAGTTGTTTGTGCTTTATTTTCATTTTATTGCACACTGCCATTTGGTAGGAAAAAGCCTCAATTGCTGACTTTTGTGAAGCAAGAGGCCTCTTAATACTAAGGAAGCAAACAGTGTTGTGTATTCTCTGGTGTAATTCACATTTCAGCTTCAAAACCAAATTCTTCTCTGATCAGTTGTTAATAATTATGGTACAGGTATGTATCATGCAGAATTTAATGAATTAAATTTGACCCTAAGAAATTAAATTTCTGAATGCATGTTACTCTCATGCATTTCTCTTCTGAAGACATTTCTTTTTTCAGAAAGGATCCTGAAATATAAGTTTCTCAGTCAGCTTCAGTGAAGCTGACTGACTTGGTAGGGCTGAGAGGTACCACAGGCTGCTGAAAGACCCACTTAGTGTAAGCTGGCTGCAGATGCTAAGATCAAGGTCTCCTCACTCCTTTCTGTTCTTTTCTGTATTCTGCCTTTCTATTCCACCTTCCCCAGCAATCTCCACCACATCATGTAAGTTTATCCTTTGTTTCTTTTAAGCAATCCCTTCCCCATTTGTTCGAGTTTTCCATTCCTTCAATTAGTCATACTACAAAAACAATTATTGAAGAGTTGTGAAGGCTCCAGCAAGATGTAGGAGTAATCAGCTGGGACTGGGAACCTCCCTCCTGAAGCAGATTTGGCCTCACCATATTGTTGGGAGGCATCTACAATATCAATCATCTGCGAGGCATCTCATTTCTCAAAGGAACATCCAATAGGTTTAACAGTTTATGTTCTCTTTCTTCCCTCATTTTTATCCCCACACCAGTTGCTGTGTATATCCATAGTACACACTTAACAGCCTTACCAGAAGTTCAGCTCCCTTATTTCCTGCTTTCCCCAGGGTCAGAAGCTGCTTGTCCTTCTCAAAGAATGCCAATACTCTTCCTGCACATACTTTCCCATACTTCCTACCAAATTCAAAGCTTGTTTTCTTCTCATTTTTGTTAGAGTTAGTTAGAGAGCCTAAACCAGGCTCTCAATGCCACATCTTTGATCTGTGCATTACCCTGTTTCATGCTCTCCTCCCAGTCTCATGCCCCCTCCATCCTGAGCCTTTCATAGAAAGGCAGGTCCTGCTACTGCCCAGGACAAGACTGAAGTCATTTACCACTTTAAGCATTACTGTTAAGGCCAGGGAATTGCACTTGTGTGCCAAATACAGAACTACCTCCTCTCAAAAGTATACTTTAATCAGAGGCTGCAAGGCAATTTTTTTTTTTTTTGATGATGAAGAAAAGGTAATAACTGATTTTCCATACTCTGCATCTTTAAGGAAAAGGAACTCTAATGTACAACTTGGTAGGACTCCAGGCACAAGAGGAAATGGGTTATAGCAGTTGTGACTGTGCAGAGCAGATGTTTTGGTTGGCCTGGCTATCAACCATCTGACTCATAATAAATTGTCAGTTCCAGTAAATTCCCAGTTTTCAATTACAGTAGGTAGGATATGAGAAAACAATGCCGTTTGGATAGTGTATTTAAAGTGGTTTTGATGGTAATTTTCATAAACAACTCCTACTAACTTTGTAAAAAGATTAAGGATCTTGGAAAGGCAGCAGCTGTAAACATGCATTTGAATGTAAATTGAGATTAATAGAAATGAAAACCAACAAATGGCTGTTAACACAGTGCTGATGCAATTGGAAACAGAATTTTAAGTTTTTCTTTGGAGTTTTGTGATACTCAAAGTGCTTTCATGAGGTATATGGGAGAAAAAATTCTAAATGCCTTCAGACTTCCATTTTCATCTCTTCTGTTCTTCATTTATATTTTCACATGGTCTCTTTCTCTTGAGAAAATGCATTCTTTTAAAAATGCATGCTTAAGGAACCTTTCCTCTGCACTGTGCTAAGTAGAATAACAGTGAATTAAAATCAAATACCATGAGTTTACTGTTTATGAAAAGTTGTATTTATTATTGTAAATTGTTGCTGGGTTTCAGTAATAGAAAAAAAAAAGCATATGGGTTGAAAATGTCTAGATTTTTTTGTTGTCGTTCTTTTCTTACCACGTTGCTTTGGAAGTTTTGACAAGGATGAGGTTCCATTGTACAAAGTATTCTGTAAACATAGGAAACCCCTTGTAGTTCTTGAGAAAGAAAACTATTTTTAGTTTTAAGGGGTATATCCATTTTTTTAATGTTTGATTTGAATGGACATTTTCAGAAATGAAATATTTTTTAAAAAAAAGACATAGTAGCAAGGTGGCAGAAAGGCACCATGAAAATCTGTGTTGGATCTTTTACACTGCAATGTTCTAGTGGCTTGCTTTTTTTACTATCAGGCATGAGACTGTTGTGGAAAAATTAATAGGTGGGCATTATCACATGTTTAACTAATGATCTCAAGCATTTTTACATTCCGTTTTAAACCTCAAAATTCCTGTGGCCCAGGATGAGTTCTCTGTTCAATTAAAAGTTCATTTTAATAATGCCTTCTGTAGAGTCTTGTGTAGAAAAACTTCTGTGAGTATAAAATGGCACTTTTATTATGGCAGTTCTAATCTTGAAATTTAATATCTATAGAAAATTGCCATTCTGCATTCTTACAAAATCAGTTTTTCTTGAATATAAAATAAATTTGTTTAATAAAAGCAACTATTGTATTGTAAGTTACATACAAATTATAAGACGAAAAAACGTGGATGCTTAAATACTAAAAAATGAGATGTGACTTTAGTGTGACTTTAGTTCAGCAGCCTCTTTTTTTTCCTTTTTTTTTTTTTTTCCTAAAAGGGTATAATATTGCCAAAGCATTTGGATGTCACTCTGTCTTTTGAAGCCAGCTGAAAAACAAGAATAGAGGTGACTCTTATTTGGTTGCTCTATTCAGATCTGGTCTGTTCTTTGATATAAATACGTGTGCAGAAGTGGGAAAAGGAAAAATGCTGTCTGTGCAGGGTTTGATAAAAAGCATTAAAACAGTATTTGTCTTTGGACACTGTGGTGTAATGAAAAGATCTCAGCCCCTGTTCTGGGCACGTGGAATGGCCTGGTATTGGAAGGCTCCATCTTCTCACCTGATCACTAAAGGTTTCTATAGATGACTGGGACAGAGATCACTGAAAGGGTTAAGTTGTCTCTAACTGGCACAGACAACATCAAAAAAGTTTATTAGCTGTAAAGTTTTCCACAGTTTATCTGTAAGACATGTGGTTTTGGTTTGGTTTTATAAACGGCAGCTCTAACAGATACACCAGTGTCAAATGCAGTTCTAGCAAGCAGCTTCTTCCATAAATAACAGAGGCTGAAAGGAAAAAGTGGTATGGTGTCAGATAGAAGGGGGTTCATTGTAAATCTGTGGCCACCTGAACAATAAAGTCAAGCAGCTTCATGGTGTTACTGATCTGTGTCTTTTAAAACCTACAGGAATGCTGGTTTGGGGTCTTTTTTAAGTAACAATTTCCATTTCTCAGGGCTGAAAATATGCATCCATCTGAAAAGTGGTAGTTACAGAAGAATGCCAATTTCTTTACGTGGATTTCCATTGGACAGTAGCTGTATGAACATAACAGTGCTTTGCTGGCAGCAGGAGTTGCAGTCATGTTTGTTGTGTGTATTTTTGTAAATGGAAAAAATATCGTGTCTCAATTTATTGCTCTTACTTCATATTTCATTTTACTGCAACTTAACATGAAAAGATACAGAGATGATTTATGTGGTTGTGTAGGTTTTTTTCCCCCTGGCATGAGTCTTCATATGAAGTTCACTAGTGAGCACAGAAAATAGAATGTAATATTACTGTATGTGTTAATGGATGCTCTAATGGCATTCACCTAATCTGTTTTGGAGTTGGGTTTTTCTGTTTCCTTGTTTTGACTTTGTTCAATCAGTAAGCACCTGATAGGATTCCAGAAACTGGTCTTACACATGGTGGTAAGCTGTGTGTGCACATCTACTTTTAGCACTAATAATAAATGCTAAAGAGGGGATTTACTGTCCAAGGCAGAGCTGGATGCAGCACTACAGGTGGGGTCTCAGCAGAGCAGAGTAGGAGGGCAGAATCCCCTCCCTCGTCTCGCTGGCAGCACTGCCTGAGATCCAGCCCAGGATCCTGTTGGCTTTCTGAGCTGCAAGTGCACGTCACAGGGTTACATTGAGCTCCTCATCAACCTAACCATTTTATGTACCTGTCATCTCTTGAAGAATGCCCATTAAAATAAAATCTTTTTAATTGTTATTAGCATTAAAAGGGTTGCTGTTCAATCTATCTTAATAGTTCTTTTCGTTTGATTGACAATTAGCAAATTAATGGGGAAAAGCCAGTTAATGCTGTAGTCAGCTTCAGGATTGAAGGCTGTTCCTTATTTAATTTTTTTTCTTTAATGATGGAAATACATGAAATACTGGGGAAAAGGTCAGGGTATATTGTACTCTTAGGTATATTTTGTTATTTGTCTTGTTGATAAAGGTTTTGTAATCTGTTCTATTTTCTCTAGTCCAGATGATAGTAACACTTAAGGGAACAATTTGGGTCATGAGATCCTATCCATTGCTGTTACAGGCAGTCACATCCCATAATGCCATCCCTAAACTGATCACAGCAGGACAACAGCTATTGTTTGTGCTCACCACTCGTATGGAGTGTGGTCCTGCGACTTAGGGTTAAAACCATGCTCTGATTTCCAGCCACAGTGTGCTTGTGACCATTTTACAGGCAGTTCTAAGAGCACAGTTTTATTTCATCTGTCACAAGTGAGCTGCACACCAAGGCAGAATTTAAGAAAACACTGTCAGCTCTGTCTCATTTTTCATCTAAGACAATTAGGCTTTTTTAAGACCCATTCTTCCCTGCAGCTTATCACTAGGTTTCTTGGCATGTAGTGTTCTGCACACAATAGCTGGTACACAGCTCGTCTCTCTGGACATTAACAGCCCCGGTCCTGCCAGAGCTTCAAATGGCACGAGATTGCCTTCCTGAAACCACTCAGCAGACACTTAATTTTTTTGTTCTCCCCACACAGGGCAGGGCCTCCTAAGAATATTTAAGTGGTTTGCCTGTTCCTTCCTCACAGCTGCCTGTAGGACAGAGCATACCAGGGCACTCTGCACCATGTTGATCATGCTTTGAGTACATATCTTATTTCCTCTCCTATTTTTCTAAAACAGATAAGAACAAAGGCATCTTGGCAAGTTGCTATGTACATACGAACAAACATGTTGGAAGATGTATTTGTGAGCAGAAAGTGGCACCATATTATTTGCTGTCAGTGAAGGTGACTGTGCTGCTAACTGATTACTTTCTAACTAGAGGTCAAGAGCTTAAATGAAGTTGTGTGTGGCAGAAATACACTTGTTAGTACTATATGTAATTTATGAATTGGAGGGACATCAGGTCCTAACCAGAAACAATTTGTTCTAGATGATCCCAAAGCTGTAACTGATTGTTCTGATTAAAGAAAGCCTCAACTGTGAATACAGTAAGATTAAGTTGTATTTAGCATGCTGTTTTTTTTTTTTCCTACAGTCCTGTCCTGGAGTCTGCAGTCTTTGCTGAAAGTAATGCATAGGTTTAATTTGCAGGAAAGTGGGGGACAGTGACTTCTAGATAAAAATTTCTAATTGCAAAAATGTTTTTCATCCACAACAGGAGTTGAATACAATACACTAGAAAGTCTGAATCCTAAACTACTTTGACAAATAACAAACACAGAATTTGTGGTCATAACTCAGTGATATTACAACATTTTAAAAAATCCTTTGGCATTTGCTTCTGATGTCAAGCCAGGAATTCCTAAAAATGAAATCTGTATCTTTGCTGAAATTTATAGTTCACTGAATTGAAGAATTGTAGTACTGTATACTTCATAACTCAATAATTTTATTCTGATACATTAAAGGAAATCAAGCAGATCAAAATATTTATTTAAAGTGCCAATATAGTAAGAAAGAATAAATTTGCAACCTGTTTTGCAGGGTTACAGTTTAGATTCCTCACTTAAGCATCTCCTAAATAAGTTTGTGTTTGACTTACTAGTTCTTATCTGTAAGCTTTTAAATATTCAGTTTGTTATTTACCATTTTATATTGTTTTTCTATGTACAGGATGTGAATGAAGACCCTGGAGAAGATGTTGCACTCCTCTCTGTTAGTTTTGAGGACGCCGAAGCCACTCAGGTTTTTCCTAAGCTGTACCTCTCCCCGCGTATTGAACAGTGAGTGAGAGGTTTTCTTCTGGAATGTTTATTCTACTTCATCTCAGCACTTTTCAATCTTTTCCTGATATGTGTGATAACATACTAGGTGATAACATACTATTGCTTTAAATTGCTTAAAGTTATAGTGGTTGCTTTGAGTGTGTGTGGTGGAGAAATGGTAGATCTTCTCTCAGCTAGTTTTGTTTGTATGTGATATTCTTGTAGCATCACAATCTCTGAAAACCATGTTTGTCCTTTCTTGTGGCAATATATTTTGAATGCCTTCTATGGTACAACATAGTGATAGCTTTTGTGGGGGGGAATCTTTAATTGTTTTTTGTTTTGGGAAGGTAAGTTCTCTATATAAACATAATATATTTGAATAAATTATTATTGTAGAAGCTAAAGAACTTGGTTAACTTTTGGAATTTGCAGCTTTAGTAAATTACTTTTTTCAGGAGAATATCTGAATATTTCATTTTAAGAGCATTGAACCTTACTGATGTGTTTACCAGTTGACACATTTGCTGAGAAATGGATTTTTACCTCTAAAATGGAAGACTGGAGACTAAAAATCAATCTGTTTTCATTAAATTTCATTTCTTCCTTTTCTGAAATTGAAAATATTTTAATGCTTCTCCTTGTCTTCAGTATTTCAGTCTTGTAATGCTTAAAAAAATAACTATGTTAGACTTTTCAGGAATACCACATTCAAACTGGTGTAGCATTGTTTCAGTGATGTGTTTTAGCTAATAGGGCAGTTGACTTTCCTCTGAACTGGTGATGACTCTTCTGTGCAGAGGAAAGATGGGAAATACTGACTACCACAGTTTTATAATAACTAGGACAAAGTTTGTGTGAGTGAAGAAACATGATATCTTGACAGATAACAGAGTATTGATCTGGATGAACTCTTGGATGCAGTTTAGAAAATAAAAACCAGAATTTGACTTAGGTAAAGACATAACACTTCTGAGATACTTTAACAAAATGTAGGTTACATGTGCATGTGCAAACACATAGATAATGTGTTTAGTAGCTTTCACATTTTCATATTTTTCATTAATTCATTCTTTTTTGTCAGCATCAGTTGAGGGAATAATTGTAGTCAAATATGTAATTATCCTTCTATGTTCCAAAGGATTCTTTTTCTGAACTCTTAAAAGCAAATGGGCTACCATTAGTTTCCATTGTATTTCCAGCTGCAGTCACATGTTGATGGTGAAGTATGTTTCAGGCCACCCAGGTATATCTGTCTAAATCATCCACGAGCTAATGAATACGTTGCATATTTTCCCACTTTCAGCAGTATCTTTAGAAAGATGTTAACCTCTTGATACCTAGCAGAATAGTACAAAGGAAGTCTTTGTCTGCCTAAAAGTATTGCATTTTCTCTCAGTGCTCTAAAGAGCATCTGATTTTAGATGTGTGATGTAGAGCGAGACATCAGAAAGATACTTGAGTGGTATTGGTATGTAGCTGACATTCTGGTGTATTTATGGCTTTTGTCATTTACAGCTGATGCAGTCATGTTAAAATCATGCCAGTAAACCCTGGAGTTCTGTGCCACACCTTGTCACATAATCTGTGTGTTGAGATTGAGATACTTATCTCATCTAAGTCAATCTGTTTTTCTGCATTTGTAACATTTTCATCACAGTATCTAGGTACTGATAATGCATAATTACTGAAGTTGCTTGTGAGCTGTTGCACCTCGCTTTATGCTACTGGCTACTTCGTACGTGCCATGAAAAAATGTATGGGTATGTTTTCAGTGTTGGTAAAATTGTGTTTTAATTGCAAATATACAGTTCTCTCTTGTTCTTTCCCGAAACCAATCTCTGCTGTGTTTAGCAGGGGCTGACAGTCTAGATATTTAACCTCCCAGTGTTTGGGAACTGAAGCAACAATGTGTACTTCTTTCTACTTTTTGCCAAAAGTATAAAAAGCCTCAAGAACCCTCAGGATTAGTTTAATGACTTGAGGCCGTGGCATGTTACATTTGAATTGTGTTCTGCTTATAAAGATCTTTCCTGCTGCTCCCAGTAATTGGATCTACAAAAGCCATGTAAGCAAATCACCAGTGTATTTTTTCTGTGCAGCGGATTTTGAGGTGTTCCAAGTAATAGTTGATAGTTCCCAACATAACATTCCCAAGAACTCAACAAAATGTGAAAAATACCAAATTCCCACAATTATTTTGCTAACACTAAAATGAGTTCACATTAGGAAGAATGAGCAAACAGGAATAGCATTTTCCTGACGTATGAAATAACATTTCAGGTTTGTAGAGCAGTAAGAGGAAAAGGGCCTGTTTGTGTAAAGTGAGTTGTCGCCTGCTTTCCCAGGAGGTTTCATTGCTCTTGTGCTGTGCCATATAAACACACATTCCCACATTGCCCTTTCTAAAAATGATACATACACACAGATCTTGTCAGCAAATTTGAGTCCTAGGAATGTTAGTATAGGTTTTTGCTTTGAAGGGTTTTTGTAAAACACATTTGCTCTATTTTTTTTAATTGATAGTAGGTATAACAATACTAAGACTTGGACTGCACTTTGTCATAGACTCTGTAAGAGAGATTTCCAAAATCAGGGAAGTGTCCAACTTTTAGATTTGGGGTGAAGATGTTAGTACCCTGATTGGCTTGAAAAGGTTCACATATTGAAGCAGCAGGTAGAAATCCAGTGGAGTTGTGGCTCATTCAAGTCAGTATTGGTGCTTTATTGGCTTGTATGGTGTGATGTCTGGCTGCAAGTGTCAAGTGCAGTTGTTACAATCAACCAAATCCACATTTAGGGATGGGAATTACCTGTATTAATTTGTAAAAATCTCATCAATAGCTATTCATTACAATACCTAGTTTAATTCTTTCGTTAATACATGCTAATTTGAAAAGTTCATTTTGATACTATTTGTTCAAAACACATTAACAGCAACTTTTAATGTTTCCTTCATTTGAAATCAGTCACTTAAAAAGCTTATATTCCATAGTTTTAATAATTCTTCTGACTTTTTATTGCATAACAGATGCCAATAGCAGTTGCTTTCAATTATTTCAAAATTAGGCCAAGATAAAAAGAAACATGGGATTTTTATGAGATATATTTGTTTTTAAAAAACTACCATCTTTACTGTAGTATCATAGAAAACAGTTTCTGCACACTTCTGTAGGAAGTGGTAAGCTGAGAAACCACACAGACTGACCACACAACTTGAGAGATTGGTGCTTGTCGGCATCCATGAGTGTGTGTCCCCAGCTCATCCTTCCCTTCCTCCCACCTCAGGGCAGGGGACTTGCCTCAGGATGCTCTCCATCCTCTGCTGTGAGCTGCTGGGCTTTGGGAACAGGGTCATACAGCTGAGCTAGGTAGGCACAGCCATGCTCTAGGGCATGGTAAGGACCTGCTGGGATATTTATCCTTTATGTCTCTGATGCATTTCCATGAGTGATTCATAGTGGCTCTAAACCTGTTGGTATAAAGCATCTTGTTGTTCAAAATTGCTTTTCTGGTGAAAGTATATTAGGTACTCATATGGGATGGAAATCTGTAATAAAGCTACCCGTCATATCTTTGTTTCTCATTTATTAAAAGTCATTAGACACTAAATCCAAAGAATCAGTGCAGGATTGAACAGCTGATGTCTAAATTAATGATTAAAAATGTGTGTCAGCATACTACACATGAATGTGGATCAGAAGTTTTTGGACTTTTTTCTTAACAGAAATAAATTCAATGTATGTAGTTTTTTTTCTTTCTTTCGTGAGTCATCCATGCTAAAGAATATAAAAATGGGTTCATCTTGGTTCACATTTTAAGAAAAAACTATATTAGGGTAGAAACACTGTTGCTCATTGAATGCTGTGTTCCCTATGTTCACAGAAATAATCCTGCAATAAACACTGTTGTCCTGGAGGGCTTTTCTCTGATAAATACAGACGTGAATATGCTAAGAAAACCAGCTGTCAGTAGAAGTTGTTTTGCTTAAATGGATCAGGCTCCATGCTTTGGGGACTGAAATGGTCGTTTTTTACTGGTCTGGGAGCTGTGCCAGAGGGTTCTTCGTGACTGAGGGTGGTATGCAGAGTTCGGTGACTGCGTTTAACCTTCCCATACAGGCAGGGGAGAATAACAAGAACCTGATCTGAACTCTCTGGCTTTGAATGTTCCTGTATGTTTTTCACTGATGGAAGAAAAAGTTGAAGAGAAAATGAAACGTGTGTTTGCTTTGATGTGTTTCCTGTCTGTTACCTGTGTTTTCTGCTGGGAGCTGGAGGAGGAAAACCATAGAATATTACCCATTTACTGCTGAGTACTGCTTCTTGCTATGTTTGAGACACAGGGGAGCTGTTAAGGCCTTCACCTTTGAAGTTGGCATGCCATGCTGCCTCCAGTAGAAGCCTGCTGTTTCAGACAGATTATGAATACACAGTCACTAAATGAATGGTTGGGCTTAGGCCTTTTTATATGTCTGCTTTGTAGAAGTGAGAAGATCTTCAATTTGGCATACTAAAATGTGATTATTCTTGTGAATCGATGATTTCAGTAGAATTGTTAGTAGTCATCCACGGCAGTTCATGGCTTCTTCAAATCCCTTTGCAGACATGGGAAGCAGAAGGAATGGCAGCTGCTTTGCAGAGTTTCCTGTTCCATGAGGCTTTGTTTGGTCAGTGCATCAGACATATTTACTGCCTGCTGTGTGTGCCATGCCCCCATCAGCCAAGGCTTCAGAAACTATAGCTACTACCATAAACTGATTGCCAGCCTAGCACTGCTTTGTACTCTTCTTGTGTCCACAAAATAATTGTTTTGCTGCTACCAGCTTTTGATGGCGTGTTGACAGCTTCAGAAGAGATCAGGACAGACTGGGACTGGCAGTCAAAGCAGATTGACTTGTACTTCTATTCCAGGTGTTCAACTGTACTGATTGTTCTTTTTTTTTCTTTTCTTCCCTCTGAAGCTGCTATAGAGCAATTAGTGAAAATAGTTGTAGGAGAGCTAAGATTATGTGTCCATCATCTAAATGGTGCTTTAATGCTGGATATGTTAATGCTGTCTTTAAATGGCTCAGTTAGTGAGATTTTTAAGTCAGTTAAGAGACTAAGCAATTAGACCTATTTGTCGAGGTATGAAGTACTTGAGGCAGTTCAGTGGGACCACTTCTGTTGCTAGGTAATGAGGTACCAGTTTCCCTATATAGGAGATATGGGACAGTTTTTGGTCTGACATACCTTTTGTGGCAATCGAGAGCTCACTGTTGCCTGAAGTCTCAGAGCAAAACTTAGAGCTGAGTATTGGGAAGGGTTTGTGTCTTCCAGAGGTTTTGTCAGGCTCTGAGTGTCACCCTGTATGTTTAAGGTTCTGTAATGTGATGGTGCAGGGAGTATTTTTACATGATATATCAAGCACTTTATCACTTAAAGTATTTTCTTGTATGGTTGAAATACACATATAGAAAAATTCATTAGTAAAAGATCACAAAAGAAAATGAAAACGTGATTCAACACAGCCCTCTTCAACTCCCTTTGCATACTTCTGACTAGGGTAGAATGGTCTACAGAAATTTCATAAATTTTAAATCCATTTAATTCCTTTAGATAATTGAATCTCTCCATTAATTTGTTGCCCTTTTTCACTTGTACACATGTAATTTATTTCAGGCTACCCTAATTAAACATCCAGTTCTGTATCATGTTAGTTGTCATGTGCTATGAGTATGCCACCTTTCATTGTAATAATCTGTGTTTCAACACAGGAATTTCTAAGTGTCATTATAAAGCTGTACTCAACTAAAATATCTTCCTCGGGATTTTATTGTGATATTACTGCATCTAGGCATGTTTATCCACCTACAAAGAGTGATAATAACGAAAAAACAGAACAAAGTAGTTTTTTGAGGGGACATCAGACATTATTCATTAAGGTGTTCTTAATTCTTTACTGTTGCCCATATGTTTAGACTTGTATTTTTTTACCGTGAGATTGTTAAAGCACTTTTAATTAGTCAAAACTAATTGCTGTCATCTTCATTACTAGCTAGGTCAGTACTTAGTATTTTGGAAATCTTCCTCTCTATCTGCAATAGGGGTTACTTTTTAAATTACTTTCTTAGATTGTGTTTATTTTGATGCTGAAACTCATTTCAGGAACAAAAGGTCCTGAAGAACTCTGGACCAGTGGTATGGACAGTTTGAACTCCTTGAAATGCTTTCTGTAACATTAATTAGGCTGACGAAAGAAATTTGTAGGTTTCATCTTTTTATTGTGTGTCTTTTGGTATGGCTGTAATAGGGTCTGGTAACAGGGGTTAAATGTTAACCTAAACAATTACTGACTAGGTGTTTCTTCAAAATGCAATGGATAAATCTGGTTGAGGTAAAATTCATATATAGGGGAACTTGGAGTTTTTCTGGGGCCAATTTATTTTTCCTTTCACTGATAACATCCTGGTGTTAAATTCTGCTTTTTAAAAAAGGGCAACAGTTAGATACAAAGTTAGATTGCTGGAAATCACAACTGAAGCAGTAGTTTTTCTGTTATTAAACAGACTTAATTCCAGAGACTGCCTCCTTGGAGTTAAATTGCTCTTGCAGAGGAAAAGTGCTTCAAAGTTACTGACAGCATGAAATTTTAAAATTACCTGACAAGTTTGAGGCTTCTGGTAATTTATCAGTTAATCTAATCATAGAATCATTTAGGTTGAAAAGTATCTTTGAGATCATTGTGTTCAAATGTGAACTCAACACTGCCAAGTCCACCATGTCCCTAAGTACTACATCTGCACATCTGTTAAATACCTCCAGAGGTGGTGACTACACCACTTCTCTGGGCAGCCTGTTCCAGTGTTTGGCAATCCTTTAGGTGAAGAAAATTTCCCTAGTATGTAAACTTCCCCTGGTGCAAATTGAGGCCATTTCCTCTTCTCCTATCACTTGCTTTTTAGAAGAGGCTGACTCCCACCTGGCTGCATCCTGCTTTCAGGTAGTTGGAGAGCAAGATAGGGTCCCTCCTGAGCCTACTTCTCCCTAAACTGAACCACTTCAGCTCCCTCAGTTGCTTCTCGCAGGATTTGTGCTGCAGACCCTTTACCAGCTCCTTTGCTCTTCTCTAGACTCGCTCCAGCACCTCAATGTTCTTCTTGTAGTGAGTGACCCAAAACTCCACAGCACTCGAGGTGTGGCCTCCCCAGTGCCGAGTGCAGAGGGACAGTCACTGCCCTGGTCCTGCTGGCCACGCTGTTTCTGATATAGACCAGGATGTCATTGGCCTTCTTTGCCACCTGGACACACACTGGGTTGTGTTCATCTGCTAATGAACAGCACCTCCAGGTCCTTTTCCACTGGACAGCTTTTCAGATACAGTTCCCCATGTCTCTAGTGTTTCAAGAGGTTGTTGTGACCAAATGCAGGACCCAGCACTTCACCTTATTGCACCTCATGCTGGCCTCAGCCCATCGATCCGGCCAGATCCCCTGCAGAGCGTTCCTGCCCTCCAGCAGATCAGCACTCCCACCCAACTTGGTGTCATCTGAAAATTCAAACAGGGGCACTTGATCCCCTCATCCAGATCATCAGTAAAGATTTTTAAACTGTACTGGCCCCAGTTCTGAGCCCTGGGGAGCCCCACTGGTGGCCAGCTGTGAGTTGGATTTAACTGCATTCACCACCACTCTGGCTTGGCCATCCAGCCAGTTTTTTACCCAGTGAAGACTGCACCTGTCCAAGCCATGGGCTGCTAGCACCTCCAGGAGAATTTGGTAGGAAGTGATGTCAAAGGCTAGTCAGTGACAACATCTGCAGCCTTTTCCTTGTCCACAGGGTCACCTGTCACAGAAAGAGACCAAGGTGATCAAGCAGGACCACCTTTCATAAACCCATGCTGGTTGTGCCTGATCCCCTGATTGTCCTGCACGTGCCATGTGGTGACACTCAAGATAATCTGCTCCGTGACCTTTCCCAGCACAAGGCCTAACAGGCCTCCTTCTGATCCTTCTTGTAGATGGCCATTACATTTGCTGATGTCCAGTCAACTGGGACCTCCTTGGTTCTCCAGGACTGCTGGCAAAGGATGGAAAGTGGCACAAGCAGGTCATGGAAGGTTTTTCTTTCAGATCAGAGCTAAAATTTAGCTGTTCTACTGTATTCATTCTAACTGGGTAATAATTACCAAAACTGTCAAGCAGTAGTTAAATGAGTTAATTAGAATCTTGGCAGAAAATGCAGTGGGTATGGAAAGGCACATTTATTCAACAGTTATGAAAACTCAGATTTCCTAGAGTACACTTTGAACCCACTTTTGTTGCTGCGTGGGTATTTTTCCCAGTTCTTGATGTAAATGCAAACCCACCACTACAGAACGTGGTATCTTAACAAAGTGTGCTTTCTTGATGTTGATTTTTGCATATTTGGGATATGGGGTTTGCTTTCTGAATATGGTGATCAAGCCATTTGTTTTCAGAGAACTTCACTCCGATTGTAATCTGCATATTAGTGTTCAGTCTTCAGACTCTTTCTATTTTATTATTTAAAACAATTAACAAAACTTCAACTACTGTTTAATGCTGGCTTCCAAATGGCTGTATTCAGTTGGTACAAATCTCTGACCACTGGAAAGTGAAAAGTTAAGGATTTTCAGATACAGCCTGTGACAAGTGTGAACACACAGACTTAAGTTGTATGTGAAAGACCTCAGTTTTGATTGTCTCTGTTGTCTTCTCCCTCTGCCCCCCATCCCCCCACAGGGGAGAGCTGGTAATTCCTGCTAGGAGCCACATTCCTGTTACTGATGTTCCAGGAGGGAATGTGGCTGTACAGGGAGCATGAATTGAGGAGTATGGCAGAGGAACTGAGGAGTGTGGGGAATCTGATGGGCAGGAGAAAGAATATAAAGGGAGGGGTCTTGGCCCCACTGTTTGTGTGATAAAAGATGGTAGTGCACTCTTTGACATTACCAGAAGGGCTGGTTCCCTGCCAACTTGTCTCTTTCCCATGCACTTCTTGGCCCCACAGTACTACTAGGTATCATCTCTCAATTTCCTTTGCTTTCTGCTCCCCATATTTCCGCCAAATAATCAGTGGCATTTTAAACTTGATGCCTTCTTGAAAGGAACATTAGTACCTCCTTAAATATCCATTGTAGGAAGATGCCATTTTCCCAAAATATATCATGGCTGATTTTTAAAATGTGACTACAGAATTTCTGGGGGTTTCCTTTTTCCTAATTATTGTCAAGAATGTGGTTCATTGTATTGCTTATCTTAGTTAAGGCATATCAGACAGTCACAGTCTGTCCAGCTAAGCTACTTAACTGCTACAAGCTGCTTGGCTGATTGTGACTCTACCTACCTGGAGAAAATGTATAAAATACATTATCAAAGGTGAGACTTTTTTATTGAACAGTCTTTTCTTAAATAAGTCTTTTCTTAGGTTCCTCTTCAGGAATATTGTGCTTCTTTCCTAGGAACTTAACTCTGAAGAGTCCCCTTAAAAAACCAAAAGGATTTGTTGAATTTTGAACCTGGCACATGCATCCTCTAACAATACTAAACTTCAGCTATGTTTAAATGAAAGTGCAGACTAGAGGCAACAAATCATATGACTATTGTGTTAATGAATGGGACTCTTTTTATGTATAGTTTGGAAAAACACACTTGTGTGTCAACAAAGAATATTACAGAATTTAAATGAGAGATCTTGTGTGTGATATTTAGAATGTGCATGCAGTACGTGTCAAACAACCCATGGAGGAAGACAAGCTAAATTTGGCAAGAACTGAAAATGAAGATGATGAAAGTGTAGATTCTTTTTACTTGAATTTTAAAACTAAATTCTTTGAGCTGGTTTCTGGTCAGGGGCCACTAAAAATAAATGGAGAAGAAACTTCATCCGTTTAACAATTTCAGTGGGCAAAACTCTGTTAGTACTGAAGTTGCAGCCACCGCAGTGCAGTGGAAAAACCTGTACAAATAGAGCGAAACAATTCTGCTTGCAGATATTTGCTGCTGAAGCCAATGAAAGGGCTGTGCTCTTCTGTGTGGTTTAGTGATGTCAAGCACTACTTGCTGGAGGCAGCTGCGCTACTGCAATGCTTTCCTGACCTTAAATAGCCTATATGCTGGGTAATGCAAGTGTTCAAATATAAATACAGGGCACGTAAGGACAGAGGGAGGCCAGAAAAGCCATCGAGGCCCCTTCCCTCCCCTGAGTTAGTCAGTGTCTTCCTCAGTATTCTTCTCTTCTGGTATTTATCCAAGATATTTACAAAACCGTTCAGACTAATTGTTCCCTTGTGTTGCCTCAGTACTGTTTATTCCATATGTTAAGTACTGCGTGCGAAGCAGTTCTGCTCTTCAGTGTGGCTGCTGCTTGCTTTCCTTTCCTTTTCCTTTCTTTGAGGTTGCCTTTGATATTAACCCAAACAGTTGTGCAACCTCTGTCTGTCCTGGGAAGCTGTGTGTGCCCACTGCTCTTCCCTGGACCTCTCCACGCAGGCAGGGCTTTCTGGGACATTCTGCAGAGGTAGTTCCTTCAGGTCATGTTTTTGGTCGACTTCCCAGATTTTTTTTTTTTTCTTTTGCTCTGTAATGGGAAGATGGTTAGATGACATGATGTGTAATTATGTAGTGATCCTCCTAATTTGTTCCATGGCTCAAACATTGTGTTTCTTTTGTGCCTGTAATGAATGTGTAACTTGCTTTCTACCTCCTCAAATCCTGTTGTTTTGAATTGGTGCTCTTCTTTTTGTTCATTTACCTATCGCTTAGGTTTCTCATACTGCCTTCCATTGGGTTTTTATTTCTTTACATTCCATCTCTATTTCCTGGTTTCTCTTTTGGCTGTTAGTTTTCAGCTCTGCACACATCTCTGAAAATTTATTTTGTTTTTGAGAAGTGAGGCTTTGTTTTTTGCATGCCAGGTAGCAGTTTTTCCTGCAGTTGACATAGAAACTGCAAGGAGAGTAGAATGATGAATGTACATCCTGACAAAGCAAATCTTGTTTAAAGTTTTAGTAACATTTGATCTATAAAAACCTAGTAGCCCTTTTAATTGTGTGATACAAAGAATCGCTGCATGTCCAGAACAATCATTTAGTGTTGTCTACAATTCCAGTGCTTTTGTTGTCCTTAATTTTAAAGTATTTTAACATTGGCGTTTTAAACTCTGTTTATTTTACTTTTTTTAACATTATTTCTCTTCAGAATTAATTGCTTTCATTTATGAAAGGAGGGAAACCTTCAGGATTTTTATGCAACAGTGAAAGCGAAAACATTTCATTATATTGTATTTATCTACATATAATTGAAAAAACCTTTTTTCCTCTTTGTGACAGTATTCTATTTGGACTACATGTCTCAGCATGAAAAAGATGATATTTCTCATTACAATGAATTTCTGTACTGTCTTTTCATAGTATGGCATTAACATTTTGGAGGTCACATCAATTCATAAAATGCATCAAGTGCCTTAACCCAGAATAGATGAAGTGGTTTTGTAGGAAAATCTTTTGCAGCAAGTAAGGGGTAGTTCTCACACCAGAGTTATAGAGCTCTTTGTTGCAAAGGAACTCTGAATCATCTGGGCCAGCTTCCTGCTCAGCACGGGACTGCCACCAGCACTAGCTCAGGTTTTGTGTTGCAGTTTGTCCGTCCGTGTCTTGAGCACTTTCCAGTGGAGATCCTTCAGGCTCCCTGAGGAGCCAGTCTGCTGCTCTGCCACCGTCCTTAGGAGAGGACCTCTTCTCAAAGTCCAATCTGAGACTCCCTAGGCCTCAGGTGTCCCAGTCCTTGGAACATGAATGTCCCTTCAGACTGAAGCTGCGCAGTAGGTCATAGCAGTATTGCACAGTGTCATTAGCTGTGTGTCATGTACTGCAGGGTGGAAGCAGAGGCTTTTTGGTGAGTCTCATCCTGCTTCTCCAGCAGCAGGGATGGGTGAGTTCTCAAGGACATATTGCTATCCAAGATTTGTTCTGGCTGGAGGTCATGATGAGCTGGTAGAAAGTTAAATTAAGTTCTTCTCTCGCTGCTGTCATAGTGCAGGGATAGCATGAGGAACAAGGGCATGAGTTTTCTGCATTCTGACAAGTATCACAAATGCATGCTCCTTTTGGACTAGCTGGTGCATGACGTAAATTAGAGCAGTGCATTGGACCCCAAATATTGAAGAAGTTGGGTCAGAATATGGGTGGCATTATGCCTTGCAACACCAAGGCACATAATACTGGGAAATATCTTTAACTTTATTCTTTTGGCTCTGTGTACTGAAAGCTTCAAGTTGCCTTTTCAATACACAGATGCTAATTTGTATTTTCCTTTCTTAATTTCATATACTATAGCAGAATTTTCAAAAAAAGTAAATAAATACCCTGAAATAGAACACTAGTCATTAGCAGTGAATGATCCTGGCAATGCGACTGGCATTACTGAGTACTTTACACATACAACTGAGTACACTTAAAATGTTAGAAAAAGGATAGATTTATCCTGATTTTGTTTGTTATACTAATGCTGTGAAAGTCTAGCATTCTATTTTTGTTTATCCACCAATCTGTTCAGCATATTTTGTTTAATAGTTTAATGGTAGAGTCTATATGCAACCACCCATGTTACATCAGACTCTGCAACTGGAATGTTGTTTACTTTTCACCAAGGCAACTCCCTGTTTTTGTTAATTAATATCTAACAAGGTCCTACAGCTGATTCCCTTTAAAGTCAGGAATGTAGGGGTGTAGAGGGTTTATAAGCACACTGTGCTAGCAGCAGTGTCTTTTGTACAAGTGACCTGTTAAAGGACATGGTTTAGGATGGCTTTTTTCATTTTTATGTGTGTACATATTCTTTTATTCTTCTGCAGTTTTCTTGGGCAGGTTATGTTTGTACTGCACGTGCATGCCCCTTTAATACATGGTGCCATGAAGTTATTCTCTTAAGCCACAGAAGGAAACTGCCAAACTTTGTGGGAGAGTCTTCTGCACCGTTCTCGCACCATTCTTCTGGAGACTAAAGGAGAACTCACGTTTCTGATATAGTCAAATTGACAGCAGTGGTTCATGTCTAAAATGCATTTTATTTTTCTTATTTTTGACAACAAGACATCCCTTGCATGTCTCAATTACCACGGTACCAGAAAGGATTTTTTTTTGTTAAGTGTTAAGGAGTTTTATCCAGGCTTGATTTGAAAATATGCAAGGAATACAGAATACACAATTTCCTTAGTGCTATTCTACTGATAAAATAGTTTACCGTCTTTTAATTGGAATATATGTTTTTGCAAACTTTAATGTGCTTGTCTTCTTGGTACCCTTCTGGAATAAAATGGTACCAGATGCTGTCAAGATGTGTGAATGTATCCATGTGTGTCAGAAAGACTTCATATTTGGGAAACTAGAAGCAAATAGAGACTCCCTCAGATAATCTGTACCAGATAAATGTTGCTAGATTTAGAAATGTCTTCTTTCTTTTATAGTCAATTTTTTCAATGCAAAATTACTTCTCAGTTACCCTCCTCAATTAAAGCCCTGCCTTAACTTTCTAGGCAGTCTTGAGGCTATCCACACTTACATGCACTGATACAGATTCCTATAGGATCTCCACTGGTGTTATTTGTGCTATGTCCTCTAAAGAAATGGAAATTTTAAAATTCAGTATGTGTAGAAGCACTATTTTTTCCACTATGAAAAAGATCTTTTTAATAATTTGGTATGTTTTTGAGCCTCGACCCCACCAGTGTATCTCAGTAACCTAGTGATAAATTGATAATGCGGTTGGCAAGCTGATTAAAATTGTATCTTCGGGCAGGCAGAAAAGACCTTTTAATTTAGTTCAGTCCTTAAAACCTGTAAAAAATACTGGATTCTATTTTAAGAACAAGTAGTAGGTAAATAGTGTTCCACCCCAAATCTGCCAACTACTGATTGTGTTTGTGTTCTCTCTTTTTTTTTTTTTTTTTTTTTTTTTTTTTTTTTTTTTTTTTACCCTTGAGTTCTTTTGTTGTAGGAGGACATCTTGGCAAAGCTTCACATATGTGGTTAAGTGCTTGCTGAGCCACCAGCAAATAATACTGTACAGTTAAGCATTTCTTCCTGCACCACCAATTTCTATTCTCTTGGGCAACAGGAGTTCAAATCTGGGCAAAGATGACAGGCATAGACCTGTCTGATTGGATTAATAACATAGAAACTGTTGTTAGCCACCATAGTAATATTTTACAGTTGATCTTGTGGTTTCTCAACCCAGATTTTGGTTTTATTATACCAACAAATAGATCAGTGGATAGCTCTTCAATCCTAAAGGACAAAAGGAGAATTGTTTCAGGTTTGGCAGATCCAAATTCTGCTAAAGGAGGTGAAAGAGGGTATGTGGAAGCCTGAAGGGCAGTGATGACTCAGAGATGACTTCCAGTATATTGACTATGGGGGATTTCTTTTTAAATGCTCTATCATTTTCGCTTGTGTGGCATTTTCAGGCTCTTTAAATGCCTTTGTTTGAAAATAAGAAATAATTACTTTGAGGAAGTATAAGTTTTCCAGTCAATATGTTCATTCACACCTGGAATGGAGGAGGAAGTAGAATTATTTTGCTTATCACTTGGATATTACAGTAAAAAGGTTTTTGAATAAATTTATTTAATCATAAAATCAGTGCTCTACAGGGAAAGTCATGGATTTTGTTATGTGTTGCTACGGGAGTGACTTCAAATTTTTCCTTTGTCATAACTTTTCAAAAAGCTCTGTAGTATGTAATGAGTAGTAGGATCTATATTTTGGATTGTGCCATGAAATTGAATGCATGTGAAAAATCTATCTGTGACTTAAAATTTGCTTTTCTGTGCATTTGTAGTTGTCATAAAGTGACAAACATAGCTAAGACTGGGGAAGGTAAAGCTGTGTGAGAGGAACTCAGGGCACTTTTGGGAAAGTAGTTCTGAAATTCAGGCGATGATGTTCAAGGAGTTTTGAACTCACTTTACAGTGAGGGTGTAGAACAGGTTGCTCAGGGAAGTTGAGGATGCCCCATCCCTGGAAGTGTTCAAGGCCAGGCTGGATGGGGCTCTGAGCAGCCTGGTCTAGTAGAAGGTGTCCCTGGCTGTCCATGGCAGAAGGGTTGGAACCAGGTGATCTTTAAAGTCCCTTCCAGCCCTGTTATGATCCTGTGATATGCCTATTTGTCATTTCTTACACTTGTAACATGGCATGCATTCAGTTCTCCTCAGAATACTGCAGTAGGCCTTGATAAGATCAGTTTATAATTTTGTACATGCATTGTGAAGTCTAAATCTTTAGGAAGTAAAAAGACAAGTCTCTTTTGGAAATTAATTTGATCCTTTGAAGTTACTGCAGTGTCTGGGCAGTCTTGATGCGGTACCTGCTGAGGAAACATGCACCTTGATTAGGATACCAGTCACAATGACAGTCAGAACTGTGGCTATTTAAAACTGTTTTATGTAGAAAATATGCAAATGATTTGGTTGAATTAAATGTTGGGGAAGAAATATCTCTTTCATTTGTCTAGCTTTAGTAACATAAGGAAAAGGGAAAACAGTATACAAAGTGACACAAGGAGGGAGAGTTTTGGGCGTGGGGGCTTTTTTTCAACAAAAATAAATAAAGTTAGAATTTTTTTAAAAACAAACCGTAAACTGCATCTTGTTCTGTTAACTAATAGAAATACTTTTTGGAAAGTATTTTTTTCCCCAACTAGGAGCTTTTGCTCTTTTATTCTCCAGATTTTTTGGAGTTGTCCATGTTTCATCTCCCCTTTAATGTGTATTTACATTGTGGGAAAGATGAAAATACCAGGTCCAGATTATTCATTAGAATTGAGCAATTCTGGGGTTTCCTGGTAGACAGATAGTAGAGTGCTGGATTTTCAAGGCAAAGTACGAAATTTTAAATGAAAATAATTTTTGTATCTTTGGGATTATGAAACATGTACCCTGAGACTCGATGAATAATAGTGCATAGTCTGCTGTTCTCCAGGCATCCCTTGCTTTTACATGTACTGCATTTTTATCTCTTCTTGCAAAGTTAGGAAATCAGACCATGGACAACATAAATTTCAACCTTTCCCAGCATTTGGTTCAAAGAGCTACAATTAGCTACTTTTAGGCCTGGCCACGTTTGCCTCCATGCTCTTCAGGTTCTGAACTAATTAGATACTGAATAAATGCAGGGTTCCTTGAAGGCTAGATGGCCTTTTCCAACTACTGGCAACAGCTTTGGATAGGTCACTTTTCCAAAGTAGGTCTCCAAAGAGAAAGCAATTTGGAGCAGGTGTTGCACAATCCATAGGAGGGTAAGTTTGACATGTAAAGACCTGGGTGTCTTTCTTTTTTCCCAACTAATACATGGATTTTGAAGTCACTTACTTAGGCAATAAGTCTGTGCATTTCAGATGCTATTTTTCATGTATTGTCACGTTGAAAGATGAAAATTAGATGTTTCCCAACCAATTTTGTCTTTCATGCTCTGAAATTATGTACAATGCCAATCATATTAGAAACTTATGGATGTGCTAAATCAGTTGGTAACAGTTGCATGTCACAGGTTTGGCAGTCTTGAAGAATAGAAAGTGGTGACTTAGTTGCAAGGAACAATCTAGATATTAGTATGCAGTACTTGAAAAGTTTGTGATGTGTATAACCATGACCTCCAGCCTCTTCAGTAATACTATTGCAATTGCTAATTTCTAACAAAAAGCTCCTCTCAGGTAGTCAGGTCAGTCAGAGCAGAGATGCAAATCATTTCTGTTTCCTTAATGTTTGAGAAGTGTGTCTTTGTGTAGCTCAGGTGCTAAAAACAAGCAACACAGTTTTTCAGGAAATCTGCTTCTCATAAAAGGATGAGATAGTTCCATTCTTCTTGACCACTTCCACCTTTCAGCACAGGATTCCAATGTAATTACAAATCTGAAGTGTCTCAGATGGTGACACACACACCCTACACCCCCCTTGCCTCTAGCTTACACAATTCTCAAATAGTATCCACCTTTCAAATCTTTCTTTAGTGTAAACTTGAAGTGTCTTCTTTTTACCCCTTTGGTATTCTTTGTTTTCCTAAACTTGTTTGTGCTTAAACTTCCAACCTGTATTCTTTCACAGTAGGAAATTTCTGGTAACTTACTGCTAGGACATTGGCAGTATCTTAGCATCAGTTCAACAACCTTTTACAGTGCTATGGGGTGACAAGTTAGTAAGAAAGGGAAGGCTGGGGAATCTGTTAATAATTTTTTTTTGTCTGATTTGGTTGTAGCAAAAAAATGGAATGGTAGTTTAGAAATAGGTTGGCTGTCTTTTAATTCCTCATTAACAGACCTTTAGATTGATTCTCTCTCCCATGCTGTAATTCTGACAAATCTTGTTTTATTTGATCCCAGTGAAATAGCCAAGGACTGATTTGACTGTGGCTACTGAATTTATCTCCCATACTTGGGCAGACTTTCTGTGGGCTTTTCTCTTAATTTTGGAGGGCTCATATGAGATTGTTCTGTTGCTGCTGTCTTATGTAATGCTGTTTCATGGACTCTGGATTTCAGTACTGAGATGTGCTACATGAAGTAAATTGGACCATCTAGTTACGCTTGCTAATACTTTTACCTCATTCCCTTTAGTAAAATGACTTCAAGTATCAAGTTTGCATTATAACTCTCCCAAACATCAAACAAAGGAGAAGAACATTGTATCATGTCAATGCTTGTCTTTGTCTTCCCTTTCTCTCCCCAAGCCTGTCAAAAAAAAGATTAAACAGAGGTAGCTGGATCTCATCACCCACATCTCTGCTCTATACTGCAGCAGCTGGAAAACAAAGAGCACACAAATAGAATCAAGCAGCAGCATTAGCTAATTACAAAATTTGTTCAGTAACAAAGGTAAGAGGCCTTAAATCAAAACTCCAGCACAGCGTGCAAGTGGATCTTCACTAGTGTGTAAGTGCATCCCTACATCACGGCCATATTTAGGGAATGGGGTTTGCTTGTGTAGTGGTGCATCCCACCCACACTCCTTTCCAGGGACAGCTTGTCCTCCTCCCTTGGATTCTTGCAGCTAGCCATACCTGTACACAGGGATATCTCTGTGTGCAGCAATTTGCTGGTGGTGGCTTTAGGCTAATTGTGTCCTTACTTGACTCCACCTACTCTGAGAAGTTTGACATACCCCGTTTCCCAAAGTAAATAGCATTTGGGGTTTGGTTGTTTTGTTCATACTGTTTCATCCCCACAGAGGAATGAAAGGGCCATTTTGTAATCTTCATTCTCAGTTTACTTCCTTCAATCTTCTCCTAAACCTCATCACATTAAGTGTTAGTGTTTCAAGTTCTCTTTCAAGCACATGCCATCCAAATCGTGGTGGTATGTGAAATGTCATGTTAGGCAACTGTTGATATTGTCAGAGGGATTGTATGTTAAGCTGGGGTGGGGAAGGTAGCACGGTATGTTTTGCAGAGCTGTGCATTTTTAAAATCATCGTGATCCCTGGCATATCACTTGTACTTGCAGAAGAGGGCAGGGTCCTACATCTTCAGATGGGGTGTTTTTCCAGATGTTCCACCCAGCCTGAGTTCATGTCAGACAAGTCAGGTCATTGCTGCAGAGCTATTGAAGTTCTCAAAAGAGGATCTTTATTTATTTGAATGTTTCATTTGTTTCATTAAATCTAAAACTCTTTGAAGGTGTACTACATTTTACTGATCACAAAATTAGTTACTTTAAAACCTTCTCTGAAGGAAAAGAAAACTTAGCCATTCTGAAGTTCTGCCTTTTTCTCCCCATTAGTTCAGGTTACTCTAACAACTACTTCTACTGCAATTTTAAGCAAACACCATCATTTAAATGATTTGTATCTACTTTAATCACATAATACTGTGGCAATCCTTTTAATTTTTTTTATGTAAATAGAGAGATACATGTTTGTGATTAAAATTTTGCACTTTAAATTGCCTTGCAGTATCATCTAAATATGCCACCCCACTAGAAAATCACATGGATGTGCGAAATGATAACAAAGTCCATAGAAACAGGGCTAGCACATGTGATATTTTGCCCTAAGAATTCTCCAGCCCTAAGCCATTGGTGGCTGAGGAAATCTGATTCATATGTAATCCTGAATGAGTTTTTCTTTTGTGTACTTGTCCAGCCTACCCTTTGCATACATATTGCAACAGGGAATTTCACAGCTCCACTACATCTTGCATGAAGATGTCTCTCCTTTTAGTTTTGAAACTAGCTCTTCCTGTTAGCTTGGTATAAAGCTGGCCACTACACTTGTATTGGAAGAGACAGCAACTAGTCAGTGCTTATTCACATTTTCAACATCACTCATCATTTTATGGTAATCAGTCTTCTGTCCTCATTTTCTGCTTTCCAGACAGAGTTGTGCTGCAGATGAATTTCTACTTCTTTCCTCATGATCCCATACTTCTTTTTGTTTTGACTTTTTATTTTGTGCTGAGTTGACTGAACTTTGATCACAACCCCAAGAGCAGCTGAATGCTTTGGTGCCCATTTTACATTTTTGGTTAGGGCTGGTTTTTTTCTGTGTGTATCACTTCATACTCATCTGTGTTAAATCTCTTTTTTACTGTCATCCAGTTCCTCTGCTTCAAAGCCTGTTCATTACTCTTCATAGTTGGAGTTTATTTTGACTACCCTCAATAACCTGTCATCCCTGAACTGCCACCTGGCAGCTCACAGGTTTGTCAGGTCATTTACAAACATTTTAAACAGCACAAGTCACTAGTGAACCCTCCTGCTGACTTAACCCCACTGTTAGAGCTAATTATTTACTTAGACTTCTTAGTGACTCTTTCTAAGAGCTGCTGTAGATGTGAGAGACAGGGCTACCCCTAACTGCGAAGGAATCAGTGCAGCTTTTACACAGTGCCCGTGTAAAAAAACCCAGCTTTCATCATGTCTTTGTCATTTCCACAGCCACCTCCCTTGACTTGGTTTTATCTGAGTGAAAAACCTTAGTTTTGCTCTGCTTAAAACCAGTGGTGATGATTCTGCAGGTACAGATGGCTCTTGGGCTACTGTTTGCTAATGTTAAATGATCATTGAGTTCTTGTTTATGGTGTCCATCATCAGTTCTGCAGAGAGCTTGAGATGACCTTCCTTGATGATCAGTCTTTGGGCAGCCCTATGAGAAACTAAAGGAAAGTTTAAAAAAGAGTATGCAGAGCTACATTTAGGAGTATCCTCTGCACTCACCAAATGAAAACAGTTTAACCTGCAGTGACTTGTGCTGGAGGGCTTTTGTCCTGCAAGAGCAAACTACCCTTGCGTAACAGACAATTGTTTTACAGTAAATCAGTAGTGAATCCAATGGTGAGTAGCTTTTGCTAGAAAATCTTGGTAAACAGAACCCACTGAAAACAGGTTCCTGGTTGATTTTTTTCCCTTTTCAACATATAAGAGCAGAAAAATCTGCTCAGAGTTTTCTGAAAAGTTAAGTGGTGGAAAAAACAAGAGCAACAAGGGCATGTACCAATACGTCTTTCTTTATACACTGTTTTTTATATGGCATTGGGGTTGGACCTTTCCTAACACATGCATTTTGCATTAGATTTTAAAATTCTAACTTAAGAAGTGGTAGTAAAGCTTCCATATTTTCTGCTGTACCCTGAACATAGGCAAGTTTCCATCACCTTCTGGTATTTTGACTGTTATTTTCCTTGTGTTGATTCATTCATCTTCTTTTCCTACCCACTAAGCAAGATTAGTAAACTTGCTGAGAAACTACCAGAAATTCTAGAGCCTTTTCTCTAACACAAATTCCCAGCTTCAAAAAAACAAAAAGTATAACCCAACTGGCTGGGGGAATCTTTTAAAATTCACACCCTGTGGGTACTGCCCAAGAAGAGAGTCATAAACACACATCTTAAACTATAAAGATTAATAGATTCCTGCTCTGGATTATTGAGGAAAAAAAAGGTCATATCTCTAAACTTAGACTAAAAGGCCTTTGTCAGATGTTTTCAGTGATATTAAGCAACTCCTGCTTTCCAGTAAAGCTGGGAGCTGGGAGACCAAGCAACCTTTGAAATTTGCTGCAATTGGAAATTGCCTCATGTTTTCCATTATAAATATTTTTCTTTTGTTTCTTGTATTTAAAAGATTTTCAGTTGCAGGCTGAGGTTTTCCATATGAGATAGCTGTTGCAAATGAGTCCTGTTTTGAAGCTTCCTTAGGGCTAACATGTTTGCTTTACTGATTCAGTTTCCATCCCTCAAGAGGCATCAATATTTTTTTCAGTGACAGTGTCAAATTATACCTTCCTTTGACACCTCAGGTTTAAAGAACTTTTTATGAACTTTTTCTTTTGAGTATGCACCTGTGTGCACTAATGGTAAAGAAAGTGGATTGCTAGTGTTGTGTTGACACTCCTGGGGTTGTGGTTAAGAAGGCATTTGTAGAAGCTCTTGGAATGGTGGTTTTGGCAAATTATTTACCTAATGGGATGGATTTTCCTATGCTTGTTCATATTCAGGAAGTGTCTGAGGAACACTGTCCTTTCTCTGAATTGCATATGCAATGTGAATTTAATCAGTTGATTTTCAGTTTTTTGTTTAAGCTTTCAGGTTAATCAATGGGATTGGTTTGGGGGTGGGTTTCTTGGAATTGCTGTCATTTTCTGCATAGAGCTTGAGGTTTTGGCTGTTCTCCTGATGATTACCTCTGCCAAGGACTTCAGTTTCTCCCTAGATATGTTGTGTGATGGGAAATTTGGGTTATTTTTTAATCTGGCTTCTAAGAAAATTGATTTTGTTTGCTGTAAAATTAATAGGATCATGTTATCTGTATGTACAGGTATCTGTCATTTTTGTGCTGCTAACATTTTTGAGTCTGCTGGTCAATTTGAAAGAAAAAAAAATTACAGAAAGGTAGAAGTCTCAAATATGGGAAATTCACATCGTTTTTATATTCCCATGAATATAACCACTAAGAAGAGGAAAATACTCTTACTTACACCTGAAGGAAAGGCTGAAGCCCCTCTGTATTCAGTGCTGAAGCTCACTTCAGTATTCAGTGAGCAGAGAGTCAATATGGGAGAAAGAAATTATGAATATTCTAATCTTAGGAAGTGCTTCAATTAGAATTCATGCCTTATTAAACATCAGGTGAAAAAAGCCTCTCTTCAGTCAAGATTCCTCTCCTGAATGCATGCTCTGCTATCTTGCAAGGCATAAACAGCATTTGAAGCTTTTCATTTGGCAAAGGCATTTAGGACATCTTTCCAGTGTGGTTTCTCTGATGTTTGTAAGGACTGAACTCCTGCTGTGCTGTGGCTTTAACACAGCCCGTGTAAAAAGTCAGTCTGACACATGGTACAAGTCCACTGGAAACCAGACTTTGTCACTGTGCTGCTCACCAACTTCCTTCTTGCTTCTCCCGCAAATAGTCCTGATTCTGCAAATATGGAGGGGTAAACATTGACTGGCAGGCAGTCAGGAATAACAGAAATACAGAGATTACATTTGTGAAATAATGTAGCTGATGTTTACATACAGGAAACTCATAAAGAAGTAATTCATCAACCTTTATTAGGTCATGTCCATATATTGGTATGACATTAACGTTGGTAATGTTGTGTTGTTATAGCACGTGTGCACAGGAGGATTAAATTACTGCAGATGTGTGAACCAAAACTTTGAAATTGTGATTCTTTTGGGGGCTTGGGGGAAAAAAAATGTTGACTTAATATTACACATTTTGTATCTGAGCTTACGTATGAGGTGCAGGTGGTTATAGGAGTAAAAAGGCAACACCTCATTTTATCAAGGAGACGTTCAGATAAGGATTTATATGTCCAAGGCTGTAGTAACTGAAATAAATAAATGAATAAATAAATAAATAGTGTATTGTATTATACAAATGTCAAGTTTGAACCAGCAAACAAGAGAAAGGATCAAATAGAAGGAGTTACTGGATGGGCTGTCGTTTGTGAAGTCAGAAGTAGATTAATGATATTAAAGACTCTCATCTCACTATTGCTTTTTTTTAGCTTGAGAACAATACATTAGGTACAGTAGATCCAAATCCTAATCTAAGTATATTGTTATTTTAAACGAAGGTGGATAAGAATTTACCTCAGTAAAAGAGGATTAAATCTCATTCCCTCCTTTGTATCACAAAGCAACTGTTAAACCCTATGCCTGATTCTTAATCTGGAGTGAAATTGGGCATGTATAGCATCCTGGCATTGCATCATTACCCTGAGCTCTTAGTGAAAGGTAAAAAATCTGAAACCGTGAGATGATGTCTTTGCTGTCAGTGTAACCCCTGCGATTTTTAAAGAAATTGAGAACAATCAGTGTCCAAAGAAACATGAACTACAGAAGTAGTTACTAAAGGAAAAGCCTTCAGTCATTTTTAAGAAGGAAGCCCAGTGAACACAAGCTATAAACAGAGAAGTTTAGATTTAAATTCATAACTGTATTTTTTTGGTTTTTTTCTTTTTTACTCCAACTTCAGCACACCTAAAATCTTCATAAGCTAGCACATTCATTATAATTCACTTAAAAACATCCAATAGTGGCCTGTATGTTGAAGGCAGGAAATAGTAGAAAAAGCAAAGAGCATGTGATTTCTGAGAACTTCTGTATTCACAACAAAATAGTAACCTAAGCTGGCAGGAGCCCCAAATCAACTATTTCTGCCCAGGTAAACTAGAATTCTAAAACACTATTTATAGATTTAAGTAATATGGAAGGTTTAATTTTTTGCATTCTTTAGTCAATTTTAAAATAGCCTTTCATGAGTGACAGATTTTCACAATTAAAAAAGCTTGTGGAGTTCTCTCAGTCTGAAATCATGTACTTCTATGGTTGCAGATTGATAGCATAGACGGTGTGCAGCACCTTCTTTGAATGTTGTAAAATGAAAAAACAGTTAATCTGCCTGAATGGATAGTATCCAAGGGATTTTGGTGACACTGTGATACTATTAGTTGATGAAGGCAGAACTTGGGATAAACTGAAATGGCTTAACAGTAAACTTCACCTGGAAATATGCTGAGGACCTGCTTGGGAAATTCTGGTTGTACTTCACTTCCGAGGTAGTTGTGAGTTCTGCTTAGCTTTTAGTCACATACAGTAATATTCATTCCCTAACAGAAATTGAATCAAGGATTGTCTATTAATGTATTTTAAGCAATCTGTAGAAGCACTATACACAAATTGTATTATGTGTTCTTAAAACACTTTGCATTTTTAGGGTAAAAGGTATTTTAATAAGACATGTAGTACTGCTTCAATGCTTTTATTTTTGGTAATCATCTGATCTTTTTTACATATCTATATGACTCAAGAGCCCTAATATAATTTCCAAAAAGAGAATACTTTATTTAGGAAGCAATTCAAGATGTAGAATCTTAATATTTCAGTCTTACTAAATGACAGAACAGAAATTATTTAAAAGCAGACAATCTTTCTGAAAATGTCATTCTTCAACTAAAGAGCCTGGTTTATCAAAGCATCCCATAAATACATCTACTTACAGATGCCATTTAGGCCATCCTTATATCTTACCACTCAACATCTTAAACATTAAGCAATATTAATCAAACCTTAAAAAGTGATAAGGTATACTAATGTAAAGGTGGAATTTTCATCTTTCAATGGCCATGTAGGTGTTTGCAGCTTCTAAGGGAAAGAGGGACAGCTTTAAAGACAGTTTAGGGCGTAGAAGTGTCTGTGTTTGACTAATGGCCTGACTGATATCTGTATCTGCACTATGAATGTTCATTATCTCTTCTGGGATAAGGGGAATCTTGTGAAAAAGATTTTTTGCTCCAGTCTTTGCCTTGCATAGCATTCTGTGATGAATGTGCTCCATGACCAAAATCCAGGCATATCAGTGTAATCAAAATACAGGAATACTTGTATTCACCTTCTCACCAACTTAAGCACTGCTGTTAAGTTACAAATCATGAGATTTCCAGTTCCTTTTGTATATATGGGGTCCCTGCTTCAGTTTTAACACAATGAAGACCTTTGGATTTATTTTCTGCCTTTTCTGTTTTAAAAGCAGACCTGTGTCTGCCTTTTTACAGAAGGAACCTTTGTTACTTCTGATATAAGACCAGAGTTTCAAAGTGCCAATGTTTTCTTCTGAGAATTTTTCTTAGTCTTTCCACCTACCAAAGGCTGCCCTTGTGCAATGTGATCCATAGCTTTACTTCCCTCTGTTTTGAAGAGAACATATTAGGATGATTTTTGAATTATTTGTGTTCATGGGAACAAAACAGACTTACACAAATTCCTGTGGTAAAGACTCTGAAAGGGACTGTAAAAACTGTCTGAGCAGATTGATATCACCTTGTTAAATGAGTAAGAGTTTAACATGGTTCATATTAGCTTGTCAAGCCACAGTGGCTGTGTTTACATGAAAAACTGATGTTCTCTTGCCTTGTGTCCACATGTGTATTTGGCTTACATAAAACCAGAGCGCACTCGGCCTCCTGGAGCATTTAGCAGGAGCACCAGACCAGACTTGTAGCATTCCACATCATTTGTGAACATAAGATAAAACCAATTTCAAGATCTGAGCAAGAATGCCCTTTAATCATGCTGCATACACATGGAAATCAGTGTCAGAAGCCAGATGTATGAAAGAAAAACATTTTTCTCCTTTAACTTTCTGTCTCCCTTGGGCATTCTTATCGATGACCCAAATGCTCAACTTCATATCCAGAAGTTTTCCAGCATGTTGCTCTCATTTCATTTCTGACATTTTTCTGCAAGTTTTCTTGCCCTCTCAGTGTAAGCTAATTAAACGTGATGCTGATGAAGCAGAGGACAGGATGTTTCATACGAAATGTTTCTCCAGATAGATGAGATTCACAAATGAGGATTACTGTATGGCCTAAGGAGAATAAAAAAAAAAAACCTACATGAGAGAAGTTTACAACACAGCAGTGTTTTAGCACAGAGGCAGAAAATAAATGCTCTACAAAATGACTGTGTCACTGCAAGTGTTAGGCATTAAGCAATATAGGAAAAGATTAACAATAAGAGATAATTACTGTAATTTGGCAAGTAGATTAGAGAACATAAAATAAGGAACAATATGAGCAAGTGCAATCACAAAACATAAAGGGCTGCAAGTTATGCAAGGAAATGACTGTTGTTCTTCAGAAAAAGGCAAGAACAGTAGGCAGGGAAGGCAACAGAGTCATAAGGTTTTCAGAGTAATTTTTCTGCTTTGTGATAGACACTGCTGGTTAGCTGTGTTTAGTACAAGTACTGGAAAATTACCTGCCATGTGTACAGTCACAGTGTAGTAATGTGGATGTTATTGAATGGCTGCTGTAAGAGTCATCAGAAATTACAGATAGATACAGCATGTTTGTATGTAAAACTGATACTTTCTTAGAGCAGTTATTAATGTACATTATCCACTTTATTGAGGGATAATAAGAGAAGATGTACATGGATTTGTGATAAATATTCTGTTCAACTGAATTGCTTGGAAGATCTTCATCACTAAAGCAGAGTGGATTATAGAAGAGTAGATCAGTATCTTAAATGCTGTGAAGCACTGTGTAACATACCACCCAGGCTTCAGTGCAGTGAGGAATTTCCAGGGATCCTTACAATAAATAAATCCTGGATTCTTTGTTAATTTATTGAGTGCTATTGTTTCAGAGGAGCATACTGTTCACGGCATACCAGCACTCCAGTATTCTCTCTCTTCTTTCTGCAGAAGTTTGTCATTCCTAACTCCTGTCTTCATGCTACACCATTTTTAGTTCCTTTGACACAGCTCTTCCAAGTCATTACATTTTTCCCTTGAAGTAGAGGAGCCAATGCCCAGTATTATTTTACTTGCGACTTAAAGGCCCTTAATATATTCACAGTTTAGGGGGTTATAAATATATCAGCAAAACAGGTAATGCCCTTAAAAGTACCTTTCTGAAGAACAGGAATTTGAAGAATAACAGACTCAACTTTCTTCCTTCAGAGTTCATGAGAAGGAGAAATTGGGAGAATGCATTATTGTCAACAAATTTCTATGTTTATGTTGTTATCTCAAACTAATGCAGAGTGGAAATGTTTAACAATTCAGTAACAGTTGACTTTTTCTTCACCCAAAATCTTGTTTTGTCTTAGTTGTGATGAGTCTCCAGCCTCTTTCATGTTTGCTTCTCTTTCTGAGATCCATGCAGAAGAAAATTGAAGGAAGTTAGGCTACATGATCTTTCTCTTGTATGTTTTTGAACTTCTGTGGAAATGAAAATAATTCAGGACTGCACAGTGCTCTCTTTATTTACTTATCTGCACATGTTGCTTATCTTATCTACCTTTTCTGTTCAGTGATGTTTGCTGCTGCTCTATTTGTCTAGATTTCTTTCTTACAACTTTTCCTGGTGGTTTGGGAGTTTTATTTGCTGTTGCTTCCTTATTGCATTGAATTCTCTGTGAAAATCTTCTCTGACCTTTCTTCACTTCTCACTCAGGTTTCTCTTAATGTGTTGCCAACCTTTAAGAAATAAGCAAAATGCTTTGGAAATTATTTATCTACATTGTAAGTGATAAAGGTTTAAGTCTCCTTTCTGCAATGTGCATGCTTCCTACCCTCTCATTCAGTTCCTCTCTCTGCAGTGTAGCTTGAAATAGTAGACTGTGAAAGTTCTTTGGGACAGGAACCATGCCCTCCTCTTTAAAATGTGAGGCATCTAGCAACTGATTCAGGGCTTCTTGTATCTATTTCCTGTAGATATTATTTAATGAATTCTTATTTAGTAAAAATATTTCATATTATTAATTGGAATTAATACTAGCAAGCAGTACCTTTTAGGAGGGAAGGGGAAGGATACACCAAAGTTCTATTTTTGATATCATAAGAAGTGTCTCTAAATTCAGCTCTTCTGTCATTTGTTATGGATTCTCATTATTATCTGCCCCAGTTGACTGAGTATACTACACTTGCAATACACATTGCTACTGGTGATATTTTTGCAGAAAAAGTAAGGGGGCATCAGTTCAGTCAGTTGCAACACAAAAGCAACATTTGTCAGAAATTTTTAGCCTTAAAGAGAAGGCTAAAACTCTGTAACCTACAGAACTTTTCATATTTTCTTTTTGAACCTGTTAGTAGTGTACTATGAAAAACAATTCTATATTAATACTTTGAAACAGTTTGAATTATATTGCTTTATACTTTTCACTTTTATGTTGTCGGAATGAATTAGTGACCATAAATTTTGTACCATTTTATGGAGTGATGTTGTTGACACCAGTTAAGTTAACCTGTACATTTCAAAGCCTCACTGATAATTTCTGTTGCTTGGACTTTCCACGAGTTTGTGCCTTGAGGTCTGATGGAGGTGCCAGAGGACAATCAGTGCTGCTGGGCTGCCTGCCTGCCCGCCTGTCTGCTCTGAGGCACAGGTCAGTTCATAACAGGGGCCCTGTCACCCAGAGAGGGAAGCAGTGTGGTGCCTGTTGTAGGCAGAGTGCTTGTGTGCCCTGTGGTACCACTGTGTCCCAAGTGTCCCATCAGCCAGGTAATAATTGTTATTCTCTTGTGGTTTTGTTTCTTCAGGGAATGTGAGATGAGAGGATGGTGGAGTGCTCCCTTTCCCAGCACTAGCAGCCCAGGTTTTCACTCATTTAACACATCAGTAGAAATCTGGCAGTCCCCTTTACGCAGAATATTTCTGTGTGTAAAGATCCATTTAGCAAAGGAAAAATCCTTTCAGTCCTGATTTATCAAATACAGAGGAAATACTAATATTTTCAGATTTTTATGCTATCATACAGCAGTAAGAAAAACTTGATACTGCAGGAGTATCTGTTCTTTCTGCCTCTAGCTCTCAGTACTCAGTGAAGGGATGAGAAGAAACAAATTCTAAACTAATTATAGGGTTAGCCATCTATTAATGTCATACTACTTGAGTTATTTTCTTTGAGAAGCAATAGAATCCTGGGGACAGAGCTCTTATCCCCACAAATCCTTCAGTATTGAATCACTCTAGGTATGGTTTGCATTTAAGTCTGATAGGTTAAAGTCTGCTAGAACCTAGAATCTATACACTTAATGTAAGTCTCCTTGGTATGACCACTTTGTCTAAAATGGCTAATACATTATAGACAACTGCTTATTTCTTACAATTTTACCTGCAGCAGAATAGAGAAGTTGGACTAACCCAAACATGTATTTATTAGCTTTTAAAGATTACTTCATCCCACAGTTTTTGTACTAGTCTATGAATGTTATTAAACTTCCATGTACTTCAGTATAAGCATCTGAACATAATAGGTGGGCAAGCAGAGAAGCAGGATGGCTGAAATAACATGCTAGAACATACAGAGTCAGCAGAAAACTGAAATAAAGCTCAGTAAGTCTGACTTGCAGTTTTCTGCACATTCTGTGAAACTAGAATACATTCTGGTTTTAGTATTTGCTCTTTACAGTGATTATTTCATATTTTTTTCCAGTCACTAGTCAGGACAAGCTCAAAGGTATTTACTCTGAACCACTAGTAGGTCAAGGAAAAAATGATGGTATCATCCTTTCAGCTCTAATGGCCAGATGCTGAGTCTGAGTTTGACCAGGATTCTTTCTTCAGATAAACAGATTTGGCATAGTTTCCTTCTAGGTCTATTTGTGATTGTATTTCTTTTTCCAGAACATTCAATAATATAGATTAGATCAGATTAGCTCTCTTTGCTGAAATCATACATTTCTGTTTTACCGGTATTATAGTAGAAGTAATTAAAAGAAAAAATTGTTTCTTTAAAAATAAAATGGAAATTTTTTTGGACATGCTTCTCTTTGTGATAGATCTGAGTGGACAAGCAGTATATTAATTATGTTTGCTTCAAATGGACTATTACAGGAAAGGAAAGGAAATGCTGTCTCAAACCTAGACTGTCCAATTTTTCAGTACACATGTTCTTTTCTTTTACTGCTAAGCTTTGTGTTGCTGATGGAAGCACTATCCCAAGGCTTCTGCCAAGCACCACGTTGTTTGTGTGATAGGAGGGATTTGGTTACAGTCAGGCGAGTCTGAAAAATGGTAAACTGACAGCAAATCTGGGATCATGGTTGCTAAGGCAGCTTTTGTGGTCACGTGCTTTTATTTGATGTGGTTCCTTGTGTCTCCTGTGCCAAATGGTGTAATGTACTAAAGTGATGAAACTGCAAAAGAAAAAAAGTCAACTATTTACTTCAGCAACAAAAGACAAAGAGAACAGGGAAGGAGATCAAAGCCCTGAATATGCCTCTCAAAATAGGAAAAAAAAGCAAAAAGAAGGGAACTTCTTTCCACATGCTTGAGGCTACTCTTGGGTATAGCCATCATGAGTAATAAACCCTTTAAATGCTCATGTCTGTCTGCAGTGCGCTTCAGTTTCAAAATACAGCAGGTCTTACAGAGAGTTAAAAAGGTAATTTTACCAGTCTTGGTAAAATAAATGGCCATAGTCTAAAAAGTCTAAAGTCTACTTTCCATCACTGGTACATAGATTTGACAGTGCTTTAACACTGGCCACACTGACAGAAAAGCTTCTAATTACTTTAAACCCATATGAAAGGTCTTTCCATTCAGAGGCAAGTTTTTAATTTGTTTACATTTTCAAAGTTAGACAAATCTATAACTCCATCATTCACAGTCATTGAACTTGTCTTTTCCCTGTTTTCTGTGTGTTTTGCAGAAAGAATATATTGGAGTTACAAATGTTGAGTGGAGTCAATATTATGTACTGCTCTCTTTTGGTTTAAAGCTGTTTAATGCTATATCATACTGTATTCAGGATAAGTATGATTCTTACAGTTCTGAACCTCCTCACCCAAATACACATTTTCTACTCTCCCTTTAAAAAAAAAAAAAAAAAAAAAAACAACAAAAAACCACAAAAAAAAACCCTATCAAGTAAGGTACCTCCTTTTCTTTTCTTTGTGATATTTGTTTCACAGCAAAGTATAAACTGTATTATGTGTGCACAGGTCCTTAGCTGTAGTAGCATAACCTGTGTTAACATTTAACTATTCAAACTGTGATGTAGAGGGTGGTCTGAAATAATCCTCATTTTTCAGACTTAGCTCAAAAGTTTCCCAGCAATCTAGACAAACCTGCATTTTTTTCTCTTTGGAGAGAGAGGGAAGCAAAATGAATTGCCGGGAAGAGGTGGTATTAATGCAGGAGTTTAGGGGAACTAGGTGGGCCCAAGAGCTGTAGGGACAGGGGTAGGGATAGGAGTAAGAACATCTCTCTACCTGCCTGTAAGTGTGCCTTGCTAAAGCACTCAGTCTGCTGAGGTTGAAACTTGCAAGTACCCTTCTTCCCTAATGAAGTGATGGGCAAATGACTGGTTCTTTACCCATAAATACTCAAGAACAAAACAGTCACTTCTTGAAATTTGTGAATTAATGCTAAGCCATTTATTGAAGATGATTTCTTGAGAAAGACATTTTAATTGATTATAAGTTATCAAAAAATGTGGAAGAATTTTGCATTTTGTATGTTTGCCTGAATAAATGGATCCATTGAGAGACAGAGCAAGACACTTGGAATGCACCAGTCAACAGCAGAAATGTAAACATACTCCAGCTATACTTTCTGAACTTGTATTTCAGCATGTCACAGAACAAAACAAAACTAGTCCAATTCAACAAGTGACTGCTGCACTTGTTGAATTCAGTACTGAGTTCCTCGCAAAATGCAATTTAATTCACAGACCATGGATCAGAACCGCACTATGACTGACTCTGGAAGTCCAGGAGGGCAGGACCTTGCTGCAAGGAGTCTCTGCTCTGTCTTAAAATGAGATGTATGAAGTTGGTTTGCAGAGCTGAGTAGGCTTACAGTAAGAGCAAGCAAATAAAATTCTGAGGCCAGCAGGTCTTTGTTCCAGTATGTTTGTAGAACCTTATCTCTGAGACAGGTAAATCTACCATGTATTTTATATTCATCTGGTACCAGTTGAAATGAAGTAGCATCTCCTAAGACTATTGCTTCATGAATTGTTAAAATTACCAAAAATACCAGACTGTTAGAATTCTAGCCTTTAAAAAGTAGCAGTTTATTGAAAAAAACAGTGTAAAAATCAAACACAATTCCATTGATTGTACTGAAACTATCCTTACTCTGGCAGCTGTGGGGGAGCAATTGTCTGTGCTTCCTCATCATATCTCTTGATGCTTTTTGTTTAACATTTTTTTGTTGTTGTGATAAAATGAGCATGGGGCTTTTTTGTAAGGGGTGTATAGCACTGATACTGAGAAGGAAGGCTTGATTGCACACAGAAGTGTTTAAGATCTATGCTCCAAGAGACCCAGCTATAGGGAAAGCAGAGTTGACATGCAGCAATCTTTAACTTGTGTGGTGAAATACTTTGCCAAATGGAATGTCCTTCACCATAAAAGGCTTCTTATAGCACTTTGTTTTGCTCTTTTTCTTTTGATTGGACTGTGAGTTACCTCAAAAAGCAGCCTTTGGATATTGAGCTGCATGGTGACATTCCCTTGCTCAATTGTCTCCATTTTGCATCCTTTACAGGTCCTTCTTTGGCACTGTGGAAGTCACTTCCTTCTTTAGTTGAAGGTTTATTATAAGTCAAATGAATTATTACATCCTCTTGCCTGGTCTCAAGGTTGTGATGTACAGCAAATATGTTCCTTTAACATGACAGACATTGTAGTACAGCACAGTCAAATCAAACTTTGAGCAATAGCTTCTTTACGTGTTTAAAAATAAAAGGTAAATATCAGTTGAATGAGGCAGATGAATGTTAATTGCTGAATGTTTATAGACAGTTTTGAGATGGTCAGAGCCAAGGTCCTGTGCAAATGCAGTATTTTATTAAAATATTTAATAAGCAGATTCTCTGACCCAATAGAGGGAACAAAGACGCCTGTCCATTCTTAATTTTCCCTACCCATAATTATTTCTACAGAATATAAATTACATATGCTATAGCTTTATTCTGTTTTCAGAATAAAGAGGATAATTATACTAGGAACTCCAGCCTTCTTTCTGTGGAGGGACCTCTTTCTCAGAAACCACACCTTTTAGCAGTCTGTTTTTCATTTGAGAAGGGCTGGATTTCCATTTATGTCTACATGTTTTTATGGGATAGCTACTTTCAAGAGATGGATACAGGTAAAATGGCAAACCCCTTACTCACAAATAATAATAATTCAGTCTGGAAGATGTATTGTAAGCTGATGATATGGGAGTGAAAGTTTTTTTTGCCTGTGTAGTCTGTTAGAGATGACTTCTAGTTTCATACTTGCTACTGTAACTGGGAGAGAAGCCAGTAATTCCTGTTGTAGTCATCTGAGCATCTTCAGTTCTGTGTCCATGCTGCAAGGGAACTTGGACTTGGTGTCAAATGAGGCAAGGCAGGATGCAAAGTGGACAGTACCAGTTGCTCTGTGTGTGAGATTGGAGGCTTTTATGGATATATTTACATAATATGTGAGGAGTTTAATAAACTGGAAGTCAGTGTCCTAAAGTGAGATTCACAACCCACTTCTAACATACCAGGAGGTGAAGTTTTCCATTCTCCAATGTTACGGATCAGTGGACCCGCTATACTTGCAATTTTGTAAGAACATATTGTTTCAGAAATGTTCCAACTTTCTAATCATCTTAGTCATACTTCACTGCTTTAAACCATCCACAAGTTGCAAAATTATATTCTTGTGTGAATAATTTTAGTAAGGGGGTAGCAGCAGGGAAACTGAATTCTGTTTTAAAAAAATCCCATTCAAGTCTTACTTCTGCTGGAAAAGTTTGTTTGTTTTTTTTACGTAGCTGTGGTGTACTCAGGGCTTTTTTTTTTTTTTCATCGTTGCATATGCAAAATCCAGACCTGCAGAACTGTTCCATGTGGTGAACAGTCTGCTAAATCCAGACTGTTTTGCCTGAGTAGCAGATTTCCATATACCTCATTATGAGTTTGGGATTTTTTTGATTTATGTAGGCTCTGTTCCTTCAAAGGGATGCATGACTGTAGACCTTTATACCTACCAAAGTGGTTTCTTATCAAGTACTGAGGAAAATAAGAGGCCAGATCCTGTTGGAGAGTAAGAGACTTGTTTTGCAGAGAAGAAATTTTCTTTCTAGCCAGTGTAATTTGTCATGGAAACAGCATATAAACAGGAGGCCACCCAAAGTAACTTAGCTTTTGAAGCATTTTTATGGTATCCAAGTTGCTTCTGGATGGTTAATGAATGATGTAATCCACAGTGTGTAATGCAAATTTTGATTTGGTAAGGGACTATAAAGAAAGATTTAGGGCAGTGCTGCTAGAAGGAAGTAGCATGGACTTTACCTAGTCGTTGCCTTATACAGCCTGATTTAAATAAGTGTTAGATCTTTCCACACCAAAGAAGCCATTATCCTGAGTAATAGCAGGTGTGCTTCAGTCTTCTGTCCTTTGACAGAGGCAAATGGTTAAGCTGCCTAAATACATCTCTGAAGTTACCTTATTTTTGTGAATTCCTATCATTCAGTCCAGTATGTGCACAGACAGAATTAATGTCCTTGTTTTTGTCATTTCCTACTGGGCATGAACAAAATCATAGAATCAGAGACTCTAATCATAAACCAATCTAAATGAGCAAGAAGGAGCTTATCTGGCCAAGCCACTCCTCAGAGCAGGGCCAGCTCATGGCCCCTGTTGTTCAGCTGAGCTTTGAGCACCTCCGAGGACATAGCACCACTGAGCCCCACTTCAGAGAAGCCTCTGACTCCACCATCTGACTCCACCATCTCTATAATTTTCCATTAGATAATTGAAGGCATCAGTATGCCTTCAACTTCTCTCCTCAGTATCCCCCCCCCCCACCCCAACCTGCAGTGTTCTCTGAAGGATGAGCAAACCCATTTCTTTCAGCATTCTCCTTACATCATCATGTACCTGATAATCTTTCTGGCTCACTGACTCCTTGATTTAGTAGGTTAACATCTGTGTTCTATTGGGAAGTCCAAAACTGGAGTCAGTGACATGATTGATATTTGCATCTGGCCATCTATGACTCCTCAGTCCTAATTATTTTGATTATTCTTAGCTGGTTTGACTGAAGGTGGGTTTTGGAACAGTTAAGGACTTCAGGTCCTCTCCTCCACTACTAACAAGATATCTGAACTACAGTACTCCACCTCTTACTGATGAGGGCTGAGTAACAGAACTGTTCACAATGAAAAAGATATTTCCTGAGAGAATGTTTTGCATTAGTGATACTCTTGATTTCAGTGGTTAATTTACAGTGGGTCATGGCATAACGTGTTTTTATAGATGGTATCACTCAATACTTTTTATTATCACCACAGCATAAAATATACTTCCTCTTGGCCATCTGACATCGAGAATAGGGAGAGAGGACTATGCAGAAATAATTTTCAAATCCCAGAGTCTGTGCATGTAATGTATTCTTAAATTAACTTATTTTTCTAGTGCACTTGGAGGATCATCTGCCCTTCACATCCCAGCCTTTCCTGGTGGAGGTTGTCTCATCGACTACGTACCCCAAGTATGCCAGCTTCTAACAAACAAGGTAAGCTGCTGCAGACAATCAGTTTTCCTTTCCCTGATGCACTGTACTGCATTTCCACAGACATCATTATTCTTCTGCGTGGTATGCAAAGCAAGGCACACTGAAGCTGAACTACACAGGGAATACCTTCTTGGTAAGAGCTGAGTACCTAAGCATGACATTGAATAGAATGACTCCTTTAGGTAAACAAGTGAGTTTAGGATCAGATCCTGGAGCTGTTTTTTTCTTACTGTGACATGCCATGATTTAGGATAAAATGTTACTGTATTGTACAATACTGCATTGCAGTATACTGGTTTTTAGTAAATACAGATGTTTACTTTGCATATTATTGTTCTAGTTGCAAGTTCTCATACCCCAGTCATTATTGTAGGTTTTGAGTACTTTCCGTGATTTTTCTTCTCAGATGTTTCCTCCAGATGAACTGAATCAGCAGTTTCTTTGGATGTTTATACAGTAAGAGCTACTTAAGGTTGCTGAAAAGGTTGTGTTCCAGTTAGCTTACTGTTTAAACAAAAAAGAACAATTATAGTATTTTGAAAGTTTCTCCATTATTTAGGTATAATTTTCAAAAGAAGGCTTAGGGGGTCAACATTTAAATATTGACCTATTACAGACTTCCTACTTGTATATTATATTTACCTTCAATTGTCTAAATGAAGAGAATAATTTTATCTTTTAGAAAAAGTTTCTTCAGAGTGTGTTTCCATAATTATGTTGGAATCTATCATTAGAGTTGTTTTTGTTGTGGTTTTCTGTTAAAATTACTTTCTGCTTTTAAAAACTTCAGGCACACTGGGCTGTTTTTATCCTTTCTTAAACGAAGTCACTTAAGCAAACTTATCATATGTTTTCCTCTTCCCAGAATAACATTTCAGATCTTACACAAAGCCTTCAAAATAATCTTAGTGTTTTATAAAATATAATGTTTGAGTTTATAAGTAGAATTTAAGTTATACAAGACAGCTCTCAGCAATGGTTGTATCAAGACTTTCTCAGTAATTTTAGGAAAGCATTTGCCAGCCAAGGAATTCTAGTATTGCCATAGCCAAGAAAATACTCGTCTTTTCAGTGAGGGAGAAAAGGATCTTAAAATGCTAGCTTTGGTTCTGGAAAGCACAGTTACACAGGGAATCACATATAGAACCATACCATAAGTACTTCCAAGCCACCAGTTGTAAACCAGATGTCCTTGCAGCCTGGTGACACATGCATTGGTTTTGTTATGGGTCAAACCCTGCTCACACTGCTCTCTTAAGTGATGCCATCCAAATCAACAGGAAAACATACGTGGTGTGAGGAGAATTTTGCCTTAAGTCTCCAAATTTAGCATTGTTGGATTTTGTCTGTGCCTGGATGGAAGTCTTTCAAAACCCAGAGTGCCTCAGAAACTGATGCTCGCAGTTGAGTAGGTGGCTCCCTGAGTCAGCATGAAACCAGTGAAAGAGTTTAGTGTTCAGAAGGTTTTGTTGGAGGTGCAGTCTTCAGAAAACACCCAAGATCAGTTATGCAAGAAATTTAATTTTTTCTTCTCTTTTATAACCAGAATGTTATTTTGACACTTAGCTTACTGTCAGTTCAAATGACTGATTTGCCTATCAAAGATTTCTACTCAAACTTCAGTAAGGCAAGGATGAGCATTTCTCTCTTTCAGTGTTTGTCTCATGCAGTTAAACAGTGCTACAGTCTATTGTGAAAGACTTAAGTTTCACTTAGACATGATTGAAGAGATTTCTTTACAAGATATTCTGTACACAAGATCCAGATTTTTTTTCAAAGGCACTTTAGGATTCTTTAGGGAAATCATGCTAAATGTAGAATTCAGAAATTCTACCATGTCAAACATAAATCTTCCTTAACAAGAAATGTATGACAAACTGGGCTTTGGGTTTTTTAATCTTTTTATAGCTCTGGATTTATTTTCTTTCTTTTTTAAGGTACAATATGTTATTCAGGGATACCATAAGAGAAGAGAGTATATTGCAGCTTTCCTGAGTCACTTCGGAACGTAAGTTTTCTTCCGATGCATATTTTTCTGTAGTGTGGGAGAGACTCATTTTTTGCATATGGTTTGTGGTTGTGTGGCTGCTGTCCACTGGATGAGATGAAATCTAGTCATTTTTCACAGAATGATGTGTACAGATTGTCGCTCTGTAGCAATACTGGAATGTACTTCAGTATTATTTCACTTCTGTGCCAGTGGCCAATCTGATTTTTCTAGAAAATAGGTGATGATGGGAAAGGGACAGTAGGGATTTTCCTTGTGCAGAAAAAGTATATTCATTTCTGAATCAATTACTTAAGGGGTTTTACACTAACAGGCAGTGACTGAGGTGGGGAAATGGAGAAGCAGGTGTGGTTCGAAGCCTTGCAAGAGCCAGAAAGCCCTGCTCAGTGTAAAGGCAGGGCTGGGAGACCAGCTGTTCCCACCAACAGCAGTGTTTTGTGTCTCAAGAGAAGAGGCTCTTGGGTCATGTTGCATTCCTGCAGATGAAAGGTGCATGGCCAGGCATGATGACACATTTGCTTCACAAATCAATTAGTCAGGGCTACTGTGGCACTGTGAAGGGTTGGCACTTTGGTTTCCTGCCTAAATTGAGCTGGAGTCTAAGCCTTTAGCTAATTGTGATGAGGGGTTTCTGCTTCCAAGGGAGCCCTTCAAATCTCAGGTCTCTCAAGTGAGGTTAGGAAAACAGGTGGCTTCTAGCATGCACCCAAATTTAATACCATGATAAATAGATAACAATAACTTCAACTGAGCATATGAGTAAACAGTCAGTGCAACCTCAATCTTTATCAAGACATTTCATTTTCTTCTGAGAAAATTCTATTATAGAAGTGGCCACATGTTCCTCTGACATGACATCTGCCTGTGGTTCATGAGTTCTGATACTGCTTCAGACAGAATACCAGCTTCTGATGGTTGAAACTTTTAATCCATCTGTCAAACAAGTATTCTATATGAATTTTTTGTTATGATCTCATGTTTTGTGTATTTTATATGTACTCTTCCAAATTTTCAAATTTAAACTCTTCTCAGCCTGCTTATTTTCAGTTTTAACCTCTCACTCACTACAGAAATTATATATAATCTTCATTTGAGTAAGGTACAGGGGATTTGTGTGTCTACAGTTTTTATCAATTTAGGACTGCAGATGTGGTAGCAGGTCTTCTTTCATTTAAAAGTGCATTTTAAACTGAAAATGGCCTTTCTTTGGGTAGCAACCCCCAATACCTCAGCATAATTAAGACTATTACTGACATTAAAAGTTTAATCTAATTTACGATTAGCCAGAAAATTGTAACTGTTAACAAGAAAAGCAAATCCTGGAAGATTCTGAACAAACAAACAAAAATAATAATTCCCCTATTACAAAATTCACATATTCATCATCTAGTATTTAAAGATAAAAACTGTACTCATTTTTTGTTGTGTTTTTGTTGATAGTGGTGTGGTGGAATATGATGCAGAAGGATTCACAAAGCTTACTCTGTTGCTGATGTGGAAAGATTTTTGCTTCCTTGTTCACAGTGAGTAACACTTTGCCTCAGGCATAAATGTCTATCCTCTGAAGATACAAGTTCAAAAGGGAAAATGTACAATTACAGGAAACAATTTAAAAGTTTTAGCTATTTTTATCCAGTGCTTAATCTATTTTTGATGTGACTTAGAAAACACAAAATCTCAATTGTATCTAGAGAAGGGGAGAGGATGCCCACCAATACTGAAATGTTGGCTTTACAAAATGCCAAAAGGATCTTGGGAAGGTTTTCTGGTAATTTGACTCAAGATTTGAGTTCACTGTTGTAACTCAGCTTTTCTAAAGTGTTAGTGATGAAGACTCTACCCAGGAATACCTAAAATCATCTGTAACTGTCAGGAGTTAATGCATTGATAACAACTGTAAAGACACTTTTGTAGAAAAAATATATCACATAAGAAATAACAGCACATTGTCATTAGGATTCAAAACTTATTCCTAGACTGAAACTGCAGGCAAAAACTGTCCTAACAACGTAGCTAGGTTCACTGTTGTTTAAAATTTTTAAATGAAAATTGTATTACCATCAGAACCACATTATTAATTTAAATATATAGGAATTACTCCATGTGGAAATTAGTAAATGTGGCTTTGATACTGCCTTTTACGTATTACTTTAAGTTTCAATTTCTGTTTTTCCTTGTGGTAAGGTGAAATTCACAGGTATCAAAGATACTTTGATCTGAGGAAATTCAGTCACGTAATTCTTTAGATTTGATCGTTACGCATCTTATTTATGTTTAAAATTATTACGCTGCAATTGTGCTGCAATTTGTGGGCAGCTGCAGCACTGGTATTTGATAGCATTTTAGCACTGGAGTCTTTCATATTACATAATTTTTTGTCGTGGGCTAGCTTTTCATGTGGAAGATTCATGCTGTCTTGATGATGTCACAAAAATTTGTCCCAGAGTTTTTAATGCAGAAAGTCAGGATTGCCATTGTTCAGAGAGGTTCTTCACCCTGTGTTGTGTTGCAGATCATAAAAAATGGTCTCACTAATCCCTTTCCTTCTATGCCCTAAGATTAGCTCACCACACACTAATGATCTTAAGAATCATTAATGATCTTAGAAAACTCAAACCTGAAATTAAAGCTCCTCCATCATGTTATTATAATTTATGCTGGGAGGAATTGAAGTGGTATCTTTGGGAAAATTATCCTCATTAAGTCTTTACTTAAATTTCAACTACAATGGAGGACTGGTCACAATTGTCTTCTATGGGGTGACACTTCTTTATGTGCAGCCTTCCTGAAGATTTCCCACCTTTCTTACTCCCCAACATATCTGGGTTAATTTAATCAATGTTAAAATTCCTGTGGATTTGATTTCTGCTCTAATATACCTTAATACATGTTGAATCACTTAGATTTCAGAGGAATGAAAATTCAAATTTCTGCTAAATAACAGAGCAAGTTTTAACTGTGTAATATTCATGGTATTCAATTAAACTGGCATGAAAGCTACAATTATAACTGAATAGTTTATCACTATGTATTAACCCTGTGGCCTTAGAAATCATACAGTGGCTTAGCTGTGTAAGCCATTGCATCACTCACTTGTTGAACAATTCAGTGCAAAAGCATTTCTGGTCCATGCACTGAAGGATATTGCAATGAAAGGACCGAAACCTGCACTTCATTTCCTGAGTGAAGTAATGTAGGCTTTCATCTCCTAACCACTGGCATAACTATGTATATTAGGCTTGAATATTTAGCAAGCATCTAATAAAATGTCTGGGAGAGATAGCAATAAGTTCTATTTTGAAAACTGGTCTATTTTATATATTTACTATAGCATGTAGCTAGGGTATTCAGAGGAGAGTAAATAGGTCAGTATACAGCAAGCACTGTGGCATTTCAAATGAAAGGCACCATATTTATTGGCATCTAAATTTTGGTAAAATTTTAGGTTTGAAGTTGCAATTTAGATGAGATTTATAAACACTAACATGAATTGTATTTCCTTTAGAAGATGGATTCAGAGGTTTCCAAAATAACTTTGGCATTGTTTTGCAACTGTTTGTATTGGGAGTTACAAACTTGTTTGGACACTAGGAAGCAAAAAACAGAATAAGTTGAAATTATTCATAATAGTTTTATTGAGTAAAGTGAGTTAAAGAGGAGAGGAACAGAAAAATAGTTCTGAATTTCTGAAGCCAAATAACCTTAGAACAACATCATATGCTAAAAAAAAAAAAAAAAGACTGGTGCTGTAGTTATAGAATGAAGACCAGAGTCTACACGTTCTACCTTAAAACACTGAGGAGCTACCTAGCTGCAAACTTAATCATTATACTAATGAAGCTGCTGGAGTTATTATATTAGATCAAAGACTAGTCCAAGGAACTGTTTCTTTAGTGGTTTAGGTTTCAGAATTAATCAAGTGCTTTCAATTATAAGACAGAAGAAATAAACATTTTGAGAAGTTCATGCATCCACATGGGAAAGGAAATCGTTAATCAGGCTTACTGCTTTTGATACTGATAATGTTTATGAGTAAGTCCCAGTATGAAGCTTTGTAAGTAAACTTCAGTAGACTGCTCACTTTTCAATAGACTTTCTCTTCTTGTTTATAAATCAACTATGATTAGTTTTTGGAGACAGGTATTTCCTTGTATTCTTGTTCTTGTATACAGTTTATATATTTATACCATATATAAATTATAGTATCATTTGTGTTGGAAAAGACCTTTAAGGTCAAGTCTGGCCATTGATGAAATAACCAATCAATATTAGATGAAGACACAAGTTACATTATCTGTGCATAATTAAGAATTAAGTAGCATTATTGTTATAAATACAAGAGTAGAGCTCTGAAGCAACCTGTATTTGGGCTTTTCAAAGATTAATTTTTATCTTGCAAGATCTTTAGGTTATCAGCACTAAAGAGATGGACAGAAGCTGGACCAGTATGCAGTAGCAAATGAAACACTGCTTGTGTTAGTGGTTGTTTAAGATGTCTTGAAAAGGACAAACATTAAACTAAAAAGGATTGGTTTCACTGAACAATATTTTAGGGGGTAGAGAATGTTGAAGGCTGGCAGCATTTATATTTCCAGTTTGTTTGGGATCTCAGTCAGGGTGAAGTTGGTTGGGAATATTTGCTGGAAATGACCTTGGCTGACTGTAAGGGCTTTCAGTTTCTGTGTGGATAATGCCACTGAGCCAGGAGTTCCAAAGTGCTGGTCATGTAAAAGCTTGAGTTTAAATGGTGATTTTTCTTGCTGTGGGAATGTCAACATAAGTAGCTTTTTGTCTACCCTTTAACTTGTCTGTGCAGTTAGGTGGTTGTCTGTGGTAGAGGATAAATCAGAAACAGCATCCCAGCAAGAAGAAAGTTTTGAAACAAGAGAGAGCAAGCAAGGGACCTAAAGCTTGCTAAAGGGAGACTATACCTTATGAGTGTCAGGCTTTGGGTAGGCACCTGCTTCTGGATTCAGGGGTTTTTGGTGGATGTTACCAAGACCAGCTTCTGATGCATTCTTGTTTGAATATTGCTGTCTGCACACATTTGTCAGTCTTTTCAAGAAAAGTTACGAGTATAAAGTACAAAACCTTGTCTGCCTGAGCCATGTCCTAAAAAAATAGGCTAAGTATTGAGTGGAATATTTACATTAGATTGTTTCTGTGAGTTTTTATCTAATGAAGTGTTTTAGCTTTCTTATATAATGCTGTTATTTTATTGTTCTCATTGTTTCTTAAATTAAAATGAGAATTTATGACTCTGAAAACTAAAGAAGATAAAAAGAGAACATCACCATGTGAATAACAGGGAGTTATCTGATCCTCTCAGGAAAGCAGGATAGTTCTGCAGAAATGCCAAGCATAACGAAATAAATGTTTCAGGAGTCTAGAATGAGAAGTTCAATGCTCATCAAAACAATCTGTAAATATTGTATAAGACTGTCTTTTCATTCTTAAAAGAGAAACTGTAGATTAACAAAGCCCCAGTGATTTAAAAGTGGCTAGTGAAAATCAAACTTGGATCTTATGCTTGGGAATAAGTGTCTTTCTTTTTGGTAGTCTTCTCCTCTGACTCAGTATTTTAGTTGGTTCTATGTATTTCTTTGATTTTTGTCTTGAGAGTTTCTGAAAGCCTGTTCTGCTTACAGCAAAATATACTGTGAACCGACGAGGTTTCTTCAAAACTTTGTACATTGTTCCAGTCTCTCAGAGCAAAGCATTCCCTGGGCCTCCTCCTGTGTAGTGAGGTGTCTCTTGCTTACTGAAGTCAGTGAAAACTGCAGGCACACTGCAGTGCTGTGGACAGGCAGTGTGATGGAAAAGTAGCCTGAGTCACAGGCACACTAAACTAGGCATGGGCTCAGGCAGGGGCTAATCACAGGACTCAATTGTAGCATTTGGAAAATTAATGAGTCTTTTGCTGATCATTTTTCTCCATGGTGTACTTTTTTCCTTTTTTTATAAGGGATACTGCCAAGTAGATTTAGTTTGAAATTTTTATTGAAAGCTGATAATTTTATTTTAGACATTAAGAGTGCTTTAAACATTTTGTTCCTTTGATTCCAACTTGGCTATTTACTTGTATGTGAGCCAAATGAGACTTTTTTTAATATAGGTATTCATAATGGATGCAAGTGAACTGAAAAATAATTTTCTTTTCCTCTTTTTCTGTTTCTCTAGGTTCATTTTGTTTTCATGTCACTCAGAATAAGCTAGTTGTAGGTTCCTATTTGTAATTACAGAAAAAGGGAGAATGGACAGCAGAAAGCTCATAAAACTTGGTATGGACAGCAACAAACAGGAAGCAACAGTTGTGATACTAATTAGGCTTTATAGGAATAAAATCTTATTCCTATCTTATAGATGGCCTGATGTCAGTGGACTGGCAAGGTATTTTAAAATGTCATTTTGCTGTGGATATTACTTTTTTAATTTCTGAGAAACATGTGTGTTTGCCACACTTTTATAACTGTAGTGTATTGCTGCAGACATTAATTGACGTTCTTCCAGCAACTACAAGCACTTTAACAAATGGACTGAAAGGTTTTGTAATAACTTCTTACAAAATTGCACTTTTCAGGAAAGTGAACTGTTGATTATTTTTATTTTTTTATATATATCTAGAGTATGACTACTGTGTGCCCAAGTATATGACAGATAACTGAAATTCTCAGGAAAGGTACCCGCCATGGAAAAAGGGTATAATCCTATTTTATCCACTCAGTTTTTGAAAAGAAATAATTAGGTCACAAAAAGTAATTGATGGGGCAGGATTGAGTACAGGTTGTGGTGCTTATTCGTCTTAGTCCATGTCTGGTTTGTGTTACATGCTTTGGTAACTCACAGATAGTTTTTCTCTAAGATGAGAACTGCTTTAAAGGTGTGAAATACACCAAGTTCAAAATTGCTCATAATAGCAAGTAGGAAGCAAATATCTTGTTTTCAGTCCAGAAAGAGTTGATGAGCAGGGGTTTCATGGATGAGTCCTGGGTTCAATACCACATAATGCTTTCAAAAAAGAAACAGGATGACACACAACACCACAGAATTATTAGAAATATGAAATTTCTAGAAATATGAGGTGCATCAAGATAAGAAACATTTTCTGAAACATTCTTCCCTCTCTTTCCTCCTTCTATGCAATGACAATTGCTTTGTCACCAAAATAAATTTTTTCTAAGAATCTATATGTGACAGCAGTAGCACACAGAGGCAAGTGCTGAATGCCTTTTAGTAAATAGAAATATAATTCATTTTCAAATAATAGGGAATACACCTTAGTTTAGAGATGGAACTGGTCACAAAGTTGCATAAATTTCAAAATGGGAGAAGGAGGGAGGACTTAACCTGCTTTTCTGTCTCCTTTGTCAGCACTCCCCCTGCCTCATTCAGCAGCAGTCTGATCTTTTCCCTAGTCATACTTCTGCTGTTGCTGTAGCAGCCCATCTTGTTGTCCTTAACTCACATTGCCAGATTCAATTGTAGGTCAGCTCTGACGTTCCCAGTCCTGTTTCTGCATGCTCAGGGAGTGTCCACATCTCCTGTGATTCCTTTTTATGCCTGAGTTTTATCAGTTCCTTGCTCATCCATGTAGGCCTCCTGCTGGTAGTGTTTGCCCTTCTGCTCACTAGGATGGACTGCTCTTGAGTTTGGAGGTCATCAGGGACCCATCTTCTCACCAGGACCATTATCCCATAGGAGTCTTCCATGGGAGGAGCAAGATCCCTGAACAGCCTGAAGTCTGCTCCCTGAAGCTTAGGGGTGTGATCCTGATGTTTGTCTTGCATCATCCTCAAATGGTGATTCGCAAAATGCACCAGAAATGGCTGGTGGTCTAGAAAGCGTGTCATAAAAGAGTGTGTTCCACAAAGTAGTTCTTTAGGTCAAAAATAAGCTTTTAGTACTGTGTAAGGTGGCTTGAAGAGTAAAAGTGGTAATTGTGATGTTCAGGAGTGGGAAGATGCAGAGGGCCTGTGCTGCAGTTAAAAATACCTGAAGTGGCTTAGTTGGCTGTGTGGGCCAAATGGGATTACACTGGCTTGGGTTTTGAAAGCTGCAAGCAGCAAAGGTTGGAAGAACAGGATAGCAGGTGTGGTAGCAGAGGGTCCTCTTGACCTCCAGGATAATGTCACACTCACCACAGAAGAGAGTGAAGTGAAAGAATTTTCTTTCAAATCTCAGGAAGCGTTTAAAACAGAAAAAACCCAACTTATTTGCAAGCCTCATAATCTTAATAAAATATTGATGAGAGAAGACAATGGTTTTGCACATCTGCTTTTCAGGTAAAAGCATGGTTTAGAAGTCTTCCTGTCCAGTTGGAAAGTAACAGAAAGCTGCTCAGCATCTATCAGTGTATCTCTGCTCAAAAAGCAGAGGAGTATTTTTTGCAGTGATCCTGCCTGTGCCAAGGAAGGGCATGGCTTGCTTTTTACACCCATAACAACTGCAACTGTATTTAAGTTTCAAGCTTCAAACAATTCAGATGGAGAAGAGACAGCTTTTAGTCACATCAATCTCATCAGCACTTCCAGAAGTTACTATAGAAACTGTAACAGCAGAAACAATAAAAGGAAATAAAAACGGAAGCAGCAGGGAATTAAGATCTTTCAGAATTTGAAGTAAAAATAAAACAAAATACAAGTAAGTAGCTGAAGCTGGTAATAAGAAGCCTTTTACTTAATTAAGACAGATATGATTACAGAAATTAGAGAAGGAAAAGATCTGTAAGGCCATTATGCTGTTTCTTTTGGGTCAATATAGGATTGTAAAATAATCCACAGGAGGTAGTCCAGTCTTGCTGTCCAGTAAGAGAAATTCAATAAGAGTATGACATAGGTGGGGTGGGCAGTGACACTCAAAAGCAAGAAGCTTTTATAAAGCTGTTTTCAGATTAAGGTATAGCTGTGTTGCATGGTGTTGGACCACATAGCTGGAAACTGCTTGAAGAATATCTTGATTTGATCTGTTACTTAGTTCCTCTGTAAAACTAAACCAATAGTTAGATACTCTGTCTGCAGCACATGACTGTAACTTCAGTCATTCAAAATATTTTTACCACTTTTATTAAAAATGCTGGTTTGAATGAAGGATGGAATACTTTAAAAAAAGTTGCAGGTTATAATAAAGACATGAGATATTTTTACAACCATATAATATGCTTATGTTGAAAGAAAATCAAAACAATTGTAGTCATAAATCTAGTTGCCATTGGTGCCTAGATTCTATTATAGTTCCCATTATCAGTGCAAGGAGAACCACAAGGTGGATGCAGAAATGTCATGCAGCCCTCCTCAAATAAAAATTTTATTTTACATTATATTCAAAGAGACCCAAACAGGCAAAACCAACTAACAAACCAAAACAAAGAAAGCTAATTAAGCAAATCTACTCTGTAATGTGTCAGAATAGTTTAATCCATCACAATTCATTGTTTCCATTTTGCCTACAGTGGTTTGTCTTTTATTGTTTAGTATTGTATATTCTGTTAATAAACTAGTTGTTCCTCTTTTTTTGGAGTATTTACTTGTATTTCTGTAGTATTTATTTGAAAGTATTTTGTACATAAGTCATCTTACTCATTTACTATACAAGTGTTGACTTTGCCAATGGGGTGGATATTTCCCGTAGCAAGGGCAGACCTAATTATTTCAAAACCAGCTGTGATTACCAACACACCCAGAATGCCATAAGTGTCTCAGCTAAAATTCCATAAACAGCTTTTCCTTTCAGATTTGAAATTTTGAAATGTTGATTTCAAAATAGCATCTTCCTGCAAAAAAACCTGGTTTTCTCCAGAAGGGATGTCAGCCCTAATAATATTTAACAAATTCAAATTCCTGTGACTGTGCTCTGTTAACCTAAAGTCCCACAGTAATGCCATTGATATGTTATTTGTCATCCTTGCTTTCTCATTCCTGCAAGAATAAATCATCACACACCAAAGCAGGATAGCTGTGGCATTCAGTAATTTTTGTGTATTTTAAGCCAAGTTTCCCCTTTCATTTTTTGCCAGTAGAATGTAGGCCAAAGGCCTTCAGCACACACGAGTGCAGGAAAGATTCACTAGGGAAAGCAGCCTGAAATCCTGCCCTGAGGAGCTTTTTGCTAGACACTACAGCCCCCAGAATGCTTGTGGCTAAATCTATTCAGGCTTCTCCGTAGGAACCATGATCAATATGAATCCTGAAAGGCCGCCTGCACTGGAATTTTTATCTAAAAACTGAAGAAAACTCTTTTTCCTTGAAGTTAGGTAAAGATTTTTTACCCATTGTACAGGCTGAATCTGAATCACCTGTCTCATAGGAGAAGTCATGTCAAAAAATCTAGTATAATTTTTTTTTAAAACAGGGCTTGAGAGATGTGTAAGTGATATAGTATATGTATCGCCATGGAGTTGCGCTGAAAATTCACATGGGTCTTATCCATATCATCCCAGGAAAACTGCAGAGCTCCGAGTTCAAGGAGCTTTTCAGTTTGAGGCCATGCATTCAAATCCACTGTTTTTCCCGACAGTGTGAGCTCAACTGCAAGTAAGGCAGGGAGAATGTGAAATTCAGTGAACCAAAAAAAGAACAGGCAGAAAGATGATGAATATGTACTAATAAGAGACAGAAATGCAGTTCTGGAGCCTGGAATATGTGTTTCCTGTTTCCATTACTTACTTCATCAGAAGTACTTGAGTGCAGAGGCAGTCTCTCGCCAAATCTGGATGATAAGTAAGGAGTGAGTCAGGGAAGTTTGGGAAGAGAACAGCTAGTATCAGGCTGAGAGTCTTCAGTGTTCTCTGGAGACTTGAGACTTGGCATATCCTTCTTGGTTTTCTGGTGAAATAATTGTAACAAAACCTCTCACATGTCCAGTAATCATGGATTCTGAAGTATGTGCTATGGCAGTCAGCATTGGAAGGCTTGTGTTTGGCTATATAAAGTATTTTCTACTAGTAAGTCTCAGAAGAATTGCATCCCACAGGCTGGCACTTAGCATCAGCAGGCAGGTTGACTCTTCTTTCCTTGTTCCTTCATTCCTGATCTGGAATCCCTAAAGAACCTCTCAACTCATGAATGTGCTGTGAAACTTTTTTTTAAGTATTTTATGTAGCTAACATCATTCTTATGATTATTAGAATCATCACATTGAAAAGCTCATGCAGAAATGAACACGTTTAATTGAAGCAAGACTTCAGTGTTTGCAGTAAAGAAATGCAGAGGGGAGAAGCCAGAACAGTGTCTCCTTTGGCCAGCTCTGTGCAGCCTAGGACTGTTTAGAACTGGAAACCACAATGTGTTATCTTCTATTTGAAGGCAGCTCCATAAAGCACGTACGGATTGAACTAAGGTTGTGCAGGCCATAAAATCTTGTCAAAGTAGAAATCTCAACAGTAAAATATCCAGATCACTCAGTGTTCATGAGTGCAAAGCAAATTTCAGGTGCAATAAACTGCTGCAGAATCAAGCATCCCAAAGGTTAGTAAGATAACCAGTATGGCAGCATCCAAGGATTTAAATGAATTCAGTGAGTAAATGTTGGCTTTTGTGAAGACAATTACCTGGATTTATCCAGTGCCACATGAAGGATAAATAAACCTTTTCCCTAGAACGAGGGAACAGTATATGGAAATTTTTTTAAATGTTACTGTCTAAGTGCTTTGAAATATATTAATGGTCACCAAGCATTTCCAAGCGTGGTTGTGTTCTTCCATCTCTTTTCTCCAGTGCTTAAAGGTGGAATAGAGGGCACTGTGGTAAACCTGCTCTTTTCTTCTCAGCATATTTCCTTCAGAAAACCTGTAGCAGCACTGGTACATGCTTTATTCCTTCCATATTTCATATCCTGTTGAACAAGTCATCAAATTAGATGCTGAAGATACTATTTTAAAGTTATTAGGATAGTCAAAATCAACTCTGTAGTTGTTGACATAAGCTTAACAAACTAGGTAACCTGTTCCAGACCTCAGATTGCTTTTTTTGAAGAAAATAAGCAATTCAACCTTACAGATGCATTGCACAGTTTGTTAGCTATTAGTAAACCAAGATTTTGACTTTAAGGTAACTATGTTTTGAATATATGTATGCATTAAATACTAAGTCAAGAGAAGGAAATTTGTATGTTACTTCTAGATAGTTTCTTATGTTTCAAAAAGAGAGCAACTTCAACTATTTATAAACTGTAATTAAGTTTCTTTACAACATGACTCATTCTCAACAAGCAAGTCCTTTTTCTTTTGCTTTCTTATGAACTGTGTGGGAAAATTAGGGTTCAATCAGTGAAGAATTTACTCAATGCTTAATTACCCATAAACAGCCCTCCAAGTTCTGCTCATGTAGTGCTTGCATAAAGACATTATTTTCCCCACTCTATGGCTGTCTAAAATTTGACTTCTAAAGAATGATCTGTAAATTGTAATGTAGGAGAAAGCAGTGTTTTACTGGATTCCTTCTCCAGTCTGCTTCTTTAAGTTCCTCTTACATTAACAGTATGATGCTTAGGAGAGCCAAAGTAAGAAATCATCAGATTTAAATTACTTTGAGCATGGAACTAAATTAGAAAGCTTTACTTTCCTGAATGAGCTAATTGTTTAAATTTTCCAAAGGAAATGTTTCTATTTCTGCGAGAGAAGAGGTAAATGGGACTTCCTCTGACATAATTTTCATTTTAAATCTTGAGTTTGACAGCAGCATTTTTACCTTCATAACCAAATATTACTGCTTAACTGCATGACTTGTATAAGCTTGCTAGTTGAAATGACTCACTTACGCAGATGAAGTTATTTTTAGGGAGATAATTTGCACTGTTTAGAAGAGAGGAAAAAAGGGAGAGAGAGTCCTACTAAGAGCTAGATCTCTCATTATAGTTTACAGAGCTCATGAACCCAGCATCCAAGCAAAAGATGACTAAGCAAGGGGTCTATTGGTACTTTCAGGAATTTACAGACATGAGTCATCTGCTTATTTTCTGCAGACATATCACCAGGGTACTTTGTGAGTCAGCTGTTATTTGGGAATAGTACTTGTATTCAACAGGAATACGTTTTTGTAGTTCTTAGGTAACTAGCATGCCAAACCAACACAAGCTTTTACAGTTTGCCTAGTTCAGGTGTTAATTTACAAAACTGATGCCTTGTTTACAAAACTGATGAGTTGTTCTTAACTGTGATGCATTTTTCATGGCAAAGTGTGAATGGTTGTCTTGCATGTAATTACAGTAACGCCTTTGTCATCTTAGATATTGCATGAAGGCAGATCTGATTTTTTATTAATGTACAGATTGAGAGTCAGACTGCCTACACATGACCAGGTAAAAAGAAACATTTTCTTTAGCAAGCCATATGTGATTATGAGCAGAATTTGACCTTTTATGTCCAACACACCTTGCCAGCATTAATTACCAGTGGTATTTGCTTATTTTTTCATTCTGTGCACTACCAGTGGCAATGCACAGGCCTCCACTGGGACGGAAGCAAGTTCTTGCCTTCCTTTCCTAGTGCTGAAATAATAGCTGGCTACCTTGAGATATGTATAACACTTTAAACTCAAGGCTATTTCCTGTTTACTGGCCTTTTAGGTGTGGTTGTGTTCCAGAATTAGGGACAGGTTTTTTTACTTGGTCTGGACTCATCCACACCTTGTATTAAGGAAACACTTGGGTTAGAAAAGTGGAAGTTTGGCAATTTCAGTGAAGGGTGTTATTATAAATCAAAGGCAGTTTAAATTTTTCAAAACTCTACTTGCAGTTCAGGGTAATGCTGCTGCTGTCCAGACGTGGGATGCACAGTTTTGAATCTAGTTTGATTTTCTGATTTATGTGATCAGTTTATAATGTAAGTAATTCCTGAAAATTCCTATACAGATTTTGGTTAATAGAATATATTTTGGTGGTACCTTGTCATGACAAATGCAGGTGTCCCTGTAGTGAGAGCACTGCCTTGATTATCCATTATAAACAGCATTTCTAGTGCTGGGTACTTTGCCCTGAGAGCCCACCTTTAGTTGTAGGTAACAGGGGAAAAACCTATTGCTCCTTGCATGTGTTATGTAGATGGCAATTTTGAAGGGAAAGTTAATGGAAGTTAGAAATTCTTAACTAAAAGGTCGAGTGCAAGGACTGAATTATTGTTTGAATGCTTTGCTAAAGTTTGTTATTCCTCTCGCACAAATAAGTGATAAAATACAAAAGTACACAAACTTGGTTTCTCTTAAGGAGTTGGTACTTAAGAATGAAAAAGATACACTAGAGAAACAGTTTAAGCACTCAGAGCTGAAGTATTGTAAGATTAAAATAGAGAATCAGTGTTCTTGATTCTTTTCCATGGTGGAGTCCTTCAGAGACCAAGGCGCACACATTATTTGTGAGGGGAGGAGACAGCGTGCTTGCTGATAAATGGCCAGGTCACACCAATGTTGTTCAGGGCTGTTATTTAGTAATCACATTATAAAGAGGAATTCAACAGAGCAATCTTTGAATCTAACCTTTGTTAAAGCAGTGATCTGCCCTCGAATTAGCAGAACTCTGCCCATGTCATTAGTGCTTAAATATCTGCTGGGAGCTGCTGTGTGGGCTGAGTCACCCGGGCTCCGGGAGTTGTCACGTGTGGCTCAGACACTGGGTCATGAACTGAGCCAGCACTGTCCTCCACGTGAGCATTTGTTGTATTTTGGGACCATGGCTGCAATAGCACATTTAATTTAGTGTGCTTCATGGCTGTAAATGTTTCTATTCTTAGAGCTTGGAGGGTCCTTTAGAGCAAACGGAGATAGGGTGTAGCTGGTGCACATCTGAGTATTTAGATGTGATTAGATAAACGGAAAAATGAAGGAACTAGCAGGATGATACCATGGAATTTGGAAAATAAAACCTGTCTTACACTGATTCCTAAGTCTGTAAGCAGAGATTTCACAGGAGGTGCTGGAATCTCTGCAAGTATTTAAAATACAATTCCATTGCAGTGTTCTTTCACTGTACAGAATTTTAAAAATGTGATTTGAAGTATACCAAAAAGTATGGTTTTAGGTGCTTTATAAAGGAAGCCTACCCCTTTAAAAGACATTACTGTTCTTCTGTTAATTTGGGTGTTAGATTAGATATTTAATATCAGTAATTCAGGTCTGTTGTCCTAACTCAGTTTAACTACAGATTTCTGAAGCCTCCTGAAATAAGAAGTAGACCAAGAAAATACAAACCATAATTGTAACAATGAAAAAGTTAGGTTAAAAACTAGTTCTGACCAAGAAAACATACACAGTTTCTAACTGTTGTAGACTATTTTATTGTTCACCAGACCTAGCTGATCATGAGACAGTGATAGGCAAAGGGAACTAAAGAGGTTCTGATTTTTATTTTTAGTGTGATATTTTGGGTAATAATGACTTTGTGGTGTTTTTAGTTTTGTGGGTGTTTTCTTGTCTAGCAAATGACAGCAAGCTGAAATCTTTTCCAGCTCATATGACTGAATCTTTCTACGTTCTATATGAACTCATTTGGCTGCTTTAGGACACAGATAGCTGTAAAATGAGGATGATCATGTTTTTGATGTCCATGAGGACACTAAAATATATTGGTTAAGGTAGATAAATTTGGTTTTTTAATGGAAAGCAAAACAGAATGTATTTTGTGAATTTTTGAAAGGGAAGATTTCACTATAAAAGTAGGGTTTTTTTAAAATAACTAAATAACCCTGGTGAAGATTTTATGATTAACATAGCAATGCTCTAGCTAAACTTTTTTTAAATCATGTACTTTACAGAAGTGTTTTGGTAAAGCAAAGTGTCCCATACAGCAATAGGTTGGAATCATTACTTATAAGAAATGCAGAAGGATGTTTTATAACTAACCATCAGTTTCTCCTTTTCTGACACCTTTAAACCAATAGAATGGTCTGATATATTCCCACTAAACAAAAAGGAAAAAATACACTAGCATATTTTTATAACTCTTTCTTTCCTTTTGAATTGCAGTTGACCTACCCCTCTACTTTCCTCGAGACCAGCCAACCCTAACATTTCAGTCTGTCTACCACTTCACTAACAGTGGCCAGCTGTACTCCCAGGCCCAGAAGAATTACCCATACAGCCCCAGATGGGATGGCAATGAAATGGCCAAGAGAGCAAAGTAAGTCAGATTGCTGTTTCCTACTAAGCATTCCATTTGTTTTGTGGTCTTTGGTGGGTAGAAATTTCATGGATGTAACTGCATTTTGAGGGTTACAAAAGCTGAACCTGTTCTTGTTCTCATACAGTCCTGGTGTTCCTGTAGATGAGTGTAGACAGATACTAATCATGCTTATGGCTTTAGTGCCAGAGGACTGAACAAAAGAAGGCTCTTTCTGCCAGGCTTTGTATGACACAGAGTGGTGACAGTCTCTGCTGCAGAGAACTTCCCTCCTAAGTAGATGAGATAGCCCCCAGCAGGAGTAACCTGCATGGTAGCAGTCAGTCAAGGTAACTCCCTGGGGTTGTGTTGAGGGGACCCTGAAGGGAAGCATGTGAGATGGAGAGAGCAAGGAAGAAAAACCTGAAAGATCTGGAATTAGGCTGTAATGAAAAGGCACGGAAGAACAGGAGGAGGTAGAGCAAACCACCATTCCAGCACAGGAGGCAGCCCTATCAGATCTTGAGAAAGTTATCTGAAAATCTGAATGTGTCTTGCTTTATTGCCTTTTTGTTGGATGGAAACAGAGAATCGCTGTCTCCTTCCTCTGCATTTTTTCTGCAAGCCCTCATTTTGGGCTGAGGGGAGATCACTTCAGTCTGTGTACCCCTTTGGTTAATGGTGACAGGGCAGCCTCAAAGAGGTTCTGTTACGCCACAGGCAGTGGTGTCCCCAGATCTAGATATTATCCCTGTCTTCTCATTAAGCAGAACAGATTTTACCTGAATGGGGAAGTTAAGGCAGCAGGCTTGCTGCAGTGTTTTAATTTTGCAAAGTGTAAAAATGTTAGAACAGCGAGAGATTTAAGCAGGCTGATTATCAGTTGTTCAGCATGTAAAAGCATCAAACTGCATAAATCACAGGGCGTATTGGGATGAACATTTTGAATGACAGTCAGAAGATTAAATTAAATCAGCAAATATCCATAAAGAAGAGTTGAAACAAAAATAGTTCAAGCTGAGTAAATCAAATGAGTGGCATGGTCAGAGACTGTAATTTGGAAATAATGGAAGCAAACAGCAATTGACTGAGGCATTTGTAGATTTTTATACTGATTTAAATTCTGTGGAAAACATCAAGTAACATTTGATTTGGAATTTTAATATGCATTGTAATAAAAACTTCTTGGTAGTATTTGGTTTTGCCACCATACTGTTTATAGGAGCACCATTCACCATTTCTTAATCAACTATGATTTTTTGTGTGTATGGACCTTCTTTTTTTCTTTAGCAGGATGAGTATTTTGTTTACTAAAAAAAAAAAAAACAAGAAGAACAATAATTGGAAGCATCATTACTGTGGCTTTTTTTTATGCCCATACTACAAAATGCATTTCTTTTGTAGCTGAAAGCTTACAAGTACCTATGTGCTGTCTGCTAAGTGCATTCGCTTATGAGTGGGTGTGTACAAATGGACTTCGCTGCCCTGCACTTGAAATTTAGAAGTATGACAGCAGTTCTCTTTAAAAGCACTAAATGTGTACACTTACTATCACATGTACGTTCGGTGAGGTTATTCACTCTTACGTTGGAGGCTCTGCACTGAAGCTTTACCCTGGCTGCGTAATAGGAGAGGGATGATGAGAAGCGGGGGAAGGCAGTGTGCAGAGATGTCTGAAATAGCAATCACTGAGCTGCTCAGAGACACAAACTGCTCCACTTAAAAGCGCTTCGCTTGCAGGAACAGCTAGTGATTCCTCAGTAGGTACCATAAATAAATCTGCATCAAGGAAAATATGATGTTATGATACATGTGAGCATATTTTAAGAAAGATTTTGAACACAATTGAGCATCTTATGTAAACAGTGTTTAAAATATTTGCTAGGGCTTCTTAGAATAGGTTAGTGTATTTTAACATAACCAAATAACTTCATCTTCTACTTAATTTTTACCACAGACCTGTTATGGACCAAGTATATGGGAATGTATGTTGATATGTGGGAAAGCATTCTGATGAGACGTATTAGTTCAAACAACACATGAAAACTTCCCAAATAAAAACAAGAAAAAAAGAACACATTATTTACCCTCTAGAAACAATGTCATTCTACTCTGCTGAAGTAAATTTAGCCCTAGTTAAATCAGAGACAACTTGTTTGTGTTTCTAAATACTGTCAATTAGGGTTTGCTTATATATAGTCTTTTTCCCTCTTAGCAAAATTGTTTCCCAAGTGCTCAGCATTCTTTGAGACAAAACATCTCTGTTTATCTTCCTGGCCATTGCTCTAGGGCCACAGGATCTCCCACTTGATATTCCAGTATCTGACCAAGTTCTCCACCCTTCTTCTCAGACTTCAGGCAGGGATCAATGTACTCTGTCTTCCTCACTGGGGCTAAAGACACCATCAGGGATAGCTTTTGCTTGCTCTTGCACCAGCTGTAGGAGCATCATCCAGTTGGAAATGGCATCAGTCACAGCTTTCCTCGTCCTCAATTTTGGCAAGCCCTGTCTCTGTTTTCAGCAACTCAGCACAGCCTGTTTATTCATGCGCAGAGCTGTCATAAGTTCATACCAAAGGGACTTTGATTCTGTGCCCAGCCTTCTCCCAAGGTTGTTTTGGTGTGGGTTGTTGATTTTTTTTTCCAAACAGATGAGCCCATCCAGTTCCTTTGGTGCAGGGACTAAACTTGAAAGTCTTGGTATCCTTGCTTATCTCTGTGGCCCCCAGCAGAAGTAGGCATATCTTTTGAAGTTAGGACTTAACCCTTTGCTGTAGCCTGAGACAATCAGTAGTAACTATAGGCAGGAGCAAAATTAGTTGCCTAAAATGCATACATATAAAAGTAGATTGTATGCATTCACACCTAGAAACGTATCACCTAAATCTAAAAGGCAAATAATTCTCATATCAGAATATCACTTTAGCTGGATCTTTTTTATTCAGAGAGAAAAACTGCCCATGTTCTTGCTGAACTTATTGGACCAATTTATATCCGTCTCATGAAGTCCATGAAGTCAAGCCTCTTTTCTGTGTCCTCTTAGGCAGATTTTAAAATCACTGGGCTCCATTGCAGCCCACTGATTTGGATTCCTCACTGAGAGATAGCATCTGGTTACTGAAGATTGTTATTGTCTTAGCCCAGGGGTTGCCCTCTGGCTTTATTTAATTCTGAAGGATGAATCAAGTCCTGATTTAATAATGTGATTTCAGTTGCCTCCAGACTGCTTGTTTCTCAGCTAACACAAAATTTTAACCTGTTCCTCCTGCTAGAAACAGGGAAACCAATAACATAAGAATTTTCTTACAAGCTGCTGAGATGCCATTTCCTCTCAGTTGGTATCTCAGGCTTTGCCTCTTGTAGGTCATTTATTTATATGTCTGTGGCCTCCTGCGTAAGCAGCTTCTCCAAAAGTTTTGGTCCTAAAATACAATGGCAAGCCTAAGAAAATACAGTAAATTATGGAAAGTTAGCAGCCTTGTTTGTGGCGTACGTGTGAAGTAAAACATCTCTGTGCAGTTTCCATGGGAAAGCTTTCTTGTCTTTTTGCTTAAATAGGCATTCAAGTGTACATAAATGGAGTCTTTAAAGAACGTGCTGACTTGAAGCCTGGGTTTTTATGAAGGAATACTGTAAATAAAGCTTGTTTGTTTATACAAATGAAATTCAGTTCTTAGATACATTCTGGCCCAAATTCTGTGTGACCCAGTGCTGCTCTGTAGACTTAGATTATACTTCAGGGGAGAGCAAGTTAAATCTCAGTTTATTCTTTTATCCTACATAAATCCACCTACTCATCATTAAAAATAGCACGAGCATGGAAAACTGGTACCACAATAAGAAGTTGTTCCAAGGGTTCATATTCCCTTTTTTTTCAAAGTTGGCTGACAAAACAGGTTTCTGAATGACAATGTTATCCCTGACCATCCATCGGTGTTTGCCGAATGCAGTGTAAATTTTATGTATCTCTTTGGGCATTCAGAGGGTGAAAGCATCAAAGAGCTCAAGTGCTCTCAACTATACTGGCTGTTGCTCTGCCATGAGGTCAAGTGCATCACCAGATTATGTGCAGGTGCATCTTTTGCAAGCTACAGCTGCAGCTTCAGTTTGTGCTCAGCACAAGAGTGCCATGGTTAGGAGGTGTCAGGCTGGTGAACTGGGCCATAGCATTTTCAGCCTCAGCCACGGCTTCTCCTTGAGTATCAGCAAATTGATGATGTCTGTCATGTGTATGATTGAGGCCCCCACTATAAGAAAGATTTGAGGTGCTGGAGCATTGCTCTTCTCTGGAGCAGAGAAGGGCAGTGGAGTGGTGAAGGGTCTGGAGCACAAGTGCTGTGAGGCATGCTGAGGGAGCTGGGGGTGCTTAGGCTGGAGAAAAGGAGGCTCGGGGGTCACATTGCCACTCTCCACAGCTGCCTGAAGGGCAGTGGAGCCACGTGGGGATTGGCCTCTTCTCCCAGATAACAGGTGATAGGACAAGAGCAAATGGCTGCAAGTTGGACTAGGAGGGGTCTAGTTTGGATATTTAGAAAAATTTCTTCCCCAAAAGGGTTGTCAATCCAGGCTGCCCAGGAGGGAAAAAAAAAAAAAAGTCACCACCCCTACAGGTATTTCAGAGGTGTGTGGATGTGGCATTTAGGACATGGTTTAGTGGTGGGCTTGGCAGTGATGAGTTAATGGTTGGACTTGATGAACCTGAAGGTCTTTTCCAATCTTAACAGTTTGGTGATTCTATGATTACATTAACACATTAAAATATTGCATTTCTTAGTTTAATAAAAGGATATTTGGAAAGAAAAAGGGACAGTTGTTGTGTTGCTGTTTAGACATATCAGTTGTTGTATGTCAGACTTGCTGTTCTATTAAGTAAATTTTGTGTGCCCTGATGATTTTTTTGTTGTTGTTTTGACATTAACCAGTTTCAACTCGTCCATTTTTTTTATTGTTATTCAGATTTCTTTCACATTTTAGGCAGAATACCTATTACTATATTTCAAATTCTTAAAAAATAACAACTTTCACAATTTCATGAAACTTTTGAGTCCCAGCTATGCTACCATGAATCTCACTATAAAATTTACATGTAAATGTTGCACCCTTTTTATATCTTCTCTTCTTGATAGGTGTAATTAAGGTAATAAATATTTTTTTTATTCTTTGGGTTGTATTTAAGTTGGATTTTTTTGCTTATTTGTAAAAGTATCAAGTTGGCTTTGCCTGTATTATGTGATTTTTCATGCACATTAGTCATCTTTAAAGACCGGTTTTCCAAAAACTAACTTATTTGCATGATATATACTCACCTCACAAAGCTTTTTGCATGACTGTCTTTATCTCTGTTGCATGTTATCTTAAACTACAATGAAATTCATAAAAATGAGAGTAAGGAACAGAAGTACAGAAGCCAGGGACATCATTCTTCTCTAGGTGTGTGTGCCTGTGTTCAGACACTTGCAAGGCTCAGAGGATTCTTTCTGAGGAAGAACGCCAGCATAGGTACAGCTGAAGGCTGAGGGGGTGAGCTGGGTCCCTTGTTTAGCTCTGGTTTTTGATAGTTTTGCATCAGAAAGTGAACAGAAGTGATTTCCCAGCCTGAAATGGAGTAAAGCTGACGTTTTGTTGCCGCTGGTGGGCCGCTCCTCAGAGCAGCAAAGGGGCAATGCACTGTGACAGCCAGAACAAGAGGAGATGTGGCGACCCAGGCGTGTGAAGCTTACCAAGAAGTTAATTTGATTTTATACACCATTAAATCAAAGCTGATTTTCTGTGGGAGTGTCAGCTGATCAGAATTCTATGGGAACAATAGAAAGGAAAATGGTAAAAGCTATGTTTTGTTAAAATACTTAGTGACTGTACTTGTCCTTGTAGTGTGTTCTGCAGTTGATTTACCAGCAAAACTTAATAACAAAATTATTTTGATTGTGAGAGATAACAGATGAAGTAGATAGGGCTTTTAATTAGAATTTTCCCAGTACATTCCTTTATTTTTACGTAGTTCTTCTGCATACAGTACAGAATACAGTATATATCATGATAGTTGCACTTCTTGAGTCATATTTTTCATGTAGTTTTCTTTAAATGTCTCCCTGGATAATTAAGTCTGACTCTTAAGTTATGGTATGTTAGTTTCTGACAGGTGCCTGCCAGGGATCTTCAGTGCTGTCATGCATTATGTGGATTTCAGCCAAGACAGAAGGGCCTGGGTATTTGTTTCTGGTCACTTCTCATTAAAGCTTTGACTGTGGGGAAGAAAAACAACTATTTAAAGATGAGGAGTATAGGTGCTATAGGAAGTGCATAGAAATAAAATCTGTTAGGCAATTAGTTTTTCTGTGATTTTGTATAGATACTCTGTATATGTGTGAACTGTACATATGTGCATTTTGATACATAGTAAATATTCTTTCTGCAAAAAAGTATTCTCAGATATTGACAAGAGAAATGCACAGAAGAGATTGGAGAAGTTGGCGTGGTATAAGTGGAGTATAATAGCACTTTGCTGGAAGACAACTGCTTTGTAGGAATGAAAGGTTAGAATTTAATGTAGGTGGTTCTTGGATAACTGGGATTAAGTGGCGTTCTAGAAATACTGTGAAACACAGTCACTGTCTGATTTGGCTTTATTAGAGAACTCCATTATACATTTATGAAAGCTGCTAGTTCTATATTAGAACATGAAATTACAGTTAGGAACTTGCACAAAAAATGTCCTCCCTTTCTCGAGAGAAAAGGGTAGAGAGAAATACATGGATTTGTAAGGAGCTGAGCTTTAATAGCTTAGATAAGCACTGTTGCCTGATCAGTTACAAAATAAACAGCTAAATAAAAATAGGAAGTGAGCTCCGTAGTCTTGTCTTTTGAGTTATACTCATAATTGTTCCATTAAGATAGGTAAAACTCTGTCTTCATTTAGCCCACTATCATGTCTGTATCAATAGGTAAAACTCTGTCTTCATTTAGCCCGCTATCATGTCTGTATCAATAGGTAAAAGTCTGTACTCATTTAGCCCACTGTCATGTCTGTATCAATAGGTAGCAGTGGATGCCTGTAGAAAAGCATGGCAGAGCATGTAGTCATATTTCCATTGTATGTTCTACCATCCTCAGGATTTCTTTATGCAGTACTGGTACATTTCTGTTAAGTAATCTTACCTAGCTTTCCTTCTATTCGCTTGCTTTTTGAACCAACAGCATAACATCATGAAATTCTGTGGCAAGGGATCACACAGGTGTGGTGTGAATAACAAACTCTGTTGGCTTTTTGCATTCCTGCCTCCTCCTAGCTCAAGTTGCTGTTACCCTTTACCTTTTGTATGAAGAGAGGCAGCAAATACTTAATCTACTGATCCCCTCCATAACCTTTGTTTTATGATCCTCCATTTCTCTTGCTCTGCTCACTCCTTCCTTCTCCAGAACCTCTCCATCTTTCTGGTCACCCTTGTCCTGCTTCTTTCTCCCTTTGCTGTTTCTGTGATTTTCCTTCTGTTTCCTTTTCTGTTACTCACCATGCGTTTATATGGTGGTGTAGTGGTATTGTCTGATTTACTCTTTATTCTGCTTCTAACAGCATCTGATTTTTTTTTTTTTTTTGCATACAGATGAAGGCTAGTTACAGTGTCATTTTAGCACCAACATCTCCTTTCTAACAGTTTTTCAGAGCCTATGTTTTTTGTGGTAGTAAAATTATGTCTTTTTCCTCACATATTTCTCCTTTCATGTTTGTCAACACTGATAAACCTGGTATGTTATCTCCCAGTTATCCCACCTGGTATGTTATCTCACAGTCTACTAGTACTGTAAGAACTATCTGCAGTTCCTCATAATTGTGCCTTATTTTCCTTCCCTGACTAAATTGTTAACACTAACAGACTTTTCCATCTTCCATTGCTCACTTCTTCATAACATGTAGGAATATGAACAACACAGGTCAGAACACCCATTTCTGTGCATTCCTCAGGTGACTTCCCCCAAATGGTATTCATCATTTATTCCTGTCCTTTTCTTTGTATCTTGGCCTGCTCTTTATCTACTCATGGATCTTTTCTCCTTCTGTGGTAATTCAGGGGTTTTTATGCCTTTGAAAAACTTTCCCAAATACCTGTAGGTAAGTTGAGCAGTGGGTGTCACTTGAATTTTTCTTGTCCATGTGGTTTTGATACCTTAAGTAAATAGGAGATTTGAGAAGCACAAGTTTGACTCCTACCCAGGATGTCATATTTACTCAAGTCCACTAATTTTGGACTATTTATGAAATTTTATAATCATTTCTATTATCAGTCTCTACCAACTTGTAATGTATGGACATGAGATTCATTGAGTCATAGCTCCTATCCTCCCAGACCTCCAGACCTTTTTTTAATTGACATCACACTTCTCTGGTACCAAGCTGTTTTAAGCAGGAGGCTACAAGCTATTTAAGAGTTTAACTTTCTCACACTTGAGTTTCTCTGGAACCTGGGTGTGAATGTAATCTGGGGCTGCTGATTTGGTTGTATTTTGTTCATTTGTTCATTTCCTTTTTGGCTGACATATATGCATGAGTTGAATCTCTTGGTACATCTCTTGGAAGGCCGGATTCTGGTATAGCAACATCTTTAAGCACTTCCATTTCATTTATTCTTTGTGATTTTACTTCTCCTGAGTATTTTTACTTCTTGACCGCATTTTATATTGTTTGACAAGTGTGTATTTAGAGGGTCACAGTTAAATTGTTCCTCAAATTAATTTTCTATTTGTTTTATTCTGCTTTTACTTGTTAGTATAAAGGTTTATTTCTGTCTGGTTTTTCCCTTTGGATGGGTCTCCAATCTTCTGAGCATTCACTTTTACTTCTAATAGCAAATATATATCCTTTGAAAAGCAAAAAGAAACAAGTGCTTTCGTATGTTTTATATAATCACAGATGTGTGGCGTCTCATCTGTTTCCTTCTGACTGGTTTGTCCTAATGAATATCCAAGGAGGTTTCTTTTCTGCTTTGGTATGTTGCCTTCGGCCCCTGTTGATAAGCAATCTGGCAAAGCAAAGCGGATGGCATGATGAAATCAGTCCTTTCACCTGCAAGCAAACTTTGTTTTCAGGGATGCTGCTTGTCAGACTCGTTATGGATGCATCTGTGGTGTAACTCTTCATTTCTGCCTCTGAACTACTATTAAGGGATTCAATAATCTCTTAAAGATCATTCAAATTCTATTATTACTACTGTGAGCTCCTCTCTTCTTGAATCTCTGCACTTGTCTTTCCTTACAAGCTTCGCTCCTGAACATATCCTTGCCCAGTCTTTTCTGCTTTCTCTTGCTACTTATCACTACTTTCACACATTCTTTACCATGCCTTTTAAGCTTTGAAGAGGTTCCTAGTTGCATCTTGTCTCACATTGACTCTCTCCTTCAAATCTAATAAAAAGTTTATTAAATAATTGCTCTCCAACAGCAGAGCTCATTGTGCATTTACACAGCCTAGATAAGAGGAAATAATATGTTCCTTGACTCTTTAAGAAGTTAACCTTTACCTGAAGTGGGAAAATATGGCTATTGCACTTCAGCAACTAGGAAAAATAGAGCAGACTTGTCATGCTGTAGCTCATAGGACTGGAAATTTCCTGCAAGTTAACAATATATTTAAAAAGACTCTATGAAGATTGAGTTTTTCCATGATGGCCTTGGAATATCATTCTCATGATCCACTGATAAGGAAACAGAGTGACCGTGCTGTGACCGAGATATTCCAGTGCACCCTTCACAGACACCCACTGCCCTGTGGGGAAAATGGAAGTTAAGAAAGCAGAAGCAAAGTTTGCTATGATCTAAGACCACAAACCTTCATCTGACTGAAGTACGTCTATTTATGTACATTGTGGAGAAGGTGAAGGAAGTGAAGTGTTTTATCTCTTGAACTGACTGGCAAGCAGAAGGCATTGATGAAACTGTTTCAAAATGAGAAGTTCATTTTTCTGTGTGTGCTTTGGAACACATAGATTCACTGTGTCTATGCAATACACCTTTGTAAATTTTTAAAATATCTATATCAGAAATCTTTGAGACATTAAATACCAGAGTCTTGAGTTCCAGATGGTTTTAAAAAGTTGCTTTCATAGTTACTGGCCTTGGTCTGTATGAACTGATTCTGTCCAGTAGATGTAATTTCTATCTGTTGTTGTCAGTAAAGGTCCATGCATTTGGAGGACATGTATTCTTGGAATCAAAATTAGCATATTTTACAAAGTGATAACCCTACTTATGCTGCTGCTTTAAAATAAACATTAATTGCCAGCCTACATGATGATCTGCAATCTTGGCTCCACAGCAGTTCCCTAGAACTCCCTTCCTTTATATTTTGCTTTTAGTCGGGTTGTTATATTTATGGTTGTTTCGTGCTTTGAACAGATTGTCAAAATTCATTTTGCTTTATGGTAAGTTGGGCAGCAAAGTCATATTAATTTTTACAGCAGACCAGTGCTGAATTCTTCACTTTATTTATAAAATCAGTTGATACCATAGGTTTTTGAAAATGAAGTGAAAATTTAATTTTTATTTCTGTTTGCTTCATATGGATTAAAGCTACCTGTTAATTCTGCAATCAGCAAACTTTTGAAAAACATGTCTAAATATAATAAATTTTTGTACTGTTATGTGTGACTTGAATCAGAAATAACTTCTGGAGAAAAAAGATATTGCTAATAAAATAGAGAAAACAGCTTTTGGACATGAGTGAATATTAATGTTTAAACTTCTGATATGTACTTGGTTTCACTAGTTCTGCCACTTCTATTTCCTGTTACAGTTTTGGTTTGTTTGTAATTTTGGAGTCAGGTTTCTGTCGTGCAGTATAATAAACTGAGCTAGCTGTATTTCTTAAAAACTTGCATGTTGGTGGCTGCCCACTGCAGATCTGCAGATCTCTTGATGCTTGGTTACTGTTCTGTCTGTCCATGAGCCTGGCTGCACAGTCGATGCCTTGCATGGACTGGCAGGTAGAAACAGGCAAAAAAGTTTTCTAATCTCCTTGTGGGTAATTCACAATAAAAGGAGCTAGAGAGAGAGAAATATTAGAAGAGGAAGAAGGATTGTGATGCAATTTTTTTTTTGGCACACAGAAAAAAAATTGCTCGCAGCTTAATGGTGTTGTGCACTGGCTCCTTTGTACATTTGTGTGTTTAGCCAGTTACAGTAGCAGAAATTTAAGAACTATTGTCTTGCTGTTGTATAAACACTTCAGATGTTTGCTTGGCACCACCAGTTCTGGAGATGTGTAAAATGGAGAACTGTGTAGACATTGTGTTTCACATAAAAGCAAAATATTTGCTATAGATAAAGCTGCCTCGTAAGGAAATTCTAAACCACATCCCAAAGAACATACCATCAAGAAGCTTAGTTTAGAAACATGAATACATGCCAAGTATCGTGATGTATATTTGAAGTGAGAAAGAAATCCTGGAAGGTACCTATTTCATTCTGCTGTTGTGCTTGGATAAGTTTTTGTGATACTCAGATTTGAATGGTGATTTAGAAATGCTGCTGTCTCCTGAGTGCCTTGTGCATTCCATAATAGTCCTGATTTTCATTAGCTCCTGAGCCTTTGCCACTTGGCACCTGGCCCTGCCTGCTACAGCCCAGTTCCAGCTGGGCAATCCAAAGTTACAGTGCTGAGAACTGTTTCTCACTTCAGTTTTTGTAACATCTTAGATGTGGAGACAATGATACAACCATCATTTTCTCCTAACAGAGGTGTCACGGAATGTCTGCTGTAGAGTTACTCTCCTGTTACCCCAAAGCAGGAGATGGGCTGATTCAGCTTTGCTGTGAGTGCTCATGTATCTTCCTGGTGAGGAATGCTGTGGAAGTGCCTATGAATAAATAGACAACATGGTTCACCCAATGGAAATATGGTTTTAATGCACTATATATGATGAAAATAGCAAAGAGGCTCAAATGTCTCATGTCTGTGTTTAAAAGGAAAAAGCAGCCCCTCAAACATTGGCATGAGGCCTGTGGAAGGAATGGGCTCTCTGTAGACATCCACACTTTTGTGTTCAGCCCTTGCTCAGTGCAAGGCATAGAGATGCTGGAGGAGGGCAGGAGCAGGGGTTAAGGACATAATGAGCAGTCATATGGAATATGACCTAAATACATACCCACTGTTGGAATTAATGCACCAATTTATTAATTTGAGTTCCTTTTGTTAATTAGTGGTAATCATGTTGAATTAGGTAGCTCCTGACAAAAGGAATTTAGAAAGAAAACTTATATCTGTAAAAAAAAGACTGGTTGCCATCTTTGATTTTGTTCTGCCAGAAAAAAACAGGAAATCTTAGAAAGTTTTGAAGGTTATGGTAAATAGCTTCTGTACAGGAGATGAATTTTTAGGGGTTACATGAACCAAATCAGCTGGATGTGCCTGTGTGGTCATGGGAGGACAAAGCCTCTCATCTGGCATCCAGAAGGTATTGTTGTAGGTGTTCAGTATTTTCAAAACAAGTTTCAACAGGAACACAAAAATACAAAGGCACACTACATATGTATGTGTGATCCATGCAAAAATACTTTGTACTTCAGAAAGTGAGTAATCAGGTGATGTTGATAAAGCCTGAAGAAACTCTTTTATAATTCTAATATGTCTATAGTGTTGAAATAGTTTATATAACAAGATTTTATTGCAAAGTGACAGCATAATAATACTAGACTGGAAGGAATAGGTCAAAAACCTCAAGAAGCCTCAGTCTGTCCTTCACTCTGACCTATACCCTTCTTAATTCCTGTTTTCACCAAATTTAAAGAGCAAATTTAATTGAAAGAGCAATTTAATTGCTGTTCCAGCTAATTTATGAAGATCAGTCATCTATAGAGTTGATGTTGTTCTATCAGGATTCATTGGATTTGAAGAAACTTGTAGATGTCTTGAAGCAGTTCTTCTAAGGTACAGCAGGAAAGAAAGGCAAAATGATGTAAATCCTAGAGGTACAATTCCTTTAAAAGAAGTGGACAGCTGTTGGGACAGATGCCTGGGATTCTTGGTTGTATCTCATGCAGCTGGACAGGATACAATTCAGTCCTTACCTCAGTCCCAGGATTATTCAAACAAACTGAATTTACCTGCTGAACAATTCAGACAATAGAGAACTACTGAGGAGAATGGGGTACTAAATACAGACCTTATTCCAGAAGACTTGGAAGGATTAAGTAGAGTTATTCAGAGATCACCATGACTACAGGAGTGCCTGCCCAAGTCAGATCTATTAACTTGAAAATTTTTAGAAAAGAATTCATACATATTATGTATGCCTTGCCTAGAGTAGGAGAAAATTGATGTATTTGTCAAAAACACTGGCTACTATGATTTTGACTATAATTAGAGCCAGATATTTACAGAATTAAATATCTGTTGCAGTATTTACTAAAATATTGAAATAATGGGTAGTATTTAAGAATAAAGTTTGCTCTCAAAGCCAGTAGTAGAAAAAAATTCCAAATGTGAGTGTGCCTTCAGACGAGAAGGAACACAACACGTCTGCCTGATGCAGTGGGAGAAGGTCATTATGTCTTTGTGAAAAGATGAAGATTGTGGCTCAGGGGCTTTAATTTGCCAGTAAGGACGCTGTGCTGGTAGTAGAAGTGTTGCTGTACTGCCAAGTCTGTTCTTGATGTGGACCATCATGATGATTTCATCCCCTTCATTTTCCTCAGATCATCTCTTGATGGAAAAAGCACTTGAAAGTCCCACATCTTGAGCTGAAACAAATAAAACATGAGTGCAAATAGGGCTAGCATGGGTGAATTTGAGATCAGCATGCTGGAAATCAGTTATAAACTGAGGAGTTTAAGGGGAATATATTTTGTGAATGACTCGGGAAGATGATTCATCACCCCATGATGATTGTCCTTGTCCCAGACATAAAAAGCAGAAATCTCATTGGTACAACATTTTGTACGCTTTTTTCTTCACAGAGTTTGAGTCTTGATCTTCTGCTCTGAATTTGCCACATGAAGATTTTAAGAGAAATAGAAACACCTAAGCAACTCTTTTAACTTTATTACACCAGCAGCAGTAACTAGAACACACTTGTATTGCTGACTATAGTACCAGTCCAGCAAAAGCAACAGCAGAAGTTGAGTGTGTTGGTGTGAGAATGCTATCATCATAAATATATGGGAAATGTTGTTTGATGGGAAATTGCAGCTACATAATTTTAAATCTTTGCAGATTTTCAACATAGATATGTGAAAGCAAAAGGTATTATCAAGTGGTCAGTGCAGATTTTCTACCAACTGCATTTAAAAAACCCAGCACTAAATTACCCTGGGGAAAAAACAGTACAATTACAATGAAATTTCACAAAAGCATGTGAATTCTGAGTCAAGTATGTTTTAAGCACAGCAAACCCACACCCTGGGATTTAGACATGTATGGGCTTCTGGAGACCTTGTACCACACTTGGTGTTTCATATCACTGGGAAATATGTAAACAGCAGGTGAGCCAATTCTGCCTTCTTTTAGATACTTACCACTTGCAATTACAGCAAGACTTTCTTTCCACTGGATAATAAAGTGAAGGAAAGACAAGTGCTTTACTCTCAACAGATGTCCTTGAGCATAGCACCTGGAATTCATTGTACTGTGTCAAGTATATATAGTGGTTAACTACAGCAAAATGTGTTGTTTTCTGGAGTGATGAAGAAAAATTTCCATGGAAACCTCATAACTTACTACCTTGAACTTGGAAAATGACCATTTGAGGGAATAAAAATGAATAGACAAAAAACAATGGAGTCTTATAAGAAGCTCAACAAAGTGTTAGACATGTGCCCATAAGTGTATGAAGATTGGCACCCACTCTAGGCTGAAAAGAAAGCAACTTTTTAAACACTGTTTAAGCTGGTATGAAAACCATTGTGAGAAGGAGGCAACACTTAGTGTGTGTTTTACTTTCTTTCCATGAGTGTTGATTGTACTCTACACTCACGTGAAGAATATCTGTGTACTTTGTACAAATGAGTTTCCCTGTACTTACAGGAGAATTTATGCAGGTCTTCTGAGCTTGCTATAAGGTCAGTGTGATGCAAACCCACCAAGAACATGGCAGATGAAAGCTGGAGAAAGAAGGATCTCCATCTTTCCCAGAAAGGAGAAAAGGCATTGATCAAAAGCTGATTTCTGCCATTTGACAGAGCCCTGAGAGACCATAGGTCAAATTAGCTTTCTTCACCTTCAGTGTAATTCAACAGGTACCTAAATTACTGTTGTTGGGTTTTTTAATAACAGTTCTTCAGAGCTGAAAAACATATCTAGTGTATATAAAAGCAATAATTTCAAAATAGTTTGGAGATAACTTAAGAACATCATGTGGCAAAGTTTCTGAAAAAAACCTTTCAGATACTTGTAATGAATCCCTATGGTATACCACAGATCATAGTTATTAAAGGTATAATTCATGTGAATGTGTTAATATGAATAGAGTATGAGGAATGTATCTTTATGCAAAGTTCACATTTATATTCACTCTTTCTCTGTGCCTGTACATACAGGATGCTGAGCATGAGTGTTGTCTCTTGATGTAAAATCTTTGTATAAGGAATAAAATTGCATATGAAAGATGCCTTTACCATGCAGTCTGTAGCAGAGTATTGACCTTCAAAAGACTTTATATTTCTCTCAAAATTATTTCGTGTCATCTGTCATGACATAATATTTTGTGTTATGGTCCTATTTAGGCAGAAACACGTGTACTTTGATTTTAATGCCAGATGGTCAATAGATGAAACTTACTCAGAAGGTGATTGCTGCTTCTTTTACTCCTTACTGGTGACCTCTGCAGAGATTGTTGTAACTAAAATGTTGTAATTTCCATTTCACAGGAAATTCAGGTACTTTAACACAGGGTTTTGTCCCAAACTTTGGGATGAAAAGAAAAAATTTAGAAAAGAGTTTTCAGTGTTCATTAAGGAGTTTCACTTACCTTCTCCTACTTTCCCATCTTTCCTCCTCAATCTACTAAATGTGCTGTAGCTGGGACAGTCCTATCAGGCACACTGGGCTTTTGAATCTCTTAGCAGGGCCTGGTTTGGTTTAGTGTGGGGGGGGTGAAGGGAGCAGTGTTAATTTATTTTTTTGTAGTAGGTGTGATGAACCATAATTATCTCTGATTTTGTTTCATCTGAGATACTTAAAGTGTATGGGAGAGGGAGAGAAATGGAGGAACATAACCTGAGTACACTTGTGCTACTGCATTTGCTTCAGTCTGGACAAGACCAAAATGATAAGAGCAATTTTAAGCATGTACTTTAGGTATAAAAAGAAAAAAGCAGACATTTGAAATGATGATGTACTAAAGGAATTTTTGTAGTGTATGGAACATTGCCAAGAGGTTCATATGAACTACCAGTGACATAACATCTTTTTTGACACAGTACATCTGATCAGAATGTAGGGAGGTGTTAGACTTGGTTTTGCAGGAATGGATACAAGCTCTCTTGCAGAAATCAGTGAAAAGAAAGGATGCAAGTGTAGATAAAGTTGGTGTGGGAGGATGTTTGTGGTATCATAAGCATTCATTCTGGATTTTACCTAACAGAAAAGGCATATATAATTACTGCATATAATGAACTAAGTGTGGGTTTAATACAAAGCACAGAAATGCTATGGAGAAAAAGAAATAAAATGTAGGAAAATAATTCTGATTGTATCCCATTTAATGATTAAGAATTTCTACAGTTTTGGAAGAAGGAAGTTTTAAGTAACATTTATCAAGTTGATTAAGATCACGTGCATGAAGAGAGTCTGCAGAGAAGGTATCAAAGGGGAAGGGGGAAGCTGTTTAAAAGAAGCAAGCAGAGAAGCATAATTAAATGTTAGGAGAGATAAAGCAAGGACAAGTAAAAAGGATAGGTCCTGACATTGACAACATGCAGGAGGTACTCCATGAGCTAGCAAAACACGTAAAATTAAACAGGACTTACAAAAGCTACAATTTCAAAAGTATGGTAGAAAAAACACAAATACAGAAATGGCACCCAGCTGTTGAGATCAGGAGACAGGCATGCCTTCTCAGCTGGTTTATGTTCGTGTGTGCCAGCAGGAACAATCACTTTTGCAGGCATGATTATGAGGGTTGTTTTCTGAACTTTGCTTCAATAAACCAAAGTGTGTTCTGTAAATACACAGCACAATCTGTATATGCTATAAAATGTGTGTGCTGGTTGTCCTCTTTATTATGGTTGTTTCCATTTCTGGGATCAGCTCCTCAGTCCAGAAATGCTTTTACTTTCCATTGCTCTTTTAACCTTTGGACAGCATCTCATATGTATTTATATCTTGTGCACAAAAGCTGACTGCAGCTATCTGTTAATTAACTTGCCAGGCACAACCTCACAAAGAGAGAGGAGCATTCCCTTCGTGGTCCTGCAAGGTTTTTAGGTGTGAGGAAGTATGGTTGCTGTTCAGTGATTGCCAAAGCTTCTAGTGCAGTTATGAAACACATCATGATTGTGAACCTGATCAGTGTGTGTTTGCTTCAGGAGGTAAACCAGCTGAGAGATCAGGAATCTAATAAATGACATTGCAGCTTTAGATTTCTTCTCAGTGAGAACATGAGAGAAATTTATGGAGATCAGTGATAGAAATAGAAAACAAAATTTTAAAAAATAGAGAAATTGAAAGTTTGGTGCAAATGCAGTAGGCAGAAACCAAAGGCAAAATGATAAAGCAGCTTCTAATATAACTGGCAAATAAAGGGCATCCCTGGATCTCAGCAAAAAAAATCTCAAAGGTACAGTTCTAACTCAATTTTGGATATGTAGGATTAGCTCATTTTATGGATTTATGAGTCGCTTGATCCTTTGCAAAGAAGATAGACTACCAAAATATATAAAGCACACTTTAAAAAGAGCATTATCCTATAAATGTTGAAGTTTAATAAAAGGACTTACCATTCATACAATGTTATTAGTATTTATTTGCTGCATTTCATGTAAACTGCTGCCATCAGCAGTGACAGTATTGTGTCAAGGTTTGTGAGACAGATAAAGAGCTTATCTCCTACACGTATTCTGACTTCACTCTTTTCCTGTTCCATTGCCTTGTCTGTCTTTGGGCCTTTTGTACCATATGTGAAGCCTTCTCCACATAGGGGAAATAGAAAACATGGGAAACATCAAGTGCTTCAATTCATGCTTTTAAGATTACTCCCTCCTTCCTAATAATATATTTTCTGTTCTTTTCACTAGGACATATTTCAAGACATTTGTCCCTCAGTTCCAGGAGGCAGCATTTGCTAATGGGAAGCTTTAGACAGCTTTGGGCATGGAAACTACACTGGACAGATCCTTCAGTCTGCACATGTCAGCCCAGAAGAAGGATGCCTGGAAATGGGTTGGACTGTCCTGATAAGTGCTTTCTTGCCTCTGAACTGGTTTTGGTAGCTTCAGTTTATGAAACAAAGACCTCACTAGCATGCTTAGAACTGAATATTTGATATTAGTCCTGTCCCTTTGCCTCTGCCACCACCATTCCTTTATATATCTATTGGATTAAATTTAAGAAGGTGTGTATTGATAGGATAACACTTTCTTGTGCCAACAATGTCCTGTATGTTATGCCTTGTTTCCTCATCTTCAGATGGTCTAAACTGGACTGCTCTTCCCCATGGAAATATGCTGTAATGTGTACATTTAGTTAACATTTTCAGCTCACCCTAAGGAAACACAAAACTGCCGTATGTACCAGGAATGCCTAATGGACTGTACAGTGCCATATTCTGTATGCCTCAGAGGTTTGTGTCTCACTGTGGTTGTGACTCTCACAGGTATGGATATGAGTTGCACACTTCATTTCTCAGTGCCTTTCCAGTTGGTCTGAAGTTAATATGGCAAGGTGTTTGAGGTTCGGTGGTTTTTCTAATACTTCTGTTGAAAGCTCATTTTATGTGAAATGTTAGGTTTTTATGCTTTGTTTTCATTTCCAGTTGTACAGTTTTGTTGTTTTCCTAATGAGTGCCCCTTGCCACTACAAAAACATTCTGTTTCTATTGTACCAACATGCAAGTAACTAGTTATATAAACCAGTATAACAAAATAAAGCTCTTTCATAGACCTGTAGTTTTTCCAAATAAGATAAATACTGTTAAGAGGCAAACTTTCAACAAAGGAATGAGTGATGTCTTGGAAAATAGCTGATGAAATAATGCAGGGCTATAGGTATTTAGCTTAATGCTTAAGTTCAGCATATCTTCTCAGAAAATATTTTTAAGTGTATATAACTGGAAACATTACCTCCCCTAATTCTGAAATGCCAAATGGAAAATCCTGCCTATTCATCCTTTCTTTCCTGCTTGTGTCAGGCACACCAGTTGGGACTAATGGTCACAATGTCACTTCCCCAATTAATTAGTGAATAGACCAAGGTGCTTTCCAGTAAGGAATAAAATTAACAGAGTATGTTGGCTTATAAATGGTATCTGGAAAATGTGCCCTACTTCTGCTAAATACAAGGAACTAAATGAATAGTATGCAGATGATACAGTGGAACTGGAAAATATTTTATTTTAAATTATACACTGTGGCATCACATGCAAGGAAGTCTCTCAAGCTGCTTGATTGGCAGCATTCTCCTACCCTTTCTACAACTTGTTATTTGGCATGAAAAGTAGTGCTTTTCAGGGTTTATATTCACCTAGGAAATACAGATGGGGTTTGCGTCGTGAAGCTTAATAATTAAGAATTATGCAAATAATTCGCCTCTAGAAACTACAAGTATTTTTGGCTAGTTTGTGAGCAAAATTTAGTTTATGTTTAATACTGAAGTTCTTGGCTGAAAATTAAGCTGCAAACAAAATCTGTATTGTAAGAATAAATAAAAGAATAAGAAGTTTTGTTGTAAGTCTGCAGAGAAGGCGTATTCTGTGCTGTGACCCACCCCTTTGTGATTCTCAGTGCATTATCTGAGCACTGTCCACAGTTTCAAAGGTCTGAGCCTGAATTCCCTCTGTGGTGACACTGCATGAGGCTTTGCCATGCTTAGAGCAGATGTGGGAGGTTATCACTGGTTGGGGGCTGTGTACAAATTACACATAGGATGGGATTGTTAGGAATGCATTTTGAGTTGTTTTATTTTTTAGCATTAGTTCCATTACATGGTTATGACAGTGGGAAGATGTTATTAGTTCACATCTTAGGCAGTAGATCAAGAACTTAATGTTACAACTTATTTTAAAAGTTTTTTGACTAATTGCACAAAGTAAAAGCCTATTGACAGTAGTTTTATTTAACTACTATAAGCACTCTTGGTTAAAACAATGCTTACTTATTTTAAATACAATACTTGATTGTAAGCTTTAAAACACAGTGTACAGAGTTTTATTATTAAGGTTAGAACTTTTTAATATTTTGCTAGGTATACTTTTTTGTAGATTAGGGAGTTATTTTAGATAAGCATTAATACACGGACTTTTGGGTTTTTTGGGTTTTTTTTACTTTTTACATAATTTTTTGCTGACTTATTTTATGGCTACTGCTTAGCCCTAATTTCACTTTTGCTGTTTCTGAGGTTTTCTTTTTGTAGCTCTCTTAAAACTTTCTGATTTATGGATCCTCACAGAAAGTAATGGTTTTATGTGAAAAGCAAAATCAAAACTGAACAACCTCATGTGACTAAGAACAAAATATTGTTTAGTATACTGGGATGATCTCACATCTACATTTCTTCAGGTAAAAGCCAAAGCCACAGACACATGTTCAAGAACAAGCCAACCTTGTGAATGGGGTGGGAGAGGAAGGATGGCTAATGAAAAACATTTCTTCTCATAGCGTTCTAAATCTGATAGAAACAATCTCTAGACATCTTCAAAAGGTATAAACCAAACCCTTAGGTTGCATCAGTACGTTCCTGGAATCTTACATTTTATAACTTTGTCTTTGATTCAGTGTTATACAGATTGCTCCACGAACACAGTGTTTGCTTTATGTACCTGATTGCCCAAGTGGCACGAGTTATTTATTTTTTTAGCTTCTCAGAAGTTGCCATACTTCAAAGGCTAGCAATTGCAAGATAGTTTGAAAAGAGGTCCACTCTTCAGAATTTAGATTTATTCCCAACCAAAAATGCATCCTTCACCTCAGTCCTAGTCATTTTGGTCAATGAACTGCTTTATTATTAAAGAGTTTTAGAAGCCACATAAGAAAGCATTTTTAGGGTACAAAAAGCCTAAAGCAGGAATTCATTGTGTTGAATTCAACAGATTGACCAACTTTTCACAACATACGTAGAAACAAGTCAATTGTTTCAGTCTAATTTTAATGTCATGCTACAATTGCTATTATTTTGGGATAGGAAACAAAAGGTAAAAAAGATTAAAAACTGTACTGTTTGTATTTAAATTTCAGATTAGAAGAAAAGGCATTTTGGTACACTAAATGAATGTTTTCTTTATTTCAAGGTCACCCTTCACTCTTTGACCTACATGCATCCCTTTCTAATAGTTCTCAAAAGTAGAACTATTTTATGGATATTTTATTTTCTTTCAAATAGCTCTTAGAAGTATATAAGCTCTCCAAATGGGGTATTGAGAGGAGAGACACTGAAATGAATGGAAGCTTCTCTCCAGGAGAATTGCCATATAAATACTACACCAGAAGAGAAGGTTCATTTGAATAATTTTGTATCAAACCAAGTATCCACTGAAGGCATTTATGTTAGCCACAAAAGTTGGGACCTGATGAGTTGGAGTTATTTCTGTTATCTCCTGTTTTATTATAATTTCCATTGTGGCCAGTTTAACAGCACTGGGACTCTCAGCACTTCCTTCCCTATTATGTGATACATGCAATTGAAGGGAGCAGTCAGACCTAGGCTATTTTCCCTGGCTTATGAGAACCACAAAATGTAGGAGAAAAATAGCAATGTTGCAAATGTATTGAAAGGCCTAAACTCTACACTGTCCTAGCTCTAAGCCCTGCTAATGCACGGTTTTCCAAAGGTCCTTAAATCACTAACTTAGAGTGAAGCCTTTATCCATCTGCATACATAATCCACTGTCCTAGAAGTAATACCAAATCTTATGGATTCAAAGTCAGACTTTTTGTGAACTTGCTGGAAAGACTGGACAAACAGCTGGAAGAATAAATAAAAGGTAACTATACCCTACATTGTTTGGCCTTCATTGATCTTTCCATTGTGCTGGCCACTGCTTTGTTGACTGGCAATTTTCATTTGCTGAATTGGCACATTTTGGTATTGTCACTGTCCTTGAACACCCTCCCATTCATGCAGAGAGTAGACTTGAGTCAGTTCTTGAGAAAAGATCATTGCTGGAGTTAGCATGGATCTCCTGTGCATTGTGAAACCCTCCCTAGGGATGTTTCTCTGTATGTTCCCTTTCTCTCATCCTGTCTGGAGCCTACAGCAATCTTTGGTGAATCAGTCAGTGGATGGGATTTAGCCATGAAGTGCAGTACTTTAAGTCTCACTTCAGGTGGTTTTACACAGAGACTTCCTACCTAGGAAAGAGAGGATTAGATCTGGAGTGCTCTCCTTTGAGCAGTGCCCCCTCATACAAGGCTGGGGGTTTAGAGAGCTCAGAAACCTGTGTAAGTGATGAGCAGGCACTGCAGCTCAGGCATCCTTCTGTGTCAGTTCCCTTAACCCGGGGAGCAGCAGGCAGTGCAGACCTGTAGCAGCCCCTGAGGGTCACCAGAGCAGGCGTGAAACTCATTTCTAGTGCCGTGTCTGTGCAGCAGTGACGTGGGGATGGAGGGGCAGTGCTTTGTCCGTGCAGAAGGGGAGTTTCTCACCTTTCTGGCTTTGTGAGATGTGCTGCAAGGACGTAGCAAGCTTTGGACACAGCTTATGACCACAATTGTTAATTATGGGGTGCTGTTCCTTGCCCTGCAAAGCAAATGAAGTCTTGTGACCAAGCTGAACTGCCAGTGAGCGCTCTTCCCTTAAATTACTTTTGTCTCTGTAATTGATGCATTGTAACGCTCATTGAACCTAAAAGTTACTCTTACTTCTTACATGTTACTGAAAATCCCTTAAGTTGTCTTCTTTCCAGTTTTTATTTTCTGGTCTCTGTCCTCCTCTGGAACAATTTTGCTTCATCCTTACTAGTTACTGCTATTTTTAGCAAACTTGAGTTCTTTCTTTTAACAAGGCAACAAGGTATATGCCAACATCTTGTAGGCCTACATTAAATTTTTTGCTGAAGAAATAAGTAGAAGGGTTTTTTTATATACTAAGCCAAGTGGTGTGTTCTCCACAAGAGAAGAATTCTGAGGAAAGGCTGTTACCAGATCAGAGAGGATAATCATGCTGATGGCACTGGGTACATTTTTTTTTTTACCAACTCTTCATTTAATTTCCATGTTAGCAAGTTAGCAGAGGCAAAGTGAATTGTCCTTTCCTGAAGGAAGCCTGCACCTAAATAAAGCATTGATCAGACACTATCTTTTCCTGTTTATACTTTGCATCAATAGGTTTACCTCTACAGGGAAAGCCAGTAAGTCTGAAAAATGTCTATAAACAGTGCAGGTTTTATTTTAATATTTTATTTTACTGATTTCTGTAGATTCAGAGAATAATTTCAAACTTTGGTCTGGGGGAAGGTAAACAATACAAATATCAGAAACATGAAAGTCATTTTAGCTATGTAGGAAATAAAAATCTAGCAGTCAAATTATTATTCTGGAAGAACTCAAGGGCTCTGCCATATATTTCTAAGCATGTGCCTTGAAAGGCACATGCTTGGTATGTAGGTGGTTTTAGTCCTGCTTTTCTCATTCTATTCACTGTCTGATGTTACAAAGCTCAGTTCTTGGTTCCAAGGCACTGCACAAACACCATTTTGTTGAAGTGGTAGTTACCAAGCAAAAAGGCAAGGGGGGAAACCAGAATCAGCTGCTGAAAATAGGTCTTAAATCATCAAGAAAACAGAAAGGAAGCAAGGTTTGGCATCTGCCCTGCCACTTGCTGAGTCTACAATATATGGGCCTTTAAATGTGCACCAAGTACAAAATACAGGAGGTTTTTCTTGCAGTGCTGAAGAATAATTGCAGTTCTAAACAACAGGAAGTAAAGCAAGCATTTCATTGCAAAATACATATTACAAGTCTAACATTATTTGTGTCTACAGCTCCCTGTGTTTCTCCTGTCACCAGAAAGGGTGAAGAATTAATGCTTCGTGCTGCAGCTGCCCACAGTGAAAATTGATCCTTGGGGTACCCATGTTTTCATCCAACTCTAGTTAAACCCTAATGATGCTTTTTCTGTCCCTGAGGATGGCAAAGCAGTACTAGGGAGCAGCAAATCTTACACTGTCAGGGGTTTCTGTTCCACTGCTGCTCCATTTCAAGCCCTTGATTTGGGTGGGGCGAGTACTTTGTGAGCCTTCAAGCCTGCCAGCAATCAGGGTACATTTTATTTCCTCGTTGTTTGTTTGACATGGTTCAAGCTGATCCTAATTTGACATCCTGTTTCCCTTATTCCACTGTCCCTTTCAGCAAAATTTTTTCAGTGCTCATTTAAAAACCAGAGCTGTTGAGGTTCCTTGTGTCTTTCACAGGGGATGTAGCACTGGTGCCAGAGTAGCAGCTCGAGGTTGGAGCTGTGCGTTTCTCCTCTGAACTGCAGCAGCAGCAGCAGCCCAAGCGTTGCACAGCCCTCCCAGCAAAGCTCACTTGAGCTTTATGTGACAGCCTGGCAGCCTGTGGTGACAAAAGCCCAGACCCGTTCTTCACTTTTCCCCAGGGCAGCAGCAAAAGGGTCTCTGCTGGCTCAGGTGCTGTGTGATCCCGGCTGCAGGAGGTAACAGGCTTTGGCTGCTCATCAGCAGGGACCAAGCTTGTTTGCCCCACACTGGAGCTGTGCCAGGGGCAATGCCACCCTGCTGATGCTGCTGAAGCCAGGCCTTTCCTCTTGCTGCCTCGATAGGCAAAGGCAGCTGCAAAATCCAGCTGCAATTCAAGCACAGCCCTGCCAGCTGGGGGTGATTTCTTGTGTGTTTTGGCCATCTGAGCCTGCTCTCTGCTGAAAGAGACACTATTGGCAGGCTGTGTTTCCTAGACTTCCTGCACTCAGCTCCCTGTCCCTTGTATCCAGTGGCTGCTGTGTCTCAAGGCACCCATTTTCCTCTTGCCTATAGGGGAGCTCTCAGGCAGCTCACAGGTGAGCCAGGAAAGAGAATGGCATCTGCTGCTTTCATCAAGAAAGAGGTGAGTTTGGGTGAATGAGTTTGGACTGTGAGAATTTGGCTTGTGTTCCTCAGAGCTCCCACAGCCCTGGGAGCCAAGAAATGACAGCTTCTGTCTAATGGGGTCAGGTAGTAAATGGAGCCATTTCCACACGGTGCTGGCTGGTATATAATTATACACTGGGCCGTGGCGTGTCTGGTCCTAATAGCACCCGGGACTCTTGGAGTGACTCAGCTGCTGCTTGGGGCTAATTATGGGCAGGTTGCACAAAAAACCCCCACAAATTGATCCTGCCTTCCTCTCCTCCAGTGGATGGGTGTTCAGCAACAACCTGGATTGCTCATACAAAGCTCGTACAAAAAGGGTAAATGCCTGCTTGGGAGGAAAAGGCTTTTCAAAGCAAGACTGCAAAGAACACTCAGAGGTGCCTGGTTTGAAGAGGAGGTGGTGTCAGGACATTGCTTGGGCAAATCTGATTCCCTGTCTCGGGCATTACCCATTGCAGGAGAGAATCAAAAATAACCTAATCACTTGGTTTGTCATGCTTGTGGGTGGCAGGACTATTTCTTCTGCATTTGTCATGGCCATTTTGTTGAATTGGGCATTATTTTTATTGTGGTGCTTTAGAAATGGATCATGGGTCATGGCTCTTTTCAGAAATGAACGGTGTATTCATGTGGCATTCCCTCCTGTGATATACTGTTGCAAAAGGGTTCCCACATTAGCTATACTGTGTGAAGTGTTTATGTTCTCTGCTCCTGAGATACTTTGGAGCAGGTCCAAGAATCAGGGAAGTTAATTCAGGGCAAACACTTAGAGGGTGATGGAGGTTACCAGCATCACTTTGTATAGACCCCCATGTTTGCTAAGACCTTGTACTGATTTTTAAGCATATACCTTAAAGAAACATCAGAAGTATCTCCCTGTGTCTAGTGTTAAATACACAGAATTAGGGAAGTTACAAAAAGCTGTTGAAATGGATTTGCAGGCAGTTTCATGACTGCTTCCTGCCAGGTCTGTTGGATTGTATTTATGGGGAAGAGTTACCAAAAATTCTGCCTTGAGAAGTGACACCATCAAGTGCACAATTCTCCAGGATACCAAGCCCTCAGCAGAGAGAATTTCCATGAGAACACGCAGTCCCACAGTGGAAGTGGTGCCCCCCAGAGGCTGGGGCTTCTCCCTGGAGACTGATGAGCCAGGAGCAGGCAAAGCCATGGTGGTCCTATCCAGCAACTGGAGATAGTCCTGCTTCAAGCAAAATGTGGGACTAAATGACCTGAAGACAAATCTTTCAGGCAACTTGGATGTGGTTTTCTTAATTTTTTTAATGCTTCTGATACAGATCTAAGCACAAGCTATCTCCTTTAAAGATTGTTCGGAGGCAATAGTATTTGGAAACAAAACGAAGAGCATAAGTGGTGAGATTCACAAGTTTATTGTTTCTAACCATTTTTAGATCTTAGAAGGGCAAATCATAAAATTTAAATAAATTCAGTACTTTTTTAGTCATTCACTTGTGTTAGTAGGCATGGCTGCAAAAATGTGGCTGATATTTGTCCAACACAATGCTCTTAAGTAACTGCCTTAGCTAATTCTGAGCAGAGCAGCTCAGGTACTTGTTGATGCACTATAAATGTATTGCATCATCCCTTCATTTTTATGAAAGCTACCTTGATGTTGCTTTGAAGAAAAACCGTGTTTGGATTGAAAGTAGGCTGGGCTCTGGTGCCAGTGCTCCGTGTATACAAACAAGATGCTTCTTCAGGGAGGAGCTAGGGCTGGAAACTGGTCCAACCTGCGTTGAATTCTGGTTGTTTAGACCACTTAAAGAGCAGTTCACAAACAGGAAAGAGTTAAAACCGAGTGAAATGAGCTGCTTTGTGGGCAAGGGTATCCGGGCAGACTGGCAATTGTGGCAAGAAGCCCTGTTCGTGCCAATCTGAGGGGCCTGTTTGCAGGGTAGTTAGCTTTTACATACTGACATCTTGCTATAGAAAAATAAGAATTGTTTTGAGGTTTGTCTTTGCACCTTGTCCTGCCACTCAAGATTAAATCTCTCAGACAAAACAAGCTGTTTGGGAGGCGGACCAAGAATGCCTTTACAGTGAAGAAAAATAAAAACACTCAGCCAACTGTGATTAACTATTGAATGCAAAACACTCCCTGGGTTTTGTTTATTTGTAGACTGTAGAAAAAGCTCACAAACGATGCCATGCTTTCAGTGTGAAAACACTTCAGCCTCTGCGTCCCTCTATTGCTGGGGGAAGGAAAGGATTTTGTCCAAGCTGGTTCAGGAGGGGGCTTTTTTTTTTTTTTTTTCATTTCTCGAAGCGTTGTTTATTTGTTTTTGCAAAGGCGATGTACCCGGTTTCCTCCCATTGTGCCTATTCCTGCCTCCAGCTGTTCGAACCTGAGCTGGACTTTGGCTCCCTCCCCTCTCCCTCCACTGGGCAGGACAGGCTGAGAGCACCAGCTCAGGCACAGTGCTGCCAGATGCAGTGACACACACAGCATCCCTCTGTCTTCCAAACGCTGTCCAGATGAGCACAGTTGTCATTATTTTTTTTCTTTTAATTAAAAAAGAGCTAAGAAAGTGCCTGTGAGCAATTGCTTATTGCTTGCAGGCAGCTGTGAGCATCCCCAAGCTTTGAGGCAGCCTCTGGAAATGCCAGTGAAGGAGCCCAAGCCCTTTGCAATGTGCTTCGTGTGTATTTACCTGTTCATCTCAGCAAATGACAAGGTGTGCAGGTGTACAGCCAAGTTCTGGGTTTCAGGGAAGGGACAGAAAATGGGTGCTGGCAGCCAGAGAGGGAGGGAGCAGAGGCTTCCTGGCACTGTGCCCCTGTGGGCCTGGAACTGCACTGCTGGGTTTGTGTTTGTGCTGGAAGGGCTGAAGGTGGAGGACAGTACCTGGAATTGTGCAGGATTGCTCTTCAAGGTCAAGGAAATGCAGAAAGTAAACAGTGTTAATTGGGAAAGAAAAACAGGATTATTAAGACTCCTTTGGCTCCAGTTTTCTAAATTGCAGGAGTCAAGGCGTTTGTATTTTGTCATTAACTTATTAGTGCATCTTTAAATGCAGTGCAGGACAGGTCTGTTGGGAATTTTAACATTTAAAGCTGCACTTCCAGCAGCACACAGTCATAACTGAGCTCTCTAAAGGAAGGACCATACTGTGCAGCTTCTTAACATTGGTTATCACTTGAGTGCAGATTAAAGCACAGGCTCTGCAGTGGTGCCTTCTGGCATCCCAGTACCACGCATTTCATGATGGAAGCAGAATCAGGGCTCCTCAGTCCCAACTGCCCAGGCTCAGTCTCCATCACTTAAGTAGTAAAACTGCAAAGGGGACTGTCCTAGCAGCAGAACAGTCAGAAACAGGCAATGAGATTTGGCCCAAATGGACTCAGGAGCCAGTTGCCTTCTGTGAAACGTGAGCAGTTGTTTAATGCAGGATTAGGTGCTCCTTGGTACAGCCTTTTTCTCAGGCTTGGGCTAGAAAGACTTTGGGTTCAGTTACTGCAGGTGTGATCAGGACACACCTGTATGCACAGATATGTCAGGGTTTGGGGGATTTTTGTTGGATTGAATTTTTTTTTTCCTTTTTTTTTCTTCTAGGGCTATTTAGCTTATTTGTTGACAGAAAATATGAAGTCAGTTCTGGCCACTCCCTGAAGTCACAGGGAACAGACTACCAAATTAACTCTTCCCATCATTTCACTATGTGACTCTTTAAAGACAAACCAGGATCCAAACCCCAGTGCAGCAGTTTCTGTGTATGTGAGCAGCAGAACTGATAACATCTAATCAGCCTCTTTGCCAAGGCAAGACAGCAAGTAGTTCTTGCTTTAAAACATTAAAAATGCTTTGTAGTTATATAGGACTTTTCATGTGAGGACATCAAAGTGCAGTACAGGTATTAATTAATTAATTAGGTTTCACAACACCCTTGTGAAGTATTTGTGTCCATTTTACAAACAAGGGACTGAGGCAGAAAGCAAGGATGTGATTTGTCCAGGTGCTCTGTGGCAGGACAGGAGCCAGGCCCAGCTGTGCTGCAGCCAGCAGTGCTGCTCCCACCCTGTCTGGGGCAGGGGGAAATGGGTGGGAAATGGCTCCATCCTCAGCCTGAGCCTCTCCTGCCACGTCCCACTGGCATTGCCTGGGAGCAGATGTCCCAGAAGGGCAGTGCAGAGGCTCCTGCTGCCCTGGCTCTGTCTCTGCAGCCCCCTGGCCTGTGGAGCCTGAGCTGGCACCTCCCATCCAGGAGGGCAGAGTGGGAATGGCACAAGGCTGCAGGTAATGCCCTCCCTGAGAGACTCAGGCTTTTCACCCCACTCCATCACCAGCAAAGCCAAGCCTTGAGTCACCAGGTGTGAGATTTCAGTCCTTTAGACTATTGCTAAGAGCTGGAAGGCTCTTGACATAGGTTGGGAACAGGCAGGGTGTCCCCTGGGCTTGCTGTCAACCATCACCCACTTTGGCTGGCATCACCCAGGGCCAGGATGCTTCTTCACCTGCCTCTTGGGAGGCTCCAGCTGGTGCCATTTGTGCTCAGCACCCATCTCCTGGTGACCTGCAGGAATGGGCCCTGCAGGAGGCAGCAGTCCTTGCCAGTCTTGTCAAAAACAAGGAAACAAAGAAGAACCATGACTCTGACATGGCTGAGAGGAGCCACCATGCAAGCAGAACTCCTAAGGATTTCCCTCCAGCTCCAGCAAGGTGCCCACACCCAGTGGGAGAAGGACAGTGCTCCATGGCTCCACCTCCTGCAAAACCTCTTGGAGGGCAGCACAAGCATGCCTGGGAGAAACAGGTTTGGGTGAGGGCAGCTCGTGGGCTGGGGCTGAGGGCAAGGCCAGACTGGAAACCTCTCTCCCAACAGGAGGAAGGTGGGGGAGAACTTGCATGCTGCTGCTGCTCAGCCAGCCTGCTCCAGCAGCAAGGTATTCTGGCCTCTCAGGAAACTGCCCCAGAGCTCTTTGATCATCAGAGAGAATAATGGAAAAAATTTGATTTAGTAGAGGTCAAATTAACATAGATTCCATTGGCTAAATGGGAAAAAATCTTAAAATAGAAGTTGTTCCTTAAAAAAAAATTAAGACCAGATGAGCCTTGTCCAACTGGGAAGCATGAAATGTTCTTCCTAGCATGTTGTGGTTATTTTGTAATAACCATGCATTACACTGATATGTAATTGCATGCAGGGAGAACAGGAGTAGTGTGTAGTGTAGAATTGCCAGACACCATCAGCTACCATGAAGCAAAGCCTATTCACAGTGGTCCATGTTTTTCTGATTCACCATTAATTCCCTTCCTTGTGTCATTTTGCTGAGCAAGACCTCTTTTTTCCTCCCCTCCAAATTTTGAGCCCATAGCTTTGAAGGCATCTCATTTTTTCATTCACTCTACTTGAATCCTTAGTGCTTAAGGGACTACAGTTTGTAAATGAACTATGCCAGAAGACAACATAGTGTCAGCTTTCAGCTCTCCTTAACCTCATCCAAATTTTTTATATTTTGACTGAACTGAAATGTGAAAATTCCTCTAAAAGCATCAAGAAAAAAAAAAAGACAACAGATCCAGTTGGCCAAAGTATGGTCTTCAGGCCCCAGTTGAAATACAGCATTTAAGCACTTGCCTAACTTACTAATTGAAGTCAATGGGATTTCAAGCACTTTGCTGAAATAGGAGATTCCGTGGACAAGGTTTGTGCCAGTACATTTGTAATACAGAAATAAAGTGGTGCCAGGTTTATTTTGGCTCTGGGTTTCTTTGTGGTGGTGATTGACAAATCCACAGAATTGGACTAACACCAGAAAGGTTATAACTATAAGAGAAGTGATGACAAGAAATAATAAGTTTTGAACTGGCAAGCACTTTAACTTGGGCAGACTGTAAACCTCTACGTAAGGAAAGAAACAGGTCTGTTTATGCTGATAAATGCACTCTTTTCAGGAAGACCTCCAGTAAACCAACAACTAATGTGCTGGGACAGCTAAAAATTTTGAAGCAAATCCTTTTGTAAGTGGTGTAACTACACCAAAGCTTTTGGAAACAGACGGGTTTACATCACACGATAGTCTAGTCATATAATCTTATAATCATTTTGAAAAAGAATCATTTCCTGGAGAAAAAGCTTTGTGCCTTTGCATTGCAGGCAACAGGACAGAGCTCAGCATGGTAAGGGATTTCGTGTCTGTTGCTGGAGGATGTCCAAACCTACCCCAGTAACCAATAAATCACTACCTAATTGAAAAGATTCACAGAAACAGATTACAACATCAAGGATGGAACCAGTACGGTAGGAATTAGACTGACAGTGTCCATACGTAGGGTGTGGTATCAAAAGATGATCTTCCAGCCTGCCCCCACTTGCCCTTCTCCCTCCTCTTCCTCCTCCTGCCACTCCTTGCTGCCTGATCGCTCCCTTCATCCTCCTGCCGGCTCTAGTGCATACCTGGTCACATGGAGTCAGTTCAACTCACTGACCCCAAAAAAAAAAAAAGAAAAAAACTTAAAAAAAAACAAAGCAGCATTTTTCGGGTGGGTTCTTTTTTTTCCTGTTTTAGTGAGTTGACTCATTACAGCTCCATCAGCCAATTCCAGCAGGGAGAGCGTGGCTGGCGGACACCCTGGTCCTACTGTGGATCCAGGCAGTTATTCTGGCTTTGGCCACCTTGAGATACCTTGACTGTGGCATGGCAAATTCCACTTTACTGACACAGGACAGCATAGACAAGTTATTGCCGGAACATCAAAGACCTGGAAAAAATTAATCAACAGCACCTCCGAGCTATTAGGCATAGACTGTAGTTAGATAAAATCATAAATAATGAAATCCCATAAGGTTGTTGCACAACAAGTATTGAAGCAAAGCTCATAAAACTCTTTTCCTGCTGCATTTGAGCCTTTTCCTTCCACAGAAGACATCGTTTTCTAAAAGTGATTTTTTTTTTGTATTAGCAAACTCCTGCTGGGCAGAGGCGGGAAGGGCCCCAGCCCATGTGATGTCAGGATAAATATGTGGGAAGCCAATGCAGCAGAAAATCCAGCCAGAGGAATGTCTGGTGCAGAGCGAGTGGTGCAGGAGCAGGCTGGCTGCCTCTCCCACCATCCCCAGTGCCTGTGAGGTGCTTGGCCTTGGGCTGGGTGGGAGGGCAGCATGCATCAGCTGCACAGGTTCAATCCCAGGTGTGGCTCCAGCTCTCCCACCTCTGGGGGAATGCATCCCAAAACATGTGTTCCCTTCCCAAGGGCACACTGAGCAAGGTGAAATGGATGGGCCTGTCTATCTGATGCAGAAGCAATTAGCCTGGGCTTTAATGAAAGATTTTAGCATCTGAGTGTAGGAAACCTTAACAAAAGACCTTTGCATTAGACTCTGCAAATTTGTTGTAAGCAACAAGAGCAGATTTAGAGATAAAGATAATGAAAAACACTGCATTCTCTTGCCCAAAAGCCTATAAATCAAGACCTTGGCTCTTCTCTGCAGCAATGCGCTCAGATGTAATTGGAAACAGGCAGCACCGATCTGAAACACGCGATCGAGCTCGCTTTGCAATGGCTTGGGTGATGAGGCTTCTAGAACTAGAGCAGAGGCTCTCCCTTCCCAGTTAAGTGGTCAATAACTGTGCCACTGTCCTGCCCGGCCATTTTATCTGAAGCTGCCCAGGGATCCTGCAGCAATGGAACATGCCCTCCAGTCCTGTGGCGGAGGAGGCTCCTGTGGCCCACCTCCCCCTGCATGCTGGACAGGGGGCCTGGGTTGGCAGAGCCACAGGCACAGGGCCCTCTGCACGGGGAGGAAGAGGAGGAGGAGGAGGAAGGGCTCCTCCAACCGCAGGCCTGAGCAGAGGCTGTGCAGTGCCACTGCTGTGCTAAGGCTGTTTCCTCCCCACAGCAGCACACCCACACCAGCTCCCCTTCTGGGAGACCACCCCTGGCTTTGCTTCAGGGGGAGACATTCCCATCACCTCCAGCACAGCCATGCTGAGGATGCTCTGTGTTGAAGAAGAGTCACCCACTCTTGGTTTCTTCGCTCTGGGCAGTGTTCAGGGCACAGAGCCTCAGCTGTGGTGGCTCTGTTTGAACTCTGAGGCCAACTGGCTGTCCAAAAGACAATTGCATGGGAAAGCTGTGCCGGCATAAGACAAATCATCAGTTTACCACCATCACACACCTTGTACAGATATTCTTCAGTTTAACTGCCACTGGTGTGTAAAGTGCTTATTTCAAAGTGAAAAGGCTGTTTTTATCCAGAACTGTCCAGAAGACGTCATAGTGCTGTAATTTTATCAGTAATAAACAGTGAAGCTGCCACAGAGAAAGGAGCAAGCACAGCAAGGAGTTCTGCAGGGTGCTGGTGCCAAGCCATATCAAGGCAATAGAATTTATGGCCACTATTATCTGCGTGAGGTATATTTATGACTCCCCTCCCTGTTGCTCTGTTATCTTCAAATCTCACAATATTTGTATATTAATTCCCACAACATTCCTGTAGGTAAGGAAATTGCATACAAGAAGCCCAGTATTGGAGCCTCTTCATGCAACATGGAGCAGGGTTTGGAAGGTGGGGAAATGAGAGAAATTTTCAGCAGTTACAGGTACATCCATGAAAATTAACAAAATAACGTGATGTAAGTAGTTGGGCTATGTACAAGGTAAACAGCTAAATTCCTCTGGGTTGGGCTGTGCAAGGGTTCAGACTAGATTATGACAGTGAGTCTTTATCACTTTAAAAATATACCTGAACTTGCTACCAAAGCAACCCTGATCTGAGACTACTTGATACCGGATGGTTGGAGGCATAGGAAAGGGAAAGTGTTCCAAGCACTGAGATTCATAACAGGAAGGGGAAATAATAAGCACATTTTTATAAATGAAGGTTTGATCATTTGAGGTTTCCAATAGTGTTTCAATTCTGTCCCTAATTCCTCAATATGTGATTTATTATGCATTGCTTTCAGAAACTACTAATCTCACATAAAACAGCAGAAGGTACTGCTAGAGGATACAGGATAAATGAAACAGCATTCCTTTTCTGTTATTTAGAAAACCTTCACACTGATACGGTGAGTTTATACTTTCATGGCATTTTTGCCTAAATTTTTTGCTGTGATATAGATTGTATTGTATTCCAAAATGAAAATAATTTTTTTCCCGTTCTTCAAATGTGATCTCCTAGGGGAGGACACCCTTGAACCAGTATGCAGTTTGAGGCTTTTCTCTGCAGGAGGGTTTGCAGCCTGGCAACTGCAGCTAAGAATTCCTCCTTCCGTGCCTGTCCCTGAGTCCTGACACTTGCTCTTGGGCAAGTCTGGCCTCCACACTGTTCAATGACAATAATTATTCATACTTACTTTGGTGAGTTTAATTAATACTTGTAAAGCCCTTTGAGATGCTTGGATGAAAGAGTCTGTTGACAGACAAAATGCTTTTATGGTGGCTGTCAAATTAAGGTCCTCTGAGCTTCCTCAGCAACTGAAGAGTTAATTAGCTCATGCCAGGATCCTGCCGGCCTCAGCAGAGACAGAGTGCTGGGTTTGAAGGTGCCCATCCCTGGCCTTTCCTCACTGGGCAGCTTTGTTGAAGGAACTCCTTCCCTATTCATACTGCTTAGGAGATAATGACCTTGTAAAGTACACATGCACATTGCATCTTCCACCTGGTTGTGTTGTAACCATTTTCCTCTCCCTGGTGTGTATCCCACATCCCAGCTGGTGGGGAGATTGGTGTCAAGTTCCTGCTGCCAGACCTAGGCTGGGTCACTTTTCTTCCATGCTTGAGGGGCACAGCTCATCCCCTAGACAAGTACTTTTATGCAGAGGTGAGAACATTCCCAGAGAAGCCCACGAGGCTGGTGCTGCAGTGACAGGCAGGGGGACAAGCTGAGCTCCTCAGTGAAGGAGGTGCTGCCCAACTGCCAGCAGGAAGCCAGCTGCATTTCCTGGGCAGGTCCCAGCGTGGTAAGGCACACATGAGGGAGGCACCCATGAGTAAACCCTGCATTCGTCAGGCCTGGCCTCGGGTCTCTGCATAAAACATAAGGGAACTCTGGGCCTCCCTTGGGGACCCCATCCTTGAGCATCACACGGGAAATCAGAAATTATTTTAGCGAAGGGGAACTTAGTCATGGTTTTGGTCAGACACCACAGCTGTACTCTCAAAGCTGAGTTGAGCAAAAGGCCATGACAGTTTCCCTTGCAACCTTTGCCCTTCTCCACATCATCCCAGTTTCAGGTGGGCAGCACTTAGGACTGGTGCCTGCAGACCCCACTCACTGTGGCTCACGCAAGGCTAAGAAAGCTCATCATTAGCTGCTGTATGGGCAAAACCTCACAGCTGGAGGAGTCACAGCATTGAGCTTGTACTAGTTCAGCTCAACAAGGGTCTGCACAGGGAGAAAGTATTAAAGCCTTGGGATGACTTGTGAGAAAAGAGGAGCTGCCCTTGCCAGGACAACCACAGACAGGACAAAATCCAGGGTGGGCGGCAGCAGCTGGGCTCCCTGATTCACAGCTCATCTCCATGTCAGCATCAGCACCCTTAACAGCAGCGCCGGCAGCCTGGCTGGACTGCCCTGCCCCATGCCCCACGGCCTGTGTGAAGGGGAGGAGAGTGGCTGTGTTTGCACAGGTGATGGCAGTTGTTTACCTTCTGTGTCATTCTGTCTCTGGGCTGGTTGCTGGTTTCCTTTCTCTGCTCCTTCAGTGTGCACTAACACAGCCTTGCACTGTCTGTGTCCAGCACGACCAAGCCTGCCTGCCTCTTGCTTCACAGCTTTTGCAGGGCTGGTGTATGCCATGGCAGAGCATGGTGCCTGCTTCTCCTGCACACACCATGGATGTCCCAGCAATGTGTCCTCAGGGACATCTTCCAGCTGAGCACAGAAAGAGGCACTAAAAGGCAGGTTTTTGGAGACATTTCATTCCTGTTGCTCTCCAAAAGTATTTAAGAACATAAAGTGTGAATCAGGTACTCAAAGTCCTTCTTTCCGACCAGCCCTCACCTGAGAAAAATCCCCAAACAAAATCAATGGTTCCTTTCCCTGGGTGGGAAATACTGCAGTTTGACTCATGGGATTTTAGAAAGCACTTCAAATGCATGTGTTTACCAAAAGGCAGCATCTTCTGCCCCAGCACTTTGCCCTTTGAAGCAGCCTGGGGAAGGGAATGTGAAGGTTTCTTAGAACATTAAAAGTAGTAGTGAAAGTCACAGGGCCTTTTTCCTTTATAGAATCGAAGCTGAATTTGAGCAATAACCCTTCTGATGTCTCCAGGGGGAGGAGATGTGACGTCTTGAGGTAAACCACACATCCCGTAACTACCACTGTGCCATTCGTGAGCGCTGCCTCGCTACACAAGTGGCAGAATTGCTTTTCAGCAAAAGTCACCACGGTTTTGGAGGGGAACAGTTCCAGTCAGAGAAAGACCGGGTGGCGGGGAGAAAGAAAACCCGACCGCAATAAAGCAGCATTGAACCTGAAAGGAAAAAGACGTCAGCATCTCCGGCAGGGGCTCTCCTTTTTTTCCTGGTATATCCGTGAACCATAATTATGTGGAAAGAAGTCGTGGGTGGGATTGGCTTACTTACTGACGATGAACTTTATAACTTCATGCCGTTACGTTGTGAGGGAAGGAGGTTTGGTTCACCCGCCTCGTGCGAGCCCAAGGAGGTGGCTCAGAGACAGGCACACACCTGCGCATGGTCATTAGCTCTCATCCAAGTGATGGGGTCGAGGCAGAACCGGGAGTGAGGGCGCTGCCTCCCAGCTGGCTGAGCCAAGGGGTGGTGAAAATTCAGGAGCAGAGGGTCAAGCAGAGCAGAGGAAAAACCTAGGTGCTGTATGAGTTAAGCTGCATCTCATTTACTTAACCAAGAGAGACCTTGGAAGGGTGCAAAGCTCAGGCAAATGACGATTTGGAGTTCCCGAGCTCCTCAGTGATTCAAAGGAGTGCAGGGACTTAAGGAGGAGAGCCTGAGGGAATGCTGGTGCTGAGGGCTGCAGGTGAAGACTGGAGGACCCGTTCTGCAGAGTTTGTGCTCTGTGGAATTTGAGGTGAACAGTGCAGTTTGTTGAAATCCTAAGTTCCTCTGAAGTTACCTGGGTGGGACACACAAGAAGGAAACTGGAGCCAGCTGGAGGGAGTTGGAAGATCTTGAGCACCTTGGGGTTGAGCCTGGAGGCAGATGCAGTGCTGCCCCAGACCTCCCAGGTTCAAATGTCAGAAAGGTGGCTGCTGTGAGCCCAGCTGAGGGATGGACCTCAGGAGGGCTTCTCAACCCCTTGCTAGGTCATCTCCACCCCCACCAGGCTAAATAAACATTACCATAACAGTGAGGTGGCCGAGGAATGACTGTAGGCAAGGTCTCAGGTGTGCACCTGGTCTCTCTCTGAGTCTGTGACTGAAATAGAAGTCTTGGTATATCTGCAGCTGAGGACTGAGGTGTGCTGTCCAAGTTAAGTAAAAATACACAGCTCTGGAATGGCATGAGTTAGGTCTTTGCTGAGGAAGCATTTACCATCACTGGCTACACTAGAGATTGCATTTTGGCTCTTACGGGTAGCATTTTGCTAATTATCTCTTCTGATCTACAAGTTTTCATCCATTGCTGTCCCTTCTCATCACTGATCTTCAAACAAGCTGGCAGGGGAAAAATGTGACCATTCATTACACTGATACAAATCCAATTATTGTCAGCATGTCTCTGGTGGAGCAGCATGGGGATCACCTTTTACCTGTCTCTAAAATCTAGGATAACCTAGATTATAATATTTCTAACATTACAGCACTCAGTGGTGTTCCCTGACACTTTTCTCCTGTCTGCAATCACCAAGCCCTGCAAGGACATGCCAGGAGGGACACACCATTGGCACTGCCAGGTGTTCCTGCTACTTCTTGACCCACAGCCACCCAGCCACCTGCAGCGGGACTGCTTGCTCTGCTGGCAAACACATCCATGTGTCTGATATGCTAATGCCCGTGTTTACAGGCTCCCCGGGCCAGCAAGTGCAGGGATGTTTAGGTGGCTGAACCTCCTCCTGCTGTTTTAAGGATTCTGGCAAACAGTCAAGAACAAAAGCTAAGACAGCCAGTTCCCGTTTGCGGGCACGTCCCTACATTTCAGTGTGGCAAACCTTGTGATTTAGCAAGCAAGAGCCTTCTGCCCCAGGGCTGTTAAAAGCTGCGCTTTTTAAAAGAAAAAAAAAATAAGAAAACAAACCTGTCAAGACTTCCAAGAATATTAGAAAAACACCAGCATGGATGGGCTGCAAGAATGGGACCAGGCTTTCACCCATGTCTCCTCAGAGGGGTACTTGCAGGCTGTGAGGCTTTGTGAAAAGCTCCCGTGAGCTTTTTGTTCAGTCCTTACACAAGTTTGTCCTTAAGGAGAAAGGAAGAAACTACCAGAGGGCTTTTGCTACCTTCCTGAATAATGTTTATTTCTGATACCATTTTCTGCTTTTCTCCCCAAAAGTGAGTACCCCAATGTCTGAAGTGGAAAATGTTGGCTCACAGGACAGAGTTCTGTGGAAAGGTGGAAAAGGACATGTTTAATCTATCTAATGTAATACTTTCCACTCCTGCCTGCAAGCAGTGGCCATGGCTGGTGGGAACCTGAGTCTGATGTGCTGTGCCTCCTGCCCAGGACTGGCCCCTGGCATGGACTGAGCAGGTTCTCAAACACCAGGTCCCCATGGGCCCACAGGTGGGCACATGTGCATGTAGGTGTGCATGCAGGTGTGCACATGCATGTGTGTGCATGCTTGTGCCCTCCACACAAGTCCCACAAGGTGTTTGTGTCAAGGCAGATTCCCTGTCCAGTTGGTTTCTTGGTCCCAGGGCTGCACCAGGCTGGCAAGGAGCAGCCATGGGAAAACTGACCGTGCCTCTGCAGTGGTCCCAAGCTGCCTCAGGAGGATGCAGCCATCAGCTGGTGAAGACCAAACCTCCATGGTTGCTACAGTTTCCCACACAGGGTCACAAGCCCAAAGGCAACGTGCCTCCTGTCATGAGTGGTGGCATCCTTGCATGGAAGGAGAGCAACCTACCACTTCTGTGGGGTGCTGGATGCAGCAGAGATGTGGCTGGTGGTGGTCTTGGACACCTCACAATGTCACAGTCAGCTGTCCTTGGAGACAGCCTGGTGGCCCTTGCACCCACCTGGGTTATCTCTGCCTGTCCTTTTCCTGCAGCTGCTGGGTCTTTCTGCTTCCTCCTCCCAGCCCCAGCCTCGGGCATCGCGGCTTGTCGCAGCCTGTGCCGGCGCTGCAGCTGGATGCCGAAGGGCAGCAGTGCCTGAGCACAGGGGACCTGGCCCTTACAGCTCCTTCTTGGCTGTCATTTCATGTGCAGCCAGCACCGGGGCCAGCTCTGGCAGCGAAGTGGAGAGATTGGCGCTGAGTACCTGGTTGTGCGTGTCAAAATGAGAATCCATTAAAAAAACCCCAAACAGAGGGAGTCTCCCTGAATCTGCGCACGATGGTGTTGGTAGGAGAGATCTGTGGCACGGCACCCGGCTGCAGGGCTGGTACACAAAGCCAGGCAGCAATCTTCTTCTCTGTTGTACAAATAGGTATTGCCTTTGGGAGCAGGATCAGTTCTAACATACTTATTGCGAGAATGAAAGACAGAAAAGCAGAGGCCTCTGCCAAGAGCAAGTGAAATGGGCATGCTTTCTAAAGAACTACCACAACACTGATTACCTTTCCAAGTAATTAAACGTTGTGAAAGGTTGTTAACGTGCCGATAATAGACAGCTTTGCAAACCGCCAGCACAGCATGATCTGACAGAGGAGGGCCCCGAGCAGGGCCGGGCCTCCTCCGCCTCGGGGCTCCGCAGCCCTCAGGGCCCGGTCTGACCCAGCCAGGCCGGGAATGGCCCCGAACTCCTCCCCGTGCCCGAAAGGCTGCAGGGCTGACTCTGCCGGGCAGAGGGGCTGCCAGGACAAAGCTGCCCGCCCCAGCCCGGCCGGAGGCACGGCAGCAGTGCCCGCTGCCAGTCCAGGGCCCGTCCGCGCCAGCCCGGGCCTGGCTGGCTGGTGTGTTTCTCTGGGAACGGGCTCTGTCCGCCGGCAGCACCTCCTGCCCCGGACCTGCTGGTGTTTAACGCGTGTCATTGGGCCCGCTGTGGGAGCAGGTTTACTGAGGGGTGGGATGCATCTTCCTGAAGCTTTGTGGGCACAGATACATCATACAGATACATCAAAACTGCACCCACCAAGCACTCCCACCGCGGACCCCCACCCTTTAGCCGGCTCCCAAGAGTTTCCCCTGTGTGTTTACCCCAGCCTCGCCCTACAGCTTTGGGAGTGCTCTTCTCTCGTATCGCATCTCTCTCTATCACCCTTTCCCTGCAGCCCGGGACAGCATTTGCTGATCCCAGCTCCTGAGGAGCTCCTGAATTTCTATCATGACCCCAGGATCAAATCTTAGCCAGAGGGATGGTAGGTGGGCACTTGTTCAGAGCAAGCACCTCCTGGTTCTGCCCTGAGACCTCAGGTGGAAAAAAAAATCTGCTTTTTCCTTGTCTTTCTGTACACAGTAGCAAGCGGAAAAAATGCAGAGGAAAGAAAAGTGCAGGGCATGGTGGAAAGATTCAATAATATCCTGGGTGGGAGCATCTTTGTAATCCTCCAGCATTAAAAATACTTGGTAGGTTTTCCTGGATTCGGTGCTGATGTAATGTCATCCATTGCTTTAAAATAACTTTGACATAGCCTGCGTGTAACTCAAGCTTCTGGGTCGTTCTTGAGAGGAAAGATGCGTGCTAATGTCCTTAGAAATAATTTGGTGGGTGAAGGTGTGGGTGTTAACGTCTTTGAAATGGGTCTTAATGTCTCTACTGACTTTGGGCAGCAGGTTTGTTACCAGGACCAAAAAGCTTGGCTCCTGAGACTAACAAGGGTCTGCACAAGGCTGAACTCCTGAATTTTGGGGTAAAATAGTAGGTTCAAGGGGGGAAATACGTGGTAGGTGGTTTGGGAAGGCTGTACTTTCCTAGTACCTCGGCCAATGGGGAAAGGAAGAGGGCAACATGCGGCCCGGAATTAGGATAAAAGGAGGCTGCGCCCTCCGAAACCTCGAGAGAGAAAACCCTGCGGACGTGTACCCCGGTGGCCTCTCCCTTTATTCGAATAAAATTGAAGGACTCTGTCTCCTTTTTGGACATAAACCTCCGGCGTTTGTGGATTTTCCTGACATTCTGCTGCTTTCAAAAACCCCATTCTGCATTTCTGAGCACACCGGGAGTTGATTACAGGAGATGTTTAGAACTTTAAGGTAACTGCATAATAGCAATCTCCACCTCACATCCCAGAGAATCTGGGGAGTACTGCTGGTACTTAAGTGTTATCAGACTCCAGGCAGCCACTCTGCAGCGGGAGCACCGCTTCAGCTTCATGATGTCACCAACAAGATGTCCAAGGCAGCAAGAAGCTGAAATCCAACCACTCCATGCTCCACAGTGGCTTATAACCTTGTAGCCAGCTTGGAATCACCAGGCTCACGGAGACCAGTGACCATGGGTCTGCAGGGGATGGGGACCTCAGCCAAACGGGAATGCTGCCCCACTGCTTCCCGGAGTGAGGCTGCACACATCTGGCTTTGGTGTCACGTCCTGGCACAGTCCTGTGCCACCTTTACAGATGTATTGCTGGAGCAGAGCCTCTCCTGGATGCCAAGAGAGAAAGAAGCCCCTCCCAGGTGCTCAGATGGATCCTCGGTCCGTTTTCTGTTCTAAATGCCCACATTCTCAGGAACCATCGGTGCTCCTAAGGGATGTTTCTTTTCCAGGGATGCCAGAGGACAAAGTGGCTCAGGAAGATGGAGGGAGGCCCTGGATTGCTCGGACACCCACGGGATGGAGACGAGCCAGGCCATGCAGGGACGCCAGCCAGCTCCAGTGTCACTGCCCAGACTGGAAAGGCTCTCCCTCCTTCCAAGGTTTTCAGCAGTGCACAGGTCACCACGGTAGGAGGCAGAAAGGACACTTTGCAGGTTCAGTCAACAAATCATTTTACCTTTGCGTTTCAGCTGTCTCTTGTGCTCCCTCCCTGAAACCCCGCCACCGCCTCGAGCCGTGTCTGCAGGCGCTGCGTTAATCAATAGTACTTGGTGGGGAAAGTAAGTCTCACTTATTGGCCACAAATTCCCCTGAGTGCTTGTGTCAAAGTCTGTCATGTCAGCTGAAGGCAGGCTCACCAGCAGAAAGGTCAGACTGCCTCAACTAGATCTGAGCTCAGCCATTAACTCCCGTGTGCTTATCTGACTCCCACTATCAGGAGAACTATCTGTGTGCACTGCACACCTCCCTCCTCCTCCTCATCCTCCTCCTGGGTGCTGTGCTTCCAGGGAGCACTTTGGCGGGGCTGAATCACTCAGGCAGGAACAATGAGCTGTCTGATAAGCTCAGCTGGGTGATCCACTTGGCCTGCACCACACATTTCAGGGAATAACCTCGGAACCCCTCAGAGCATGGATACTGGCCGGGGCCCATCCCACCGTGCCAGGCTGCGATTGCACAGGGCTCGGAGCCCCTCTTCAGCGTGGCTGCGACCTGGTCGTGTTTGCCCCTGAGCATGGGCACTTCAGGTGAGAAGTCCTCAGCATCTGTTCAGCTGAGCTGTGGGGGCACTGCAGGGGTGGGATTTTCTGTTCCTAAGGTAGTTTTTCAGTCCTTTCCACTGCTCTGACACAAGAAAATGCGATTGTGAGGCCCTGTTCGCTAAATACAGCAAGAAAATATTCAAGTCTCTTACCAGACAGGGAAATGGGGGAAGATCCAGGTTCAAGCTCCACAGGGCAGGGCTCCCATCCCATAAAAGTCCTAAGACTAAAAAGACCCATAAAAGTCCTGCTGGGACTGTGCTGGCAGCACTGCCTGGGATCTTTTGGGGAAGTCCCAGGGCTGCAGAGTGGATGAGGCTCGTTTGGCTTCTGGTACCAGAGGTGGTGTCTCTGCAGGAGGCAGGAGCGGGGCAAGGCAGGCTCTCACGCTGCTGAAACAGGTTTGGAGCTGGGCAAACAAACACAAGTATCGAGATAAGACTGTTCATCTTGTGCCAAGAGGTATCTTAGAGCTAGACTCATGGGATCTCTGTTCCCATCTCTCACATCCTGTGTACTCTGGGGCTCGGAGTAAGCTTGTTCGTCCCTAGGCAGGGATATCCCGAAGCTGTTTTCTGCTTCCCTACACCAGCAAAGTGCTGTAAACGGTGCCTTGTGGTCACCCCTAATGAGCCCTTGTTCCCAATCCATGCCTTGCACCTGCTGCTCTGTGGGTTGGTAGGATCTTTGTCCTGGAACGTGTTAAGAAGGCTGAAGCCATTTCTGCTTTGAAATAGTTTGGCCTTGTTGGTGTGTGGGAGCCAGCAGGACCTCTGGCCCCTCTGGCTGCTGCTCCCAGACCATGGCCCTGCCACCAGCCTGACTAGGCAGTGCCAGGGGCGTCTGGTGCCCATCCTGCTGCAGGACTGCCTTGCTGCTTCCCCACCTGTATCCCAGGCCCTTGGCATCACCCAACCCTGCTTCAGAAAAGGGAAGAGCATCACAGCATTTGGCTTTGTCCTGGGCTTTTATTTGCACCAGGACTGGAACAGAGTTAAATGATGCCCACCACATCACCTGGCAGCAGTAAGAGTGGCAGCACTGGCGTCATTACCCTGAACTGGCCAGTATGGCAGCACTCATCCTGCTGGGAATGTGGGGCAGAGCCAGCTGTGTGCTTGAACACCGGGACAGCGTGGCTGCAGTCACCTAAAAACAATTGAGGGGAGTGCCTCCCTGCCCTAAAGACAGCTGTGCTGCTGGAGGGGGCCCCATGCCGCGGGGTTATCAGCAGGGGAGAGGGCTCCGTGGTCCAAGAGGACATGGGTAGGAAAAGCTTTGTGCTTGACAAAAAGTATTTGAGGAACCACATCCAGAAGCCCTTTGAAGGAGAAAACCTCCGTTCTCCCTTGGATATGCTGGAGTACTTAATAAATAACTGTAATTAAGCGTGAGGTGGTAGCTTAAGAGCTCGTTCCCAGGAGTTAACATCAAAACACTTGCTCTTAGCACTTAAATAGACAATATGAAAGCAGACTTCACGCACAGATGAAAGTAGAATTGTCAGGAAGGGCTGGAGAGCCCTGGATATGTCCTTCTCCAGAGAGCTCGAGGAAAAGGTCTCGGGAAACAAAAGAGTCACTTGTGTAATAATGAACAGTGACGGAGAAAACACCAATTTGCAGGGAGGTGGGAGTGAATTTTAAAACAGGACATGAGGAATTGTATGGGAAGAAGAGGTGTATGATTTGTCTTAGGTTGTCCTGCAGCTCCCCACACCCCAGCAGTGTGCTTCAGTCCCACCTCTCCTGCAGCCACCCCTCGGTCCAGAAGCTTCCCTGCTCCACTGCAGGAACAGCCACAACACATCCAAGCTCTCTGACACCGGTGGCAATACACATTTAATGTGAAGTGACTACTGCAGGCTTCTTCAGGAGATGACTTAAGTGTTGGAAGAAGAGCAAGGAGAAGGAGAATCATGGCTGCATATATTTCAAATTGAAAACCAATGATCTTGCCTTCAGGCAGGTGGCACGGTGTGGCTGGGGATGCTGGAGAGGAGGTGCTGACGGCCGGCTCGCCACGTGCTTGCCGAGGGCTAAGTAAAGCTAAGCTGCTGCGAAGTGCCCTTATCCTCTGTTCCCGTAAAAACACCGTGAAAAGCATTCCTAGGTCTGGGTTTCAGGCTCCTAATTGCTGCCGAAATCGAGAAGTGTGAGGAGCCAAGGTCTCATTTGCCTTACAATAATCCTCTCCTGCCCTGGAACCTGGGCTGGTCTTAATTTGTCTTTGGTTCAGGCAAGAATGGACTAGGCAGGCGTACATGTTATCTCTTGTTTTTTGGAAGCGGGGAGCCTATTGCACAATGCGGCTTGGTCTGGATGAGTATTAAAAATGCATGTGTCTAGGGTACTGAGAGCCAGGCTAGTCTGAGTTCCTTCAGTCCAAAACAATAAAAAGTATTACAAAGGGCCTGATTCGGGAATGAGGAGACTCAATCCGATGGAATATTTTTTCCCAATGGGGTGTACCAATCCCTTCTGTACGTGTGAGCCTGTCTTAGCCAGCAGGGTTTTGTGCTCCCAGGGCAGAAGGCACTCTAGTGAAGTCAATGTAAATACATATTTACATGTGTATTTTGGTAAAGCTTCAGCATCACATCTGATGGGTGTGGGTCAGGAGCTTTCGGAGGGCAAGGTGGTGCCGTCCAGCTGTGGAGGGAGGTTCATCTCCCTTCAGGAGCTGAGGGCTTGGCCTCAGGTGTGCGTTCAGCTTCCTGCATTTCTTACAGGGCTTTTAACCTCAGGATTTACAAGTGTCAACTAATTGCATCCACATTAGCTGCAGCCAAATATTAAAACAGCCCTTGAATGTCATTTCAAACGAGCTGTTCCCAGACTAGGTCTCATGCAAATTCGACGGGACAGGATAGATGTGCCAAAATTATGTTTGGATAAGGTTTGAAAACAACGTTCAAAATGAGCATGAGCTGAAACATGTGGAGGGCAGGTAGTTTAGGGTTAATGAACTGCTGAAGATGAAGTATAGAAACAATTCTAGGAGGAGGGATGTAAAGCACTTCTCTTTTCCTCTTGCAAAATGCTGCAACACTAATGCTCCAGCACCCCCATCTTGTTTCCCTGTTTCTGGTCGTCACTCTTTCCCTACAACAAATACTTTTTTGCATTTCTTGCTGCTCAGCAGACTGGATTCTACAAGCCTACCAGCCTGATGTGAAATAGGACCAGAGCCAGGGTTGATGAGCTCAGGTGATGGCAGTGGTTCCTAACATCTGGTAAGCCTCAGAGCCAGCAGCATCCTTCACCTGAGGGGGAGGCAGAGCAGAGGGTGGTGACCAGCCAAAACCCAGCCACGGCTTTTGTTAAGTTTATTTATTTTGTTGCTTGTTTTACCCTTTCTCTCTTCATCTCTTGACAACTGCAGCCTGATTCCTCTCACATCTTGAGCTAATTATCTTTCCAGCAGAAAGCAGCATGTGCTGATCACCTGCCACCCAAGGGGAAAAACACATCACGGCCTCACTGTGCCTGCTAGAGCACCTCTCCCCCTCCCCACCCCTCACTCCTAGTGCAGTTCGTGTTGGAAACGCGGGTATATTTTTACAGCCCTTTCCCCACCTCCCCCGAAGTCAGGTGCTGCCTGAAATAGGCCAGCTAATTTGGAGAGGGAATTTCAATTGCCTGAATAATGAAGGTGCTGAAAACTAAACTGCATCAGCAGGAATTTTAGTCCCAAATCCCTGGGTCAGTGCTAAAAAATAACAGAGATCTGAAGACTTAGCCCCCACGGAGTGCTTCATTTCAGAGTTCCCTGAAGGCTCCAGGGTTGAGATGGGTGCTGCTTCTGCCTTCCAAGGAGCACAGTGTGAGTGGAGGAAAGCCCACTGCTTTCAGATGGGCTCCTGCGGGAAATTACTTTGTCCGTGAGACAGCTTAAATGGGATTTTATAGCTTGAACTTAGATGACTTCTCCCTCCCTACCAGCGAAAAGGACTTGCCCAGCGCTGGGCAAATCCTCCAGGGAGGGTGGAAATGAGACACTTGGTGTGTAGGAGCAGCATTTAAACAATCTGTGCAGTAGCATCACTGCTGTATTGGCTGCAGATCACCTCAGAGCCAGCGTTCTCTGTGTGCATGGCTCTGCTCTATCTGCTTCTGCCACCTTCCAGCCTGTGCTTGTCAGTGTCCTGGCAATGCCAGAGCCTCCCGCGGCGGGCTGGAACAGTCCTTGTCCCACCAGTTCCTGTTGCAGGGGAGCCCAGGGCTGTCACCTGATGTTCCTGTGACATACTCTGGTTTGGAGACCTAGAGTGGCTCTGCCGATCCTAGGAGGATGGAGGAGTCCACTTAAAAACTAAAAATAAAGATTAAATAATTAAAAATTAAAATAAGGGGCAGGGGAAGTAAGAATAGTTGTCAAATTTGAATAAGAATTAAAATAATAAAAATATAATAGGAAAAAAATTTAAATTAAAAAATGAAAAATAATAGCACACTATTAGTAAATAAAAGAAAAATGTCGTTAATGAAAAGAAATTTAAAATGATAGAAGTAATAACTACGAACATACAAAATATAATACAAATATAATAAAAACAAAAGAAATAAAAATAAAATAATATTAGTTTAAGAATGGTATAAAATCTAGACGAGTCCAACGCTTGGTTTATTGATGCACTGAAAAACGGACCGAGCCCTGGGGCAGCCCTGGGAGAAGGGCTGGATCGAGCTCCCCCCGAGCCCCGTGGCGGAGCGGGCCGGTCCGTGGGGCCGGCAGCTCTGCGCCGTTTCCCGCAGCCACCCCCGCGTCCCTGTGCCGGCGGTGCGCTGCCCCTTTAAATCCCGGCGGCCGGGCAGGGAATCCCTCTCGCAGCGCGTCATCCGCGGCAAGGAAACCCGCGCTCGCGTCGTGCGACGCAAATGACCATTTTTGGCAACGTGCGACAGCGGACGGCACCAAGCGGGGCGGGGGGAGGCGGGGCCTGCCGGGAACGGGCTCAGTGCTGCCCCCGCCGCTGCGCCCGCCCCGCCCGAGCCGCCCGGACCGCGGGCCGGGGAGGGGCGGGCGCGGCGGGGCGGGTGGCGCGGCGGGCGCGGCCGAGCGGGCGCCCTCCCCCCGCGGGCGGCCCGCCCCCCCCCGCCGCGGCGGCAGGTGGGAGGCTCCGCGCGCCAAGGTGGGGCCGGTGCGCCGCGGGTTTGACGTGTGCGAGTGCACATGGTGCGGCGGCGGCGGCGGGCGGATAATAAGCGAGCGCGGCCGGGGCGATGCCATTGCTCTGAGTCACCGCGGGCGCGCGGAGCTCCCGCTCGCAGCGCCGCCGAGCCGCGGGGCGCAAGACCCGGCTGAGTCACCCCGCGCCGGGAAAAGGGGCGGCCGGTGTGTGGTGGTGGTGGTGGAGGAGGAGGTTGGGGGGCGGAGGAGAACTGCTCCGCCTGCAGCCCCCGGGCCCGGAGCCGCTCCGCCGGCGGGGCGAGTTTCGCCGGGCAGCGCGGAGAGAGGACATCGGCGAGCGCCCGCTTGCGCGCACGGCTCTGCTCCCGCCGCGCCGCCGAGTCCTGCCTTCCCGTCCCGTCCCGCAGGCGCTCGGCTGCCAACTGAGCCACTTTTATCATCATTGTTATTGTTTTTATTTTTGTTATCTCTTTATTTTTATATTTTTCTTTTTTTTAATTTTTTTTTTACCTTTCCTCCCCTCCACTTTCTTCCTCGTCTCCAAAGCCGTTTTTATTATTTTTGTCTCTCTCCGCGGCGAGCGTTGGGAGGCGAAAGGCAAGAGCCGAAGAGGTCGGGAGGGAGAAGGGGGCGGGGAGACGACGAGGGAGCGGCGGGTGTCGGTGTGGGAAGGCGGGGACGCGGCTCCCCCGGCCCGACCTCGGACCATGTACCAGGACTACCCCGGGAACTTCGACACCTCCTCCAGAGGCAGCAGCGGCTCTCCAGGACATCCCGAGACCTACTCGAGCGGCGCAGCCCAGCAGGTAGGGCCGGGCGCTGCCCCTCTCCCCCGGTGCCTCCGGGGGCGGCTCCGAGCGCTCCCGGGACGGGAGTTCACCGCCACGCCCGGGGAGCGGCCGGCGCTTCCTCCGCGGCGGAGGCACGGGCGCCCGGCGGAGAGGCGCCGGTGGCGGTGGCGCAGGCGGTGCCGGGGCGCGGGGCTGCCCGCAGCCGCCGCTCCGTCCCGCCGCCCTTAGCGGGGCGCTTCGCTTTCCTTCCCTCCGTGTCCGCCCGCCCCGGAGCGGGTGCCGCGACGCGTCCGGAGGGACGCTGACCGGAGTTCCCCGCCTGTCGGGCCGGGAGTGCTGCGGGAGACACGGCCTGCCCCGAGCGGGGACGTGCGGTGAGGGAGCGCCCGGCGGGCAGTGTCCGCTGGCCCGGCCCCAGGCGGAGCGGAGCGGCGTGGCCGGGTGCCGGTGCCGAGCCCCCGCCTGTCGGCCGGGCACCCGCGCAGCGCCGGGCCGGGACCCGCTCGGCAATCAAAGGGCTCCTACGGGCGACTTCTCTGCGAGGTCGGTAACGCGAATATAGGGGCGCACCGAACTCTTCCTCCTTCCTGCTTTTGTTCTCATTGGGAGCTTCTCGCTGTCCACGTTCATCGCGCCTGCCCGGGTGGTGCCCGGGGTTCGCCCGCAGCACTTTGGGCGGCTTCGCTGGGACTTTGGGAGGTGCCGCCCGAGTTATTCACGGAGCTGTCGCAGCCGCCGTGGAACACGGCGGGATGGCTGGAAGTGGGCTCTGAGTCTTTCCAGCGCCTGCGGTTGTCTGCCCGCTTCTCCCCCGTTAAACTTTGTCTCCGAGGCGCTGACAGTCTCCTTGCTTTGCCACGGGGCCCACGCTGGCAGCCCTGGGCCGGCGGCGTGCCGCCGTGCTCAGCGCTCTGCCCGCCCGCTCCTTGGTTCCGCCGCCGCTCTCCGGCCGGCCGCGGCTCTTTCCGAGCCGGAGTTTCCCGGGGCTCGCCGGAGCGCTCCCCGGCCCCGCTCCCTACTCAAGCCCCACTACCGGGCGGCGCTTCGAGGATGGGGAATATTTCCTGTGGAAGCGGCGTGAATTCACGGACCTGAAAGCCCAGTCTTGTGGTTTGGGTTTTTTCCCTTTCATTTTCCTAAGAAAATACCTCGAAATTACTTATATGCCTAGATCGACTAAATCTACCACTTCTGGGGAAGGCATTACACAATCGGACCAGTTATACAAACCTGGGTTATTTCATAACTTGTTTACATCAGCTGGCCCAGCCTCACTCTTTTTTTGCCTTTTCAGAGTTGGGCTTCTGACCCCCCCACCCCCCTTTTTCTCACAATATTATTTCTTGTGTGGCTTCTACGAGCGAACTGGCCGTGTGAGCACAGTGTGGCCTTCGCATCAAGGAGTCATAGGATAATTGAAAGAGAAAAAAAATAAAAAAGGAAAAAAGTCCAGTCTTAAACTCTGCCAGCCGTACCAGCCCGTGACATTCCTCACATTAAAGAAGTTTTACCAGAAATTACTCGCTGCCGCTCCCCGCCTGCTCCAAACGCATCTCGCTGGTGCCCTCTGCGGGCTGCAGGCTGGGGTTTCCAGGGATTCTAGCTCCGATAAAGCTTATTCCCTGGTTTACTGTAAACGCTAGGACAGGGTGGGGGAGCGGGAAAGGGGCCTGACAAGCTGGGAACGCCCGGCGAAACTGCAAATTCTCACTCTCCCTTTCCTGCTGTGATTGAACAGCTGCTCTGGCTTCAAGCACTTGCTGCAGGAGGTCGAGAAACTCCGTCGCCGCTTCACGTTTGAGCTGTCACAGTCCGAGCAGTAACTGGGTTTTCCCCTTTTTCTGGGGCTCCACGTCTTCCCCAGGCAGCTGGTGTGCGTGCCGTCTGAACCGGGGAGCAGAGCCCCGTTTCTAGGGTTACTATCTGAAACAGGGCTTTGAGCAGGACGTTGGCTTAGCGAGAACATAAATGTTTTCTTTAAGAATCCGGGAGATTTCTCAAGGCCTTGTGCTCCGTTTTTCCCTTGATCCTTACAGATGTTGTAGATTAGGATCAAATGTTAGCGTTGCCTTTACCCTAGCAGTTGGGCTGTTCTGCTGATTCTGGTCTATGGAGATCTGCAGTTTTATTACGACAGAAAATATGCATTGCTGAAATTTTTTCTTTATTGTGTTCTCTTTTTTTCCCCCCAAAAGCAAGAAAAGATGCATCAGTCACATGCTTAAATGGAAACCGTGTCTCTGAGCCAAAACTTTGATGCTTTTTAATTATTTTTTCCCATACAGGACAGCACTGGAACATTTTTCTTTTAAGTTGCGTGTCATGCTATTTTCCTAATCACTGACTTGCCATGTGGTAAACATAGACTTTAATGGGAAGAGTTTGTGTACTCTTTCAGAGTGGTCAAGTTTCCCCTGAGATTTTATAGCATTGTGTCCACTTTTCCTTCGGGGAGATGTTCAGCATAGGAGAGCCACAAGGGTCTTGTGTTTATTGTAAGATCTATCACATATACCCTGTATTTGGTAACTGAGTAATGTTGAAGATGCTCTAGGATTTTTCTCAGTTGCTTTGTTGTTGGGTTTGATTTTTTTTTTCCCCAGCCATTATATCCATTTCTCGACTGGTTTCTAGTGCTGCCCAGCACAGTTACAGATGGCAGTGAAGGTCCAGAGTGGACCAAAGAACACAGCAGGGTGCTCTATAGAAACCTTTTATATAAATCTTAAGGTGGAGAAGAGAAACACAAAGCCAAAGCTTGAAATGTCCCCGTGCTGTCTGTGCTGCTGAGTTGTGAGCTGCTAACGTAGTCTGCCCCTGCTTGTGGCAGGACTCGCTGGAGCCTCCCCCGACTGTGGATCTGAGACGGCTCTCATCCAACCCCATATTTTTAAGGCAGAGCAGAGACTGACCTCAGTTCTTGGCACACTTAATAACAGGACTCTTTCTGTTTGCTGTTTAGTTGTTGGGGTTTTTTAATGATACCTTCATGTGTGTTTGCTTGGGTCAGGAGGGGAGCGGTGGGTTCGTGGCTGAGCGCGTGCTGCGTGTGTAGCCCTGCAATCTGCCTATCGCCTCATCTCTCTCTAGTGCACTGAACTCTTGTAGAGAGGAACAACTGAAAGCTGGCACAGAGCTGCTTCCAGGAGCCTCTCGTGGGTCAGGAGAGGAGAGCTGTGCATGTCCTGAGAGGAGAAGGCAACAGGGGGTCTGGAAAGTGGGGAGGTGGGTGAGGGCAGGCAGTGCTCTCAGCCTGGCAGGGGCATTGCCCCTCTCTGAGAGGAGGAGGGATGAGGAGAGCAAAGAAGGGGCTGCAGTTTGGGGGAAGTTCTGGCACTTCTGTGTGAGGAGGCTGGTGCTCAAAGGGGCCATGCAGGGGAGGGACAGGGAAAAAAAAAATGATGCTGCCACTGCCACCAGCAGCATCCCAGGGGTCAGAGCTGACGGCACTGGGCAGAATGTGGGGCCCAGCAGCATTTTGGCATGGTAGAGCTGATCTGGTGCAGTGTCCTAGCAGGGAAAGCAAGGTAGGTGGGGAAGGCCTGATCGGTCAGGAAGAATTGCTTGTAAAACCTGGTGTTGGACTGAGCACACTGTGTCTGAAGACTCAAGCTGCCACAGCAGTGTGTCCCTTAATTATCCAGGAAAATGTGTCCCTTAGTTATCCAGGAAAAATACTGCCTTTGGAAAGTACAGAATACAGGTTTAGGGTTTTTTATTTCTAAGATATTTTGAGTTATTAGAAGGGAAGCTGGTGACAGAGATGGGGCATGGCAGAGAGGAACTGGTCTCTTCCCCCCAGGTCTGCAGGCAAGCATTGTGGAGCTACAGAGGGATGTGGCTGAACTGAGCAACTCCCCTTTGCTGTCCTGGAGACCTCTGCTAGTTTTACAGAAGGGTCCTAGGTTGAATACAGGAGTGAATAGAAAGAGCACTTGCTTAGTCAATACTTGGAGCCTGATTTTTATGTCAGATTCTGGTATTTTATGTGGTTGATTTAGTGGTGGAACTGACTCTCACAACCTCTATTAGGAATTTTTAGCATGTTGTCGGGTGTTGGAGGCAAAGGTTAGCTCTGGAATGCCAGTGGTGTCTCTATGGCAAAGCACCAGAAGCTCTCTGGATGTTTCACAGTCATTGCTTTGTAGTGTCCCTGCAGGGAAGACAGGACATTTCCTCTCTGCTTTTTGGACATGAAAGGGAGGGTGGTGGCACAGATAGGCAATGGTCGTGGTAGGAGCCGCTTGCGGATCTGGAAGTAGGGCTCACATCCCTTGAGTTTGGTTCGTGGTTCAACTGGGCTCGCACTTCCTCCCTTCTGATGAGGTTTAGGTCCTCTTGTGTTCTGGTTATGGAGGCACCAACACATCCTCTTCTGTGCCATGTGGTCACAGCCTACACCATGCAGAGCAAAGGAGGGGATTTGCACTCTCAAATTCTGATGCAGCGTTGACAGTTTGTGGCTTGGAGCCTCTTTAACTAATTGGAGGAGGTGACATGGACTCTGAAATGTGGGATGAACTGAGGCTGTGTTGGACTCAAGCTCCAAGTGAATCTCTGAGGTGCTGTGGGGGTTTTGCCAAAGGTCTTGGTACCATTGTCATCCTCTCTGTGTAATTTCCCCGCCTGCTTAACTTGACTCACTCCTTCCTTGCTAGATTTTGAGCTGTTCAGAGGTGTAAGTCAGCAGTTGGCAGTATTCAGACTGGCTCTCCTGGTCTTCAGGTCTTGGCAGCTCGCTAGTGCTGGCCTGAAGTGCTGCAGCTATCAGCATGTGAAATACTATTTGCAGTAGCCTTGGTTTAACAAAGCTCTTAAGGTGCTTGACTAGGCACACCCTGAAAAGGAAATCTATGTTGGTGTCCCTTATCTGGGACGCTTACCTGAGCTGAGGTCAGGCTGATGCAAGGGCTCTCGCTCCTCTGGGAAGCCAGGTTGTTGACCCAAGAATGTGCCTTTCTCATGGAGTCATTTCAAGGCTTACAGACCAGTGGTGGTAACAGCTGTGGGTCCTACAAGCCCTGTCCCTTGCTCAGTGATTGCTGGAGCAAGGCCTGTCTGTGAGTTAATTCCAGTCTAACCATTGAAAGCCTCCTGAAGGAGCTCAGCATAGACAAAAACATTCTTTCTCTCCTGCTTCCCCCTCCGGGGACAAGTGATTGTTTTCCTTGCAATTTAGTGCCAGCATATTATCCAGATGGATTTACCTCTGTCTGAAAGAAGGTGTACATGTATTTTGGAGGCGATCATTACCTGCTGCCTTGGTTTTACTGCTGCCTTGTTTTGTCTAGACAGTGCAGAGAGCTGCAGGGAACTTGTCCGATCTGAATCCTAAGACCTACTTTATAGGCTGCTATTAAAATACATATCCTCGCACGTAACCATCTCAGGGCTGGGCTCCTTGGTGAGCACAGAGCTACTGAAGGAGAAGCAGGCTGCTGTTCTTGCCATACCAAGCCCTACGTGGACCAAGCCCAAATTTCAGGGCAATCCTTTGGTGAAAGGAGGCTTTGTTCTGCTTGGTAATGGCATTTCAGAACTGAAGTTTCTCTTCCTTTTCTTTGGGCTTGAAGAGAAGTGTTTCTCTAGAAACTCCGTAATTCCCCTTTTGCTCCCTGCCGGAAGGAGTGGTGGGCACTGGCAGGAGGTGGCAGCAGTGGGCATGGTGCTGGGGAGGGGAGGCTGGGTTAGGGTATGCTGGGGAGCTGTGGGGGGGAAGAGGAAAGGGGTTGGGAGAGGGCAGGGCTGCTCTGGAGGGGAAGTGCCTGAGCCCAGTGCCTTCCTCAGGGGTTGTGGCAGGCAGGGGCAGCTTAAGATGCTGCAGAGCTGCAGCTGCAGCTACTGGTGTTCTTGCTTCAAGTGCCGCTTTGATCCTCACCGGTGCTGCTCCTGAGGGCCTAGCTGGTTTTGGAGTAACCACTTATGTTCTGCTCTCATTGACGGTTTCTTCTGTGCTCTCTGTCCCTTTTCTCCTCTGCCTTTTCTCCTAGAAATTTCGAGTAGATATGCCAGGATCAGGCAGTGCTTTTATCCCTACGATCAACGCCATCACAACCAGCCAAGACCTGCAGTGGATGGTGCAGCCCACCGTCATCACCTCCATGTCAAGCCCTTACTCCCGCTCGCACCCCTACAGCCACCCGCTGCCCCCGCTGTCCTCGGTGGCCGGACACACGGCTCTGCAGCGTCCTGGGGTCATCAAAACCATCGGGACCACCGTGGGACGGAGACGGAGAGATGAGCAGGTAACTGCAGTGCCTTGGAAGCAGACGTACAGAGACTTGCCCCCACTCCCTCACGAGATCTCCCGGCACTGCAGGGGAGCACTGAGGTCCATCGCTGGTGCTGTTCACATGCTGGGGTTTCTTACGGTGGTGGAAGGTGTAAGCTGGAGGGTGACTTTTATTGCTGCCTCCTCATCATATGGTGAGATTTACCCAGTCTTCATCCAACACTTCGCACTGCCAGCCCGCATTGCGGCTTGGTTTCAAAAGCAGGTGAAACTCTGAAGTTGAGCCCTGGGTTTCAGTTTGAGTGTCTCTGCCGCTCCAGGCAGAAGGAAACCTCCAAGAAAGCAGAGCAGCTTTCATGTAGGTCCTTTACAAATCTGACACCAAATTACATCAGCTAGTGTTTTCTGTCAGCTCTGTAGCTGCTAGCACAGCTCCAGTCTCCATTTGTGTGATGCCCCCAGTCCCAGCCAGCAGCACGCAGGGAGGAACAGCTTTCCTAGAGCACCTCAGCTCTAGTATGAAGAGCCTTCTGGAGGACTGGAGTCTAAATCCACCTTCCCACTACAAACCTGTAATTGCTTGATCTTTTTGCAGCAGTTTGATGGGGATCCCATAAGAGATTTTTCTGCTCCAAACCCAGAGGTATTTTTGTAACTGGCATGAGGTGGCTTGTACCACTGCTGCCCTGTGCTCAGCCTCCTAATGGGATTATCAGGCTGGGACCCTGGATCTGGTGGACTAGGTGCAGGCATCTTATCTTCTGGAAATCAGCACTGTTGTTCTCCTCTTAGTAAGAATCAGCCTTCTCCAGGGCTGTCTGGTGAACAGCTATTCACAGTGCTAGGCTGATTTCTCTTTGAGTTTAGTCAGATCTATTTTTTTTTTTTTAATCTCCCCAAGTTGTTCCCAAGCAGCATTTGTGTGGGTCGCTGTGGAGCAGCGCAGTGAGACACACGGCGCACCCTCCAGACATGAGCGCGAGCTGTTGCGTGAGGTCTGTTTCTAATAAGACTCACCAGCCCTACTTTTACTTCTACGTCATCTGTTTTGATTCGCAGTCTGATTATTTTATGTGAAGTTGCTGTCTGGTTTAGGCCCAGGAGGTTAAAGTCAGAGTTTAGCAGTACCTCTGTGTGGGGAGCTGGTATGGCTGCAGTGAGGTCCCATTTCTGGGAGGAAGGATGGAGTAGCCGTGGTGGTTCGGTACGTGCCAGCCTTTTCCACCAGCTGGAGCTACTTCCCTGTTCCCTGCATGCAGGGCTGGTGTCCAAAGGCAAAGAAAGTCTCACAGAGCTGGAGGAATAATTAGCAACAACTAATTTGTTTGACAAATGCTGCCTCTGTGTTCACAAATTGGCCGTGAAGAGATCACCATATTCTCTGCTTTATTTGTTGTTCAGAGTTATTTGCTGAAGGATGCCTGCCAAGCAATTCCTGGCCTGTGGCTTGTTTGCAAGCCGTTCATTGTGGGTCATTCAGAGCCAAGTCCTTTTGATTAGACACGTGCTAAGGCAGTACCCGGGCTCTTTGCTGTGGCCCTTTGGCTCAGGTTTCCAGGGCTGGTGCTTTGAACACCACATCGGAGTGCCTTTTTGGAAAACCCTGTGTAACACTTTATGAAAAGAGCCTGTTTTGATGAACGTTCCTGACAGCGAATGCACGTATTGGGCTTGGACAAGCTACGAATAACGCATACAGCAGGGGCACAGGGTGCCAAATCCAACCACTTTCAAACAAATCCAGCAACCACTGATGGAATATTCCTTTTTAGACCTGGTAAAATGTTAAGAACATCCAGATTAGGGGCTACTGCCCTGCCTGTGCAATTTTTGCAAAGCAGTCTTTGAAACAGATAATTTTTAAATTACTGAAGGTCTTTGTAGCAGAAAATTTACTCCAAAAATATTTCAATGAGATCTGTGCTTCCAAAGCATGAAAAGGCTCTTGAAAATTCTACACAGGGGCCCCAAGTAAGCATAGCTTCTGTGTGCATGCTCAGTGCTTTTCCATACTGTAGATATTTGTGTGGTGGGCAGAGCTGTAGCAGGGACAGCAGTGCCTGCAGGGACTCCTTCCTGGGGGAAGTATTCTGCCCAGCTGAATGGAGCTACCACCAGCCTTAGGATGGACACTGTGAGCTGCTGATGGAAAAAGCTTTTGGGCCTAAATTCTGTGTTCTGCAGTTCTAGAATTGCTTGTGTTGCTCAGTGAGCATCCAGGGGCTCATGTTACATGCAGGTGAAATCACAGGCACAGATCAGATCCTGAAAAAAGCAGATATGAACGAGCTGAATGCCCAGAGGCTGAAGTTAACTTACTGAAACTGCAAACATCAAAATTAGGGAGATAGAGCAAGCCAAAACAAACTAGGCTGAGGTTGGAGTAAAACTAACACTAAAAAGAAAAGATAGTAAAATTGTGAATGTCTCATTTGTGATATTGACAATCCGTGAAGTTATTAAAATTGAAGCTCCTCTGAAGAGGAGGAGCTAGGTAATGTTTCTTACCATTCTCTGCTGTCACTCTGTGACATGTGACGTGCTTTGCCAGGTGTCAGGGTTTTGCTTTCATTTACAGTCACCAGGCCAGAGTCCCTGCAGCACACATGGGCTGGGTGAGGCTGAAGTGTAGGGCACAAGGTTGGAGTCAAGGGCTTGGCACGTGCCCTGGATCCCCGTGGCTCCCGCTGGATCCCCGTGCTGCTCTGTCTGCATGGATCCTGCACATTGGGTGCAACATCCACTTGCTCTGTGCCCTGCTGAACTGGCTCCTTGGCTATGGCCATGGCCTAAACCTATCTGCTGCTGCTGGGGTTTGTAAAGCCTTGTCTCAAACCCCCAGAACCAGGCATAGCTTTGAACCAGGTCTTGTGAGCTCCCGTTCACTTCCTCTGGTTTCGCAAGAGTGTAGCTGGATGAGTTTCTATGGAATTGCTCCTGATTTACATCAGTGAGGATGTCAGCTGGCCTCAGGAAGCCCTTGATATCACTGGAGCCTTGCCTGCTGATGCAAGAAGCAGTGTGTTATCTCGCTGAGTGCTCAAAAATCTGAGGTCAGATTTTTGGGTGGTATAAATCATTGTTGCTTCACGGACTTCATGGGAGCTCTGCTGATTTCCCTGTCTCCCCCTATACACCATCCCGACCTTCAAGAGATCAACTATTTTTGTGTGGGAAGGAGCAGATATTTTCTTTCAAGAAAGAGGCACTTACAACATCGTGCTCTGGTTTTGCTTAACGTACCACCCAAGTTGTGAAACAATCAGAGCATCTTTTATCTGTTTGGCCTTGGTGCAGATTCACTGTCCTCTTACACAATCTTCTCCCTGTGCCCTGCTCCTTCTCCTCTCCCTTCTGCTAAGACCTGGTGCAGGCAGAGATACTGTGTGCTTTCATCTTCTGCTGACATCAGTGACGAGGGGGAGTGCTCAGCATCCTGCTGGATCAGGCTTTTTTCCTTTGCATTGTGGTTAAATACTCACAAACTTAAAGGAATGCCTTGCTCAGATCTGATGGATTTTCTTGGCACTTGCCCACAGCTGTCGCCTGAGGAAGAAGAGAAGCGAAGGATCCGGAGAGAGAGGAACAAGCTGGCAGCTGCTAAGTGTCGTAACAGGCGTCGAGAGCTAACAGAGAAACTCCAGGCGGTACGTGCCCTGCGTGCATTTCTTCTTCCTTGTCACACACCCTTCCAACCAGCTCCAAGGGCATTGCGCTTCCTCCACCAGCCCGTTGGAGGAAGATGCTGCAAACACACTCTGCGTTCTTCATCCAAGGCTACCCAAGGGTACTGCTCCTACATCAACAGCTGCTGATGAGGGGGACTTGGTCCTGGAGCTTAGGACCCTAAAATTCTTTTGCTCAGTGCCCAAAATGTCCTAGGAGCTCTGTTCCCTTCTTGCCTCTCAACTAGCACAAGTCTCCCTGACTCTGGTCATCTTTCATAAGACACTGTGTGCCTAAAGGCAGGTTTTGAGGACAAGAACACTGAAGAGGAAGGATCACCTGAAAGCTGTAGAAAACAAGGGAGATGTTATGTGTACCTGTCAGAGCTATACCCTTTAGGCTTACTCCTCCTTTGGAGGTGGGGTAGTAACTGACTTCCTTCAAAAAGGAAGCAGCACAGAGATGTGTGCCCTGATGCTGTACAAGTAATAATTAGTAAAGCTGGAGAAGGTAGAGCTGAGCATAAGAACCAAGGGGTAAGGCACTGGTTGAAGAGAAGACAAGATTGGGTTGTGTGAAATAAGCTGAAGGAAAGGCTCCAGTGCTCCTGGTCAAGAACCAGCCTGGCTTTATCCAATGATCTTGTTAACAAGCACAGCAGCAGTGAAAGCACACCTGTGAAATGTGCTGCTGCCTCAAACTAGGAGGTGTTCTCAGTGGAGGGGAGGCAAGACGGCCTATAGAGATGTCGTGACTAAGGTGATACAAGTGAGAGGAGTGTGTAAAGTGGTTAGTCATGTCCTGAAGGGCTGAGTGTGAGTTTTGTGAAGTTATGAGCTCCTCACGTGGGAAGGTCCTAACTGCTCCCAGGCTGACTGTGATCCATCTGCGTGATGTGACCACAGGAAAGATAAATGTATTAATAGTGGATGCATCAGGGGGTGATCCAGTGTTGGTCCTTTGGGCAGGAGTTAGACAACTGTCAGACCTAAACTGGAATATGCACTACAGAAATAAAATGGAAACAGTTTAAAGACTGCTATATACTACCACTGTCAAAGTGAAAAGAATTTTACTAGTCTAACATGAAAAAACAATGGAAGGAGATCTGGGTCCTCTGCTAAAGTGTCTGTCAGGCAGACAGCAAGGGAGAGGACTGAAGTCACAGGCCAAGACAGAGTGGCAAAAACTAGCCATCAGAAAATTAAGGCAAGTTCACGAGATTCTTTATAACATTTATAATACCTTAGATTGGTGATGTTTGGGAATAGCCTACAAATAGGCACGTGAAACACAAGATGCTTGTCTGGCAGTGACCTGGTGTCTGCTTGGCTCATGAAGAGTCTGGGGTGTATCTGCCCATGCCAGATGGGATCTGGACTTGGTGGCCCTGTTCCAGGTGAGGAGTAGTTTCAGAGCCTTTGCTATTTTATTTATTTATTCCCCTTTTGTCTGCAGGAAACTGAAGTACTGGAGGAGGAGAAGTCGGTGCTGCAAAAGGAGATCGCTGAGCTCCAGAAGGAGAAGGAGAAGCTGGAGTTTATGCTGGTGGCTCACAGCCCTGTGTGCAAAATCAGCCCCGAGGAACGTCGCAGCCCTCCATCCAGCAGCCTCCAGAGCATTCGGACTGGAGCAAGTGGAGCCGTGGTGGTGAAGCAGGAGCCTGTGGAGGAAGAGATCCCATCTTCCTCTTTGGTCCTTGACAAAGCCCAGAGGTCTGTCATTAAGCCCATCAGCATTGCTGGAGGTTTTTATGGGGAGGAGGCACTCAACACTCCCATTGTGGTGACCTCAACACCAGCCATCACTCCTGGCTCTTCCAACTTGGTGTTCACCTACCCCAACGTGTTGGATCAGGAGTCTCCTCTCTCCCCTTCTGAGTCCTGCTCCAAAGCTCACCGGAGGAGCAGCAGCAGTGGGGACCAGTCCTCAGATTCCTTGAACTCTCCCACCTTGCTGGCGTTGTAATCCCCCTGCGGCCCCCCATTTTGCCAGTGTGTTACATCCCCCACAGCACCATGGGGGGAGCCCCCTCCGTGGGATTAGAGACAGGCACAGGATCGTTCAAGCACAAGGGCAGCAAGAACAAGGATGGGGAAGTGCTACAGCTCCAGGAAGGAGAGTGAGGACCAACGCCAGCTCCCTGGAGGCAGGAAACGGCAAGGGTGGGACTGACGCCAGGGCTGTTTGGAGAGGGTGATGTCCGCTCTGTAGGGACTGCCTTGGAAAGCTCTTTGTGGCCGTAGTGGACCTGAGGAGCGCTCCTGGCCAGGACTGAAGGCGAGCTGCAGACAGTTGCTAGTCGTCCCTTTCCTTTGTGGATTGACTGGAGCGGTTGTGCTCTGTGCTTAAATCATTCTGGGTAGTTGATCTTACAACTTCTCTCTTGCGTGCTCGCTCGCTCTCTTTCTCTTTGCATATAATTTCCAATGTTGTCGATCCCATTACATTTCACTCAGTTGCTCTGAACTCTGAAGTCTAATTAGGATCTTTGCTCTTGGGAATAGCTGTGGGAAACACGTAGGGTTGCCCAGACAGGAGGATGACAGCTGGAAGGACCAGGAGATAAGGGGGACCAAGAGGAGCCCAAGAGCTCAGCAGCAAGGGCAGACCTTGTAGTCTCTAGCCTGAGGCACACAGACAGAAGAAGTCTCATGGTGAAACCTTTCTTTTTAAAAATGTGGATGTATTTATCCCCTTGGGCTCCTCCAAAAACCAAGTTAGCATCTCAGGGCCAAAGTAGCATCAGAAAAGCTGCTGGGCTGGCACTTACCAGTCACAGGCAGGGTTTTACCCTAGTTTGCTGGATATCAAGTCTGCTGCTTGTTGTTTACTTTTCCTGGGCTGCCTGCTGTCTAGGGAGTATTACATCTTCCTTCCCATCAGGGCTCCTGACTCAGAGGCTGATCTCTTCCTGTTAGTAAATCTTCCCCTCCCCTTGGCCATATTTGCAGAACATGGTACAAAAAAAAGAGGTGGCACCAGATGCCTATAAATCTAGGATGGAGACAGGCAGCAGCTGAGACAGTGAAATTAGCTGGCTGTACCCTTGCTGATTTTTTCATTGTTGGGAAACAAAGCAGCACATATCTACCAGCACAGCAGAGGCCACAAGGCCCCAGCTCCTGACCAGGCAGGAATGGCATGGATAAAGTGTTGACCTGTTTGAACTAAAACAGAGCTTCTGACAAGCTCTGGCAAATGACAAATTGACAGCTGAGGAAAATCGATTAGCATTATTTGCACCTTGGTCTTTGGCCTCTGGTTTTTCTTTACATTTTCTTTGCAGATTGATCTTTTGTTGTGGTTGATTGGCCTGAAGACAAAGAATCAAACCAAAGGGCTCTTTCCCTAGTCTTGGGTCCTTCTCTCTAGCCTGTGGGCTTGACTGCTACTACTAAGTGCTCAGAGAGAGCACAAGCTCTCCAGTGCTCATGTTCACTACTGAAAATGTGTGTAATCTTATTTCCACTTGGACCCAAGCTCAATTCCTATTGATATCAAAGTACTGGCAAACCATGACCCTGTGCACACTAGGACTGCCCAGCTTGCCAGCTAAACCACTTAGGAGATAGCTCTTTGGTCCTGCCTATTGAAGCTGTGGTGGCAGTTATTTATTTTTATTTAGTTTGTCTTTTATACACACGTACACACACACACACACATATATATATAGATATATATATTTTTTTTTAATCAGCTGAAACTGTGGCGTTTCTTGTTCAGGCTGGACCTGGAGAAATGCAGCACACAATTATACAATTATAGGGCTAGTCATACGAGATGCAAAACTGCTGCAGTCCCCAGCAACTCCACTGGGAATTAATAGGTTTCAGTCATGTGGAACTGGGACTTTACTCAGCAGGGCTAACTTCCCTCAAACTCTGGCCACTGCCCATTCCTTGAATCCATTCAATGGGACACTATTCTGGCTCTAAAGGTGGACTTTGGCTTTTTTATTATAACTATTATTTTTAACCCCAGCATTTACCAAACCTACCAGAAATATGTGAGGGATCCTTTTTCCTTCATGAAGCTGATTGGATTCAGGCTTTTTCTATATTGCTTAAACACATCCAATTTGATATTGGTGCTAGCGGTTTCAAATGGAGCTCACACAGTAAGTAAAATTAGTAAAGGAGTTGTATTGTCCTTACATGTACATCAAAATTTCCTTTCTAATAAAGTAGATCTTAAGTTTCCCATAGTTAGCACAAAGGATCCACTTTTCCTAGGGTTTTACAAAGATGATACCACTTCGGTGAAACTCCAGCTTCTCTGTTTCCATTTTGCCAAATGCTTGTTTGGGCCACTCTGAACTGAGAATCTAAAACTGTTAATAAAACATCTCTGTGTGTCATTTCCACACATTTTTGAGGAGAACAACCCTGACAAGTGGTGGGTGAGTTTTAAAATGATGCAGCTACTTTTGAGGCTAGCTGACCGGGACTGCTGTCTCCTGTGAGATCAGGAACATCCACCTCTTGTAGGGGTTTCAAGAAGTCAGCTGTCTCCTCAGATCTAACTGGTGGAACAACAAAATCCTACCTTTGCTTCTGGTCACTGAATCATTGCCAAAAGGAGCTGCAGCTGGTCCTTGTCCACTGCCCTCCTGCCTGGTTATTGACCTGCTCAGAGACAGAACAAGATGCTTCCCTTTCCTGACCTGTGATACTGATGGGAGCCATGTGAAACTCCTCAAAAAAGAGGATTATTTTCCACTGTTTGGAAAAAGCCCCAGATACCTTGTGCCTGTCTGTTTTCCCCCTCAAGTCTCTCAAAGAATGTCTGTGTTGGGATTGCTGATCTCCAGCCTTTTGTGTTTTGTGGATCAGCCTTAACTTTTGTTTAGTTTCTGGCAGGCAGGTACAACTCCATTCCCATTTTGGTCTGGCCCTACATTGTTCTTTTAATGTTTTCTGGTGTGCTCTTTGGGAACTGATTGTCCTTCCCATGCCCAAATGTTATTTTCCATGAGTACCTTCCCTGCTGATTCCTAAATGTAGTGTCTCCATGTTCTGCATGTAGTGGGGATATGGGAGCTGTTGTACCTAGTGCTGACAGAGTTGAAGTCAATGGAAAATGGCCCAGGGAATTTCAGCTGGTATTGGGTCAGCCCCCTGGTGACTGGCCCAACAAAGCCTCTCTTAACATCCTAAATTAATCAATGCCAAACTGGGAGGAGTAGTAACAGCTGCATTGAAGGAAACATTCAGCTTCTAGGTGATGTTGCCATTCCAGTTTTGCCCTCATTCCTCCTTCTCCTTTCCCAGTTGTGGCATTGCCTTTATATATTCCTTTCTTGTTGATGTGGAGACTGGGTAAGTCTCAATCCACTTGTGGTGTGATGGGATTTGGGACCAACATGCTGGGGACAGTAGCTCTCTGTTATGTTTTTATAATTATTATTTAAATGATCTATTTAGTTCATCTGAACCTTTAATTTTGCTGCTTACTGTATGTAGGATCCACCTGGCCTTCATCCTAAATGAAAAGAAAAGAACAAAATGAAAACAAACCTAAGACACCTCCCTTCTCCCTGGTCTTTTATTATTTATTGGCAGGCAGCCGTCTTGTGCCTGCTCCAGCAGATCTGCCAGCCATTAATTTAACATCCACCCAAATCACATTCCTGGTGTTTGGTTGTTGCTTATTTTTTTTCCCTTTTGGTTGTTGCTTTTTTCATTTTAAAACAGACTTCTGAAATGTAAGAAATCTTACTGTCATGACACAAGATAATTTTCATTAGGAAGGCCAAGTCAAACATTTTAAGAGGTGGGGGGAACAATATTCATTTATTTCTTATTTATTTATCATGTTTACATCTTTTGTTTTTCTGTTCAGGACTTGGATATAATAAAGAAAGCATTAAAAATACTACAATCTTCTTTTTTTTTTTTTTTAAGGCTAATAATTTTTTTTGATTCCTTAAATAAAATAATCTGAGTTTTGTTGTTGTCTGTATAAAATGTAAAAAGAGATATGTTTTTAAAGATGCATTATCATTCCTCTGTGAACAGTAGGTGGAGTTCAGGACAAATCTCAGAGTACAAGATAATAATAAAACCCAATCCTGTTTTACTTAATTGTTCCCCTCCTATCCTGTATGATTAAAGGGTTATTCCACTTTCTTGTTTGTGGTTACTTGATGTTAAAACCATATTAAAATGTGTAGGAAATAGGTATCCAATTGTTTTTGCTCAGTGAGAGAGTAAACTGTTGTATATATCTTGATATCCTGTGTAGTTCAAAGTAACATCAGTAAGGGATAGTGCATCTTTATTAGAGAGATAAGTTACTAGTGTCACTAAAGTCTGCTTTAAGATCCTCAGATACAGAAAGGGCCTGGTTCTGATTCCACTCACGTGGGACAAGCTGAAAGCATCAGCAGCTTTTTGCTGCTGTGAGGCAGGTGTCAGTAGTGAAATGAAGTCTCAGTGAGAGAGACTAACAGGTGACCATGAGGATTGTTGAAGGTTTGGGGGCGCCATTATCTTTTTTTTCCTCAGAAGTTTTAGATCATGGGTTTTCTTTTTTACTGTCTGTCTGCAGTGAAACAGTTTCTGCCACAGAGGTTCTTAAAGATGACTGCTGAAGTGGGACCTTTCTTTGCTCGTAGTGGTCTTGATGTCGTTCTTGCAGTCCTGGGGAATTTCAGCCCTGAGGCATTCTCTCTGGTGTTGTCTCTTTTCTGTTCTTGTTATTTTACTGAATTACAGGCCTACAGTATTTGCACTAAAACAAAAAGCTTGTTTAGAGAAAGCTTGCTGCTACAAAAGAAAGAACGTATTAAAATGGTTTTGCTTTTACAATTTTAACTGAGTAGCATTTTGTAGAATAAAATCAATCTAGACTGAAAAGAAAAAATGACTTTTCTTTTTTCCTCTGCACCTTCTCCCCCCACATTCCTTTCTTTTCATCCAATTCCTCAGTGGTATGATGTTCCCCCCTTCTCTTTTGGTGCTCAATTGTAATGATTGGCTGTATTGTTGACTATGCTGCTGAGAGTTATGACACTTGTAAATCTTGTTTTAATGACATTGTGGACACTTTTGTATAGCAAGAACTAACTGGAGTTCTCTCTGTTAATTGAAGTCATTAAAAAGCTCCCTTTGCCATGAACAATGACAAGCTCGCATGTTCCTTCACTGTGAACAAATGGGTCCAGCATTGCCAGGTGCCTGGCTGCAGCACAGTTCAAGGCTTCTTTCACAAGAGCAGCTGCAATCCCCACAGCTGCTACCTGTAACAATGGTAGATGGGGCAGAGGCTAGCAGAGCAGCCCACCTGGGCTAAAAGGCAAATAAAGCACTAATCCTTTCATCTTAGCTTCAAAAAGGAAAGGGATAGAGGTAAAAAATGTATGCTGACTTTTTGTTGTTTGTTTTAAATCTCCTCAACCAGAAGGAGACAAAGCTTCTGCTCTGAAAACTTGGGGTGGGGAGCAGCATGGTTGCTTCATTGGCAGCAAGGAGGAGGTTAAGATGGAATTCCCTTACATGCCTGGGGAAAACTTCAGCCTCTGGAGTGGAAGGAACTGAAATACATCAGGTTAGGAGTGGAGGATGTCATATTCAAGTTCAAAATGAAACATCAGTGGGGAGGAGATGGGTGAATCATGGCCTGCCAAGCTGGCACCAGACCAAGCTTCTCCTTACTCATGGACTTCCTTTAGGAGTAATGTCTGCTCTGGTTTCCTGTTGGTCCCTGTCCCTTGGTTTTTCACTCTCTTTTTCACATTTTTTTTCTTTTAACCCCTGTGTTCTCACAGTTCTGTGGGGAAGGAGATGAGAGATGTTGGATTAAGTTATGAAGTGTATGGAAACTATTTGTGAAGTTATAGGGAATGCTGGAGGTATCAGTCACCAGAAGAGGGAATACATGCACATGCCTGTGTGAAATGAGCTCAGCTCTCAGGAATCCATACTGTAGGAAAGTTGACATGAAATCAGCGTAGGAGGGTTTGAGCTTTAGAGCAGGACCCAGCCTTAGGGTTCTCTGCAGGGTCAAGGATGACACAGGGGTAAGGGAGAGTCGATGGGAAACTTTTTCTAAACGCACTTGTCTTGGTATGGCTAAAGGAAAGGGGGGGCATGGCAACTACAAGCAAATATGCCAAAGGAGCATCATCTCTTAATGTCTGTCTGCATTGGGCCTTGGGCACGGGGAAGTCCCCATTTGATCTCCTACTGCACACAAGCCTTCTCCAACGGGAGTGCTTCCAGGATCTCCTGCCTCTCCAAGGGCTTTCCCATTACGCTGCTGCACAGAGGCATCCAGCCTCGACTCTGTCAGACCAGCTCCTTTGGCAGCGTTTAACCTCCTCTGCCCCCTCCCAAAAATACACTAACAGGAGGATGTGCTCTTGCTCCCTAAGCTCCTGTTTGCTGACAGTGCCCTTCAGAAAGGCCTAATGCTGCTTGACTGCAAATCTTCAGCCTGATTTTCTCCCAGCAGTGGCTGGCTGTGATCATCATTAGTTGTGGAATGTCCACAGCAGTTACTCTAACTTGTTTTTTGAAGGATGAAATTGCACAGCACAGCAAACTCTTTTCCACCAGTCTTCTAGCTGTGGGAGGCCAAACTCTACCACCTTGACATGGAAATTATGTTTTTCCCAACATCCTCATCTTGGTTTAGATCACTTTACATAGGGAATTTTCCCTCCTTCTGAAACAGGCTCATCCTCCCTCTGCCCTGCAATGCCCTAACCCTGTGATGAGAGGGAGTGATCTGTATCTTACCACAGGGTAGGCAGAGTTGTACTGGAAGAGAGATCACCCATTTCTTTTGCAGGAAAGGTTGTGAGGGACATCTGCATGAAAAACTCTCCCATCAGGATCAGCATACATCCCAATGATGTTTTCAGTGCATACAAGAATGAAAAGAGGCTCCCTGTTCTCTTTTGCCTTTCCCCTTCCCAGAATGTGAGACTCATCTCTGGAGTTCTCCTTTTGGTCATATTTCTTTTTGACCAAAGCACTGGCTCCTCTCTCCAAGCAGCATGTGTGGGTAGCTTGGTCTTCTCACATGGAGTGGAGACCCCACCTAGAACAGAGCTTTTGTGCCAAGAGAAAGCTGAGAGGAGTTGCCTGAATCTATCATGCCAGAGGATCTCAAGTTGTCAGATGAAGGCTTTTGGTGATTTTTTTCTTTTTTTCAATTTTACAGTTTTATCTAGAACCTGGAGGAGCAGCTACAGGAACACTGCAGAAATTCTGCAGCCAATGGAAAGAATAAGCACATGTTAAATCTGAAGAAAGCCTAATGGCAAGCAGAGCTGGAGTGGGAGTGTAGGGGAAAGGAGGGCATCCAGAGTACTGGTTTGAAGTGATGTTTCCACTGCCATGTGGGAAGGATGTGACAGAGAAAAACATGACATGGTTATTGCATCAGATACCCCAAAGTGGAAAAAATGATGCATTAAAAAAAAAAAAAAAACAAAAAAAAAAAAAACAACCAAAGCACTACACTATATGGTCTTATTCTACTGATGCCTCCATGTCCTGAAATTTCATCCAAGTGTTTTTCTGCTCAGTCTCACATGGCATTAGTGAGGCCCCCATTCAGCAGTGCCTGGCCAGTGTCAGGACAATGAACAGTGCAGATGGATTATCAGATGGGTGGAAGCTGCTGGCATCCTCTCACAGGGCTGAGGTTTAAATAAAAGTGTTTATTCCAGTGTTTCCATGTGTGTCCAGTGTAGTGAGATCCAGTACACCTCAGGAAGATATTCCTTGGTGAAGACAGGACAAGGCTGGGAGGAGAGGCCAAGACAGCTGAGAATATTTGGCTATGAGAAAAGAAGGCTAAGGGAGGATCTTACCAAAGTGTGTCAATACCTGATGGGGGTAGGGAGCAAAGGAGATGCAATCATACTCTTACCAGTAGTACCAAGTGATAAGATGAGAGGCAATGGTCACAATTTTAACAGAGGACACAAAAGTAACTTTTTCACTGTGAAAGTGGTCAAACACTGGCATAGGTTGACCAGGGAAGTTTGTGGAGTCTCCATCCTTGGAGACATTCAAAACTAGACTGGACATGGCTCTCAGCAATCTGCTCTAATTGACCCTGCCTGAGTAAAAGGATGGGCTGGACACTCTCTTGTGATGCCTTCCAACCTCAACCACTCTGTGTTTCTGCTTTTCATTCCACATAGTCCTGAAGGAGCATATTGTGAGCATATTTCTTTCCCCCTTGCAGTGCTATCTCATCTGAACCCCAGAATTCCTCTGTACTAAATATCAGCCTTTTGATGCTGGCTGTGCAAGGTCAAACAGATAAAGACTAAGCTGGGAGGAGGCTATCATGGCAGACAAGAATGTAAACTGTTCAGCTTGTTGCAGTGTGAGTGTCAGATTTCCTTTTTAATTTTGCATGCTCCATTCCACAGACTAGTGTGGGGGAAGAGAGGGAGACAGGCCTTACATGGCTGTGATCTAGATCCTGCATCCCACAAATGACTCTCTGCAAGTCCACAGGCAGTGCCAGGAACTGTTGCCTATCTGCCTTTTGCAGGCTCTCCTACTGTTTTTCACCTCTCAGACAAAAGCAGTTTTTCAAGTTCCCTGGAAAGGTAAATAAGAATCTACAGGTGATGATCCAAGGTGAGCTCGTTGGTCAGGCACAATCCATTTACTAAGCAAGGAGTTCCCTCTGGCCCCCCATCCCCTTTCTGTAGTCCTAGTTGGGCTCCTAGACTCAGGGAAATTCATCAGTGGCTCCTAATGATGACACACTCCTGCTGATGATCACTGATGTGAGCCACCACAGCAGGAGATGCTGAGTTTGGGCAAAGGGAGGAAATAGGTCAGTTCCTTTCCTTTGGGTAGCTCAAGCTATTCAAGCACTGGGTGCTCTAATTTACTAATTCCTGTTTGAGTTGCTTATATCATATTACAACTCTGAAATGTACTTAGTTTTGAAACCTTTGTTTCATGTTAATGAGGGCAGAGCAACAGACACCATCCTGTGGGCTTTAAAGGCCCACATGCCAGAGGCCCATGAATAATCTAGGGGAAAGGTGAGCTCATGAGCCCTTCAGGTCTAAGACTGCCCTATGGTCTAGCAAGGCACAGCCCTGCTGTGACCCCTCAAGGCCAGAGCTTTGGGCAGCCCATCAGGAGCAGCAGTGAGCAGCACCACAGCCCGTGCCTCAGGAATTGGTTGCCACTGCCTTTGTTCTAGGCTGATGCTGATTTGAAAGGCTGCAACCCTTCACTCCTCCTTGGCTGCTGCAGGTCACAGGGGTGAAGGGAGACCTTGGCTGCCTTTTGTAGCCTCTGACTGAACACCGAGTTTGTGAGCCACAAGGACTGAGATTAAATCTCTGCTCTGAGCAGTGTTCTGAGGCCATACTGGTATCTAATTACATTCTCCGCTCCTGGCAGCTGAGGAAATGAAGATCTGCCTGTGACACTGCCTGTGGTAAAAGGGAGGGAATAGGAAAGTACAGTGATGCCTTCAAAACATCAGCTTCAGGTGCTTCCCTTGACCTCGGGTGTCCTCTTCTGTCAGCACCTGCAGCTGGGATGGGTGCTCATCCTGGAGTGATGATCCTCCTCCCTGTGCTCTTGTTATCCTGGTGGAGTGAAGGGTTTGCTAGAACTGTATTCACCTGTGGCCAGGCTGTTCCCAAGCAGCTACAAGGATCAAGGCTGTCCTGTGGTGGCACAGAGTAGGAGCTGTAGAGTGAAAGTCTTGGCAACTCGAGGTCCTCCAAGGTGCACCTGGCTGGAGGAGATCCCTGATTGCACAGGGCTGCCTGTCCTAGAGGACTGAAGGAAGGACTTCCTGATAGTATGGCTGGCTGCCTTAGTAGGGTAGGTCTATCCCCCACCCCTGTTGACTGGTTCCAATTCTGGTTTTCTTTTGTCACATGGCAACAACTCTTAATTTTTTTGTGCAGCTGTTGCCATTTCTGTGTTCCCTAGGAGCAGTGGCAGCTCCACGGGCACGTTTCTGGTGGCAGGGAGGGAGGCAGGCTGTTTCTGCTGTGGGGCTGTACAAAGGGCTAAATCCTGTGACCCAGTGCCATGGGGGAAGAAAGCCATTACTAATCCCTACCATATAGCGGCTCCGCCTGCCCAGCAGGATCAATGGCGCCATCTCAGCCCCATTATGTTGACTCTGAATCAGCAAGGAACGCCTAGGAGGGCTCCTCCCTGTGTGGGGTACTGCTGCCTGCCTGTGGGACAGTCAGGGCCTCCTTTCCTCCCCCCTGAGTTTGGAAGAGGCCATGGAGTGCTCAGTGGTTGCTTATGCCCACAGGCTAGCCCCGAGCCCACAGGACGGGCAGGGCAGAGACCCTGCCAGGATCAGGTGTGCCAGGACCAGGTGTGCCAGGCTCTCCAGCCCCGGGAGCACGGGGCGAGCACGGGAGCCGTGCACCCTCCCGGCTGAGGCCAACCAGTTCTTCTGGCCGGTAGGGGCTGGGCTGGATCCTGGAGCCATTTCCAGGGAGCAGGGAAAAGCAGGGGGCAGCTGCCTCTTTGCCCCCACATTCACACAAGGCTGAGAGTCCAGGATTTGGGAAACGGTCGCCCATCTCTCCCTGTGCTGCTTGCGAAAACAAAGGGCGACGGCTTTTTAGACGATACCATTTAAGGAGTTCCCCAGCTTAGTGAACCTCGGCTGACCTCAGGGTATACCGAGTTTCCAGCTCAGCAGAGCAGCGTTTCGGTGGAAAGCACGCAGCCCTAAACTTCCCTCGTTGCATCTGGGGAAGGGGGGGCTGCCGAAGCATGGGCACGGAATGACAGCACACAGAAAAAAGGTGCTGTCGGTGACTGACTCTCTTGGGTAGCCAGACCCCTTCCTAGGAAGGATGTTGCCGTCCAACAGGATCAGCTTGAACGCGAAGCAGCTTCAGCAGCTTTTGGCAGGCCCTGGGTCAGAGGAGGATGGGAGGGTGCCAGGCCCACAGTGCCACTGGGTGCTGCGTGTTGGGGCGCAGGAGCAGCGCCCCAGCAATGCAATGTTTACAAAGGTGAAAAACATTAACAACGTGCAATATGCTCCTCCTGTTGTTTCAATAAGATCAAGGTGTGTACAGGAGAGCAAATGTGTATATCTACATGCACGCACACACGCACTCGCTGCGGCTGGTGCGGGATATCGCTCGGCGCAGGATTCTTCCAGCCAGGCTGCAGTCAATACTGACAAATACAGTATACGTCCCGTCTTGCCCACAGCACTGAGGGAGCTGCGGCAGGCTCAGTGCTTTCCTCCCTCTTGTGAAAGACCTGGGGTGTTTTCAGCAGTGTGGGGAGCTCGGGTCCCGATCGCCTCGGGTCCCAACAGTGCGTGGTGCTGCTGCTGCACCAAGAAAACTGCAGAGGAGGGACTCCCAGCCCGGCGCCTTCCTCACCGCCAGTTCACCCCTCTGTGCTCTGCCCGCTCGGCGTGCTGCAGGAGACAGGGGTTCAGGGAAAGAAGAAGAAAAAAAGAAGAAGAAGAAGAAAAAAAAAATAGCATGTGAGATCATATAATTAAAGATGGTATCAGAATGTCTAATTAGGATGACTGAGAGAACTTGGCTGGGAGACGCAGCCAAGAGCTGAGTTAGTGTGTTTGCCAGTCCAAAGCTCCTTAACAGTAATTAATCCTTAAATGTCCAATTGTTCAGAGTTCAAGGAAACACCTCCTACTACTGTACTTTGTGTTCCTGTTAAGCAAGGAGACACAGCAGGGCGTGTGCCCTTATTCTGTAAGAGCGACACGCCTAGGGGTGTTGTTAGGAACTAGACCGAAGGTTGAGTATAATTATTAACTACCTAAGAGTTCCCAGCATTGCACAATTACCCAAGCCGCCTTGCAGCTGTGCACTCGCCCTGTTTGGGTTTTTCATAGTTGTTTTTTTTTTTTCCCCCCCTTTCTTTTAAAATAGAAATGCTGAGCTTTAGCAGTGATATGTATGACTCCTACTGAAGTGTCATCTGCTCCCCTTCCAGTGTCCATTGTGCCATTGAGTTGGGATGCGGTAGCGGAGGGGAATGAGGGCAGCACATACACCTATATATACATACACCTATATACATAGTGTATGACAGTCTGTTTCAGCCCCTCGCTGAAACTCAATAGGCTTATTTACATCATTTGCAAATTTGACCTAGAGATTTTCCCTTTGTTTTGATGCTGTCAATGACTCTTGCATTAGCATAAAAGCCTTGGCTATTTACTCTGGGGGTTTTCATTCTGTTTGCATTTTTAAGGTGAGTCGTGTTGGGTTTTTTCCCTTTGCTAATATTAAGCGAGGGGAAAACCTGGAGGAAAGAGGTAGGTTTGACTTGGTAGGTGAACTGATCTGTTTGTCCTGCTACAGGGCTTCTGCTGTTGTCAGCCCCTGAGTGAGGCGGTCACTGGGATGGCTGAGAAGGGGCGCTGAGGTGCAGGCAGACTGGGATGGTTGAGAAGGGGCGCTGAGGTGCGGGCAGACTGGGATGGTTGAGAAGGGGCGCTGAGGTGCGGGCAGACTGGGATGGTTGAGAAGGGGCGCTGAGGTGCGGGCAGCTGGCTCTGGCCACGGCAGGCAGGTGGGTTTGAGGAGCACAGGGCACCGCTGTTTGGTGCTGTCAGGAAAACCCAACTCAGCAGCGGCATCACACCTCGCTGGCAGACAAGAGGGGGGGATGTGTCATTTCCTCAGGTGCATCATCATCTTTTAAGTCGTGTTTCTGTGTTTTTATCCTCTGCCATCTTTTCTTAATTGAACCTTTCTGGTGGGCGTGGTGAGGGCCCAGCTGGGAGCCGGCCGGCCAAAGTCGCTTCTGGAGGGGATCATTAACTCGGGCGTCAGCCAAGGCCGTTTAGTGTTTATAAAACGCAGACAATTAAACACAGTGGCAGCCCTGCAATGCTATAATTGGAAAGCTGACTGGGACCATGTCCACCAAGGGGGACCGGCTCCCCGGCACCGAGGAGGGATGGGCGGGCAGGGCTGTGCTGTCCTGCCAGCCCAGCCAGACCCGGACGGGGCCGCTCCGTGCAAACGCCCAGCCGGGAGGGCCCCGGCCCTGCCGGGCCTGCATGCTGTGGATGTGAAACAAAGGCTTGGGAGGGGAACAAAGGAGAAAAGAAGGGACTTGCCCAAGGCCAGCTGACAGCCAGGAGCTGGCTGGGTGCCTGCCTGGCTCCCTGGGTGCAGGCGGCACTGTGTCCCTGTGGGTCCATGGCAGGGATAATAGCATTGCTTCCACAGGCATGTATCAGGGCATGAAGGCCCTTCCCCTGCTAGGCCACCATGTGGGGAGCCTGAAGGGACTGGTGGTCGCCCCCTTGGGATTTAGAAATAGCCCCTAACTGAGCTGTGAGCTCCAGGCTGGCTTCAGGGTCACAGTGGGTGGGGACTGGAGTGGTTGGGGCTGTTCCCAGATAATGCAGTACTCCTGCAACCCAGCCTCCACCCAGTCTGGTGCCACAGCACCTAATGCCATTGATGGCTGTTCTCCACCAATGGCTGAATGGCCACTGGGAGCTGCATCAGGCAGCTGCTGAACTCACTCTCCAAGTCTTCCGTGAAGTCTGGCAAGCGAGGAAGATGCTGAGTACTGAAATGGGATCGCCATAGCCCTGCTCCAAGCTCTGCAACTGACTCACTGTTTCATCATGAGCACATCACTTCACCTTTTTGTGACTCAGAATTTTCATCTATCAATTAGGGATTTATGAGGTTTAATTAAGGTCTGTGAAGCCCTTTGAGATCCTCACTTGAAAGATGCTGTGCAGGCATAAAGTGCTGTACGCAATGAAGAAAACAAGAGAAATTAAAAGCTCCAGACGAGAGAGAAGAGAGGGCAGGTTTCCCACTGCTTGGTCTCCCAATTACATGCTCCTTGTTAGGATGGCAACCTCACTTTAACCTGTGGACAAACGAACTTGTTCACCCCTTCTTGCAGCAGACAGGCGATGACGTGCAGCAGTGTCTTACTCACTGGTTAGCCTTCAGTCATCTTTCCAGAAGTATGAGCAAACAGCGAAGGGGGAAGGGACAAGGGCGGGTGAGGAGTATGAATTCCAGAGAAAAGGGAAGTATCAGAAAGCAAGCTAGGATGTGCAAGGGCCTTTATCACTGTTGTTGGGATCTAGCTTTGCACAGTAACAAACAGGAACAGATTTCATCTGTCCCTAGAGGTACGTGCCCTGGAGCAGGGAAGAGCTGGTGAATTACAGCAGAGAGGAAGCAAGGGAGTCTTCTTATGCAAGGCATCTCTTTCAGTGTCAGAGAGGAGGTAGATTCAAGGAGGGAAGCATTTGAGCTTAGCTAAATGAAAAGTTGCTTTATCTATTTTTTTTTTTAAGGTAAAGGCCTTATTTGCAGAAGCCATGGAACCCAAGCTCTGAAGCTTGTGCTTAAATGTAGGCATAAGCTTAAAGCTTTTCTGAATAGGGACATGCCCAAATTTATTTAGGTGCTTGGTGGAAACCAGGTGTAAGGGCTGGGAATAATACAGCAGTGATATTAGCAGGGCCTCGAAGGTCCCCAGGAGCCATAGAAAGCAGCAATATGTGAGCAGCCTTGCTGTACTATTCATAGGCACGGGTTGACCTCAAGGGGGGAGGAATGGCCAAAGAGCAAGCTTTGTCTCCAATCTTTATTTTCTCCTTTGCTTGCAGTCCAAACAACCCTGTGGAAGCAGGCTCCTGTAGGTGTGGTCTGTGTATGCACTCGTGGGTGTGCCGCTTTGTTGTGTTAAAAGGACCATTCCTCACCTGAAAGCAAGTTTCCAGGTTGTCACTGACAGTCACATCAAAACTCGTGACCCCTCCCACCCCCCACCTGCATACCTTCCCTCTTATGTAAGACAAACAGAGATGCCTGTTGGGATGAAACCCAAACTAGTCCCAGGTTTGGTGTCTGACTTCATTCCTCACTGCTCTGGAACCCCTCTGCCCATCTTTTTTCTGGGCTGCCAGGGAAAACATGCATGGTAATTGCTGCTGGCTGGAACAGTGATCAGAGCAGCCATCCTCACTCTTCTCTTTCTCCCCCAGTCCACCCAGCTTTCCTTAAGGTTTCTTAAGCTTTCTGTTGGGCTGGCTGGTCCGTTCTAACTCCATCTTTCTCAAACTGCTAGTCCCCCAAATTTGGCACAAAGCTTAGCATTAGTGAGCACTGTTTTGGAGTAAAACAGAATAATGACTTTCTGTGGCATACTTATGACACTCCATTAATATATCCCAAAAGAAATGTTTTTGTTGCAGCTGCAATGTACTGTTGATTCATTATATGATCCACTCTAATGCCTCCAGATCCTTATTTGTAGTACTACTGCTTAACCAATTATTCCAAGTCATCCATTTGTGCACTTAATTTCTCCTTCCCAATCGTAGTACTTTGCTGTGTTTTTATTGAATTTTATCCAGTTGATTCTGAGCAGCTTTTGCAATTTATCGAGATCACTTGAAACAATAACGTGCACATTAATTGTTCAGAAAATCCTATGGACAGGCCCATGCCTGCACCTATAGCTGGTTCCAGAGCCCAGCCTTTCCATCTTAAAAACAAAGGCCTCTAGCACTTGATGGCATTCTTGCAATATTCTGCTGAAATGTCAGGATGAAGCCTGGCAGAGCTGTGAATTTTGGAAGACTCCTTCAATGGAAATATGGGATAAGAGCATCTGTTCAGCTGGCAGTGGCTTTTGGTCTCTCATCTAGTGTTGGTTTGAATCACTGTTATTTTCTGTATTATTTCTGGTCTTCAAGGCATGCCGTCACTGAAAACATGCAAGCTGGGAATTGGTTTCTGGCTTTGAGGGGGGATGTGGTGGTATACCCGGACAAATGCAGGTCACATCAAGAATCCTCTGGCCTGGACTTCTCGTCCTGAGGACTGGAGGTACAGCTCCTCCCCACTCTCAGCCGAAGGGTCAGGATACTTGTGTTCAGGAGTGGAAATGTGGGAATTTGGTGTCCTCTGGTGGCAACTGCGAGAGTTTACAGCTGGCAAAAGCAGGCGTGACCCTCCTCACGCAGTTTGTCACCCAGGCCAGCTGGCCATGTACTCCAGGCAGAGCGCTGATGCTCGTTTCTGCCCTGCACTGTAAATATTTCTAGTCCAGTCTGGCTCCCGTAGTTTCTGTATGCTCACCCCTCCTGTTTGTTTTATGCCCATTTACTTGCTTCCCTTTCTGGAGTGTGGAACTCTGTGTGACTTTGGGTTTAAGATTGACTTGATGGTGTTTGCTTGCTGTTCTCCTGTGATTTCTTTGCCTCACAAAAGGAAAATTTAGTTTCTGTAAGCACATCTTCACACTTACAGAAGTGTAAGCTGCTTGGCCTTGCACAGTCCCTTAGTAAAATAAATGTGTGTGTGTCCAAAGGCCTTTCAGCCCACTTCTCTAAGCCCTGACTCTGTTACCCACACGCTTGCCTCAATGCAGCTCCACTCATCAGGTGAAAGACAGACACAGAGCACCTGGACAGACCATGTTTGGCTCTTTTGGCCACAAAACAGGAGAGAGCAGATCAGAGCATTGCATAGATGGTGAGCACTATGATGGGAGGAGGTGTTTGGCACAATTTGTTTTGTGTGAAGTACGTGAAGGGAGCACACCAAGCCACATGCTCCTGGCTCCGGGAGATGGACAAAAACTGAGCAACTCCCTGAGGGCTGTGGAGTGTAAAATTCTCTAAGAGTTTGGTGCAAATGCAGCCAGAAAAGTCAAATAGTCTTATCCCATATGGGGAAAAGCAGCCTTACCTACTCTCCCTGTTTCAATTGCTATACTACCCCTTGATAGTCTTCTCTTTTTCCTTTTTCAAGAGCAGCACAAGTATTAATGATGCAAAAGGAATATAGCACATCTGGGGCTGGCTCACTGAGGTCAAAGGAATACATTTTTTGATGCATAAAGGCAGGCTGAGAAACGAACTTCTGCAGGGGAGTCAGGTAAACAGAAGATTTTTAGGATGTGCATAGGTGGGCTGGCAGGTCTGGGACACTGTGGCACCCAGACAGGCTGACCCCACAGAATTTATATGTTGCACCTTCATGTGGGAAGAGCTTCAGAGAGCAGAGGAGAGTCAGGAGCTTCCCACACTGGCTGCTGCAATTACAGCTCTGGCTGACAACAGAGCCCCTTTGTGGCGTGAATACAAACAGCCAAAAGCTGGCACTGCTTTGGGAATTTTATAGCTTAATGGAAAAGAACAGGAGGAAGGGAATACTCATGTTTTAATTTTACAGAGAAACACAGCACTTTGAGATACTCCTTCAACTTAACAGTGGTGTTTATTTAGGTGCCTGATTTCCATGCAAATGTTTGAGAATGAGGTACTTTGCATGTGAGCAGCCTCAAACTCACCCAGAGACACAGGAAGGGAGCACACTGTCTATCAGAGGCAGGCAGACCTCTTCCCTTTTCTATCTGCCTTCCTGCCAGCACTGCTTTCTCAAGGTTGTGGCAGCTCTGGTGAACCCTCCAAAGTCTGTGGCTGTAAACAGGGCTCCCCAGAAATGAGCTTTATCTCCTGATTTGATAACCAAGGGGCCAACTGAGGAGGCCACAGGAAGTATCTGGTCCCCAGCTTCTTGCTGCTTACAGACTGAAGGGAATCCTCACAACACAGTAAAGTCAGTAAAAAGACTCTTTAGCAGAGGATCTTTAAATCTTGGCTTCTGCTGTTCAGAGTCCTCAGCAGCCTTGCAGCTATCATCAGGCTTCAGGGGCTCCTGCGCCAAGGAGCTGGGAGGATTTCAGCCTGTGGCATGATCTGCTGCTTGCCTGTATCAAAGGCCCAGCAGCTGCTAGAACAGGCAGTGAGGACAGGCAGCTCCAGCTTTTGCTGCAGAGGGCACGCTGTGTTTTTGGGCCAGGCAGTGGGGAGTGAGGGACCTGTGGCAGATACAGAAGCTGCAAAGGCAGGCTGGACGCCACCAGCCTCAGCAGCACAGTGCAGTCTGTGGAGATGGACTTTAGGCTGTACTTTGGTGCCAGCCACACATGAGTGGCTAAAGGGCTTGTGCCCTCAGCAAGCAATCAATCAATCTGTGTGGGAGGTTGTGCCCTGTGCCCTGCTTAAGGCAAAAGGAGGAAATTTCAAGTTTCATTCAATTATTAACATTGGATCAGAGTTTTTGTTGTGATGTTTCTGCCTTCAGCTGCTGGTAGGTGCTTACAGGAGAGCACTGCTTCATAGCTCATCCAAAAATGGGTATAATTGCAGTGGTGACCTTGCTTATTTATGTACTTACTGCCACAGCTCAGGTCTTTATAGCAGCTCTGCAGATCCTAGCTATAAAAGTCAGAATCCAACCATGCGCCGAGCTTAGAAAAATATAGGGAAGTGTATTTGAGGCCTTGTGTTTGCATTTTTCCTTTTTTCCCCAAGATTTCTTTTCTAAAGCCATTTCAGAAATAATTTATATGCTTCTCACTTGCGACTCCAAAAGCCTGAGCTTTTTAGAGGAGTGCAGTAAGCATTACAAAGCCTTTTGCCCGCTGTCAGTAATCTGGCCGTATGCAGATCAGCGCTCTCCAGCTCCGCATTCACGTTTGTGTTCCTCGTTCCTCGGGGGATTTGCGCTCCCTCCAGCAGGTGGTAGCAGCCTCCTTCAGGCTGTGCAGCTCTCCCGCAGAACTGCTGCCCAATGATTCATGTCCCTGCCTGCCCCTGGCCTCACTTGATCTCCTCACCCTCTGCTGCATGTCTGAACTTCCCTGAGGAGGAAGATCTTCTCTTTAGCTCCAGAGTATGCACTAAATTTACCAGCAGTGTGAATCACAGCAGGAGGAGGCAACGGCACATCATCACAAGGACACATGACATGTCTTGCTTTTGTATATGATTTATTCCTAATGTTTTTGTAAGCACTGTCATGTCCTACCCATCACAGATGGGTGCCTCATAGATTAAATAATTCAGGGATATGCTTCCTAAATACAAAATTCAAGATCTAATGCCATGTCAAGGCAGTAGTATTAGCTGAAGCAGTGACAGGTTGCAAACGGGCTCTATCTTCAAATGAAATGGAAACTCAGTCTGCTGTGTACTTCCACAAGAAGTCCTCTGCTATGCCAGTGTAATGTGATAGTTTTGTGGATGCAATAATATTATCCACTGATATATGACCTTTGCTTATTAGCAATTGAGTAAGATCCCTCCCTAACTTACTCAGTACAAGTACAAACATCTTGGGTTTAATTATGAGTGCTCAAGTGTTATGGAGTTTTTTGTCTGTTTGTTTTTATTGTTGGGGTTTTTCTTCTTTTAATGTGAAGCCATACTTTCATTTTTGTATTTTAAAACAGCGGTCTTATAGGTGAGAACCTATAGATAGGTTGAAAGAGGTTTTGGGTTTTGGTACTCTGTATGAATAAAAGAAATGCCAGAAAAAGATCTGTTTAACAGAGGAGGTAAGGAAAAGCTTAAAGACAAGCTAAAAAAAAAATCCCATGGCTTTCCCAGCTGTGGCTCCCATACCAGGACGCTTTAGGTATATTATAAGCCACCTAAAAATGCAGCAATGAACCAAAGAGTTTGGCTAATATGCATTAGCACCTGTGTTTGAGTATCTGTTTGGGTGTTGCTGGCTTTAAAACTGTAACTAGGACTTGACTATTTTTTTTTTTTTTGTGGTGTTTTGCACCACAAAAGGTTGGGTGTAGACCTGTGAAACAGGTTCTTTGCTTGAGAAGGCAAGCACAAGGCACAAAACTTCTGCTTTTCACCACCAAATCTCACTCAAAACTCTTCTGTGCCAGTTCAGTTCTGAGCTCTCTCCATCCAGGGCAAGCAGCAAGAAGACTCACACAATTCAGGCAGGGCTAACTACCAGGCCTAGCCTGCTCCTTGTCCCACCTGAGCAGCAGCAGGCACTTTAGGGAAGACACAAGATGTTCTGTGTTGATCATTGGGCAATCAAACATGGGTGCAATTCCCTAAATACCATCAGCTGAGGATTGGTTTATAGTCTGGAACTCTCCTTGCCTTCTGTAGCTGCATCTAGCTTTGTCCTTGCAGTAATGTAAAAGCCTTAATTTGTCTCTAACACCTTCTATATATCTAATAGAAAACTCTCTCTTCTCCCTTTTGCAAACTTTTTTGATCTTTGCTGCCACTTGTTATTTGCTATTCAGTCTAGGAGCTATTTTGATCCTTTGGTGGTGGGAAGGAGTGTTTACAAGAGATTTGCAAGCCTTGAAGTTAATGCTGTTTTGCTTCTGGAACGTGTCAGTGTATAAAGGCTAAACTTACTCTTGGATCTGTGGTTTATGGCAAATGAATGAATTATTGCTGCCTTCCTTTTCATGTTTTTCTTGGTGTACAATGAGGAAGAGGCTCTCTGGGTTTTAAACACTTCCAGGTCTTCAAGAAGTCTGTTTCTCAGACTTTTGATAGTGGGAGCTTTCCCTTGAGGAGTGAAGCAGCCACAGACCTTTGGATGTAATGACAAAACCCACCAAAGGTAACTCCCATCCATGCTGGCTGTGCAATGCCACCTTGGCTGAGAGGTGATAATGGTGCTGAGCAGCCTCACCTGAACCTCCCTCACTCTGACCAGCTGCTTGGGACTTCCGCTGCAGCTCAGCCCAGGCAGGGTTTGCTGGTGTGGTGTTGTGCCCTGACAGTGAGTAAAACTTTAACTTTTCATTACCTTACTGGTTAGAGGAGTTTGGGTGTCAGACTGTTTCAGGTGTGAGACCCCCAAGCAGAATGAGCTAATCCCTCTCTGACTTGAACATGCAGATATGTCTGAGGTGAGAAGCCCCTTGTGCTGGTATGTTTTTGCTGAGTAAAGGGTGGAGATTCAGGGGGTGGAGGAATGCTTTCTCCTGTCTATATACATTTCTTCTTGCATGTTGCTCTGAATAATAGGTGTTCATGTTCAGAATTAGTATAGCATTCCTGGTTTTTGAAAAGAAATGAGCACAAGGTCTACCTCCAGCATGTTCCTTCAAAGAATGTCAAATTTTTATCATGAAAGAACAGAAAGCCAAATATAAACAAAAACCCCTTTGAAGGATGGGTTAGACTGCCTGAGTTGGGTGTGCTAGTGGCTTATTTAAGCATTTAAAGCTCTTTACTTAAGCAGACTCCCATTATTCATGTAGGAGCTTCCTCTGGGTGTCTGTGGGCTCAGAAGAGGCCAGAGGTCACTCTGGTGTTTTGTGTGAGGCCAGCAGGCTGCCCTTCAGAGGTCTGACCTGGTGCTGTAGTTGAGGCACAGTGGTTGTCTCATTGGGAGTGTTTGTTGTATCACAGCCTAGCTGGCATTTCTGCACACTCTTTGACTCTGCTAAAGTGACTGCTACTGAGACAGTGTCACAGCAAGGGGCTTGGAGACCTGTGCAGTGTGAGGGCAGAGTTACTGATGCTGCTTGTCTGGCACTGCTCTGTCATGGCAAACACTGCTGAGGCACAACCCAGTGAAGGAGAATCTGCCAGAAGAGGAACTAGGGAAGAGAAACAGGCCCAGCATGAGTCTGGCTGAAGGCAAGAAAGCACAGGTAGGGAAGGAGACAAAAGGAAGAGCACAACCTTCCTCTTTGGGTGGGTGTGGGCTGCTGCATAGGGTTCAGTTGTCCTTGTCACCTCAGGAGCAGAAGCTCCTTCCCTCCCTGGCAGAGGCAGGCTATACCAAACTAATATGTTATGTATTGCCTGAAAGAGCCTTGACCCTGCTGGAAGCTGACTCATGTGATCTTGGTCCTTAGATTTGCTGAGAATTTTCCTGAAAAATGGCCAGCTCTGTCTGAACAAAGTGAGAGGAGCTGTCCCCTTCTTTGACCCTTGGATGGGCAATGAAATGAGATATCATTGTCGCTTTGCTTTCCAAAGGTAGAAGCTAATAAGTTTTATGGCTGCTGAGTTATCAGCTTTTAAGGTATAAAGGAGAAAAAGGAAGAGAATTTCTTTCTTTTCAACCTTAACATCTAACACAGAGCACTCCAGGATTATCATTGATAGAGGTGGTTACCATGAAGCTATTGTTAGGTGTGCTGTTCCTTTGGTTGCTCTCCTCAGAAGGTAAGTTTTGGAAGGTCCTTTGAAAATTAGCATTGCACAGTATTTGGGAACCTCTATTTTTAGTTGTTGCAAGGTGGGTGTATAGCAGGAGTTTTAGAAGCGGTATGAAGAAAATCTGTGAGTAAAACTGTGATCTTAAATGCAGTTTTGGGTATGTTTGATCATTTTTTGATGAAGATGTGTTCATTGGTTTCCACTGTTCTGGTGATAGACTGTATCTTAGGCACTGAAGCATTCTGGTGAGAGAAAATTCCCCAAACAATTAAACTAGCAGTGAGATCTGTGCCAAAATGCTGCAGAAATTCAAGCAAGGAACAGAGGCTTTCTCTGAATTCATAGCTATGATCATCTGCTTTTCAGTGATAGAAGATGAAGTGAAAGGTTAGTCTGCATCCTGGCATTCCAGGCATTGTTCAGATTTCTGTAACACTCATGGTAGGGGGAAGCCCTTATTCCCTATACTGGGTCTCTGAAGCCCATGTTTGGTGCCAGTGATGGTTTTGTAGGTGCTCAAGACTGAAAATGCTGTGTATGCTTTGGCTTTACTGGCTCTGTGCTTCAGGTGTCTTCCTGTAAGAAAATAAAGATAACTGGTAATCGTGCTTTACCTTAGCAATAGACTGTGATGATCACTATCTTCAGAGGATTATAAGGTGCTCTGATAAATAATAAACTGTTAGGAGGTTCTGGTTCCTGAAGTAATCAGAATAAATTATAACATCTGAGCTTTTTAATTTTGTGAAAAATATGCACGGTGGCTGCAGTTCCTCTGAAAACTTTATCCAGGAAAAAAGTTGTTGATTGATAGCAGCCTATAAGAATTGTTTGTTGAAACATATTAACTGTAAGAGTAAGGGAGAAAGGAGTTAGAATCCTTCTACCAAATTTTGGGAGAGTTGTCTGAAAAATACTTCCTTTTTTATGTCAAGAAAATTGAAAATACAAGTTAGAATTATTCAATGGTATAGTAAGGGAGTAACTATAATACTGGGAGTAGCAGGAGTTTAAAAAGTCATCCTATGGAAAGTGTAAATCCAAAACAAACTAAGAAAACTGAAGAGGTTAAAATGTAATCAGCTAAAACAAAAATTAATCTGAAGAGAAACAATGAATCATTTTTAAAGGAATGAAAACCAATAAATCATTTTCCAAATTCTTCTGAAACACGGAGTCTGTCGGACTGACTGATGCATAAAAGAAGGCTGAAGCATGACAAATTCTTTTTGTCTTTGGTGTCCTTGCATAACAACTTAAAAAAGGCCTTGCCCTCCAAGCCTTTCAGCACAGGGGACAAGAGGAGTACCAACCAAATCCTTGAACAAACTGATGACAAATAGTAAAAGAACTGCCAGGATTAGATGATATCCACCCAAGGGAGTGAGCCAAGCAGAAACATGAACATGTCCATTTTATTAACTGTGATGCTCATATTGATCTCTGTTGGGATGTGGGCTCTGCACGTGTTCAGAAGTGATCTGGATAAGGGTGGATTCTAACTTGCTAATGCAAAACTGTTCAGGATGTTCAGAATGAAAATTTACATTAAGTTTTCCCTTTATACATTGTCTATGTGTGTGTTATGGTGGTCTCTGAATAGATACTGCTCAACCCCAGAACACAACTGTCTGAAGACATCAGTGCTAATGATAGTCAGGAGAAATTATTTCAGCAGTGACCAAGTGAACAGCATAAAAACCACATTGCTGCTGCTGTGTACAGAGCCGTGGTTCACCTGCATCTTGACAGTGGTCTGGATTTTTCATCTCAGAAAAGATGTAGTAAAACCTAGGAGGGGAATAAAGGGGGAGAGTGGTCAGACTTAGGAAAAAAATTCAACATGAGATCAGAGAAACTGACTCTTCAGCCTGGAGAAGAAGGGATAGGTATATGATAAAGACATACAGGTGCATGCAAAATGGCAAATTTTGCAGAAGCAAGGGAATGACTACAAGAGCAACAAGGAAACAATCAGATTATTAACAAATGAGAAGTACTTTATTCCAACATGTAATTGATGAAGCATCTTTTACCAGAGTTCTTGGGGGAGGCCAAGAGTGTGAAAGTATTAGACAAACAAATGGGCAAATCTGTGGAAGAACGATGTCAGGGAGTTCATCAACATTAAGTAATTGCTTGCTCGGGGAGCACAAGAAAATGGAAATATAACTGTATTTTCCTTATTCTTTGCCTAAGCATCTGCATTTGGATATTGTCTAAGGCAAAATCCCTGACTAGGTATGGGGTTTTGTTCTAAAACTGTTCCTCCAACTCCCTGAGTTCTGGAAACTGGGACTGGATTCTCTTTCTCTCTCAATAAAACCTAAGGAACTATTCTCAAATGTAGTTGAAATTAGTGTTAAAGTTCTCAGATACTGAGTTCCTGCAGTAGATTTGTGTGATGCAGACGAGTTAAATTGCTTTTGCCTCCAGTATCCCAAACAGAGTTGGAGTTCTGGTTATTGCCCTGAGTAAAGCATCATCAAAACCCACAGACTGGACAGGCAGAAATGTTAAAAATATGTCACACAACAGTCAGGAAACTCTCTCAACCTTCTACAAAGTAGTGTAAAAACAATATAAATTTGCAAATAGCTCATGCTGAGCTCATGCCTGAGCGCCACTGGCTATCCTACACCTGAGGATGTCTCACCTGCTGGACTGAGCTGGCTCAGCTCTTACTCTGTCATTGACAGGGAAAGGAAGGAAGGAAGGTGTACAAGCCAGAAGTACTCAGCAGGGCTAAATATTCCAAAAATAGCTCGTGACTATTAAAGGACAGTTATTCTAATTCTGCGTAGGACTTGCTGGATGGTGATGGCTTCAGTGGGGCAAGCAAGAACAGCTGAGAGCGTGTTTTGAAGTTCAGCTGATCTAGGCTTTGTGGCTATCTTTGTGGAAATTTTAGAATAAACCAAATTCTATTTGCATCAATTCAAGTGTATGCTCAAGGAAAGAGAATAATGTTTACTGAAACATCTACAGGCCTGACTCCTGGCTCCACAGGCTATTTTGTCTGCCAACACTCCCCTAAGAGAAGAAATTGCAGCTGTTTCTGTATCACTATGGCAAACTCACAACAGTGTTATGCTGCTCCCTGACTGTGGAAGATGTAGATTAATTTGAATTGCTCCTTTCTAAGGAGTTTCACCTTGTGCATGTTCAAACTACTCTAAATTTGGACAGAATGAAACTACGGCAGTGTATGAAATGTGCTGAAGAGGAAAACAGGTAGGGAAGGCCTGTGGAGGATGGGATTGTTTGAGGCATTCCACAAGCAGTTCAACACCTGTTGCTATAAATTCATCGCATTCCACTAATTTCAAGAGATCTCACCTGCTTACAATAGCTAAAAGCTTTTTCCAGTATACAAAATCAAAGAAAATATGTCTGGTTGTTGGGATGAGCCTCATCTTTGGAAAGTAGGGCAGATGAGGAAGGTGCCTTCTCTCCAGATTTTGTGCTTTTGGGTATATTAAGTCTTGTGAAGCTTTTTTTTCCTAAGGTAAAAAAAATATAGCATAACCCTTTCTTTAATGTTTTAAAGGTAATGCAGATGATCAGGAAGAATATGAGAAGCTAGAGGTAAAGTATGAGTACAACTTTCTTCTTTTTAATACTTATCATTACCTGTCAAGCTGTTGCTTCTTTTGAGGCAGGCAGAAGAAGAAAGAATACAGCTTGTTGCTGTAAACTGCTTCTGCAAAGAAGAAATGCAAAGCCAGTGAGTCAGCAATGTGATAGTGCAGCTGCAAGATTACAGAACACAATCAGGAAATGAGGTTTTCTCCGAGCAATGTTTGTTATTAGGTTGCATATCCTGTACGTAGGTTGTTTGTGGTTAGCACTTGTTCCTAGATGCTCTGTTGCTCTTTTAGAAACACAGAATTAAACTTTTATTTGCTTTACAACAGTGCATAGTGTCTGCACCATTAGAGTCCTCCAGCTGGGCACAAGGGAGTGTGTGGGTATCTTGGTGGCCCTTGTCACTATATAGATTTCACCTTTGGGTATTAGGGATAGTCATTGTGATGAGGGAAGCCCTTGCCAAGTCACCTGGGGAGGCAAGGATTGCCTTTCATGTCCCTTTAAAGCCCTTGATGTTGGGCTGTGCCTGCCATAAGGATATAGGATGGCATTAAACAATGTTCCTGCTGGTACCGAGCTGTCTCTCATGCTGAGTGAATAACATCACTCACATCCTTGCCTTCTCTGATCACCTGGCCAGGTATTGTTAAGGAGCCAGAATTGGTTCATTCTGCCTTTCCTCTTATGTATTGGAGATGATTTGTTGTGTCAATTGGGTGCCCCCCTTGGCACACAGAGATGCCTGCAGTAGCTGTCCCTATGACCTCTTCCAGATTAAGCAGTCACTGTAGCAATGGATGTGGCAGGATGTGTTCAGCACATTTCATTGTTTGCTCAGGCCCAGTGCTGTGGCAGCCAGTAAGAAAACTGAGCAGAAAGTGTAAAGTTGTAGAAGAGTTAACTGAAAATGCAGCTGTCCAGATCTGTGTTCCCATGTATTTCTAACAGAGGGGTAATTGTTCTTTAAAGTTGTTTACATGAGTAAAATCTTGGTTAGTGTGAGAATGGAGCCTGTAGGACCCCTCAGTCAACAAATTTCCTTGTTAGATCTAAGCAATCAACCATATTTATTTCTTTATGTCTAAGGCTCTAAGAAGCTTGCAGTTTTCATGTGAGCAGGCAACGTACCCTGAGACCCCTTCATCTTCAGGTGTGTGTTTTATATTGTCTCTGCAGAGGCTTTCCCTCACAAAATTATTTGAGAATGGGCTGGGGCAGAAATCAGCTGTTTGTGGGGATGTCTGTGTATGGGATTGATTGAAGTGGAGCTAGGCTCTATAAACGCCTTAGTTTTTTTGTTCCTCTTGTGATTACTTTTCTACTTTTGTTTCTTCAGCTGGTGGTTGAGGCTGTCACTATTACTTCAATCATTCCCAGCAGTGTTTTTTGATCTTTTCTTGCTTGATGATTGAGCATTTCAGTGCCTCTAAACACCCAAAGTATTTGCTGAACACCTGAGTAATGTTTCTTATGCTTTCTGACTAGTTTAAAACCTCCAATCAAAGCAATCAGTATAGACTTGTTACCATTTTAGCCAACTTTGTTTTAATATGCTGGTGAATGTGACTTTCTTTTGGGGTTACTGTTTTGGGTTTTCTTGTAACGTGAAATCTTTTGCTTTTCTGCAGTTCATGCTCTAAGGCCAGCTGACATTAAAGCAGTCACTGCAATAGGAAGTTTGCAAAGAGTAAGTACAAGCAGGAAATGTGCTGAATGTGACCCATTTCCTCCGTTTTGATGATGAAGTCAGCTGATGATGCAGTTTGGGGTCTCAGGGTGTTCAAGACTTCAGTCTTTCCACAAGCATCAAAGACTTCTGGTGAAAAAATGGCTGGAAATACCTGCTGTTCAGTGTTCCAATGTACCCTGTGTCTAAAAATAGCCAGCTGACTTCGTGCAGGAGGAAATGTGATCACAGTACTCTTGCAGAGAAGCATGATATTTGATTAGAGTGCATGGATTTTCCTAACAATGAGCATAACAGATTGAATAACTGGAAGAAGATGCTGGGAAAATTCAAACTGGAACAAATATAAATTGTTGAAAAATGCAGTAGATTTTCCACCTCATGAAGTGTATTCTGTGGAAACTGGTTTCCTACCTACAAGGCAGAAGGTCTCCAAGAATCACAAAGATACGTTTCAGTTGTATAGATCAGTGGTAAAAGTTCTCCTGCCTGTAATAATATAGTTAGATTTGGATGATCTTCATTTGTCTTAATAGTTGGAAGTGAATCTCTGAAACTGATTTGAGGCCCAATTAAAAGAATTTAACCACAATTCTCAAGCTTTGAGGAAGTGTAGAAATGACTGTAGAGTAAAAATTGATAGCCACTGGGGAGGCTGTGACTGTGAGAATGGGGGAGAGTCTCCCTCATTACAAAACAACAATCAAATTTGAGATGGTATCCATAACTATATCATACTTTTCCTTTACAAAATCAGCACTTCTGGACTCCTTGTGAGTACCTCTCTCTTTTGAAAAAAATTCGTTGTCCTGAATGCAAGGGTGCTTCACCCATATCACATGCATGGCCCTTTGGAACAAGTCGTCTTTGTGCTGGTGTCCTTGTTGCCTCTGGGGGTGTCATAGAAAAACATGTAAATGATCTTCTTTTAGGGAATGTTTGCTTTCCTAGAGCAAACATCTCTGTCACTGTTTCCTCAATTAACTCTCTGAAATCAGTGAAGTTCCTCTATTGATGTAGTTTCTTTTTAACAGACACTCTTCTGCTGAGTGCCATCTATGTAAATTATCTAAATGACTTCAGGTCATGTCCTTTGGTGAAAAGGAGTAGGAACAGATCCAGAGAAATTTGGTCTAGAATAGCATTTTGTTTTATGGAATTTGATTTCATGAAACAAATTCTGTTTTAAGCCATATGTAAAAGAATCATTAATGAAGGCAGTAACTAAGAAAGGATTACCAGATCATGAAAATGCATTGTAATAGGGAAGTTTTGGAAAATAATCTAAAGCTTTGAGTGATTACAACACAATGGAGAAAAGTATGTAGAAAACAATGCTATCTCTAACAGGTAGGGGAACAGCATATCTAGGTCTAGTTTACACTTTAATTAATTTTGTTCTTATTGCTTCTTTGTTCACAGACACCAGGATCTGGTGAGGATTTACTCCAAAGGTAAGGATTAATACTTAGCTTTTATAAGTTTCATTACCCTTATCTCTCTAGCATCACAGTGCAGGGGTTAGGCCCAAGCAATTTTTTATTGTTTTATAGAGAGGAGGAAAAAAGCCTATGTAAAATAGAAACGATTTTGGGACATTGAAACTTTCCCTGTCCTTTGGTAACAAAATTTTTGTACTTATGCAGGCTATAGAATTACCTTAGGGTTGCAATACCCTTGATTAAGAATCATTGCTGTGTGATAAATCCTAGGCAGTAAATATAATAATGCACTAGTTAAAGATTAGAAAGCAGGGATTTATCAGAGCTAAGAATGAACTCAGTAGTCCAGATACCCTGGACTACTGATACTCAATCTGCTTGGCTGATTCCCAGCGCTTCATGGATAACCTTTATGCCATTTCCTTCTCCCATGCCTCTTTAGCAGATCCAAATCAATGAGTGAACATATGGCTAAACCTTGTAGCTGCAGGTCTGTGCAGATCTTTTGAGTCACAGCCTTCCAGATGAGGATTTAGCACTGCACAGATAAATTTTAAAGACTAAGTTTTCTTAAAAACATCTGTGTCCACTTGTATGTGAGTATACACAGAGGCCCCTGCATCACTTATACCTATGTATAAGCAAGCACAAGTAGTGCAACATGCAGAGGGTAAAGAGACACAAAAAATTGAGATCTGAGACTATGCTCTTACTCAGCAGTAGCTGATGACACGATAGTTTTGGGAAAGAAAGGCCCCATTCTTACTTGCAACAGCTGCCACGAATTTCACTCTGAGATGCAGCATAACTAATAAGAAATTGAGGCTGTGCTGTAATATAATTTTTCTTTGAGAAATGGAATAACAGGAACTTCCTGTTTTCTCTTCCCTTTCTATAGCACAGGAAAGAACTTCCTTGAACTAAGCGTGGCAACTTTAGCAGGTGCGTCTTGCTGTCACACTAAAACTTCAGCAAATTAATTTAACAGCTTGCTGGCAGGAGCTCCAGGGCTCTGCTGGGCTGCAGAGCAGGTGCAGCACAGGCACCCTGCAGGGGTGTAAGGGAAGCCTGAGGAGTGGTGCACCTGGGGACATGAGTTCAGCCAGCTTGGGTTGTCCATGACGGCTTTAAAGAGACTGTCTGGGTAGACAAACAGCAGTGAAGAAGGAGTGTGACAGACTGCTGCAAGATTCTTAAATGCCCAACAGGGGTTTTTGGCCTCTTGTTTCTACCCACTACACAGTCTCTGCTGGTGTGTGCTTGTGGCCTGTGCTGGCCCAGTGAAATCTTGCGTGGGTTTGCCTGCCCAGAACTGCCATGTGTTTAGAATTTATACTGGGACTGCCATAGATGTACCACATCTGGGAATTTGTTGCCTACTGGCTGTCTCTGAAGGCAGCCTTTACTTGCTTACAGGGTATTGCAAGTAAAAGTTTCATGCCCACTGAAATGCTGTGTAATACATAGCTCCAGGGTCCTGCCCTCCACATCATCTTACTGGTACCTTAACCCCTTGGTGTGACATCTATTTCCCTGTAAAAGGGGTTTAAAACATGGCAACTCATTGGTGTTTTATGAGTCTCCCTGCATAGCCTTTCCCATAGCTTCATTTCTACAGCTGCCTCTATTTAAGCCCACCTACAATACTTGTGGCTGACATGAGATGGGGACAGAGGTTTTTGAGCTGAGTCTGGAGGCAAACTCAGACATCAAGCCTTCACTTAACAAGGTGAGGAACAGAACCAAGAAAAACAGTTGCAGAGGGGCTTGGGCATACCTCTCATGCTTGCCAAGAGATCCTCAGACTTTACAGGTTTTGGTGCTGTTTTAGTTCAGCTGTGTGTAATGAATCAGCAGAGTAGCAGTCTGTTGGCTGCAGAAATCTCCTAACCTGGGTGTGTCATTCAGCTCTCATTAGCACCTTCAACCCCTCGGTCCTACATGTGTCCCCTCCACCTGGCACAGCTGGAGAGATGCCAGACAGTCAAGCCAGGTGAGTCTGAGGGGCTTTTGGCTGGGCAGTTGGTGTACAAGGGGAAGGATGGAAATCTTTGATGCTGGAGCACTTTGCTGCGCTTAGTATTGGCAGAGGCTGTCATTGTGGCTCAATTGGCACCCATCAGAATCAGGAGAATCAAAGCCCTGCTTTGGGGTCTGTATCACCTGAGTTAACATCAGGTCTCTTTTATAGCTGCAAAACAAATTTTTGGCTCAAATAGAAGTTGAGGTGTGCCTACTAAGCTGCTCTTTTTATCTAAGTGCACATGTCTGAAAGTCAGGTAGCTGAATATGAACTAATTACCCAAACCTCTCTGGGTAGCACAGTCAGTTGTCTAATCTAAACACATTTAGGAGAGAAAAGATTAATCCAGCCTGAACCCACAAAAGTTTTTTGATTCAATGGTAAAAATCAGCCAAAGCTTTAACATCACTGATGCCTTCCTAATTTTTCTCTTCCTTTCTTCTTTTCAGAGACCTCCTGCATCAAGCTGAAGAAATAGTGGAGCTCATGAAAATGGATCAGGTTTGTTTAAAGCACAGAATAATTCAGAAAGTGTGGTGTTGAAGCAGAAAAAGGTACAAAAGTGGCTTAATACTTAAACAACACTCAAAAAACTTTTGAAACAGAAAATGCCATTTCTTGAGGTTAATGGGCTTCAGTATTTCTGTTGTAAATAAGAATAAATTCTGTGCTTTTCAAGTGCAGAGTTTTGTTCTGGAAGTATCCCACCTTTTTTACTTTTGTCAAAGCAACTGAAGAGCTTGGTAGGGAAGCCAGTATATTTGCTTTCTGTTGGCTAAAGATGTGAGTGTTCTGCTAACTACAGTCTGTAACTGTGCCAGTGTTTCTGAGAAGTCAACCCAAAATAATAATTCTCATTATTTGTTTCTTCAGTTCCTTTTTGGTCTTTTAGGAACATATATTCAAAAAGGCCAATAAAGACCTAAATATGCTTTGGAGATGCTGGTGAGAGCTTGAATTATCACTTATGGCTGAGTGCTTTTTAGGTCCCATCCTGGAACTTTAAGCATTCATTTCTCCTTTATTCTTAACCATGATGTTATTTCATAAAATAGTCTTGAAATAATGGGAAAATGTAATTGCCAAGACAATTCTGCTGTTGCCTCTTTTCTCTACAGGAATTTTGCATGTATGTTTGTGGAACTATGTGGTTCTAACCAAGGCTCTTCAGGATTGTACAGCATTGCCTAATAAACACAGCACAGCTGAACAGGGCTCTAGCTCTCAGATTTTTTATTCCAGTCTTTGTCCCACTAGTGTGACCTCTTCTCAGCAGTTCATATACAGTAATCCTGTTGGCAAGCTGCAGCAATGATGGAAAGAGACAATATCAAGTTCTGTGCTAAGCTGTCCATGCCCATCTTTTCCAGCAGAGTCTCCCACGGCAGTAGCAATTTCAGGCTCTATCCTGAGCTTTGTGTTCAACATTAATTGCAGCACTTGATGCCTAACCATCCATTTGCTGTGTCCTCTGAGGAAAAGCCGGGTGGTTTGTCAAATGGAAGGGACCAAGATGGCCAGGATTGGGCCATGGACTACTGCTTGGTCTTGCTGGTTTTGAACCCACAGCAAATTGTGTGTGAGAGAGGAAAATAGCAAATCGATCACCTGTCATCAGATTCCTTTATTTTTTTCTCCCAGATGATGGACTTCCAAAATGACTGGAAGCTGATCACAGTGTTTTTTAGTGTTGAAACCTCCTGTTCCTCCTATGCTTCCACACAACTGGTAAGTGCTTTGTGAGGTGGTTTAGCAGTCAAGGCAGGTAGTTAAGACACTTTCCCATACTCTGCTCTCTGCTACAGGGAACCAAAGGAGTAATTAGGTCTGGGATATTGGGATGCCTTGATCCAATGGTGTAAGCTCCTGGCACACAATGTGTTTTATATTTATAAACATCTGTACTTAATTTGCCATCCCTAGCCTGAGATGTCTTAGTAGAACAGTTGTTTTCCACCTTCAAGTATAGATACTTTTCTTCCCTATACCTGTCTTTTTTTTTTTTTTTTACTATATGTCAAGTTCTCTATTTATAGGCAGTTAAATTATAAGACTTGTTCCCGTGTTATTTACTTGTTGCTTGCTAAGGCTGAATTTAGAATAGAGTGATTCTTAATAACCCTTCAGTACACAGCTCAATACATAAAGTTTGTGACTTTTAGGAAATGAGTAACTTTTTTGTACTAATTTTGATGGCCTTTCTAATCTCATTTACAGAAGAACTGCATATCAGAAAACCTGGAAAAACTTACAGAGGTCTTGGATTTTTTGTATAAGAAGGTAAGATGTATTCATCAACCCTGAATAGCTGAGTCCTTTGTGTATTTTTCCAGTCTCCCCTACTAGACTAGAGCTTGTATCACTCTTCATATGACTTAGAACACCAGTCTCGTTAACATCAACCCACTGGCTCTGTTTGTTTTCACTAAGTGTTTTACTCCCTTTTTTAAAAAGCTGATGCATACTAACAGAAAGGATGGATGGGTAACTGCTCTGTTTTGCAACACAAGCTAATGTACCACTCAATCTTTGGGTATATTTAAAATGATTTCTGTGAAAATTGGAGTACATTCGTCTAGGTCTGAAAGTAATGTTTAACAGGGCTGTTGGTCAAAGTAACTGGTATCTAATTACTGATGTGGAACACCTAGGCTGCTAATTCCCTGGTGATGACTTTTATAGACCAGGGAAAACATCCATTAAAATGCATATGATAGACCTTTCTTCCTACTTTATGGTTATTTAAGAATCTCAGCCTTTCTAAAGGTCTTCTAGCTGGCTGAGCTAAGAATTATCTGCTTACCTAAGATGGTTTCTGGGAAGCATTCTGCACTGTGTCTTGGTCTACTAATGATAGTAGACTAGATGAAGATAGATTTCTACTAAAGCAGACTATAAACTGTTTAACTGAATTATTTCAATAGCATCTTCCATTAATTTTGTTTTGCTGCATTGAAGGCCTACAGCATATTCTAAACCTGCTACAGTCTGGTTGCATCAGACCACAACCACTCATTTTTCTCCAGCTGACTTTGACAAATGTTGTGTATGGGGGAAATTCCACCCACACATTTTCTTCAGATTCTCTCCACTATTATTTCCAGAATCTGTTTATGTACACTTGTGAAAGTGAAATATCATTATGTAAATGAAAAGCTGCTTTCTGCACAGGGGAGAAGTGTGGTGTGTTGCATGAGTGCTTGTGCTGTTGTGCAGGATGTTTCATCCTCAGTTTTGCATTGCTATGTTGCCACAAAAATGGTAGTCCCAAGTTCATTTGAGTTCAGTTTAGTTGGCTGGTGGCCATTTTGGTTATGTAAAATGAATTGCTGTGTCTCAGTCAAGAAAGCATGGTCACAAGTACTTCATAAATGATGATCCTAGATAGCAAGCATAGGATCAGGGTTCAGGACAGAATTGGCAAAGACTTTGGAAATTGATTTTATGCGGGCAGAATCCTAGGCCAGAAGTAATACACATGAAGTTGTAGCTATAATTTACTATAATTGCTGCTTGCTGATCTTTAATTGCAAATCTAGTGTGAATAATTTCTACTTTATTACTGCAGGTTCCCAAGGCCTTCGTAAATCTAGTGGATTCCACTGAACTCACAACTGCCTCTCTTGCATGCCAAGATTACAGTAATGCTAGGTAACAGGTTTCTTTAACTTTTTGTTACTGTGTCCTACTGGTGTTCAACAAATACCTATGTTTATGCACTGACTTTGAGTGAGATACAATCTGCTGAACTGTGTTTCTGCCCTTAATACAAGAGTATGTAAAAGATTTTAAGTCTTCACTTTGTTTCTGATACGCTCTCCCTGAAAGATATATTTTTATTAGGAAGCTAGTGCTTTTAATCCTATCAAATTGGACAGCATATTTAAATATTGGGTCAGAGTTAAGGAAAAAAGAGAAAGCCTCGACACTGTACAAGCACTATTCACCAAGAGCCAAAGCACTGATTTGTTATCAACAGCTTTAGCCACAAATCCAAAACGCAGCACCATATGGGCTGTTTTGAAGAAAGTTAACTCCATCCCAGCCAGATCCAGCACTGAGATTATGGTCACAAAACTGCATCATCTAGCTACCCCCAGTTTTTTATTCAGCGATACTTCTGTTCTGCAACTCTCAAGTCAGAAGATCTGTAGGTGCTTCAAAAGTTTATATTTCTACATATCAATGTTCACAAAATGAGCAACAGATTTTAAAGGACATTATTAGGCTATTGGAAAGATTCTGCTTGGGCTTAGGGTATGCTAGGGTAGAGAACATCCAAGTTGTCAGTTCCTTATGGTAACTGCATCTATTTCTCTGTCTTGCTCAGTACTTTGTAACAAAAGCACGAGTAGTTTGTGTCCCGATTTAGTATGGAGTAGGAGTGTGCACATGAGCAGCTATGACAGAGTAGTTTACAGCTGGTGAGATTACACTTTGTCTTACTCCTCAGTAATTTTTTTCCCTGTGCTTGTGGCATGGGACACCATATGTACTAACATAGTCATCCTGAAGTGTTTCACAAGCTTTGCAAATATACAACCTTGGAGATGTTCTGATGGAACGGGGGAAGAGGCCTGGCTGCTATGTAACCGTATACTTAATAAATACAAGGAGAAGAGAGGCTTTCTTTGTCAAAAGTGGCTGCATGAGGCACTCTAGCTTATTTCTCCTGCACAAACATGAAGGGCTAAAATGTGGTAAAGGTGGAAAAGATGTGTTTCGGAACATGGGCCTTGCCACGTATTGAAGGCCTTAAAAATAAAATGAAATGGATCTATTTTTTTTCCTCTCAGGAATTGTTATATTTCCTTTTGTACTTAAGGCAATTTGCTTTCTTACTGTCAGCATGCTCTCGTAGCTGTGTTTGTCTGGTTGATAAACACAGTTCCCACTAGTTTGTTAGACGACCTCAGTCCCAGTTCCTATCCCAGATAAGGATCTCCAGCATTTGGTTACTAAGTTTTCATTATGAACTGTGCTTTGAGAGAAAAATACAAATCCATACCAAAATAGGAAATTTCAACAGTCAAAGAGGATAGTAGTGGTTGACACTTTCAGTCCCATGCCTTAACTTTAGGCACTGAAGTTTGGGAGATAATGGGGTTTAAAGTTCTCGCCTTTACTAATTTCTTACTAACTAGAAGCATCTGCACTCAAAATAATGCATGAACTCTATTTTTAGGCATGTAACTCTCTTCATGTGTTTTATGAGGTTCTTCTGTTAGGCTTGGGTAATATTCTGGTCCTGAATTCACATTTCTTTCACTCACCAGCGGTGATAATCGCATTTTATCAGAAAACTCTCATTTTATGGGTTTACCTAGAGCTCTGTGAAAAGGATCTGATACACACTTATTGCTTATATCTGCAAACCCCCAGAAACTTTTTCAGATTCCAGTCCTTCCAGGAAATTTCAAGGGAGCGTATTTTGCTGGAATCTCACTAATCTTATGTGTATCTTATATTGTTCCCATCTACACCTTGAGGAACTCTCAGAATTCTCCAGCTAGCTTCAAAATGCGCAGTATACACATCTCACCTTGCAGATCAGAAATCTGACGGTGCCAATCATCCTTTAGCATGTATAACCTTCTGCAGCTTCCATCCACATTTCTAGGTGCAGGTCTTCAAGTCAAATACTAAAGAAAAAGTTCCTGTGGAAGTATTTTGAGTTTGTTCAATTTTCCTGTGTGACTGCAGGGAGGAAAATGTTTGAAAACCAGTGCAACTGTTATTTTAAGCTTGAGCATGTTGCTAGCTTGTGAGATCCTGTGCTAATCTAAGTCTGGCATTCTTGTCAACTGACTAGGCTTTCAAATCAAAAAGAGATACAAAGCTCTGGATACGGGAATATATTGTATGTTTATATCAAAAATTAGCATGTTCCATGTAGCCTTTTCTAGAAATAAAACAATTTACTCTTTAGTATGTGCTTGTAAATGGCTTAAAATAATTCATGATATCCACCTTGTTTATCAAAAGTTCATAATGTCTTTCATGTTTTTAATTATTTTCTGCAGGAATCAGTGCAATTATGTTGAACACTCCACATTGCATGATAACATACTGAGGTGGTCCTATCAGGTACGGCATTTTCTGTGTTTTTTGGCTCTCATATTGCTAGACATATCTATTCATTTGCCAGATTGGCCTGAAGCAAGGAGATAAGGGAGGAATAGCAGTGAGCCTTTCTATCACATTTCCATAGCAATCCCAATCCCATTTCTTACCTCAGGAATATTGGCAATAAGTTCTATCTTAGTATCTCTTTAAGTTTTAAATGTCTACATAACTTTTGGCAACCTAGGATTTTTCATATCACATCAGGGAAATGATCCACCCTGTCCAGTAAAATGCCACATCATTTAGAAGAGGGAAATTTTCTGTTAAGACAAAGACAGTTGTGCTGTCTTTGTCTTAACAGAAAATTTATTTTCTTTTAAAAGAAATAGTTTCTTTTAAAGATGCTAAGATGGAAACAAACATGACACTTCATTGCCTTGCTAAGCTTGCTGCCCTTTCAAAGAAAATGACAGTAAACCATTTTTCTTATAGCTACAAGGATTTTCCAGTTGTTGTGTAACAAGATTTCATTAAATTACTGTGTTTGTTCTGGATTACACAATTTTATTTCTGTAGTTTATTAGAGATGGGGAAAATTAAAAGTACTTTAAGCCCTGATGAATCACACATACATTACACTCTCTACCCAATTATACTTATCTCACTAAATGGTTGTCTATTTAGGATGCTGTGGAAAAACTATTGGAGTCTGAGAGGTTTGATCAAAAGGAAGACTTCACTGTTGTTCTTCAGCCTCCTCTCCAAGGAAGAAATCTGCTGTTCAGACTGGTGAGTAAACTCAAGCTGCTCCATCTTTCTGAATGAGTGCAATATTCAGCAGGCTTTCCTGTCCTAGGCTGTGTAATTCTGGAAGATAAGGGTAGTCAGGCACAGGAAGAAATAGCTCCTACTCTCAGGACTTCTGTGTCTGATCCAAACTTGATTTAAACAGCACCAGTCAGAGATCCTGTGTTTTTGAATGTTATGCTTCAGGATAAATCAAGCTTTGGCAGCTTTACACCAAAAGCTGCAAGGGTCTGAAGCTGTCAGTGCGGCTAATTTTTCCATATCTTTGTAGTTACCATCATATTCATCCCTGTTTATGCTCAGGTGTTTGACAACAAAGGCAAAAAAGTAGGTAATGTGATGTATTTAGAAAGGTTTGTAAACTATGTTGGCAAGTACAGTTATTTCCCTGCAATGAATCTGGGAACTCAGACTTTTTTCAGGTGTAGGCAGTAGGGAGTGAAGATGGGATTGCCTAGGATGTCAGGCATGGTTTTGTTATAAGTGGTCCTTAAAGGGAAGTTGAAAGGTCAAGGTTGTCTAAGATCTGGCAATGAAGAGGGAGAATATTACTTTCTGGAGAATGGCTCACTTGGAGTGTGGTATCAAAATCCATCACATTAGGTGGTTTTTTGTAAAATAGGCTGATAATGACTCATGGTCTGGGTTTTTGAGCATCATCATAATAGCTTCACGAATTTGAGGTAATTCCATTGCTCGTCTCAGATCAGTATCAGAACAAAGTGAATTGGGAGAAGAAATTCTTCTTCCAGGAAAAAAAAATGGATTTTCTGTCTTGCAATATCTTCTTGTTGCTACTGGAGTCATCTTTTGCCAGGCTTTTTTTGTAGATGGCTGGTCCTTATGCAAATAGCAGACTTCTAACTTTCATGCCATTAGTTTTTCTGTCAGTAGCTTGCTCTATTATTTCTTTAAATACCATCATGTGTCATAGGTAGAGTCTTTGTTTCTTCTGATTTGTGGTGTGCCTGCAGGCCACCATGTGTAACCTTCCAAACTCTTCCAGTAGTTACATTTCATTTCCAGTTCAGCACGCCCACTTAAGACAAATTCTGCATGTTTCTAATCTTTAAAGGCATGTATAAACTAGAAGAGTTGTTTATGCCAAATGATTCATGCGTTCACATCTATGTCTTCCTGCTCTACTGTGTCTCACTATTGTGATCATGTTGTGTTGTTGCTTTGCTCTTCTTGTCCTGTTGATGTGCAACGATCATTTACAAAACCAGCACCTTTCTATCTTGCCACACCAGTAGTAACTGGGATCAGTGGCCAGTGCTTCATGAGAGTACCAAAGATTGATTTCGTTGTGGATATGAATATTGTTTTATGGATTGAGGACTTCTGTCACTGAATAACTAATCTTTCCATACCCTTGATTATTTTATGATGCTCAAGGTACTTTCTCTTTCAGGGCAAGGATGATTTGATTACCACATCAAAGACACAAGTGGAAATTCTGGAAGATTGCATTTTCATGGCTGTGGGTCTCTGGAACAACATGGTAAGCAGTACTACAGAGACTGTTTCTTGCTGAACTTGGTCTGGATGACTAGTAGCAACTCTGCATGAGCCAGGCTTTGAGTAGCAAAGAGGCAGGGGAAGGAAGAATTAAAATATTACAAAAATAATCCTATGACTGCTATCCTCAGCTGTGCAAGGAGGCAGCTCTTGAATAATGCTAAATGCCCTACACTTCCAAGACAAGTCTCACTCTGCTGCTACTTTCTACTAAGAACTTTTTAGCAAGATTTTCAAAGTCGCCCTTTGGGGAGCCTCATTGACTAAATGAGCTGTGACAGATCTTGGTTTTGCTAATCTTACTACTTTGACAGCACAGGATGACTGAGGTTTGTCCTAACCTGAGATTATAGCAATTATACTCCACTCTACTCTCCTCTATCCTGCATCCCCCACCATGCTGTACTGATGAGTCTTATACTGCTGTCTCCTCCTTCACCATCATCTTTGTGCTGCTGTTGCTCATAGGGAAAAGGTGATAGACAACCTTGAGGAGCTCTTGTTATGTCCTCTAGAGTTGGATGTCCTATCCAGCTGTTTTCTTTTATGCTACTTCAAGCAGTAATAATGCTGTTGTAGCCCAAATCATTTAAAGAAGCAGAATTTGCAGGAAGAGGCTTCTATTAGAGGCTTCTGTGATCATCAGATGATGTATCTACAAGAATAGTACAGTCACTTTTGATAAAATATGTTATCTTTTAGTTAAAGTTAGTAGGAGCCAGGGAGTCAAAAGTTGATAACCTATTGCAGTGGGAACCTTGGAACAGCCATGCTGGGTCTGTTTATCTCCTTTGCTGTTATCTGTGATATTCCTTGTGATGACGCCACAGTTCCTACCTCAGTTCTTCCATCATAAAATAGATGCCCTCTGTTTCATTTTTCTGTCTCTAATCCTTTTCTGCACAGACTTTGTCCTCCTCTGCTCTGTCCTTTAGCAAGCCATTCTGTGGCATGTTACTCTATTCTTGTCACTCTGATTGCCCAGGAGCATTTTGTGAAAATAGCAGAGATGAAAAACCATAAGCAAAACAAAGCTGTGCTTTTAAGGCTGGCTGCATCAGGGCCAGTTACCCAGACTTGGGCAGTGAGCATGCTGTGGAACCACCAGAACCAAAACATTGTCATAAGGGAGACAAATACCTGCTCTGCCTTATTTCAGTGTTTTTTCTCAGTGTGAGATGATTCCTCTAGTGAGGGGACAGTCTAGTTGAGCTGGAGGAGGAGCAAAATGTAGCATAGTCACATTTTGCCCCTGGTTTGAAGGAAGACTGTGTGGTAACAATTCCCTCAACTTATTTTGCCATCTCTTTTCCTGACTTCTCTTTGATTAAGTGGACTTTTCAGAGTACAGTAGCAATCATCAGAAAGGAGCCTTTCAGGGTTGCTTCTTTGTCTGCCTGTGATTGCCTTGTCTGCCTGTATTCTGCCATGATGTAAAAGAAGATATGAAAGATGTGTTCAGCATAAAAAGCACTAGCAGGTGTCCTCGCCTGATAAAGGTCTCTCCGGTTCTGTTGGGAAATCTAGCCAGCAGTTTAGGCTGACTTCTTTAAAAGTTTTTAAAAATCCCATAACACACCCTTGGGAGCTGATAGAAAATCAAGAATCGTGACTTGTGGACCTGGAAACATAGCAGAATGAAACTGCATTCAGAGGTTTGCCTTCTACTTTCTGCCAGACTGTCAGGCCCTTGTTTTGAGGCTTGGTACCAGCCTCTTTCCTGGAATAATACCTGCTTGTTGGCCAAAGGGCAAAACCTTGAAAATCTAGTGGCAATTGGCCTTAGGGCTGCACTTCAGCCTTACTGAGGAGAAGCTGAGCCATCATGTTTTAAGGGCTTGGTCCTAGGCAGGGCTGGATATTTGACCAAAACTGTTCTAAGTCTCTCGGACCAGTGCAATTCATATGCTGAGCACACTAGAGAACAGTCAGATAAATGACATTGGAAAAGCTGAGAGAGGTTGGCTGTGTAGTTGGACAGCTTTGATGTTTACCACAGAGAGCCTGATCGTAGGCATTGCCAAAATTAGTCAAATTTACCTCTGAACATATATCTGAGGGCAAAGCTCCATTCATGTATGTAAAGAACTTCATAAGAACTTCATAAGTCAAGAGCTTCTTGACTTTTGGCACTTTTTTGTGTTATGGAAACAAAACCCAAGCCTATCCTGCAGCCAAAAGAGAAGGTAAGCCAGGCAAGAGCCCAAAAGTGAACAGCACTGCAGGAGGCTGCCTGTGCCTCTCTGTTCTCTGTTCAGGGGTTTGTGAGAACCTTCTGAGTACCAGAGCAGACCCACACACTGAGTGCCTGCATGGCAGATGTGCCAGAATTCAGGGGAGGGTTGGTGGCCACAATACAGCCCTGGTGCCCCATTCCCTGACCAGGACCGTGCAGCTGAGCTGCATGGGTGGGAGCTGTCAGCCTTTGCTGGGAGAGCAGTGTGCCTGAGCCAGCTGGAACTTACTGCCTTCTGGAGAAATTTGTTCTTGTCACCCAACTCCCTACATGTGCAAGTGTCTAATACCTGTTTGAACTTAATTTCTAGTCAAGAAATAGTGTATTGTGTGCATCCCATGTTTTGTGGGATGATTCTGTGTTGGTAGTGTATTTTCTTTTAAGAATGGGACTAAATAGCTACTTTGTTTCTTCCTAGGAGGATGGGAAAGTATCCTCATGTATCTTTTCTATGAGCTTCATTTTTTTATTTTGACATGTAAATTATTTTGCACGTTTCGGGGAAATTAGTTTTATTGCCCTCTGCCTGCCCCTGTCCCCCCAAAAAAGCAGACTGTTTCTTCAAATGTTTCTCTCAAAGAATATAAACTCTGTAAGCCTCTTCTCTATTTCTCTGAATTTTCTCATTATTTTTATTGATGGAAGAATCAAAATAGAATGTAGCATTCCTGCACAGACTGTATTGGTGACATCAAGCCTGCTGCTGTTGTATTTTCCAGTCCCTTGCATCCTGTTTCTTGTGCAGGCTGCTTGTCCTGGCAGCTGCTGGTGTCAAGCTGAGCAGACATGCACTGAGGGATCTAAACCCTCAGCCAATTCCTCTGTGTGTGATTGCAATTTAATTAGCACTCAGCAAGCTGCCTGAACAGGTGAAGTGATTATTATTGGTATTGGTCCCTTTGTGCTGTCACTATTTTCTGAATAATTTCATAATTTTTCCTTACAATAAACTCCTCTCCATCTTGTTTCAAGAAGGCCAACAAACATAAACATTATTAAGTCTCTGTATGGAATAGGAAAGCACCTTTTGGTGTTGCCTACCATGTGTGAGAGTGTAGATAATGAAACAGTTCTGAAAGGTAGGATAAACAATCAACACTTAGAGTCAGCATTCCCAAAAGTCAAAATGTTTGGATGGAGGTTTTAGTCATGATGGGAAGGCAGTCTGCAAAATGTTTGGATGGAAGTTTTAGTCATGATGGGAAGGCAGTCTGCTCATGTGAAAAGACTTGTTTTCAGTTCCTTGCTTTTGTAAGTATACACTTGGTATATTATGCATAGATAAATGTTTATCATAAGCAAAAGAAATTTTAAAATATATATATTTCCTGAAGGAAAACTTCAGCCACTAGAGCCTTTGCATTGCTGCTGCCCTCCCTTCCTTCCCACACACAGCATGTGTACAATTCCTCTGTTCTCTCCCTTTCCAGATGCAGCCAGTTGGACAGAAGCAGCCTTATGGTGCCACAAAAATTGTACAGTGTCCATCTCAGGTAAAAGGGCTTCCTTGTTACTCTGTGATATTTATTTTTTGCAGAATTTCCAGATTTTCAAGCACTGTTGTTTTCTGAAGTTTTTGGGAATGTGCGCTTTCTCAAGTTGCTGCGCTGTTAAAAACTGAGTGTTCCTAAAGTTCAGTGACATGGAGTCTTTATTTTCTATAGATGAAACTCTGAAAAACAGAACTGTTGGCAAAATTTAGTTAAATCATCTCTGTCAGTTTTTTTTTGGTCCAAAAATATATATAGCTAATCTGAATTTATTAATTGCAGGTATGTTGTGCATTATCAATATTCAAATTTGTGCCACCAATAAAATTGAATCCATATATTTTATATAATCTAGCTTTTCTGTGATTTGCCTCTGCTGCCACGTTTTACTAATTTAGTCCCTGGAGCTGTCAGTAGTCAGGATTGGAGCATCTCATGTTCAAAGAACAGGTTCTTGTATGCTTTTGCGTTTAAGCTCTGACTTCAATAATTTGATAGTGATAAAATATTACTGGCATCCAAAAGCTTCTGAGCAGCAATTAAAATATCAAAGACACAGAATTTTATGGTTTGTTTGATGTTAGGTTTAAGGCAGGAGGTGCTGCTGTGCCTAGAGCATACCTAGGACATGGCTTCAGACCAGGGCTTAACTTTCAAGTCTAACCTGGTTTACTTCACTAATGCAATGTTCATTCAGAAATTAATACTGTAAAGATTTTTTTCTCTCGGAAATTGTAGCCAGAAGACTTTAACGTCAGCTGATCTGTTTCCACTAGCTTTGTAAACATACTCTCTTCACTCTGCAGGAAAATCCATACTTGTTTACATATAGAAATAGTAACTACTCATCTTCCCTGAGGACATCAAACCGCAGAGAAACACTTCAGGTACAGTAGGACTGTTTGCATCAATGGACTGGGTGTATTCCAGGGAATGGGGCAGGTGGGTAAGAGTGTGTTGTAGCCTAAACAAACAGTGCTACCTGGGGAAACTAAATGCAAAACTCCAGCTCTTTACTTCTGTGCTTGACTAAATAGTCAGATGTTTAATAGCAAATTCTCTCCTTGGTGTGTTCTGTAGAGTGTGGGTAAGGTAGGTGTGTTCAGCTAGCCTAAAGTGAGTCTTGCTTTCAATATTAAGAGCCTATGTTAAACATCTGGATAAAAATGTTATTTTCACTGGGATAAGAAGATAATGAAAATGGGTTATTTAGTCCTACTATGGAAGAAATTAGATCAGATCCAACCACTGTGTGGGTCTGCTTCAGTCTTGTTCATTGCCATGATAAAACTGAAGAATATGGGTTTTTTTGTGGTGCTTTTTAAATTTTTTTTATTTTTGTGAAATAGTTTTAGATTAAATGTGTGGAGAAAAAGACCCATGATTGTGTCTTTTAAGTCAGAGTACTCTGATTTTGAGCAGAACTTGGTGTTCCCAAGCAGGAACAGAGTGAGTTGATAATGTTCATTTTCATGCCTCAGAGCACAATGCCTAGACCATTTAGACAAAATGGCCTGTTTGTAACTGGAGTTGTAAGATGCATTTCTGTTCACATTTTTATATAGTGCCATCTGTTTTGTCAGTTACTTGGGGTCTACAGACCTTGCCATGAGGCAATGGTACCTACCACTCTGATTTTTGGAAATAGCTGTAGTGTAGGAGGTGTTAAGGACGTAAGGAGCAATACTATGTTATATTTGTGGTTGTTTTGTTGGGTCTTTAAATTAAAAATTAAAAACCCAATCCAGAAAAATGGGAGAAGACATACAAGTATCATTTCCTTAGGCAAGTTAGCCTACTTAAGGAATATTGCAGGGAGATTTGGAGCCAAAGCACGTCTTTGAGTCTTGTGTGATGGTTTGCCCTGGTATATTGATGGTCAGCCCTTCACTAACAGTAGACTTTGGGGGTATTTCTGTCAGTAGGCTGCAACCCAAAAGAGCCAGGAGGGCAAAGCTCTCGCTGCACACACAGGACTGCATACACAGAAGGCAGGCTCATGGCCTGCTGACAGAGTTGTGGTTTTGTGCTAAGATATTTCAGGGATGTTCAAACATTTTCTTGCAAAAGATGTTCAGGGTATGGGCGCACCAAATGTTGCATAGCTGAGAGCAACATGGCTCAGAGTCTAAAACAACTGGCCCCACCAGTAGGCAAGAGTTGTGCTGCACTCATAAGGCTGCACGACTTCTGAGCAGGCTGAGTTTGTGTCTGCCTTCAAAAGGAAGGCACAGACTGAGGGCAGGCTGAGCTGGCTAGTTTATACAAACTGTGTGGGGATTCCATTAATCTAATGCTCTGAGATGTAAATAGTTTACCATGACCAGAGTAGAACGAGACTGATGTGAAGTCTTGCCCTGTCTTTGCAGAAGAGGAGTTATGGAACAAATATTCCCTGTCCTGACCGGGATCCCTCTGATACGGTTCCAGTTTCAGGTATAGTACTATGCCTTTTTGTCATAGAGCAACTTCATTTGATGACAGAAGGAGAACAGAACTGGGTTTACTCAGGAGAGGAACTCTTTTCTTTGCAGAAGTGCGCTTTCTTGACAGTGGTTTTTAAGAGTTTTTGGAACAATGTGAGTGGTTGTATAGCAAGATGCGAGTTCACTACCTCAAGAGTGATGAAAGTTTATGCAGCTGCGTCTTCCATGTACAAACAAAGTGACACTGGAAAAGATAGGAGGCAGCCACGTCCTTCATTTCCAGGGGGGAAAATACTGTAGGAGGCTCTTGTTAATGCAGTATGAGGTGCAAAAACCCATGTGGAGTTCCTTGGGTAGATTTTTCATTCCTCAGAACCTGTGATGGTTCTAAATATCCACCAGAGCTATGCCTGCTTTTCAGTAATTTTCACCAGTTAAAAAAATTTGAGGAAGAACAAATGCAAGACTGGAATCTTGCTGCCTCCTTTGTCACTGTAGCTACTGCCCAGCTATGGTACCAAGAATAATTTGTGGTTTGATGCCTATCAGTCTCTGTCATTCTCAACTGATGCTGTTATGAGTATTAAAATTTTTTTGCAATGATTTATTATGCTTATTCTGAGGAAAACTTTTAATAACCAACACAATTTGTAGTTTTCTTTTGTTCTTTCCCTTACACTACCTTTTGTTTTTAGTTCATAATTTGAAACCAGCGGATATTCAAGTGATTGCTGCTGTGGGAGATTCACTCACAGTAAGTAAAGGTCACTAGATAGCCATTGCAACGAAGAACTTGCAATGAAATTTCTGATTTCAGAACCTGGGAAATGGTATACATACCATGCCCTATTGAGCCCAACGCGTTTTTCACATTTTTTTTCCATACTCCACCTTGGCTGATTGATAATCAGATCATGAATCTAATCTGAGTGCAAAGTTCCCATTTGAAGTCCACAAGAGTGTCACACAAGGAAGAAATGTAAGATTAGATTGTGTAGCAGCAAAACTATTTTGCTGGAGTGGACTTGAAACATTTACTTTTCTTTACAATTTCTTTTGATTTTTGGCAGCTCCCAAAGTATTGGCCCTGAAAGCTATTAGTGAGCAGCTTGAGGAAGAAAAAGTTCTGCATCTGATTGTGTATATCTGTGTATATATCTATATAATATGAACAATGTGTGTATGATAATACCAAAGCCTATAAAGCCATAGTGATTCATACTAACAAAATATATGATTAAAATTGCAATAGAGCATCAGGTGTGTTGAGTGGAACTTGCCTGGAGATTTTTTTTATTTTAACGCTATTCCTTGTACTATGTAAGCTCATTACCCCTAGACTGGTTGTGATTCTCCAATCAGTGGTGACTGCTTTACTGCTCATATAATAATTCATGTTTCCTACATGTTCTGTGCTGATTATCACATTGTAGTCAGTTTCCTTGGAGAAACTGGGAAAGACATAAAATCACTGTACAACTTTTTAATGTGAGGAACATTATAATAAATTATTAATTCAGAACAACTGCGGTCATATTTATTCCTTGTGTAAATTTAGAATTATATTAGTATTTTGAACATTCTCAAGTAATTTTCCCCCACTTGATCTAATAATGAAGTTGATAGAAGAGGGTAATTCACTGGAGTGGAGTTAAAATACCTACCTAGTTAAAAGCCTTGAACTTCTTGAGAACAGGAATTTGTTCTATTTTGGGAAGATGACATAGCTTGCTTCATTAATATGCTTTTAAGTTACTCTCAGTAGGATCACTCAGAGAACTAGTTACTGTAGCAATGCTTATTTTCTGAAGGTGAACTCTTTTTCCTCCAGGCAGGTAATGGGGCAGGATCCAGACCCCATGATGTTCTGGATGTCCTGACTCAGTACCGAGGTCTGTCTTGGAGGTGAGTCCCAGAAATCTTCTCCTCAGTGGGAGAGAATCCATTTTCTCCAGTTTTGGTCAATATAGTTGGTTTTGTAGCAAATGAAGGCTTGTGGAAACTGGATTTGATGTCACGTTTTGCATGACAGGACATGGCTGTACTCTTGTTAAAGAAAATACTCCAACTAGTGGTTATCTAGAGTACCAGTGGTATGTAGAGAGTTATCTAGCATGGCTGGAACAGACCTGGGTACATTGAAAAATGGGGTCCTTGTTAAGTTCTTTTTCAGTCTCATGATTGTAGGAGACCCTGGAACATGGTCTTCTAAACTCCATTGCCATTGCAACACTTGCTCATTCTGCATTTCTGTCCCTGCTCTTTCTGTACCCTATCTGCTCTTGCCCAGTGTGGCCCACATCACCCATTTGTCTTATTTAAAATTGGTAGTCAACAAAAAAAAAAATTCTGCTGTTGTTTCATATGCAGTATGTCTTTCCTTGATCCTTTCCCAGTATTGCTTACATCATGGAGAACAGTTTATCAATTATGATCAATACAGGCTTTTACATATGCAGCATGTTGTTAGACACATCAAAAAGACTGGAGAAAGGCAGTCATGCTCACTTGTGAATCTGCAACTGTATCATTTAATACCAAACTTGTCAGGCTGATCTTCTGTTCATCATTTTTTACCAATCACTGCAACTTCAGAAGAAGTTCAAACACATTCACAGAATCATAGGATGATTTGGGTTGGAAGGTACCTTAAAGATCATCTGGTTCCAACCCCCATGCCATGGGCAGTGCCACTTTTCACTAGACCATGGTGCCACCATCCAGCTCGGCCTCAAGCACTTCCATTTGCACTTCAAATCTGTTCCCAATTAAAGGGTCACTATAGAGGTGTTCTAAGTCAAACATTTTATATTTTGATCTTTAATAGAAATCCATTGAGTTTTTTTTTTTTTGCAACAAGTATGCAAGTAATTTTTTTCAGCGTGAAGGAGAATAAAGAGCACGTGGACATAATGGTGAATTTCACCAGTCTAGAAGTATTCTTCCAGTTGAGTGAAATGTGAGTGGGGGGAAGGCAATGGGGTAAGGCAAAGGTATTGATTTTACTTATCACTCTGAAATATATGCTTTTAGAACTTTCTATTTTGGTTAGATGTGTTAACTAAAAATGGAGGCTATAAACATTTTAATAGGTGCAACTGTAGCAAAGGTGGCAGCCTTGAAAAAATCACATTTCTTTCAGCTGGGTTAAAAAATATGCCAAAACACGTGAAAGAGCTGAAAGGAGAGTTGCTGTTCAGGGCTTCTAGTATGACTGTTCTGCTGGAGCTGAGTGTGGAGCTCTGATGTGGTGCCCCCCTGGGCACCCAGGGCGCGGTGGGCTCAGCGCAGCCAGCAGCACACTCTGTACCTGTGCAGTAACCCCAAAAGGGGGCACTCTCCTACCGTGTCCCTTGCCTTGCCGAGCCCACCGGACCTTAACCAAACCTTTTTCCCCTCTTCTTTCTTCTTAACAGTGTTGGGGGAAATGAAAACATAAGCACAGTTACGACACTACCAAGTAAGTGGCTTTTTCTGTAAATTTGATACGTATGTGGTGCTGTTTATTATTCAAACACCTAAAAGGAGACAGGAGAAAAGGGTTAAAATTTGTAGTGTGACACAAGCAATCCCTTTGTGTTCAATGTGCACTGCTGAGTAAAAGTTGCTTAGCAGCCAGGCTGTAATATGCTGTGCATGACTTAACTATGTGTTTTGTAATTCCTAGGTTTTGGTTGTTTCAGTATTCTTCTGTTGGTTATACTTCTGTCTAAAATGTGTTTGGTCACAGATGAATCAAAGGTCTTCGCTCATAGCCTAAAGAAACTATTTTGACTATATGGGAAAGTTGTTTTAGGCAGGAGCAGAATCACATTACAAGATCAGATTTTACATGCTTTTCAAAGGTCAGGATATTTTAGATCTGAGGTGTTTGTAAGGCTGGTTTGTAACCTAAGATCTAGAAGGGAATCTGGGGTCTTTGGGGTTAATACATCTGGGGCCATCAGGCTAAAGGATTTGATTCCAACCTGTCTGCAGTTAGAGCATGATGACATGAGGTTCTCCTGCCTGAGTATATGGTTACCCAGCCTTGCTTGCCAGGCAAAATGACATTGCTAGCCAAGATGGTTGTGTTAGGTCATGAGATATCTGAGTTCATGAGATTCTGAAATCTTGAAAGCAGGGAAATGGTTGTATGGTGATGAATCTCCATGTTTATTATACTTAAATGTTGAATTTTTTTTAATAGCTATCTTCTAAAGCTTTTTAATGGTATTTTACTAAAATCTAACCTTTATTGCCTCATTTGTTACTTGCTGCAAAAAACAATATTTCAGGGTGCTGTCCCTTTCTGCAGATATTCTCCGTGAGTTCAACCCATCCTTGGTAGGGTATTCCATTGGCACTGGAACACAGAATTCAAAAAATGCTGCATTAAACCAAGCTGTGGCCGGAGCTCATGCAGAGTAAGAGGAAAACTTTTAATTTTAATAGGAATTTGATTTTTTCTATAAAATTCCTTGTGATTAAAATGGCCCAAATCCTGGAATTTGGCAGGAGCACAGTAAGTCTAATAGGCAAATATTTTTAATCCTAACAATAGCATGAAGTCCAAGATATGTGATGAGAACTTTGACAAGGACTAGAAACACTGCAAATAAATTAGCAACAAAAGCAATACTTTCTCTGACATTTTCAGCCAAGAAAGCCACAGCATTTTACAGGCACTACTCAGAAAGCTGTCCTGTTGTGAGTCAGACAAAAGATATCTCCACTTCATAGGAAGTATATTCAAACCCTCTTGTCATCAGGACCAAGAGTTTGTGTAGAGAATGAGAAAGTTGTGGATTGTTTAATTCCTGGTCTGCCAGAGCTGGGAATTAACTAGAGATCACCATGCAACCTCTTCAGTGCAATTCATATCCTATTTTTTTCCTACTGGTAACTGTTCTTATAAGACCTACTTTGGTGCCTTGAGGCTGTATAATAACATTGGTATGAGCACAGACACTTCAGAGCTGTATCTGTTGATAGCATCTGTCTGATGGTGGGAAGAGTGCATTTTCTGTATACGTGGTAAAAGAGTAACTATGCAGCATTTGCAAAGTAGCCCAATGCCTGTCGGATGCTAATTATTTTATTTTTTCCATCACTGTCTCAAAACATAGCCTTTGTTTGCTATATCATATATTCCATTTAATGAAAATTGGACTTTCTTTGGAGTTTTTTGGTTTTTGATGTCCATTAGTCAGCTTTCCTCTTTGCCTTGTTATCTATGCAGGATTCTTTCTCTAAATTTTTTTTAATGCATTTTATGATTTTATTTTTCTTTTATTTTTAGGGATGTTCCTGCACAGGTTAGGAGACTGGTGGACCGCATGATGAATGATTCTGTGAGTTCAACATGTCATGAATATCTTTAGAATGAAGTGACATAGCATCATTAATTTCTACAGCATAAAACTTCCCAGTGCAGAGTGTGAGTTCAGCACAAAATAATCTATAGTTTAGTCTTAAATGAATTTCTGCCAGTATATGATAGCTACTATCAAGCCCAGGTAATTGTAACCTTTCCATCATTTTTACTGGAAGTGGCTGTAAATGCAGGGCTGTTGCTTCTGCTTCCAACCTGTGTCACCCTGTAAGATAACAGAACCCTTTCTCTGTGAGGATTTTGCTGTGGTGCTATTAATTATCCGGTAAGCAAGTGGTTTTTCCAGAAAAAATGATACATGCTAGGATGTTGAGGGCAAGCTTTTCAAGTAGCAAATTGTGTGGAGTGAGCATGTGAAGTGAGAAAGGGACTTGTTTTCTAAAAAAACAAATTAGTCCCTTCTTTCATCTAGTCAGCAGCTGATTTTTGAGGTACACATTCATGGTTACAAATTATTTGATTAATGGTCTGTAAAATACACATTAGGTTGAGAATTGCTTGCATATTTCTCACCTCAGCTCGTGCTTTGAATGTTTGCTATTTGTAATTTGACAAATATGCTATGCAATTAGTGACCTAAGTTACACTATAATAGTTTGGCTTTCCAATGGTGTAGCTGGAAAGCAGCCAAAAAGCCTTCAAGATATCTATGTGCATGTTTAGTGTAAATACTCTGGTGTGTACATATTGGCAAAAATATTTGCAGTACCTTCCTTCTTGGTTCACTTTCTTGTAAACAAGATTTTCATCTGATATGAGATTAAAAGGAGCACCAACTAACGATGAACGGTTGGATGGTTTTCATTCAAAGTTTCTAAACACTACTCTGCCAAATTTATTGCCCTGAGAATGTTAACAGAAATGTATGGAAATATCTTTTATTTATGTAATAATTGTTTTTATATAACTAGTGAAGTTCCTTCTGATGAGAAAGCCTGCTTGTGGTGGAGATCATATATCTTTGATTTAAGAGATCTTTTTTACTCTCACTTTTGAAAACACTTGTTGAGTGCAGAAGGGAGTTTCTCCCTCCTTTTGGTTCTGAGATCAAACTACTGAACAGTATGTTTACTAGCAGAGATACGTTGACTCCAGCCTTTGAAAAAGGAGGCTGATGCACTGTTGGTGCTTTGCACTGAAATTAAAGCATTAGAATATTGAGCACAACATCCACAACATGCTACTAAGCATATTTGAGCCTTTCCTCAAAGCTAAGAAGGGGTTTATTTACTGTAGCATAATTACCTTGATTTAGCTAGCTATCCCTTTGCAAAGTCCTTGTTTCTCAAGAAGTGCTGCAATATTTTGCCATTATTGTTAGATTGAGTTAATATTGTCCCACTGTTCTTTGCAGTTTATCTGTCAGCAAGTCTGAAATATGTTGTCCCCCAGGGTTTACCAGCAGGAAAGCTGCATTATTTATCACACAGTAAAACACATACCATAATTTTTGTATGAAGATATATTTCTAGGACTGCAGGAAGAGTCACTCTGTATGCACAAGATATTACTAAGAAAAGCATACAGATAGGTTTTGAGCAACACCTTACTGAAGCAAATAATTTGATGCCATTGATATTGTAATTTTGGTTTAGATCACAGCAGTTTCTACATCTTCAGTCATGACTACAAACTTGTTTCTGTTGTGGATGCCTAGGGAACGATAGCCACGTACTCTGAAAATGGGAAATTTGTATTTAGTATGTTGCTGGCATCTCCCTCCTTTTCTTTTTTTAATGAAACACTTCTGTTCCATCTCTTTCTCTGTGTAGAGAATAGATTTTCAGAATGACTGGAAGCTCATAACACTTTTCATAGGAGGAAATGACCTCTGCAGTGTCTGCGAGGATCCAGTAAGTTCCCTGCAGCAGGAGCTGGGCCAGTCAAGCCACGAGGTCTTTATGCATTGCTGGGGGTGAGAGGGAGGAGCTCGGGGGGTGAGACCAAAGTAGCTTAGGTCTTACTTGTGCAGCTCTGGAATGCAACTGTGCTGAGACCTTCAGGTTCCTCAGCATAGTGTTAGAGATGCCTTTAGAACACCTGTAAATGACATAATTGTTGAGACCTTGTTTTGCTGCTAACTAGGATAACTTTTTGTTGCATAGTGACTTTACCTCCTGTAGATAAAATGCCAAGTGTTTTTTACTCCTCTTTGCCTTGTCACACTCCTTAGTCTTACTTGGTACTCTCAATATTTTCAGTGCTATGGGAAAAGTTCTAAGCACAGCTCATGCTAATTCTATGATATATAATGTAGTATATATATATATATTAAAAAAACATGCATACATCTAGCCTTTGGTATGTGTGATTGTAGGGGAGGTGAAAGGCTGTGGCAGACTCCTCACTTGGTGTGGTGAGGATTACCTACTCACAGGCAGTTGAGCACATACTTGTCATCCTTCATGATTAATTTTGGATGAGGAAGAACAGCAAAGCAGCACAGTAAGATGGTTATAAAACAAGGAAGGAGGAAATTAAGCATTCCTACCTTCTGCTGTCAACCCAAACACAAAGTGCTTGTTCACATGATGGGTGGGTGGCAAGGAGAGCGTGTGTGCATCCAAGGATCACAACAATCTTTGTGTGGCACAAGTACAAATAGTGCCAACCACAGAACTCTTGCTGAGCTGTGACTTAGGAAATGAATAAGGGATCTGAGCTGTCTGCTTCTATAGAGTAGGCAAGTGGGGCTCTCAATCAACTTCTGCATGAAATTAAATGAGAGAGAAAAAAAGCTGAAAATAAGACAGGCATTTCTCATAAGAAAGTTTATGTGACTGTTGTAGTCCCACAAGTGAAAAAATAAGTGTTGGATTGCTTAAGACAATGAAGTTAGAGTGTTTAAACCATTAAAATGGATCAAGGAGATTTTAGCACTGAAAGACAAGTATATGAAGTGATTTCATTCCCAGCTAAACACATAAGTTTTGCCAGTTATTATTTGTGGCAGGTAAGGAGCATATGGGAGACATGTTCTAATATTCCATACAGCAAAAATTAACTTGCTTTTACACCAACTATTCTCTCCCTTATATATGGCCCCTGTTAATGAGTTGTTAGCTGAGCTTTTAAGACCAGCCCAAGCAAGCCTAGGAATTGAGGATGTTGTGATGTTTGATAAAACCCTGTGAATTTTCATCCTCACTGATATCCAGCGGCTGCTAGTTCTTTTCTTGCTAGTGAGATAGCTGTGATGGGAAGGAAGAAAAGCAGAGACAGGATCATTTTGCCTATGACTGTTACTTTTGACTCAAGAGTTAGAAACATAAACACTACTGTGAGAGACTCCAGCTAGTCATTCTTGTCCCTGCCTGAGTAAATTAATAATAAAATACAACCCTCTTGCTTTAACAGGTACGCTATTCTCCTGAAAATTACACCTACAATATACAAATAGCTTTGGACTTACTTCACAAAGAGGTAAAACAAACTTTTCTAGTATGTTGGAGCAGGGATTTTCTGTTCTGTTTCTAAGCAGTCACTCATAATTGATTAAGAATTTATTTCCTTGCATTCATCTGCAGAGTACTGCTGTATCCAGAAGTGTTTGCTTACAGGAAAATCTTTGTGAAAGGCAAAAAGAACTGGTGAAGCTTTTTACCAAAGGAATAAGGATGTTCATAGATCTAGCTGATGTTCTGTGGGCAAATAATATCAAAAAACATTATAACAATGTGGAGCAAACATTATTAACTGATTGGAAAATGCTTTGCTTGTTCTTTAAACTACAAATAAGTATATTTTTGTGGTCATTAAGAGAGAGATTCTGATATTCCTCATGAAGAATGATGAGAGTGCTTGAAGAGTTAGCAGGTGTCTGGGTCTTGCTGAGACCTATAACAACTTGTTTGGACCTTTTTGAAGCCATCATTTTCAAGTGACCAGCTCTCAACATTTAGAACAGAACTAGGCAGTGCAGGCAGGGGCTGTAATTTAGTATTGCTTGTGTGGGGAATTAATTATTGAGAAAGTACTTTGAATAGCTCTGTCATAAATAATACACAATGCTTGAATCAGCAGGCTGCTACCAAGGCCTGCTGTGGCTGTGTAGGGACAAAACCAACACTCTGTTGTGCTGCAGGAGTTTGCTAAGGATTTGTTTGTCCTCTTGGCAGGTTCCGCGGGCATATGTGAACCTGGTGACGATGCTTTACATTCCAAAGCTCCGGGAGCTGCATCAATCGAAGAACAATAACTGCCCAAAGCTGATCATGAGGTCTGCAGATCATTTATGTTACAGCTCTCATTGCTGCTCACAGAGGGCTGCAACATCTTTGTTGCAGTTTTTTCTTAAAGGGAAAAGGATCTCATATTTCAGACTACCAAACATCTTTCTCTGTGCTTGTCCCTACATTTTGGTTTCAGCACAGCACTTAGAAGAGGCTGTCTCTGTATCTGAGCCCTGCTGTTATTGTTTCTTATGAAGGTGCCACTTTTGGCTCCACACTTACCATGCAAGTGAGCTCAAGCCAGAGAAGAGAAAGCTCAGCTGGGCACTCTTTGCTGACAATAGAGAAGACACTAAGATACAAGGTTTTCTGGTTGTGTTTACAGGTTTACTTTTCTGCACTTAAAACTCTCCCTCTCCCTTCTGCAATTTTCAGTCTCTGTAATCTCATTGCTGATGATTAGTTTTATCTCTAATTAGTGTCTTAAGTAGATGTTTTGGATGCTTCATTGTGCCACCTATTGCTTTGTGGCTCAACAATCCTTTCCAGATCAGTGTTAGTCCACTGCTGAGGTGGGAAGCCTGCACCCTGAGTGGACTTCTGGTGACTCAGATGGGATACAGCATTGTCCCCTGGAGTTGCTTCTGGGAAGACTTGCTTGTTTTCAGAAAAGCAAGTCTCTGCTTTTCTGGACAGATGGGGAGAATAACTTTGTCCTTTGAATGTTGGCAGCCACTGGTTTTGCAGGAGAGAAGAGATGCAACCCTCTTGCTGTGCCTTCCTTGTGGCTGTCAGTGGAAAATTGCGTTTGAAACTCAGGGTGCTGGTACTCCCAGTTGTAGTTATTTTGAAATTTTTATTTATTTATTTTTACAAAGGTTACTGGCTAGAGTACACAGGTATCACAAGTATCTCAAGGCCCTAATCATTGGACAAGGATAGTTAGCAAAGCCTTTAAGATTAGATTGTCTCACAATAGCTGTGATCTTTCCACATTATTTCAGGTGCCATGCTAAATTTCACATTTGCCTGTCTGGCAGCAAGCCAGGTTTACAGGGTGATAAGCAGAGCCCATGTGGGACAACAAATGCCATTCTACTGAGTAGAAGAACCACCCTAAGGAGGATTTTGATCTTGAAAGTCTTTTCTTTTTATTCTGAGAGTAGCAAACAACCTAAAGAGAATATGTGTCTACTAATGTTGCCTAACATGTGTTTGTGGAACTTCTGAAAACACTCTTTAGATTTGTATTGTTCTCATATTGATGCATTGTGGAAGTAAAAGCTTTTTTTAGCTGGTCTCCATTAAGACAAGTTGGGACACAGTAGAGATCTGTGCATATTTTACATATATCAACTGCATCTCTATAGGAGGTATTTCTCTAAGAGCTCTCTCAGGGATGCTTTACTGTGGTCACACTGTCAGGATATTTGAAAAGAGTCCTTCTTCTAATTTGGATTTCTGAAGTAGTGATGAGGCATGCCCAGGAAGATGGAACATCCCAAAAATATCCATGTGCTAGAAAGATCAAAACCTCAGGGGAGGGATAAAGGTGGCCAACATGAGTTCACAGAATCTTAAAATGTCTCAGGTTAGAATGGCTCTCTAAGCATGGAGAATTCTGCATCAGTCCTGGTGATTGTTTTGGTGTTCTGCCAGCCTTGCTGTGGTACACACTATAACCTCTGACTCTCAGCTGATTACAATGAATCTGTGGCAACAAATCTTCCATCTTGAAGGATGCTTGCACAGTTCATGAAGCAAAGCATGTTGGACAAGTGTTCTTGTGAACAGTTTTTTGGGGTGTGTTGGCCCAGGTGCCAGCCAAGCACTCCCACAGCTGCTCATTCACCCCACCCCAGCAATGGGGAGAAAACAAGGACTGTGAGCAGGAAAATTCATGGATCAAAATAAAGACCAGGAAGCCACCTGCCAAGTATTGTTGCAGGCAAAACAGACCTGATTTGGGGAACTTAATTGTATTTGTTGTCCATGAGCATAAACATTTAATTACTGATTCTGGTATTGGAAAAATGAATGAACAAAGAAGTTGAACAGTTAAAGCACCTGTCCTCCCTCCTTCTCAGGTTCAACCTTTCTCCAAGCATCTCTCCTCCCACCCTTGTTACTGCTGCAGGGTACACTCAGCCCCTTCAGTCAGGCATGGCTTGGGCACTGGATCTGGTCTCTTGCTGCCCTTCTTCCTGCTCACTCTTATCCTGTACTCCCACATAAGTCCTACACTCATGGGCATCCTGGCTGTGCTTCCAGGATGCCTGTTCTGCCATGGAGCACCTCTTGCTTGTTCCTGCTGTTGTTCTCTCCTCTCTCTCTCTCTGGTGTTTTCTGCCCATTCTTAGGTAGATTTTCACAGACTCCACCAGTCTGGCTGACGGGCTCAGCTATACCCTGTGGTTGATTTGCTGGAGCTGTGTCCAGAACAGGCAGCCCTGGCCCCTCCTCACAGAGATCATTCCTGGTGCTGAAGCCTTGCCATGGGCCCACAGTGTGGCTTTTGCTAGCATGGAAGCTTTTCCTCGCTTTCTGTTCATTAATTTATCCCTAATAAATGTGTTTCTGCTCAAGAATTGGGGCTATGAAGAAACTCAGAGGTGAGAGGTAATGCTCTCATTCAATGGCCTTTCAAAGAAATCCCTCTCAGAGCTTTTAATCCTGCTGCTTATCAGCTTGGAAGCAAGGGGGGAAAAGGAAGAGCAAATCTCAGTGCAATGCTCTTATCCCACAGGATGCTGTGCCCTTGTGTCATAAACCCTAAGAACAATTCCAATGAGCTAAAGAAGTTGATCTACTTTAACAGAATGTATCAGGTAAGGCACATTGCATTTGTTAGAAGTTTAATATCATCCTTCTGTTGATCAAGGGACCACAGGTGGGCTAATTTGAAAGTGGGGGACAGTTTCCACTTATTTTAATGATGCATTTGTAGTTGTGATTATAAAAAGTAGGATCAGGATCTTTAAAATTCTTTTTCACTAGACCAACAAAACAGATGAGAAGAATAATTGTTACAGAGCCATAGAAAGTAGAATATGTCAGAGAGACAGGAGTTTTTTGATCAGTTATGTTATTGAAAATCAGGTTAAGTCAAACAACATGTTAACTCAGGAACAAGTTTTCAGGCACAGTGTGTCAGCCAAACCAAAAACACTTTGGTAGTTCTGGAAGGACATCTTTTTGACAGAAAACCTAATCTCTGAGCAGGCTGCCAGTCCTTGTCAGTCAGGCAGGCATCCCCAGGCTGCCTCTCTGTAAAGAAGCCCGGGATGGGTGTCTCAAAAAGGTGTCTGCATTGGCTGCCTGGCACAAGCTGGGAAGGAGGGAGGGGCAGCCCCTGGGTGAGGTGTTCAGCTTGATGAGCTGAACAAGAAGAAGGAACCATGACAACTTTTCTTTTACTCTTTAGGAGGGCACCCGCCGGTTAGTGGAGAGTGGAAGGTATGACACAAAGGATGATTTCACAGTGGTTATGCAGCCATTTCTGACTAATATTGAAATGCCAAAAACACAGGTAAAACTAACAAGAAAACCACACCTACATTAAATCCTGGTGCAATGCCACTGACTTGTCAAAATTGTTTTGGCTGTAAATGTAGCTAGCAGTTTCCTGACATAGTAATTAATAATTATGTTCAGTTACCATCCAAAATTGCAAGAAATGTTTATGGAATATGAGATACTGGGCAACAGGAATACAGACCTTGATTTGGGGCACTGCAGTTAGACAGCCATGAAGTAGATATTTTGGGTCAAAATCTTCATCAGGAAGCAGTTGCTCTACATTCCCTATACATCAAGTCCTTTACAGTACTTTGGTAAATGACCTTTGGTAAGAAAACCCATATGTTTCAAAGGTCTGTAATGTGTAAATCTCAGGGGAAATAAAGAAATTGATATCTCTGCCCAGATATTCTCTACTCAGAGTCAGAGTGTATTCCTTATTACTTTGGGAATAGTATATTAAAGAGTTTTAAAAGGCTTCTTAGTTCTGAGTTACTAACTTTCCCTGGCCTGGTTTAATTCTGTTTGCCTCAGAGGCCTTGTTATCTCACTGGAAGAGAGAAGACAAAACACATAGCTTGTTGCATATTTGCTGCCTCTGTAACAGCACCTATCTTGTTTTCTAGGAGGGGTGGCCAGATGAAACATATTTTGCCCCAGATTGTTTCCACTTCAGCCAAAAGACTCATTCCCAGGCTGCACGTGCTTTGTGGAACAACATGGTAAGATTTTTTAGAGGTTGTGTTGCTCTCTCCTTGTTCACTTCATCCTGCTCTTGGCAGCAAAAACGCCCCAGAGATCTACTAGGTAGCCATGTCTCCTGAATTGTGTTTACAAAGGAAAAGAGTGATCATATGAAGAAGGGTCACCTGAACTGTTAGCCCGGTCATATCAAGCCAGTAAATCTCGGGGTATGTTAAAGCTGGGTATGTTCAGGCTGTGTCTCCTGGGAAGATGACCTGTCAGGCACAATGACCAGCAGGCCACATTCCAGGTGTGTGGGAAGTAGCCTCTTCAGCACACAAGGAAACAGTGCATGGGCAGCTGCCAGCAGTGGTGCAGTGCCCTGCAGTTGTCTTGCTGTGCCCTGCAGTTGTCCTGCTGTGCTGCAGAGGTGGTTTCCAATGACTGGCAGCACAGCATCACCCATTGCTCTCTGGTACTCATCTTCTTTTCCTCTGTGCATCCCCTTTTCCCCCCAGCTGGAGCCTGTAGGGCAGAAGACAGATAGTCAGAAGATAGATGATGAGCTTGTCCTCAAATGTCCATCTGAGGTAAGTTACAAGGCTGTCTGTGTTTATGTGGAGGTGCAGGGGGTCTGTGGGAGCCTGGAGCTCTGGCTCTGTGAGGGTGATCTGCTCCTCCTCCCACACTTTGTGCCAGTGCCACCAAGAGCAGCATGAGAGCTCACCCAGGAGAGGATGGAGGGCAAACAGGAGTCAGCTTCCTCAGAGTCACACATCACAGCTGGCCAGAACACAAGGGAAGGGTGTTTGGCCTACCTGAGATCATCAAGTATCCACACTGAATGGCAAAGCTTCAGTGGGGGGAAACAGAGCAGTGTTGGTACCAGTCAGGATAGCTCTGCAGGATTAACTTGGAATACCTTGTGAGGGGGCCACAAGCTTCTTGTGAGACACACACAGTGGGGTCCTGAGAGTATTCTCTAACTTCTGTTTTAAAAATATAACCCAGATTCACACTGTTGCTATACAGATTTTTAAAAGGCCTTTCATTTATTTATTTATTCATTTATTAATTTATTTATTTTGAATCCCTCTGTTTTATTTTTATCAAGCTGCTAATCATCTACAGACATCTGAGAGCCAAAGTTCGGGGAATGGAAATCTCCACGTGTTTCTCTGTTGCTTTGCATTGATTCAGATTGCCTTATTTTGTAGGCTGAGCCATTCCTGAGGACATACAAGAACAGTAATTACACATACCCTAACCAAACTGCAGTAAGTGTCAACATCACCATCCCATCTGTTCCTGTATGGTAACCAAATGAGTTATGTTCTGCAGCACAGGGGAAATCAGTCTTTGGCCAGAGGGGCTTGGGGTGCTGAGTGCATGGCACAGAGCAGGGAAGTACTCCCTGAGTTAGACAAAATGCATCAGAAAACACTTGTAAGAACATGTGCTCAAACAGCACTGCTATCAGTACAGGGTGCTGCACTCTTCTGAGCAATACTGAACATGACTATTGAGTTGAGCAATCAAGACCTGTCTAGTTAATTAGAGGCTGAAGAGGCTCTGGTTTATCCACCTGGCCTCTGCTGGGAAGATCCTAGTTTCTGCTGACTGTATTTTCTAGCCAAGTGCTCTTCAGCTTTCTTTTTTCTCTTTAGAATTATGGAAGCCATCTGCCATGTGAGGACAGGTCTCCATCCTCCCCTCCTGCAGCTTCAGGTAGTCTTGCCTGCTTTATGTTAAGAGATTGAATTACCTTCAGCTGTCCTTCAAGATGGATGTTAATTTTTGGTTGAAATGGTTGCTGCACTGTGAAAAACATTGCTCAGAGAGGATGTCATGTTTTTCAGCAGATGCTTAACAGATACAATGCCACACTGTCCTGCAAGGTAGCATCCTGAATAAGTAGCTTCACTGAACTAACTGACAGTGGAGAACTTCAACATAACTTATGATGAAATCCAGATTTGAGCGCTGACATAGCTTATAAGCTATTCCACCTAAATGTCATGGAAAGAAACTGGAAACACAGCTTCATTCATGTTAGTCTGGAATTTAGCAATATTCAATTTTTCAAATAACTTCATATTGTCTTTTCCTTAGTCTTTTGAAGTCTTTAGTGTGCTGCTCCTGCTTTGTGTAATTCTGCATTGTTTTACCTTCACTTTGGTGCTGGATATTGTTTGCCACCTATTGTTATTTGCTCCTTGCTCTCCTGTCTTTTTGGTAGCAATGTTAACCATTGAAGTACTGAATAATATGCATTTGTTGGTGCTACAATCACAGGAGATGAGCTGGAAAGAACTTCTAACTTATCACTTGGGTATTGCAAAAACAATGTGACAGAGCATCACAATGACAATGGAATATTTCACATACACAATAGAGGAAAAAAAATACCTATTTCCTAACTAGGTTCCACTGTACCTGTTTCCTTTGCAGTGCACTCCCTAAAGCCAGCTGATGTGAAAGTTGTAGCAGCCCTTGGGGATTCTTTGACGGTGAGAAGAAAGTGTTTTTACTGTTCTCCTGGTAAAACTATAAACATGTGCCTGCTCCAGTGGAGGGGAAATAGCTGTGGTACCCAGAACCAAAGATCTGTTGATTCATGGATTATAATAGATCTAGCAGCCAGATTAAGAAAGAAGGTGTCAGTCTTCCAATGCTCCATTTCCTCCACGCATGTATTCACATGCTTTTGAACTCGAGCAAAAACACAGGCACCTTAAAAGAGGTGCCTAGGTATTCTGCTGGCTTGGAGGCAGAAGAGATCAGATATTGTTGAAATTAATGGGATATAGCACAAGGCTTAGGTTACTGTGCTTTTCAAAGTTTTTTTCTGCATAAGAATCAACTGATGAGCCTTTATTTCAGCCTCAGTTCTTTCAGGAACAGAATGCAGCTAAATGGTTTTGGGTAATAGCATTTTAATAATTTTAGCATTAATGAAATAAAGAAGTATGGTGTGAGAGCCCTCTGACTAAATGCCCTTCAAAAGATATTCAGTCATTTTATTGTGTCTGTTTTAACTCTTAACTGGCTTCTTGGTCATGATACAATTCTTGCTGCTGATGATTATTTTTGGTGGTCAAGAAGGAATATGTTTCAAAATCCAGACATCCTATATTACAGTTACGCCTTTCATATTGGTCAAAGATTGAAATCCTACAACTAGTCAAAGGAAACACTAGACAGAAAGATGTAATGGGAGCATAGGTTTCTCTGAATCTGAGCCTTAACAACAAACACATTGTGTGTACAAACCGTGAGCCCTTTACAACTCTCTGGCAGACATGGTGCTACAACTCCTACACACAGGAGGCTACTGAAATAAATAGAAGCATTTTGATGTAAACCTGCAGTATTAATAATAGAAATACATTCCGTATATGGTCATGGTTGCTGCATTGTAATATCTAGGGCCCTGCAGTGTTTCTTCTTCTAAGTATAGACTGTAGGAGCTGGGAATAGAATCTGCTTTCATAGAACATGCAGTGGTGTATTGCTGTCTTAGAGCTGCACTTGGCTTGTACATAGTTATTCTGAGCACCAATCTCCATTTATTTCAAGGAAGTTTATACATAGAAGGAAATGTAGTGTTGTGGTTTAATCTAAGGTAGCAGCAAATAGGCTGCTTAGTACTGTACTCAAGTACTAACATGCACCTAGATTTAGAATGAAATTATACAATCACAGCTGTCAGGAACTCTGCTGATGAATTCTATTTTATGAGGGGTGTAGTTGCTAGCTTGCCTCCTTCTTTGGGGTAAGTGTAGAGAGTGCTTCCTCCTTGCTCCTGTTCTGCCGTAAATCTTTCAATTTAGCACAATGGTTTTCAAACTGGTATGTATGAATTATGGTGCTCCGTTCTGATACATGCTTCTTTTCTCTGCTGAGTTCATGTAGTGTTTCATATCATTAGCCATTTTGTGTGTTTGATTGAGATGTTTTCATCACTGTTGACTAATGCAACCGTAAAAGAGTTATTTGGCTCATGTAGACCCATGTCTTTGTTCCACAGCTCCATCATACATTTTGTGTCATGTATACAATATTATTCTTTTAAATAAATTTGAAAGGTATTGTTGTATCCTTCAGGATAAAGGTTTGGAAAAAGTCAGGCACGTTTTAAAGCTTTGGAAGACATCCACTCAATTAAAAAGTAAATTAAAAAACTATGTAATTCTATTTAAATTAGTAAATTGTATTTGTTTATGTACTTGTACTACTAGTTACTATTGCATTAGTAATTGTGCTTTAATTTCATTTGGTTAATGAAAAACAATGTCCAGGCTGGTTCAGGAATTGCCTCAGATACCCTCCAGGATGTGGTCACTCAATACCGGGGACTGTCTTGGAGGTAAGTCCTCAGCCAAGGTGATGAAGAGATGTGTTTTCGGTCTTTCAGCTGTCAGAAAGCTGAAAAAAAGGTTACTTCTCAGGGTAGCACTTCTTGAAGGTGTATGAAGATTTTGTCATAAGGGGAGCTTTACAGAAAACGTTTTCAACAATTTAAGCAAGCTTTTTGATCTCTCTCATGCTTTCATTTTTGGCTGCCTGCAACAGTTTGTATTTATATGTTGGGATGTCAGGTTGGAAATCTACAAAACAAGTCAGAACTGGTTGGTTTTAGGACTTCTTCTCAAAGTTTTCTATTTCTGAACTTTTGTAGTGTCATGGAAAATAGTTTGTTTGGCCAGAGAGCTTTTGCCACATATAGCAACACACAGTCATAAAAGGCTAAATTGTTTTGCTGTTGTGGTGTAGTTCTGTTGATATTGACTGAAGCAGTTCTGTGTAAGCTGGAGCGTGGCCTCAGTATGTCCTGTCAGCACAGAAGCTGGAGAAATATATCCCTGTGCAGAAAGCAGGAGGAGTGAGGAGCTGCTGCTGAAGTTCTCTTGTCACTCAAGGGTTGTCTGTGTTTGGTGTTCCCTTAGAGGGGCTTCATGAGGCTGGAGTGGGCCTCAAAGGCGACCTTCTAGTCTGCAGTACTTAAGTATGAATTAAGCATTTGAGTATGAAGCTATGTCAGACATTTTTCTGTCACTTGATAAAAGATTGACTGTACCCCTGTACATCTGCAAGAGCAGTAAATCTTTCTGACAAGCATCTTCACCACTGAAACCTTACCTGTTCTCCCCAATAGCACTTCCACTTCTGCTGTCTCCATGGATTCTGATAGAATGATAGTTACCAAATTAATAACCCTTTGCTTTTCCCCATGATGTGTGGCAGGTTTTCACTTTGTTTGTTGCTTGTGTCCAGATAAGAGGTGAGTGACTGGGATTTTTCTTTCTCATTTTAGTATCGGAGGAGATGAATCGTTGGAGAATGTGACTACTCTACCTAGTAAGTAAATGCTTTGCTAGATATAAATGGCAAGATTGACGAGATGCAGGGGACTAATTTCTGATAGATTTATAGAGAGCTTATAAGTATCTCAAAGCTGCTTAATGTAATTAACAAGAACCTTTACAAGAAACGGTATGCTACAATTAAAAGGTTGCCTTCATCAGTGAAGATGAGAACAGATAGAAATTCCCTTACTTTCTTTTCCCTCTCCCTTTTCAATTCTTAGGTGAGTATTATTTGAATTTTTAAATAACCTTGCTATGTTCTTGGTCATGATGTACTTAACATTTGCTTTTAATAAATATTGTATCACAATTTTCCAAAAGAAATATTTGCATAGGGTAGGCCTCTTTAGTAAATAAAGCTGCCTACTCATACATGTAACCTGAAGGGAATAATTTTAAATTTCTCTTCACTGAAACTTGCAACTTTACATGGCTCAGGCTATTGCTAATGTAGAGCCACATGACTTTCAGTTTGGATCAGCTGTAGTAATAAACTTCCATTCGAAGAGGGCCAGTAAACTGTTCTTTTGTGTGTTGACCATTATTTTAAACAGAATGTAACAGGAATATAATTGGAATATTGATTCCAATTGATTGATTAATTGAGTCCCATTACATTTGATAAAAGCCCTCACTAAAATGTGGTTAAACTCGGTCTTTGAGATTGAAGTAGATTTTATAGTTTACAATGTGGCCATGTTCACTCTCAGCTGTAAGTTACTCTACCAACTTCCTTTTGGAAACTACTATGGAGAACGTGGTGTAACTTCATCAGAGCCATGCACCTGAGGCTTTGTTCTTTACATTTGTCAGTAGTATGAGATTTTGCACAGCAGTGAAGCAGACCCAGATGCCTTAGCTGAAAACCAGCTCCGGCTGGGCGGAAGGACCCTTAACACTCACTTCACAAAGTCAACATCATGTGACTGATAATTTTGTTTTAGGCTTTAACCACTACAAAATGAGAGAGAACTGTACACTGTACTCCCTAATTCTGCTCATCTTATCTGCTGGTGCCAGTGCAGGGCACTGCAGGCACGCTGCTGTCTGAGTCACTGCAGTGGTGACCCCTCTCCCCACCACTTGGTGAATCCATCAAAGTTGACCGGCAGCAGCTGTCCTGTCAGAGAGCAAAACTGTGTCACTGCTGGTGTGTTCTTCTAGTCCCTGCAGGCAGGGAACAGCTGGAATCTTTTTGCCTTCATAGCCACCTCTGTTTTTCAGACATCTTTCGAGAGTTCAATGTTATGATCACGGGCTACTCAACCGGTATCGGGAATGAGAATGATTCCAATGCATTCCTTAACCAGGCAGTTCCTGGAGCACTGGCTGAGTATGTAGCTTTTTGTTTTACATTTGTAGGTGATGGATGCTTCATCTAATTGCCTTTCAACTGTCTCATGTGCTGTCACAACTTGCTCTGAAGAGCAAGCAGAACCAGTTGAGTTAGAGTGGAAATTGGCTCAAAACATGTTAAACGTATGGGTTTATTTCATAGCTGAGCTTTCAAATGAAACTAACTGTCCTCCTTATGAAATCCACAAACAAGAAACTGGCAGAAACAGTTGGGAGGTTTCTACTCTTCCTGTTCAACATCTATTCATTTATCTATTTATCAGTCAGTAAATCTCTGAGAAAGTGAATGATTTTATAAATTAAGCATGTAATGAATTGATAAGAGAAACTGGGAGTAAAACAGATGAAGCCTTATGTAATTCTGGCCTCAGGTTTCTGGATAAGCAAGCAGGAAAGGACAGGAGAGAGATGGGGAAAAACCAGTCTAGAATCTTAAGAAAAGAGGATTACTAATGGTCATCCATGGGTTTTGGTGCATTGCAGACCTGGTGCAGTTGGAGCCAGTTCTGCCAATGTAATAGGGATTGTAATGCATTGCAGTCACCTGAATTTGGCTCTTTGCTTTTAGTCACACCTGGGAAGCTGCATGAGTTGAGCTTTGCTATATTGCTTATCCTAGAAATCCCTGGATACTTATTCAAAGTCAGTGCTGTTTAATTAACAAAGCAGATGGCTGCTTGAATTCAGTCATACTTTGGGCACAGAATCTGGCAGACCATGCCTGGATTTGACATTGTGAGTTGCTATTACACAGACCTTAATTTGTTTGTTTAAAGAAAAATTCATCTTGCTTCCCAAAGGAGTTTTGGAAGTGAACTTCAGAAGCCAAGAGAGGTGTTTGTGTTTGCTGTATCTAAGCAAAGATTATTAGGATTTATCAGGTTATTTTATTGCGCTCCTGTAGGCCCTGTGTAACTTCTGATTCATTCTGGTAATCTCAGTAAATACTTGGATTTCCTGGCAGAAATAGGTTGCTAGGTCCCCTGCTATATCCTACAGCCCCCACAGAACTGAAAGAAGGCATTTTTTTATCTGGTGATGAACGAATGTAACTGTGTATGTCAGTGAAATGTGCTTCAGCCATCAGTGAGAATTTATTAACATACTCCATGCAGCATGTATCCGCATTACCTCCAGTTTTTGCCTGTTGCATGAAAGTATGAGAGAGGTGCCTGTCTCATATTCTTTATCAGCTAAATCCCAAAAAGGTTTAGTGGGAGGACTTGAAGCAGGATACACAACCGCTTAAGTCACCATTATGACTTAGGGCAGCTTGTATCAGCAGCTGAGGCATTGCTATTAAACAGCTATTTGTTAGCTGTCTGAAATGAGTTGATGGATGCTAGTCTAATGAAAATTGCCTATTTCATCGATACCAATTAGTCTTCTCTCTTCCCCTGCAAGTGACTGGGCTGGATAAACATGATGAAATTGAGCTGTCTTTGTTTTGTAACCATGTTTTGTAAATGTTCAGCAAGGAGACACAGACAACAATCATGCCAGATTTCTGCTTGTCTTCTGTTGTTTCTCTGTCTCATAACTCTCTGCAGAAAGTTGTGCAAAAGTAAAGTCCTGTAAAATACTATTCTTGAGCTCTCAAACACTTCTTTTGGGGCTCTGTCCCATAATGTTTTGGTTCTTGATGTAGCTGAGAAGATGAATTCTTCCTAGTCAAGTACTGAAATGTATTGCAACATAAGGAAATGCTTCTCCTGCTTTAGATATTTGACCTGGAATGATGATGCAATTCAACATTTATTCTTCATCAGCCAAAACCATCCATTTTTCAGTGATTCACAGGGCAAAAAACGTCCACTAGCTAATGCTGGTATTTAAGAATTGTTACCTGGTCTGCCTTGCTTTATGGTTATCTGGAAAGTGCTTTCCAGAGGTGCTGGGACATTTCTGAAATCAGATTTTTTTGCAGCCTTACCAGCTTATAGAAACCAGATGTAAGGGTTTCTTAAACTTAAATTCATGGCTGCTTTGAAGAGCTCTTTATTGAACTAGATGAAAATGTAGTAATGTAGGTCTCATACAGCAAAATGTTCCTAAACCTATCTGCATTAATTGCCAACATGATAGAGTTAAGGATAGATCTGAGTAATGTTGCTGAAGCAGAGCCTGGCTGAGGTCTCTAATTTCATGTGGAAACAAAAAAGGAGGTTAAGAATTTAAGAGTAAGAGGAGAAAACAGGTGACAGGAATTGTGAATATCTGTATTTCCCATTAGCAAACTGTTTCCATTGGTCAAGATCTAAATTTGGTTGAAACTGCAGTTCAAGGATGGATCATTGCTGGCACTACTTCATTCAAGATGTTATTGGATCTTGCTGACTGCATTGGCTCAGGATGCATCAGCACCTCACTGACTGTATGAGAAATCAAATATGTTGTGGACCATCAGATCAATAAGTGGAGTTTTCCTCTGTGTCAATATTGCAGATGATGTCTAGCTAAGGGGTTTCCACAGTAAGAGCAGAAGGAAACTGTGACCACTTGTGGGTTGTGATAGATATAAATAAGTAGGTTATGACATTGGACAAGGGTAATGGTGATAAGAACTACTACATGCACACAGTGCACAAGCAGATGTATGACAGGGCTCATTCCTCAGCAGCTGCTCCCATGCCAGTGTTAGATCAATATTCAGCTGGACAGGGGTGGTGAGAGACCTCTCTTTTTCCTACAGTAAACAAAACCTTGCAAAGGGGAGCTAAACTCTGGTTGCCATACAAAGCAAGTGTCATGCTTATTAATGTCAGCTGATATGCTCCCAGAAATGACAGACAGCCAGTGTCTCTAACAAGAGCCTGGAGGGAGATGCAGCTCATTCTGAACCACAGACCTGCCTGGAAGGTTACTGCTTTCTGACCCCATTCTCTTCTCTTCCCTGTGCATATTTGAAGACCAGTCTGTCAGGGCAAATAAAGCTGAAGCACTCAACCTAGGTAGCACAAAACTTATTGCACTTTAGATATCTATCTATCCTATCTATCCTATCTATCCTATCTATCCTATCTATCCTATCTATCCTATCTATCCTATCTATCTATCCTATCTGTCTGTGTGTATATATATATATGTGTACAGAAAAAAGAGAAAGAGAGTACTCACATGGCTTTTGGAAAACAGCAAGGTTGTCATCTTAATTTGTCTGAGTAACCTTGAAGGTTTCTTGGATTTTTAATTACCCTGGAAAAGTTGTGTACACATAGTGTACAGTTATGTGCTGTAGGTGCAAGCTCCAAAAATGAGGAGGGTGTGCACAGTGAGCTCTGAAACCTACATTTTTCAGGGACATGTTGCTCAAGAGGTCAGCTAAGGTTTGGGACTGGGGATTCCTGTGTTTTAGTCTACAAGGAATAGGTTGATAGCAGCCTTGGCTCTACAGAGGCCCTCAGCTTACAACTGTTGCCATATTTGGCTTTTCAGCTGTTTTAGGTGCTAAGCACTGTTATGGGAGCTGAACTTACAGTTCCAGATTAATTGCTGAACTTGAGTGAAATCTGTATTCATCAATAATATAATATAATCAAGTTTGATTTGATGTTGATTTTATTTCCAAGATGTGAACCTGTAATCTGATCACAGCAACATGAGTATTGTACTGTGTCCTCACTCAGCCTTTCTGATATCTGTCAACTTGATTTAAGATGTCTGAAGCATGGCCATGTTGATCTCTCAATGCAGGTGTTACTTTCACTCACTAGTTCTCCTTCTTTCCAGGCACTTGCCAGCCCAAGCAAGAAGTCTTGTGAGTCTTATGAAAACTGATCAGGTAAGTAGTCTGGGACCCCTTCAAATTTACAGCATGAATAGGCGTTGCTTCACACAGCAGATGCACCTGCAATGACACCATGTGCATCTCACAAAGGTAAAGAAATTCAGACTCGTTATTTTCTTCTTTATTGCACAGAGAATTGACTTCAGTGCTGACTGGAAGCTCATAACAGTGCACATTGGAGCCAACGACCTGTGCATCTATTGCAAAGACCCTGTGAGTAGTGACACTGGTTATCTCCAGCTGTGCTGTCACTGCAGAAACACCTCAAGGGAAATCATAAAGCCTTCACAGAGATAACATGAGTTATACGTGGGCTGCTGTGTGTTTTGACAGGGGTTGTTGCTGGCAATACCCTGATATAAAAAGTTACCAGCAGCAGAGTAGGATGGTTTTGTTTTCTCTGGCTTACTCCAGGATGAGAACCACTGCTTTGGCTACTGTTTTTTGACCGTAAGCAAAAACGGGAAGGGAAGAAATGCCTCACTCCTCTGATGTGGTAACTGCTCTGCTCTAGCTTGGCCTCTTTAGGCATCCAAGAATGGCAGTGGTAGTTCAAAGGGGTGCCACCCTGCAATTGTCATCACACCATAACTCACAGTGTGGGGAGGTGCTAGGACTGCTGAGGTGTATATGTGAGGGGAGTTGCTGCAGTCTTATTTGAATGTTATGCTTCTCTGGATTGTGGAGAAGCCTTTAGGGCTGCCATAAGGAGGTCATGGGAGCTGAGTGGGCAGGCGGCAGGGAGAGGCCACCTTTCACTGCCAGCTCTCACTCTCTTGCCTTTAATATGCTCACTTCTTATGAGCATTTTCAATTCTCCTGCAACCCCTTGTGCTTGAGAAATGTGCTTCTTCTGCAGGAGCCTTGCTAGGCTTCTTTGCTGCTGCTGCCAAGTTTTATAGCCTTATTTATAGCTATGACCTTGACTAGCAATGATTTCACGTAATTTTATGAGAGCTTATCAGCTGGCTGTGAGCATGCTTGTGGCTGCTTGGTTTATGCTGTTCAGCATGCATTCAGATTGGGTTACTTCCTGCATTTTTACATGAAGGGCCCAGTGGATTTGGGTTAAATATGCTGCTACTCAACAAGATTTATTTTAAATCCAAAATTTCACCGAGCCTCCCTATGTTTTGGATTAATTGCTATGTTAGAGTCCCCAGTCTCTAGAAAGAAGCAAGAACATTCTACTGACCACAGTGTTGTAGGGCAGAAAAGGAAGTGAATTAATGTGATACTCCAGCCTCCCAACCTAAATTCCTTGTGTCTCCATTTGACAGTAATCTCTTCTGTTTCTATCAGGATCACTACTCAGCTGGGAATTACATCAAAAGGATTCAAGAAACTCTTGATATTCTGCACAAGGAGGCAAGTACTGTGAAATTATCCCAGCATTCTAGCTCACACTGAGACATGACTGACTGATGCTAGCTCTTCTGTTTGTTTGATTTTTTGGGGGGTTTGTTGGGGTTTTTTTGTTTTTTTTTTTTTTGTCTTGTCTATCTGCAGTAGTGAGATGCAGTCTGAAATGACAGATAGTAAAATTGAGCTATGGTGTGGGGAAAAAAAAAAAATCAAAAGCTGATTTGGAGGAGTTTATTGCTTTTTCAATCTTTTAAATTTTTTATCCTTCCAGTGGTGAAGAAAGGGAAGTGGTGTCAAATAACTGGACTTTGGGGTAAAATAAATGCACTGTGGGCTGTGTAACCAGTCATTTTCTTCTAAACTAACCTTATCTTTCAGGTTCCAAAAGCTCTAGTGAGTCTGGTTGATGTGGAGGACATCACCATTCTGAGACAGTTATTTGTGGACCCTTCAGTTCAGTGCCCCACTTACTTGGCAGAGTAAGGCTTGTTTGACTTTTTTGTCCTGTTTCTGTTCTAATTTTGTGCTTCTCTCATAATTTGAACTGTTGTTTAAAGGTAGCAGCACAGTCCTGTGGACTTCTTTCCCATGCAGTGCTGACATCACCCTGCCTGATGGCATTTCCTTTTCTTGGCTTTGACCTGTTTTCCATGTCTAGAACTGGACATAATGTACACCTCAGAGGTTAGGGTTAAAGTTAATGAGACGGGGTTCTTCAAGATGGGGTTGAAGTGCACAAACATTTAGATTTGCAAGCCTTTTTTTGTGATGTTTTTGAGGAGTAGACAGGTTTCCCCTGTTTCAGAGGCTTTAGCGCAATGGGTAATTTGCATTCTTTGCTGACCTTTTAGACAGAGACAAATTCTCTGTCTTGGGAATGCAAAAGGAATTGTTGATTGGAAAGGTGTCAGCTCAGAAGTAAAACAGGCAGTACATTTCAAAATACTATATTTCTAGCCCCAGAGGCTCTGGTGTGCACCTTTGCCAGTCTGCAGGGCCTTTGGAAGCCAGGGTGAAATTAATGAAACAAACTACACAGTGTGCACTACTTTGATATATCTGGGTGTGAAACCAAAATTACTTAAAGTAGTATCATTCGTGTGCAGTAGAAAATAAAATTAAGGCTTGAAATTACAATAGCAAGGACAATAAGATGTTTTCACAGAAACGCGATTGTACAGATTCCCTTATTACATCCATGTCATGAGGGCATTGCATGACAAAGGGTGGTCTCTGCATTATCAGATGGTTGACTCTCTTTGTTCCTGTTTTCTCCTCTGACCTCCCCCACAGTTATCTGTGTAGCTGTGTTCTCACAGGAGAAGAAAACTCAGAAAATTTCACAATGGTGAGAGACGCCATCAAAGCTTATCAGGTATGACTATTAAAAGTGGTGTAGTTACTTTATTTCCAGTAGAGGTGAGCTCTTGATTACCTAGCAATATATCATATCTGTTTTTTACCCAAACTATGAACTCAGCAAGAGCTCATTTGATGCTATCAAAACCTATCATGTGACCAAAACTAGCAGCAGAGGTCTTCAGAAAAATGATGTTTCCTAGTAGAGGTTAATTTGTGGGAGTTTAGTCACCAAAAGCCTGTCCCTGACAAACAGTTTCAGCATTGTGTTCCAACCTTCTCAGCCCCTTTGCAGCATCTCAGCCTTCTTTTGTCAATGGCTGTGGCTATTTAAGTTCATGAGTAAAACTTCCTTTTGATTCCAGTGCTCTCAGAAAATGCAAACAAAGAAAATAGTTATGATGCAGAGATGTTGAAGTATTGCTGGTGGTTTTTGATGCAGAGCTGTAGTTGAAGTATTGCTGGTGGGTTTTTGTTTCTTGCAGCTTGGCATTCAGAGACTGATAGAGTCTGGCAGATATGATACTCATGAAAATTTCACAGTTGTCATCCAGCCTTTCCTTCAAAATCTGAAGGTTCCTCTTGATCAGGTATGATCTAAAGGTGATTTCTGCATTTAAAGGACTAAGGATGGGTATTTTACCTACAGAGACTGTATTCAAAATAGTTTCATTTTGTTCTGCTTTTCTTATGAGAAATTGCTGGGTTTTGGTGTAGTACCACAGAATTCTTCATATAGGAAGCAGTTCTTAGTTTTATGTATTGTTCTGTCAATATCAATTGCTGTTTTGGAAAATGAGTGAAAACTTGATTTAAGAGTTGTGTTTGAGTATATTCTTTGAAGTACAAAAATAACAAAAATATTTTTCTTCCTGAAAATAAAACATGATTAACAAAAGACCAAGTTATTAAGCTGCACTTCTTAAAGCAACATAGCCACATTGCTCGGTGAGGACTATGGCATCAGCTCCCCTTTGTGCCACATAAGTAATTTTTTCTGTGTCTAACAGAAAGGGAACCTTACCTATGATCTCATAGAAGTTTTATGTAGTTCATATGTTGATGTATATCTCAGTTCCTTGAATGGCAAGTTCCAGTAACTGTAAATCTAGGAAAAGACTCAAACTTTCACTAGAGGTGAAACATTTTCATATGTACCTGGAGCTGAGAGGAGTTGGAGCAAAATACTGAGCAGCGATTATTAAGCGAAATATTTCTGAACATTTTTTGTAGTCTCACAAGCATTAGTTCAGATTTTAAGAAGTTCAGGATGTTCTTTCAATTTCTTATCTCACACAACATTCAGATGTTCCTGAACTGAAAACTCTGTCTCTAAATATGGCAAAATATATGATGCAAATTTTGGTAGCAGTCCTCTAAAAAGCAAGTCCAAACACACGGAAAAAAAACTGTTCAAGTTTTGAGGAAGAACTGCTCTGACCAAAAATACTTGTTTCAGTCATGCATGACCCTAATCTCAGTTTTCATGTGACAGACAAATTTCCAAACTCCATTTCCTCCAGATCCTCCAGTACCTGTATTAACCCTGTATTAAAGTACAGTTTTTTTTTAGAAAGGAGACTACTCTGGTGTGCTTTCCACCAAACACTTACTTGCTTCTTGATCCTTTCAAAACTCACAGCTTTGCAGGAGCTGCTGTAGAGCATAATGTTGCATGCCGTTCCAGTTCTAATGACAACAAAGGAGAGGAACTCATTGCAGAACTTGAAGAGGAACTGTACCCATAATTGAAAATTGTGGTTTTACTGCTTCTGGATGGATCTGCCCATGGAGGCAGTTAATCATCTCTAGCTAAGTGTTTCTGGTAGTTCATGGGTGTGCTGAAGTACAGTTTGTGTTGCCAGATAATGAAAGCCTTTCTGCAATAGAGCAGGGAGAGCAAGTAGCATGGATCTCTCTTTGCTAGTTCTGATTTGGCCTCAGCAACTCCAAATTGGAAGTGTGGGGATTTTCTACACTCATATGTCCTTTATGCTTTTATTTGTAGAAAGAGAAACCAGATGTCTCATACTTTTCTCCTGACTGCTTCCATCCGAGCCAGAAAGGCCATTCTCAGCTTGCCAGGGCTCTGTGGAATGCTGTGGTAAGCTGACAGGTTCTGCATACAGTGAGATCTTCACCTAGACCTGACTGCCATTAAAATATCTCTGAAATAAGCATTGCAATTAAGGCCTGAATAACTCTGGACCTTGGATTTGTCTCTCCTTAACTAGTTAAATACCCTCTGGCTTTGGCACTGCTCTCTGCCTAGAACCTCTTGTTTCTTAAAGTGTGTGGTGAGGAGAGGAGTGCTCCAAGTGCATGATCACAGTCATTTTGTGACATCAAGTCCTCTTCATCTGTTTTTATGCAAGGCAGAATGGCTCTTAATAAGGATGATGTTTCTATGGGCTGCTATGGGAAACCACCAAATAAAGAATTGTAACTGCATCTGTCAATTTAAAACTGATTACTGAGACGTTTGTTTTAAATCCCTGTGTTGTTAATGTCTCATTAGGAATTAAAGCGGCTTTAATTCAGTTCAGTTTTACTACTTTTGGAAATGAGTTAAGCTCAATAAAGATGAGTCACTAAAGATTGTTTAAGCAAACTCATTTTACTTAGCAATGCAGTGCAGGAGTACCCAGCAGTCAGCAGCAGTATCTTGGATCCTGAATAGTAACTTCCATATACTTTGGATTAATATTTTAACAGCTGACATGATTGCTTGCAATCATCAAGCAGTACCTCTAATTAGATTTGGTATTATCTTCTACACATAAACAACCTTTTGTTGGAGATGCCATCATGCAGCTTAGCTATAAAAAATGGAGGGACTCTTAATGTCTTTTGTGCAAGAGAAGAAAGTTTATGACCTTGCTGTCTGGCAAAATTCCAAGGTACTTCATGTGCCTGCCAAAATCCTCCAGGAGTTTAAACTGAACCACTGTAGCTTTCCACTTCCCATTTTAAGCTTCTTTCTAGAACTGCTCTTTTGTTTTGCAGTTGCCATGTTCTTTCTGAGAACTAGATGCATTTCAACCTTGGCTGTAAATCTAGGTCTGTAAATACAGGCACCTTTATATAGATTTGAAAGGTATATTTATGTTGGAGTTTTTTAATTAAAATTGTTTTACAAATTTAAGATGAACTGACAGGGTTAAAAAATAGATTCTTTTGTCTTTGTTTCCAGTTACAGCCTGTGGGCCAGAAAGCTGACTCATTTGATTTCTCAGCTGACATCGTCCTTGGCTGTCCAGCTCAGGTAAACATACCCACATTTTGGAAGTTGGCTGTCAGGAGGCTGTATTGCTTGTGCTCTCTGCAGAGAGCAGGGATTTGGTCTATCTGGAATAAGCTTACTTAAAGCTTTGTTCTGTTTACCTCTGAGAGAGCAGGTGTTCTCATATACCTGCACTGGTGTCCCATGGCCACTTTGCTGTGCAGTGAATACTGATTGATAATGTGCTGATTGGTGTGTTTGCAGCTACAGCAGATGTTGTCTTTTGTTGTTTGTGAAGTACAGAGGCAGCTCAAGCAGCAAACAACAGAACATGCTGCATTAATTTTCCCATCAGAATCAATGAGGTTTGGGCACCACAGCAGCTTTGAAAACTCAGAATCTGTCATGTCTTGGATTAGTGTCAAGTTGGCTTTCCTGGCCTGATCCATAAGAGGAATACTTCAGACTCTTTGGAAGCTGCTCCTGCAGTTACACAACAAGCTGCTGAACTTGCAGGACAGTTGCTAGGTACCAGCACGTGGAAATGACTGCTGCAAGCAGCAGTCACTGGCTCCCTTTCTTCAGCAGTTTCAACAAGAAGGCCAAAGAACTGAACAGATCAAGGAGCTGAGTTCTGATTTCTCTTAGGTCTGGAGGCAGACATTCAAGTTATGCAGGAGGCTTTTGTCCATATTGTGTCCATCCTGTCAGACAAGGAAAATCTTCTGAGTTATTAACTAGCATATTTCAGAAGTCCTCTGATTTGCTCAAAATGATCCTATTTCATTTACCCAGCATTCTTTCCAAGCAGCTTACATGAACTCAGCAACAACTTCACTGCCAAATAATGTGGATTTTGTACTTCTTTCCCATCCTTTACTCTTATTCAAAGACGTTGCTTTTCAGAAGTAGGCAAAGAAAAGTTTTATATCCCTTGAAAAGATATATGGCCATTTTGTTTTGCAGAAATGGCAAGGCTTTAGTAAATCTAAATGCAATTAAAAGGTCATTGATAAAAGTGCCAGTAGCCATGGAAAATTATTTGTTTTGAGGCAAACTTAAGTACCATAAAAACCTGCCTTCTAATTTTAGTGCTTTTAAAGACTTCTTTATGCAAATGATGGAGTTTCTCTTGATTGAGGTAAGTGAGCCTCCAGGTGAATTTTTTTAGCCTGTATGATGTGCATGTCTTCCTGAATGCATGCTGCATTAGTAGAGGACAAAAATAACAATGAAATCTCTACAGCCTCCATTGAAGGGAAGAATGAGCTTTTCAGTAAGCAATCTTTCATCTTCCTGCTGCTGACACAGAAGATCTGCCCAGGTTTGTCTAGATTCTACATCAGCACCTTCTGTATGGAATGGACTAAACTTCTAATAAAGTCTAATCTGGAATGTTAGGAGAGGAAAATATTAAACTGCAATTGGCATCTAGTACATGTAATTTTTGTCCTAAGGTACTAAACACAAAGTTTATTAATTTTAAGGAAGAAGCATGGTTTCAAAATCCAGATTCCAGTTTTATATTTTAGGCAATTACTTTCTTGGTTATATGATACCTTTATATCACTTGCTATAGTTTGTGCCATATGCTTATTGTCCAATTTCTCTTATTTCTCTTGTTTTGTTTCCTCTTTCTCCAGAACAGTCCCTTCCTGGGAACGTACAGGAATAGCAACTACACACCTGTGGAGCCCACTAGAGAGCCAATAGAGGTAATTGTTGCACATTTTGCTGCATTTTAGGCAAACTGTGTAAAGTTGCATCTCGTCTCTTAACACATAATCCTGAATTTATAGATTATATAAACTATTACCAGTTTTTGGGAAGAGAATTCTATCTTGCATTGCATTTTTTATTTTGTAAACAAATGTTTTCCTAAAAACCAAACAAAATTAATTATACTAATGGTGCAATTATATCAAAACTGAAACCAAAGTAAGTAAGCTGGAATGCATAATTAATTCAGATAGCAAGTTTCTCACAGTATGGAGAAGCTATCTTAGAATCCTGACCCTCAAATAATCTAAGGAATGTTTAGATGTTCTCCTCTGGAGGCACTGTTCTTTGTTACATTCAAGTAAGCTTAACCTGTAGAGGGCAGTCACCTTTACATATTGGATGTGTGACCCTATACAAAGGTGGTAGGAATCCCATTTTCAAAGGGGCTTCATTTCCACCATGACTGAGCAACTGTCATGAGGCATGTTCAGTGAACTGCAGAAACAGAGATTGTGTGTAGGACTTGAAGAAATGGAGCAGTTATTTGCTTGGCAGTCAGAATGGACTGGGTTAGTTTGACATACTTGGGGAGCTCATGACTAACCCAATTACCAAAGTCTTTGTGTGCCACGATGGTCACAAAGAACAGCAGGTATTGTCTTAGCAAGTCATGGATTGCAGGACTGATATGGGATTTTTATCGGTAAAGCTAGACTTATGCTTTAATAGGTAATTCCACTGAATCTTAACAGCAGCAGCTTTTGAAGTGATAAAGGAAAGAAGTAGAGAGAGAGTAAAGCAACACTTTCTGATCTAAAAATAAGCCTATCTGTCCTTTCTAGCCTCTGCAACCAGACTTTAGTGGTTGATAGTGGAGCATATTCCAGCATCTTTATAACAGGAACAGATGAATTTGTCATGATGTTTTTTAACAGCAGCCATGCTTTCTGAAGACCACTGGTCTGTGTAGTTTTACTCTGGTAGAATTGTGCAGTCACAGAATAATTGAGGTTGGAGGGGACCTCAGGACATCCCAATCCTGATCTGCTTCTAGCAGGGCAGGCCTTTTGATCTGTGTACACAGCTGTCATTGCTCCTGCAAGGGCTGGCCACTGGAGCAATTTTAGTTTTTCCCTTGCTGCCTTCTTGGCTAATATGGTTGCTTGTTACCAAAAAAGCAAGGAGAGACATTCATCAGCTCTCTCTGCTGGTGATCTAAGGTGTTCTGCAATGTGTGTTTGATTCAATATCTTCAATTGGTGGAGTTTAGGTGACATAATAACTATTATGTCACCTAAAAACATATGGTAAGGTACAATTATTTAGAGCCTAACTGTTTTCTTTACAGGAACTTTTAAAGCTTTGAAGTTTTTTCAAATTTTATATTCATTAAAAGCAAGCAATTTTTGAAAGTTTCTAGGGAAAGAATAGGTTCCTGGCAAAGTACATGGGGAACAATAATGTAATAATAGAATAGATAAGGTTTTTCCAATGCTTGACCACTCTTTCATGAAGAAATTTTTTTCTAATATCCAACTTGAACCTTTCCTGGTGCAACTTGAGTCCCTTTGCCCTTGTTCCTTCACTGGTTGCCTGGGAGAAGAGACAGACTCCTGCATTGTCCCGCCTCCTTTCACACAGTGGGAGAGTGATAACGTCTCCCCTGAGCCTCCTTTTTTCCAGGCCAAACAACCCCAGTTCCCTCAACTCCTCTTCTTAGGACTTATGTTCAAACTTTTTAGCAGCTAATATAATAATACATTAATAATATAATACATTAGTATAACAGGATAACTCTGCAGGCAATTATTGATCTTTTTTTGCTTTTACATCTGTTATCTTTTGAGACAGAACAAGACTTCAAACCTGGAGACCCCACCTTGCAGATCATGGACAAAATTTGTATGCAGTGGAGAGGGAAATATAGGAAATATAAGATGCAATGTTTTGCTTTTGGAAGAGTTTTATGCTTTGGCTAGAAAATGTCACCAGAAGTAATGATTGTTTGGATAGTGTTCCACAAAGAGGTGTAAAAGACTGTTGAGCTACACAGGCACCAAACTAGGATCTGTGTTTTAACTTGGTTTTGCCCTACACTGTACAACTAAACCATATATGAATTCCACATTATCTTTTAGCTACAAGATGAAACCATTTTGTAACTTGTCATTTCAGAATTGGGGCAGTGAACTGTCGTGTCCTGGTCATACTCCATCCAGTCCTGTCCCAACATCAGGTGAGAAAGAACTCCTAACCTAAAATCATACATAGGAAAAACTTCATCTTTTGTTTCTAAAAGCAGTAAGATGTTGAAATTGCACATCCTAGATGGAAAGTAAACAATAAAAGCTGATATATTTAGCGGCAAAGGGAAGAAGTCAGTCTTGCCATTCTCAGTGAGTTCTGCATGACAGCAGGTATGTCTCTGTGGATAAATGTGATCACATTTATTGTATGCATGTATCTTATACATCATTCATCATACAGCAACGTGGCAGGTTAAAATTGCCCAGGAGGGTTAGTGACTTAGCAAGCTGGAATGTGCTCTGATAAGCAGCGCAGTGCAAGTGCTGTGTGCAGTTTGATGATTTTATTGGGAGATATTTAATAGGAAATATTGATCTATGACTCAGACCTGTAAGTCAATTAAAAGAGGTTGAATGTATGCATCTGTAAACATATCTAGTCTGTTTTCATTTTTTACTAAGCTGTTTTAAGTTCCATTTCTTTCCACATTAGTGTAATGCACTGTTGCAAGCAAAGGCAAGAAGTTACACATTTTTGCCTAGGTGACACACAGAACCTGAAGCTTTTTCTACCTTAAAAGTCTGCAAAAATGCCATCAGATTGGAACCTAAGACTTGCATATTTATTCTACTAGACAGTATTTTGTCAGTTGTTGGTAATCCTGCTTTTATTCTCCTACTGCTTTTTAGTCCATGAGCTACGGCCTGCTGACATCAAAGCCATAGGAGCACTTGGAGATTCCCTGACTGTGAGTACGGCTGGATTCACGTGTTTACAATGAGAAGAGCAGTTCTCAATTTCTACCCAGACGTTGTCACATCAGGCATCATCAGATAGAAAGCAAATTGCTTTGGCTTGGCCAAGCAAAACTCATCTACCTGGTTCCCTTTGCAAAGAAATAGCCTGAAGGGATATGAGTGACACTGGCAATTGTGTAATCCAGTAATGAATAGTTCAGGCCAGAACTGAAATGGGATCTCATTCTCTATTCCATACAGTTTATCCAAGTGTTTTTGAAAAGGGAAGTGTCTGTCTTATAGGATTAGTCTCATCTGACATGAAAAAAAAAGAAGTGAAAGCGTTTCATATTTTTGAAGCAAGAAGACATTTTGCTGAAAACTCCCATGGAAATAATTGACTGCAAAATGAAGTGCTTCCCACTTGAGATAATTCTGATACTTCTGTATTTCAGAGTTTTGCTTTCAGATTTTGCTTCTTGGGTTGCCTTCCTAGATATCTTCCAGTTACAGCTCTGATGTATTTCAAGTACTAAGAAATGGAGGTTTAAAACAAAAAGTAGGCACAAAAAAAAAAACCCAGAAAGGCCCCAGAGAGGAATAGCAGGGAATATTGCAGATCTGCACTGAAGTTTTCTGAGAAAAAGTTCTAGAATTACACAGCCCTGCAGAATTGTTCTGGCATGGGATGAAAGCAAACATTTGCGTCAACAGTTTCCATGAATTTTAACTCCTGAACTAAACCAGTGCTCATTCTAGCAGCTTCTGTTCCTGTTGAGTTCAGAGGGATTTGAAGGGTCTGAAGCCCTTAAATGATCAGGCTTATCTTACAAGCAGGTGTGCATGTGTTCATTATGCATTATGCACCTTCTCATTAGCTCTGAACCTGATTTTGCTTGACCTGATGTAATCCTGGCTTTCCCTCTGCTGCAAAGCTTTGAGCTTTTTTTAGAAGAAATCAGTAAAGCCTTACAAGTCTCCCTCCTATCCATTGCCATGACTCTTAAAATTAATTGTTTTATTTCCTCCCCTGCGCACTAGCACATATATCTTATTTTTAAAATATTAGTTCTTTTAATATATGAAATATCTCTGAAAGCCCCAGTCATAGGGGCCAGGTTATGATGCTTGAGGTGTCTGTCTCAAGAGCTGAGCAAGGCAGGTTCTCATGATGCCGTTATTCATGCAGCTCCTACCAGTTGCCACTGCCACAGCAAGGTGTGTTTGGGAGTTTTATTGAGTGATTTATTTGGGGGGGGGCAGAAAAAGTGGCAGAGTGTTTCCCACATGTGTGCACACACTCACACCTCCCACAGCAGCCTCATGCACTTTGTGCGGGGTAACCATCCTTGGCACAGGGGGACTGCAGCAGCAAGGCCCCCCAAGGCATGGATTGTCCTCCTGGTACTCCTCACAAGATCCCTGAATGCAGCCAGTGTTTATGGCTGAACTGGTGCCATGGCTTTTTGAAGAATACAGAAGTTGGTGAGACCACTAAAAAACTCTAAAGCTGCAGAAGAACCCCTTCTCATGTTTGCTGCCCTGAATGAGAGTCACGGTACTGACCTTGCTAGAGGTCTGTCCCCATCCTGTGAGCAACCCAAATTCAGCACAGAGGTCTTATGTATTTATTTAATTTTGAAGGATATGAAAGTTCACAGTACAGGAAGAAAGGCTGTCTCAATCTAGATACGGTTGGAGATTAATGAAACATTGAACAATTTATTAATGTCACTGGTTAGAATTGATCTGTCTGTTTTCTCTAGCACCAAGGAGTAGACACACCAACATGCTTATCTCTAGTGGCAAAAAAAATTCTGTCTACACCTCATCAAGTCTGTGTGTTAAGTAGCAGACTGGATCCAGGAGAGGAAAAATGGATTGTACACCAAAGATTTGTTTTCTTGGTAGATCAAAAAACAGCTTCTCTGATTTATGTGTAGCTAAAACTGGATGGGGATTTTTCATCAGTGTTTGAGGCTTTTTTCCTGTAAGTCTCTCAAAATCATCTTTCTTCAGGAAATGCCAGGATGAAACATTTTCCATCAGAAAAAATCCAAACAAATACAAAGCCATTGATGTTAGTCATGGTCCCATTGGGTTGCTAAAACAGTATGATTAGCAGCTTTAAAGCCTTATGTCCTTGACTTTACAATCTGACATCCTCTGGCTGGACTACATCTCTGGTGCTCCATGGTCTGTTATCTAGATATGAGGGGAAGTACAGAAAACTGGAGTATGGGAGATGCAGGGCTGCCCACAGGCAGAGTGTGGTGGTGAATGAGGACACAGACCACTTATGCTAAAGCTGGGATGTTGCAAAAGCTTGGCTGAATGCAGAGTAATGCTAAAAGAATGTTTCAGCACTTTCAAAACATGATGTCTATCTTACCTAAACTCATAGGGCTTTTTTTCTTTTAGTATTTTATCAATTGTTATTTCCATCTTTCCCAGACTGCAGTAGGAGCCAAAGTACCAGACCTACAAACAGACTGGAGAGGACTCTCCTGGAGGTGAGTGAAAATGCTCTTTTTTAAAAATCTGGTTTTGTCCACACAGTTAAAAGTGTGGGTCACCTGGCTGTGTAATTACATCTTTGTATATGTAAATTCAGGGGAAGGATGCTGACAGCAAGTATTGCTTGGTAAGGATTGGAAGAGTCAGGGCTGGAAGAGAATAGATAGGAGTGATTCCTGGGAGGGTCGGTGGGTTGTATTTGTTTTTGTGGGCTTTTTCTTGCTTCTATTTTTCTTTTCTTTTCTTTTCTTTTCCTTTTTTTTTTTTTTTTTTTTTTTTTTTTTGTGTGTGTATGTGTTAACCCAGCCTGATTGCTACAAGCGTGGTCCTGTGACACAGTACCTTTTAGCCTTTTGTCAGTCTGTCTGGAGCTTTTTTAAAATGTTGCTGTGATTTTTCTACTGCAGTATGTAATGCTGGAAGGTCTGAGTGAGTGTGAGTTGGCATGAACATGGCAAGAGCAGTGCATACATACTCAGTGAAGATGTTCCAAACACCTTTGCTATTGCAAAGTGGGCAAACAATGCATGTCAGAGGATGTGAAGCTCAATATCCATGCTAGAGTGGAAGGAAACTGCCTGCTCCCTCTGGACACACATATGGTTGATAAGTGTGTGCATGTATACATTGTCCTCTTTGCTCTTTCTTCATCCCCTTGCATGTGTCTGCAGGCATGGATACTTTCAGGAGGGGCTGCCACAAATGGTGTAAGAGTGTGTTGGCTCTGCACACAGACAAGTTTTGAATGGTGAGGCAGAGGCTCTATGTAATCAGCATTGCAGCTTTGCAAATAGGTAGTTAATGAATATTTAATGCAGTCTCTCCTATGCTTAACTGTGTGCAAGTGTAGTTTCAGTGAGGTAACGTGGAGCAGCTTTAGTGAGGAAATATGCCTTTCTGTGGTAGGTATCCCAGCATGTCCAGATGAAAAATCAGTTCTCCCAATATGGTCTGTTCCCAGCCTGAAGGCATAGCTTCTATCTTAGCACTGCCTTGCTTTATTTAATGTGAGTTATCCCTTCACTACTTTCCCTGAATTCCTGTGGTTTATCTCCTTAGTCCTGTTTGAAGCAAGTATTTTTGGGAAGGGAGGGGGGAGGTTGTTTTTTCCTTCTTGGGCTGCTACAACCACATGTGGTGACAATAAGACAGATGGCTGCAGGATTAACCCTAGTGGGTGATTTTGTTCTTTCCCTTTGTAGTATTGGGGGTGATGACACTCTGGAGATCCAGGCTACTTTACCCAGTGAGTATCCTAGAAAAGCAAAAGTTGGGTATTACACTGAAAGTGGTTTAAGTAGATGCTAGGAAACATCTGGAAATGGTAATTCCTTGAAAATGGTAGGGATGTCCATCTGGTGTGGATATAAGCAGTTCATGGGAGTGAGAACTGAGATCCAGACTGACCTGATGAGCTGTACAGTTGATTCAGCCCCTCCACATCACAGGATCTGCATGTGATTGTATCATCCTTTTGGGCAAAAGAATTAGGAGTAAGTGTGCTGAAGGTGACCAAAGTTCATGGCAGACCTGTTCCTCCCATGTTTTGTTTTGTGCTTTCCAGTGACTGACTGTAAGGTCTGTGGACATATGAGGGGTTATGAAACAATTACTAGTCCATCTAGCCAGGATTGTTGACAAAGTTGTGGTTCTTCCAGATGATTTCAAGTTGCTACATAGCAGTGGCAAAAAAAAAATCTAAAAGTACTATAAATTTTTGCCCTAGTGTTCTGTGTAATTGGGCCTGTAGTTGCCATAGAAACCTTTAAGTGGTCAATGTGACAATAAATTGGAAGGCACTTGGTTTACAATGGCTGCTCTATTTGTACGTAATCTGTGCTGTGGAACACTTTGACAATACCTGACATTGTCAGTAAAAAATCTGATGTGTTTTGCCTTTGCCTTGTACCAGGCATTTCACTGTGTTTGAAGAAAAATAGAAGGCACAATTCATTTATGCATTATAAATGAGATTCTGTAAAGAGATTTCAGACAGCAGTACTATGGACACAGTAACAACCACAGTTTTCAGACATCATGCTTTCCCACTGAAAGTTTCAGTGAAATCTAGAAAATGAAAAAAATTCACTTCTCTGCCACAAATATTATTATCTAGCTGGGGGAGGGAGAGGTACAGGGCCATATTCAAGGGCATCTGCTTCTGGTACGTGAAAGAAAGTAACCACGAATAGTCTGATAAATTCAAGACTGGAGATTTGCCCAAGATCCACCTATGCATCTCCTGGGCCACCAGGCCCTGGTTCCTCAGGCCCATGGAGAGAAATAATGGCAGTGATGAAATTTGTACAGTAACTAGAGTCTCCAAAGCAGGTGTGTCTCTAGTTCCTGTAAGTCACAGTGAATGAGGGGAAAACACAGCTCTGTATTCTCACCACTCAGTTGGCTCTGGCTTCTGCAGGGAGGCAACACTTCTGGCTGTATTGTGAATGGTTAAACACTGTGGTTTTTCCTTTTAAGACATCTTGAAGAAATTCAATCCGAACATCTTTGGCTTCTCCACTGGCAGCTCTAAGGAAACAGCTGGATTCAACGTTGCAGAGAGAAACGCTGCAGCACGGTAAGGACAATCCCAAAGGAGTGAGAAGTGATGGGCTGGCAGGTTACCTTTGAGATGCATGACAGGGTTGAGGTAATGCTGGTGACCTGCTGGTACTCAGCATGTTTCTGTGATCTGATGTTTTCAATTGTGAGTTTTGGGGTTTTGGGTTTTTAATTCAATTTGGTATTTGGGGGATTTATTTGTTATCTTTTTCTAAATTTGACTCAAGCTTCCTTTCTTTATTTTATTTCTGCCCATAATTTTTGAGCCAATTCCTTAGTTATGCTTCTAATTCAAGCAGTACCTTTTTCTGCCCAGTGTTCAGTGTACAGGTCCCTAATTCACTGTCAGGCAATATCTTCAATGAGGAAAAAATTCATGAGCCTCTCTTTTAATCCTTGAATTCTAGAGAATGTGTCTGAAACTAACAAATAGAAGCCCACTACTACCTTAATAGCATTAAAAATATTATCCCTGTTTGCAGTGCAAAGGGAAAAAAAATAAAGGCAGCTGGGAAATAACTCTTTTCTGTTCCTGAAGAAAAAAATCTTCTAGTCTGTTAACAACCAAAACATGTAAGGATTTTTATGGGTTACACTGTGCCTGCTCCATGAATAGTCACAAAATTGTTTCCAAAGCTTTTTGTGACACCTTTAACAACCATTAAATCTGCTGGAAAAGTGATTTAGGATAACTATCAAAGCCTGTATAGCTGCTAAATATTTCATAGGATCCCTGAGCAAAGCTGACTCAACGTGATCAATATGGTTCTAGGAATCCAAATAATGTAACTGCATTTGTGTAGTTGCTGGAGTGAGGCAGGGCTTATTAGCTCAAGCACAGTCTTCTTCTACTATATCAGGAGCTCATTTCCAGCTGGTGTCTCAGCATGGTTTGTGCTTTGGCCCGTGGATGTTGCATCCTGTCCAGAGCTGGACTGGGACTCTCGAGGCTGGCAGTCCCACAATGCAAGCACTCTCTTCCAGCCATAAAAGCTGGATCTGGAAGGCTGGTTAGGTGCCCAGCTTTTGTGTCAGCACCAAACTCCCCCACTAGATTTTTGAAGCAAGTTATGTAACTCAATGTCTCTGTGCATCTGGGCATTAGAGTTTTTTCCCAAACAAAATGTACCAAGGCCAAGTCTGAGATGGGAAGAACTCATACCAATTGCCTGCCACTTGGCAGCCATCCCAACTGAAGCCTTTTCAGATCAGATTATTCACTTGTGCAACTTGGTCCTTCAGTGTTTGCTCAGCCTTTGGAGGGATCACTTTCCTTATTCTGATTTCTGCTGATCCTGAGATCCCCTGCAATGAGGAGTGGGGATCAAGAAGGTGACGTGCTTTTGGAGCACACATCTGAAATCTTCTGTTCTCTCTCCTAGTGATATGCCAGCCCAGGCACGTGCATTGGTGGAGCTGATGAGAAGCAGCTCGGTGAGTGGGATTTGGGCCACACCTCCGTGCTGCCGGGGTCTCTGGGAGATGTCTGTAATTAATGGGATGCTTCAGTCATGAAGAGTGCTTTACTGATGAAAGAAAAGTCCTTGCTGTGCTTTCCAAGATGAATGTGCCAGATGAATTACCCCTAATGTAGGCTGCAGTGCAGCCAGGAGATGTAAGGATGGTTGTGAGGAAGAGAAGAAATCTGAAGGCTCTGGTAAGATCACAGGATTGCTTTGTTGAGCAGCAGCCTTCAAAGTGAAGGTCATAAAGGCTGAGTGTAAAATTGCTGAAGCAGGTAGGTCTGCAGACCAACGTGAGTCACAATATTCACAACACTGGGAAGAGGGACTATGAAGTCTTTGCAGGAGAAGAAGCCCTCTCAAAGTCTGGTTTTGAGCAGGCAAGTAATTAATTAATCACCAGAAACCTCAGGAATGGATGAGTCTCTGTCACACCACTGTGACGGTGTTCACAGGGGTCTTAGGTTGAGGGAAGAGATGAGTATTTGACTCCATGTTTCAGAGGGCTTGATTTATTATTTTATGATACATATTACATTAAAACTATACTAAAAGAATAGAAGAAATGTTTTCAACAGAAGGCTAGCTAAGAATAGAATAAGAAAGAATGATAACAAAGGCAGCTGTCTTGGACTCACTGTCCGAGCTAGCTGGACTGTGATTGGCCATTAATTAGAAACAACCAACATGGGCCAATCAAAGATCCACCTGTTGCATTCCACAGCAGCAGATAATCAATGTTTACATTTTGTTCCTGAGGTCTCTCAGCTTCTCAGGAGGAAAAATCCTAAGGAAAGGATTTTCCATAAAAGATGTCTGTGACATACTGCAATCTTTTAGAGAATTAGTAGGGGATCTAGCATTGTGGACCAGTCTGCTGTGCCAGCTACACTGAGGGCAATAAAGGGCATCAAAAGCAGGAAGGGGAAGAAATCTGAGAAACCCAAGGCTGCCCTGCTCTGAGGGTTGGCTGAATTTGAGTGGATGACTGTCTGGGTGTGAGCTGTTGGTGCAGGGAGAGCATTCCCTCTAAGAGAACGGGAGTGCTTGGTGCTCCTTGGCTCAGACTGAATGGAAAAGGAAGGCACTGAATAAGCAGGATTTGTCAAAGCATGTGGCTCTCCATGCCAGAACTCTTGATGGATGCTGCATGCTCACACCACTGTCAGTTACTCTGCATTGCCAATTGTTTGGCAAAGTGAAGAGAGCTGGCTTGGCTTTTCAATAGAATAGAAGAGGAGAGGCTGTCTGCTTTGTTTTATTCACAGCTTTTTATGCATTTTTTTTAAAAAAAGGGAGAGGGGTGTATCCCTACCATAACATTGCCTCTTCATGAAAATCTTTCTGAGCAAATTGCTGGTTAAAGAGGAGAATTCAGACCTGGGTGATTCCCAGGCCCTTCCTCTATTTGTGGGATCCTTTCGCAGATGTTTGTTATGTAAATGCACTACACTAAAAATAGTTGCCTTTGATTCCTTTCTTTGTACTGAATGTTACAAAATGTTTTGATGAGATCCAGCTCTCAGCAGCGCCTATTGTTAGCTTGTGGTGACGTGGATGCTGCAGCTGCCCTTATATGAGCTCAGTGAAGTCACCAGCCTCCTGGACTCTTCTATTTTAATCCAGCTGTCTGTTCCCTGGGGCACCCCTTGCCCCTCCTGGCCCGGGGTAATTCTTGCCCAGCTGGCAGGGATCCCCAGCAGCTCCAGTTCCACAGCCACATGAGTCACTCCAGCCTCCATTCCCACACGGCTTTATCCCCACGCTGCCTGCAGTGTGCAGCCATGGCTGGCAAATCTCTGCTGTCCACCCCTGTTCTGGAGCTGACATTCATTTAGGGATGCTTGCTGCCACAGACACATTGCTGTGCTTGGTTACCCTGACAGAGATTGTCTGCTGAAGGGAATTTCCTTACAGAAGCCAAGGTGAATTGCAGTAGACTAGCAAACAGTTGAGATTTTCCCCCTGGAGAGATGCTTTTCTTTTGCCAGCTTAACTCAGCATACCTCCTTTGTTCTGCCCTACTGTCTGTGCCTATTTAGCCCCATTTGTGAATGTTACCTCTGCATGCCTAAGTAATAAATGCTGCAATCTGTTTATTTTATGTGCCACTAGAAAATTAACTTCAAGGAAGACTGGAAACTGATTACCATCCTTGTTGGAGGCACTGACCTATGCCAGTACTGCTTGGACAAGGTTTGTATCTCTGAATTAGGCATGCTCATCCAGGCATTTGGCAGGTGACCAGCCCTGGAAACATAGCCTTTCTCTCTCAGGGAGCCCAAGTTCCTCTTTGTTTAAAAAGCACTAAGAAGTCCTGCCCCTTTCATCTTCATTGTATCAGAAACAAGTGCACAGCTTTTAATGCAGGGGCACTGCAGCTCTGGAGAAATGCATTATTTGAGTACTAGGAACCTGCTCATATTGAACAAAACACAAAGATTAGGCTGAAGAGTTCTCCCTGCTTAACTAGACAAAGTAATCAGTGTGGTGTCTCAGGCATGCGAGGGGACACAAGTGAAGTCTTCTGGAAAACATCCCCACACAATAATTACCGGGGATGTCCAATTCTTGCTTCAGAATGACACCCAAAATAATAACATCAGTTTATAGTTAAAAACATGTCTTTTCTTTAGCTGTCAGTGGTCATTCCCTCTGAAACTGTTTGTGTGGCACAGACTGGGGGTCTGTACCCCAGCTTGTTGAAATGACCAGGCACTGTTCTCTGTTTTGCTCTTTCCTTTACAGGCTGCTGCCTAGAGCCTTTTTCCCCACAGCTACCCCTCTATAGCTACAGTCACAAAGTTGTTTTGCTTATGGGCTTTGTGAGGTCTGACTGCCTTCATATCAGTTTCTCCAGATAGGCAGTTTGAAAAAAAAATCTTCTGTTCATAGGGCAAATCAGTCTGCTATGGGTCCCATAAAAAACAACCCCAAATCGAAAAATGTGGTCAATATAATCATTATCAAGGAAAGGCTCTGCCAAGATACCTCAGGATTTTCTACAGAGATCAGAGGAATATATTAATGGTATAAAACCATAAGCACCATATAACCTCTGTACATGTTCCAGTAAACTTCTTGATCTGGAAATATATCTGCCAACAAAAGAAAAAAGGAGCACCAAGTTGGTATAGATTCTCAGACATCACCTTGTTGGTTCCTGAAAAAGAATGACTCAATTTTTAATTTTTTTTTTTTAATTTTTAATAGGAAACCTATTCAGTGCAAAAGTATGTAAAGCACCTTCAGGACACTCTGGATATTTTCTATGAGGAGGTAAGCTTTTAAGATACCCTAGCAAGCTATGTTCCTGGCAAGTATACTGATGTTTTTCTCACCTCTGATGGACTGTCAGTGATTATGTTTCATACAAGGTCATCTTTCAAATAGCTGGAGTCAGACTGTTCTCCAGTGCTGCATTTCAATGACTGTACTAGCTAATGCCCTGAGAAAGAGAGCTGCAGTTTCAGAAAAAACGTGTGTTTGACAATATTTATGCTGTGGACCAAGCATACCATGACCCTACAGCCACTTTTTTTGGCTAAACCAGCCATGAACAGTTTCATTTACCCTAGAGCCAATGGAAATGTCCCAGGGAGTGAAGCAGCATTTCAGCTAGTTTGTACTAGCTGCTGGAATTCTTTTGGCTGACATCCAGTGTATGTCTCCCTCCCTCCCCCTCCTTTTATCCATCATCCTTGCACATGCCATTGGCTGCAGGCAGTGCAGTTTGCACTGACTCCCTGACCCACGGATGGCACTCCTTGCTCTTTGTAGTGGTATCATGTTCTGTTATTTGTAACATGTCTGTATGTCTGGTTATTATAATCCTCACAGCTCCCAAGAGTCTTTATCAACATGGTGGAGATGCTTGAGTTCTCTGGACTGCGTCAAATCGCAGCAAGCTCTTCAGAGTGTGCCTTGGCAGCAAAGTAAGTGAGCAAAACAGCTCTTTGCCTATAAAGTGATATTTTTTTGGCTCAGTCTCAATTTCTACAGCAGGACATCCACACTGAGCTTTCCAAGCTATGTGCATTGCTTCCTTTACCTGATGCACCTCTCAACTTTCTATTACTTCTTGCAATACTTCAACTAAAAACCTGCACCTGTAGATAGCAGAGTTCTCACTTCTCAGGTGTAAAGCAGCATGGCATAGCACAAGTCAACATATGATTGCTGAACTTTGAAGGCTTTTTTTACCCAGCCATCTGCTGGTCAGCAGCACAGGCTGACATCCCTGATTCCTGTCTTTGCATCCAGTGCTGCATTACCTCTGGTGCAGGCTGGGATGCATACAGCAGAGCACAGCCAGGAACTGCTCCTCACACCTAATGAAGGGGACCAAAATCTTAACTCAAAAAAGGTCGAGAGACTTGTTTTAGAAAGCAGCAGTGTCTTTAAAGGCATCAGAATGGATGTGAAAAAGCTCTTTAGTCTTGCAGAGAAAGGTATAAAAAAGACTAGTAGTTGCAAGGTGATGCCAAATGAATTCCAATTAAGTTAGGCACAGATTTTTAAAAATACAAGTGATTAACTACAGGAACACACTGGAAGGGAAAATAATGAATTGATGGTCTTGCTCAATGTCTTCATATTTATTCCAAGCACATTCTTAGATGATGAATTTCAGTGAAGCACAAGTTATTACCTCTTGTTATGAAGGTAACATAATAAGACAGAGTGGTGTAAGGACTCAGACTAAATAAAAATTTGTCTTTTCTAACTTTACACTCCCAGATGTCTGAAACTCTGCTGTAAGCCCATTCATAGGGTGGGTTTTCTTGTTATTTTAACACGTGTGATTTCCTGCTGATGTGTGGCACACTAAACACTTTTTTCATGTTTGACTCAAGAGTTACAGATCCTGCAGCTCTTTCTGCCTGTGGTAGGTATTCATTTTGAAAAGTAATTCAGTAGAATTTTTTCTTTTGTGAAATATCTGTCCATTTCTAAGCCACCAAGATGGCTCTCCCTTCTGCATGTGAGCTTTGAGAGCACCTATACTGATCATCTTGAAGTAGACACACAGTGCCAAAGAACTGTGAATAAACTATTCTATAATGGCTTTTAATTCTAGTATTTCTTTTGTTGAAGGAAAGTTTGCCCATGTTTCTTAAACCCAGAGGAAAATTCTTCTGAATTACAAGAAATTAAGAGAGTTAACAGAGATTTTCAGGTAATGCATTGATTCTGTAAATGGTCATCTTCACTTGTGTCTCTTTATATTGCTTCCCTCACTGCCCTTCCTGTCATGCATATTCTCAGCAGTACAGAGAGGGATAACTGGAAAACAACTTGGTTGCAGCCTAATCAAAACCATACCCAGCTAACCAGTTAGTAGCAGTGCAAGACTTTCCACATTGCCTTCTGATGACCTTGGTTCTGAGCTGGATGCAGATGGAGACCAGTTCTGTTTCCAGCTGCTGTTTCAACAGCCAAAAAGGATTTAGTAATGATGGCTGCTTTGTTGATATGTGTTTGTCTGTTATGAGTCCAATGAGTAGCTCACATGAATTAACCTGTCACTGCAAGAGTGACAAATGACCTTGCATCAGCTGTTTTGTGGTTATTCTTACCAGAAGAAATTAACTAAACCAACCATGGGCCAGCTTGCTATCTGAAAGTAACTTTTCATAGCCTCAGGCGTAAGATTCACTCAAAATTAACAGAGGCTATAATTAGCTATTGGAGCAGAAGCTTTTCCCATCGATGTTCTTATGAATACAGGAATCACTGTATCAGATCACATAATGTTCTCCACTCTGGCTCTGGCAATGAATCTGACAAAGCTCAAAAAATTCACCCTGGGTAATGCTTGTATAAGCCTACTAGAGGGGTCATTTTCCTTAACTAAGGGAGAGGGATTAGGAATGTTTTGAGATATGACCAGGAGCATTAGCATTTATATCCATAAGATGGCAAGTTACAATAAGATGGGTTTTTTATTTGTATAAATGGCTGTGACCATAATTTTTGAAAGTGGCAGGTAATTTTTCAGTGTTTAAGCAGTATTTTCATTCAAGCACACCTTCCTGAAAAACCAAGTGCACTTCAGCCTCATGTTGGCATTCTGAACTCATTTGTCACGTCTAAAAATGTTGACCTTGTTCCTTATTTTTATACTTTTCTGCAAATTTTAATCTCATTGCAATTGTGCAGTTTTGGTTTCTATAAGTAAGGTTTGAACTAATTTTTTTTTAATTAGTAACTTCATATTTTTTACTTTTTTTTTTGTTTGAATTAATCCAGCTTCTGTGCATTTTCCTCATGAAAATCTCATGAACCAAATTATTTTCTTAGCCATTTTCTTGACTGCTTTATAGCATTTAGCTGGATTTACACTAACGATTTACAGCTTCCTACACTGAAAGATGTTTAATCTGCATGTTGCTGCTAGCTGACAAATGTAGGATGATCCTTGCAAGTAACTCCTGTGTTTTCGCTGATTACACCACACGCAGGCTGAAGCCCTGCAGCTGATCAACAGCGGTCGGTACGAACAGCGGCAGGACTTCGCTGTTGTCATCCAGCCGTTCTTCCGGAACACCTTGCTGCCCCTGGATAGTGTGAGTCCTCTTTTTAATTTCTCTTAAGCCAGTAAGATTCATGCCACAAGACTCTGTTTTTTCTTCTCTGCACAGTCTAGTGGCACAGCATGGAATCTGTGGTAAGAGCGAGGGAGGAGAAGACGGGAAGTCTTGCAAGTTTCACAGTCCTGCCTGTGAATCAAAATGGTTTTAGGAAACATTCATAGCATGCACCCATAAACAAGGCACCCTCTGACTTCTTCTGAACTGCATGTTGCTTCCCTTGTTGAGGAGGTTGGTTAGCATTCACCACAGTTTCCCGATTTAGGTTATGGAATGTGTTCGGGTTTTCTTCAAATGGAGACCAGCACTTGAGTCTCTGACTCATCCAAGCATGGAAACAGGAAGCAGCCTTTGAACCAAACACTGATTCTCCTTCTTTTCTCCAGCCTTAGCATTATGTATGCTGTGTGGTTAAGGATACAAATATCCAGCATGAATCCTCATCAAAACAACCCAGTTTTGCATAGTACTGATACTTTTCTCATACCATCCCCATTCTTTTTTCTGTCAGCCTAAATGGTCAACCAATGGTCACCATACAGGCAGTGATGAGGCAAATTCCCCCTAAGAGAGACATTTACCACAGTTGGATAAGCCCACTATTTTTATTGTTATCTGAAATTCAGCAGAAATTTCAACACTTGAAGTGTTGTAAGTCTGAGTCACAGAAGTTTAAAAAGCAATAATAAGCACTTTTCTATCAGTTCTGTACAAAATGGAATGTGGGTCAATGGCAGGGTCCGTGTAGCAGCTGTGACTGTTGGCTTAATGATAAGTTTAGTTTTGTTATGAAAATTTTTGTGTGAAGTTGAGCAGGCTGCATTACACAGAAGGTCTCAAGGTGTAGTAATCAGCTCGTAGTTTGAAGCACCTAAGTTTATTCCCAGTGTGAAAATGTGACCATATTGCCTTTAGGAAGTATCAAAAGTGTGAAGTGGGTATATCAAGTACAATACACTATTAGATATTATATGTCAGATCTCAAAGATTGAAATTTGCTGAGAAATAATTTTTGCTTTTATTGCAGACTAGCAAGCCAGATATGAGTTTCTTTGCTGCAGACTGCTCTCATTTCAGTGTAAGAGGCTATGCTGAGATGGCCATGGCTCTCTGGAACAACATGGTGAGAGGTTGCAATTTAGATCCCTATGTGTTTGTGGTAGCAGTATCTAAAAAGATCACGAGAAAGGTGTCTGAAACAAAAGAGTAAGCAAGACATAAAATTGATATCCTAACAAGAGGGGGTTGCTCAACTCTAGGTTCTTCTCACTCTGCATTGATTAGGAATGTAATCTCAAGTGATCATATTGCATGAAACAGTGTAAGTCTTTGCTCATTCAAAATGGGAATTCTCAATAGTCTTAGTATAACAAAAAATTCCTTTCTGATTTGGTAAATAACTTGCATTAAAACAAAAAGTCAGCCTAGTTAAACATTCAGTTCTGTAGGTTTTCTGAAAATGTCTGTTCAATGATCTTGCCCTTCTTCCCTGAATTCTGTTATATTTATTAGGGAAACCTATATGTGAGTGAATTTTTGCTGCTGTTAATAGTGTGGACATGTTGTACCACCCACTCTTGTATCTGAGGCAGTTTTAGTAGAGCCACTGAAACTAATGGGTGGCTGAAATCAAACTTAAGATGCTTGTAGTCACATTCCATCTGTCATTTTGAGGGAAATTAATAGCTTTTGAATAGTGTTGGAAGAAGGTGTCAGAGGTGCATGCCAGACTTGATAATTCCAAGGGCAAAGTTGCTTTCAGAAATATTTCCCCACATTGGAAGGAAGACCATGGCATTTTTATGCCACAGCAACATTTCCTCCTCTTGTTTTTTTAAACACCAGTAGCCAAATACATTGTGCTGGCAGGAATCCTGCATCCTGGTTTGCACAAGAAAGAAACATAAATGGAGGGGAATTTCTTTTCGGTCCAAGTGTAAGTTTGAGCAAGATAAGAAACTTAGAGGATACCCCAGAATGAGCTTGAAAATAAGGACTGGAAAATGCAGGGCAGGAATCTGTGCAGCTGCCCAGCATAGCATATGAGCTGTAGGTCCAGGATTATAGAATGTACAATGCAAGCACATGCTTGGTGTAATTGATTTGTGCATGCACAGCAAATCTGCCTGTTTTCCATCAGGTTTCCCTGTCTGGGACTCCAGATGACAGCAGGCTGGTAGGCTTCACTCTGCTTCATAGCTCAAACAGGGCTAATGGTGGGCCAGAAACCCCAGGCAAATGTAGAAAAATTCAAATTGAGCATGGCTGAGGGGTTCAAGAAAAAAAAAGGGGACAGTACCTGGGCATATGGCAGTCTTAAATTGGATTTCTGTTGCCATGTGGTATTCCTATTGGCCATTACTCATTCCTGAATCACCATCAGTCTTTTTTCCTATGCCACCAGAGGTTTTTTTTTTTCTGTCCAGACTGTCACTCATTTCCTACGCATAAATGGATATTGACACAAAGCTTTCTACTGAGTGGCAGGGATCAGGTTCTTACTGATGCAAAGCACAACTATTCCCTCCCTTAGAGATCTGTTGGTCTATGCCAACTGCAGACATTACTGTTTACTATTTAAATCTAGTTCTTGTAACACATCCCTGCTTTTCCCTTGCAGTCCTTGTACGGCAAGGCTGTGCAGGCTTACTGTAAGGCTGTATTGTTTCCCTGTTCCCTGAAAAGCTCGGCAGGCTGCAGGCGTAGGGCCAAATGACACGGATTCTTCTCAGTGCACATAAAGGGCCAGACTGTGCCTGGCCACTGTGGGGGTATGCAGGGACTGGGATGGCTTACAGTCTCTCCCTTGCCATAATGTTCTTTGCTGTTTTGGCTTTGTGCAAAACAAAATGTGCTCCTGCTCTCTCAGGTCAGAAGAGTCTGTAGTCTTAAGGGGTTTCCCCTGGTCCCAAACCCACCTTCTCAGATGTTTGGCCAAGGTGAAGAGAGACGTGGACAGAGGGTTTGGTTTGTGTTCTGCCTCCATGCTTGCCACATGTTCTAGAGGAGCTGTGGGTTTCTTCCAGAACTTGTCCTGTATGCTCATGGACTTGAGGATAGTGTCATCTTCTAAGCCCAGAAGCTAATGCTCCTGAAGAACAGATTGCATAGAGATAAGTAAGCATGGGTGGTTACAGAATTTTGCATTTTATCATCTTTTGTCTAGGCTCTGTGCCAGAATCCTTACCAAGTGCCCTGGCATGGGAAGAATTACAATTATCTACAAATAACCAGTTGCACCTCAGGCAGAATGCTGCAAGATATGAGCCACACATCGTACAAATAACAGAGCTGTTCCCTTTAAGTACAAAAAAACCTACCGAATTCAGTCTTCACTGCATTAGCTTGTGGGTGGGCCAAGTGATTAGGAGTCATAAAAGAGTCCATCAGGACCCTACAACAATCAGCAAAACTTGGCATACTGTTCTGCTTGTAATCTTCTCTTCCCTGGTTATATTTTCTGTGGCTCGTATATTTTTATTTTTCAGTCTTTGCAAGCTTCTTTCTGTTTTTTAATTTTTTTTATTAAAAATGAACAAGAGAGAGAAAGTATTCTCAGTGTTTCCATATGAGAATCTTCTCGAAAAATTTTTTTTTCCATGTCGTGTGGGTCTTGTTGCTCTATTGTTTCTCTTCAGTATGCAGCTGACACTTTAATCCCTTGAGGACAATAAATGCCTGTATGGACAATAGCAGAAGCAACAGCCGTCCTCTGTGATGTATTCCCAGAAGTGCTGGATGACAACTTTGCAGTTCTCTGTGGACCAATCTTGTAGTCATTACTTCAGGCATGTCCATACAACAGTTGTAAACACTTCAGTTAACACGACTGAGCAAGCCTCTACTTGTTAGCTTAACTATGGCAACCAGTGGTATGTGCACTGCTAGCCAAGCACAACTGCCTGCTATGAGCCTGGACACATTTTATGTTGGGTTGGAAATGGGCTCAGGGTGAGCCTTATGGTCAGCTATTGCAACTTAGATGCCAACTGATAATATAAAAATCTCTCTGTAACTCACTTCTTGCAAGATTGTGAAGCCAGCCTCAGCTAAAATTCCCAGGGAATTTCTTGTCTGAGTGCAGACTGAAAAGGTTAAATTGTCCCATCCTCTCTCTGTAACTCTGTAATTTCTGAAGTAACTCCCATCACCATGACACCTAGGCACCTTTGTGTAAGTAATGTGCTAAGTAATATGTCTAACATCTGTCATGTGGGTTTTTTCCTTTCCTTTCCATTGCCATTTGAGACAAGTACATGGCAGAACTGGGTGTAATAGTGAACCACTTTGCTTTAGCTGAACATTTAAAATGCCTTGTATTCAGAGCAATGCAAAAGGAAGAAAAGTTATCCTATTCCTTGCTTCTGAGGGAGTTGTTCTGCAGCCAGTACATCAGATTCTCAATGTCTTCTGTTCACAACTGTTAAAATGTTTGCAAACTTTCCTCTGCTCCTTCTACCACACTTCTTTGTTCCTGCAAGCAACAAAAATTGGATAAGAAGTTATAACTGTCTGAATCAAGAGAGTCTGAGAAGGAAAAGATTCATCATTAAGTTTAACATTGCTTTTCTCTTCTTCAGCTGGAGCCAGTTGGTGAAAAGCAGACTTACAACAACTTTACCCATGACAGATCAAAACTCAAGTGTCCAAACCCTGTAAGTAAAGGTCAAGGTGCTCTCTCCATTAATTACCTCTATTTTTTCCTCCTTTCTTCACACTGCTAGAGCTCTTTAAAAGAGTACCTTTGTGAAGGTTTCAAATAACTAAAATATATTTTCCTGTTTTGTTACAGACAGGGAAATCTACTTAAGATTTAAGACAAAAAGCTTTATCCTCACTGCAATGGAAAGCCTTTCATTAAAGCTAGTTCTAATGAGTCTGTTGTATTTCCATTTGCTTGTTTGCAGCAAGCAAATTAGGAAGTGATGCCACCACTCGTGATTCTGAGGTGGTTTCTTTTTTGTGTTCTTGAAATTTTCAGACAATAGAGCAGGAGAGTGTTTGGGCTAAGATAGAGAGAAGGCAAAACCAGCTGATTGTCTAAAGATCCACCATTCTTCTCTGAGAAGGGACAGTGGCATATTTTTGGAATGCTGCCTGTTGAGTGATCTGTGGTCAATAAAGCCTTTGCTTTCCCTTTGTAGGAGAAACCTTTTCTTTTCACGCGAAGAAACAGTGGATTTGGAAATTCAGATGTCAACTTGGAGAACACAGAATCTTCAGTCCCCTACTGGGCTGTCATTGTGACTGCAGTAGCTGGGGTCCTGGTGGGTTCTTTACTGGGCTGGGCTGTGTCACGAACAGGAACCAAGAAGCACCAACGTAAGGCTCGCACAGAAAACAACGTGAAAACAACCCCTCTGTAACACAAGTGGAACAAACATCTTTCTCTGATGAGGCTGCTCTCTGCTGTGACTCAGAGAGTGGCAGAACAAAAAGCCTCTTGGATATGAATGAAGCTTCTTGGTTGCCCAGGGATTTTTGTGTCAAACAACATCGATCAGTAATGTATTTTAGAGTTATCTTCTGTGGACCAGTCAGTGGAGGATGAAGTTCGAAGTAATGCTGTGTTTTTGTGCCACCATGCAACTAAGTACCACAGACCTGTTCACTCAGTCCCCCCCATGGGGATGAGGAGGAGAACTGGAAGAAGGTAAAACCCATGGACTGAGATAAGAACAGTTTTAATAACTGAAATAAAATAAAATTTAATAATAATAATAATTGAAATTAAATGGGAAATAACAAAAAAGAGAGAGGAATAAAACTCAAGAAAAACTAGTGCTGCACACTACAATTGCTCATTGCCTACTGACTGATGCCCAGCCTGTCCTTGAACAGCAATCAGCCCCTCCTGGACTTCTTCCACCACTCTATATAGTAAGCATGATTTTCTATGGCATGGAATATCCCTGTGGCCAGCTCAGGTCAGCTATCCTGGCCGTGCTCACTCCCAGCTTCTTGTGCTGGCAGAGCACAGGGAACTGGAAAGTCCTTGATTTAGAGTAAGCACTACTTAGCAACAACTAAAATATTGATTTATTATCAACATTATTCTCATATGAAATCCTAAACACAGCACTGAACCAGCTATTATGAAAAACATTAACTCTATCCCAGCTGAAACCAGGACAAAGTGTTAAAAGCTTTTTCATTCTGGGGTCCAATTCTCTGTTCCATGAATATTTCTCAATTGCACAAAGCAAGAACACCTGTTCGTGCATCTTGGCTTCTTAATTGTGCATCTGTCCTTTTTTCTTATAAACCTCCATTTAAAATGTTAGAGACAAGTCTGTGATTGCAACCTGGTATTCTCCAATAGTGAAATGTGACTGAGATAAACAGCAGCTGCAATTTCTCATATTATATTCCAGCAAGACCATTGTGTTGAAGGTGCTGTAGTGATTCTTCATGGGCAAGTACAATGCCATGGAAACATCTTTAAACTGGTTTCCGAATTACTTAGATCCATATGGTATCCCTGGTGCAGTGCTGGGCAGCACAGATAGAATAACTCTGCACTGCCTTTGACTCCAGGCTCCTTCCATCTGGGACTGGGTCAGAGCTGGGCTGTATCTGCCACTTCTCCTCCAGGGCTAAATAGCCCAGGGACAGTCTTGTATCCTCCTGCCCTCCCCTGCATGGGCGCTGGTTTCAGAATGAGTCTTTTTGTGATGGATTTATTCACTAGTACCTAGTAAGTAAGTAAAAATGTGGTACCTGCAAACTAGCTTGGCTTAACCTTTCTCATAGGACCTTTTCTTGTGTTCAGGTCTCCCAGGCTGGAGACTCCATGCTTATTATCCACAGAAGAGTTTGCAAAGTTGTTTTTCACCTTTTGTTTTGTTTTGTTTTTTAAATTCTAATCAGGAGTCAGAGACCATCCTTTTTGGAAATTAGACTTTCCTTGTTTTAAACCTGCAGTCCAATTCTTATAATCTATGAGTACAAAAGGTTCTTCACAAGATCTGCATGATCTTGTTTCCCAATATCTTTCTTATTTCCTATGTTAAATACATAACCTTTTTAATTTTATTGAAGCCAAAGTGAGGTTTGCACTGGTGCAATTTTTTGTGATGTGTACTACATTTCCACTCCTGAAATGCAAATGAGTAAAAAATGATAATGTTTCCCAGAAGAAAGTGTTCTGGGTTTCCTAAATTTACTATTTTGCATGCAGAAGGTGTTCAGACTTCTTCCATTTCACTTCTGTCAGTGTCCTTGCTAAGATAAAAAGAGGTGGGCAGAGTACAACTTACATAGTCAGGTTTCAGGGGCTGTAGTTGCAGTCACCTGTTCTTTGATCTGCTCTCAAAGGTAGGGCTGTTAATAGTAGGAATTTTATTTACCTGCATAAATAAAAGTGTCTGTGAGCTCTACATGCAGGACAAAATGGGAACATATTTAGAATGTGAACCAGGAGCAGTTGCATCTTGTTCCAGTGCAGCACAAGGCTGCTCTTCCCATTCCTGTCTTAACTGTGCCTCATTAAGTACCTACCTGGAATTTATTTAGCTTGGGAAATGGAAGCAAGCATGACCTCCAACGAAGAGACAAGACTTCAGTGTATTCCATAGCATCTATGCCTCAGACACATTGCCTCAGAAAAATATATGCCTCAGAAAAATATAAGCCTCATATGTGAGGAAGCTGAGCAAATATCCAAAGGCTGCTATCTCCTCTCATCCCTGAATGTTGTTCTTGTGAGTTGTCTTCCCTACTGGGAAATTTGATAGCACTGCTCATACAACTCTTGGCTTGGGAAGAAGTAAAAAGATAATAGTTCTCTAAAGAACCTTTCATCAGTACTAGGTATTTCAAAGGAAACTCAAGAACAGTAGTTTAGAACTGATTTACCTTTCCAAATAATGTGTGCATGCATGGGAGTCCTGGAGCATGAGTTAGAGTTACAAAATGCTGCAGTCTCTCACATCAGGCTTGTCCTGCCTAGAGATGGGTACAAGTGCTTCTTGGGTTTCATGCTTGTGCCCCCTGCTAGAATAACTAAATGTCCCCTTTTCTCACTTAGAAAGCTAAATTTTGTTCTGAGCTTCTAAAACTTAAATTGTAAGAAGGGCAGCCCATTGGGAAGTGAGAGGAAAGATGGCTCTTATCTCATTCTCTGTCCTGAAGGATTCTAGAGCGGAAATAATTCTTGTTCAGGAGCCTGGGTGATTCTGCTTTTGAATGGTGAGCTGCAGTTCCCTGCAGCATTTAGCCCTGCAAGGAATGTTGCCTTTAATGATGCTTTTGGAAACCAGGAAACCATCAATCTTAAATTGTTTAGACTCTGTTCTGGTAATGCAACAGGAGACTTCCCCTGCTTTCTGTAGCTTTAGTGTCTCTTTAATGCACAAATACAGTAGGAGCTGGAAGACGAACTGGCGTGTTTTTATTTAGTCTGTGGAAGTATCTTCTGGCATCTTTCTTCTGTAGACTCAAGTATGTGGTGAAATGCACTGGCATTAAAAAAATAAATCAGGAACTATGCAGTTTGCAGCTGTTCCACAAGCAAAATCATTTCCGTGAAAATGTTACTGCTGAACATTCCTTCCATGCTTATTAAGGTAACATGGATCTGGAATGAATGACAACCAATTAGGTCTGGATACTTTGCATTCAGTATCATGTTAAATCAGGAAGTAATCTTATCTGTCAGTTGTCCATTCCTCCTTTTTTTTCTGTAAGGACATGCCCTTGGTTTCAAATGTCCTCATGGCGTTTTGCCTCAGTGGATGCTGAACAGACAGATTGCCTACTGAAGCACAAGAGGAGAGGCTTAGAAGAAACTTTAAATCTTTATGGAAAAATTGATCAATTGTCTGCCATTTTAGCCAAGGATTTTGCTTTGGCCAGTGGTGGTCTTGCCCACCACTGAAAAGAACCTCTTCTTTGTGATTTTCCGACACCCTGAGAAAACAGGCTTTATGAATGCTTCCCCGGAGAAGAGCCACAGCTCAGCCCACATGAGTGGTCACTATCCAAAGGACCTTTGTGGGTACTGGCCAACAGCTCAGGTTGTTGAGAAGGACATTCGGAGTAAATATTACACTGTTCCCTGGTCCTGAGAAATAATCTGTTCTTCAAACAGGGAAGAGATGAAGCCTGACAAGTGTTGGCAAACGTTTGCCTGCAGCTTCAGCAGTTCTGGAGTTTAAATTCTGGCCTTCTTTGTTGCTGCTGATGGACCTTCCTCTCATCATGGTACAGTGCCTGCATTCTGCTTTGTAAGGTCTTGGGTCAGTTTGCCCCAAAATCCAGTTTAGGTGTTCAGTGAACTTAAGGAAGAGAGGGAAAGTTCAGAAAAAACATCTGCAGAGAATTTAGCACAGCTTTGCAGATTGCTAAATGTTTCCTCCCACCACCTTCTAGGTGGTGAGATGTGCTAACGACAAATTATGTCATTTTAACAACTAGGCAGTATGTGATAGCCTGGGACAGCTGGGCAAGAGTTTTGTTACTTTGAGGGATATTTTGTTAAATCACTGAGGTGAAACAACTCCACCTAAAGAAAGGAGAAGCTCTGGATTTTTACAGCTCTTCATATTTGTGATTTATGCTTCCTGGAAAACTTAAAGAATTTGCTATCGGAGGATCATAGATTTACAATGCTTGCTCTTCTCCCCCCACAAGCACCCCCTTCTGTTTTTAGAAGGAGGGTATCTGGGATTTTGGGGCCAGCAGGACAAAAAAGTTTATTCATAAAGTAGTTTATATATTACTTAAATAAAACAAATTTTCTAGGTATCATAGATCTTTGAGCACAACAGGGAGGGATGCTCCTGCGAATTATTGTGTCAAAACAAATTCTGTTCCAAGTACCTGGTTTGCTCAACCATGGACCTGAGAAGCATCTCCAGCAGGAGTCCAGGAGTCTGTATTGAAAAAGGAGGTGGTGGAAGAAGGAGGAAGAAAGACTGGCACATTTTATCTTAGCACTTGCTGACTATCTTCCCTTTAAGTGTCCTTGCCACCACTTAACTTTGGTGGATATCAGATGTTTCCCCATCTTTCTGAGAATGGTAGATTTCTCATGCTTGTTTTGAAAATTGTTGACTTTAGATGCTTTTGATGGCCATTCTAGCAGAAACAAAAAAAAATTCTGGTCTGACCATTGGAGAGAACAGTACCCCAATGCAAAAGACAGAAAAACCACACGACTTGAGCAGTTTTAGAAAATAAATCCTATTTAACACGGTGAGCTTATTTAAGGGGTGGTTGGAACCACTCATTGGCTATAGGAAGTTTCCTTATGTCTTTCCATTTCTGTGATCTATGAAATTGTCACTCATGATGAAGTCATTACTGCATTAAGTTCACTGAGAAAACATCATTTGCTGAACTGCATGGGTTTTCTCTAATTGCAGGATTCAGCAGGATTTGTAGAAGTTGGGTATGAAAGTGTGCAAATGTTCTCTGTTGGATGAAGCATGGGATCCATGAATGTTTTTCTGTGGTAGTGTGCTTTTAGTTTCCAGGCCTTCTGCTTCCTTGCAAGAAGGATTTAATAGTCCCTTTGGACTAGGGGTGCTGCAGGGACATGGTTCTGTGAGAGGCAGTCAGGAATTCCTGCCACTGGAGTAAGTTATTTCAGCTGGAGAAGACAGCTGCTTCCAGATGTCCAAGAGTGCTTTCTCATTGGTGTAAAATTATTATGGTTCTGAAGAAAAGGAGCATGATACCTTCAAAGTATCTCTATCTTAACCATCAAGGATTTTATAAAAATTTCTTTTGGTGTTAAAAACTAGCCATGGAGGGAAGCCCTTTAGGGCTTAGGTGTTGTTTAGGTGATGGAAAGCACCACCTGAGGGCCCCAATGGGCTTAGGTAGTGATAGGAGAGAATCCCAAAGTGAAGCAGGGTTGCTCAGCTGTGGTTCAGTTCAACAGCAGCAGGGAAGATGGGCCTTGTGTAAGGGCTTCACAGTGGGTGGATGAGGCAGAAGATACGATCTGTGTTCTTGCACTGGTTAAAGACACAGGAATTGCCTGGTTCAGCAGCTCTGCTCCACCCACGAGGGATTTACCTGCTCTTGCCAGGCTGCCCACAGGTATCCTCTGAATCAGTTTTCAGATCAAAGAAAAACACGGGAGTTAGGAGTGAGTGGGGAGAACCCAGCTGGGATAGATTAGACAACAAAGATCAAGGGTGCATCTTTTGAAAGTTTCCAGGATGTCTCTCTCCTTAGCTCTCTCAGCAACCATCTTTTATTACTTCAGCACAGACTTTGGAACCCTCAGAAACCTTGTCTGTCTGCAAGTACAGCCTCTAGGGCCTGGGTTGCAGCAGCTACTAAACCACAGCCAAACTGAGTGACTGCATGAATCATGTCTGTCCCTGAGGATTCATCCCAGACCCTCTGGGGATCAGAGGTGCTGACATACCCAGGCTGTGCTTCCCAGACAGCCCCAGGTGGAGGACAGACACTGAGATCCTCACTGTAGGCAAGAGAAACGGCACCTGTGGGAAGGTGCAAAAGCAGAACTTCAGGTATCTAAATGCTTCTAAAGTCCAAAAGCAGAGTTCAGCATGTACTCTGAAGAAATGACATGGCACTGTGGGGAACATTGATAACAGGATTAGACATACCTATTGCATCACTGTGTCATCTACATAAGCTGCTTGTGCATCTGAGCTGAAAATGCCACAAATGCCACTTAGCCTTTGACACAACATTTATCTATCATGTACTTGTTTTTGTGGCTTGAGCTGACCTTTCCTGCTGCTGCTTCTACTGCAGGAGTCAGACAATCTCTTCACCCTTTCCCCTGCCTGAGACATCCTTTTGTCACAGCTGCCAGAAATCTCTGGTACCAGGTAAGTAAATAAGCCAGCCTGACAATTAGGACATTCCCCTCGCTGTTGCTTATTCAACAACAAAAATGTATTGCCTTTGTCAAAGCATCAGCTGGAGAATTTTACAAATATTCATGACGGTAATTTGTGTGTCTTAACGTTCCTGTGAGATAGCCTTATTACCTCCCCAACTAAAGATGATGAAATTTATGTGCAGAGAGGTGAAATGATGTTCTCCAGGCTATGTGATGAGTCAGTGACTGAGCAGGAGATTAAACTCAGCAGTCCTGGCTGCACAGACACAGCCCAGTTGTGTAAGCGCTGTTCAACTTATCACTCGATCACCAACACAGAGAGACTGGTGGCTGTGCCAGCTTAAGGCCTATTTTTCACCACAGATTGCATGCAAATATGGCAAAATATTGGCAGTTTGTTCCGGGGGGAGAGAGGGATGGAGAGCAGGGAACTCCCCTGGGGCTGGGGTCTGCCCCGATGCTCCATGTTCACACACAGACACTGGGCAGCCCTGCGATGGAACCCGGGGCACTCAGTAGGGGTGGGGAAGGGAGACACAGGGAAAATTCACTGCCCTCCCTCCCATCGTGCTCCCACTTGCATCCCCACACCCAGTAATTAGCTGCAGGTTCCGCCTCCAGCCTGCAAGGTGCAGGGCTGCAGGTTGCACCAAGCTCTGAAGGGATCCTTGCCCACTGAGTAGAGTAGGAAGAGTCAGGATTTTTAGGGATCCTGGATCTGTTTGCATGGTTGATGGTGTGTCCTCCAGAACAGAAAAAAGTGGTTCCTATTGAGAGGAAATTAGGTTGATGAAACTGAGATTTTTTTTCTTGTGCTGTTGGTCTGTCTTTCATTTTTTACTCGATGAAAGAAAAATGATGGGGAAAACTGGACCTGAAGTGCAAGTTTTCATTTCAGAATGTTATTTCAAAGACTATTTAGTTTCAGAATATTCAGCAATGCAGGACGTCTGCCTTTTGACTTACTTTTCACCTGAAAAATATTACTGATTTGGAACCTTTTGATTTTTTTTATATTGCCATCCTGACTTTTGAATGGGAACCAACACTAAATCATCAGCATGTCTGAGGAGAAAGAAAAGTTGTTTCTTTTGAGTAGTTCCAGTAAATGCAAAGCTATTATTTAAAGTGCTTAAGAGGCAGCTTCACTGCTAAGCTACTCCTGTATTTATCAACATGATCTGTCTGTACCAAGTAATTTTGCTAGCTATGAGAGTGACCACAGACCAAAACCACTGTTGTGCACAATCATCATCCCTGCTGCCCGACAGTACCAGTGTGTAGCTCTAAAACCAAATTATCAGCAGCCATCTTCAGCAAGAAACCCTGCAGTGTACTTGATGGAGCAGTTGCAGCATGTGTGTGACCATAGCGATTGGGTAAGCTTTTCCCACTGTCTCCAATAGCAGCTCAGAAATAAAAGTTATGGAAAGAGGGAATTTGTGGCACTCCCTGTGCTGCTCTGTTCTGGGGAAGAAAAATCTGCTTCAATGGGAAGCCTAGTACTGGCTGCGCTTATCCTGTCTCCCAACCATGGAGTTGGGGAACTGCTCCTGGGTGTCTTCCCACCAGACCATATTTAGCAGAAACCTGTAGCTTACTTGTGTAGCTTAATTTTGAGTTTCAAAATTTCATAACTTTATATGAAAGCAGTTGTGAGTTGGGATGAATCTTCTTGATGAGAAACAGGGCTCTCCCTGCAAGTTATCAAATCCTAAGAAGATGTTATTTGCCCATGTGCTCTCCTTTGGTCTTCTTTTGAGCTGCCCCAGCTGACTGTTTGCTATGACAATCTAATTATGACTTCGTTTGGCCCGAGCACCGGCTGCCTTCGGTTTCTTTTATCTCACTGAACTGGGCAGGCAGAATCTAGATGGTTCAGAGCCTGCTCCCTGTGTGGAACCAAAGGAATTCAGCAGTGTATTAGAAACGCATTAGCTTCTCCTTTTCTCTCTGTTTTTTTTTTTCCACTGGAGCCCATCCAGATGGAGCACAAACAAGGAAAGGATAAATGCAAAGTGCTCTGCCACCCTGAAAGCATGCGCTGACGTCAGCTTTCATGAACTGGCACTTTAATCATCGCATGGGGAATGTTTCTCTCTCCCTCTGCAGCCTCCCTTTGGATTTCTCAGTGCACCAACATTAGCATTTATGGCAAGGAAGATTTATTTTCTTTGCTGGTTAAAAGGGTAGTAAATTCAGAATGTTTTCACAAGCTGCTAGACGGAGAGCTCTGGAGACCCAAAATGCTGTAGGCTCAGTCTAGGTGCATCAAGGGCAGCAAGAGGGCAAACTTCCTGGATGTATTTCCACTTGCATTAACAGCTGAGCTGAAAAGCAGGGGGCTAGTCCATCAGCATACACAGAGAAGCTGTCAGCTTCTCCAAGCCAAACTGCACAAAATACCCTCATGGAGGAAAAGAGTATGGGGTACCAGATGCAAGGAGCAGATCAGTCAGGGATTTTTAAAGGTCTTTTTGAGGCATATAAGCTAATTTTTTCAGAATTAAGCACTGAAAGTTAGCAGACTCATTTTCTGTACATATGTCAGGCCTCAAAGAAGCACCTGGCTCTCTCCTTCTGCCCCAGTCATCCTGAGAGGACAACAGGTCATTGGACTTTGACCCCCTCTCAGAGAGCCAGGAATGATGAATTCACTGAGGTGTGTGAGGGAGCATTTTAAACTCGCTGAGGAAGAGCTCTGTGGAAGTGCCTTGCATTTGTTATCTTTCTGCTGGGATTGAGCATAGTCTATTCCTTTGCATCTATCACTGCCTAGTAGTATTTTCTGTATTTGCTCCATGTCCTTCACAGATGAGGGAGCGGGTGTGAAGCAGGAGTAGGATGCAGCCATCCTTTCTTGGCTGTTTGCCATAGGTGAGCCCAGAGATGAAATCCTCCCCCCCACACCCGACATAGTGGCCATCACAACACAGAAATTCAGGGCAGTTCTCAGCAAAGCAATTCACTGAGGATTTTGGTCATTATTGTGTGGGGAGGATACCTGACTCTATGCACTCAGAGATGAGCTGGGGTGGGGGAGAAAATAATGACAGATATTAATGATGCTGGCAGGCTATTGTCAGTACAGATGCAGTCAGCTGGTCTCATCAGCTGCTTTCACTGGGCTGCCTGCTTCACAATGAAGTGGTTTCCTAATTACAGCCTTCACTTCACACTGTCCTGTAGAGTCCTGCACCATCAGGTGCTGCTGCTTCCTTTACACTTGCTGGAGCTCTCTGCAGCACGGCGCTGTCTCAGCGTTAATGCCCCACTGGCCCGTGTAATTAAAGGAGGATTAAAGATGGATTTGTGGCAGCTTCATTCTTATTTTGGTACCTCTTGCATGTTGTGGCTTTTGCTTCTTACAAGGCCCAAGGTGACTAAAGGGTTGCAGATATTTACAAAACACATATACAGATAAATATGAATATATACACACATGTATATGTGTATATGTATCCCAGTTAGTGATCCATTTCCCAGGTGCCCAAAAACTTCTGTAGTGCTATGTAAGAAATGTATGAAAGAGATGGGGAGCAAGTAAAGATTGTCATGAAAGCTAGGGTCCGCTTTTAGTCTTTCTGCTAGCTCCATCTCTCATACAGACAAAAAAATGCCACATGAAAACTACAGCTATTCCTTCCTACCAACCACACTGCCACTGTATTTTAGCCTCTTATCTTTAAAAACAGATACTGCCTCTTAGTCACCTTCCCCTCAAGAAAATCAAATTTTCTCCAGTTGAGCAGCCAGCACTATCAGCTCAACTCAGACCATCACACAGCATGAGCTGTCTGCTGGAAAACCCTGAGAGTTTGGTGCAGTTTAATAATTAGTTTTATGTGCTTTTTTATTTACTTTTTTTTTGGTTTGAAGTGCTTGGTTAATACTTTCTAAACTTTCAAGGCTGGAAACAGTTGCAGGAGCAAGAGCTGTAGGAAACTGCACCAAATATTGTGAAATTCATGACATAATCATCACTGGGTTCCTGATTTCAGTTCACAATTTGACTTGCTAATGCTGGAAGCCAGGTTTTGTGTTCCTGGTCTCTCTCAGCCTTCTGCTTGCTTGGCAATTTTAAATGCAGAGTTGCTCAAAATGACCACTCTGTGCCTAATCTAATATTTTCATATTGTCTACTATTCCCTAGGGGAGTTTTGATGGTACAGCTCTTCCTTCAGTTCTTTTAGCATAGGCTCACCTGGGTCTCACCAGACTTTCACAGATCTCTCATACCACCCCCTCTGGAGTAAACTACATTTATCAACCTTCTTTTGCAATTACAAATACATTATAAACACATTTTTGCCCATATGATGTGATATAATTTTTCTGCATGCCTTGTTGGATATTGCTATACTGATTAGAATTGGGCAGAAAACCAATACCCAATTACAGCTATTGCAGGCCAGTAAAAAACACAGTTCTAGAGAAATTAATGTTTTGCAAAGTTTGGATGGTAGTGAAGTGTCTTGCTTTCACTTTTTGAGACTTTAAAAAATAAATTTCTTTCTTCCATATAAAATATTTGTTTTCATAATGACACAAAAACTCCACAGGCAGACTCTAAAAAACATTGTTTCTCCAATATGATCAATCCTAAACAATTATTTTCCAGGGAATGCAACATTCAGATTTATTACAATGTAAAAAAAAAATGCATTTCCAACTCAGCATTCAAACAAGACAGCTCTTATCCTCTAATAAGCTCTGTTGGTGGCAGATATTCTTGATAAATGGGCAGCATTCTGCTCAGAGGTGGTAGCAGCAGAAGTAGAAAGACCTTTCTGATGAGTGCAGAATGAATAGCTGATACAATTGAGATCACAGAATATTTGGGCTAGACGGGACCTTTAAAGGTCATCTTGTCCAAACACCCTTGCAATGATCAGAAACATCTTCATCCAAATCAGGCTGGTCAGAGCCCTGTCCAACCCAACCTTGGGTGTGTCCAGGGGTGTGGCATCTACCATTTCTCTAGGCAGCCTGATGCAGAGTTTCATCACCCTCATCATAAAAGAGGCTTTTGCAGCGTTAGGATTCTCCCCCAATATTCAAGCTGGTTAGATCAAAGACTGCCAATATTTGGGTTGCTAGCACCCAAAGCAACTTCTGCTGCAGTGCTGAGCCCTTGCCACTTTCATGGGTTTTGTGGCGCCCTTTGAGACACAGACCATGTTTATGGAGCTCAGGCAGATTCTTGTTCGATTTTTCTGCAGTACTAAGTAACCTCAGAAACACTTGATGACTTCATTGCAGCCAGCTGTTACTGTATAAACAGTTATCTGAAATACCATGTCCTGAAATACCCAGATCTTGATGCAGGGAAATAGATACTATTACTGTGCAACACCGTGTAATCAAGGGAACTGCCAGGCAGGTGACAAGCACGGTGCCTCCTGGAGTCACATGGATCTGAACAGTCATCACTAGAAAGCAGTGGAGAAGTCACTGTCAGCACTTCTACCCTTAGTGACTCCTGCTGGGTAGCTGCTCCTCCAGCATTCTCTCATGCAATCAGTTTTACCTGACCATGTGGACTCTATTGGCATCTACATGCTGGCAACTTTTATTTCCAAGAGCAGTGGCAGCTATTCAGCCAGAGCTGCAGACTAGTTGATGGCTCACCCTGCTGAAGCTGGATTCAGATCTCTCCTAACCTGTTCCCAAAAAGTAAATGGCTGAAACATTTGTATTAGTCCTGCCATTTGCCTCATTTGTGTTCCATGCCTTAGGAGAGAAATCTTTGTTCCCTTCTCCTCACTTTGACAGATTTCTGGATAAAAGAACTCCAGGAAGAGTGGGATCAAGCAGAAGTCATTTGTGCTGTACATGCAGCTGTCTGCATACTCCCTGCACCTGTTTGTCCCCCTATTTGTGGCCCTAAAAAAATCCCAGGAATTCTTCATTAAAGGTTTTTTTCTTTCACCAGCTATCTCCTGACAGCAGCCAAGATGACCATTTGCCTTTCCAGAGGGAGAAGAGAGCTGGGTATGGTGTTTTTCTTTGTTTTGCTGTTCCCTGATCCATGGGCAGAGCTCTTTGTGAAGGTGTCCCCAATTCCTTCTTTGATCTGGGCCACTGTGTGCAGGCTGCTGCTCAGGTTCTGCTTGGTGTCTTTCCATGTGACATGGTGACCTACATACCTGTCCTTGCCGGTTGTGGGTCATATCCTGCCTTATCTGACCCTCCCTTTTCAAGGGTGATAAAGAGACATCTTTAATTGTCTGGTGGTTTCCACCCACCAGTCCCCAAGTTAAATGTGGTGCTGCCCTCCATCCTTGTTTGTTTTTGAATAAGAACTAGTTAACGTAAAGGGTTTCCATCCAGGCATCTCTGTAGAGTCCTAAATCTTAATCCATCCACAATCTTAGCTAATTGGATTTGTTTGTAGAAGAAAGCTGCCTGTGGTTTGACTTTCTGCAGAAGAGTAACCAAAAAGAAAAAAAAAGGAGGAGCTGAGGAGGGGATAGAAACAAATCACATTACTGAAGATAAAGCAAACTGCATCACAGCTTACTCTGTTGCATGATAGGTATAGGCATTGCTTAAACTTGCAGTAGAGGTTTTGCATGAAGAGGAAAATCAGTGGCCTACATGGTACTTACTATTCCTCCACTCTTGTAGGTTAGTTATGCAGGAAATAAGCAGCATTACTGCAAGGAGACACACTAACTTATGCCTTATTTCTGCTTCTAGTACCAATGCTGTAGTAAAACTCGGAATGTAAAATGCTTCTTCTCTTGAGAATAGCTTGTAAGCGCTATCTTATTTTTGCAAGCAGCACTGATGAATTGGTAAACATAAATAAAACCACAAGTAGCCAGGAAAATCCAAACTCAAGAGGGTAGCTCATTTTAGACCAAAGAGTCAAACTCAGGGTAGCAATATAGATGTCCACTGATGACTGAGGAGCTGTGCCTATCACACTGCTCTGGGGTACTGGTACTGCCTGCTGCTAGCCCTGTGTCCCTGGCTATGGCACATCTGCTACAGCTGCATAAATTAGGTTCAGATGGCCAAAAAGCAAGCTTTAGCCAAAGAAACTGCACCCCTGTGAGCACTCCAACCCTGCCTAAAATGCCACCACATCAAGAATGAAAAATACTGCATACAGCTAATTTAGCAAGGTCTGTAGTTCACATATGTTTTCTGTTTGCTGCCGCAGCCTTCCCCCAGCTGGAGGCGAGCAGTGAGCACCCAGCTGTGCCCAGTTATGGTCAGGGACAGGGAGGGGCAGCTTGAGTTTAAGAACAGAGCAAGAGGTCAGCTGTTTGCCTTGGCTTAGAGATAGGGCTCTGGTTTTGTGCTCTCTTTTGATTTTTACCAATTCTGAAGGTTGTGAGACTGATTCTAGCTTATTCTACACTAAATCTCTACTGATATTACGTGACTGACTCTTGTTTCATTAAGGTAAGGGAGCTATGAGCCCCGTTCCCTGTAACAGAAAGGGTCAGTCTGAGTTTGCTTCCTACTCTCTCTGTTCCCCTTTTTGGTGGATACCAGTGTCAGGTGCTGAGCCTCAGTATAAACCAAACCCTGCTGAGCATCAGAGACCTACTTGGAACCATGAAATTTAGGAGAGGGCTATAATGATATAATCTTTTTGAGCTGTTTTTAGGAGTCTTGAAGAACACTGGTTTTTAAACTAATTTTGATTTAATGTGTTTAGGACCTCTGTGATTGATGGTGTCTATAAATACCATTTAAGCACACAATAGAATTTTTAGCATGCTGTTTTCAGGAGCTGGTGAGCCAGGGGTTGCTGCCCTGCTCCTGCAGCCAAGCTTTCCTTGGCTGTGGGGTGACCCTCTGGGTGGCATGTCCTTGGCACCAGGGACATGTGGTTGGGGGGCTCGCCAACATCCAACATCCCCTCCCCCGCCCTTGTTTTGGCAAAGTTTTTGTCCAAGGAGCATGCTGGGCAACTCCTTGGTACACAGGGATACTGGGGAGGGCGTCAGGAGATCTCTGTGCTCAGAGGACAACTCCAAGTCATGCAGAAAATAACCCAGAGGGCAGCACAGGCAAATGGGACAAGTGCCTCCAATCATGGGAGACCCAAAACAGGATAGGGACATGAAGGAAGAGGTAAAATCTGCCCCCCATCGTCTGCACCCCTTTCTCAGAGATCTTGATGTTGTTATATTAATAATATTAATGTTTTTCTTGGGGAAGGAGGGGAAAGCATTTGATAAGAATCTGATTATATGTTTCTATATTTAAGAAGGCAAGTTTTTTGATGCTGAAGTAGGAAAAAAATAGTGGTTTACTGTATTAAAATTGGCAAGTACTTAGCATAATCTAGTGATTAAAGCAGTCTTTTCCTGGTACGCTTGTAAATCATAAATTCCCACTGCAGAATGGCTCCTGTGGCATTTTGCCCATTAACCTTTATGTGCTTTGATCTCACTTTGACTCCAGAAGTTCAGGCTGTTCCATGCCTTGTTTAGCTGTTGCTGTTAACAAAACACTTGCCTCTTGAAATACACAGTGCTTAGCATCCATGTATTTCTTAGCCTTCAGGTCTCTGAGCACATGCAATATTGATGCCTTGTGGATCATAGAAAAAACCTGACTCATTAGTGAGGAGATATTAAATAAACATCCCCAAAGAAAGCAAACAACCTTGGGCATTAGGAAGACTATTTTTCAGCCTGAATTGTGCTAGCAGAGGCATAGGAAATGAGAGCTTAGTGAACTGGAGAGAGGAAAGAGGAATCATGCAATATTCTCGTGGAGCCAAGATATGTATCCCCTGCCTGCCTTGCAGACTGGCACGGCGGTCAGCACTGGGGTGCAGCTGGGAGGAGTGGGGACCCACTCTGCCTCCTGTCCTGCCTTTCCCAGAAGCCAGATGCTGAGGATGGGCCTTGCAGAAACTCCTCCTGCCTGATGTCTGGCAACAAGCAGGCATAAAGCACAGCCTTTCTGCAAAGCACTGCAGCCATGATGGCTGGTGTGTCACAAGTCCATCCTCAGTCCTCCTGGGTCTCATCCAAGTTCTGTCTTTGGCTTACCCCTTCTCTTTTCTTCACCTTTTAAGAGTGTAATGTATGATACTTACCTTTCTCCTTCCTTTCTACAGGCAGTTCTGAGGCCAATGGCTGGAACCACTAGTTAAGATAAAAATACTTGGAGATAAAAAACTTACCACAAGCATTAAGTATTCTTAAATAGGCTGGATATGTATTTTGCAAGCCACGTGACATTTATTATTTATAGCTAATGACTATCTGACAGTTTAGAAATATGGAAGACAATTTGCTACCCGTGTTCAGGGACGCTGAGTTCACGTGAGTCAATCTCAGTCTGAAGTCTAAAAAAGGTCACTTTGCAATCTGTAAGCAGCTTTAAAGCCCTCATGGGCCTTAAAGCATCAGGCTTAGCCAGTGGGGGAAAAGCTCCCCTGGAACAAGGTAGCTCAGACAGCAGAGAGCTAGAAAAGGGGATGAGCTGATGAGAGCCAGCTCCTGCTCTCGATACAGAGAGAGGAAGAGGAGCAGTTTTTCTAGAGGCAAAGCATACATGTCTGATTTGTTACTGCTTCAGCCAGTAATTCTCACATTTATTTATTCCAGGCTCATCTTCACCTGATCAAATGAAATACATGACATTGCCTTATGGATATGTGAAACAATCAAACCTGTGAGTAATCCCAGCTCCACAGAACCTTGTACTCTGTGCTGTCTCTGTCCTTGTGGCCCACATTTCCTACCATTCAGCCACTGGCACCTGTTCACTGCTGCTTTTTATTCAGCCAAAACATGCTACAGAAGTTCTTTAAATCTGGGTTTTCTTTCCATCCAAACCTCCAGTACCCCCCCATGCAGAAAGGTGAGAGCCCAGATGTCTCCTATAACCCAGAAAATGCCAGAAACACATTGAGATATCTCTCAAGACACATTAACCCCCTTGCATTTCATTCTTGTACAGAAGGTGCCTGAAAACAGTCCCTCCCCAGGACCAGTTGCCCTGTGGAGAATGTGGGCAGTCACCTCTTTTGCAAACAATGCAAAAAGTTACAGTCTGCTGACTTCCCACATCAGCAGCTCTCCACCTGCTCATGTGTGAATTTACAAAGTAAATTGTAAATCCCCTTGCTCCATTTGGGTTGAGGCAGCAGGAGTGTTTCCATGAAAGATAGAAGATGAGCACCCAGGCCAAGGGTGGGGTGAATGGCAAGTCATGGGGCAAATGGGGCATGGAGGCAGGTCAGTCTCCCTGGATCACCACATGGATCCAGGGTGGAAAAGCTCATTCCTGCTCATTTGACACAACCACTTTTGCTTATACATCTCCTACTAGCTCCCTTTGAGTGGAGTTTCCCCCCATGCTGCCTTGCATATATAAGATGATTTGGGGCAAAATGCCACCTTGCCACCTCCCTCCTGGCTGCCCATCCTTCCTTTAAATGCCTTGCCTAGTAGCAAATCTGGTGCCAGCTGTCAGCATTGTACTGTGACTAATGTTCATTTTCTTGCACAATGGAATGTTCAACTTCTTATTACCTAACTTTGGCCTTTCTGCCATCTTCTCATTTTCCCATTTATTTCATACATCCATTTCAAGTGATTAGCTCTTAGAAGTAGAAATTGCTAGCCTGGTTTCCTCAGGAAATAGGGTGATCATGTTCTGTACATCCTCAGATAACTGTTGAACACACCAGTTGATTTAATTTGGCTGCTGGAGAGTAGGCTTAAAGCTAATTGAATTCCTGCAAGTTTTGTACAAGCAGGCAGCCAGCTGGAGCACAGAGGAACCCTGAAGTCACATGCCAGAAAGAAAAGTAGCAGATACATTTCATCTTGGAAGATACCAAAAAATTTATAAGGGAGATAAGTAGTTAGGCACCAAAAAAAGTGCCTCAGTTTGTACCTCAAAATAATAATGAGAAACAAACCCATAAGAAACCTGGACTCTTCTAGTGTTTATTAAGTTAATTTTAGGTTGTTTGCACTGTGATTGGGAGAATAGTTGTAGATCCCTGAAATGGATTTTTAATGTGTTGCTACAGACCATGAAAAAAAATAACTGTAATAATCTGATAAAGGCAGACAAAGGAAATATAATCACCAAAGGTTCATCTGGCAACTGCAGGGTACAAAATCTCACCCCACAATTTTGGGGTTCTTTTGCTGGCAGCAGATTCTCAGCCCTCACCCGCTCCATTCTCCTTCCATGGACAACCTTAAAATTAGTCAGATGATGTGTAGACATGTGTAATCCCACAAGAAAGGAGCTGGCTTGGAAATGGCAAGTGCAGCATCTAAGCCTGGCTCCAGGTTTCCAGCTCCTGACTGCTTACACAGCAAAGGCGATAAGGACAGGACTGAAATCAGTGTGATGTTTTGCATGGTGACAAATGCCTGCCCAGAATGGACAAAAGGGAGGATTTAACCACAGATTCTTTTTTTTTTTTTTTTTTTTCCTGTAAATAGGCATTTTTCTATTGCAGAGCAATTCCATAAAAATAAAAATGAACAAAAATGAAAAGGCTTGTGCAGCAGTTTGGCTGACAGGTTTCATGCAGTAGTGCCGTGTTACAGAGATAAACATCAGTGCTTAGCTTACAGATTGTCTCAACACCTGGAAGGCTGTTATAGAGACAGGTTTAATAATTAATTGCTATTTCTCTGAGACAATGTACCCTGGATCTCTTAAGGTGCATATTGCACACCAGGTAACAGGAGGAGTAGGCAAAAGAGACAAAAGCATTAGAAAAGATAAAAAGACTGAGATCAAATGACATTATTCCTCATGTCGTGGTGGAAATGGCTCTATACTCAGCTGATCCTGCAATGGGGACAGGAGGTTGCCTGGAGGTGTCTTGATATACTTGAGGTCAAAATACTTGTATTCCAAAGTTGCTTTTGAGTAAATGATTCTCATACAGCTGGTGGCAGGAAGGAAGATAGAAACAGATAAATTCCTTGATATGACTGTGTTGGGTTTGTCATGTCACCATGCACAGCTGAAGATACTGAGGAGTTGTTTTATAACCAGAAAAATGTGATATCTGGAAATGATGTTGAAAGGTCCCTACAGGATGTTTTCTGTATGTAGTATATATTTTTCTCATCTGTGTTTAGCAGTACAGTTTCCTGTGCAAGCTATAAACCTACTGAAATTGAATGCTACTGTGAAGGGGGAAATAAGGAAAAATATTAATCTGCTGGGCTCCTCAATGGCCACAACCCAAACCACAAACCTGGGCTGTATCCTGGCAGCAGAGAAGCCCTAACACCAATTTCTCTCTGTGCCTCAGGCACCTGCCATGTCAGTTGCCATCACTTACTGTGTACTGGGGGTCTATGTGTTAACAGGGGGTACTGAGAACAAAAGTCATGGCAGTAATGGCACAGAGCTGCATGTTCTGCCAGCAGTGAAACTCCAGTGCAGAGTGCAATCTTATCATACCAGCTTATTTCACCAAATGTGTATGCTTACTGATGTGAGCATTCTCATCTTAATGAAATTGATGAAATGAGGGAAATGACGAACACATCTAAGGTATCTACAAGGACAGGGCTAACTGCTGATGCCTGCTGTGCTGGGTTTAGGCTGCCAGTGATCAGTGTGTCTCTTGTCATTGAGCAAATCCTGTTGACATCCTGGGCAAGATGCAAATCCTCTCTTTCCCCAGGTTTTTATTGCTGAGGAGGATCTCGATTTCAGTGAGTCAGATAGTGTTCTTTTGTGAACATGTCGGCTCAGATGGCTTTGAAAAATATGTTTCCTTATGAATTGAGGCTGGCTCTCAAGCTTCTTTGGTTAGCACAGTGCACAAATTAAAATACTAATCATGGATCTGTGTAGTTAAACTACTTGTACAGATGGGTCTGATGCTGTTGGTTGCATTTTCCCATTGCTACAGCAAAAGGAAGGAACTCCTGAGCTGGAACAGGGGTTTTATAGAGGAAATTATTTGGGATTGCAACAGCCTCTCTAAGAGACAGTTGCTGAGGAAAAGCTCTGCTGGCAAGCTTCCTCTTGGTTCGTGTCCAGATTCTCAAAGTATAAGTCCTGCTAAGTCAACTGAAGAGTACTTTTTATACTACCTGAGTTTCTTGCCCTGTGCTCCATCATCATTTCTGGTAGCTTTCATCTGTTAATGTGCAAAGAAAAACCATCCTAGGCTGAAACACAGCATTAATCACACAAGTTTATAAATCTGTTTTCCATAAGACTTTTGAACTAATTCATTTTGCCTGGCATAGAGATTTTAAAATATGTAATGGAAAGTTGTCTGTGAAGAAGCAGTAGAAGCAAGACTGAAGTGTGTTTGTGGAGATGAGGGAGTCACTCTCCTGGTTTTGAAAAGCAGCAAATAGGTTGTGTGATTTCATAATGTCTGGGGTTTTATGCAAGTTCTGGAATGTTCAGTTGTGAAAATTTGTGAAAATTAAACCAATTTCAATTTTGGTTCCATCTCAATAAACAAATTTTTTTCTATGTCTCCCTTAGCTAAAAGGGCTGGCGCTGTTACTATTCACCTCTGTTCCTGCACTAGTGATAACATTCAGCATTTCCTGAGTATTTTACATATTTTCCCTGTTGGAAAAATATTAGCTAATTAAATCTTCCAGTACTTCTGCCATAAGAGTAGTCATTAGAATTGGCTTCACTTTATGGGCAAGAATAAGGGAGAATGGAGAGTTTAAGTGACCTAACCATAGCAAATTAGTGGCAAAATTTGGATGGTGCTCTTGATTTCTGTATAGCCTCTAAAGACTCATGAAAATTATATTCCTTACTGATTCAGCTGAATAATATTGAGTTTTCTCTCTAAAATAAATGGAGGACTGGTATGGACTTGGATCTCATAGGTAGGGGGATTTCAAGTTTCTGGAACTGATGTTTTTTTCTTCATAACTCTTTGACACTAACTGTGAGGCACTGGAAGAATGTGACGGCTGTTGTGTTTTCATGCATAACTTCACTGAATTCCTCTTGAAGGGAGTGGTAAACCCATAGCAGAAGGAGTTCTGGGTCTTTGCACATCAGTGTTTGTAAAGCACACCACTCCTGATGGAGCAATGGGGCAGCTGCTCCGTGGTGGGGCTGCTTTCCCTTTGAGTCACACCGTGTGTGCTGTGCTGAGTGGTGGCATCACTGACAGCCTGGGAAGGGGAGGATGGACCTCCTCCATCCTGGCAAACCTACCCCTCTGCACTGGACCTCGTGGATGGGAGGGCTGAGGACAAACCAGCTTTGTGTTCATTCAGGGCTCTCACCATTCTACCAGATCATGGCCTTGTGTCACACGTGTCCTTGGGAGGTGGCTTTTAATGGGTGCCAGACTCAAAGCAAAGGCTGGGCTGGATTTTCTGTGTTGTCACTCATCTGACTCAGCCATTGGCATGAGACTCTGCATCTCCCTTATCTAAATCACATAAATTGCCTGAGTGGGCTCCTCCTTGCATCCTGAAACTGGTAACTGCATTAAAACAAAAAATGCCTCAAAGTGCGGGGGCAACCTTTACCAACAACCCAGCTTAATGTTTTCTGTGAAACATGTACGTTTGAAGTTTGATTGCCACTCCAAGGCCATCTGTATTTCACATCAAGTCCTGCGCAATGATTCACTTTTTACTCAGTTATTACTGATAAGAAAGGACCATCTTTAAAATGTGATTTCCTCTGTGGAGTTTTCTAGGAATTGGAGATTGGGTGAATAATTTTATTGGGACAGTAAATTCTAAAGGAAAGACTCTGTCATTCTTCAACAGTACTGCTTTCTGAGATGACAGCACAATAAATTACAGGTGTACAGCAAATTCCTAAATGCAGTCAGTTGACTCATTGTGCTGGGTGGATGGAATAAGAGCAGTGGAGAAGGGTTGGGTCACTGAAATCATGTGGAACCTTTACCACTGCCTTTAGTCAGCACTGGGTGATCCACTTTTGAAGAATAGTCGAAGCTAAAAGCTCACACTGAAAAAAATTTCTTTTGTCAAAGGCAGCTACTTTGTGTGCTTTTGACAAAGAACTCTTCCAGTCTATCCGTATTTTAAGTTTACCTCACAGGATGAATCCATTAACCTGTTAAGATTTTCATCATTTTAGTGATAGGGCAAGGGGGAATGGTTTTAAACTGAAAGAAGACAGATTTAGATTAGATTTTAGGAAGAAATTATTTACTGTGAGGTTGGAAGGCACTGGAACATGTTGCCCAGAGAAGCTGTGGATGTCCAGTCCCTGAAGTGCTTAAGGTAAGGTAGGATGAGGCTCTGAACAAGTTGGTTTAGTGGAAGGTGTCCCTGCCCATGGCAGGGGTCTGGAACTCAATGATTTCTAAGGTCCCTCCCAAACCAAACCATTCTGTGATTTAGACTTGAATAATGGTCAGTGTCTGAGGCTTCAAAGAAAAGAAAGGAAAAAGGTTTTTTTAAAGCCAAAAGAATATAGCACGAGATCCCAAATGCTTGCTACTTATGTAATGATAGGGACAGGAAAATTCTGCTCTGACTCTTGATTTTGTCCTTCCGTCTTGAAGATTTGCTTATCCCTACATTTGTGGCCAAAATGCACATATTCTTGCATAAGAAAACAATGTAGCCTCTTCCATTGCTTTTCAGAGCCCTGTGCCCCAGCAGCAATGGATTGGTGCTATATTTCATCAGGGATGCAGGGGGGTTGGAAACTGCTGGGCTTGGGAGCTGCTTCATAGAAGAGGGAGCAGGAGCTGGAGTCAGTAATCACACTATGTCCCACTGCATTTATCCCCTGTCATACATTAATTCATGGATATTAAGTCCAGCAGGGAATGTTATGATCACCTATGCTGAACTTCTGCTTATGTTGCATAATTTAACCCTTTTTCCTGCATTGCACTGAACAACCTGTGTCTACGCAAGTATGTATTTTTAGAAACACCATTAATCCTGATTTAATAATTTCACATCATCAAGAATTCTGAAAAAAAAATCCAGCTTTGGAAAGCTATTCAAGGGATTTTTCTAAATGTAACCAGGAAGATAATTAGTGTGCCCAGAGTGATGCTAGAAGTTATAAGCCAAGGCCAGGGAACAGAACTAGGTGAGCACTCTCCCAGCCTGTGCCATCAGCATGAAAAAATCCTTCCACTCCAATGTCCATAGGATGTTCTCAAGCAAATTGAAATTCACAATTTGTTTTTCTTAAACCACTGGGTGTTAGTTTCATTAAGTGCTTCTGTATATGAGGCTTCACAGTGGGGTCTCTCACTGTTCTGGACTATGTTCCAAGGTGAAAAGATGCTCTTTGGAGACCTGACAGCCAGTGTAAGACTAGGGTTCAAGAATGCTTATCTGGCTTTGTTGTCCTTTAAGTGGCTGAACAATTAAGTAGCTGTGCTGCAGTCTTCTTTAACATGAGGCACTTTGGATGTGAAGAGGCAGGGGACACAGCTCCTGGCTTCTAGGCTTGACCCCCTAGGTTGTAATATTTATACTTTTGACAGAATTAACCGTCATAAGGCGAGTTGAATGCAAGGCAGGTACTGACCAGAAAACAGAAATCTGTTTGCATGGGAACTCTTTCTCTTAATCAAGCAAATTTCCACTGTTTCTTTGGAAATGTGTCATAATTTAGCTCATTGGCTGTGCTTTCTAATAAAAAGTAAACAAACAGACACACTCCTCTCTGTCCTTTTAAGGGGATGTAATGTGTGTTCTTAAGAATTTGGGCCACAGGTTTTGAAGAGAAAATCTGCTTAGTGGCCTAGCTATTAATAAATCTGCTAGCAAATATAAAGAGAGCGAGATGGATGACAGATGTGCAGATACAGTTAGGAGGAATTGTTACAGGCATGAGAGTTGTTTGTCCCTGAGTGTGCTTCCCTGCCCAGTCAACCCACATGCAGTGTGCTCTCTGTAGGGTTTTGTGGGCACTGAATGCATTTATTTTGAAGTCCAAGTAACAAGTGTTGCATGGTGAAGGTCTTTGATACCAGCTAGTAAGGAAAGGAAGAGGGAAGGAAAGCAAGAAAGAGGTATCAAAGTCTCCATATGTTTATTATAATCCTAGCTGGAGCCTTCCCTAAAAAAAACCACCCCACAACCTAAAGCAAACTAGCAAAACCCCAGCCAACAACAACAACAAAAAACAAAACAAAACAAAAAAAACCCAAACCAAAACGAAAAAGCCCTGAAAAACCCAAAGAATGCCCCCCAAAACCCCAAACAACTTACGATTTTACTAATTTAATTATTGGTTAAAGGTCTTTGTCCAAAGCAGCAGCTGAGGCACTCATTTTAAACCCCAAATGTTTTTCACACTTATGGGTTTGAGACTAGACTAGCCCACCATCTCTTCTATATGGACAAGGTTCTTTAATTAATTTTTTAACCTCACTGTTCACAACATTGAAATATGTATTATTCCTTTATGCCATCTTTATCTTCTGGTAATGATGGCATAGTCTTTTCACAGTCTTTGAGTGTTTACTGTAGAGAAACCTATTCTGAACCATCTTTTTCCTTCTTGGTTTCTTTTTGGTTACTTATTAGGTTAAATCAGAAGAGAAAAAAACCTTTCCTATAGTTAATGGGCTTTGATGAGCCATAAATTTAGACTCATATCCTACTTGGAATGTACTGGGAGTGAGGACTGATATGGGCAAGGGACTGTGAGCCACAGGTTTCCTTTGCCTGCATAAACAGTGATAGTAACATAGAGATCACTACTGGAAAAAATAAACATTCTTAAAAATAAGCTGTCATACAAAATGCATGTATCCCTATAAAATAACACTAACTCAGTCTCATCAGGCTGTATGGAGTTTTGTTCAGAGAGTGCCTCCTGACAGTATAAAGAATTCACTGTATTTATCTGATTACAATTCTCTCCAGGAGCAAGTAATTTATTGTATTGTAAATCTGGCCACCTACCAGCAGTGAAAGCCTGTGTTTAGTGGAGCTCAGCTTTCCAAAGGACTAAAAAGCTGAGCTGGCATGCTAGTTCTGACTAGGGTAGAGTACTTGCCTTCCTTGGAATTAGACCATATGATCAAATTTTATCATTGTTTCATCTGATGAAGCAATATATAGCACAAAGATTTTGAGGCAAGCGTGTTTAGTAATATAACAAGCTGCAAATGTACTGTAAGATTTGATCCAAACCCCACTGTAGCCCATGGAGAGGAATGGTTTCTCAAACACAGCTTGAATGAAAGAGGGAGAAATAAAAACAGTGGAAAATTTTAGGAAAAAAGAGCAAAGAAAAAAAAAGCAGAATATAGTCATGGGCTAATCAGCACTATGTCACAGATCTCCCTCTTTAATCCCAATGTATGGTGGACATCATTTATGTTATTTTTTCATGTATTCTGTATGGCAAGGCCACAGCTAGGAGCTTACCTGTTTCTGGAAGAGAAGCCCCCTGCACTGAGAGCTTGACCAGCTGGGTGTAAGGCTCTCCTGTCTGCACCAGACCTTGACAGGAAGATTTGCCTTTGCCCTACCTCACACTTCCCTTGATAGGCAAACGGTGATGCCTCTGCCTCTCTTTGGGCCTGCCCCTGTCAGTCCCCTCCCAGGCTCTTCATTTGTCTGCTGTTGTGCCACAAAACCTCTCTTTTGTCTTCTACTCATTGAGGATTCAGTCATGGCTCAGAAACAGAGACCAATCACTTTCTCTGGGAGTTCAGAACTAATCTTAACCAAATCTCTTCGCATGAAAAAAAAACCTTCCTTGAATGAGACTGAACAAAAATTGATGTGAAGGCTTATCTGATAAAGTACCTTTTTGTTTGTGGAACTATTCCTCAAGTCTTGGCATGTTCTCATTTTGCCCTTCTTACAAGCTCAAAATCAACCCAGGTCAAATAACTTTAACCTTTGTTAGAATCACCAAACTTTTACTTCACTGAACTTTCTTCCTTGAAGCCAAAGTTGGTTTTGTGTTTGAGTCCATTCTATTTGCAGCTCTAGTCAAATGCACCAGATCTTCTTCAAATACACAAAACATTTATTTGGTCCAGTGTGAAGCCAGAGTCGCTGATGGTCATGGAATTGCTCATTGGCAAAATGGGTGTTGGGAAAAGCAAATGCAATTGGGAAAAGCAGCATGTTACTTGACTAAATGCCCCTTCAGGAGGTGAGGCTGCTAAGCCATGGAAAAGTGGGGTACTCAGTAACAGAGAAGCTTTGGGGAGGCTATGTGTGATCTGCCAATTTGACATCAAAGTCAGTAGATCAATAGCTCTCTGTGCTTCTCCCCCAAAGTATTTCTTTGCTGAAAAAAGAATCAAGTATATTACGAAAACCTGCATATTCCTGTGGCTGGGATGAGGTGCTTCGGGGTTTTATTTTATGTTTCGTGAGTTAAAGAACCTTGGCAGATGAGAAGATGTGTGGCACATCACACATAGATATGAAATGGCAGCTGCAGAGATGAAAAAGGAACATGGGAGCATCTCATTTAGGAATACCAAAGGGTAAACATGGTGCTGTTTTGCCAGGCTGCCCTGTGGTGCTCAGCTGATAACAGTGCAGCCCACAAGCCAGCCATGAGACACGGCCCCCACGTCGGGTCTGTCATCACCCGCTGATGGGTTCTCCATGAGGAGATGCAAATCTTCCACTTGCCCAGGCTCTTTCCCCAGCTTATCTTGGGGTGCCCTACAGCACTGAAAGCACAGCCACACCTCTGTGGGTGTGTGTGCCTCAGAGGTGTGTCACAAACAGGGAGTTTGGCCAGTGGCCTCATTCACGTGGGTTTGTGTCCCCTCCTCTCGCCCACACCGGAGCAGAGCGGAGCCACTGGGGCGTTACGGCTCGCCTCCAACACTCAGGGCAGGGAAACATGGGGTTATAGAGCCATGCTTGGAGGGGTTTGGGGTTTTTAAATCTGTTGCTCCAACATTCAGTAAACATTCATACAGCTCATATTCTCAAAATTATTTATTATTGCTTTTTTATTAATTATAGGAACTGCCGGTGCTTTGTCACATGGGAAGTAAAGAACTGCTTTGACTAACTAAATACTTAAATCAGGTTGGAAAAGGCTGTGGTTCATTTCATTAATCACACCAGCTGTTTATTGCTGTTCATGTGATGGGAAGAAGCAGAAATGGCTGTTGTTAAGCATGAGGCTGCACCCCTGCTGCTTCCTTTGAGACAGTTAAAAAAGGTGTTCTGCCCATGTCTTGAAAGATGTAATGACAGGTGTACTTCTTATAAGTTAGAGTTTAGAGTTCTTAGAGTTTAACACCACTAATACCTGGTATATCATTTGTTGGGGACACATACCTTCCACTAGCAGCAGAAGGAGTTATGTGATTTGTAGAAGCAAGTTAAAAGTTTGCAGTGAAATGGGAATTGTGAATGTACTATAGTGTGTCCTGTTCTTATCTATCAAAGGTTGAAAAGGACAGAAATATCAGAATTTGAGAGTGGATTAATGAATACACAGGAAAAAAGAAAAGAAAAAAACTTTTACCCAACTTTGAAAGTAGTTTCCTAGCAAAAATACCATAAGGCACTCTCAAAAATATAAACCCATGTGTTTTACTCCAATTTGCAGTAAAATTAATGAAATCTGGTGTAGTAAGAGGGTAGAAAAGAATCCAATACATTGGATATTGATTGATTGCAAGTAATTTGAGAAACATATTTTATCACTTTAAAAGATGGAAGAATTATATATATATATATGATTATATATATATATATATGATTATATATATATATATATGATTTTATATATATATATATATATATATGTCTACAGTCAGCACTTATAAGAAGTATATGTAATGCCCATGAAAAATCTGGCTTCCATCAATGTGTATAAATCCTGTTGGGCCAGCTCCTCCGCAGCATAAGCAATGGTAATCACTTTGAAATCAATGACCCCAACTCTGACAATTTGGACTGGCTACAGGTTTGCCTGTATTCATTTTTCACATGATAAATACAGAAAGTGGTAAGTGGTAAGACTGCTTGCCATGCAGGGCAATTGCTTATCTACCCCAATGAAAAGGGATAATTCCCAGATCAGAGTCAGATGATTGATCTGTGCACATTGTTCAGTCCAGGGTCTTTGTACTGTGGTCAGCAGCCCATGAAAAACCTGAGTGGGATGGAACACCACCTCTTCTCCCCTTGGCTGCCAGGCAGTAACAACTTTCTGTCACTACTCATGTGGTCCAAATTCAGTCAGTGGCCTGGAGCTAAAAGATACATAACAACTAATGAATCTTTGGAATTTGGAATTCTACACTTGAATTATACATTTAAGACTATTTGCCAAAATTACACAGTATTCTTTGAAGATGAAAATTTCTGCTTTTTTCAGGCATAATTTTTTATGTCCTCTCTTGGAAAATTGTGGGTGGATTATGTAACTGTTATGGGTGTTTATTATTATCTGTACTGGGAAATCAGTTGGTGCTGCAGAGGATAACAGCAAACACTTAGAGCAAAGAGGAGATGATACTCTCCTGTGGTGATACAGGTGACAATGATGGATGGTAAATAGATGGTCAGAGAAAATCCTACTGTTAGCCTGGCAGGATTGACCTTAAACAGCTACGTAGGCTTATATATATTTTGTTTTCAGCCTGGCACCAAAGCAAAAGTAATGGGTGCACTACACATGGAGGCTGTGTGCCAGCAACAAAATTGCATTTGCATCACTTTTGTTTGTGTTTAGAAAAAATGCTCTTGGGTCTGTTTGCTGGGGTAGTGAAGCAAGAATTTCATTATTTCAATGTGGCCTGAAGTGGAATATCAGGCGTAAGTCCTTCACTGTTTTTGCAGGGAAAAAACAATACAAAAATATATCCAAGTGTTTGACTTTCTCATGGTCCCTGAAAACCTCAGTCATTGTGTCCATTTGGTATCCCATGACTGGAAGCATGTGCCAGTACTCACCTGCACTCCTGGTTCCTGGTTCAGCCTTTCAGTTTGTCCTTTCTGTAGCTTTAAGTGCTGGTGGCAGGGATCTCTCCAAGGATTATCATCACATCAAGTCTTACAGAGGTCACAGTGACATGACAGACTCTCTTTGCCAGACACAGTACAAATGCATCATGAGCCAAAATACCTGGAGTGAGGCACAAACCCCATCTGTGGCAAGCAGGAACCCCCAGTGCTTTCTGCAGTAAAGATACCATGCCTAGTTTAATTCCAGCTTGGCTCTTTAAGTGGTCCAGCCACATTTGCCAGCGGTATCACTGGGATATAGCACTGTGCATTTCCTGCTTTGAGTGTGGCTCAACAAACTGTCCAGCTGTCAGACTGTCAGCTGGTACAGCATGGTCATGGGCATTCTCATGTCTGGGAAACAGGTAGTGCTGATTGAACTGCTCCACATCACACTGCAGAATTAATTGCACCTCAGAGAAAAATTAGGTTTCTCTTTTACTTAGTATAGGCCTGCATCTACCTCCTCTGAATTCAGGAACAAACTGTGACTGATTATGGGGCAAACCTGGCTCCAGTCCTTCATTAGCAGCTGGACTTTGGATATCAGTGAGTGAAACTTGCACTGTATGTGTAAGATAGTATTGATTTTCTATGGGGCCTAATAAATAAATTTCTGTTACTTCTTCAGGTCCTAGCCTTGCCAATTATAAAAGCTTGTCATTGTTTTCTGAAGGGCAACATTAGCATTGTTGGGGAAAGCTAGCAACATTCATGTGAAAGAAATATAATTAAAATGTGGTGGACTATTAGAAATGAAAGACCAAATTTTTGTCTACTGAGGGAAGTGACTCTGAGTGTATCTAATGACATCCTTTAAAAAGTGATACTCAGCTAAGAAGATATATTGTCATTTGTATTGATAATCTGCTATAGTAATGCTTTAAAATAGTTCAATTGAGGCAATTAAAGAAATTTTAGGGGGCCTGCATTTAAAGATCCGGAGGAGTATCAAAGTGACAGACATTTCTTTCCCATTGAGATCTCAGATATGCTTAGAGTTCATGGTACCAAAAAAATGGCAAATGAATATGAAAGCCTAAAAGAAAGAATGCTTAACACACTTAATTGAGATGGCAACCACAGTAACAGATGTCAGAATAAATATGTTATAATGCTAGTGAAAAATAAACTGAAATAAAGCAGATTTCATTCTGGCCCTATTAAAATTTGATATAGTTTAAGGCAAGTTGAACAGTCCCTGTCCAACCACAGCTACGAAAAAGTCAAATTAGATTACACCACTCTGGATATAGGGTTAGCTCATATAGTGATGAATGGGATTTAACTTCATCTCTGATGACTGTTCAGTTGCGATCAGCACATTCCAACAAATTTACCTTGGTTTTCCATAACTCTGCTTAAAGCACAGTAACATCTGGCTGGGTAGACAAGGTTTTAGTTTGTACTTGAAGGCTTTGTGTTTTTTAGGGTGATTTTTATGACATAACTACTTCAACAAAAGCTCTTGCATAGACACAATAACACAAGGAAAAAAAAAAGAAATCAAAAAGAAGTGGTGGTTTTGATGTTATGGCTTATGTTGCTTGCCAGACTGGAATGCATCTTATAGGCGAAAAGCCTCTAATTATGTGGGAGGAGTTTACTGGCAGAACTCTACCAGCACGACAAACTTTCAAGTGTAAATAGGAGCTAAGTGCTTATTTAAGTCAGCGTGTCTTCTAACCACTTAACAAAGCATCATTTGTTTTCCAAACCTCCCCTTCCCCAGCCTCACAGCGGGTCTGACTCTTACCCCATTCAGAAGTTAACAGAAGGACACCAGCCCACCTGAGAGGGAGGATCAGGCCTGATCCTTTGGAGAAAGGCTGCATTAATGGGATTCTCCCACTAGCCGAGGGTGATATAAGAAAAGCAGCACCCTGGGAAGTACAAACACATGCAAAAAATTAGTCCTGCTTGTCCTACTTCTACTTACTGACACATTTATGTGATTTTTCACCCTCCTGTGTAACTCATGCCAGCTCTAACTTCCTTACTGCACTTGGTGCACGGGTGTAGCTGGGACAAAAGGGATTTAAGAGATGTTATGGGACACCAGGCAGGCTGTGCCCTGCATGGAACAGGTTCTCCCTCACCCCATCCAGCTGCTGGCTCTGGCTGCCATGAAGAGCTGCAGGAGACTCTTTTCTTGTCTGTGGTGTGGCTAGACTGCATCTGTGTGATGCTGTGTGAGGAAGCCTCACCAGCTCAGGTTGTCAATAGCTCGGCTCATTCTTCCAGTTCACAGAGCTGATGTGCCCAGGAAGGCTGGGCAGGTGGTCACATCTACAGGATGACAGCAACTGAGCAGTGCTGTACCTGCCTGTATTTCTGCCTACAGTTGTATTTCTGACTGTTGGCATCACTAATTTAGTAAGTTCTGCCTGTACCCTTTCCACTCTTCCCCCATCCAAAAAACCCCAACATCTAAGTCAGACATGGAAACACCTATTTTGTATTTCTTCTTGCATTTGGGTTGAAAAGGGCAGAGGAAAAAAATAAGAGAGAGAGAGAAAACTGTAAGATCTCATTCCAGAAATATTTTGAAAATCCACAGCTTAATGAGAGAAAAGAACCAAATGCATGAATGTTGTCACTGGCAAGCCATCTGGAGCATGCAAGTGAAAAATGCTTTCAAAATCTTAAAAGTAAATGATCATGCAAAAGCATGAATAGTCTGCACTTGAGGCAAAAGGTGTTTAATTAGAACGGGAAAAGTCTTTGTTCTAAGTAATTAAAGGTAAAATTCCAGAGTAGACGAGAGAAATCCAAACTCCTTAAACATCTGACAGTTTTAAAGAGAAATCTGCAAGGGTACAGCCATAAACCCACACAAGGAGAGGCAGAGGAGGAGGCCAGACTGCTCAGGCAGCTCTACTGAGATATTGCAAGGGCTGAGAAGTCAGTCCCTGTCCATGTAGGGTGATTCAAAGTGCTCAAGTCAGGCAGACAGGCATTCCCTGCAACCACAGAGTAGAATAAGCAGTATCCAAAGGGTGATGAAAATCCCATGTGCTCACCGGAGAGCTGCCTTGAATTAATCAGGCACCTCAGCTTTGGTCCTTACTCTCAGAGCTGCTGTTGGATTTTATACTAGATGGCATCTACTATGCATGGGACACAAATAATGCAGCCATCAGGGACAAGCAGCAGAGCCAAAGGAATGAAAATTCAAGGAGCCTCATGAAACAGAGGTGTTGGAGTACCAGTACTGCCTGTGCTAGGACCACACCTGGCTGCTCAGAAACAGGACTGCAAGTGCATGGAGGATGTCACAAATCTGAGATTCAGCAACCAAAGCCCTCATTTGGAGGCTGGCAGGACAACTATGAGCATTATGGTTTTGGAATTTGACATGGCCAGAAGGAACTGTCTAAGGAGTGAGGCACCCCCATAATTTTGGAGGTCTAACTAAAAAGATGCACATACTACAGTAACTGCTTAGCATGACAAAAGGTTTTATATGACACAGTCCAATTTCCTAAGTGAAAAAAAAAACTGTGAGGAAAAATTGTCAGTGTGCTGTGAGCTGAAAATGTTCTTTTTTCTTTTTCATTTGTTCTGGATACACCATAGTTAGGTATTAGTAGTACAATCTTTTGATTCCAATTGTTTCCAATAAAATCCACACTTTGCAATAAGTTTTGCTGAATGAATGTCATGACTAATCTTTGAATAATTTGGGTCCTATTACATTTTTAATAGCATTTTCCAGTTTAGTGCTTTCTCCCTTCTCTGTAATGGTTGCCATTATAAGTTTATAAGCAGATTTCCCAGCAAGAGGATTTATCACCCAGAGCTTTCCTATGGAGACACTCATCAATATTAGCAACCATTTTTTGAATTATACTTATGACACAATTATACAGCTACCAAGCGCACTGCATTTCTCCTCATTAACAGGATCACTCATGTTTACTGAAATTTATTTTATTGAATTTATGGATGTAAGGGATGACACTGTAAAAAGCTGTATTTTTTCCTCAGTGTTGGCCAAGACAGAAGCTTTAAGATTCTATTCCAACTTCTGACCAGCATGTGTGAACAGACTCATCATCTGCTTTGAAGCCTAAACCATTTTCTAGCTGCATATTTTAAAAGGGCTTTCCAGAAGTGGAAGTGTGATTACCTAGGACTATGTACTGCAAGCAAATCATCTCAAGCAGGTATCAAATGGTAGGAAAAATACACAGATTGTTCCCAGGAATCTTTCCTTCCTGGTGGAACAGAAGAGTTATACACTAGCAAACAGAAAGTCATCTCATTGCTCTCAGAAGAAAAAGGACAAATGTTGAGTGTTATCAAAGATACTGCAGCCAAGTTTCTTACCCTCAAGAAGGAGTTAAAACTACCCAGTGGTAGCTGAAATCCTGTTATTAAGATCCCTAACCAGACAATTACAGTTTGCTCAGATCAGAAAGCACCTTAATTTTAATGGGCGAGTACATGAGATTTTAACTCTGTCTCACTAACTTTTCTGGTCATTTAATTGGAAAGAAGATGCAGAAAATTCCTGGGGACAATCCCAAAAAAGGAGCTCAGCTGTGAATGAATGAGAGATTTACACTGCTTAACTCTGACACTCAGCTTGTGCAGAATGTTGTTTTTAGAGCACCAAACTCTGCGAGAACCACACATTGCACAGGTGCCACAACTGCCTGCACTGCAGTACATACCTGACATGTCCAGTGCACAAACAGAAGTGTCCTGCCCAGCCCTGCTGTGTTCAACGCAGGCAAGGTTCTTGGGGAAAAGTAACAACTTTTTGCTGGCTTGCTGTTTACTGTATTGGTTTGGTTTGGGGTTTTTTTTTTGCTAACAATGTTAGTGCTCTCCCTTTTTTTCTATTTATCTCAATGCTTTCTTGTTGCTTCAGACTAAGTGGTTTGGTTTCTGAAGGTTCTCATTCAATGACCCAACTGCCGGTGCCCCAGGTACAAACATTTTGGGGATCCCTACAGGGGCAGAGGACTGCAATGCTTGTCACACTTTTGGATCTTACACAGAATGCAGCTTTGAGCTTTTTTCTTTTACCCCTGTGAAAGTCACGGAAATGTTTGTAAGAAAATGTTTTCTCTTCCACTTGTGATAGAGACTTAGTAGATCAGCTGAAATTGCTTGGATGTTCTAAACTTATAAGCACCATCCCACCAGAGATGTGTTCTTGAATGTTAAATTTAGGCTAATTGGAGGCATATCCTTTAATTTAGCAAGCTGAGGTTACTAATACAGATCAAGAGCTAAAAATTAACAGTGGAGCTGATGTATGCTAAATGCCTAAGTGATATCTTAACCTATAATTATACAAGTTCTGTTAATAGTGAATAATTCAAATCTTCAGGGATTTCAGTAGTCTAATGGGCTGTAGTTATTTCCAATTTACATTATGGTTGCTAGGTTTCATTAAAATGAGCAAAAGGCTGCATAGCGTAGCAGAAGAAAATTGGTGTTTGAAGTTATCACCCAGAAATCAAAACATGAAATTTAAATTAGAAGGTGTCCAAGCAACACAATGACACCAAAGCCTAGCACTGATAATGAGAGTAGGAAGACAGGGAGTTTGCAGGGATTATTAAAGGAAGACAGCACTACTAGCAACACGCTCCGTAACAGCGATACCCTAAACTCCACACTAGTGTATGCAAGGAGTTCAAAACATATTACAAACCTCCATTAAGCCTTGCTACGTTCTTCTGAATTATTTAAATTTTGTTATCTCTGATTTGCAGGTGGCAGGCTGAGGCAGGATAAGGCACGGGCTTATCTGGAGCCATGGGATGAGTCAGGAGGATGCGAGAGCCGCAGCTGGGGGCTGGAGCCTCCCTGCCAGCCTGCTGCAGGTACAGCTACTCCACTGCTCTGGGGGCTGCTCAGCCAGCCCCCTCCTCCAGCAGCCAGTGCCAGCCTCATACCACAGAGTTCAGTCCTCAGCTGGGCTGAGACACGTGTCCTTGGGAGGCTGCTGTACACCAGATCACCCAGAGCAACATGGGTTAAAGCTACTGCTTTCCAGAGAGCCAGAGGGAGCTGCTGTTCATCTGGATCACTGCAGACACGTGGCTTGCAGGGCAGTCCCAGAAACACATCAGCACGGTGGCAAGGATGGCAAATCACAGTGGGGAGGGAGAGCAGGAGCTTGGAATGACCACCTCCAGCCAGAGCTGGCACCAGGGAAAGTGCAGCATGGCCAGCCATGGCCACCTGTGTTTCTGTGGACCTGGGATCCACTTTTGGGAGAGCATGTGTACAATCCCAAACCTAAATGACTGCTATGCCCTCCTCTGAATCAAGCCCATCCAGGTTTGAGAGTAAGGCCAGGTTTTGCTGACTCGAGGCTTGAACCTGTCAGTGGGACTCATTGCTGTGGTCTCACCCACCTCCTGCTCTTCTGAGCCATACTGTATGCGAGTGAACTATTTTTGGAACAACAGGGTTAAATTAGATTACTTAATAGGTAATAAAAATGCCACATAATTTAATAGGAAGGAAAAGTGTTTGTTACAATTTGGTAGAAGTCAAGCTGTCTGACACATTTTGATATGTAAATTTGACTTTAAATTTCTTTGTAAGTTCTTCTGGAGCATACTTTAAATATAGAGTGTTTCTGCTTATTATGAGCAGATTAACAACTAAAATAAGTGTTCTTTTCTACCTAAAGATTAGCTATTTCCTTAATGTTTAGTTAGTTGTTCATGCTGCTTTTTCAAAATTCAGGCTCAAATTCCCCATTTGTATATAATTTCAGTTTATGAACCTACATTTAAATATCTGAATTTCTCTAAAGAGACAGAGAGGTTTTGTTTGGTCTTCTTTTAAAATTTAAACACTTTGAAGCTCTGCAGTTTCTACCTTAGTGAATAAGCCATAAGATAAAGAGTTATAATTAAATAGTTATTTCTCTATAAAATAGTTCTTTCCAACAGCTTATTTTTATTTTATTCTGAATCAAAGTAACCTCTTACATCTCAGCCTGAAATAGACATATCCATTTTGCAACACATTGCTAAATTTCTCTAATTTACATAAGAAGCAACAGCAAAACTCCATGTACATTATGTTAGCTAAATTATTATTATTATTATTATTATGTAATTACATAATGGAGAAATAGCAAATTCAAACTCTTAAAATGCTGATCACAAAGTATATTAAATTATAGCATTGCCTCAACTGCAGGGCAGGTGTGCTCAGTGGCACACCCTCCATCATGCAGACGATGGGATAAACTGGAGCACAACACAGCTCCTCTCCAGGAGACTGAAGGAGATATTGTAGGCCTTTGCTGTGTCCTGAACCAGGACTAGAACCCCTTTAGGGCTCATGGCTGTAGGTCTAAGGAGAAGCAATACCTAGTGATTCACTGTAAATACATATTTCACTAAGTCGTGAATTAATGTGCTTTTGTGGGAAGGTTCCACCTGAAACTGCAGGTAAGAAGAAATCCTTCCCAAGGATTTCTTGACAGAGTCAGCAGGGGCAGATTTGGCTCAGGAACATGTGGTGCATCCATCAGAGACTGCTATGCCCAAAGCCCCACTGTAGCCTTGCAAGCTATGAGTATTCTTGAGCAAACCACTTCAGCCTCCCAGCAGTCCAACAGAACAGTGAGAACCTATAAGAATCACATATTTTAATAATTCACTGGCTGAAAAACACTCTCAGATTGACAGATGCCTTGCTACTACAGAGTCATGTTAAGCAATAACAACACAAATCAATAAAAATCATCAAATAATTAAGAACTTTCAGTCACTTAACACTTGCTGTGACCACTATTAGCAAGAGGTTTGAGGGCTGTTCATAAATCTCTTTAGCATATTATAAATTCCCCATAGAGCACTCAGATGCCCCAGCTATGGTGATTTATGCTGCAAACACTGCAATCCTGTCCCTGTGCTATTACTGTAATGGTTTCACATTTAAAAATTGTGTCCTGGGAATATGGCTGAGGACACAGCACACTGGAGAGGCATTAGTGAGAGGAGACGTAGACAGAGCATGCAGGAGACCAGACTGTGACTCACCACATAACCTGGAGGAACTTATTTACCTTCTCATTTTAAGTGTAATCCTCAGTGTAAGAAATGTGTGTCAAAATTTAATCACTTCATGGACTGTTATGTAGTCTGATTAATGATATTTAGAGAGCACTTGGAGATCCCTGGATAAAGGTTGGGTTTTTAGTCAATCTGTTATTTCTGCCCTCAGAGCTTTCATCTCTTGTGTCAGGTCCCAGAGTTTAAAGGAGTTCTTTCCCACTCTCTGCATGCACTTTGTGAAAGTGGCTGCTGGTGTCAAATGCCAGCATATTCACAGGGCGTAAACCATCTGGTTTTGCTGAAACTAAATATTCCCATGTTTACTGGGGAAAATAGATGCAGACACTTTCAGTTCTTGCAGCTGTTCCTTCCTGGGAAACAGTAGGAGAAGATTTTTTCTCTCCAAAGCAGAGGAATAGTAAGCTTGATTGACATCCTGCAAACTGCAGATCTTGCAGGCCCAAATTATTTTCCTTGTTTTGCTTCAGAATCCTTCCCCCTTCCTCACTTGGGGAGTAACGCCTCAGCAAGTGCTGCGTATTTCTCGTGGTTTGTGGACAGTAGGACAGGCTGCCAGGGGAACTGAGATTGTATCACATGCTAATAAACATAATTTAAAGAGAAAAACCCAAAACAATGCTTCTCACACTTTTAAATAGTTGTGACACAGACGGATGAAGTAACCTGTGATACACAACCCTGGTTATGCTTCACCTTGTCCCTATTTTGCATGCAGCTCCTGGGAGACTCCTGCCTTCCAGACTCTAACCCAGCTGGGAGCTGGAGGATAGGGCAGGAGGAGCTGCTCTTTTTTAAAAAATAAGATTTTCAATATAGGTCTTACTTATCATATCTATTTTTTTTTTAACTGTTTCAGCATTGGTTTTTGAAATAAACACACTGTTTTCTGGGAACATCTAGACCTGACCTGCCCTGCCTTTCAAATATGCATAAAAGGCAATGATGGCATAACTACATTCATGGGAATCAAGGGTCAGTGTTAATCTACAAAACACTCTTGTTCTCCAAAGAATACTATTGCCTTGAGGAGTATAGCATTTGTGTCTCAATCAAAGATCTCATGTTTCCAACAAAAACTATATTAAGAAAGAAAGAACAGCACTAACACAGAATGATTGGGGCACTAATTGGACACAGACCCAGACTGGAGTGCCTGGGCCAGTGGGTGTTTCATTGTTTATACAAAGTTTAAAAAGTTTGTTTATCCTGCAGTTCCAAGCAGGGATATCAAGAGAACCAGTATGGATGCAGGAGTTCAGAGGAGAGGTTTCCATATCCTTGCTATGTGCCTCCAAATGCAAACTGCTGGCTAGCTGGTGACTCTCCTCCTTAATTTGTGAGGAAGGCTGAGAAAATCTTGGTTTTAACTCAGTGTAGAAGAATAAATATTTTATTGTTTACATCTTAAAATGTTATAACCAAACCCAGCTATTTACCCAATTTTAGTGCAAATACTGAGAAACAGAAAAGGGTCATAAAGTACTACAGAGTGGGATTTGTTGGCTTTTCTTCTTCTATCTCTTAATCTAAGCTTTTTGGACAAAACAGGGATGAGTTATCTGCAGATTTTGTTTATTTTGAGATTACCTTAATACAGATTTTGTTTATTTTGAGATTACCTTATAATTTCTGACTAAAGAGATAGGATCTTTAAATATTTTTGTAAACAAACTCTCCTAAGGAAATACACTGTCAATTGGATCACTAATTTCTGCTGGAAAAGGGCACTGAGGAGGCAGTAGTGGTTTAGTAATTGCCACTCAGGGAGGATATGCTCCTAATTACACACTGGAAAATTAACCACATGGCTCCTACTGGCCTCTCCCTCCCATCCACATGAGAGCTGCAGTCAGCCTTGAGTTACAGTGTGCCAGGGAGATAAAGTACATTAGAAATGAGCTGTAGTGATGGGATAATGCTGTAAAATACTGCCATGTACTGTCTACCAGGTGACAGACCTAGGAGAGAGACAGTTTTTGAAACACCATAGTAAATAACATAAAAGTGTATGCAGTGCACATATAGCATAGATATATGCTTTATATCTATGTGCTTTAATGTGCAGAGATAACAGCAGAAGTTCTGTCTGAACCAACACAAGGTCACCAGGAAAGAGTAGGTAACAGCAGAGATGCTGAGTCAGTGCTCTGTAGCTGGGGAAGCAGCTCTCTCAAATTCCCAGCAACAGCAGCCTCAGAGAGAACTCATGTCTACACAGTCACAGTTGAGGGAATGACATTTACTAACACATTGTTGTTTTCTTTGGAAATTTCTGTCTTCCAGATCTGGCAAACTGAGCAGAAGAGCAGTGCAAATTGAAGGACACCTTGAGACAGCATTGGATAAGGAAAGTTGACACATGAGGTATTTAGGGTAAATGGCTCTGAGACCAAGTAGGGGAAAGTTAGAAGCAAAGCCATCTTGGTGGACATGAAAGGAATTTCAAAATAACTGAGAGACAATTTAGAAAGGTGAGCATTGTTAATGAGATTTTGACAAGGCATCAGTCCAGTTCCCCCTTGTACTTGAATCACCAGTTAGCTGTCTTTGGCCTGCATGTGTGCATGGTATAATGCCAAAAACTACTGAACATCCACCCTTGATCACAGAAAATGCTTTCATTGACTATTGCTTTCTGTATTGCAGAAGACAATGAGCCTCATTCTCTGCTCTTTTAATTCTGTTTACTGTACTTGGATTATGTCAGTGGGACATGCTAAGTTTTAACCCACCAAGGGAGAAACCCACACATTTGTGTCCCTGCTCAGGTTACAAAGAAAGGGGGGTGCAAACTTGACAGGGTTCTGCAGCACAGTGAGGGGACCCTCCACCCAGCTGAGAGCCCAGGTACAGCTGGGCACTGGTTGTCACCCAGCCATGCTCCCAGTAAAACAAGACACTGGCACACAATCTGCAAGGAAAGAAATGAGCTATGTTTTGCAGTGTTTTCTGTTTCATAGCATCTCTGCTTATATTAAATTATTTTGTCGTTATGATATGCTGCTGAATTGTTTCTGGAAGATGCTGACTTGCCTAGCAAAAACAGTTGTTGGGGATTGTTTTGCTCAGTGTACCTGAAAGTTTATCATCCTACAGAGTTTGGGAAGATGCCTTAATTATATTTTTATGCCACAGTGAAAGATAATTTCACATCCCCATTTAATTATCAATGCAGAATGTTCTGCAATAATATATTATTATGTATGAACTGTCTGAACCTGATGTTGTGATGGCTTAAAATAGCCTCCAGGGCAGTTCAGTTGTGTGAAACGAAACTGGGACAATTCCTAAATGCTCAAGAGGGACTGCAGATCTATTAGTCTTGGCAGCAATAAAGTAGTTAGGATAAGGATGAACTTTCAAAAAGTGAACTAATTATTTTTCCTAGTTTAACGAAAAATGAAAGAAAAACATTCTAGGATTTTTTTTTTAATTTAGATTTCCAATACTAGCAGAATTTGAAAAACAAGAAAGGATAGCTGTATGACCTATCATGAGCAGATGAGCTGAAATTTTATTTCTGCGTATCCTGCCCACCTGTGTAGGCATTTCAAAAGAGTGTTCTTTCACCTGATTGTCTGGGCACTTAGCATCATCTGATACCTGATCATGGCCCCACCTTGTCCTAATTGCTTTTGTTTTGCTCATACTCATTTTCTTTTAATCAAGAGATAAAAATTGGGTTTCAACATTATATAAGGTGGAAGCACTTTGCTGGCTTGTAGGGACTGATGGAAAAATTCAAGTTCAAGTTTCTACATCAACATCTATATTTAGGCATATAAAGGAGAGGTCTGTTTTTCCTAGAACATCTGCACTTTGTTACTTTGTCAACATCCATGTATTTATCTGCTCTCCCAGTTCACAGAGGGTTTTCACCACCTACATTTTAAAGCACTTCTCTGTCCATCCAAGGCAAGCATCTGCTGACAGAAGTATGTAAACATGTCTTTAGAGAGCTCATCTCAAAAAAAAAAAAAAAAAGTTCCAGAAATCACCAAAAAAGTACTCTTAGCAGCTCCAGCCGCAGGGAAACACGAACCGCAGAGTTTTCTCTGCGAACTGCGTTCGAAGAGCGCTGCAAAGGGCACAACTCGTCATTCCAGTTATGACACGTTTTTTAAAATTTATTTTTAATGAACTGCGTGGTGGTACAGGTGGAGGAGGGCTGACCCCGGCTGGCACGGAGGCTCCCCGGGCTCCTGTTCCTGCCTCTCCCCGTATCCGAGCCCGGCGCCGCCGCCGCGGCCCGAGGCCTCCGGGCCAGCGGGGCACGGCCCGGCCCGCTCCGCGCCTGCGCCGCCGAGCCCGCCGCGCCTGCGCGCTGCCGGGGCGCGGAGCGGCCGCGGCGGGCGAGGCGGCACATGCGCCCTGGCGGCTGCTGAGGAGGGGAGGAGGCGCGGGGAGGAGCGGTGGCCGCGTTCTCCCATTTAGCTGCGAGGGAGCGGGAGAAGCCGGGCGGCCGCCGGGGACCGCCGGAGGGGGGTGGGGGGAGCCACTGTCGCTGCGGCCGCCGCTCCCTGCTCCTCCTCCTCCGTGGAGCGCCCTCCACCCCGCCCTCTCCCCGCCCGGGACCGAGTCTGGTGGCCACAAAATGGCGGACGGGGAGCTGAACGTGGACAGCCTCATCACCCGGCTGCTGGAAGGTGAGCGGGGCGCGGCGGGGAGCCAGAGGGCACGGCCGCCGCTCCCCGCGGGACGAGCCGGGGCTGCCGGCGCGGGGCGAGCGGGGGCAGCGCCTTCCCCGGGGTGGCGGCCGGGAGCGGGCTCGGCTCGGCGCGTCCCGCCGGTGACCGGAGCCCCGGCCCTGCAGCCCCGCCGAGGGAGGAGGGGCTGCTGTGCGGGGGGGTGCCCGCCCTGTCTGGCTGCCTTCATATTTAATAGGAAGAAAAAAAAAAAAAAAAGGCTCGTTTTCCATCTTCCCTTTTTCGCCCCGCTGCCAGTGCCTGGCTGAGGGGCGAGCTGGGGGCGCCGCGCTAGCCGAGCTGTTCTCCTCGCTAGCCGAGCGGCCTTTTCTCCCCGTGCCTCCGGTCGGGTTGTAGTCGCAGCCCTCCGTGTGTGAAATTGCGTGTGCGAGATGCCTTAGGTGTGGGGCTGTGTGTACGTGAGTGGCGGTGGGAGCTGAGGGATTTAGTGCGCTGACATTCCTCAGCCTGCCCACGGGGCAGTCTTCAGAAGTGGCTCTCACGGGCGGCTCATAAAGGCTGTGGAGGATTTTCTGTGTATTAAATAGTGATTCTGCCCTTGAAAGTAAACTCGCTTATTGCCTGCTTTTGGTGAAGCTGAGGAATTATTCCTAGCGTTTTCTTTTTATTTAAGTTGTGTCGTGAATGTTTAGTCTTCTTGGGCCTCTTCTTCCATTAATCTTTCATTCCACATTCAACAAATACCTGGTGTGCCGGAGATGAGATGAGAGCGCTTGCATGGGTATGCGCCGTTCATTTATTTGGTTGCTGTACTCCTTAGATAGTTGGATCACATTGCAGAAGGCTTATAGAAAGGAATTTATGGAGCATGTATAGTTTGGGAAGTGAAGCAAGTTTTGTAAGGCTGAGTTTCGTTTGGTCGAGTTACCACAAAGCAAGGGGTTTAGGGCTTTAAGGACTTCTTAGCAGCTGCTATCTCATCTTTTTCGATGTGAAAACGAAGAACAGCAAAAGCAGTATTTCAAAATACCTAAAGTCTTTGAAGAGTTGTGCTTATGTTTGTGATTTAAGATATGCAGTGTAGTATAGTATGAAGAAACAAGTATCAGTTGTAGTTTCTCATAGATCGTTAATGCAGATAAAACTCCCTTTTTCTGGATGTTGAAACACAGATTAATAGGTAGGGTTTTAAGACAAACTAAATAATAACCTAGTAAATGTTGACATTTTAGGGCAGATTTTGGGGGTGGACGACATTAAGATACATGTATATTTATGGTTCTGGGGTTTTTGAGACTTTAAATAATATATTCGTAAGACACTTGTTCCACAATAGTGTAGTAATTGAAATATAGAGTGCTTTAGGAGGAGGGGATTCTGCAGTGTTTTGGTGTGCAACTTGTTGGATTGTTCTGTTCCCTCTTAAGTATTACTCTGCTTTTTTTTTTTTTTTTTTTTTTTGAAGACTTGTAAAATATGTCTTCCATACAATTTACACACACCATAAATACTTGTGTTACAACTTCATTGCTTTTGGGTTATGGTTCTAACCTTGTGTTTCAGCAGCCTACTCTGTGCTTCTTGTCTTCCATAGTACTTTAACCTTTAGGGATATGTGTATGTACAACTTCTGAACCAAGCCTTGCTTGTAATTTTGCTTTTCTGCTTCTTAGTCCATTTTTAACTCTGAGCAGAGACTCTGAAGATTTTTAAGTGGAATGGGGTGCTTTTTTTTTCTGTTTGTAATCTGCTAACATTCAAGGAGTGCCTTGTTTAACATCTCTTATCTGAAATGTAATAGGTAATTCTTACAGGTTTTATTTGGGAAAAAATGGCAGCAATTAAAGGAATGCATTATTTTTGCTTTCTTTTTAACATCTTTTATTTGTTGCCCTGCTAGCATATAGCATTTTAACCTGTTGTTTAAACAGCAGTGTTCCACAATGAAGGTTGGGTTTTTTTGTTTGGTTGGTTTTTTGTTCAATTGGCAGCTCACATTCTGGAGCTCATGCTGTTGCTTAGCTGACCTGTTCTGGTAAAGTGAGTTTGAATCCCTCCCCACGCTGGTTGCGCAGAAAAATTTCTGTTGACTCTTATCTCCAGTTAAATTGTTCAAAGCAAGTTGTTTGGCTCCATTACTCACACTTCAGCTTTGACTTAAAAGGATAATTTAACTTGGCTTTTGTGGTGTAAGTGTAAGCACAGTGAAATAGTAAAAAGACATTTTAGTTAAATGTTGTCATGCAGTATATATTAGTCCTTTTTGTTGCTTTGAGTGAAATGCATGGCTTTAAGTTTGAATAGCAGTCCGCAGTTGTCTCTCAGTGGCTGCTACACGGGATTTTTCAAGGGTGGCAAATACATATCAAAAGCCACAGCAGCAGGAAACTTCACTGCTCTCAGTGTTGCTGGGTGGTGACACCTGTTTCTGGGCTGTGATATTAACTGTCAGGAGTTCTTGCTCCTGCTTTAATTAGGTTACTCTAACTGTTTTTATCCTTCTGGGTTATATGGCACATTAACTTGCCTTTTGATTGGAATTACCTACTTAGATTGTCTTACTTTCTGTGTGTTAATTTGTGATTTTCATTCTTTTTGAGATAGCAATATGAAGTGGCCTACAGCTGGGCTGCTTGGGAGAATTCAAGAACATCTTCCCAAGAACTCCTCAAGGAGTGTGCCCACCTGCTTATCTGGAATGTGTACTTAGCTACTCTGTAGATCTTTTGAGTGCTGAAAGCCGAATCGATTAACTCTTGAGTTGAGTTTAGGGAGAGTTTTCATAGATTCACCTGAACCAGGGTGTAATGAATGTTAGTAGTCTTCTATGACATCAGCTTTGAATTTCCATGTTCTTTTGCTTATACCAAGTTCTTCTCTATTCACTGGTTGAAGTGGTGAATTTAGGAATGGTAAGATCTCATTTTGAATTGACTTTCTCTTGCAATGTGTCTGGTTCTTGGCCATTAGTTGGTGATACCTTATAAATGACTACTGTTTGGAAATGGTAGGAAGGTGAAAACTCAAGTGTGTACATAAAGTGAAAAGAAAAGAAAACAGTGTTTTCTTTTATCTCTGTCTACCAAGTACCATCTGCCAGATTTAAATTGTCGTTCCTGTTGCTTTACTAGAAGAATGAAGGAGATGCTGGTGCTCTGACATGTGTGCCTCCCTATCTTGGAGACACTTTGAGTTTTACTGTCTGTCATGAGTGAATCTGCAAAGATTTGCAGGTCATTCAAATACAGAATTCCATATCTTTGCTAAAAGACTCTTAGAGTGATAGGTGACCTTGAAAGTGAATTATCCAAATTCATTGAAAGAGTGTTTCCTTCTTGTGCTTGTATACAGAATCACAGATCAGGCTTAGCTGTGTTATGGTACATGAAGATGGTGGTCTTATTTTTGCTTCAGTGTGTGTACTTATTACATGTTGTTATTTTTTTCCTTCCTACTATCCCAGCTATGCCATCTGGTGGATAGATTTTTTCCCAGTCCCTTCTAGCTGTGGACAATAAACAGGAATATGCACACATGATACTGCCATGAGCACATCGGATGTGGAATACAGAATAATGCCATGGTTTGGGTTGGAGGGAGCTTGTAAAGGCCCCTTGGTACAGCCCCTCTCCAGTGCAGGGACAGCTTCACCTAGATCAGGTTCCTCAGAGCCCTGTCCAGTGTGATCCTGAATGTTTCCAGGAATGAAGCATCCACCACCTCTCTGGGCCACCTGCTCTGTGTTTCATCACTCACTGTAAAAGAATTTCATCCATATATCTAGACTTTACCTACTTTTCTTTTTTTAAAATTTATTTAGTATAAATCAGTTTTCCTTGTCTCATTGCAAGAAGCCCTATTGGAAAGTCTGTCCCCATCTTTCTTATAAGCCCTCTTTAAGTATTGGAAGGCTGTGATTCAGTGGCCTTCTAGAATCCCACTCTCCAATGTGAACAGAGAAGTTTTTTTTCTCTTGGGCTTTGCAGCTGAAATTGCTCCTTGTGTTTTGCCTCATCTAGGAATACCATGTATCCCTGTCTGGGAAATGCCCTGGAATTTGTAACAATGCTGAGCTAAATTCAGCGCACCAGGTCTACATTTAAGCCACATTCTAAGCTAATTGTGATTTAGCTTAGATGTGTGATGTGTGGAAAAGGTTGCCCCTATGTCAAAGCCAAGATACTGGAATAGGTGCAGCCTTGACTTGTAAGGAGTGCTGTGAATGGTGTTAAGTAAGATTTCCATATTTCTGTCAGGGTGTTGGGCTTCCTGTTTCTGTGCTGTATCCTTAATTTCTGGGTATAAGACATCCCAGCTGGAATGAATTTCTGCTCTTTTAAATGTATAGGTGTCTTAGTAAACACTAGGGAGTTTACCATATGGGAGAGAGGATGTACTCAGGGAAACCCAGACACAGTAACCTTAGGTACAAGATGGTTTTCTGTAAAAGGGCTTCATTTCTATTGCTGTACAAACAAATTTGCCTTGTCTAGGCAAGACATCTAGCTTTCCTAATTAAAATTAACAATTTGAATTAATCTGAGTGAACTTAATGTGGATCTTTTCTAAACAAATTTTTTTTGTGAGGCTGAGGGCTACTAGTTCTGGCAGTTCCAATGCACCAAAGAAGCTGTGAAATATTTATCCAAGAAGAGACATGTTGGACTACCAGTAGGTGTAGGGAATGGTTATTGCTTCAATGTTCAGCTAAAAAGGTGATTTTTATGATTGCCTTAATAAAGCTGATTGCATGGTGTTCTTACCATGTCATGTGTTGTCTTCTAAGAAAGCTGCAAGCTTCATTTTCTTGTGATTTTGGAGGTCTTCTAGGTTGTGATAAACATAAAAATGTGACTGTTACTCGACTTTTTAAATGAAAGTTGTATTTTAAATTCTTATGAAATAATTGAGATTTTTCCTTATTAATTTCAAATGGTATAGAGCATATTGGTCAAATGTGCTATGGTCAATAACATTTCTTATTTTGTTACTGTCTTAACTAATTAATATATCCAGCCAGCCTGATGGTGTGGTATGATATGGTAGCAGTGCTTGCAGTTCTAGGCTCTGTAACTGATGCTGAAAAAGAGGTAGTTGTAGAGAAATAAAATAGACCTTAATGATGTGTTGCAAAACAATACAAACAAACCATGGAGATGAATCCAGCACAAACAGGAGTTATTACCTGGCTTGGTGTGAAATCACTGGATCATTTGCTACTAGAAAAATAAACAGGAATAACTGTAAAAGGACTTGCTTGCGAAGGACTTTTTTAAAAATAGTCTTTAAAAAGAGGAAGAAAATAGGCAGTTTTGGTATGTTTCTAGGAGGGTAGGTGTTGTATTAACCAGAGAGGAGGGATAAGGAATGAGGTTTGTTTCTGGGTTTGCTCAGCAGTGCAGATATCAGCCACTTCATCTTTAGCTTTATAAGTGCATGACGAATGGAATGCTTGGCTGGAGACTGCTCTGAGGGCCAGGAGCCAGCACCAGGCCCTGTGCTGGGTTCTTTATTCTGCCTGCCTCTTTGGCCACTCGAAGGCTCCATGATTCACTAACTGTTTCACTTAGAAACTCTGCAGCACAGGTTTTCCTTGTGTCATTCCTTGTCTTTCTCCCTGCTCAGCTAAATCATACTATAAAAAGAGAGAAACTGTTGTTCTTTAAGATAACTGCAACTATAAACTGTTAAAACTCCTTTTAAATGCTCATTAGCTACCAGCAGAGGCAGGAGTGTGACTTTGGCAGAAAGGAGGAAACCGCCCTGCTGAACCCTAGGCTGTGGTGAGGGCAGCCTGCCGTGTTTGGCTGTTGCTCACTGAGGTCACACACAGTGCTCAGTGAAGGGGCTCCAGAGGGGAATGAGGTGCCTCTAAAGGTATTGGGTATCTGCTTTATCATTTGAGACATTGAAATGAACCTTCTATTGTGTGATTTGCTCAGTACATTGACTAGGATGTTTTAGTTTTGCGGTACCATCTTTTCTGGGTTTTGAGGTGGTGTTTTGTGGTTGTTTTTTGGTATTTTTATATCAAGCTTGATATAAAGCTTTTTGTGTATATATCCCATGTAATTGTATTGGTTAAGCACCAGTGACACTGATGTGCAGAAATTACACCCAGCTTCTTGTATCATAACTTCAGTAGCTTCTCTCCTTGGTTCTCAGAAGTTAACTAGATAACCTTTTGTAATTTACCTCCACCTTCCTTGAGGTTTAGGAATTTTATTAGCACTGTGTTAGGGGAAAAGAAAGTCATCCTTTGTGAAATAAGCTGAAATTCTTAGTTTCATGAAATGTTTATGCTAAGTTAGCTTTCCATGTAGACCAGGACAGGAATTACTATCACTGTGTAATACAGCATTGTGAGAGGCTTCTACCTTGGGTTTGCTGGTTGCTGGAGTTTTAGTTTCAAGTGTACTTCAGCAAACAGTAAATGCAGAACATGGGGTCTTTCCTTCAGCATTGAATTCAGCAGTTCTTGCATGATGCAGAATGAGTGAGACATCAGTTAGCTTATGGAACTTCGGTGTAAGGTAGCAGGTGGTCCATGAAAAGCTAAGGGAATGGGTAAAAGTTGCATGTTTTCATGGGCTTACTGGAGCATCCCCTGAAGCAATTTTACGTAATTGTTTCTAAGTCATTTCAAAGCCTCTTCTCCATGAGTATTAATTTTGCTGGGTGGTCTGTATTTGAAGAATGTAAGTTCAAGTTTGGGTAGAACAGCATCACTCAATTGTTAGGGATTTTTTCCCATTAAAGGCTTGGGCAGTCTCTTACTCTGCAGTGAATTTGTGCTTGATATTAAATAAGCCTGCTAAAATAAGTTCATAAGCCATCACTGTTCTTCAGCAAGATGCTTAATATCAAGGTCATCTAGTGAAGGCAATTTTAGAAAGACTTAAAGGTTACTTGGATGTAAAAGCACAGTTTTTCAGGAAGAAAAGCTCCCAGGAAGACTGATTATTCTATTTTTAGTGAGAAATTTGGGTGATGTACCCTAGGAAGAGTGCAGGGTTGCTGGCTATGCTGCAGCAGAGCTGTATGTTCAGCGATCTGTTCTTGCTGAATTGAGCAAAGTTCTAACAGGTTCATTGATATTATTGTTGTCCGCCAGTGTAACTCGTGAATGAGAGCTATTCTAAGCTTAGTTCTGTCACAGCAGTTCTGAAAATTTAAAACTTGTGTTGCTGGCTTTACTCTCTGGTTTGCTGCAAGGTAGGGAGTGGCTGCTTCTGGATGGCAGCTGAACAAGTTAAAAAACAGAAGATATTCTGAGGGAATAGAAGTTTTGCTTTTAAAATTGAGAGTTGCTTTTAAAATCCAGTATGGGATTCTTGACTTAAACTCATGAAAACATGTAATTTGGATTTAAAAAATACTAAGAGCAGATAACTTCAGAACATATTTCCAAAAATCAGTGTGAGGACTGCTTATTGTTTTTTTCCCCAAGTCATCGGTAATGCCGCCTTAAGCTTTAAAATCTGTTCTGCTCCTACTATTGACAGGCTGTTCAACATTTGCCAAATACTTGAAAGTGCTTTTAAGTACAAAAAAAATTAGTTAAATGTCTGAGTTGTTAACCACCAATGATTAAACATCCCACAGAATGTGGGGGGAGTGAAAGCTCAAGGGAATTGCTTGTGTGCAGTTTGTAAAATTGCATGCTTGCAGTCTTGGGTTGTAGTTTGGGGGTCTTTTTTAGATCTGCTCTGGCAAAATTGACTTCTAAAGCCATAATTTCAGACATAAGCTTGGCTGGAGCTAGTATGGGAAGATGCAAAACCAGCTGCTTACTCTTTCTTTAGCCCTGTCTCACGTTCACAGAAGATATATTCTTCATCTTGGGGAACTATTTAGATTACATTTTTGATTTGCTGTATCTTTGTTCTAGGAAGAAAATATCAGTTCACTGCAGTTTACTGTGTGGCCACATAAGTGCATGTCTGCAAAAAGAGCAGAGTGAATGGAAAGGAGAGTGCTTATTAGCAATAATGCTGCCCCAATTTTTTATAATACGAGGGAGAAGTCTCTGGGTTCTGATGTTATGATAAACCTGTGAGTGTTACATGCAGTAAGCTGGACACTGTCATGTTGGAAAGCAGCACCAGGTAAATGCTTAGGGTAGCTGTGCATACCATAGCTGACTTAGTCATTGAAGAAACTCCTAGTGGTGGCACAAAATGAGCAGCTTAGCTGCTTAGAGAGAGGCACACCAGAAGCAGTGTGACAGAACAGGTTAAATTCATTTTTTCCATTTCATGAAAGGCTATGGAAAATAGCAATGCAAGTGAAAATTGGAACAGCCAATTCTTGACCCACTTTCCTTTTCCTTGCTGGTATTGCCTTACATAATCTACTATACTCTGGCATAAGTTTAGAGGTATTAAAAAAATATTTTTTGCTTAAGTTTTTCTTACTGCCACTGTGCAATTCATGTCTTGGACTGCTAATTACTGTTACTGAACTTCTTCAGGTTGCTTACCAATGGTTGTGTAGATGCAGAGATTATTCTAGTATTAATTAGAGTAGCTTTTAGGTAACTGGAGGATCTGTTGTGCTAAAATAAGTCTCAGTATTCAATGCATGTATTTGCTTTTGTTCCTTTTTATTCTGTGCCATGTCACTCTGCTTGAAGCTCACTGGAGGAAGGGCTTGTTCTCTCAGAGCACTATGTACATGAGTTTGTGTATTACAACAGAAGTGCTGTCCCTACTGTCCCTAGCAAAAGGCTAATTTATGTAAATCAAAGCTTGTTTACAGCATTTTAGATTAAAGATAATTAATTTACCTTCAACGTTGATATATTTCTGCCCTGGATAACTGACAGCTGTTAAAAATGATGATTTTCCCAATGCTGTTTGAGCTACAGATTTTGCAGAGTGAGAAGCTATGACTGGAGTGGTTAGCTGTAGTAATTTGTAAATGAGTCTGAAAAACATCTCTTATGATCTCGATCTGGTTCTTAGAACCTCCCCTTCAATCTGTTCTGAGGGATTTGGCTTTTGAAACACTAAATGCAGTGTTGTTGACAATCCATGCAAAGCTCAGCTGAGTCAAGGGAACTTGAACAAAATTCTAGTTGTAACGTAAGCTGCTGAAATAAGTGCTTAGTCTTACTTGTGTACTTGTGGCACAGCTGTGGCACATCTGTTCTGGATGTTCTTGGCAAATCTTCCAGTGTCTTTGTGTGCCCAGTGAAGTGCTGAGCCTTTCAAGGCTCACAGGAGCCTCTCATTTCTCAATACATAGTGCCCTTGTTGCTGATCCTGGAACTGTGGGAGAAAACTGCTTTTATCTTAACTAGTATTGATGATTATTCCTCATGAAACCCCAGGTTTTGTATTAGTTCACATGTAACTGAACCTGTGTGTGTGCTCTGGAGCTGCAGACTGCTTGGGTGGAAGGGGCCTTTGCAAAGGTACAATGGCTCAGATCTGCACCTTTCCCAAGGGATGGCAGGGACTGATCATCACGTGCATGCTGTCTCCTCTTCTCAGAGTGCTAGACCTGTCAGAGTTGTACAAGTGTCTTCTAACCTGGAAAATCTGAAATGAGGTAATAAGTAGCTTAGTGGATTTGTCTGTTAAGGACTTGCAGCATTTAGGGCTCTACTGTTAGAGGTAAGGAAATACCATCAAGGCACTGACTGGCAGTTAATTATGAAGTCAGGGACTGCATGTTCTCTGTGCCTTGCTTCTCATGAAAAAATCCAGCGCCACTCAAAGTATCAATTCTATAAAGCAAATGTTCCAAGTTTAAACCCCTGTGTGACTTTCAAAGGGAGCTAAAGGCTGGTGTTGTAAGAAAAACTGATTGGGTCAAAGTTATTTAAAGTATTATGGGCACTCTACTTGAACTGTTACCTCAGTTTTGGTCTCAGTGCTTGGTCTGGTGCTGCTTCTGGTAATGTTCATGTTGTATATAGTGGGCTTTCCTGGGTTTGAATTCCAAAACTAGAGTGGATATAAGTGTGTGGTTTGACTTCTTGGTTTCAATCTGTATGAAATGGCATTATTCTGGTACTGCAAGACATTATGAGAGTTAAATACAGAAGAGAATGTCATTGCTTATGGTTAAAAGAATGCACTGTCTGTGGAAAGACATGACTGGAAAGCTGGTTGTGCTGCTTGGTGCTTTGGTGTGACTTTGTTGCAAGCCACGGCTCTAAAATAGAGCAATTGCTTAAATAAAATTATAGCCATTGTAATAGGAGGACTCTGCTTGTGTATAATGGCAGTTTGTTGTGCCTATCAGAAGGAGTCCCAGGTCTCTGAAGGGGATCATTATAAACTATTGGAACACAAGCTTTTGAAATTAAGATTATTGGAACATTTTGGTACCTCACAAAGTGAGTAGTCAAGTCCTGTGCAAAGCCTGAGTTTGGTTGGTTGTAGGTTTTTTGCTAATAATGGGGCTGAAGATGTATCTGTAAGAAAATCACTTATTTGTTTGAAATGTGATGGAATGGAAGCCTGTAGGCATATATTGTTTGCAAGTCACATTGTTTGTTTCTGATGTCTGCCTTTGTATTCTTTTAATATGTAAGTGAACATCTTAATGCATGAGGAATAAAAACACAGAAGTGTTGCTAAAATGCTGTTTACTTCCTCAAGTGTAGTTGAAATCTTAATCAGCAAGAGGAATGTGACTTACCATATCATAAATGTCACCTGGTAGTGATTCACTGAGTTTCACTGAAAGAAGTCTTGTATGACACAGCCTTTTTCTTGTGAGGTTCTAATGAGCTAAGTATTTACAATATATCCTCAACTTCAGATATACTATTCCTCCTGCTCTTTTGGCACTCAAACTAGCTGTTCCAGGATCTAATTTTGATCCTGTTCCAGGATCTAATCTCTTCCCTGCTTTTGAATACCATTCTTCAGTTCTGCTTCTTCTCGTGTCCCTGTGACTGCTTCCTAACCTCTGTTTACCAAGTGTTTGGTGTTTATTAAAAATAAATATTTATAGCACAGTGTTGGTGTGGTCAGATGTGCAGTTACACTGGGACAAGCATGCAGTGATAACCAGAGCAGTAGTACTGGGTGACCTAGGACAAACTGTTTTCCCTCATAGCCTGTCTTCCCCATTGCACAATGTGGGTAATGCTAGATGTAATTATACTGACCTCCTCTGTATAGTGAGTTTTCTTGGAATTAAGCAGAAATAAAAGGAAAAGGGAGGTTATGTTAATTTAAAAAAAATTACAATCTTAGTTTTCTGTTTTGAAGAGGGAAAGCAGGTTACCTAGGAATTTGCTGTGTGTGAAGAAATAGTTCTTGCCCTTCTGTTCACAAATTTACTAGGCTAACTGAAGTTGTAGCTAATTTTTTTATGAAGTAAAGTCTTACTATACATGAATTTGAAAGCATTTGGATTTGAGCTGCAAATGTTGTGTGTTACCTTCCCTTGAAGGTACTACCATGGTTTGATGCTGAATGTTACTTTCATCTAAAACAGATGGCAGGACAGGATGTTCACCTGTTGTAGACACTGATAGATTCTGGCTTATTTGTTTGAACTCTGAAGTTTGGTTTGTGCTGAGATGGAAGACTGAAGTGGATTGGCCAAAGTGACAACACAATTGTTCTATTTTGCTGCCTCATTAGACACACTGTGGTCTCTTACAGGAATCATACAGATACTTGTAAAAAGAAGCAGCTGCAGATAAACTTGCCAGAGGATGTGGCTTGGAGTGCAATGACATGCAAATGCTTTTGATTTTATGCTAAATATAGGTCTGAGTGTCTGACTTACAGGTTTTGAGAATTCAATTTCATTTCTAATTAGAATGTTCTTGGCTGTAAAGGTTTCAGTAATTTAAGAGCCATTATATATGAAAGTTCCCTCAAACTTTCATAGTTTTTAGTGTGATGTTTCTAATATGGCAGTTTCAGTTTATTTAAACATAATAGTGTCTATGATTTTTTTTCTTTGTATTTAACTAATGCTGTTAAATTTAACAGTTCTAAACAAGTTTACCTTGTGCTAATGTGGAAGTGTTTTCAGGTTTTCTGTTCTCAAGATTTTTCTTGTCTTTTATGAATACTCTAGCATAAAGGAATTGTTAAATTAAACACTTCTTAAAATTGCTATTTATTCAGATATGGACAAAAGCACAGTTTAAATTGTTCTCTTCTGAGACCTGATTCAACAGGAATGCATACAGATCTTTAAGCACAGATTACCACTGTGTCAGAGATTAATTTTACAATTCATTGGACAGCATAATTCCAAGTTATTTGGTACATATATAGAAAGTGATGCTGGCTTTTTGTCAAATACAGGTTTAAATACAGATCATCTGCATTTAGCTATTTCTGTGTATCTGTGTGGCAGTTCCCTTCAGCTGTTCAATATCTCATTTCAGTCCGAGGATGTCGTCCTGGGAAGATTGTTCAGATGACCGAAGCAGAAGTTCGGGGCTTGTGCATAAAATCACGGGAAATATTTCTTAGCCAGCCTATTCTTCTGGAACTAGAGGCACCTCTGAAAATTTGTGGTATGTAAGCTTGATATATGTATGTTACATGTGTGTTTTATAATCTAGTTCTATGCTGGGGGGATTGGGAGAATACTGAGTCAGGCAAATGAAGTTGAGTTGGGATTAGAGGGAGATCTTCAAAGCCTTGAATGCAGTTTTCAGGCAGCTAGCACTTGGTACATTGCCAGTGCTGCTCATGCTATTTTGGAGCAAGTTTCCTTAGCAGTAAGGACTGCTTGTGCCCTCATCTAGTGCAAATTTTGCAACCTGTTCCTTGCCTGCACAGAGCTGGTGCTCTTCTGATCACTATTTCAGAACGCAGTTAGCTGCTTTTAAAAGGCCCACATGTTGCATGTTGCAGTTGCTCACTTCAAAGCATAACAAAAAAAGACCTCGTGAAATGAGACACTTGAAAGATTGAAGGCACTGTTAGTCTTTCAGTTGAGAAAGTGAAACTGAATGCAGACTTAAATTAGGCTTAGTTACCATGTAACAAATTCCTTGAGCTTTACAGAATGCTTTAAAAAACATCAGTATTACCGTGAAACACAAATGCAACGTGCATTTTTATCTCACTAAGCATGTATAAGGTGCTAGACGACTTCCAAAGTACACTGTAACTACAAGCTTGTAAAAATGGTTTAAAAAGTTCTGTGAATACCAGATTGTAATCATCCTTCAGCTTGCTTATTAACAATAGGCAATGCCTTTGAAAGCATAGAATTCCTTGAATTAGATTAGTTGAAGTGTCATAATATTAAAGGGGAAGCAGTCTTTGTATTCATTACTACTTACATCCTCAAACATAGATTAGCTTCTTCCTGGCAGATGCAGTGTCTGCAATGTTTCTTATATTGAGAGGATACTACCAATTAAAAAAACCCCAAACCCCAAAATTAAACAGCCAAACCCGCAAACCAACCACTAATGGCAAAGTCATTTTTAAATGACTAATTGCTTGGTAGGGTGGGGAGGAAAAACCAGCCCAGCTTGCATTATGACATAAAGTTGAAGGTAAAATGCAACTTTATCACATTGTGGTTTCTTTAGACTTTTCATTGTAGTGTAGTCTTACTGTATTCCTAGATGAAGAAAACAGAGAAACTCAGGTAGATTATACATAAATCAAGGTCTGCAAAGAATAATTTTGCTACTTCAAAGTGAGGTCCTCCTCCTCTGTTTAGATGGAGGCAGTTGAATGGACTGTTAGGTGTGCAGTAATAGGTGTAGCTAATGCACAGCTAAATAAGGCATTTGTTATCTTAAATTGGATTCCAAACACTGTGAAAGTACCAGGAAGTGTCAGGTGCATCTAAATTTAATATTGGAGCAATTGTCAAAGCTGCATTTAGATAAAAGCAAAAGAATGATGATTGCTTTCACCAAAAGCAAAATATGCAGCTGGTAATGCTTTGAACTATTACTTTTGTGTGTTCAGGCAATGCCTGAGGAACCATAATAGGATTGTCTTGTCTTACAATCAAGTCAGTTCAAAATAACCTCTACATCTCAAATGGCTGTGTTTTAATGTAAGATGAAAGATGCTCTTATGTAAATGTCCATTTTAAAATAGATGTGGTTTTTAATGTAAGTCTTATATCTGGTAGACTTCAACTTGTGCTCACATGAAGCTGTATTATTTTAAAGTGCTAGATGCCATGAATGGAATGGGAAATGCCTTGGTACCTTTGTAAAATTGTTTCTGCAAAATGGTTTTACCCATTAAGTGCATTTGTCCCTCTGGTGCATGTGTGTAACTGAAAGTAGTTATAGACAACATAATAATAATATTTTCTGTAGTGTGTTTACTTGGTAGTTCATTCTGTTAATGATGAAGTCTGGGGATTTGATAACATGGTTCTGGAATACTAGACTCAGCATAGAAACAATTTGTTGAAGAGTCCTCTGCTTCTTCAGGTTGTGACCTGCAGACTTCTAAATATCAGTTAGAATACAAATCATTCTTGTTGCAACATGTGTGAAAGAGATTTTAGCCAGTGGAGCTTCATATTGTCACTGAAATTGGATAGTAGATACTGATCACTTCTATTAGAAGAAAATTGGAAAAGTGATTCTTCTTCCTGAGTGAGAAATAGTTATGGGAGAATGCTGCCTAAAGGAGGAAGTATTGCATTTTTCATGGAAAGTTTAAAGGAATATAATATAACATTATAACATGTACTCTTTGTACCACTGTGTGCTTTAAGAGTTGAACCAGAGAGCATACAGATTTGGGAACCTTTTATCTTTTTCAAGATGAAAAAAGTGGTGTGAGTTGTTCTTTTTTCTTTTGAGGCTGTAGTAGCTTGTGCTCTAGTGGAGAATAACTCTGCCAAGCAAAGTCAGGATTTTGTCACTGAACAAGCAGCAATAGTGAAGATACATCAATGTAATGCTTAATGTACAGGACCAGGAGGTACTGAACCTGAATTACATGCAGCTTGTACTGAAGGCTTTTGGCATATCTGTTTTGCATCCAGTCACTCTGATAATAAGTTTTCCACTCAGCTGGAATGCATTGCATGTATACTGTAGAGCAGCTTTGGCCTCTTCACCCGTGTGGACAGCTCAGAGATAGTTTAGCTTTGGCTGCTCTGATGTGATGCACTGTGCTGGTGTAAATGCCACACAGAGCTGTTCTGTGGAAAGCCTAGTTTTAAAGCTGGCAGTGGGAAGAGTAACATGACAGGTATTTTTCCTAACAACAAGCTGCAGGGTTGATGATCTTGTAAGGGATGGAGTCTTTTGAGTCTGTCTTGCTTGTTACATGCATCAAAGGAGTTAGTCTAAATGCTGTGGGATGGGATTCTTAGTACAGCAGTGTTATGGAAATTGACCTTTGAAGTGAGTGTACTTTGCCAGCACAGTGTTCAGTTTCTCTCCAGTCTGAATTCTTCACTGATCTGTTTTTGCAGTAGTTAATGTGACTTTTTTTGAGGTACATTTGCTTCCTGGTCATATACCTGTTCAATTGGAGATTTTCTTTCTGATCTTGTTTTAATTTAAGTGAATTAAAGCTTGGTTAGAAAGCTTATGCTTTATTGTGAAGATTTTTGTAGCTTTGCATTTCAGACTGGCTTCATACCTGACATAGCAGTTGTGCAGATATGGTGAGTTATTTATATCCTGTGAGTACTTCAGCTTTAATATCAGCTTGGTTCTTACCTTTATAATGCATATTGCCAGTTTTTAACGGTAATATTAATGCCTTTTTTATTATCACTGAATAAAAACTAATTAGCTGGCTTAAATTCTTGACTTGTGTAAGTCGTTATGTTGCACTAATCCTTTGTAAACTTTTTTTCAGGTGATATCCATGGTCAGTATACAGACTTGCTTCGATTATTTGAATATGGAGGATTCCCACCAGAAGCTAATTATCTTTTCCTTGGAGATTATGTAGACAGAGGCAAACAGTCTCTGGAAACAATTTGCCTATTACTGGCATATAAAATCAAGTACCCAGAAAACTTCTTTCTCCTAAGAGGAAATCATGAGTGTGCTAGCATCAATCGAATCTATGGATTTTATGATGAATGTAAGCAAAATCTATTACTTTGGAAGACTGCAACAGACTAATACTTTGTTTTGGAAACAGTTGTAGTAGTGACTCTTGTAATGCAAAGGTTTCAATACTCTGTGAGCTGCGTTGAAACTTTCTAAGTTCCAAGCCAAGGTTAAAGTCACTCTGGAGCATTACTATTTTTTTCTTCTGCTGTCCTTGAAATGCTGTAGTAAGAGATTGAGATGTTAGTGGGCTCACAGAATTTGCTAATGTTTTTGCTTAGGCTCTGATATGTATTACAGTTGTCTTTAAGAACCAGCTTCCTCTTCCTAATGTCGCACACTGTTTTTGTAGGCAAGCGGAGATTTAACATTAAGCTGTGGAAGACCTTCACAGACTGTTTTAACTGTCTGCCCATTGCAGCCATTGTGGATGAGAAGATCTTCTGTTGTCATGGAGGTAAGCTGATGGCTGCTTTTAAAAGTTGTATCTAAACTTGACTTTGGGTTAATGCTATACCAAATGGAGTGTGGCTGTGTGTACCTGATATTTAGCTGGCTATAGTTAACCTTGTGTTGTCTGTAAAGGTCATGCTTTTCTGTGCACTTGTCAGTAGACTGTCATTCTTACCTGGTACACATGGCCCTCTTGTCCCTAAGTGGGAAGTGCCTCTGTAAGTATTCCCATCAGTGTATCCCTCTCTGAAGGTTACTTAATGCTAGAGTTATTGTCCAATTTTGCCATGTTACCTGTTGCTGTTACTATATATCAGTGCAGCCTTGCTAACATTGGCACCCCTGGCAGTGAAGAGTGGCTGTCACAAGTAACCTTGGCTCTCTACTCTGTCTCTTTAACTGTTTCGCTACACTTTGGTGGGTGGGACCGCTGAGGTCACGCAGTCAAGCCTGCAGCTTGAAGCGAGACCTTTGTTAACGCTGGAACAGATTAGACATGGCTTGCATGGACTCCATAAAGCCTTTGCTGCTAGACACTCTACATTCTGTGGGTACCTGTCCCAGTGCTGCCCTGCTGGTGTACTGAAAAAAGTGTTGGGTGTTGATCTGACTGAGGGCTGTGACTTGTCTGAATGTTGGAATGTACTTGGGTTCTCTTCTTTTTAGAACAGGCCATGACTTTACAGGCAATAATGCTTAACAGGTTTTCAGAAGCTTGCGGTGTCAAACAGTTGACAAGAATTTCAATTACTTGTAGAAAGAGCTATCCTGCCTTTTGCAGCTGTGTTTGCAACTGCCTCCATTAATAAGCAACTTAATGCCTTTCTCTGAGTGACCTAGAAATGGTTTGGTAGATGTCACACCTGTGTTGCCAGTCAGATGGAAATTAGTGGAAATGAAAGCAATGCAGAAACATCTAGTTTGAACACCTCCGTTTCCAGAATTCATGAGGTTTTTTGATGGCTGCCATCCTGCATTTATTAATTACAGGTATCAATTCAAGAGCTATGCCTGTATGGAATGTGCTTTAAAAATGGTCTGGAGTATTCTTGTCTCTTGTATTGAAAGCTTCTGCCTTCAGTGCCTGCTAGAATAAGCTAACAGGGTCTTACACATAACATGCTCTGAGGTATTGTTAAGTCCCTGTAAAAACATAGTTAATGCAGTAGTACACTTGGGTCTGCCAGTCTCTGGGTAGCACTGACATGTCAGAATAGCTGCTTGTTTGCAGCTCATCTTTTAATCTTATTCTCAAGCCATGTGGTGGTGTTTCTTCTTTTTAAGAACTGGTATCTATCTTACAGGCTAGATCTCAGTTTTAGGAATGTGAGATAGAGTCACTTCTGCACCTAGGTAGCCAAATATCAGTGGCTAAAAATCCATGTAATAAATTTGTCTCCAAAACAGCTTATGAAAGAATTACTGTTTTACTATCGACATATGTTTTAGAATTTTGGTTTTTTGGAAAACAGAGTATGAATAGTAACAAAATACTGGAGTGTTTCAGGCAAACAATTAAGTTTAGGCAGAAGATAATCAAAGCATCTTAGCAGGTAGAGCAGAATGCTATGACAAAACCAGCAGCTTTGTGTGTATGCATTTGAGACCTGAACCATGAGAAAGAAGCCTCAAGAGCTATTTTTCAAGTAAAAAGATTTAAAGTTTCATTGTAAGTGGGGAGAGAGGGGAGCATGTGTGAATTAAAAGTTTTTCTACTTGACTAAACAAGAGGTTATTTTGTGCAGAGTATGCTTTAAGGCTCTTTTTATGAAAAGCAGTATTTACTTTGTTATTCATTGCTAATTGCCCCGTAAATTGTACAGGCTTAGTCTGTAACTGAAATTATTGCCACTCTGACCTGATCTGTAGCTGTGAAACAAAGTGAAAAGACTGCTGAAGTGCTGTGTGCTCCTAATAAATGGAAGTGGACGTTCAGCACAGAAATAAGCTTTGCCCTTTTTCCACTTTTCTCCAGTCCTATCCAAACTGCATTCCAGATCCAATGAAGTAATGGACTGTCAACGCCTTTTCACGATGTTACTACTCTAATAGACACTGAGGCAGCAACACAAACCATTCAACTCTGCTGGAGGTTGAAGCTAGCATATAGATATAAGGTAGGTGCCTTTTTTACTATATTGCGCATTTTTGCATAGTTTATTTTAAAAATATTGTCCTCTGGGATATAATAAAACTTTGCAAAACCGCATAACATAGTAAAACAAAAGGCACCTAACTTCAACCCCAGTAGGCCATCTACAATAGCTTAATATATTGAGTCATCTCTTCTACCTAAACTTTTCTGGTATCTGTTTGGAGTTACCCATCTTGCAATATAACTCAAACCTCTCTTGCTACTCTGTCTTTAAATGTTCAAGCTAGTGAGAGGATCTTTCATTGTGTCTTCTCCATCAGCTCCCTCTCTTCCCACATTCCTCACACATGTAATAATTTGTCCTTTTTTAAAGGCTGTCCTCTCAACTAATTTCTGACTTTGCTCTTTATCTCACTTCATTAAAGCTTATTCCTTAACTATTTCTGACTTCTCCCTTTCTCTCTGCATTGTATTCTGGACAGCATTGGTCCTCTTATCTATGACAGCACTCTCTAGCTCTAATCTTTAAAGAACTTACATGATTAGTTTCAAGTTTCTATAAATGAAGTCCATATTGTAGTGTCATATTGATGGAATACATTGATCTTATTACACTCAATTGAAGCTCTGAGAAGGGAGTTGTGTTTGTACAGTAAAATACTGCATTTTTGTGGTATTTTTAGGCTCTGGAATTCTGTTTTTCTTGTGACATTAATGACAACAAACTGGATGTTGATGTTTATCTCTACTTAATTTACTTAGTATTCAAAGATTGCACTATAGAAATTAGTGCTTTTCACGCTTACTTTACCAATTCCACACAGTCAAAGAGTGGTTCAAATCAAATTTGATGAGTCTGCCAGGAGTAATGAGAATTCTTTGTTTTCCCTTAGGGAGGAGGTGGTCTTATGCTTCAAAAATATAGTATACTGAGTATACTTAAAGGTGTTTTTCCTGTGCTTAGCTGTTGTGACGAGACAACTTAATTCTGTACTTTTAGTATGCTGCAGGTTTCAGCAATCACTTTACTGGCAGCAGCTTTACAGTGAGCTTTGGCATTCTTATATCCTGCATTCAACACTGATCATGTAGGACTTTTCTCTGTAGGTATGAATTTGAGATGTTAGCCATTTCTTTGTGTGCAAGGGGAGTTAGGAAAATACTCTGGGAAAGAAGTGGTTACAAAAAAGTCTGCAAACCTGTCGGCAATTCTGTAGGGTTTTGCTGTTTTCCAGTAATGCAAAATAGCACAAAAATGGACAGCCACATGGTTGAGACATGGTTTGTAGTAACATTTCCTTTTAAAGAATCATAGAGTGCTTTGAGTTGGAAGGAACATTAAAAGGCACCTAGTTCCCAGTGACCCTGCTGTGGGCAAGGAACCTTCCACTAGACCAGGATGCTCCATCCAATCCAGCCTGGCCTTGAACACTTAGGGATTAAAGATTTATTTTGGGTGCAGCCTGAAATGCTGAAAGCTGTAACTTCATAGAAAGTCACAGACTGGTCATGTTTATTTCACTGAGACTGCCCATTGCAATCTCTGGGTGTGGTGCCATGTGCTAATGAAATGTGTGTGCAAATAGATCAGGTCTGGGAAAGGGGAAGTGGTAGATTCATCAAAGTTTGAAAGGTGATTTTCTACTAGAATTTATTTTATTATTCCTGTATTGTTGTGTTTATAGACTTGATTAATACTCCCTTTAAGTAGTTTACTGTTAGATTTCTGCCATTCTTTACAACCTCAAGGCAAGAGCATGAAAACAGCTTTAGCCAGGTGATGATGATAGAAGGCTTTTACCATAAGACTGCTTCAAGAAAAACAATCTAAAATCTTCATACTTGAAGAAAAGTTCCTCAAGTCTGTATCAAGTTCTTTGGTTCCTGTCAAATATCATTGTTCTTGTAACATATACATTGCCACTGTGCAAACTCTGATGTTAGCTGAAATTACTTTACATGGTGAAATGACTTTCCCAATGACAGCTTTCTTCTGTCCTGTTCAGAGTTCTGGACTGAGTCAAATTGATATGGTTTGTTAACACAAAATGTGTTTCATCACAAATTAGGTCTTCATGTTCTATTTTAAAATTTGCAGCTTTCTTAATTAGAGACCTTGGCCTAAGTAATTTAAAATACCTAGGACCCTTATTTAAGGACACATTAGGATGCTGTAGCATCTAGCAGGCTCTCTTTCATGCCTCTATGCCCCAAGCAGAGGAGCTTTAGGGTGTGTAAACTCCTCAAAGGGTGGCTTTGGAATTCCATGCTTTAATTGTTGTTGCATGTTAATGGCTAAACTATTGAAGGATAGCTGTGTCTGCACTAAGTGTTTTGGGGGTTTTTTTTGAGTAATCAAAGCACTGTGATTTTGTAATTGACTTAAGCAGCTGAGCTACAGTAGATGACAACCTCCATGGCTAAAAGGATGGTGATGAGAACCCCTTGCTAATTTCACTTGCATTATTCTCTGTCCTCTGTTCAGCAGCTTAATTGTCTTATAGCAAACTGCCTTCTGTTTATGTTGCAGTGGAAACAATGGATGCTGTGTGCCTTTGAACCTCAAATCTTGTGTTCTCTGGAACCCTTTCTGCAGGTAAAATGCGTATATGAGTCACTTGTTTTCTTGTACTTTTACAGGACTGTCTCCAGATCTCCAGTCAATGGAGCAGATCCGGAGAATTATGAGACCTACAGATGTTCCTGACACAGGTGAGTGATGTGAAATTTACTGTAAATAAGTCTTAATGAGGAAACAGGTTTAATCAATTTCTGTGCAAGCAATGTAGTGACTTAACTCTGCTCACAGTACAATATTCCTTGGTGCCTGTACAGGATGTGAGCCTTGTTCTTCATGATGGCTGTGCTATCTGATGTGTTAAAGGTTGTTGTATGTGGTGTTGTTGTTTGTCATAGCAGAGTAGAGTATGTTTTTTGATACATGTTTTTGGATACATTATTCACAAGTTTCCCTTAAAACATCTTAGAAGTGTAATGAAAGGTAAAGGAAACAGAAGAGGTCATTCCCCTTGCCTTGGTTAGGCACACACAAACCTTTTAGTCTATATAAGAACATAACTGTTCAAAGTTAAACAGGACAACCAAGTTAAATTTCCTGGGTGTTTAAGTGTTTGGGCTTCTTTCTGGTTGTCTCCTTCCTCCTTAAATTTGGAACATACAGCTCTTACTTCACTGCCGTTGGGATTTCAATTCCATCTATCAATGTACTAGTTGTGAAATTTTCTTCTACTAGGTTATTGTTCTGTTTATAAATGTTGGATGCAAATTGCTAGTGCTTTCTGTACAATGTTCTTTTGAATGGCTTGAATCAGTCTTGCTTAGTGTCTCATTTATTACAGATTTTTTTACTAGTGGATTGAAAAGACTGTTGAGCAATACAATGGGATAACTTTTAAAGTGTTGATTTCAACAGTGGTCTGAAATTAACTTTTAGAGGGGATATAAGATCTGAACCTTTTTTTGAACATAAGTTACAAATAAGTTAGAAGAATTCTGTTTCCTGTAATGTTCCTTGGCATGGAGTAATTCAGGGACTAATGTTAATATATCTACCCTCCCTTAAACAACACCACTTCTGTGCAAGCCAGTATATACACTCCTGACACTAAGATGCATTATAGGCTGCTGAGTGATTGTTTCTGTAGTATAAATTACTACACTGTTTGTCCTTTTAAGCTACTTATTCACTCAATGCATAACCAAATAAATGTTAGCACAAACGAGTCAATCTTTGCATATATCAGCGTTCCCAGAAAAGATGGGTTTTATTCAGCAGGCATAATAGTGCTTGAGGCACCCCCACTTCAGGAATGCCCTTACAGAATGTAGCTCTTGTTTCCATGGACACTCCACTGAAATCATCTCTCTTCTTAGTACCTCCTAAAAATAAGTATGCAGATTTTTTGTAAAAGGTTTTTGTTTTGTGTAGTGTTAATTTTGCTTTCAGAAGCAATAGCTGTGTGTGTACTGTCAGAAATAAAAAGAAATGTGCTATCAGAGGCATGTGTGCAATGACCAAGGTCTTCATCTTTTGGACCTACTTAAGGAAACCAGTTTTACATGATGGAAGTAAATCTTGCAGAAAATGAAAAATAAACTGACGTAGTCTCACTTCCATTACAGTTTTTAGCCCTTCAAAGCTATCTCTTTGTGGAGGGGTGTCACTTGGGGAATATTTGTGTTGATACAAAAGTTTTGGTAGATGATCATGTGGCTGTGCTAGGATTAGATGATTATGATGGCTTCTTCAAGCCTGATGAAAAAAAGCTTTACAACTTCAACTGCAATTTAAAGACCTCTTAGGACAGATTTGCCTTTTGTTCTGTATGACCCTAAAGATTATTTGATTTTGGGGAAAGAGTAGAAGAGGATGCACTCACTAAACAGCTGAGACAAGCTGCTTCTATCACTTGTTGGGAACTCATGGTAAGAAGCCATTAGGGATTGCAGGGCAATTACTGTTTTGAAAAACAGAGTTACTCAATATAGAACTAAATTTCATTAAAGTTAAGTTTTTGTCATGTACTGATTCTATTCAGTAGTTTATCTCTAGATGGAAATATTATCTAAATTCCAGTTGTACTTGTTCTGTTCTTTCTCTTCTAAAAACAAATTTTAGCCTGTTGTTAGAGAGCAGCTGTGTCTGGTGCCAAAGACCATTTGATAAATATATGTAAATATAAAATGGTGTCATTGCACAATAGGTTTCAAACATTGGTTTGCTTGATTACAGCTTGAAGGACCTGTTGTTTAAGAAATAATATCTTCAATATTTTGTTTAGCAAGTAACCAAATGTAAATGTCAGTCAAACTTCTGAATGGTAGATGAAGGAGCCTTCTGGCTTATCTTTCAAATTGTGAGACAATGCTGTTAAGTATTTATATGCCTGTGGGTCATCACAAGTAAAGAAAGTACAATGCCTTTCAAACATTTGGGGGTTTGTTTGTGTTCCAGTTGGATTGACCTGGTTCTTTCTCATGCTAATATTAATGGAAAGTTCTGTATCTGTAAAGGCATTGCAGTTGATCTAGAGAAATCTTTTTTAATACCCGGTGTTAACTCCAGAGTTGGCTGACCTTTTGTTGGCAGCAAAAAAAAAAAAGATCTTGACCAGTGCTGAAATGCCAGAGAGGTTTATTGTTCTAGCTTAGCTTCCAGACTGGCTGTCACGAGCCTTTTTGAAACAGTCAACGGGGGTCCTAGCAAATTGGCAGCGCTATGTGAGATGATGTATCGGTGTTTTGCTGTGTTACATTTTGATTTAGTCATCTAAGGTTCTTCATGAATGGTAGGAAAAGTAAGAATCAAAGTTGTTTGTGTTCAGAAACTTAGAGTACGAAATTACTTACTGCCTTTATGACTGGCCTTGCATAGGACTTTTAAATTTACCACACCTTTCAAACTAAGCTTTCCCAGTGAGCTGTGAAATTGATGGTTGCCTGTTAATACACATGCACTTTAATATTTTTAAACTCCTTTAATGCTCACTGTAAACACACTGAATATTACAAAAAAAGATTATTTCAAAGAACTATTTGAATCTGACTTTTTTAATCTCAAGGCATTTTCAGTGGTGAGGGGGTAAACAATCTCGAGATTCAGACTGTACTCTTTGTCTGAGTTGCAGTGTAAGTATTGTTGCATTTGTTGTTAAGGCTTGTTTTCTTTAGGAGAGTTGCTCTGGTAATTACAGCAGAACTGGTTTGCATTATAAAATACCTCCCAAGACTGGCATTTTAATTTTTATTATCTTTCAAAGGTTTGCTCTGTGACCTGCTGTGGTCTGATCCAGACAAAGATGTGCAAGGTTGGGGTGAAAATGATCGTGGGGTCTCTTTCACTTTTGGTGCTGATGTGGTCAGTAAATTTCTGAATCGTCATGATCTGGATTTGATCTGTCGAGCTCATCAGGTATGAATTTTGCTGCTGATGCTTCTTAAAACGTCTCCTGCTCCTTATCAGTCGTGTATATTTGGAACTTAGTTTGCACTGTGTTATTTCTAGAGAAAAAATCTTTCTAATAAAGGGCCTATAAAGGCTATGTCCTTTTGTTGGCTCATGATGAACTGTGTGTCTAATGTCAGTTGAGTAGAATACAAACACTGGATTTCTCCATTGATGTCTTCCTTTTGTACTGTCTGTTAAATGTTAGACTCATGTATGTGAGCATCACAGGTAGTCTCCAGATTTAAAGGGGCAGAGTGACTTGAATTTGAGATTTACACTGAAGTTTAAGTTCTTCACTTTCAGCAGTAGACAATTCCCTGGTAATTCTGGCTTGAACTACCTCTACTTTGCTTCATGAAAATATTAAATGCATTTTGACTATCTCTACAAGCAAGTCTGTACATAAAAACTTTCACTGTTGCCAGTATTTTGATTCAGCTATCCAGAGTATTTTGGCATAGGTTGTTTTTATTTCCTCACATTTGTCAGGCAGTTTTTGCATTGCCAATCCTGAGCACACTTTTTATTAGGTTACTTCAAGCAACAGTGCTACTTAGGTGGACATCAGGTTTCAGTTTCCTGTATAGCATTTCAGTTTCATTATTTAGTCTATTTTAGAAGCTCCCTCTTGCTGTGGAACAAAAATAGGCTCTTTATTCTGTGTCACTGTTAGGCTTGGGTACACTATTAGAACACTGAAATTTTTTTCCTTGTAATTTTACTGCTAAAACATTAGAGAAGATTTAGTATTGATTCCACATGCTGACTGGATTTCTTAACTGCTGATCAAGATTACTGCCAATTTTCTAAGTCATATAGTTGATTCAGTTCTTTATAAAAGGAGGATAATATCTTATAGAAGATAATGATGATTGCACCAAAGTAATCAGTTGGGTGTATTTGTTGTACTACATTGTAACGTAAAGCTTTTATTTCAGAAAAGAGGGAACATCCTCAGCTGATGCATCATACTCCTTGAACAATTGTAAAGGTGCATCATGCTCTTAGGCAAGATCTGGCAGAATCACTATTTTTTTATAATTTTGACACTCTGAAATCACCTTCGCTTGAGGTGTGTGCAGTCAACACCAATTTAAACAAAACTTAATTGTTTCAAGTTGCAGTGAAGGTGGTATCCAGACCTTGTGTGCTCCAAACTAATTAGGTCAAACATCCACATTCTGTGTATAAAGCATTAAATGCTGGGAATCCTTACACTGGCAGTGTATAATTGGATTTCAGCTATGAAAATATTAAACAGTCAAGCTGATGTGTGCTTAACATTTGAATTGTCAGACAAGGGGTATACTGTCTGGCCTGGCATTCAGTGTCAGGTAAGATAAAATGAGTGAACTTGTCCTGTCTGAAAGTCAAGACATAAAATAGCTGTTTTTATGTCTGTTCCTTTATCTTTCTAATATAAAGTCCAGTTTGCCTCAAGATATTTTTTTTTTTCTTCAAAACTTTGTATGTGAGCCGTATTGATTTCTCTGGTGTTGCCAGGTGGTTGAAGATGGATACGAGTTCTTTGCTAAACGGCAGTTGGTCACCCTATTCTCAGCTCCAAATTACTGTGGAGAGTTTGACAATGCAGGAGGCATGATGAGTGTGGATGAAACTCTGATGTGTTCCTTCCAGGTATGCTATATTCGTGCAGTAACATGCCTGTAGGTGTTGGGCTGTATGGACCACGTTAGTGTGCTCGTGGCTGTGCTGGTGGTTAGTGTAAAGCAATATTCTTGGGCTACAGAGGGGGACTGCTTTGTGAACAACTGGAACTGCAACCCAACTGTTCTCCAGAAAACTGGAATTTGATATTTTCCAAACTATTTCATATTAAGTTCTTCATTCTATTGAAATGCTCATTTCAAAATTTAAAGCTTAATTGGGTGATTTCTTTTTTGTCATACCTAGTGATTGGAGTACACAATTATGCAAACTAATGGTTATACAGACCCTTTTAATATGGCTGCTTTGATCAGATTTTAGTCGCTATTCCTTCCTGGATGTATTTTCAGCCCCTTTTCTTTCCTCTTTCCACCTCAACATAGTGGTAGAACTAAAAGGATTTAGAGTTGCTGCTACTGTTGCATGTAGAGCTAAGAAATTTGTAGGGCTGTGATGTGATTTCCGCCCCCCCTCCCACCATCCTCATCCCTATTGTTCTTGCTGATCAAGGTTTCATGTGGGCTTAACAGTATCTGAAATATGTTTTTAGTTATTGCTGACTCAAAGGAACTTCTTTATTTTCTCTAAGATATTGAAACCATCTGAAAAGAAAGCCAAGTACCAGTATGGTGGACTGAATTCTGGGCGTCCAGTCACTCCACCTCGCACAGCTAATCCACCGAAGAAGAGGTGAAGAAAGGAAATAATGTAGAAAACACCATCAGATCTGTCAAGGACAAAACTCCATATTACAATATATAATAAGTGTGCACTGTAAAACCATCCAGCCATTTGACACCCTTTATGATGTCACACGTTTAACTTAAAGAGACGGGTAAAGGATCTTTATTAATTTTTCTAGTAGAAAGATGTGCGACACTGTATTGTAACAAGTATAGCTCCAAGTTCTAATATCCAGCATAGAGAGGAAAAAAAATTAGGAAAAACTATTTCAACTACATATTCACATTTACCACGGTTTTTAAAGTTGACCAACATCCCAGTTAAAACTTGGTGTAATAGTTAAACCAGATGAGAGCATGATGTTCCATTTGTGTAATGTGGTCTTATTGTTGCTTAATTGCTTTTACTTTGGTTATTTTGTAGCTAGAATGATGCGAATATGGTATCTAGTCTTATTTCCTGGCTCTTTGAAATTGATATGAGGAAGGGGCTTTCTAGAACAGCCATTGATCTCTTATCCTCCCCCTAATCCCCTGTTTTTTCATCATAATGCCGTGTGCCCCATTATAATGCAAAGTTTATAGTACAGTAGTCATTAAAAGGCAAACTGAGTCCCAAATGCCTGGACTGGACAGCTTGGCAGCCAACATACATTAAGGCAGAAAAATCTGTCCTGACCTTTTAACTTCAACTGCCACACAATGAATTTGTGCACTACACTATTTTAAATTATTGACATTACACTGTGCAATGGCACTTCATTTAACTTAGATAGGACAAAAATGGTATTGCCTATTAGTTGGTAACTTGATTTAGTGGTACCTTGGCTTTAGTTTTATTAGCATGAAACACCTTTGGCATGCTTAGCTTCCAGGTAACTTCCTACCTGCATCAAAATTCATCTTACATAGTTCCACAGAACATGAAGATCCTTACTTGATAAGCCTTTGAAAGCTGACATTCTTTTTCAGAGGAGGGTGTGTTTAAATGGCTGTTCTTCAACATACAACAGGCTAGATGATGGGTGGTGAGCTAAAAATGCTACAGGAATGTCCAACTTTATAGTAAGGCTTACATCACTAAAGAATCTATCATTTGGATTTTCATGATCAAATTTCATATACTATTGTATAGACTTCTGCTTTGTAGTGTACTATAGTAGCAATAATTTCTGTACGTGATCAAGAGTTAAACAGTATTTTCAGTTCTCTCCTTTATTAAAAGAGCTAACATTGGCAAATGGCAAGATATAGAGAAGATACAAAATATACAGTAGGGTAAATGAAAGGCGCAGATTTGTGATGCTTTAGGATGCAATACTTATTGGACACAACTACAAAAGCTTTTACTGAATACTGTCAAATTTGTTAGATTCTTTGGGGGAAGGCTGCAGATTTATACCATTCTAAATGTGCATCAGTAGATGTAAAACTCTTGACTTCAGTATTGTCTTTGAAAATGTTAAATTGAGGATTCTAGTAACTTATGTTTTATGAACTGGCACATTATATAATGCAAGAGATATATTGATTTCTGACACAGTGAGCAAGTTCTTTAAAATGGATTTAAGTCTCTTTTCTAATTCCATTTTGTTTTAAATGCATATTTTAAATGTAGGTTTTTTCATTTAGTAAAAGTTGTCTAATTCATTTGAATGAAGTCTGACTGGTTATTTTAACATACCTGACTTACTCAAAATGTGTGGAGTTGGTTGTTTTTCAAGAAAAGGAAGTCTTACAATATATCTATCTGTTACTGATTTATACTGGGTTGGTCTATGGTTTTGAACAATGGTTTATTCTATCCCACTTTGAAGCAAACATCAGTTTCAATGCTTAAAATAAAATGAAATAGATTTTTTTGATGTTGTTCAAAGACACTTGTTCTTGAAAGTCAGCAGTAAGAGCTGTGTGAGAGTAACTGCAGTTTGGGACAAGGTAATTTATGAAATCTAATCTGTAAGCATTGAAATGGTAACTTCCTGCTCTAAGTCATTGCTTACTTGAGATTTATTTTTGCAAGTTTTGAAAATGCTGGGTTTTACCAAGTGCCAGCCTCTGTGTTACCAAACATCTGGATTAACCCTTTTCCATTTTTTCTTTTGTTTCTGGAACAATGTCTTCTGTATCATAAAATGTCCAGGTGTAAAGCTGTATGTTATGTGAGTACCTAACATGCTCGCTTGTGTTACAGATGCTATGTCAAAAGAAAAATAAAGTCTTCGGGCCTTCTTCTGTGTCCTAAAGAAATAGGAAATTTTTAGTTTGTTTAATGGCACTAGTAAGCCACATTGGGTGCTGGTATTCTGAAGAATTGCTATTTATACATATCAGAGTCATTTGGAAATTGTTTGAATGTTGTTTTGATTTTTGGAGAGTTGGAATGTCTGCTAACATCCCTCATCATCTATGTGGTGGAAAACACACATGATGTAGTAATCTTACCCCTACAGATATGACTGATATTCCATACTAAAAGCAAGTCTGATACATAACAGAACTCACCACTTCAACTTACAATTTACAGGGTTAGTATGGATCTCTATTTTTAATATTGTGTGTTCTGGGAGGAGTAGAAAAAATAACCTCAGTCTAATTCCATGCAGATAAAATTAACTTCCTTCAATGGAAATTGCTAGTGATCTAATGGCTAGTAGTTTTTTTTCATGTAAACATCTTGTCTCTACAAGCCTTGAATACTGTTAAATAGCATGTGTAGTATGCTTGGAATAAACAGGAGCATTCTCATATGGGCTGTTGAGAGGCATATAAAACATTACACCATTTGAGATGTGCTTTTGCATGTTTATCCCCTCCACCCTGACAGTAATGTTCATTCCATGTTTATAGTAGAGTACACATTGCACACAATCTCTTTATCTTTTTCCTTTCTGATCGATGGACATTTTGAATTTCCCAAATACTAGTTTAAAGTATGCTGTAAGGGATGCAGCTTTGGTTTCTTTTGTGTTGATTGATACAAATTTTTGTTTAGCATCACTTTTTTTGTATGCTTTATAGTACTCAGTGTTTCCTATGCATGGATAATTGTTTGCTGCTTTAAAGGAGAAAAAAGTTTCATATAGTTGTGGTTGTGTACCTTGAACACTGTTTCTGTTTAGTACATTGTTCGTAATGATCTGATGTATTTCCAAAAACTGCTGTAGAAAGAGACTCACTGAAAACAGTGTGAGGGTCCTAAACTAGTGGATTTGGTTTGCTGCATATAGACACACAGGAATACTTGTGGCCACTGAAGTCTGAGTTGGTAATTTTGTTTCCAAGTTTACTGTGATTAATTACTAGTGTCCTGCTGCCACGTGTCACCAAGTTTCAGGATCCTGTTATGAAGATCTCTGTTCGTCCTGTACTCTCTGTTGAGAGAAAGGCCAATAGGTAGGTGTGACATCAACTTGTGACTGCTTGTAGCATCCCAGTGCTGTGCACTTACTTGCCTGGGGAACAGGTGGAAATTGATCTGATCTGCAGAAGGAGGTTGCTTTTATGGTTAGTAATTCTACATCCCTGTTGTAAGCTTGTTTGGTCATAGAAATCCACCTTTCTGTGTTTCTGCCAAAGTCAGAATCAATGAACAGAAAGGTATCTTTAAATGAAGAAGTGTTCCTGTCTGTGGCTTATCTTTTGATAAGTCTAAGTGGAACCTGTCAGATTGAATTGCTGGAGCTCTGTATGGTTAGTTTGGGGCTAGGAGACACATTTTTTTTGCTCTCTAGTAATAGAAATATAAAAGACACTATTGCTCAACCTCTAATATGGTTGAACTGAAGGTGATCTGAGAGTAACTGAATAGCTGGAATCTTCAGAATTTGTTGATGACAGATATAAATGTTCCGTGCTTGTCCTTTAATGTAGAGCTCAGAGGTTAACAGAAAAGGAATTCTGCTTTGTAGAGGTTTATGTAGATAACAATTGTAAAAGCCTAGTCTTTAAATAGGTATCCAACTTCTTGCTGACAAACTATTAATTTTTGTGTCCATGGCTGGTGTTTCTGGGACTGCCTTTGCTGCCATCTTGGTTAGAGTTGAAGATGCCTTATACAAACTTGCCAGGTTATATTGCAGCTTAGCAAAGAGCAGAGACAGTGGTATTTCAATGTATTGCTTGTGAACTCATTCAAATTGCAGCTTGGTTCATAATTGGTATCCATCTGCTTTGGAATGTACATGAGGATGAATGTGAATATTTGACTTCAAATGAACTTGTGAAAAAGCAAGGATGAGAGAATTCTCTGTTTGCTGGGGCAGAGATGTCAACAGCACAATCACATGTCTGAGTCCCCATGGGTTAAAGGACAGGGAGGGTTTTTTGGTACTAGTCAGAGTTTGCAATAAAGTTCATGCATATCGCCATTCTTGTCAATAAAAAGGAACCCAATGAATCGATACCAAGGTTGGGACATTTTAGCAAAGCCCTGGATGTTTTTGTTCTGCTGTCACTTCTCTTGCTTCTGCTAATTAGCAACAGAAGATTCCAAGTTCACTTTCAGTGCAGCTGTATACTTTTTTTCACCTGGATCATAGGTGGATTTTTCTTGTCTTGTTCCAAAGGTTTATCAAGGTTTTGGGGACAGCATCTAACCAGGTGGCTGTGTGCTTATAACCAAGCATACTCACTGCTTGTACTGGCTGATTAAAGCTGAAGGAACCTCAGGCCATGTGGGGCTGAACACTGAAAGCTGTGTGGCTGTAACTCGGTGTTGGGTCAGTAAAGAAGTTGGACAGATAAGACACAGGTTTAGGTACTTGTTTTGGGTTTGCCAAATTCTCATCTTCGATGGATTAATGGAACTGGTAGTGCCTGAGCATCTTCCCTGCACAGAACTCAAGGTGTTGGGAAAACAGCTAAGCTGTTGGGTTACTTGTTTTGTGTCTCATTGTGCCTTGTTAAAATAGATAATAATGTTAATGCGTAATAAGGACACTTCATTCTTTTTCCAAAATAAGTGTCTGCTACAAGCCCTTGCCAGTACCTGACTACAATAATCTTTTCCAAGAAAAACTCATTGCTACCTGAAACAGTTAGAACAGGTGGAGATTTAAGTAGAGTATATGCATGACCCATGGCCTAGCACAGCCTCTTTCCTGGGTTCCACTGCCTTTCCTGACAGAATCTGCAGCCCAAGCTTCCTTTTAGTTTTAGAAGCAGCCATATCAGAAAGTAGGTGATAACTAGATCCAGCTGCTGACAAAGAACAGCAAAAACTATTTTGTATCTTCAGGTAAAGATGTAAGCTTTATGTGAAAGATAAAAAGCTCATAGGCTGAAATGTAGAAATGAGCACCACTTGAAGTTCTCTTTATATAGGTTAGACATTCCCAGATGTTAAGTTTTAGTGTTAAAACTTCATCCAAGTTACTATTAAAGGGAGGAATTAAAACAAATAGGAAGGATTATAATTTGTTCTTACAGATAGTTCATATTCAAAAATAGTAAATTATATTTGCAGAAAGCAAAATAAGTAAGCAACTGATTTTTTTTTTTCTTGGTAGAGAGTTTTCCCTCCTCCTATTGCTTTAAGGGTTTGACTCTTTGGGGTGCAAAAGAGAATGCTGTGGATGGATCAGATTAATTATTGAAAAGGCTTAACCAGAGAAAAGCGGTATCTTGAGGATAAAACTGGTGTAGCTCGTGACATGGAGCAGAGGAGCACACAGCATTGATGAATGCAGAGGACAACTGTGGAGAGTGAATATATTCCATTCTAAGTTTTTCTCCATTGTTTTGAAGTCCCAGCAAGCGTAATGTGAAAATAGTTGCAAGTGTTTCATGTCATTCCTTCTGACATCCAAGCAGCATTTCTACGTTTCCTCCTGTAACTCACTCACTGTCTTGTCAAATTTCTGGGTGTGTACAAATCAGTAGTTTTCCATTAGCTACCCCAGAATATTTCATTTTTATATTTCAGGTTCCTGTTCCTGGGTGGCCATTTGCAACTTCCACAGAGACAGAATGTGTAACACTTTCATGGAATGCTGTGAGAAGGAACATTTTAGGAGAATTACATGTTAATAGGCATCTTAGCTGCACCTTAATTGCATCTGGTTTCCAGGAGGTTGAGTTAAGAGAATGAGCTAAAAGACTTAAGGCTCTTTTCTTGAAGCAGTGCTGGAGAACAAATATAATATTTAATTTGTTCCTACTCAAGGCTCTTACCTAAAGGCACAGTACATGACTGACATGGTAGGCTTAGAGGCTCTTGCATTGCCTTTACCACCTAGAGTAAGAAGACATACTTTTTAACTTGGTCTGACTTTTTTATACTAATACTATTACAATGATTTAGCAGGGTTACTTAAGTAAAAAAGACCCAATCCAGTTGACGTAATTTTTTTCTCAAATTGGTCTGGCATGCAGATGCCATCTAGTGGTCACAGGATCGTGCATGGAAAGCTGTTACTGCAGAACTGACATTCATTCCTCATTTATCCTGCTCTGTGTCATGAGAAAACCTTATTCCTTGATCAGTACTGAAATGTGTGCATGGTTCATAACAACTCAGACCTTCATGCATTAAAACTAGGCTTACCTCAGTTAAATGTACAAATTTATTTCCCAGTTTTACAGACTTTGTGAAATCACTTCAAGTACCTGAGGGTTCTGAAGGGGGTAGTGAGGGGTGGAGAGAATTACAGGTCCCATGAAAAGTATAGAAAAATTAGTCTTTGTCTTGGGTGAAGGTTTTTGGATATCGTCCCCCACCTCTGGAATCTTCTGTTTTCAAGTCTAACCGAGTATGGGGAGATTACAGGTTATCTGCATTGTTTTCCAGTGATTGGAGAGGGACTGGTGGAAAATATATAAGAAAAAGTGTGAAGTATGTTTAGATCTGGTATATATCAAAACTGCAGAAAAGAAAATATATTAGTTTCTGATTTTATGTGGAATTTTATTTGGGAGAATAAATAAATCAGAATAGGGCTGGTATTAAATTTTTACACCTTACCTAACCAAATATTGTACTATTTGTGTTTCTTTTAGTTACATGGTTCTTCATTCTGCTTATGGGCTGGTTATTATAGGCATGTACTGCTGAAAAGAGATTTGCACAGTTTAGACCTGATTTGAGAGAATCATTTGATATTTGGCCAGGTTCCACTGGTTGTCTGCAATGAGTTGCTCTTGAAAAGGTGTGTCTACACTAGTTCAAGGCAATTTTGTGGCATTGAAGTGAATCCTCCTGCTTGTTCTCATGTACTGCTTTGGATTGCAGAGCTTCTGCTGTGTGTGCAGATTGGGTCTTTTGGGTTAGTTGTATGCAACAGAAGTTTGTTCGTAGTGTGTGCCCATGGTGTCAATGGTGTCAACACACTACTGAGTCCCACTGAAGTCTGTTACTCTGCTGTCCCACAGTCTGCACAATATCTTTTCTGTTCTTTTTGTCATGCTTTCTGTTTCTCTGACTGGGCAGAAAAGAAGAAATGGGCAATGGTGGCAAAGTCTCTTTGGCTTCCCAGGTGTTACAGCATGGTGGGACCTTGGGCTGCAGTGAAATACTCGTTTCTCTGTCTCATGAGAGGGATGAAGTCTTTGGTGGCTGGATAACCCAGTGGCAGTAGGAAGAGGCTGTGCCCTTCAGCTGTCCCTGACTACCAGAAGATCAGCAGTTGGGGTATGGACTGCAGTTCAGAAAGGATGAAGAGACCTTTTTGAAGTCCAGGGCAAAAAACATTTTGAGCATTTGTCTTTACTACAGTGATACTGAAGAGATCTCTTCAGAAGAATTCAGCTTTCTGTGCAACTGAGATTCACCCCAGGTGAATTTACTCTTTTCCCATCCAGTTTGTAAGGGTGGAGGAGGGGGACAGGCATGTGAGGCTTCAGATGGAACTACTACATGAGGCCTGAGTGTATGGGGAGACAGTGAGTTGCTAATCTGAACAGGAGGGCTGCTTTAGGTCTTTTAAAGCAATTCCATAGAGCTGTGAGGTCTATGAGAATCTGCCATGAAGCGATTTTGCCTCAAAGTGCCTGCTTTCTGCCATGTGAGGTCTGTCCAATGAATTATGTGGACTGCGCACAGGGATGAGGAGCCTATGTAACCTTCTTCAACTTGCAGGGACAAGACAGTGTCTTCCCCTCTCTGAGTGCTGTAGGGGACGAGCTGATGGCAACTGCACACAATCCTGTGAACAGTAGCAGGGACAAGTGCTGGTTGAGGAGTCAGTTTACTTGAAACAAAAGGCAGTTACCTGCTGACACCATAGTAATGTTTTTCCCTTCCACATTCCAACAAGCTTGAAAGGTTTCACAGCAGCTGTTCCTTAATCAGGTCCTGGGAGCAACAGCATGAAGTTTGTTCTAGAGGAGATGCCTTGTACCAGTGTGGGGTCACTGCAGGATTAGAGATTTGGATGTCAGGTACATAGCTGCTATTTCAGTAGCTGCAATCATGGACTGGTTGTGGGCTAGGTGCCCCTGGGCTGGGAGGAGAAAAAGGATGTGTTGTTCTGCTTGCTGACATGATTTTCCAAACATGTAGCAGTCCAGTGGGAGCTAGACAAGCTGGTATTACAAGATTTCAAGCACTGGTTGCTGAGGGGGAGGCCATGCTGGACGGTGTGCCGTTCATAGTTGTGGTCTAAGGTACAAGTGAGAAGGGAATAGAGAGGGAAGAGCTTGTAGACAGCCCTGGTCAGAGCTGCCTACAACAGAGCAGGCCTGGCAGCAGTTCTTGGACAGCCTGTGTGCCAGGCTCCCTAAGGCTCAGAAGCAGGAGACTCTGGGAAGGTGGTGGGAACACTGATATCTTCAGGAGGCATTTGACCCTCCACAGTTTGCACATGCTGTTTCTTGATAGCGAGTCATGAGCCAGCTGCAGGAAAAAATCCAGGGTCAGCGTGATCTTTGAGAAGCTTTCACATGCTGCTGGCCATCAGATACTCTCTGCACTCAGGTGGGTGAGCATGAGCTCGTGTGGTGTGGAAACACAGCCTGTACAGGCTTACAGCCTTCCTCAACACTGGGGTGTATATTTGCCCCTTATGTTAAGCTACACTCTTAGTTCTCAGAGGACTGTGTTCAATCCCTAAGAGAAGTTTGTATTAGTCCGCTCATACCTATCTGTTTCTCTGTCCCTGAAGTTCTAGGCCCCAGTGACTCCCTGAGAGCCTTGTGTTTACCCACAGGAGGGTTATTCTCATAGATTTAGATTTTGCTGACTTGTGGTTTTCTAGGGAAGAAACTGAGCCATGTGTGAAACTGGAAGGGTGTGATAACTCCAAAAAGGAGGCTTCAATAAAGGCTGGGCTCAGAATAATTGGATGCCTTCAGCTTTTGCTGAACTATTAGTTCAAGCATGTGCTTGAGAGTATAGCATGTACCTGTTTTGCTATAAAATACATTCAGTTCTTCTAGCAGTAGGTGGTAGTTCAGAACAACAAATAGCTTTTGCCCTCAGAGCTCTGTAGTGTTGAACTGAGGAAATGAAGCTCTGAAGCTTGTGGCCAGCATGTGAAGGTGTCATTGAGCATACCTTGTTGGGCACCTCTGGCAATCATGCAAGAGCTTGATTATCACGTACTTGTCAGGCATCAATTTATTCCCATACAATGTTGTGTATTCTTTTTGTAGGTGACAACAGAGAAATCTTAATGGGCTGAGTATTTTTTGCTTGGATGAACTGCTTTTGCTGCCTTAACAAAGGAAAACCTTAGTAAAATGAAGTAGTAGATGCAGGAATTTGAGTTATGAAAGCAGCCAGGCGGTGGCATCAGTGCACAGCAAATAGGCATTTGAACCTCCCTTAAGGAAGACCAGGGCTTGTTTAGTCACCCAGGTCTGTACAAGTGGGCCTAGATAGGTGAAGTGCAACTTTTTAATGATCAATAACTAATTATTTGCAGGCATTTATGGTTAGCTGTGTTTAAGGGGTTTGGATGTGGTAATTTTTGTACCCAATTACTCAAACTGTATTTGTGTGCTGTTTGTGCATGTAAGTTTGTTACAGGTTTGTTATGATAATCTCTTGAGTCACTGGTTTTGGTATTCTAGTCTTCAAACTGCAGAAGGCTTTTTCTGGGGGGCTGAAGTTCATAATGTTAATGCTCTAAGAGAAGAAATGTTTCTCTATGCTGCAAACCTCATTCATTCCTATCCTGCTTTTATGTTTGCTTAATAATCCACCAGTACCTGAGCAATAAATCTGCCCCACAAGCTTTTAAGGTAAATAAATGTGATGGCAGGAAAAAAAGGAATTTTTGACAATAGTGATACTGAGGATTAGAGTGAAGATGAGAGTTCTTGACTCAGGCCTGCAGCCAAGGTTAGATTCCTGCTTAAAAACAGTAGTAGTGTCCTGTGCACAGTACTGCCAACACTGGCCACTATTTCCTAATAAAGGGTTCTGGCTTTTTGCTTGGAACAGCACCAAAACTTTGGTTCTGCCTTAGTCTTTTTTTATCCAATTTCTTTTTTATTTCTTCAGTTTAACTTATTCAAAGAAAGAAAAACAAGCTTCACCTATATCAAACACTGCTTTGTTGTGTTTTTGCTGTCCCACAAATAACACTTCTGAGCAGCAGCTGAAGCAAACACTGCAGTTCCTCCTTCCAACAGTGTTGTCATATTGGCAGTAGCACTGACCTGCCATGGTGTTAATGTGCAAAGTTTAAATTGCATTGTTGGCTGCTCATCTCCCTATGCTGATTGCTGCTAGATACCAGCCTTGTCTTTTTGTGCTTGGAACTGATGCCTGCAATTCTTAGCATTGGTTCAACAGAGGAAGAAGCATTGTGAGAAGAGAAAAAAATGATCATGATCCTTGCTCAGCTTTATTACTAGCACATCCTAGAGGAATACCTAGGCAATGCTGGGCTGATGGTTGGGAATGCTGCAGTGGTCTTGCATGAGAGAGTTAATTTCTATGAAAAATGGGGATGAAGGCATCTGTCTGCATTCTTCCCATTGGAATCATTTGTTAGTACCTGTGGAAGATCCCATGTCAGCATGTTGTCCATGAGGTAGGAGTTGGACTTTGCAACATTACAAGTGCTTCTTGCTATCCCTGTCCACAAATTTCAAGTGTCTGTAATTCTTTAAAATTCAGTTGTGCATTTGTTTTGCACGTGTCCCATTTCTTAAAAACCCAGCACATATTGTTAAATTTACATAATATTAGCCTGTGATGTTAGAAGTCACTGTACATCTGTCCATGTAGAAGAAGTACACACTGCTGTCTATAACTTAAAAGAGAAACAAGAACAAGTGAAACAAGGGGAGAGCACTGGAATGATGCACATGCTGCTTTGAAATAGGCATCTGAGCCTACTGCTAACTTTTGCTGGAAACCACTCAAAATTCCTCTCTGAAATAATATTTGAAAGCCAACTGCTTTCATCCATTTTCCTATAGGAAAAGCAGAAGTGTTTGTTGATGTTTATCTTGCTTCAGTATGACTGCCTTTTGTCTTTTCCAAGAAAATGATCCACATATGACTTCATCTAGCTTTAGTATTTCCATTCTGGGAGTTCTGGGAGTACTAAGGATTATAGGCCTGGTGGGAAATAAGCTAGTTGTACAGTTTCATAACCACTTATGATGGTCTTTATGTATACACTTTTTTCAGTGTGAAAATCTGCCTTGATTTTAGTTACTTCTGCTTCTTGTTTATTATTTTGTGGCTTCTGCAGCTATCCTTTCTTACAGGTACCTGTTTATGGGTATGTATATACGTTTTCAAGTATCCCTCAACTTCTTTGGTTAGGTGGCCAACCTGAACCCCTCCCTAGACACCCAAGCTCATTAAAAGCAAAGCTAAAAGAAGCAGTTGAATTGCAGGAAAGGTTAACATACTCTGGTGAGTATGTTAATGTGTTTTGTGCTGCTTTAGCAAGTGTTTTCCTGTTTCCAGGCTACCTATCATATGGCTATTCAGCTGGAGGTGGTGATAGTTGGTAATACTGTTTTATAAACAGTACAACTCAGTGTAAATAACCCCAAGGAACAAATACATCTTTGAAATGTGTGGTGCTGCTGGCCAAAAGAGTAAACAAAGTGGCCTTTCATTCAAAGTTAGAGATAGGCTTGTACTTACTTAAATGTGAACTGCAGTTATTTAGGAAAATAGCATCTAGATGTTTCTTTTACTAGCTAAAAGAATTTTTCAGTTGAGTTGTGTAATCTATAATAAAGATAGTGATAGAATTTGTATAATGCTTCTTTTACCATTTTCCACAAAGCAAGACTTTATCTGACAAAATAATGACCTCTTATACTTACAATTAGTTTGTCCCAAGAATTCAGTGTCCTTCAGCAGTAGTCACTTGTGTAAGAATGTCTAGAAACAGGAAAAAAACCCCATAACTGTTTTCAGTGGCAGGTCATCTGTATATCAAATACTTTTCTTCCTCCTGGCATGATGTTCATAAGGACTGTGGAGAGGCTGCAGGGAGATTGGAGGATTGAACCACAAGCCTGAACACCTGGACCCAGCATATTTCTAAACCTCCTTGGCTTGCTCTTCCAAAGAGTTAAACTCTTCAAGATGCTGCCCCCTCATGCTTTTATTGCAACAGTTCACACTCTATTTATGATGTGAGGTAATGTGAGACTGTCTTTTTTTTTTAAGAACTCCAAACTGCCTCAGATTGGAGCACTAACTGCAGCCATGTACCATCTGTTGTTGTCTCTTGGCAATACGGACATGTTCCTGAATGTCCCTTGTGTCAATATCCCATGTGTGGTAGGTAGAGAGGTTTAACTATTTGTTGATGAAGCACCAGTGTGTTAATAGCTTTTTAAAGCAAGGGATTGTCTTGCATTAGAGGATGATTGACCTGTATCACCTGCTGCTTTAATTCAAACCATTGTTACAGCAGCTTTTTTGAAGGAAAAAACTTGTACTTTGCCAGGCACATTAAATGTTCATTGATTTCAAATTCATAAAACTCAGAGTTACAGAATGTAGCTGTATCCACAACCAATGTATTTCTGTAGTTATTGACTTCCTTGAAATGCTGTTTCACTAACAAGAGCAAATGTTGTTCCATAAAAAGCAAGGAGCTTATGTTGATCCCTGTAATTACTCTTTAAACAGATGGAACATACATGTCCAGCTCATTTCAGAAGCCCCAGGCACAGCAGTTTTGCAGTTATGAGGATTTAGTCTCACTTCCATGAAAAGGAGTGGCAGGAAAGATAATTTGTTAACTCTTCTTGATTCTTACTGCACAGCAAGTGTATTGTTGAAAGGACATGGAAAGCCTTGGAAAAGTAGCTAAATAGAAATGAATGCTGCCAGCACTAAGTGCCCTAGGCATTGAAAAATGCTCTTTTTCAATGTCAGCCATTCCCAGCATGGAGCTTTCAGTGCTGTGATGGCTGTACTGTGAGGCAGGCCAGCCCTAGTGAGTCAGCTTTTCTGGCCAGAATCCCACGTGGATCATTACCAAGTATTATCCAGTAAAAAAACCTGGAAGGCAAAGGTTTCACCTCCCACTGTACAAAAGCCATCTATTTGGGATCAAGGTTTATCTACTACTGCATGGGATCAGCCTTTTATTGAACATGAAAGTCTCACTTGAAGCTTGTCTAATGATTAATATCTGCTGAATGTCTTTTGTTGGATCCCAACAAAAAACCTGTCAGGTCATGTATTAATTGAGGCATGACAAGCAACTGATTTTCTCTGGATGATGGAAAAAAGCAACAATTTCAAGGGCTACAGTTGCTAATTTAGAACTAAACTGAAAGATAGGATCTGGATTTCTTTCTTTCTTTTGGCTTGTACTTTATCATTGGGATTTCTGAAAGCAGCTGGAACTTCTGCTAAACAGAGACAGACTCTGTCTGGCTTCAGCTGATGAGATGTTGCACTGCCTGTGCCAGCTGAGCCCTGTGTCCCAGAGGAAGAGCTCTGTTCTGTGGGAGGGCACATGGTGGTGGTGCCTCCTGTCCTCCTGGCTCTGCCAGAGCAGAACCTAACTCTCTGTGGGAGTCCAGGAGAGGATGCCCAGAACCTCTGCACTCTTCTGTTGCCTTGGCAACAGCATCTTCCTTTCTGAGCTGCTTCTCTGCCACAGGTACTGCTGCACAGCCCAGGGCTGCAGCTACCTCTTGCTATGATCTCCTTTCTCTGTTTCCAGTGATGCAGAGCAGGCAGGCTTAACCTTCCTGGTGCAAAGGTCTGTGTCCTCTTGCACATATTCACTTCCCACTGATTTTGGTGAGAAGCCACATCCAGAGAGGAACTACTACTGCTTAAGGGTTGGGTTTGATGACCTTAGAAGTCCTTTCCAATGTAAATGATTCTATGATTCTCTATAACCACGAAACAATAAACTAACCTTTCTGGCTGGTTTCTCTAATACATCCCTGTACATAATGAGTCTTCAGATCAAGCACTCACCTCAGTCCATTCCTGTTGTCTTAGGTATTTTATGAAGTACTCACCAGAGAAGGTCTGTAGTGAGATGTAGCAAGTCCAGATAAAAGAAATCTTCTCCCCTCTCACTCTTACAATAAGTTCTTGTTGTAAGTTAATAAGTTCATGCATTGCCAGATCTTTCGTCTGCAGTGTGGAAATGGTACATGTGGGTGTTGTTGGTAAATGGCATTTTGGGTGAAAGTGTGTCAAGGTTTGTGCTAAGAATTAAATAATACAGCAGCTGTGTGGTAGTGCTTGGCCCCAGGCTCAGGCCCTCACCCCTATGGACATGTCTGAGTCCTGCAAGACTAAAACAATGCATCCTGAAGGAAGCTGCATAATGTGACTGTTGGAACCTCAGTGAAGCCCTTTCCAATAGCTCCTCTCATTGCAGTCATCCTGTTCAGTATCTAATTACTGTACAATTTGAATTCCAGGAAAGTTGCTCCAAAGCCAAATCCTATATTTATGGGAGAAAAGGTGGCCTGGGAGCCTCAGCAACCTGAAGTTTTATTTATGTTTATCTCAAGACTGTTACTAAGGAAGGGAGAGCTGCCAGCTGTCTCCTGAAAGGAAAGGGTGTCCTTTGAAGGGAAAATAGCTTTGGACAGGTGATATACAATACAACTGAGTGAGTGGAAGTAAGAATTGCACTTGGGGATTGCATTTATCATCTTTTGTAATCCTCTGCTGACAGGGGAAGAGCAGTCTCTGCCTCTTTGCCACTCTGGAAAGTGTTTGAGATAAACTGCTCACATCTCCAGGTCTCCAGGGACTGTGTAAGATGCTGGAACCTGTGTTAAGGGTGTATGAGGAAGATGATGCCATAGGAGCCTCACCCCAATACAGCCTGAAGAAATTGAATTCTCACTCACTCACAAGGCTACTCCCTTGTGAGACTGTTCACTAAGGAGAGGGAAAGAAAACTCATGATAACCGTGACTGAATTTGCTGACCTGTCCCAGGGAGAGGCTTTATTATTGTAATGATGAAATGAGGTGATGCTGCTTCCTCTCTCCCAATGTTTTCAGCAGAGGGCAGGTCTGCTTCCTCTGCCTTTTGCTCATCAAAGCTTTTGGGCCTTTGTTGGTGAAGAAGCATTGCAGCCATATGGACTTTGATTTTGCAGAGTCTGCAGGCAGTAGTACCTATCAGTTGTTCAGATGGATTTGTTTAATCAGATTAACTTGTGGGAGCAAGAGGACAGGCCTTGCCTTCCACTTGGGTAATCAACCTCTGTGAAATAACTTGTATGCCAAGATGAGTAGTACATTATGTAAGATTTGAAATAGTGTGTAATTTAAGATTTGCTGAGTCTGTATTCTTTTCTAGTGGGTAAAATAATTGTTCAAAAAGAGAAGGCTTTGTGCAAATGTGAGAATTAATTGGAGATGAAAGTGAAACCAGAAAAATTCTGGCATGTCCTATCATAGTGTGATTTCAGTGGTGCTTTTAAAGCCAGTAGGGCTTGCTTATGTTAGGGTTTCACTGATTTTTGCTTTATCTTTTGGTGGTTTTGCACTATTGCAGTGTAGAACAGTAGTTGTACTCTAGCCTTTCAGACCAATTTATTCAATCACATTCTTCAAGTATACATAACCTAGAATGAAGCTTTTATATGGATTAGCAGTCCTTAGTCCTTGATTTAGTCCACTGGTTTAGTGGAGAACCTATGTGTGTACTTAATTAAACACAGAAGTAGTTCCCTTTTGTCATTAAGACCATTTGTGTATTGAAATTCACGTGGCTTTCCCAAAGCCACACCCTAGATTCCAGAAAAACTCTCTTCCAAATCTCTAGTTCAACTTCCAGAGCCTGTTCTTATTTGCAGGATTTTTAATTTTTTTTATGTGGAAAAAATGCATTTTTAATCTCACCCAGAAAAATTATTGAAGTGGGACTGTTTGCTAAAAAGGCAAAAAAGAGCCCTGAAGAAGGCTCTGCTGAAATCTAAAGGATAACAGTGGGGAAAGTAACAGGCATCCACCTGTGTATCTCTACGCTACAGACAAACACAGTTTAGGAATCAGATCAGATTCACATCTTCAAAAAGATCCAGCCCATTCCTTGAGCAAATTTACTCCAGTCAGTTGATGTTATTCTGAAAACCTCACAGAATCCCAAATCTCACTAGCATTTGTGCAGTTGCCTGCAGGCTCTGTTCTCAGTTTTTTTCCCAGGACTTCCCATAACTCAAATGCCTCATTAGGTTACTGTTTGTCCTTTTCATGTAAGTTGAATGCAGACCTTAATAAAAATAAGAAATCGAATGCCTCAGGCCATTTGAGAACTGTAATTATGTCCTCCTTTCTTTGAAGGGATAGCAGCTCATAGAGGAAACTTGATCCAAAGTTCAGAGAGCATATTAGAAAGGCAATGAGTCTTGTTAGCCTTGTATGAGGGTGTAGATATGTGCAGGTGTGGATTTATCTGTGGATCAGTACCTTGCCCATGCAGTGTCCATGTGCTGCAGCCTTGGCTTAGGATTGTGCTCTCCCTTAACTACAGCTGCTTGCAGAGTTACTGCAAAGGCTTTAGGAATGAAATTACAACAGGAGTAAATGTTGGTGTCACAAGCAGTTCACAGAAGGGAATTCCAAGTCCACTAGAGTGATTGGAATGTCCAGTTCCTATTCCTTCTGACAGGAAGTATGTGTATGCCCAGATGGCATTGAGAATCTCAGCCTCTCCTTGAATTTAGGTGTAGCCTCTCTGTATGTGATAATGTGTTACACATGCAATCTTTCACATGTGCATGTTGCCAAGCTACAATTTTCATTTTACAGATGTTGTGATTTCTGTTTTATTTTATTGTGATGTCTGTTTTAATTTTATTTATTTCCCCCACCACAGGGGGAAGGGCTGTGGTGTCAAACTAAATAGATGCATCTTGTTTACTGCCCTTAAATATGTAGTGTTTTCTATAGGAAATAATTTTGTTTGCATGAACGGTAGAGGCAAGAGAAGAAACATGATATATCTCAGCCAGCTTCAGTAAATTTACTGTTGTTGGTGTTTGAGTAGTAAAGGGAAAGGACACAGACAAAAATGACTTGTTCAAGTTTTGTTGTATAAGTCAGTAGCTCTGTAGAAATCTCCATAAGTTAGAAAGCTTTTAAGGAACATCAATAACTACTGGAAAAACAGCTGAAAGGAATTCTGTAAATATGGATTAACTTGCAAATACACATCAGTATTGCATGGTGACCTGTCTTCATTACTCATTACCTAAGTTATATTGCTGTCTTATATTAAGATGATGAATTAGACTTTTTTTTCCTCTTTTAAATATATATAAACCACTTGAGTTCTCCAGTCAAAGTGTCCCATTTTGCTGCTAGGAAAATGTGGTGTGTTTCTGGTGCTGCAGGGATTGTGCAGTGCCAAAGAAGCTTCAGGCAGCTTCAATGGAATATTTTGCTAGGGAGACTTACCAGTAATTTGCTAGAGCCTGGGTCAACATCTGGGAAGTATATATCCACTTCAAGAATTAAAAGCAGCAGCAAGAAAGCAAAGCCCGTTGTTTTTAACTGTGTTGTTCCACTCTCCACAGCTTTAATACAATCTGGGTGTAACACCCAGTGTTGCGCGTCAGGCAGTCGTGCTTCCTTCTCAGGAGCTGTAAAAGGATGTTACAGCAGAGGGCAGTAGGAACCTGCCTCTGCTGAAAGCTGGTTTGGATCGCAAGCGTGCAAGTATCTGTTTGCTCCCCACTCGTCTTCCCTTCTTTAATGATATTCAAGGACCAGATAAAGGTTAGAGATGGGACGTGCCACGGCTGTTGTCACTGCATTTGTCATGGCAAATACAAGGTGTGTGTTTGTAGCTCCATCTCTAGTCAGTGAACTGGCTCTGAAGATTTCATGGATGCTGCAAAAAATCCAGGCCCAAGCTAATGGCAGCAATTGGGCAATTTTCATCTCAATTCAGAATCCTCTAACAGTTGGTAGAAAGGAAATGATGTGACAAATTATACAGCTTATCATCAAGCATGTCTTTCTGATAGTTGCTGAAACACCTTACTGTTCTGGAAGGCTGTTTCTTAATTTCCCAGTGCAATATCTAGTATTTGAAAACCAGAGACTTTTAAAGTGCATGCATTTAGGGAAGGGAAAAAAGCCAATGCTGCAAAGTAGCCTGCAGCTTGGAACCTTTCAGATGCACACAGCATGATGATGTCAACAGTGCCAGGATTACCTTCCCTCTGCGCCTCTCCTCGCTTTGGTCTTCGCTCCCCCTCAGCATCTTCTGCCAGTGCTCAGAAGCCACTGTAGTTCACATGGGTTTGGTTGTCATTTTCTCCTGTTAATTCAAGTCAGTGTTCCAGTACTGTCAGCCACCTGAGCAGGTTTGGGGTTTCCCTGCTATCCTGTTTTTATTTCCTGACGGGGGACATGCTCGTACACATTCTTCCCTGGCTCAGCAGACTTGTGTCTCAGCAGCAGGCACAGATGTCCCTGAGCACAGTGCCAGTTCAGAGCAGAGATCAGCAGAGCCTTTGAACTTGCTCCCTCCTTTAATTGGAAGTGGCCCGGATCTGATGAGCTTCCAGACAACATTGCAAAGCTCAGCTTTCCCCCGCCCCCGGCTCCTCCAGGCTGTGAGAGTGTAGGTGTGTGGGAAGGAGGGAGTTGTCATTGTGAAGAATTGTTCAGGAGAGGGGGGAATTACTCATTTCCTAGTTTACTGGTGAGGATCTGCCTTATGTATTGCTACACCTAGGATGTATTTTTAACTCTCCTGTGGTAACTATAGCATACGTACAGATGGACTTACTGAAGGATAGATAAAACATACTACAAATTACACAGACTGTGCACAGGGATACTAGGAATGTGGCTGGCCGTAGAAGTACCTAGCTCTTGCAGTCACTCATGTTTTTTAAATTGAGACAATACTAGATAGTCTGGCTTCTTTTTTGTCTTTTTTTTTTCCTTGATTTGCTTGCCTATATGCTTGTAAAGGATAGGTTGAAACCAGGACTCACATAGCAGAGGCATTCACAAAGTGGGCTGCTTCTGATGCCAGACCAGTCCCATCTGTAAAGGACAAAGGCTGCTCACTGCATGGTTGTTCAGAGCTATTCCAGGATGGAAAACACAAGGAATCACAGAGGTGAGCTGCAGCTTCTGAAGATCCCTTCTTTCTTGTTCTGGTGCTTTTCTTTCCCTGTTGCTCAGATTAAGTCCGTGCCTGGTGAAGTCCCGTTTTGGGCAGAGAACTGTCTTGTAGGATAAGCAGCAGGAGGGGGAGACAGGGCAATGAGTTAGTAAATTATATTGCTTTGGTGATGTCTGCCTCTGGTGACATGAACATTGCACCTCTGCAGCTCCAGGTTCAGAGGACCCCCCTGTGCCATGCTGTAGTGCTGCAGGGGATCATGGAATTCATGAATGTTTGCCTGCTTCTCTGAGAGCTGTGCCCAGGATGCTCTGATACAGGAAATATCCACTGGGTACTGAGTGGAGAGCACACATCTCTCTGGGCTGTCTATGCTTTCAATGGTAAATATTCCTGCAAAACTCCTTTTAGAAACTCTTCACTATGCATAGCTATAAAGACTGCTTTTAAAAAACTATGTTAAAAGAAAAGGCACTCAAAATTGACCACACGATGATTGAGATGATTGTAACATGGATACTTAGTTAATGATTGTTCCCCTAAAATATAATCAGGTGGACAGATAAACATGTATTGAAAGCATATTTAAGTCCAAACTTCAATAGTTATACCTGAAGTAACAGCAAAGAGTGTAGAACAGACCTGTGCAGTTTTACTAAGTCCTTTCTGCTTTGTCAGTGTGAGTTTTAGTGGGAATACTTGCTCTAGTTCTGTTCATTTCTTTTTAGGGGAGACCAGAATCACTGCAACTCTGCAGGGGAAAGCTGAACCACGTTATTCTTATCTAATTCAGAGCCCTGCATATGTTGCGTGGTACCACTGAGGTAACTCCTTTTCCATCAAGTCATCCTGCAGTGGTACCTTGTTTATCTTTAATTATGTGCTGTTTATTAACAGAAAACAGTGAAAACAATCAGCTGTTCAGGGAACAGGAGCAAAATTACTGAAGCAAAACAGTTGAAAATTTTCAAACAAACTGGTTTGGTGTTGGAAATTGTATTTCACATACACATGCACATTTTGTTTAAAATTGCAAGCAAAGTTTTTGAACCTTTTTTAAATTTGACAAGCCAAAAGCATCTTGTTCCAATTATAATTTTAGATGTTGCATGCAGTCTAAGTTGGTACAAAGCACTTTGAAAAGCAATTTCAGTATTTTATTTTGCCATTTTTTGTATTTTTAATTATAAAGCAAACTTGAATGTTTTGACATCTTCCAGAGAGGATGGAAAGCCTGTTTAGAAGTTTGTGTGGCCTGAGGTTGGTCAGTATCTTATGCAGATGTGAGATCAGCACCCTACATAAGTGGGTGGCCTGTAGTGGAGAAGTTAGATTGCAGGAGTTTAGACAAAACAGAGAAATAAATATTCACATCAAAGCTGCACAGCCTGTCTATTTTAGCCTTGGTTAGGCTTTAATGGATGGCTGTTTGGGTGTGCCTACCTCTAACACTCAGAGGAGTGTTAGAAATGTTAAAATTTGTAGAGCAGGGTCTTAGGACTTCATCATCATTGGACTTCTTCACATGGTGGAAGTTTTGAGTTTTGATCAGCTATACAGATATTTGAGGAAAGATTCAAAGAGGTTTCAAAAAAGACAGGATTGATCCAAACACAGGGAAAAGCAGATTAGAGCACCCAGCTATTGAGGACCAAGATATTTGGCTTCATTCTATATGCTTAGAATACAGTAGCCAAGAGGGAATAATCCTGTTGCTGTAAAAAGAGAGAAGTGCTACATTACCTGATAGGTCTGGTTTTCAGTGTCTGAGATCCTTAGTTAGCCCTCTTCAAGGTACTAAGTGATGAAAAAAGAAAAGCAGGACTGTTACCTGGTTCCTCCTAGTGGGCATGACCTGAGGCATTTGGGCACTGCCACTCTTTGGGGACTAAACTGCTAAGAAGCAAACTGTGTGTCCTACTTCATTTTCTGGTCTGCTCCTGGCACAAAGCTGAAACGTTACTGGCTGGATTTGTGGTGGCACAGTTGTGGCAGGGCTCGTAGGGAAAGTTATTGACGCAGGAATTTGTCACACTGGTCACTTGAATATCCCTAACAAGAAACTTCTAGCACATGAGTAAGAGAGAATAAAGTGGCAATACAATTGCTTCTTTATATTCGACTGATGTTTCCCAAATGGAGCAGTAAATTCATAAGACCTACACCATGTTCTAGTCTTCCCTGGGGCAGCACCCTCTGCTATCTCAGAGTAGTTACAATTATTACCATCACATGAACAGGTGGATGTGGTGAGATCAAGGTGTGCAGCACACACAGCAAGAGAGGCCACCTGATGGTGAGAGAGGCAACCTGAAATGGAGAGGCTGATTCCCCTGAGGGCTGTGCAGCCCTTCAGAGGGACCTCGGCAGGGTGGAGAGATGGGCACAGAGGAACCATCTGAGGTTAAGTGCAGAACAACCCCATGGAACAGCACAGGCTGAGGAAAAGCAGCTCTGTGGAGAAGGACCTGGGAGTTCTGCTGGACAACAAGCCATCCATGAGCCAGCAGTGTGTCCTGTGGCCAAGGAGGCCACTGGTATCCTGGGGTGCATTAGGAAGGACACTGCCAGCAGGTCAAGGTGATCCTGCCCCTCTGCTCAGCCCTGGTGAAATGTCTATCAGTATCTGAAGGGGGGAGCCAAGAGAATGGAGCCAGGCTCTGTTCCATCTGAGCAATGGGACAGGAGGCAACAGGAAGAAGCTGGAACACAGCATTTCACCTGAACATGAGGAAGATCTTCTTCACTGTGTAGGTGACTGAGCACAGGAAGAGATTGCCCAGAGAGGTTGTGGAGTCTCACTCGATGGAGATATCCAAGAGTCCTTCCAATGGATGAATGTGCTTGAGCAGGGAGCTTGAACCACTGTGGTCCCTTCCAAACTTACCCATTCTGTGATTTTGATTCTGTAAATGGGAGGACAGATGAAAGGAAGCATTGCAGTATGCTTGAGTCATGTATTATCTCACTGGCGTTTGCTTAACAAGCCTTATTCTGAAATGCAGTTTTCGCTTTGCCCCGCTTTCAAATTCTTTAAAAAAAATCCTTTTAGAAAAAATTAGGCAGAGGTTAATAGTAGCTTTGCTTTGAAATCTGCTTATGCTTTACATAACATAAAAGCCTGCCTGTCTGTGTTGGATGTCTGCTTAGTTCTGTGCCACCTTGTATGAGCATAACAAGTAAGACTCAGTTTTAAACAACAGAAGGTCAAGCGAATTCCAGTTAATCCATTTATTTCAATTTGCAGAAAGCGGGGGAGAAAAATATAAATCAGCGCAGAATACAATGATACTCAAATGGTAAACTTCTCATGCAAATTCAGAGTTCAAACAGAGGAAAATTTAGCCTGTTCATCCACAGTCTCTACTTTGGAATCAAGTACAGCCTTTTCCTATTTTAAAGGAGAAACTTTTCCTCATTGGGAGCGCCACTGTGGCCAGCAGACAGCATCTAGCAGGTCTTGTAGCAGCCACAAGGAGCACTTCATCTTGTCAAGTAAGTGCAACCAGCCATAATGGCTCATATAGATGATTCCTGGGTCTTGGGGCTCTTTTTCCCCACAGACTTTCTTTCTTTCATGGGAAAACTTTCCTGGATGGAGGACAAGCATTGTAGCTGGAAATTAGTCAGTCTGGGTTTGGCCAGTTCGAGTGTTGCCACCTGCTGCTGAGGTAAAACATCCTACTCCTCTGAGATCAAACGGGGTGCCCAGCAAAGATGGCCATAGAGGTTCTGGTTACACAAGTGTCTCTCTTAGAGCCAGCCTGAATCACTTGGCACAGCACCACATCATGTATACATGTTTGCAGCCCAAAATATATGAGCTTGTGTAGCTGCCAAACTGCATGGCACAGTCATACCTAGCGAGATGAGATCCCTGCTGTCACTTCTAGCTCATTTTCATTATTGTTGCTTTCCAGATTTGTCTCTGGGCTTGCAGAAGTATCTGTAGCTTTGTTTCCTACAGAGAAAATGCTAGTTTGAATGCTTCTCTCTCAAGAAAGATATAAAGCATCACTGAGTCAAGGGGTTTCTACCCATTCTATTCAATAGACTTCAGGTGAGGTCCTAAATCTGCTTGTGTTCTACTTTCTTTCTACTTTAACCACTCTTATATTACTTCCTATGTCATATTTCTTGGCCCTTGGTAGCACTTGAGAAAAGTTCCTGTTAATATTGAGCATGACTGTGTTCATTAGTGTGCTGATGACTCTTCATATCACTGAGGGAGGATGCTGAGAAAGATGCCTGGAGACATCCCCCTCTTTTCATATTTCAAATTCATAGTTATTTGTACCCTGTTTACAGTGTTTAGGGATATCTTAGCTTGCATGACCTGGCTGATAGCTGAGACATTTCAAATAAATTTTGAGAGGAAACTGTGTAAATTATCTTCTATAACCTAACCCTAAATGTGATGCTTCTTTTTCTGTTCCTGGTGGTATGTCTAAAATGAAACAAAAAACAGCAATATCAGCCACTGAAATTAACCAAAGATTTGTGCTTTAGAGACCTAGGCAGCAGATTACTCTTACTTCTTTTATCCTCTGTATGCCTATAGGTTTTTTTTCACCTCTCAGAATTTGTTCCTTTTCGTTTTATTGGCAATAGATGTTGTCATAACTGCCACAGAGAAGAGCTCAGCAATTTTTCAAGGATGCTTTGCTATACTGCATTTTCTGTCCCAGGATGGAAGTCAAATGTGTTGGCAGAAATTCTGCAGAGCCCAAGAGACACTTGCTCATGAAGGAGTTAGGTGCAGCCAGAGAGTTTGGCACAGGTGGTGGCAGAGCTCTCTCTGAGTATGATCAGTGGGCACCAGGAGCCATCCCTGGCGCTGAGGTTTCCACAGGTGCTGTAGTTCCCAGTTCCCTGCCCATGGTTCAGGATTTGTCCAGGTGAGGTGTTTGGTATGCAGGTGTGGTGGGATGGCCATGGCTGGCAGCCAAACTCCCACCAGTGGCTCACTCACTCTCCTCCTTAAGAGGAAGGGGAGAGAGAATAGGAAGATCAGGAATGAGAGCTCATGTGTTGAAATGAGGACAAGGAGATCACTTTCAGTTACCATCATGGGCAAAACAGGCTAGATTTGAGGAAAATTGAATTAATATATTGCCAATTATTTATGTATTTAACTATTTGGGTATTGGAAGACAAAAAGGCTAACACTGAACACTCAGAGAAAGCATCCTTCCTTCCCCCTTTCCAAGGCTCATTTTTTCTCCTTCATCCTCGTTATCACATAACACAGGTTCTGTCCCTTGAGCAAGGCAAGGGGGACTGGGCTTGTGGGCAGTGTGGAGCAGTTGAGCCCTGCTGCTGCCTTCCTGTCATGCTCCTCCTCCCTGGTGTGGGTCCCACCCAGCTGCAGAGAATATCACATTCCCAAACCACCCACTGACACAGGATTCAGGATTCCAAACGCCCGGGGCTGGCCACGGGGCCTGCTGCTGGGTCAGGTCCTCCAGGAGTGGTGGCCCTGGGCCCTGTGCTGAGTGCCACAGGAGGAGACAGGATGCTCAGAGCCTGGGGAGCCTGTGCTGGCCCTTGTCTCAGCGTCCAGGGGTGAGGGTGAAGGTGCTCAGCACACTGCAGCATAAGGCTATCAATAATAAACCTTTTAAAATATCTCAAAAGCAGTGCTGTGATGACAGCCCAAGTAATTAATTCCATTACTTTTAATAGACCCTTCAAACAGTGCCAAGTCAGTGACATCTGCTGCGGTGTGGAAGTACCTTCAGGGAAGAACATTTTTAATACAGTGATACCTCAAAAGGCTGGCCACAGATAGGCTGAAAATGGCCATGCAGAGGATAAAATGTTTTAGCAGACTGTTAAGCTCTCCTGCTTCCTGCTCAGCCAAGAAAATGACCATTCACCCACTTACTGGTGGATGATTTAATTGCAATCTGCTTCTAAAAGCACATAACCCCCTGCCTAAGATGCATTCTGCACTTCTTGGAGAGGCCCATGTTCTGCACCTTAATTCTGGTTTTTATCAGATTATTGCCATTTTATCATACTATTGCTCATTTTTGCAGAGTTGTCTTTGACCCCCAGTCCAGGAGAGTCCTCACCCTCAGCTCATGCACAGTCTTGCTCCAGAGCAATTAAGAAGTCTGATTAACAGCAGCAGAGTCTGTGGAGCTGGAGTTTTCACAGAAACATCAATTCACTTTCTGCTCTGGTCCTCTTGGGGAACCAATGCAGAAGATGTTATTAAAATAGGGTTTGTTTATTGACCTTCTCTAATTTCTGTGTTCATAAAATAATCTTGTTTATTAACAAGTAATCTTTAGCTGAGATGCACTGTGTTCCCTGAAACATTTTGTGCAGAATTCATGGATCGAAGCTGGAGAAACTGAATACCAGGGAATTAATTTCAGAGGATATGATCTCATAATCTCACTATTTATCTCTAGAGATTGAGAGATTTTGGCTGGCAGCTGCAACCCTAGAGATAAGTGCATTTGAAGGAAATTGAACCTTTTAAAAAATATATTACATTTTTATGCTTGTGTCAAGTCTCAGGGTTTGGATTAAATGCCAGGTTTGTTCTTGTTTTAGTGTTTGTACCTGGCCCACTCTTATTCAGTGGAGTTAATGTGGAAATAGATAACAACCTAACTTTATGATCCTGCCCCAGTAAATCTCAGGAGGACTGGTAGAACTGCAGCTTCCTAGGGTCTCTTTCCAAGCCTTCATGACTGTCTGCACCAAGAACTCTGTGCTGCAGTGGCAGTGCAGGGCTGGCAGAGTTGGCTTCATTTCTCCCAACAGGGGACTTGCACATCTGTTTTTTTTTTTTTTTCCTAGAGCCATTCTGCAGCCCCTTCATTCTTTGTTAGCCATGGTGAATCACTGATCCCACTGTGCTTCAGAAATGGAGGGAGGGCAGGAGTGTCCTATCCCAGGTGGAAGTTTTTATTGTTTGAAAACGTCACCATGTAGAAAATAGTGGAAAAGTTGTGTAAGAGCAGCATGGAAGCAAGGGAGGACTGTTCAGTAGATCTTTTCTATCTCTGTGGCATGGAAATAGAGAGCTGGCAGCAGTGTTCCAGTGCCTGGAAATCTCCAAGGTAATTTCCAAGATTTGCTGATAGCTTGCATGGAAATTGGACAAATAATTTTACAAAACAGTATTTCCCAGCTAATTCCTCTTCCCTGTGTGCTGTTTCCTCAGTAAATGGCTGTTCTGTCACCAGGATTTACTTATTTGGCTGCGTTGTTCCTTTACACATTATGTGCCTACATTTCAGAGATTTCCAAAGGACTCATGATTTCCCCTGACATTAGCTAAACCAGCTGGAGCTCAGTATCTGAAAAAGGAGGCTTGCTCTGTTCCTTTAAAGCAGCAAGCAAAAACTCAGCCTCCAGCATTTAAACCCAGAGCCAAAGCTAGGTCACATCAGCTCTGGTGCAGTTAAGCACTTGGGTAGGTGAGTAGGCAACGTTTAAAGTTACACACGTCTGTCTGTCCTGCTGCGCTGCAGCCAGTGCCCCAGAAGCTCAGGTGGAGCAAGCACTTGGATGCCAATGGGCCAAGCTACCCCTTGAGGGGATCATCCTGTCATATATGGTGAGCTGGACCCCTCAGAGGAGCAGGAGCTCAACCTCAATTCTGCTTTATTCACCCCAGCTGAAGGGAGCAGACATAAACTCTCATGAGAAGGGAAAGAGTCTGGCAAGGAGGTACAGGACATCTGCAGGAATCAACACTGAGGATCTGATAGTGAGGCCTTTAAGGAAGCAAGACCCTTGTAAAAGGGCCTGAAAGCCTTGGGCTGGGCTTGTAGGTACCAGTTTTGGGAAGAGACTTTAGGGAGCAGTGTGACAGTGCAAGGGGCAGAGCAGGATGCTTTAGAAGCAGCGGCTCCTGGGGCCCACGATGTGTGGGAGTTACATAATGCTGCTGGTGCTGGCTTTCCTGCCAGGAAGGGGGGAAAGTTTTCAACCTGGCTGAAGACTGATGGGGGATTTTTTTTCTTTTTCTTGGACTTTGGTTCTGAAATCTATAGAACATTAAGTCATCTCAGCTGGGTCATGACCCTGTGATGAGAGAATCTGATATAAATGAGCCTATGACTAAGCTGAATAATCCCTTCCTTGAGGAAAACTTCTCTCTGTTCAGTGTAGCTATAGTAGATGTAGTCATCCCTGCTGTGTGAAGCAATCCCACCACCTCACATACCCAAAGTTACCATAGGATAAGTGAGAATGAAAGTCTTTATGTGATGTGGTGGGGAAACAGCATCAAAAAATGCAAGCCACCTTGAAATGCCGATCCTCTGCTGAGGTGTTTTGCATGTTGCAAATCACAATTAGATTTTCAGAACGGGGAGAAGAAAGAGCAGCACCAGCAGAGCACTTGCAAGAGGGGCCGTGCCAGACACTGAATGTGTTCTCATTCATGGGCACACCATGAGTGAGAAGTGCTGCCTGAGATTACAGGATGAGATTCAATAGGTGTTAATAAAGGAAAAAAAGATAATTAAGCCCCCTTTTTGATGAACCTTTGCCTGCCACAAACTTCATCATGTGAGCCTAGCAGTTCTCACCTGTTGCAGCCGAGGTGCTGCAGCTGTCCTCAGCACAGGTTGACGTGTGAGGGACAAAGGGGAGCCACCCCATGCACCTGGGGGAGGGCGTTGTGCATCTGTCAGAGGCTAGCAAAGGTTAAATTCTGACAGCAAATGTCACAGAGAGAAGACTGGTAAGAAGGCTGTCTTCTCCTTCACCTTCTGATTGCCCACCAGGTTAACTGAAATGCTTGACAGTTTTTGGTGATGTTCACTAACTTGTTGAACCCAAGAAGTCCTTTCCCACCCTAGCTGTAGAAGATTAGAAGAAGCAGAGCTCTTGTGTGTGTTGCAAGCATGATTTCAATGAGTGGTTCCCTCTATTTTCACTTTGGCAGCCACGGGCCTATGGGTTGCTCTGTAACTTATGTAATGGACTCAAGTACTAAAATCCTTTCTGAAAAAAAAAATCACCTAGAACTAAGAATTTAGTAAAACTGCACAAGTTAGGTTTTATAATGGCCTATTTCGGTGCCCACTGGAATCCACAGAAATATTTCAACTGATTTTGGTGACTACTGATGAGATGAAGTAGGCAGCTTCATTGAAAACCTGGAGTAGAATGGTGATGATGCTATATTAAGGCTGTGAACAAAACCCATTTACTCTTGCTAGCATCAGTAAATGGGGGAAGAGGTTTTTTTGGGTTTTTTGAGTCTTTTTTACAGTGAAAGAATATAAAGGTTAGGAAGAAAGAGGCCCTGGAGCAAAGAGAAATATGAGAATGAGTCAGAGCTTTCAGCAGGACCTGACTCTGGCTGGGGTTTTCATCTTTGTGCTCAAAATGAATACAGTGTACAGAACAATTAATGAAATCAAGCTTACATGCAAAGTAACTGAAGTGGGTGAATTTCATACACATGATGTCTTAATTTTTTGATCTGCAAAATGAAATGTGACAAACTTTTAAAGAAATGCAGTCATCCTTGTTTCAGTACTAAGTGCTCTGTGGGAGGTGGAGCACAGATTAAATCAGAGTCTGTGGATGTCAAGGGTCCGTTTTTGAGCGTGACAGAGGTGATAATGAGGTTAAATTCCACACGGAAAATGGGTGATTCACGGGAGCTGAGCTCCAATGCCGCTTTCTGCACCATGGTCTGTGCCCTGCTCAAAGGTCAGCTGGAACAGCAGAGCCCAGAGAAAAGCAGCAATGAAAGCCAGTTTCTCTTTGCCCTGATACAGAGTGAGAAAGGAAACTTTGCCCTCTTCATCTCAGGTTTTCCACAGTTGCACTGCTTTGACAAGGCAGATACAGGTATATAGAAATCTGGTGTTTTAGAGATTTTTTGTAACGTAAAATTTTATTGACAGGTTTTGCTGATGCGGACTCCACGTGCAGTGAGCTCCACATCTTTGCTAAGCTGCAGCGAAGCCAGGAAGCTCCACATTAATCTGGAGGTATCCTATGCAGAGATCTGTCACTGTAGTGTTTTAAACACTGCATGACATAAAGATTATTTGCTGAACAACAAGCAGTTTTGTGTTTGAACATGTTTCAACACTATGACAAAGACTTGAAAAAAATTTCTCCCAACTTTAATTGAAGAGCTAATTGCTAAGCAGAAAAAAATAGAATTACTGCTTTCCTTGTGTTTTACCTTCTTAGTTGGCACATCTCCAAAATCTGCTGATACAAAGATAAATCTGCATTTTTTGAGAAAGCGATAAGTAAATCCAAATCATTTACTTGGCTATGCATTACCACTTCACTCAAATTCCTTTCTGAAGTGATGAATATACAAGGAACTTGAATAGAGTGCGGAGGAATCAATGCTGGAATAATTTAAAAGGGGGAGGAAAACCCACAAGGCATGCTGAGCTGCTATTTTCCAACTTATCAGTTAGTTGTTGTTTTTTTTTTTTTTTTCTGAAGCTGCTGGATTGGTTTCCTCCGTCGTTCCTTTCTCTGCCTGCTGGAGGATGAAATGATCCCTGGTGAAAAGAGAAGTCTATGGCTTTAAATCCTATTCTATGGGCTGAAGTGGATCTTCATTTGTGCTTAGACTTTGTGCCAACAATCTCCCAAGAGAATTTCATTCATTTAAAAAAATACAGCTTTATTTCTCCGTTTTATGCATATTGGGTAATGTTCAGTCCCAACTACTGTTTTAGCTCAGTGAAGGAAAGTTTTGTTCTTCATTAACACCCACAACTTAATCAGTGTTTGTGGATATAATATCTTTTATTTCCTCTTTAGCTCTATTTTAGCCCTCCCATATTGTATGAAGGATTTTGCCATTTTCCTTCTTAAGCTCTTAGTTTTCCACCAGGCACTGTGGTGTATGAGTGTGACAGAGCAGAATGGAGTTGTCAGGCACAGTCTCATTGGAAAAAACCCCAATTCATTGCCTTTTTGTTTACCAATATGATGTTTTTCAGACAGATCCCTAAGTATTTTTGCTGAATTTGTCCTTCAGTAACTTGTTCATACTAGGATTCATCCCGGGGGACAGAAAATTCCAGGTAGGTGTGGCTCATCTGCCATCAATGAGCCACCCTGCTTCAAAGTACATAACCCCACACCAATCTTCACATGCTGTTCCACTTTCTTCCTAATTGTCTAGTCCAGAAAATACTTCCCAACAGCTCAAGGTCAGAAAGTGGAATGCAGTTGATAGCCAAGACCCAAACTGAGAGAAACCTATGGGTCTTTTGTGCAGGAAATGTGAAATGCTGCGTGGTTCCTTCCCTAACTAATTATGTCTGACTCCAGTTGTGTGATCCCTTGTAAGTTTTATTTTTTTTTATATATAGATATACATACACACACACACACACACGTGTATTACTTTCCAACAGTGATGAGATGTGAACTTTTGGGGGAATGTAGGCAGGCAGTCCTCTAAGATCTACTTGAGTAGTACAGACAAAAGCTGGCTCTCAAAATTCATGTTATCACCTTTTCCATCTGCAGAAGTTTGGTCTTGTTCTGAGGTGGGTTTTGGAAAGTTGTTACATTAAATGTAGGCCTCTACCAGTGGAGCTGAGCTGATAATCTCAGAAACCAAAGAATTCAGGTTACCCAAAAACCTAGCACGGGGCAAACAGCAAAGGTGGATGCTCCCCCACCCCAGACCCCTCCTGGCAGGGGAGGCTGTAGCTGCCTCCCTGTTCCCAGCGGGCACTTTGCCTGCAGAGCTGCTAGTAATAGAGTATTGACTCACTGCCACTCGAAATATCTGCATGCTGATGTTGCCCAGGACCCAAAGTGTATTAGCTCTGCATTAATTGAAATGTAGCTTTCAGCAGCCCCTATGAACGTGCCCAGCTGCAGTGTGAAAGCATTTGTTTCCAGCGGAGATCCTGATAACTGGTGAGACTCGGGAGCGCTGACTGACCTTTGATCATCGGCTTTCAGCCTGGCGCGCTGCCCTGCTGGGAGGAGGAAGGGAAAGTTCTTCCTTGTAAAAGCCAACTTCATGTCAGTGTCTCCTGTTAACATTTAGTTTCTTTAGGTAAAAACACAGAGCTTTGAAACTCCTTTTGCACTGAATTGCCTGTCTCCTTTTCCTAGCGATACTCATAGCTCAGAAGTTATGTCTTCATTTTTAATCCATATGTGACTTAAATTTTGATGAATATTGCAGCTGCTGCATTTCCAAGTTTGCCTGTCTCCTAGCTTTCTCCTCATTTCACCCCAAAAACTGCCTTGAGATTTTCCTCAAGGCTGCCAAAGTCAGCTTTACCTCCTCCTGGGAGCCTCCTTAGCCCCCCTGCTTAGGGACAAAACCTCTTGTTGGATGCTGCCCAAGGGCAGCCCTGGCTGTGCTCCCCAAGGACTGGCAGGGTAAGAGCCAGCAATCCTGCAGGCTGCTGTGTGCTTCTGCAGCCCTTGGACTTCTGAGAGAACCTGGGCTCTCATGCCTGCAGCTCCTTCAGGATTCACTCCCCTTCATCCTCCCCTGGTGCTTTTTCTGATCGTTCTTCATGGCAGGAGGGTCAACTGACACCTGTTCAAATCTAGGTTTTAGATTCCTGCCTGCTATATGACCTCGTTCCTCCTCTGACTTTGGAGCAATTTGTGCAACCTGAGCTTGACTCCATGCATTTCTCTGAAATCACTCTGATTTATCCTGATTACACAAAACCCCTGTAGCCCATGTCTTGGGTCATGTGGCTCAGTACTAGGAACAATAGCAGATAAGGATGTTTGGCTTCCACCGCACCCAAAACCAATACAAAAATGAAAAATTACTAACAATTACCAAGGCAAACTTTAAAAAATGAAGTGCAGAAAGGGGAGCAGAGAGGTCACACTATTTAAAATAAATGCAAATTGAATACACAAAATAAATATATCTTTCAGGGTGCACTGCACTACTACAGTGCAGGTAAATAACCACAATCTCAGGGCAATGGCCCATTCAGAAATATGCTAATTTTACACTAAGCCATTGTTAACAGGCAGGATTTAATGGCAGCGACTTTTGTTGGTATCTAGTCTCCTAAGCAAATCTTAAAGCATTTTGATTTGCCTTGTTAGTGGATCAGTTTGGTGTTTCTGGCACATTTCTTGCTGAAAAATACCTCTTAACTACTAAGAGGAATGCTTGCTGTTGTTTCTGTTGTTGTTCTCCTCCCCTGCTTTAGTTTTATGTTTTCAGGTGTTTGACAGGGTCCATACCAGTAGATGTACAGAAATGGGGGAAGGAATGATTGAGTTAGCTCTAGGATGAGTTTAGAAATGGAATAATTTCCCATTTTTGCAAATATTTTTGCTATCAACTTTATGGTATATATTGAATCTGCTTTGTTGTAACACATCTAAAGACACTTTGCATTTTTCCTGAGCCAAGGATTCTTTGGAAACCTGTGTCTTCAATTAATCAATTATATACCACTCATACATAGTTTCCTAGAGAGCACCACATTTTGATCTGGTATGAACTGATACAATTCTATTGACTTTACCACTGCTGCTTCATTTTTATAGTAGCACTCCTAATTTGTCATTGTACTTATGAGAAGAGGCCTGCAAAGATCACCTGCCTTTGTGGGAATCTACTGCCTTTGTGGCCCTTCCCTTGGATTTTGCCACCTGCCTTGGGCTATGGATCTGCTGAATGTGCATCAGGAAACATCAGGGCAAGCACCCCCAACACATACCTGTTATCTCTGAGGGCTTATGTGCTGCAGCAGTAGCAACCAAACTGTGAAACCAGAGAGCCTCACTCTCAAAAAAGGAAAATCCAAGGACATCCAAATTCTGGATTTGGAACCATAATGGGTCAGTGAGCCTGTCAGAATCTGACATATTGCATATTTGTGTATTCTGGTGACTTCACATTTTAAATGTGGCTTCACAGCAGCTTTGCTCAGTAGCCCACCAGGTTCCTTCACCGGGCTGAAAGCCAGCCTTGTGCCATAAGTGGGGGTTTCTGAGCAGAGGCTGGGGTCTGACCCAGATTTTAATGGTTTAAGCCATGGGAAGGCTCTGGACTAAGAACCACTGCTCTTTCAGTTGGCAAGAACATTCTGAAGGTCTGCAGCAAGAGAGTATTTAACAAGCCTCTGCTGAAATGAACACCAACAGATTGTAAATTGCAAAGTGCAGTGTAATTGAATCTGATCTCTGGCTTTTACAGACTCTAGTAATTGGAAATTGCCTTTCTTTTAAATATATGCCATTCCAAGGATGGCTCCTTCTTGAAACTGTGATCTGATCATTTTTAAAAGCATAATGATGTGAAAGTAACAGCAGTATGGAGTCCCCTTGGTACTGGTGGAGAAGGGTGAAGCAGGGACTTTGGGAGCTTCCTGCTGTGTCACTGGCATTAGAAACTAAGTCCTACACTGTAATTAACAGCTTAGCAAATATGAACTGGGTCCTTGAATAGCCACGGCCTGCAGCCCAAATATCAGTGCCCAGTTTGGGGGCAGAAAGGTGACCTGCACCAGGGCAGGGTGGAAGCAGTCCCAAATTCAGTGCCCAGTTTGGGGCAGGAAGGTGAACTGCAACAGGATGGAAGCAATCCCAAATATCAGTGCCCAGTTTGGGGCAGGAAGGTGACCTGCAGCAGGGCAGGCAGGGTGGAAGCAATCCCAAATTCAGTGCCCAGTTTGAGGGCAGGCTGGTGACCTGCAGCAGGACAGGCAGGGTGGAAGCAGTCCTGGCCAGCCCTTGGCAGGGGAGGCAGAGCAGCCTCCAGGCAGTGCTGGCTGATCTGGGAACACTCTGCACACCTCCTTAATCCCAGCCTCTGGCTGGACACTGCCCTGCACACTGCCTAGGCAGCTCTCTCTACAAGGCAAGGGGATCTAACATTTGTCCTCAGACATGAAAATACAATGATTTCCCTAATTTTTTTGTTCCTGTATGTGTAGGAGATTTAAAGGTAAGGTTGGAACTTACCAAAACAGAGTAAAACAGATGAAGTCTAGATCTGAATGCTGTAGTTTGTAATGCTGTAGACTTGCTGTTTGAAGTGAACGCTCCTTCTCCTCGTATGCCCCTTTTCTGTCTCAATATCCTTTATTTTGTGACAGATATTTTAGTTGCCTAGGTATTGATTAAAGATTTCATAGAAAGCCACAAACAGATTTGAGGCCTGGAGTCTTTATTAGGAGAGCGTCCATGGAGAGCTGGTTTAGCTTTATCAGGATGAGGATTAAAAGCTGACTTGCTCAGTATAAAGTACCCTCACAGAAAGATGGTTCTACCAAAAAATGATTGAATGGCTCAAGAGAATGTGTGGAGACTGGTGAAATATGTCTCAGACATCTGGAACCTGAGGGTAAGTAAGCTCAAATTAGAAATTTAGCTTAATTTTGAAATAATTTTTGTTACTGAAAAAAATCTCCTAAGAAGTGATTGTTCATATACTCATCTTAAGAATGAATATATTTTCAGAAGACACGTTTTAGCCAGATATTTACTTAAATAGATGGTTATGTGGTTCTTGATGGGGTTACTGAATTGAAATTAAATACATTGGAGATTAGAAAGGGTGAATATAATGGTCCATTCTTGCCTTTAACTCTCTCACTTTATAACAGACCAATTTCTCACCTGCATGTGCCAGGTCAGTGAATACTCAAAACTGGCTTCAGCCAGTGGCCATGAATTCTAGAAAATTCAGGGCAGAATGGAGGGTAAGAACTTCTGTGACCCTTTCTCCATATTTACCTACTTTTTCCAAGGGGGGAAGAAATACTCACAGTGCTCTGACATGGTGCTGCAGGTGGATGTTGGTTATCACCTTCTCCTTGTCCTTTTGTTGTCCTGCTTGTTGATGAGGCCGTACCACCATCCTGTTGTCGTGCACAGTGAGTAAATGGAAACATCCTCATTAGGAGGTGCTTTGGGGAGTCACCATGGAAGAGGCTGCCCAGCACCTGCTTGTTCTAAGGGCTGAGTCTCTTTTGTAGTTCCCAAGTAGCTCAAAGCTGCCATCCAGCAGCCACTCAGGGTGATTATGTTCTCAGCTTTCCATTTCATGGGCTGGGAAGTGCATGAGTTTGGACTGGGAAGACAATTATTACCTGCAACTGCACTCTGCCAAGACACAGTTAACAAGTTGGGTTTCAGTTTCACATTTCTTCTTTGCTGTAACTATTTGGACTGGCTATGACATTGTGTTCCATGTTTTTCCTTCATGAAATCCATCTGCTGGTATCTTCTTACTTAAAAAAACATATTTTGCCTGCAAGTCCCCAAATAGCCAATGCTTCCCCAACTCCCACCTTTTCAAGGAAATACAGCTTGAGTAGCCATTTGTGCTGAGTAGTGGTGTTTGAAATGGTGGGAATGTGTGACTGCAGTCATGGGGAAGGAGATGAGAGCAGGTATTGCCCATTGCTTCCATGATCTCAGATGGAGGTGTGCAAACCTCTAGCAGCTGGGTGGTTTTAGTGAGGCACCTGAAATTAGAAACCACTTCTAATAAACACTGCATAAATAACATTAGTATGAGGGATTAAAGGAAGAGCACTGAAGGAATTTAAGGGCAAGGGGTTGATGGGCTCTCCTTACAACACTCCTGCAGACCTGTGACCAAATCCCACCACTTACCCTGCAGTGTCACTCAGTCTGCTCTGCCAAGGCAGTTGTCTCTTTTGGAAGTGGTAACAGTTTCACATATGTACCATATTTTAAGAATGAGTGACTGGCTTCAAGGAATCAGAGTTTTAGTTACACCTAGGTAATTCTGCTAGCTAATAAATATAGTTAGCACTAACTTCTTTATGGATACTCAGAAGTTACTTCACGCACAGTCTGAAGGATTCTCCCTGCTTTTAACTATTTTTTTCTGTGCTCACGTCACTGTTGGGATTCTCTGTTCTCTCAGAAAGGTAGAAGTAGCATTTGTTCTTCTTTCTAGGACACAACATTCTGCCTGCATATTTCTACCTCTGAATTCACAGCCTGGCTTCACCCAGAAGGCACTGACATAAATTATTTAATTTTATGTTTTGAAGGTTCCCTGTGATCATATACAACACATTCCATTTGAAAGTGGTTTTTGTAATCGAATTTGCTTTTAGCTTTTAAGTCATAAAGCTCTGTTGAATGCACTTGGATAGAGCATACCCTTTCAACTAACTTTTTTGTTAAGAACCTTAAACCAGATGTGTTTAACAAATGTTCAATGAACCTGGTCTCTGCTGCTTCTGTGGTAGTGCAGAGTTGTGATATTCTATGGAAGGGCACACTGCAAGCAGTTTGGACCTGAGAGTGGTTAGCAATCTGTGGAACACAAGTCAGGGGCTCTGCTGTGAATTCCTCCACAAAGCTGTTATGTGATCCTGAGGAAGTTGCATTGCCTGTTCATTCCTGCCTCTTCCCCATGTCTCATTGCTGACAGTACTCTACTTAACATATTTCCTTTGGGAGGCAGTAAATACAGTATTTTAGAGTCCAAAACTGTAAATTTTGGAACTCATTTTATACTCGTACCTCACCAGTTAGATTAGACAAGACATATAAAGAAGCGTTTGGTCTTCACCTGTTGGTATCAGACATTCTGAACCAGACTTACAAAGGAATTATCTTGTGCATAAAGAAGCCATAGACATATAACTTGTGACTGTGTTTGCTCAACAATATAGTTTTGAAAATCCAGCTCACTTTCTGCAGGCATTGTGTTAAATATGTCTTCTCTAAATTATCAAGCACATTCAAGTGGACAACTACAAATTCCCATGAGAATGTAAAATGTTACACCTTAAAAAATCTCTGCCATAAAATTCCATCATTTGATACTGATACTACAGAAGGACTTTTTAGTTGGCCACTGACCAATTCTGCTCAGAAAATTAATTTTAAAGTACTGCTTATTTATACCTTCTGTTTGTGTGCATGATAGGAGGTAATAGTTTCATTGTGACTAACTATGCTGTACATCCTTGTGTTGCAAAGCAGTAATTGTGTTGATAAAGTTCCCCAGAAAAAAAATCCACTATGTGCAACTTTAAAAATCACATCGAATGATTTTAGAAATGCAAAAGTTTGCTTTTCTTTCAAGTTTAATTACAGAAAGCATCTAACTGCTTCGACGTCCCCCAAATCAATCTTTCCTTAGTAATGTATAAAGATTCTGCTCAGTATCTATGTAATATATATATGTGTGAATATTTGCTTACTTAAATTGTTCATGGGAAACCTTATCCTCCTTGTGTAATGTGACATGAAATATGGTCACCGACACGTGCCAGTAGGCTGTGCAGTGGGGGCAAGGCATTGACAGCTGCCCTTTCTCTGAAATGAGGTGGTGTGCACTGTGCCAGTCCATATCTGCACAACCTGCCGCAGAGAACACAAAGAGCTTCATCTACAAAATGTACTTTACTGAGATTTCCATGGGGAAGGAAATATCTAAATACCTCAGGAGCTTTGGAATCAAACATATGGCAATTCTGAGATTTTTCAAACAGTGCTGTATTTGCTTCCTTTTGGGAGGGCAGCCGGCTGATGTCTGCCTGTCTTTCAGACAAGCAGTCGTTCTGTGGAGCCCTGCTGATCCCCCGGGTGTGATCCAGCAGCAGGGCTCCCCCTTGGCTCTGCTGTGCCGTGCTGCAGCCAGGGATGGGCTCTCTGGCTGTGACATCTTCCCTCTTCCCATCAATGCCGCCCCTCTAAGCCAAGAGAAATACAATATTCATAGGAAGGGAGGGAGAATGCAGGGAGCTATGCCTCTCTTTCTCAATGATGCCAGCATGCAATCAGGAATGCAGGCACCAGGATTTTGGTCCCCACTCTCTTTTTCTGTATGCTACACATGACCCAGCATCTAACAGAAAAAAGGAAATCTCTTTTCTGATATCAGATCCTATACTTAGAAATCAGCATCAAGTCCTGTTTCTGTGCCAGGCAGCTCCTGGCTAGCTGAAGAAGCTATCTTGCTACTCCCACCTGTGGATCTTCTGTTATGAAACTAGGTACAGATTTCTTTAATGGTCTCTTTAAATGAAAAAAACAATTTTCTGGGTCTCCTAGAGAGACTTTGACAGCTCAAATGTCATTTTCTGTGTAGGATTTAGCCGAGACACATAATTTACTGTCTGAAAAGTGGTGAAAGCCTTGGGGCCTTAAAATGGCCATTAAGTAGCATCTACAAACCTCAATTTTTGGCTCAGATAAACATATCTGTGGATGCTGCAGCTCCTATATTTTAGCAGCATGGTGAAGCTCTGTATCAGAAATTTTACTGTTGCATCACCTCAACGGAGCTGCAATTGCAGACTGAACAAGAAGGAAAGCAAAGCTTCCTCTGTGTGTTTTGCAGCTCAGACACTATAAGCTTTGCCAGGATAAAATAAATGGGGGGGGGGGGATGTATGAGGGTGTCAGCAGTGAGTGTAGCTGTAAGCTTGCTTTCTCTGTGCATTTTAATAGAGATCTCCTGCTAACTGGAGCCTCTGTGTGGCTCGGTAACAGCATCCTCTGTGCTGCCCTAGCCACAGCTCACCCCTTGCTGCACTTCTAGTGCTGAAGGCTGGACCCAGCCTTAACCTTGCCTTGCCCTTCCACACACAACAGCCGCTTTGTTTCCTTTCACTAAGTCAGACATCACAAATTCCTTCCCTCCAAAGCCATTAGAACAGAACCGGCACCACCCCAAGTGGTTTCAGAACTAACTGATTTAGATGCTGGAGTCTGCTGCAAGGCCAAAAATAACTCCCCATTTCTTCCTCCTTCATTGGTGAAAGTGGGAGAGAAAGTGGCCAATGACAGAGACACAAATCCCCCACAGGCATCGGAGACAAATCTATTTTGTGGCAGGAAAAAAAAAATAACGCTCCTGAAAAATGTTTCTTTGCTCAGGCCAGTAGATACAGACCTGCTGCATGCAATTTTGCTGAACCGATGGTATCACTTGAATGGCTCACGGACTGCATAAAATGCATTACATAATTATATTTTTAAACACTGTCCCCAGCTGTGCTGATGCACATAAAAGCTGTGTTTACAATGGACTCGGCACATGTAATTATTTTGTGGCACTAGCTCTGTGCATTTCCTTGATGGATGCTCCACGGTGCATAAAATTGTAGCTTTTATCATAGATTCTCGAATATATTCTTTGGCTGTTTCAGCTTTAAATGCCCTGTTGTCCTCACATGGGTGAACAGGACTGATGCCTGGAAGGGCTAAATTGTAGCCTCTGAGGGAGCACCTTGAAGTCCTGTGGGAGCAGCAGGGAGGGAAGCATGATTAGTGCTGGAGTTGGGGCACCTGGGTCATTGCTGCCGCTCCGCTCCGTGAGAGGCTTGTTCCCGAGCTGCTCCTGGGACACAGCGAGCCCCTGCCCCGATCTGGCCTGCACAGATCCACCCCAGCCTGGTTAATGCTGCACCAGCCCAGCTCTGTGGGCAGGCAGGCTCAATAAAGCTCATGCCTGGTGAATGTGGGAGCAAAGGGAATCCTGGCTGTCAGTGTGGAGTCAAACAGAACACAGCCCGGGCTGCTGGGATCAAAGAACAGCTTTGATTTATCTCCCACCCTCGTTGTTTACAGCAAGTGAGCTCCTGGCATTTCACTGTGAGCTCTCCCTTCTCTGTTCTCCATCCAGTTGTGGAATACCAAGCATTGCTTCATCCTGGTGCAGTAGCTGATGCATAGGACTCAGTGAAGAGTACAGTGGGATATTTATTTTAGATCTGTTCCTGTGTTCTTGAGTATTAATAACACTGTGAAAACCTAGATGCTGGAAGGATTGGTACATAACACAATCCAGAAGTTTTGCCTGCCAAGCAATAGCACTTGGAAATAAATAGAGACAAAAAGTAATACAATATCCTGAAGAACAGCTTCAAAATGATGGAAGAGCAGCACCACATGTGCACCTTTCATTTTTTTAACTATTGCTGCAAAGAACTGGCAGACTTTTATTGTCGATAAGCAAAATTGTTTGGCACCTTACCTCTAATCCCTGGCTAACCTGAGATATGAGACTCCACAAAGGAAATGAGGAATTTGTGGGAAGCTGTTTCCTAATGGCAGGTGTTTTGTTGGAAATCAGGTTTGCCTTCTGGTAGTAGATAACTTGAATTCCTTTGTTATCATTCCTTGCCCTTTTCCTGTGTTTAGTCATGGAATCTGGAAGCCTGTGCCTCCCCAAGCACAGTTGCACCATGTAAACTATTAATTGGTCTAATGCCAACAGTGATCAAATCATTCCAAAGCAAATGGCCTGGCTGTTGGTAAACCAAGTTTTCCACCCTCACATGAATATGGGCTTCTCCTGTCATGGAAACTCTTCAGCTATGGATGTCCTTAGCATTCCCAATGTTTGGCATGTGAAGTTTACATACCGGCTTCTAGACTGTGGATGCATTTTGCACCAAAGTGTCAGGTGATGGAAGAACAATCTTTGGAGCGGAAAAAAAACGTGGAACCACATAAGTTTATTGGACGTTCGTTTGCATAGCCTGCCTTTCAGATAAACCTTATCCCTGCAAGGGTACTGCTACTTGAAAAAGAGTCCTTGAATATCCTGCACAGAAGCTGAGCCACCAGAGAGATGCTACTTTGGAAAAGCAAGCAGAAGAAGGTACCAGAAGCAGTGCAGAGGAAACACTCCTGAAGTTAGTCCCCCTTGTATTGTTCATATGTCTGTCCATCCTGTTTCTGCAGCACCAGGTGTCATTTTATTAGAGATAGCATGGCTTGTGCATATGAAATATGCGTACATTCCTCACTAGGACATACTTTCTTTCTCACCTTACTGAAGTATGTGATTATTATCTTCTAAAAGGGCTTATTTCCTTCTACTCCCTTACTCTAGTCTATCAGCATCTAGGCCAAAATATGTTTTACAAATATGTGATCATCTTACACAAATCAATGTAATTCTGTGTGCTGTGATATAGAGCTATGACTTCAGTCAGTGCAGGGTCTAAGTCCTTGGTATTTTATGTAGCATAGATAAACCCCAAAATTCGTGATCAAAGAAGAAATAATTCTAGGTATAACATGCTTGCATGGTTACCCTTCCACATTAATTACAGTCCTTTGCTGCAGCCACTTGTGCAAGACTTCTGTGTTTATCTTTATGTACATGGAGATAAGAGTTGCTCATCTTTTGCAAGACATTAGGTGTTGCATACAGATGAGAGTAGGAATCCACACTGAAGTTAGGGCAAGTTTGCAGTTCAACAGGAAAAAAACCAGTCCCCTTAAAAACAGTCCTTCCTGTTTGAACCCTGATCTTTGCCTTTTGTGTCTAAGTCACCAGAAGCTTCTATTTTCAAAAGCAAAATAATGCTTTGAGAAGTCACAATTCAGTGTAAATGATGTCGTGGCTATAGGAGTTGAGGGATCATCTTTGTTGCATTAAGTCCCTCTTGGAAATGTCTAATAAAGCCAGAAGGAAAATGGGACTTGTTTTACTGATTTTTGAGTACTTTAATTCCATTCTTGCTATATTATTATCTGTGAGAAGCTTTTTCTTCTTCTTTTTTTTAATTCTATAAAGTTCTATCACTATATTATCTAAGCAGCTAAGTACTCAAATTATGTAAGTTGTACATAATAGGATGTCTGTAAAACTTTGTTCCTTCCAGCTTTGGAAATTTCTATATTGCTCTTCTCTGGTGACTCAGCTAAACATCTCCCATATGATCTAGGAGAAGGTGTGGTGGGGTGGGATTTCCACCCTTTGAAGGAATGTATCCTAGTCCTCAGGTACGACCACAGCTGCAGCCTTGCTCTCTTCCCACATCCCCTGGACTTTTCTGGGCAGTCTTTAACCACTGAGCAGTGGATGCATGCTGTAGTCCCTGCCATGCATTTAAGATCTGTCTATTTAGGAATATTTACCTAATGTTTTCAAAGCAAAAAAAAAAATCCACCTTTGGATTTGCACAGCAGGAGCATTTGCCTGTTGTGCCAGATAGCAACCTCAATATGCACTTTCACGGTCTGGTTCTTCTCGAGGGTATTTTTGGCCCATAAGTGGTGTTTGAAGGATATTTCTACCAGGACTATTTTTATGATATGTCTCTCGTCATGGTGCATTGCTAACCATATGGCCAAGCACAGTTTATGCAGCTACATGGCAAGGTTTACTGCCCAGCAGGCATGAGAAGCATTTATTTTGAATAGATGTGTATTGAGGGGGAAAATAACCATTCCACTTCAAAGGTACCGGGTTAGGACTTTTATTTCTTCTCTTGGTTCTCCCTTGGTTTTAAATGAGGTTCAGCATCTCTCCTTTGGAATCTCACTGCAATAATGTGGGCTCAGAGCAGCTGTTTTTACTTTGCCTTGCTGATGGCTGGCAGGAGATGAAATATGGAGGAGTAAATTCTGCCTGGATGCCACAGGTTGCATCACAGAATCACTGACTGGTAGGTCTCTGAGAATTGTTACTGATAGCTAGATTTTATCTTGGTAGGGGTAAGAGCTCATGAAACAGGATGACTCAAGGAATGACTAATGAAAGCTTTATGATGAAACTTCTGTCTTAAGGCGTATCAGCTGTGACCAAAAGTTAAAATCAGGGTTATTTGACAGTCTAGGGTGAGTGAGCAGATCAGATGCCCTGAGTCTAGCTTCTTGTAGAAATATGTCTTCAATGTAAAATCCACTAGTTCAGCTTCTATCAGTTAATGTCAGTGGGGAAAGGCACAAATGGTGAACGATGTCATTACCCCTCAAGGGGCTTCTCCCCTTTAGAGCTGGGCCCTTTAATGAGCAGGTGACATTGCCATTACTTTGTGTTTTTCTCTTTTGTAAATAAATCACTCCAGTCAGGTGTATACACACAGCTTTGTGTGTTCATAAAGAAAAGCAGGCTCCAGTTCTCTCAGAAACAGTGCCAGCTGCCCAACTAGTGCTACATTATCAATACAGACATCATGGTATTTAGGTGGGCCTCCTATGCAAATGTCATGGGGAGCCCCCTGCCTGACTCTAATTTATGCCTCTACCAAAATATCTTTCTTCAGCTCCTTGATCCCAGGCCCTGGAATTTACAGTGTTTTACAAATAATTTTGCTTTACTTGTGACACAAGCAGCTCCTCTACAGTCCCAGATCATTTGTCACACACCTAAGTCAACATGGAGGTATCACCTACTGTTTTGAATTAGCAATGCTCAGTAAAATTACCTCCTTACTTCTTGTGCCAATAGTCATATTTTGTGTACAGCAACATCCAATTTCCCCATTTCTGCCACTGTTTCCCCTGGAGAAGAACAAGCTCCCCCTTTTGGGCAGGGTACAAATGAGACAGGACTTGGTCAAGGTGTGGGGGCATAGAAAGGGGACATTTGCAAGTTTTGCTCCAGGCAGTCAGGAGATGAGGTGGGGATCAGGGAAGTCAGAGGTTTAGCCTTAGCTCTGATAATGATTTTCTGTGTGGCCCTTTGTAAGCTCTTTTATGTTTCCACCTCATTTTTCCCAATCCTAAAATGGAGTTCAAAATCATCACTTCTCTAACACCTCCCCCTCCACACACACACACACACACCACACACACACACACACAGAGTTGTGAGGAGGTTTAATGTTTACCTCAGAGGCTTTGAACAATATCATACATCCAGGCAGTATATACAGGCATTTAGACCCCAGAATGATCTTCAGAAAAACATCAGTAAAGAAAACAGCATTTATATTTTAATCATATTAATCATAAATTTGGGATTGGAATAAGTGATCAACAAACCTGCAAAACAAGGTTTATTTCATTGGCTTGAGCTGCTTTCTAGTTCTGTTTGTGTACGTCAAAGTGATGTTCAGTCTTTTTAAATGAGTCACAGGACTGGAAGAACAAAAATATTTGATGGTAACATATAGCAGCAAAACAATTACCCTTTTTATTCTGACAGGCATCATAACCAGAATAGCAAGTTAGAGCTAGAGGTCTAGGCTAGTAGTTTCTTTGCACATGTCAGGGATTTTAGATCTGCTTGCAAGACAGTGAAACAGAACTGAAATATCAGAAAAATTAAAAGATAACACTAGATTAAACAATAAAAGCAAGCATGCCAGTTAGGATACAACTATTTACATTTATAAAGGTGCTACTGATCACTGAGTCCATGCAGTATTCTCACACAGCACAGCCTTGTCTAGCAGCTTTCTGTACCTTTATCCAGAGGAGACTCCTTTCCACCCTGCTTGCTGCATTGCACCACTGATTTAGTGAAGACATCATCCTCATAAGGATGCTCTTCTAACTCACCTCTGAAATCCGCTTGCTTTTCTCCTCTGACAATTAGGTTTAAATGTGCTGCAGTAAAGTACTCATCCTTAGCAGTCGTATGGCTTTTTAAGTGATAAACTGCATTAGCAAATTTCTTATTAGATAATCTATCAAATGAGGTCATACATAATTTTAGCAGTCTCATCTTGATTTATAGCATGATCACAGCAAATTATGCATACACAAACCAGCATGCTGGCTGTCAAAGTCAGGTATTTTTACTCTGCTATTTCCAGGCCAGCCCAGCGGCCTGCTGGTAGCACCCTGCATCACCATCTTGCCCAGTTTGTGGGACAGCCCTCAGGCTCACCCCTCACCTCTTATTAGGACTGAGGAGAGTTGGAGGCAGGAGGCTGAATCCTTGCTTTGTGCTTTACAACAATAATCCTTACTGGTGCTTATTCTGACAGGTTTTCCATACTGCCCTTAAGTAAGGACATAGGCTCGCTGGGAAGGGGAAGCTTATGCATGGGGAAGCTGTCTGCAGGGTGCTGATCTGCTCCCTGGCTCCCTTCTGTGTTCCCAAGGGAATGAGAGGAGCTGGAGTGAATCATCAGGCAGCATTGCGCACGGCTGTGCAGAGTGTGCTCCCGGGCCGGGCCAGCAGAGAGAGGCTTGGTCACCGCACCCACTGGCACTGGGGCAGGCAGTGCTGCACTCCTGCCACTTGCACTGGGCAGCCACAGCACCTGCACACCCGAGGGGCTGAGGGAAAGAGGGGAAGAAGCTTCAGGAACAAATCTGAGCAGTATCTGAACAGCCCTTCACCAGTGATGTTGCACTGTCGCTCCCTGTACCTGGGGTCTGGTCCCACACTGCAAGTGAACTGCTCCTGGGATCCAGAAGGGACACAATTCCTGTCCCCTGGCTTCAAACTTCTGCAGAAAACACTTCATCCATTGAGGTCTATCTGTATCTACAATAGGGGAGAGCTGCAATTAATGATCTGATCTTACCTCTCTCTTCACCTTCTCTCACCTCACGTTGCTGTTTCTAGGGTTTAAGCTGTGCGAAGTGGCAAGAGTGCGAGTCATCTGCATGGCTCTGAATAACCAATGGCTTTCCCACTGGACTTGTGGCCAAAGCCTGCCCAGGAATGATCAAGCATGTGTTCCTCAGCAAGATGTGGTCCTCAGCATTCCAGGTATCTGCCCCTAAACTGTAGAATAAAAACTAAATGAAAATCTGAATAAAAATTTCTCCAGGGAATGTAACATCTTAAAGGCTTAATTTTCACTACATGAAAATTTCTCGAAACAATTAGTACATAGATCTCCATGTTGTCTCCACAATAATATTCCTGGAGTGAGACACTGGAAGAAATCGAAATCATTTCTCAAAATGAGCAAGCAAAGGGCATGCTTTCAGCAACTGGCACTGCTGTTTTGCACATGCTCTGGTAATTTTGCCTAATCCTACTGAATGAGCTTTTCATGTATATATATTTGTGTGCATGCATATCTGTCATGAGTAAAATCTATTGTATCCTCAGTTGACAAGCTGTGTTTGGCATATTGCAGCACAGTTTGGGAAAAGAAATTCATGACCCAGGCTTGGGTCATAGGACTTCCCTCTGGAGCTCAGCATCCAGAAGAGCAGCAGCACTCCCTCCCCGCACTGGTACCAACACCAGTCCACTGCCCCTCTTCCCTCCCCCTTTTTACCCCTGCCAGGGTGGCTGGAGATGCAGCACAGAGGATGATGAGAATGGTCTTGTTTCTTTGGGTCACAGTTGTACAGTGACAATTTGGCGAGCGAAGGCGCTGCCCAGGTTGTGCCAGCCCAGCAGCGAGGCTGTGCCACAGGACGGAGAGGGGTGAAGGGGCCAGAGTAGAGAGCTGGCTGCAGAAAGGGTGAATGGAACCCCAAGATAAACGCTGAGGGAGGGCCAGGGGCTCTGCAGACGCCCGCAAGAGCACGTCCCGCCGAGCAGGGCTGGCTGGAACCAGAGCTGGGAGCGGGCACAGAGTCGCCTTGGGGGCAGCGGGCTCGGCTCGGACAGGGACGCTGGGGTAGGCGGGGCGGGGGGCACGGCACCATCTGCCCCCTTTGCACAGCACCAACTCCCCCCGTGCCTCTGGGGGAGCAGCGGGGGCACCCCCGGCTCCGTGGGCCCCCAGCAGCCCGGGCTGGCCGCTCCTGCGGCGGAGCTGCCTCTGCAGAGGCGCTCGCAGCCACGGGCGCGGCGCTGCAGCGCGGTTGCCTGGCAGCGGAGCGCGTCCTCCTCCCCGGCGCACGCTGCATCTCCGACCTCCCGCTCCCAGGGTCTGCCCAAGCCGGAGAGCTCGGCCAGGGGAATGCAGCTCGCCGAACCGAGCTGAGGGAGCCCCGTTTCTTTACTCCATAGTGCAGGGACCCTTGCACTGATCAGCTGCCCCACAGGTGAATTCATCCAACACCACAAGCAAAATTCCGTGGGCTTGGCCACTCAGCCCGGATTAGCACTAAGGGAACAAGCTCCCTTAAAGAAACACGTGCTGATTACATGAATATTTAGCTTTATACAAAACTGTCAGATGAAAAGTAAGTGTGAAGCTAAGCTGCAGGTCTGCCTTTTTATGTCTGGGTTTTTGGGTCCTGCTGAAAGCACACCAGAGTGCTTGATGTGCTGAAAGAAGGAAAGCATTGTATCTGAACAGGAGCACAGCGCTGCTCTGGGTCTCGGTGCCTTCCAAAGCATGTGCAGCGCTGATCTGCCTGCTGCTGCATCCAGCTGCTGTGCTCCAGGAACTCTGCTGCTGCCGCCGCAGCAAGCACAGGGTGAGGAATCTGAGAGACAGAAATCACCAACTTCAGAGCTATCCATCTTAAAAGAAAGCAAGCCGTTATGAGTCAGGCAGATTATGTGCCAGCAGCCCACTGAAGAGAGCTGTCTTCTGCAGAGGGGTGGAGACGGGAGCGTTCCTGATGAGAGCAGCAAGGGTGAGGGGACAGGCTGGCCATGGAAGGGGAGAACTCAGCTGCTGCAGTCTCCATGCCAGGGGGCCAGTGCTGTGCATGGAGCATGTGGGAGAAAAAGTTAGTGGACTCTTTGCCCAGGGGACTGTGATGTACTGCAAGGATGTGGATTTGGGCTGCTCAGGCTCTGGGAGAAGCTGGGTTTGATGCAAGTGCCAAGGTGCCCAGCAGTGCTGAGCTCCACAGCACCACAGCTGACCACTGCATTGTGGGGTGGGGTGGAATCCTCCATGCTGGGGTGCAGTTATTTTTATGGACAGAGTACAATGACCCTCTCTTCCTGCCTGCAGGAAGTCTGAAATTATTGTGGCCTCAGTTATTTTCTCAGTCGACTTTGAAACAGAAGATTTGTCTCGAGGAGGCTTGAGCTACATGAAAGCAGTCACACCAGGTGCAGAGGCAGCTCCCCTCTGACTTGACATGATCTAAGAATAAGTATTCTGCCATAGAGGAGCTGCAGCTCCATCCTCAGGAACATCAGCATCATCCTACCCCACCCAGAGCTGAGGCTGAAGGCCAAGGCAAAACGAGAGGGGCAGAGATGAGTTGCAGGGAGGGACCTGGCACAGGAGCACAGCAGCTCATCCATTTTCAGGTGAAGAAGTCATCCTTGGTGGGTGAGGCACTAGAGGAGCTGTGGCACAGGGGTAGGGCTGTTGAGCTTGGAGGAGGGTAGGGAGGAAGGGCTCCTATTTAATTGCCAGCCCTGGTTCTATCTGCAAATAGGAGGCCGAGCTGTCACTGGTGTGCAAAGTAGCAGATGGCCTAATTGTGAGATTTCTCCCTTGCAAGAGCAAAATGCTATGCTGTTTTTAACATCTTTGCCTAGAGCTAGCTTCAGATACAACCAAGATATATCGTACTAGAAATGTGCTCTAGTGATAATCAGGAGAAAGCAGTGCTTGAAGTGAGATTTAAAAAATAATTATTATGGCCTGTTGCTGTTAGTCACACATCCCAAAAGCTGATCTGGCTAAAAGAGCTTTCCAAAGCATCTTCTGCTCGACAGATCATCTGGAAATTATTCCATCATTGTGTCACCATGTCTTGCCTTATAGCCCCCAGGACACTGTCTATCTATGCACACCACTTCTTCCCTCTTCCTGATGGAAAACAATTCTCTCCAGCTTGTGATTTTTCTCATGCAGCTTCAGCAGGTTGCGTGCAGTTTCTTGTCTTGGCCATTTTGCTGGAGAGCACAGGAGCTCCAGGAAGCATGGCCACTTTGTCTCTCCTTGGGTGCCTGTGAGAGCTCAGTGCTCTGCAGAGCCCCAGGCCAGCTCATCAGTGTCACACTAACACCAGGTGCTTGAAACTCTAGATTGGAGGTGCAGGGCTGTTGCTGGTGAGTCATTATGGCAGGTGCATTTTGTCAGCTTCAGCTCTGATCTGAAATCAGGGGAGAGGGCAGCACTTTTCCCAGCTGGCTCAGATTTGCAGAGAAAACTCTGGTAGGGACTTGTGTGGAGAGAAAACTTTGACTAACCTGTAAATCTGCTTAATGTCAGTATTCAGTAAGGGCAATACCTAGGACAAGGATCATCTTGGAATGGAATCAAGTGAATGCTCTGTTTGAGGACAGAAGCCCTAGTTGATTTTTTTGCAGGGCACTGACCATATTTTTAAGGACTTTTGCCTGCTATGTATAGCATTTGCTGCCTCTTTCTGACAGGCCTTTCAACTTTGTGATGTCTGGTGGGGTTTTCTGGTAATAAAAGGGCTTAAATGGGTTATCTGTAAACTTTGTCTCTTAAGTATGGGGATGTATTAAATCTTCTTTAAATCTACCTTTCCCTTACTGTCCATCTTCAAAAGACTCTTATCCATGCAAGAGATGCCTGTGCTGCAGCAGTCTGTCCTTCCCTTCCTTTCCTCTGCCTTTCTTCTCCTGTTTGCTCAGAAGTCTCCTGCTAAAAATCCCCCAGCTGTGACACAGCAGCCCATCTCCCAGATCCCACTGATTTCATGTCTCTCTCAGCCCCCATGTAAATCTCCCTATCTTTCCCTTCAAGGTCCTCTGTAAGTTACTTTGCCTTTAATCTCATTCCTCCCACTCCTCCTCCTATTCTCCCAGTCATCCCTCTTTCTGCTCATTTTATCTTGTTCTTGGATGGTTCAATCTTGCTTTTTTTCTTCATAGTCCTCAGACACCTTAATCCATCTCCCATTTTCTGTTAGCCAAACACTTTTCTTCTTCTTCTATCAACTCTACCTTAAATCCCTTTTTTCTTCCTTGCTAGCACTAACACACCACATGCCCTCCTGCAGAGTCACCTGAGCTGCTGTCCCACGTGGTTTTCCTGGAGTGCATGTTCTTCACACCAGGAATTTGTGCTTCTCCTGCAGTGCACACCCCACAGATACAAACACACGAGGGTCTTTTGAAGAACAGCAGTTGCTGGTAAGTAACCATGCCTTATTAATCCCATTGCTTATATGACACACAGAAAACTTTCTCCAGCTGCCTAATGAGGAATCTTTTCTGTTGATGTGAAGGTACATTTTGAATGCTCCAACTAGGTAAATGCATAAAAATGGGTGTTATTTAAGCTTAGAGTGACTGAAACTTCCTATAGGTGGCAAAGACATAAGAAGCAGCCTATTAAAGAGGTTTAGGGTCTCACTTCTACATCATTTTGCAAGAGCACATCATCAGTGGCTGCATCCAAGTCACCTTCACCATCTTTACATTCCTGCACATGACAAATAATAGGGACCAGCTCCCACAGAGCAGAGGAAATACAGCAGCAAGTGTCTCACGTCCATTTCTCAACTGTCATCAAATAGCTTTTATTCATGGCATAGCACAAGTGTCAGCCAACTGGCAAAGGCAGCCTATATTAAAAATGTTGGGGATTATTCATGTCAACAGACACAGGGGAGCTTTTCTCAGTCAGTGGAGCTGCACTGGCTGAGGTATGGAAATGCAGCAGGTTCTCTACAGTAATCTCAAATAACTTCAGAAGGAGGCCAGCAGCAGACTGCCATTTCCAGGTACAATTAAAAGCAATCTAGCTCAGTTAGATGAGAGCTTGGATAGGTGAGAGGTTTAACTGTGTGGTTAGATAGAAAAGGCTATACCATAAGGACGTTATCTAGACAGACTGAGGTGGTACTTTTTGAAAAAAGCTCAGATGGAAGATGGTCTGGAGGCTGTGAGCTGATGGTGGCTCTGCAGGTTTGTTTCTGATTACCCAATTAGCTGTTAGGTCCTTAGCCTGTTTGATTGCAGGCATTTCCTGCACTGCTTTGAATAGAATTTCTGTGGGCCACATGATTTGTCTTTTATGGACAAGGAGCAATTTGGAAATTGATTAATTCTTTCTCTTTTTAAAAGATTAAGAATTAACAGCCCTGTTTGACTGAAAATAATGTTTATTAAATGTTTGAGACTTTTAGTAGGCAAAAATATAGGATGGACACAGGCAGTAAAATTGCTTATCTTTAAAAACATCATGTAAAGCTGGAAAAGAATGGAGGTTTCAGAGGTCTCAGGTTAACTATTAAGGACAAATCCCTGACTGGTATTTTGAGTCCCACTGTATTTGCAGAAGACTATTTTATTCTGTCATCTTGCATTTTGAAATGGTTGCTTTTAAAACATATGGCCTGTTTCTTTTTCCCCTCGATTATTTTTGACTAGTTTAATTCTCTGAACTCCATGATGTTATGTGGATATGAAACAGGAGCAATTTTAGTGGAAAATAAAAAATTAAGGCCTGTGCAAGTCATCATGAGTAAGGTGACCTGATCTGCTCTGACACAGATCTATGTTCCACTTATGCTTTGGAAAACTTTGGATACTGTATTTTTGTCAAAACCTAATTTCTGTACCAATGTGTGATGCAGAAGAAACCCAACCAGCAAAACCCTGAGATGAATCCCATGGCATCTCCATGACAACATATAGATGCACAGTCTGCTCTGTGCATCCTTTCTGGCAGACTGACTGCTCCTAGCTTTTTCCCACGCTGAGCTGAAAGGCAGACTGACCAACAGGCTGCAGAGGATGTTGCTGGGATTTAAATGTGGAAACTGAAGATCATGTTTCATTCAGGGTAAACCAGAGACAAATGGAGCAGCCTTACAGAAGGAGTGAGCCTTGCACCACAGCTTCCCTTGCTGAGGCTGCTTGGTCAAGTAAAGGAATGGGCACTGGCAGGTCTCCACTGAGTCTGAAAATTCATGTGGAGGACCTTTGCAGGGCTCTGAAAGGCTTGCCAAAAGCTTGTCAGTGTGACTTACAAGCATAATGAGATAAGAATGGAAGGTAATTTGGGTTAATAAGTTATCCTGAGAGGGGTGGTTTTTCCTGCCCACGTAGAAGGAAAGGGAGAGCAATCCAGTCCTCTCTCCCTGGTGAAGAACTCTGAACTCTGTGGTGAGAGGTTTTCCTTCCACTCCCTGGCAATGTGTAGGAAACCAGGGGGCCAGCCCAGTGGCATGTTTCATGTTAAATGCAACAGTAAATGTGGCCATGTCATTTACTTGCCTCCAGCAGTCAGGAGCATGACCATGGGGTCAGGAGCCTGTCCCTAAGGCTGCCCTGCAGGGCAGGGAGTGACCCTGTGCAGCTGCAAAGCTGTTCTGCATCTGCCCTGGGCCCCAGCTCCAGGCACACGCAGTTCCAGCAGTGCAGGAAGGATGCAGCAGCTGGGATGGCAGAGCAGGGATGGATTCAGCAAATCCCCCCTCCTGGCTACCTTGCTAGCCTGTCCTTCCCCCTGCTCTGTGCCCCCGTGCCAGAGCGGGGGGCAGGACTCGAGCGCAGGGCGAGCAGCCTGGCTGTGGTGGTGGGGCTGGGCAGGCAGGCAGCTGCAGTGCTGTAATTTCACACTGCAGCTGACGGTGCAGGAGCTCCTGCCTGCCTGTCCCCTGGCCTAGGGACGGCCCTGGCTGCCACAGGCACTCCCAGCACTGTCTTGGGAGTGAAGCTGTATTAGTATTGGCAGTGTTTGGGAAACATTCCTGCTGCAAACGGGGTAGTGTGTGTGTAACCACCTAAGTAAAGCACAGCTGGCCCTTTCATACTTCTGACTTTTGGATGGAGAAGACTTTTGGACTCCTACAGGCTTCTAAGTAAGAATCCTTAGGCACCTTTACCTCCACTCTGCTGCTCAGCTTTCCGAGGAACAGAGATAACAATATTGACCTTCTTAGCTGAACACTTTCCCATTTTTTTTATGAGATATCCTACATAAAAACTGATTGTCAGGTTTTGTTCAGCTATAAAAATGTCCTTAACAGTGGGGCATGTTATGTTATCAGCCATAAAAAAGCCCTTATGTTGATCTTTAGCATTTAGGGATAGACCTTTGTTCTGCTTAGTTACTTATAATCTTTGGAGTGGTTTGGCCTGGGTTTGGTTGTGGGGGGTTTGTTGCTGCTTTCTGTGTGCATATATATTGTGTACATATGGCTGACTTTTACTTCTGCTAGGGCCAAAGATTGCTTGGTTTGGTTGAATGTACAGATGTCAGCTGGCATCAGTTGAGTGACTGGCCTGTGATCTGCCATTCACCACATTCCCTCTGAAATACAAGGAAGTATTTTGCCAACAGACAAGAAACTGGGTAAACACCCCACTGAATAAAGGACTATGACCCCCTAGAAATAACCTGCCTTGGCTTCAGCATCCACTCTATGAACATTTCATGCTGACTGACGGAGCTTGTCCATTCACTGCAAACAGCACTCTCCTTTACCATAATAACTCATATCTCCCTCTGTGTAGTCTCTGAAGAAGAAAAGGAATTCCTTTTTTGTCCATAGGGCAGTTGAAAGCTTTGTCCCCAGCCTGGGCAGCACAGTGCAAGGGTGGCAGTGTGGAGGAGTGCTGGAGTTCACAAACATTGGCATCTGGGCACAAGGGCACCCAGGAGCCTTGGGTAGGTTCCTATTAAACAGCATTTCCAGGGCAATATCTAGCTGAGAATAGCAAGAAGCGGCAGACAGACAAAAAGCCATCACAAATAACATTAGTTCAAAGTCATAACCATAGAAGGAGCAGCAAAGCCAAGCCCTAAATAGTTCTCATGGCCTAATACTTCTTGTTCTGAGAAGCTGTGTCTGGAAGTGCCAATACAAAATGTGGAGAAGCCCTGGTTCTGGGCTGGGTGGTACTGGAGCTGTCTGGCTACAGTCCTGGGAAGTGGCAGTAGTGGTGGGACAATGTTTACAACAGTGATGATTGAGTTTAGCGTGTTAACTGTTCTTTGTCTTAACAGATCACGGAAAAACTGGAGCTGGGCAGGCTCCCTGTCAGGCTCTTCAGGAATGTGAGCCCAGCAGCAGGGTGGTTTTGCTAGGGACTGAGCTACCCATCCAGGCAGAGATCAGCTTGAAGGCAGCAATTCCCTTGGAGGGTACGAGGGAGGCAGGAATAGAAGAGAGCCCAGCAGGCTCAGGTGTAGCTGGGGGAGGCCTCAGCAGTGTGACCCCAAACAAAATCTGAGGGAGGGATTTTGGGTGCAGTGCTTTCAAGAAAGGTGTAAAGAGTTGCAAACAAAACCCCCTCTTTCTGCTTTGGCCTTGGTTTTAAAAGTTCAAGGACAAAGAGCTTTGAGCATTCGGTGTTAATCAGGAGCATTGATATAAGGAATTACCAACTCCATCAGCATTCTTATCCCAATGGAACCATCCCAAAATAACTCTCACCCCAAAATGATCGGGGCTGCATAACTGATATGGGCTGAAAATAATAATGGTTTATATATTTCTTAAGAAAAAGTTCTTATTTTAAAGAGAGTTGAAGGCAGCAAAGAGTTGGATAGGCTATTATTCTCCAATCAATTCAATTTTTAAGTCTTACTTAAAGAATGCTAATTTTAAATGAGATATTCTTCTGATCATTTCTACAATTGAAGGGATGTAAATTCACATTCATAATGAATGCTTTTTTTTTAATATTTGATTGCAGTAAGCCAAATGATCCTATTTAATATCAAGGACAGAGCTGGTATCTATTTTTTGATAAGTAGTACTTTGCATAGCATACTCCATACAGTTAAAATTTTTTGAGAATGGTTTTAGAAGGCCCAGCTCTTTGGTAGGACAGTCCCAGTTGGTGGCATGAACAGACTCCTCCTGCAGAGCACCAGCCATGGTGCTAAAAGTCACAAATTCCAGGTTCTTTATCCTAATAATCTTTTACTGCCTTGTTATAATCTCCAGCATCACCTACTCAGACTTCAAAGAGAAAGATGTGATCATTAACAACTGTCTTCTCTTTTTAGCTTTCTTTTTACCTTGTTGTCAAGTCTTAGTTTGGTTGCCAAAATTCCTACCCTGTTGTACCCTCTCAAGTCTGAAAACAACTTCCTTCAGCCTTGCAGGGCTCACTTGTTTGGCTTCCCATCCTCAAGGTGATGAATTTCAAACACCACAATCTTTGGAAATGAAATGAAATCTTCCGTTCTCAGGACTGTACATATAAAGTCCTGGGAAAACAGTTTTGGAGGGATTTTGACCAATGCAAGTCAGTCTGAAAAAATTCCTTAGAACAATGTAGGTTTTATATGGTAATTACACACACTTAGAGTCAAGGAGAAAGTGTAAGAAATGCTATTTGTTTCTGTGTCTAATATAAATAATCGTCATTATTAACAGAATAGAGGAAAAGACAAAAAGCAGATGCCATAGATAAGTTTGTGACAATGAGCTGTTCATAATAGGAACATTTTTGTGTCTTCTGTGAGGTAATATATAACTATTTTAGTTGAGCAGAGTTTTAGGTCATATATAGCTTTCTTAGGATTTATAAAAGTTCAAGACTCAGATTTTCAGAAAAGCAGCAGTTGAGTGTAGTGCAGATGAGAAACAAATCTGTCCCTGTGACACCTTCAGGTTTCCTGAGCTGAAAGTTACAGCTAGACAAGGTCACATGGAGTTGCAGGGCCGTGGTGTACCTGCTAGCCACTACAGTGCTTTATCATGAATTATTACTGTTCAGATACTATGTTGCCTGCAGTTTGTAGATACTGAAAGAATTTTAAGAGGGACATAGTCAGAATTTCTCAGTATAACACCAGAAGCCAAGCATTTCACTTCTAACAGAGATTCATGGCTTCAGACAAAAATACCCACTCTCCCTTCATTCCCTCTTTAAATAAGGGCTAAGATTTGTGTCTCATGGGATGTTGTGAGATTAATTTTTTCTTGTATGCATAAACTGTTTTGAAGCTAGAAAGGTTCAAGTCTCACTTGACAACAGCCTTGCATTTACAGTACAAGTGGAGCAGACCCCATCTCTCACAGAAAGGGACAAACAGCTTGGAACTTGGCAAGTATTCTCTCCAGCTAGAACAAATACAATTTTGCAGCCCATTGATTTCTATTTACAATGCCAGGTTTTATTTGATTTATTTTTTTTAATATCTTTATGCCACAACACCAACCTCCTTTCCCCCTTCACACTTTAAAATGAAGTGTGACCGGCACGTGGTCCTTATTAGCTGAGAGAGATTTTGGATAAGTTAAGGATCAGCAGACAGACAAAACAGGGCCATTTTGGGAAAGCCTTGATGATGCAGCCCAAAATAGTTTTCTCCTTATGTGAGAGAGTTTAGGATTTCTGAGTATATTGGACTACTATATAGTCCAATACTCTGAAATAGTTTTCTCCTTATGTGAGAGAGATTTTCTGAGTATATTGGACTACTATATAGTGTATTTCTGAGTATATTGGACTACTATATAGTGTACTTCTGAGTATATTGGACTACTATATAGTATATTTCTGAGTATATTGGACTACTGTGCTACTGCATGGACTATGTAGGGGGGCCTCACACATCCAGAGATAGGGCAGAGTTACACACCTGCATCTTAGGTGCTGTTTTTATGACTCTTAACAAATAATGGTAGCAAATGCATGGCTGTTACTTGCAGAAAATTCTCTCCTCCTGTGTGACCCTCCCAGCACTCCAGCGTGTGCTGCCCAGCACAGTGCTGCAAGGCATCAAGCCAGAGTTGTCCTGGTGATGAAAGGCAGGGGCTGAGAGTGGATAGTGCCCTGGGATCCTCTCCACAGAGCCTGCTTTGGGGCCCTTACACCAACAGGGCATGAACCCTCCCAGCTTCCCTTCAGCTGCTGTGTGGGTCACTGTGGCTGTGACCACACAGTGCCTGCCACCACGGAATGAGCAGAGGAGCCCCAGGCAGGAGGGTACAGGAGGTGGTGGTGGTGCCTCACCCAGAGAAATCAGGCTGCTGCTGCTGCCACAGGCACTGTAGAGGTGGGCATGGCTGGGAGGGAACAGGGAGAGAGAGGGAGTAGCCACTGTCAGTGGGAACCATGGACTGATACTCTCTGTACTGTTGGATGAAGGAAAGTTCTGGCTGATAATAGAAAGTATGCACAATACTTAGGGGTTACAAAGAGAATTTGACCTATCAGTGAATTAAATATGAAGAAACTTGCATTGTCACTGCTCACTCTGACTGGTGCTTATGGGTGAATGGAAGATCAGACTGTCAGGCTGTCAGCTCCTATGAGTCCTAACTTTCCCCTGAAAGGGAGATGGCCATTTTCCCAGCAATGGCCCCAGCTCTTTCTGTTACAGCCAGTCAAGTCCCATGACATCAAATATTAATCTGGCACAGAACTTGGGCTGTCCGAGTACATTTTCTAACCAACAGCATATCAAACCCTTTGGACCTGATGACATTCACTCCTTTGTTGTCACATCAGTCAGTCACTTTAACCCAGATTCTCAGCCAATTCAAAGGAAAGAGAATGGCACTTCAGAGAACTGACTACTGCAAAAGGACTTTAAAAAAATGAACAGAGGGAAGGCAGGGCTGAGCCTCGTCACAAAAGCTCCCACCATAAAGTGGGGAGAGTGCACAAGAAGCCTCAGATGACCTCGCAGCAAGAGGCTGTGTTGCTGTTTTGCATCACATTTCTCTGCAGGGGCAGGACTTGGATCATCCCAAATTTAGTCTCTGGGCTCCCAGCTACTTAAGAGCCTTGGTCCTGATCTTTTTGCATAATGACATTTATATTCATTTTATAACAGAATTTCCGTCTGTATAACAGATATTTCTAATACTGTGAAGGCAAACAAAGCTCAGAAATCAGATTTCCCAGCTGGAGCATGGGAAGACAGGGCCAAGGCACTGGTCTCTTCCCATTTTCCTTGCCTGACCATGACACCACTGGTGTGGCAGAGAGGCAGCTTCTGCCTATGCTTTCTCTAGCATCCAGAATTGGCATGATGCTTTGATCCACTTCTAGTTTTGCAAGGAAAAAGCAGCTCTTTACACAGTTATCAGAGGGCTGAGCATACAAGCACAGGACATTAACAAAACCATTCCAGTGAGCTGGGGGAGGGGGCAGGAAATGACAAAAATGAAAAGAATTTTGCTCTTCTCTAGACAAGCCTAGAGACAGTAAGAGAAAATTATAACTTGACCTTCAATTATTGAAAGGAAGCAAGGAAATAAAATTTAGGCTCAAGAAGATTCCTTCCTAATGACTTGAACCAAAAGCCAAAGCACATTAACATATGAGGACTGGAGGGTTCAGAGAAATTGCTGGAAATTGTATGCCTATAGTCTTGGAGGAAAATACAGGAACTCCCTTAATTCAGTAATATACCTGGCATGCCTCAAGAAAGGGAAGGTATTGGTATTGGTTCTACTCCTGACCTTGTAATGTGCAGAATAGATGGCTCAGGGGACAGGCAAAGAATACAAGGCAGCTTTTTAAATGGTCAGAGGGATTCTGCCGTGGACTTTTTTTCAGAAGGTGTTTCTGACTGAGCTGGAGTGGGAGAAAGGATCACAAGCCCAACATGATTGTTGTCAATTACAGAATCACCTGTTAAATGATGGCTAGAGGCATAAACCAGCCCTGATATGCACAACATACTCTGAAAACTGGTAAGAGCCTTTGGTGTTTCCAAAGTTGGGTGCAAGTACCTGAGCCTGAGCTGTTTGTATTTAAGAACAAAAAGTTAGCAAATAAAGAAGGAGACCTAAACATGTTTTTTAAGGATGTATGAGAGAATTAAAAGCATCATGTGAAAAGCTACTTCCATGGCAATGCAGTACAAAATTAATTGCTGAGGCTTAAAAGTGATTACTGTCTGAAGGATTGATAATCTTGTGTCTGTTCTAGCAAGGGTTTGAACATGCATGTGAACACACACACACATCCACAGCCCATCTGAGTTGCCTGGTTCCCTTTGAGGCAGCTTCAGCTGCAAGGACAAAGGCAAAATAAGCCCATGGATGGGAAGACCCTCTCAGTCCTTGGTATTTCCATGGCAGGAGTTGCAGCATAGTAGTCAATGCAGCAGTTATTCTGCAAATGGAGAGCTCTGGTCTCGGGCTGTCAGTCTCACACCCGCCATTCGGGAACACCTACATTCCATTTAAAAATAGGATTGTAAGACCTGTGAATACAAATGGGCAGAAATTTTACTATTTAAAGGCAAGTTCTGGGGAAACTGTGTCATATATGTAGCTCTTTCTAAAATGCTAAAGGCACCCAGGATTACTTGTTCTGCAACCTCTGCTTTCTGTGTCCAGCCAGTAGATGGATGAAACTCACATCCTGCGTGGGACTATCCTTTCCCCCAGCTGCCTGCCTCCTGCCATGCTCCACTGCACTACTGCTCAGGCAAAAGCATTTTCCAAAGTTGGGAAAGGATTGGAAATCACATGGATTTGCAGCTGGCAGCCTTAATGGTTGCCTGAGTGATCAAAGTTGGTGGCTTGGGGAGGAGCAGCAGAAGTGCAGGAGGTGTGCTCACTGCTTCCAAGGGATGCTCCAGCAAGGGAGAAGGAGCTGGAGGGAGAGCACTGAGAGCCAACACCACCCAGCCCAGCCTCCTGAAGCTCTGGTAGCTTCAGACAAGTGAGATGCAGAATGTCCCATGTTGTGAGGAGCTGTGGGGGTGTGAGGGGAGCAGAGGCGGGGCAGGATGATGGAGGATGACAGTGGAGGCACTAGGCCAGATTTGTGGTGTCCCATTCGGAGGTTCAGGTGCTCCCTTGACCAACCCTTTGCTCAGTGTATCTTGGCCAGTTTTAGTGGGTGTTTGCACAGTTCTCAGCTCTCTGAAGAAGTGACATGACTTCCACTTATGCATTCCTGTTATTTAAAGGGGAAAGCAGGGTGTTTGGACAGGAATGAAGGCATCAATACCTGATACCCCTTTTGGCAGGTAAGCCAAGAGCATGAATGGGATGATCTGCCAATCTCAAGGCATTAAATATTTCTGCTTTGACTTACACCAGCTCCAAGCTGTTGTCAGAAAAACGATTAGCTGCTTACATCCAGACACTAAGCCAAATCCTGGCTCCAGTGAGGCCAGTCATAAAACTCAAATTGATTTCAGCAGCAATAGAAATTAGTCTCCTAGGCAATGGTCAAGACAGAGGAGTTGGATGGCAGTTTCCTATCACCTGACAATGTAAGTTTATGTTAATTCACCCAAGGCTGTGATATTTTGAAAAAACTGGTGTGTGAGGGTGCATACAGCACCAGGGCACGGCAGTACAGCACTAGGAGACCAAGTCTTGGTAGCTACTGATAGTGATTTCCAAAGTTTCCTGCAATTTCAGATGACTATCTTAGGAATTGAGAGACATGGACATCCTGGCTCCCAGCTGTGCATGACTGACAGTCTATGTCATATCACTTAGTGCTGAAAATTTGTTCATTTAATTACTCAGCCAGACAGAAATATTAAATGCTGTTTCAGAATTCTTATTACAGTATATGCTTTCCAGTAACTGCCTCACTTGTTCTCCACTAGCAGTGGAAGAAAAACCCTCCCCCTGGGTTTTTACTGCCTGTAAGAATAAACACCTCTTAGAAAGAGATTCTTTTCTTTAGCCATTTTCTGTTTCTGGCTGCATTTATATTGGTCTCAAGAACATGTGCAAATTGCTGTGGATGTTCTTCGATGTCCATTTAGATTTTCTCCTTTCTTTTAAGGAAATGCTCATGGGCCATTTTTTTATTTCCTCTTTGCTTTTCATTTCTACATAATTTCCCATCGTGACTTATTTTCAGATTCCATTCTGCACACATGTGAAATAAGTTACATTTTATTCTATTCTAGACTACATTCATACATTCTAGACTAAATTCTACATTCACCATTAATCTTAACTGTTTCCTCTTAGATTGCATAAAAAAATCTGCAATTCACAGTCCTGTCTGCTGTCCTGTGGTAATTCAAGTCTTAGATTTATTATATTTGCCAACAGTAAATACTGTATCCATTTTTAGAGAATGATCCAATCTGCTTGTATTTCCTGATCTTTCTTCTCATTCCTTTGTTATGATATGCTTTTTGCCTCTTAATTGTTTCCATATGCAATGGCCTCAGTCACAGTGGCTGCGATGAATAACGTCCATTTCAAACTCTCAGGGTTTTGGTCACAGCAGATAATCATGAACTGGTTACTCCCTGCCTTCAGCAGCACTCCTCATGGACAAGTAACAAGTTCTGCAGTATTGGCAAGTGACAAACACCAAAGAGAAAATGTTGCAGGCAAAAGGCAGCTTGGTTAATGTGATTTCTGCCCTTTTGCCAATAGTCTTCATTTCACTTTTAAGTTCTGAACAGACATGAAATTTTTTTCCAGTATGGCTGAATAGCATTAGGAACCAACCTAGATTCTCTCCCATGAACTGTGTTTAAAATGTCTTTTTTCTAATAACTGGGGGGATCCCTTTTATATACTGAGGCTCCTTTCTTAAAGTATAAATCTGAGCCCCTTCAATGAGGCAGAAAGCTCTGCTGGTTCTTCTGCATTTCATGGCTCAGTACAGGGCTGGATGCACTTAACTGGGAGGTGTGAAGGAGCATCCAGGAAGAGATGGAAGCTAAATATATTCTGCTACAAGATTTCTTCCATTCCACTCTCCACCCTCAGATCCCAGAGACTACAATGGCTTATGCAGGGTTTTACATATGCAGCTAATGGTGGAGGGAGGAGAATTCCCACAGATAAAGAGTTTTAGCCCAGTACCAGCACAGCACACAGCCTGAAGTGGTGCTGGGGTGGATTCTGAGGAAAAGCCTCCCATCGTTGCTTCCAAAGAGAGGCCCTACACAATTATTTTTAGGAAAGGATTCCTGGCTAGAAGGACATCCTTTCCTACAGCTTTGACATAGGCCCCTGGACAAGGTGGAGAGGAGATGGCATTTCATCTAGACCCCTGCACTTAGTGTTTTCTCTTACTTAGCTCCAAGGGGCTTCCTGCTCTGGGGAGTTTATTTTGCTCCAAGCCACCCTCTGACAGTGTGTGTGCCTCACACAGCTTGCAAGGCTGAAGTGCTGTGGTCCTCCCAAGGTCAGGTGCCTGTTGACACACTTTCCATCTTTTCTGAGAGCATTGCTTTCTCTGTAGGAAGCCCAGCTCCACAAAAACACAAAAGAGCAAATAAGAGTTTCCTCTCATTTGCCCCTGGTTTTTTGCTTATATAATTCCACTAATTTCATTAGCATGAGGACAAAACCAGACCTCTAGTCTCTTGGTAGAAATTATTTTACAGGGCTGTTATCCAAACCAGAAGGCCGAGCTGGAGTCTACTTCTCATGCACAAACCACGACAGCAGAAGTGACATGCAAAGTGGTTATTTTATTCTCACTCTATGTTTTTTATGCATGTTTATGTATGTTGAGTGCAGTGAGATGGGGGCAGAGAACAACAGCCAAGCAGCCTTCTCTCTTCTGCACACGATTGTCCAGCTCACTGGCTTTATCTCCAGGTACACAAAGGGAAATGAAACCATTAAAAAAGAAACCTGCAAGCTGTAAACTCTGAGAGAAAGAAATTACTGTTGGTCTGTCATGTCTGTAGGTGAATTACTTATTTATGTAGTTCAATAGATCTAATATTAATCACAGATGAAAGACACAAGTTAAACATGCTTTGCAAACACACAGAATGCCCTCTCTTTTACCTGAGAATGGGTCAACTTAAAATTGCTCCTGGACAGGCACAGATAATCGAGTGGAGAAGCAAAAATGAGGATCAAATGAAAGCAACTCAAATTGCTTCTAAAAGTTTCAAACGAATATGCAGCTATAAAAGATAACACTAAAGCTAAAAATCGTGGCTCAAGCTCAATTTTTTGCAAGCAATCATAAATCTTAACTTCAGCAGCTTTGTGTTCGTCTAGGGGCACTGGACAAGTGAAAAAAGTTGACCTCATCATCATGTGAAGTTTCCTATTCCTGTCCTAAGTTGTCATTGGTAAAAGCCCGCAGCAAAAATTCCAGTTGTAAACAGTGATGTACTGCCAATGTTTCAGCAAGGGTAGCCCACATTTTTTCCTCTCTGCAGCTGTAGCACAGCTTGTGCATAAGGGGCTCCCTGGCTCTAGAGGAGAGGGATGCAGACCAGACCCCCAGCCCTCCCTTCATTGGCTTCTCTGGTGAAACATAAATGCCCTTCCTCAGGTGTGACCAAAGAGGGAGATGCTGTAATTTGTAATTTGCTGCAAATGAGAGTCACAAGGTCTTGTTTCTGTGGAGCTGCTCATGGAAATAGGAGCAAGAAGCCCATACCCTCTCTTGCACGCCCTCCAATTCCACAACACAAAGATGCACCTGCAGGTTTTGCAGCCTCACAACTCCTTCTCAGAACTTGTGGCACCTTTCCATACCATCCTTCTGGGAAAGAGACACTTGAATTTTGGGTGGCTGACCATATGAGTGATGGTGCAGATGTTCCTGAAATGTGGGGTGAAATTCAGCTCCCCAGACAGCTGTGGGTTAGACTTCACTGCAGAGCTGAAGGACGTGATGCAGCAGAACAATGAGTTCCCTTCCAACACATCTGCCAAAGGCAGCAGGCACGTGCCTCAGCATGCAGCTCCCACTCTCACTTGCAGGATGGCTCCTTCAAATCTAGTTTTAAAAACATGGGGATCAGTGACTACTTATTAGCTGTCTCACTGCCTGCCTGACAGTTTTCCTTGGTACAATTAAATATGTCTCCAGGATGTATAGTAAGCATCAATTGAATTTTTAAAGCATCATGCAGACAATGTATATGATGTGGAAAAATACACTTTGGATTTGGTAGCCCGTGACTGAAACAGACAAAGAGAAAAAAGGTCTGGGTAAAGAAAATCAGATAAAAAGAGCTTTGGGAAGAATTTCAGGGATAGTAACCTCCCTTTGAAATGTGTCTGTGCAGTCAGCGTCTTGGAGAACCTTGAAAATGTTTGTATTTTTTTCCTGCTTTATATCTGTAAAAATATCCCACTCATTTTTTCTTCCCCTCAGGCCTAGTCAATATTGTCATTAAACAACTGAAGGACCTCTTCTAAACAATTGGAAAAACTGTGCTTGTAAAACTGTGCAAATACCTGTTTCCAAAAATAACTAAAACTGCTGTGGTTTCAGGGACACGAGTGATGCATTTTGAAATAGGACTAAATCTTTATTTACATGAGAGAGCATGCTAGCTCTGGTCTACTGAGAAAATAATGGGCATTAAACCCTATACAGCACACAGTCCAGTGGATAAAAGTAGATTAGAGTGATTTAGTCATCTACCCTTTCTTTTTAAGACAAACAACTCATTTGAGGCTGAGCAAAAGAATAACTATTTTGTTAACAAGTCATCTGTTTTGATTTTAAAACTCTTAGGACTTCTTTTATGTAATGGAAGATAATGAGAGGCACAGCAAGAAGCAGGTTTATTGCGCCCTATAGAAATGTATCAATCCAAAGGTGGAATGTCACTTCCTTAACTTGGTCTTCTCTGTGTCACTGAGTTGATGTGATGAGGCTTTGGTACAGTCCCAGCCAGCCAGTGGTGGATTTCCTTCGAGGCAGAGGATGTCCCCAGAGGTAAGAAAGCTGTCCCATGTCCCCACCTGCCTTCACTGCCCAGTGAAGGAGATGGCACGAGAGGGAAGAGGCAGAGAGATGCAGCCTGAGCAGCAGAGGGCTGTGATATTGCCTGCTCGAGCAGCTTGCACTAATTTGAGCAGCCCAAAGGTCAGGACTATTTATGCAGATAAAAGGTCAATGGCAAGCTGGCATGTGGCTGCAGGCTATCTTGGTACGCACTTCACCCGGGGCACTGGTGCAGGCTTCTGATTCACAGTTTGTCTTTCTGCATGAACTTTCAGGCCAAGCTTTGGCTGGGAAAAAAAAATCTCTGCCATGGGAGTTGACACAGTTAGGATCCAGATGCAATTTTTTTTTTTTTTTTGTGGCTCAGGCTCATCTGTAGCTAAATCAAACCTGTGAATCATTATTTATAAAGGCAGCCAAATTCTGAACTGTTTGCTCAGTATTTAATCGGCCCTTGTGTTGGATAAACCCCTCTGAAAGCATGGCTGAGTGGAAATAGAGGAAAAAGTGAGTAAGATGCTCAGGATGTGACCTGCTGAAAGAAAGCCAGTGAAAAGCCTGCTGAATTCAACAGAGGTGGATTCTTCAGCTGTCAGTGTGTGTGGACATAAATCTCTTTAAACATGCAGGATCTTAGAGCACAAGATTTAATGACAGGGTTTGAATTTCCAGAGCAGTTTCAGCTGAGGTGAAACAATGTATGTTTGGGTGAAAAAGGGAGGTAGATATACTAAGTTAATCTAGTCAGGTTCTACACTGTATTTCAGTGTATTTTTACAGTCAATAAGTACTTCACCTTTGCTGTTGTGAAAATTAAAATATATTTTAACTTTCAGTTCCAGCAGTCTGTTTGCCTGCACTGATTTTAAAGAAAATCCTTTTGACTTCTGCTGTAAATCAGTCCCATATGCCCTGGTCCCCAGTAGGAAGTATGGAAAATATTTTGTGACATTTAATTACTCCAAAAAAAAGGTAACGGGAAAGCATCATTACATCGATTTGTTTTTCATCACAGAGGTATTTGGCACCATGCCCTAATTAAGGCTGCAGCAATAACTCTATTATAAGCAGTGCTTTGCCTCCCCCGGGAATTTTTTAATAGTTACCTATGATTCTGTCCTTTTTGTTTGTTAATAAAGAAAAAATATGTTAGGATGAAAGCCTTCCATGTAGAAAGCCACCAAAACGAAGAGTCTTCAGATCCAGAAAAGCATATTTTTCCTCTTATTTCTTCCTGTCAAAATGGAGAATTACCAAGTACTTCCTTGACCACTGTCTTCCTAGATCTTGAGGGGAAGTTTAAACAGTTGCTTGGATGCATCTTGTCAAGCTGTGATGATAATAACTGGGTGGTGCTTCTCACAGAGAAAGGCTTCTGCCCCTTGGGTGGGAGAGCTGCTGACTCCTGATGGCTTCCTCTTACAGCTCCTCAAAGGAAAGAAAAAGAAGCCTTTGCAGAATCTGAAAATATTGGAATACATCCTGCAATTTCCTGGACTTTATGCTGCCTCTTGTAAGTGTTACAGTATTATTTCCACTCCTAGGAAAACAAAACTCTACTAAAGATGATGACTGTGGGATTTCTGTTATCTCGGAGTAAATACGGGGTTTATGCTTTCCCTCCTATTAAGGTATTTTAGAAAGTGAAACACAGAAAAAGTAAGACCTTGCTCAGAATTTATGTGAGGGCCATAAATTCTTGTACTTCAAGAACACGGCTTAGAAATGGGATCTCTTACTGCCTCTGCCCAGGCAGCATTCTCATATTATAAATTGAAACACTGGTGAGATGAAGACCTAGAGATAGGTTATTCTCATAGGAGCACAGAAAATACTGCAGGTTTGTGGACAATGTTCTATCAGAAATCCTCATAAAATGGAAGCAGTTTCTCTTTGAAACTAAGAAAAAAAGAAAAAGATTATGAGTCCCATTGGCTTTTTACTCTCAATACTAGTCTAGAGCACAATATTAGATATTGTCCCTTCCTCTGGCCTCCCAGTTTTATGTAAGTGAGCACACCTATCTGCCTTTTTGGACTCTTGTCTTGTTTTGTGTTGGTGAGTGGTCACAATACAGTTAAAGAGTCAGTTTTAGGTCCACCTGAATCAGCTTTACAACATCTAGTCTTGAGGAGGGGAGCAGTGTAATCCCAACAACAGAGCTCTGTATCCGCTGGCTGCAAACATGCCTGGCTTCTCCAGTGGGTCTGGTGCTCCATGGAAGGCACCACACTGCTAGAGCTGCCCTGGTATTCCTTTCTGAGTTACCTAAAAGCTGGTTGGGATATGCCTGGGTCATATTCAGCACTGACACAGCCATAGGTATATTCTGAAAGCAGGTAATGCAGTCCCTTGTGCCAGATACTGCTCTTGTCTGTGTGCTTCCCACAGAAAGTGAAGTGTGGCGGAATCACCTGTCCATGGTCCCCAGGGGAAGAAATGCTATCCCCATGATTTTGGGCACTATGCAGTCCAGGTGTGAGTGCTCTAGGGAACAGGCACAAAAGACAGGACAAGGCTTTCAACATGCAAGGAGAAAGTGCAGTTTTTCCCACAACCATGTTTGTATTAGAGGAGGTGTCTTCCATCCAACACAGTCCATAAGCCTCTGGCTATTTCTATCCACTGCTGCCATCCAGGTGAGGTGAGGGTAGCCAGTTCTCAGCATTCTGGCTTGTTTCATCAATAGATGCTCTCAGGATACCAGATGCCGAGATGTCTCATTTAGCACCTTAAAATTTTGTAGATAACTAAGCTTTTCCTTGCTGAGGGCTGAATGGGCCTTCCAAATACATCTGGGTGGATAAATCTTGATTTCCATCTTAGTTTTATGCCCATAAAGCTTGAATTGAGGCCTTTCTCAGGGGGGCAGGTTCTGTTACAGAAAAAGTTGGAAAAAATCAGACCCATTATGGGAAAACAGCCATGAGCAATTTTCCTTCTGTATGCAGCAGTGAAATGCTAAGTGTTAGTACTTATGATAAATAAAGAACTTTTTTCTTCTTGTCTCAGAAATTCAATTATAAAATTTGCAGTTAATTTCTAATTTGGCTGTTCAAATCATCACAATAATCTTAAGGAAGCAGCTATAGCATTTTTGTACCATGGCACAGCATTCTGTATACATCAGTCCAAATGATCCACTAAAGTTGTTATTAAAATGATAGAACAAATTGCATCTACACAATATTAAACATATCACAAAGAGTAACTGTGAAAATTGCTGGCATATACAGCTCATCTAACCTTGGAACTCAAATTGCTTTTCTAATTTGCTGCCCTACTCCTTAAACTGTACTTTTGTAAAACTGTATTTTTGTGTTGAGGGGGACGGAAAAAAGCATAGATCACAAACATTGACAAATTTATTAAATTACATAGCAGAGAGAGAAATTATCATATTAAAAAGACAGCTGGTAGAACTATACCTGACCATTGCAACAAAGAAATTACCATCATTTTCCATTATTGCTCTGTCAGAGGTGCCACAGTCACAGCCTGCAGCTGGGGCCAGTGATTTGATGTATTTCCCTGCCTCTCGTGGCACATGCAGGCTGCAGAGAGCGTCAGCTAGGCTGCTGAAAAGCAATTCTGCCTCTCTGGCTACCCCAACATACCTGGGGATTGCTGGTTTACCTACCTGAGGTTGCCAACAACCCGTGTGTGCAAGGGGCAAATTCCCCCCTCTGGCATTAATTTTGCCAGGGTGTTCTCTTTAATGCTTAGTAATGGCACTGGAAGTGTTGGTGTAATTTCACGGGTAGTGTAATTGCAACTTAACTTCGTGGCTGATCTCTTCAACAGATGGAAGCAGGGTGGGGGTGGTGATGAAACCCACAGGAAATGGGTGCTGCTGTAGGAAAATGCAGATGGAAAAAAGGAGACACATAAGAACAGAGAAATGGAAGAGAGGGAGAGAGAGAGATATCAAGGAACCAGGAGGCCTAAGAAACACGCGGCAGAGGGAGGATGCTCTGAATGACCATTTCTTTAGAGAAAACTAAATGTAACTAAAAAGAGAATGAAGAATTTAATTCAAATTACAGATACCAAATCCTTTAAGGGACATACACAAAAACATACAGCATGGTGGTCAGGTTCTCTGGGACCCTTGCATTCAAGTCCCTGCTCCTCAGCAGACCCTTAAGCCATAATTAATGAGCCTTCAACTCACTCATGCTGTGGCCCTCATGTTTCCCAGAGCCTCCATGCTTGTAGTGGCCAGTGGCAAACTCCAGGAACAGGACTCAGTCAGAATTTGGTGCCTGAATACAGCCCTTCCACATATTTCTCATCAAATCCCTTGGGACCAGTTTCACAGAAATGCAGATTTACAACATCTCAACAGATTCCTTGAGCCTGGGCACCTGAGCAACCTAGGTGCCACAATGTTTTGCCTCTCTGAGGTAGTGTGAGGATAAAAGACAGATGCCAAGGAGAGGTCTTGGCACATCAGGTCCAGCACCACGCACCTGAGGGCATTCTGTGGCCAGGCCCCAAGCTAAGGTCTCTACAGGAGATGGTTTTGCTCCACAAAATCCACCAGCACTCTGCTCTGCTCCAGATTGGAGGGTGTGATAGGAATGCACCCTGAATGCCGCTATGCCACTTTTATCCCAAATCTAGAGCAGGTGATGAATTTTTTTGGTCAAGAACTTTTCTGCACAGATTCACGCCTCTAGAAGTGTAAAGAAGTTGGGAATGTCAGAGCAACCCTTAAAATTGAACCAAAGGGGGCATCAGGGAGGAGGAAAATTCGACTGAAGCTCAGCTGTCTGCATCCAGCATAGCCAGACCACAGGCAGGGATTTGCTCCTGCTTCCTATGGCAGTGGTTGGAGGAAGCAAGGGTAACAATAACCTTGGCAGTCATTGCCTGCTCTGGGAAGTAATTTATTCATCCAGGTACACATTACACATTGAAAAAATGTTATCAGAGTTTGAAAAGACAATAGTTCAGATGTGCTTGATTTGTGGACTATAAATACAGGTAAAGGCAAAGAAGGCCTAACAAAGCAGTGCATCACAAAACAGTAACTGCAGGTAGATTTCAAGGCTGAAGGCCAGCTTTTATGGTGGTGTTTCATGTACTGCCTATGAACACAAAGTGAGGATGAGAGGCACTGTACTTAATAAAGGGGTCCTTGATTATTTTAAGAAATTAGGCCTTCTTCTGTTTTTTTCCCCTCCAATTTGCTTCTGAATTCAGTGGATACAAGATCCTGAAAAGAAAGCAGCCCTGAGAATTTGAATTAATGTTCAGGAGGAAAAAGTCACAGATTTTTTGTTTTCTGAGTTCATTCATGCCAGTCCCATCCCAAGCACATCCTATTTCTGTGGCCTATAAACTAAAGACTGTGAAGAACTGAGATGAGTAAAACCTCTTTAGTGAGAGCCTTTGCTCTAGTTTGAGTCCTGATAAGTATAAAAACTATTTGTTGACATACTGTGTGAATATCAAGTAAATAATTATTTCAATAAATGTGGAAGTAGGTTGTGATCACATTGAAGTGGGATTGGTATTGTGATTTTTGTTCAAACTTGGGTCAGAAAACTTTAACTCAGGCCCCCAAAGTTTAATAATGTATTTATGGTCCTGAAAATGTGTGCTGTGGTTTTCACAGAGGACAGGTAGATCTGCTGTCACCAGACTCAGCCAATATTGCAGCTCTCTGTTGAATTATCTTTGAAAATACATGTGCAAGTTTGAAAATTGCATCTGGAACCATTTGTCCAAATGCATCTTACAGAAAACCCTTACAAGACTCCAGATTTTAGCTCAGAATTGCTGGCCACCTGTGCTTAGGCACAGGAGCAGGACATATGCGATTCCTAGCAGGGGAAATGGGGGACGAAAAGGGAAAATGTCGAATAGGAGAGGTTTAGGTTGGACATGTGGAGGAGTTTCTTCAGAGAAAAGGAGATTAGACATTGGAATGGGCCGCCCAGGGAGGTGATGGTGGAGTCACCATCCCTGGAGGCGTTTAAGGAAAGCCTGGATGTGGCACTCGGTGCCACGGTCTAGTTACATGGTGGAGATCGGTCACGGCTTGGACTCGATGATCTCAGCGATCGTTCCCAACCTAACTGATTCTGTGAAATCTGTTCTTTTCAACCACGGTACCAAGCGATGAAGCATCTCTAGCCTGCAGCGCGAGGTGGGAATTTTTCTAGACTGTGCTGGATACAGAGCGAGTCTCATTTGGTAACTCTGTGTGGGTGAGGCTTTCCGGAGCGCAGCACGGAGACAGTGGCTCGAAACGCTGTAGCAAAGGCGCTCCGGGAGACCCGGCTGCCGCCCTGGGCCGGGGGCCGGGGCCGGGCCCGGCGCGGCGGCTCCGCGGGGCTGCGGGGCCGCTCCGGCCCTCACGCACTGCGGGCGGGGGGAGGGGTGCCCGCCTTCCCAGCCCAGAGTGTGCATGTCCGAGTGACGCATTGCAGGTACGAACCCACCAATCAGCGCCCTCCTTACGGAGTCCCCACACTCCTCGGCATTTTTTCCTAAAATCCTCTTCCGCACAGAGAAATAGTCCCTAGCCCCGGTCCCCGCCCCCCTTCTCTCGCTGCCCCCCTTCCCCCCGCCGTTTCACAAGCGTTGCTTCCCCCAGTTCCCCGCAGCTCGCTCGTTCCTGCGCCGGGGCTGTGGGGCAGAAGGAGCGGCACTCGGGGTGCGGGGTGCCCTGCGAGGAGAGCGCGCAGAGCCGGGACTCGTTTCGCAATCCACTTCACTGTCGGGGGAAGGGGAGGGGGAGGGAGCGGCGCGGAGCGATCCGGGCGGTGAGGCGGTTTATGAGGCGCCGCCGGCGGGCGGGCAGGACTCAGTGTGAGGCGAGCCGTGCAGCGGGAAGGTCGCGCAGCGTGCGCCCCGTGCAGCCCTCAGCTCCCACCGCACCCCGCAGCCAGGCCGGGCCACCATGGTGAGTCCCCGGGCACGGGGCAGCCGCGGGGTCCGGCGGGCGCCGTCGCGGTGCGGTGCGGAGGGATGGGGGCGGCTGAGTTCGGTGCAGATGGGGGGCGGGGGGGAGGGGGGGGGTTGGCTGCTGTGGGGCGAGGTCGCGGGCAGAAGGCTGTGGGGAGGGATGAAGCTGACCCTCGCCGCGGCCGGCGGGCTCAGGCCGGGGCGGAGGGTCCCGCTCGGAGGCGCCGTTTGCGTGGGAGGAAGTGGTGGTGGCGGCGGCGGCGGGTCCCGCCCGGGTCCCTTTCCCGCCCTGGGGCGTTGGTGTGGATTCAAATCCAAACGGCCCCTGGGTCGGCGGGAGCGCCGTGAGGCGGCGCCGGGCGTTGCCGGGGGGAGCGACGGATAGCGGTCCCTCCTGGGAGGGGACCCGCGGGCTTGGGAGGAGGGGGGAAAGGAGCTTGCCACGATGGCACCAGCTCTGCTTTCTTATCGCTTCCTCCCTCCCTGCTCTCGGCGTGTGCGGCTGAATGAGGCAGCCTGAGCTGTCCGGCTCGCTAGTGAGGTGTGCTGCGCCTGGTCATAATAATGCAGTGCGGAGCCCAGCAGCTTCTGAGCAGCATGATGATGAGGGGCAGGCTGTGCCTCACTGCACCATCGCCCTCCTCGCTAGACCTGTTGTCAGCTCGCGTTGGAGCCCCTGTCGATTCCGTGGTAGCGCCATGCTGTTGGTGGCTCTGTTGGATAAGGGATTGTGTTTTTTTTTTTTTTTTTTTTTTTTAAACAATTTTTGTTTCCCGTTTTGGTCATTGCGGAGGACAGTCCTGCGTTTTTAATATTACTAGCGATGCGTTTAGAATGGTAATCCACTATCGAAATAGAACGCATTTTGTGATATCGGAGAATGGTTTCAAATTCAGTCTAAAGGATGTGAGTTTAACGTTTGTTGGTTTTTTAAAATTAAAACAAGTGGATGCTGAGAAACGTACTAAAAGGAGCAATTCTGTTGCAAAAGCAGCACCACTGACCACTTAGTGCTATCTCTGCATTAAGAGAAGATGCAGTAGAGTGGAATTGCCTTTTCATTCATTATATTCTTCTGAGGAATCAAATGACTGTCAGCTCATCACGTTTAATGTGAACGATGGCTACTTAAAATTTAAGGGTTTTTGAAATGCTGTCTCCGGGCAAAGAGATTTGGTGAATAGAAGCCTGAATTTATTCTTTAGCTTGAATTGTGAACTTACACAGCAAACCATCCATAAAGCGGGGGGGAAAAACCGGCAATGAATGTAGTAACAAAAGACTTACTGCATTTAGTCATCATCTGTGCAGAACCAAAAATGGAGTATCTTCAAGCAAGGTCCGTGTAAAAAATGGGTGTGTCCAGGAGGCACAGTGACACTTTGACTGTGGTTATAGTTCATCCCGACAGACCAGACTGGCTCAGCCTGTGACTGTCCAGTGTTGCCCATACGAGATAAGACAGAACGATTTGTTCCCAAAACAAGCTAACCTACACAAACCTGATTTTAGTCCATATAGTCAGGTCCGGTTGTTGTTCTTTGGTCAGTCCTGCCCGAGCAGAGTTGTCCCCTCAGTGCGCCTGCGAAGCGCAGCGAGGAGCCGGCTCTCGGAGGGAAGCGGTGTCGCCGCTCGCTGTAGCTGCGCCCTGGGCAGCGCTGTGGAGGAAGGCGCTCCCGCCCCGAGACTGCGCCGCAGCCATAGCGGCTGTAAGGGAACTCCACCTCTAGAGGCTGCGTGTGCCACAGAACGGCCGCGCACACGGCACAGCGGCTCCCCTGCTTTCCCGGGAGCTTTGGCTCCTTTGTCAGGCCCTCCGCACAGCCTGCGGCTGGGGGGATGGGGGCTGTTGCGATGCAAATTCAGGTGCTGCAACGTGAATCGCAGAAAGCCACGTCAGAGCTGCGATGGCATCAAATGGGGGTTTCGGGTGGCTCTCGGCCGCAGTAAGGGCATGTCAGAGCTCCAGCGTGGGCGCCTCACAGCCGGCGTTTGACAGCACGGGGAAGGTGAGCGCGCTGTCACGCGTGTGCTGCACCATCATGGAGAGCTCCGGGAGGCCCCTGTAGGAAGGCCGCGGTGCCCTGGAGGCGGCAGGCAGGGCTCCAGGCTGCTCCCCTCCACCTGGGTGGCACGGGAGGCTGGGAGCTGGCAGGCTCGCTGGCTCCGCCTTTTATTGCTGTTGCGCAGCAGCGCCTGCAGAGCCCGGCACTGCAGAGTACAGATGGTGTTTGTTCAACCTTGCCCCACCTCCCCGCTTATCTTTCAACTGCTTCATACCTGTGCCTTCTAATAAGCTTTGTGCTCTTCTCAAGCGCTGCACCTCTTACAGGTATTGTCAGAGCTCATCCAAATTCGTGGTTAGGGGTCTTAAATTGCTGGAAGAGTTTATAAAGAAGAAAGAGTTTGGGAATGCATAACAACTTACATACTGCTATGTCATGTCTCCGTATAAAATTGTTTATATAAAACAGTATGTGACTCAACTTGGTAACCCATAAGTATTGACCTAAATAAATTAACTGGGTTCTTACTGCTTAAATCTGATCTACAGTTTTCAATGGATATAAATATCTTATGGAAATGTAGCACATCATTCTCTTCACTCAAACAATAAAAATGTAAATAGCATGCAAAGGTATGAGTCTGTGTTAATGATACTCTGTGGCCAGGTGAAAATCTGTTAGGCTTCTGCTAAGTGACCAGCAGAACACTTCCATCCCAAGGCTTGGTTTTGAATTGGTTCTGTTCTCAGCAGTACTGCTGCCATGCCAGTCTTTTTTAACAAAAGGTGGAACCTGCATGGGAATATTCCTGCAGCAGAGATGAATCTGTGGCTGCCAATTCCCATTGTCTGCTGCTGCAGGAGTTCCTCAGTAGCGTGGTCTTGGTTCTTAGAGTAGGTGAGCCCCAGCCGGAGCGTGGCCTTACCTTGGGCTGTTGCTGTACTGTGTGCACAGAGGGCTTTGTGAGCAGTTCAGCATTTGTACCACTGCTCAAGCAGCCACCTTCACTTCTGTTACAGGAAGAATAACCAGCAGCTGGTAACTTACGTGTTCCCATGCAGCATAAAAATGTAATTGAAATTGGCAAAGTAAAAATTGACAATTATTGTAAATACATTTTTCTAAGTCTTCCCCTGACAGATGCTAATGTGGAGTGAGGATTTGGTGGGCACAGTTATGACAAAATTTTTCAGTCAATATTGCAGTAATTATAAAAAAGGTGCTGCTTAAATGGTCACAACAGGAAAGAAGCTGCAAAAGCAGTGGTGTATTTCAGCAGTGAATATGTCTTTTCTGTATTTTTTGTGCTTCAGTAAAGAGCTCAGGAAGTTTCCCTTAGGAGGAGGTGTGTTACCTTGTTACTGCAACTCTGCTCAAGCTATCCGGAATTTGAAGAATCATCTGGTTTGAGAACCTAGGGAGAGCATTTCTACAGTCCTCAAACGTGATGTTCTTTCAAGAGCAAAGTTCATTTTGGGTTTGGCCTGGAAGATTGGTGGTTTTCATTGCTATCAAATCTAATGAATTCAAAACTGGTGAGAGAAGAGAATGAGATATACACTGGAGCTTAACCAACTGATGCAGAAATTGTCTTAGACTGCAGAACCTTTCTCTGTTGTCCATGTTACCTAATGTTAACTGAGTCAGTGCAGTTAATGGGCTAAAAAAAAGTGTAGACAGGCTGTATGCCACTGAAATGACCCATTTGGACTGAAGCTGGTGGCTTGTCTTTTACAGCCAGGTCTTGGACATGAAGTTTCATGTAAATCAGGGGATGGTTTAATTCTGTTGAAGAGTATGTTTTTCTGATTTAGCTGATCTGCCTTAAAATTCGCACTTGGAGGTTACTATTGCCTTACTGAGACCTAAAGTGTTTTGTGTTGAAGCTGGTAGTGTGTTGTGTAAATGAGTTTTTCAAACCAGTCTGTGGTTCTAAAGGGACCTGTGTGCCTTGATCTTGCTGGCACTGCTTGGATTATTGATTGATTGGTACACGTGGTAATCTATTACTCGAGTGTATGGGGTATTGCAGGGTCTGGAGAGGATAAAAGGCTGCCAGTTCTACTTAGCAAGCAGTCCTGATGACTTTTGAGCTTTATTAGAACTATTCTAGAATGTTACAAATCAGTCCTGAAGAGCAATTACCATACTCAGAGGCCTCTACAAGTCTGTCTTATTTTGCCTTGAACTTTTGCTCCAACTCTAATCATATTCTCTTTTATTGCAGGCTGATCAACTGACAGAAGAGCAGATTGCAGGTGAGGTTTTTGTGTGGTATTGTTACTCCTACTTGACTTGGCACATCTCCTAATCCAGTGACAGTCTGTGTTACACAAGATAGTTAGCTTTCTTAGATACTAAAGTATTATGGTGGAATGTTTTAATTTGTCACCTAATTTTTAAAGGCTTATCTACTGTAAAAGCACCATGGATATAATGAGTTCTAGTTGTGTAGTTAATATAGTTAAACAATCCTCACAGCTTTTCTGGCTAGTAAACTGGTGATTATTCTCTCATGACTACAAAATTGTCCCAATTGCAGACTGAAAGGGGGAGTGGGGCACAGGGGATGACAAACAGATCTGGTGAAGGCTTGGAATCTGCAGTGCTTTTTTAACAGAAGGCAAAAATAATTTACTTTGCTGTCTCCTGTCAGCAGAGATGTTTGAGTGGCTCTTGTTGATGACAGCAGAGACTGGCTTCATGATGACAACTCTTGATATTCCATATTTGGAACTGTATTGTGTACTTGGACACAAGTGTTGTGTGTGCTGCTCTGATGGTCTGGCACTTGCTCTGAAATGCTTAAATAAATATGCATCTGTTATATCTTGGTATTGGCCCCCTAGAAACAGGTTATGTGCACTGGCAGCCATTTACTGATGGCAACAACTTGTGGTTATTGTGTCCTACCCATGCAGGCTGCACAAACTTATTGGTCCCATCGCTCTCAGCAGACTGATCTGAACTTCAGTAATAGATGGAACTTAAAGCTGGTAATACAGAATTCAGCTTAGCCACACACGTTCAAGAATGTCATGATTTTGATCTGACAAGTGTATAGTGTTAACACTGGAAAGTCTTGGTGTGCATAACTGTCCTGTGAAATTACTTTAGAGGATGTTGGGTTCTGCTGAGCTGATAGTACCAGGTCAGGCATACGAAGAACAGCCTCTGAGATTCTACTATTTAGTTATGGTGCAGCTCTTGAAGACACTGTATTAAACAGAAGTGTCATTATGAGCTGGTTTGTTTTTGCCATAATTGCCAAATCTGAAGTGTTAAGAACATTCTTCTGTAGCTTTTAGTCTTTAGAAGCCTGCTTTTACTCAAAGGAGACTAATTATGGTTTTGTGGAAAGTCCTTAGTCTATTTACTTGTTGCCATGGTAGTGTCTTACAAGTAAGCACAAGCCAAATTTAGTTCAACTTCGGGTTGGTTTTTTTTTGGGAACTGGCCTACATAGCATAAGGGTTTTGTGATCAGTTTAGTTAGAGCAGGCTTTATCAGTTGTCGCTGCTGTCTTTCCAATAATGGTTCATTGTTCTAGTTGTTAATTGTCAAAGCCTTATTAGTTGATGTAGCTAATTATGGAATATAATCAGGAAGCTTATTAACACTACCTTGGGATTAGCGTCAACTTTATGTATTCAGTAATGATCATGTACTCCTCTGAGGCGAAAGTAGATATTGATGAGCCTGTCATACAGGACCAGAGGCTTTCGACTGCATGGAAGGATTAAAAGTATATCTTAGTGGCCAATGTAAAAAGGCCTGCCACTTTCTGGGCAGCTGTGATGTTTTGTTAAGCAAATGTATTTGCAAGTAAACCATGAACCTCGGTTGTGAAGACATAAGCCCACTGGTGGTGTGTGAAGGAATCATTCTGAGCACCGCTTAGGAGAGGTTGCATCTGGTCTTGCATGGGAAAACTCTTAAAGACACAGTTTAAGTGTTACACAGAGACTGGCTACAAGAACTTGAGCCACCACCATTCTGACTGAGCTTCCCTGGCGATCCGTAGCGTTTGGTTTGGAGGCAGACATAGGAAATGGTACTGCAAGGCAGAGGTGACATTGCATTGCCATTCCTAAGACAGAAAACCAGAGTACTTAAAGCAGCCACTTCCCCAGGATTAAATCCTTCCCCCTCTGCTGTGAAGCATCACAGTACAGTTGTTTAAGGTTCCAGATGGCATTTCCTGTGGAACATGCTGATCAAATAGCACTGAAGCTTCTTGTCAGTGTAGGTAGGGGTGAAAACCTTTCCAGATTTTGTTTATATGAAAGACCGATACTGAAAGCCAAGTAGCTACAGAATGGTAATAGTGGCTGCAGTTTCATTCAGCAAGAATTGAAGTTGCTAAGTCCAGTGGCTCTCCCTTTGGGTAAGTGTTGTATTACAGAAGTAATGGGGTCAAGACTACCTGGGTGGTCAGGTGGCAGAGCAGCCTGAAGATGCTTTTGTCCCAAAGCCAGCTGGTCAAGTGAGCTGTCCTTCCCCTGGAGTCCCGAGTTCTGAATGGGCTCTGTGTGCAAGCAGGCCTGTGTATGGTGTTCACTGCCTTGTTCCTTTAGTGTGCTGTGGTTCTCTGCTGGGGATTTGGCCACAACAGGGATTTAAAATTTGTCATAGTAGAAACAGACATGTTGAAGTGTTGAGGTCCTGCTAGCTGTGAAGAGAACAATTGACATTCTGCTATGAAAGTTCCAGACATAGCTGGCTGAATTGTGTAGCAGTGGATATGGTAGTCCTGGTTCACTGAACATATTAGGTCACTGAAGGCTGCCACTTCATTTGGAAAGGTGATGTGGTGCACAGATGCCTCAGAACTTATGGCTGGTTAAAAGAACATTCTGAGCTGGGTTCTTAGAGTTCACATTGTTGGATTAGCATGTCTTTCATGGGGCCTGGAAGCAGTCTTTTTCTCAGGATGCTTTTCAGAAGGGTGGAAAGGCTGAGACCTTGTAGCCTTAGCAGAGACTTTTCATTTCCCAGTTTGGTGGAATAAAGAGGAATTGCTTTACATGCTATATGGAATCATGGTGTTTAAGTGTGCCTGGTATGTTTTATAACCTTATGTTGCAGGATGCCAGAATTGAGTTGCTCACTAAACTTCAGTGTTTCATAGGTGCCTTCACTAGCCATGGCTGCAAATCCTCCAAAGCTATGCCAGGTTGTTCTTGTTCTAGTCTAACTGCATCTGTGTATGTTGTCACTCCTTTGTTCTAATCACTGGAGGTGGTTCCTGGAAGTGGTTGGAGAAGTATTCTAGTGGTATTCTTGACTTGATTCAGCATTTCAAGCAGGAATATGCTGTTAATCTTCAACTTGCTTTATTTTCTTTATGATTTTTAGCTGGTTGCTTCTTAACCTATTGCAACTTGGAGTAAAAGAAGGGTAGAGTTGCCCTTGGAATGGTTCCTTCCAAGTGTTGATAATACACCACTTAAATGGTGTATGGGTCTTACAGAAAGCAAGTCTTTGAAATTTGTATATGAATGAAGGAAGCATTGCCCTTTCTAAGCAGAGTCACTGCAGTACTGTGAAATGTGCTTTATGTTGGGTTAGTGGTGGTTGCCTTTCACATGAAGGATGAAGTGATTAACAGCTAAATGTTTTGAATAACACTCGAGCACTTGACTCTTCATGAGGATGCAACTTTCCCCTTTTGAGGTTCTTCCATGATAGACTGTGAATGTCTACTAGGATTGACCCAAAAGCATTTTCTTCCCTAGTGTAGGACCTTAGCCCTAAGAAATCTGTTGCCTCCAAGATAACTGAAACTAGCCCCCCAGAGACCATTTGGAAGGAATTCCAGGCATAGGTTGTATCTACTTGTTTCTGCTTTGTGATTTTTATATACTGGCTTGAAACTGTTTCTGCTGGTCCTGTGGTAGCCTTGCTCTGATTCTGTTGGGCTAAACAGTGGGGGTTGGCTCTTGGGACACTTGAGACTTAAATGTAGAAGAGTAGTGGGGTTTTTCCCCTCTGTGGGATTTGACTGTGTGACTCTGGTGTTGTAGCTGTATTCATGAACTATAAAAACCTATCTTTATAGTTTAATTTTTAATGCTTGCCAGCTTGTACTCACCTCAAGAGTTTCAGAGTATGAAGTAAAGGCTTCATCAGGTCATGTGAAAACACAGCTTTTACTGTGACTGATTCTGGTCTGGGAAACCCACCATCTGGAAAGCTGGCTTCATGGAAATGTTGAAGAAAACAATAATTGGGAATACTTCTGATGCAGGAGTACCCTTGAGCTGACAGGCTGTCCAGAGCCATTATCTCTGAGACGGCTGGAAAGCTGGGAAGGGATCTGAAGTCTGCAAGGGAATGGACAAGATGCTCTTGCTTAACTGCCGTGTGTGTGAGCTTGCGCAGTCCAGTGAGCTGGTTTGAGGTGTGTGGCCAAAGACAGATGGCATGGATGAAAACCAGCTCCATTTTTGGACTGGACAATTAAACGTGTTATGCTTGTATTAATATTTCTGGCCACAGTACAGCCATTGTGTAGGGGGTTAAGAGATGGTGTCAAAACACAGCAAAGCAGTCTTAGGAGCAGTCAGAAACATTTCTGTGGAAGCTGTTTCAGGATACAGTAGGGCTGGAGCAGTTTTGTGAGCAGCCTTTCAGCATGAACACTCCAGTGGCTTTCTTCTTTGAACCATTGTGGTAGCATATAATGTTCAGACATCTGTGCCCAGCGGAAGTGGCTTATATTGAGAAACTTGGGTGTAGTTTGGTCAGATAATACCTTTTTCCATTGACTCATGTCCTCTATCAGTAATGAAGTGCTATTAAGCTGTGGCATATGTACCATTTTCAATTTTCTCGTGGCAATTCCATATTGTTTTATTTTGAGATGCAATTCCTACCAAGGATGCGGATCACTGTAGTTGCAGACAGCTATTTCAGCGCCATATTAGGAGCCCTTATTCAAGATAGACAGTAACAAACATCTGAGTCTTTTGGAAATGGATGACCTTCCATCCTAATTTAGGTCAACATGCTATTCATCAGTAGACTGGTGGGTGTGTTTTCAGATGCTGATGTTGCCATATTGCCATTGTAATTACAGCGTGCTGAGCAGTATACCAAAATTTTCTTAGAAGATTGAAATCAAATTTTGTAACTTGCAGCAATCAGTAGCAGTGAATTTTTTTATTGTTAACATTTCAAAGTTTAAGGGATTAACTTTTTTTTTTGTTCTGTACAGAATTCAAAGAAGCTTTTTCACTATTTGACAAGGATGGTGATGGTACTATAACTACAAAGGAGTTGGGGACAGTGATGAGATCACTTGGTCAAAACCCCACAGAAGCAGAGCTACAGGATATGATCAATGAAGTAGATGCTGATGGTAAGAACTTTACTGATAAGTAATTTAGTAAATTGCCTAAACCATATTTTTCTAACAAAGATTTTTCAACCTTTCAGGCAATGGCACAATTGACTTTCCAGAGTTTCTGACAATGATGGCAAGAAAAATGAAAGATACAGATAGTGAAGAAGAAATTAGAGAAGCGTTCCGTGTCTTTGACAAGGTACTGTAATGTTTATCTGGAACATTCCTGTTAAGAAAACTTGGTGTGCTTGTAAGATGCTTTCTCACAGATCTGAGGGGTACTCTCGTGTCACAGAGCCTCTAGGCTGGCCAGTCACCCTAAAGCTCAGCCTACTGTGGTGGTATGGGAAAGTCAGATGAGTTGTCAGGATAGTAAAATAAGTGACACAATTTAAAGTACTGCTTGCTGTGATACTGAAATACTTCCAGATGACTGGCAGGAAATTGTTTTAAGTATTTAAAATGTAAATGTTGTAAGTCTTTTATGTAGTCTTTGCTAAGTAAATTGCTAAAGGAATCTAAAATTACTCAGCTTACTTAAGATGCACCTTGGAGCTGAAAACATGATGTGAAGTGCCTTGGGGTGTGGGAAGGAACACATCAGTTGAGTTAGTGTACACCAATATTCAGTGCTTCAATATTCAGTGTCCCAACTAGTACTGGGATATGTACAAGTCATCTCTGAAGTCCTTGGCTTTATGCTGGACTCCCATGAAACAGGCACATCAGATAAGTAGCTTCTGTTCTAAGAAATCACCACTTGAACCACAGTCATGTGATTTAGTAGGCATCCATCACCTAAGAAGTTGCAAAAGGGGGTGATTGCATTGTTCATGGTTTAAAAATGTCAGAATAGGACAGTCAAAGGCTATAAGCTCACAGTGCCCAAAGACATTGGACAGTGCTGAAGATGTGCTTGCAGCTCTCACGTACCTTGAGCAAATGCTGGTGCTTAAGGCTGTGTTACCTTCTTAATGCTCAATTTGCTCTGCAATGTTCTTAAGTTATAGTTAAGTCATTAGGCCTTAGGCAAGCCTATTCCAGTGTTCCTTTTTCTCCTCCCAGGATGGTAATGGTTACATTAGTGCTGCAGAACTCCGCCATGTGATGACAAATCTGGGGGAGAAGCTAACAGATGAAGAAGTTGATGAAATGATTAGGGAAGCAGACATTGATGGTGATGGTCAAGTAAACTATGAAGGTAAGGAGTTGTTAATTGTTTCTTTTGGTGTAGCACTTGTCATGCTTGTTCTTGGGGTGCTGTTAGCCACACCAAGTTTAAATAGGGCAGTGTTCAGACAAGTTCATCTGAACACACAGTGTTCCTTTTAGCTAATCTTCAATTAGTATGTACATTGTGTACCTCTCAATGAGTTAAAGTGTTATTGCTGCCTTTGTGCCAAAGGCAAAAAAGGGCTATTTGGTTGTACAGGGTAAGAATTGACTTTGTAAATCTAATGATGTCTAATGACCATTAGAATAAGCAAGTTGTCAAGAGATGTTCATGTGCTGTTCATACTGTTAACTAATGCATGTTGACCTGGCTGTGGGATGTCACTCATTTGTCCTCAATGCTTTTAAAATTACTTGCTGATCAAATGGGGAAAGCCTCTAAAATAGACAGAAGTTTCAAGACCTTCAGAAGATACTTTAAATACATTTATTTCATGTAAATCAGCTACAACGGTAATTTCTTTCTATTTCTTCCTTTCTTCCTGATATTGAACTGTAAATGAAGTCATGCAAGCAGGAGTTCCTTTAGACAGTTGTTTGCAGCTGAGACACACTAAGCTTGACTTTTTAATATGTTACAGAAAACATCTAGGGTACTTTCAGATAATCTGTGCTATTTCTGAGGTGTAGATATGCCTTTAAGGCCTTTTTCATTATGGCCTAAGGGTACACAGACATCTGTAAGTGAAAAGTAACTTTTATGTACAAGGCTGCTGCTTCATCACTGTTTGAGTAGGCTGTTCAGAGACTGGCACTGGAGAGTGTCTGTGTCCCACTTGTTTCCAGTTGCTCTTTCAAAACTTGAGCAACCAGTTAACTCCTTTTAGGTTCTGGGTTTCCTGTCATTATTGTACCTGAAACTATGGTTCAGCAAGATGAATGTTCTAACTTGAAATGTTTTATGACTAAGCATTGAATCAGTTGCTTAAAGCCAGCCAGGCAAAATAAAATACTTAACTATTCCACTCTGGAAAATAAAAGTTCAAACCAACACAAAGTCTGCCTGTACAGTTACTTAGTTAATTGTCACTTCAGTGTGATTTGTAGGGATCTTTTAGTCATTCTTGGTTATTTTGTCCCCATCTGTGAGTCTGTGGGGATAGGACCCTCTAATGTTTTGTCTTGGAAGTAAGGCTGTTATCTAGTTCACTGATGGACCAACTCTTATGGAAAAATAAAGGCCTTTTGCCATTAAAAATGGGAGGAGTTTAGGTGTGATTACTGAAAAAGAGGACTGTTTTGAAGATGCTTTTTTGAATGTAACTGAAAATGCAGTTTTGAATCAATGTTCAGCACTAGTAAGGCTGCTTCTCAGATCTTGCAATTCAGATTTTTTTCCTTCAAATAACCTATGCAACTCTTTCCTTTTACAGAGTTTGTACAAATGATGACAGCGAAGTGAAGACGTTGTACAGAATGTGTTAAATTTCTTGTACAAAATTGTTTATTTGCCTTTTCTCTGTTTGTAACTTATCTGTAAAAGGTTTTTCCCTTACTGTCAAAAGATTATGCATGTATAGTAATTAGAAGGCCATTCCTCCATGTTTTTCTCCTTTATCTTACTGTCATTGTTCTGATTTTTGGAAAATTGATCTAAGTAACAAATGTTGCATGTGGCTTACTCTGGATATTTAAGCCCTTCTGCACATCTAAAGTTAGATGAAGTTGGTTAACTGAGGGAACATCTGGATTGTCTATTAAAAAAGTAGCTTTCTCTAGGAAACTTAGGTATGACTAGTGTGACAAGTTACATAAAGTAAGCCAGGGTTTACCGTGCATTAGCTGATCCTTAGTTCAAGCAACATGCTGGTTCTAGTTCTCGAGTACGTAGGAGTTTTTCCTATAGGAGTTTTTACCCCTTTCTGTGATGGGAGGATGAGGACTCTTGCAGCTTACCTGCAGGATAGAATGATGTGAATAGCATATATCATGTGGCTAATGCACTGTAAAAGTCATTCTCCTAGCTTACTTCACAGTAACTTGTTTGTGGCCATACCTGTAACATGTTGTTGAAATGTGGAGTCTTAACGTTGTAGACGATTGACAGTCAACAATATGAAACTTAAGTTGCACTAATGCAAAACGGGTGATTTATCCAGGTACTCGTACACAAGTTTTTTTGTACTGCTGGTCCTGTGCCAGAAAACATTTTCTCCTCTTGTTACTATGCTTTTTAAACTTTGTTTAGCCACTTATTTTCAAAAAAATCTGCTTATGGCACGATTTGCCTCAAATCCATTCCAAGTTGTATATTTGTTTTCCAATAAAAAATTACAATTTACCCATACTGTTTCAATGTATCCTTGAATTATTTACAGGAATTGTTCAATGCAGTTGCTGCTCTGTGTTTCAGTATGTAGCAGTTTGGTTTGCTTATGCAATGGATTGGCTGTCTTAAAATAGCTTGGAAGGTGAAAACTTAGTCCTTAAACTCTGGCCCTTAATAGTATTGTTGACTTGAAGAAGCTTTCTTACTAGTAGTTTAAAATGTATTTTACAGTCTTGTGTGGAGCTTGGTGCTTCAATAAACTTACCGTAGTGACTGGCTATGCCCACTATCTGTAGACATTGTGAACTGGATGTTGACCTAGTTCAATAGTTGACCTAAAATTAAAATTCCTTGTTCGGACAACTAAACCTGTTTGCTTTCTTTTAATTATTTTGGAGTTTATTCCCTGTCAGTTGCTACATTGGGGTAACTTAGTCTCACACTTGGGCTTTTCTGAAACTGCCATGTCTGAGTTGCCATTCAGAATGCAGTCAGCTCAAAGTACAGAAGGAAAACATTCTCTTCCTCGTTTGTTATTGAGCGTGACTGTGCTTCTAGCACTAGTTTTCTGTCAAGGTTTCACTTTTATTAAAGTGGAAGACAAACCTGGTTTCTACCAAGGATGAATCCAAGAACTCAAAAGAATGCCAGAGGCTGCTCGTGCCCATTGCTTCTCTACTCTGCTGGCAACAACTGCCTTGACTGTACATGTGCAGTATGGTTATCTTGTCTGGGGTTCTGCTGGCCTTTAAACAAAGCATTGGCCCCTGCCTCTGGGTACCACGCAGTGCTCCCAGCTCAGCAGGTACCTAATTTTTAAAACTGTTCCAATCATCTTTGATGTATTTATAAATGCAGTGAGCATCTAAAATTAGGACAGCTATTCAATCCAAATTCAGGAGCACTTAATCAAGTGTTTATGGTCACTGATCTTAAAGCTTTGCTCTCTGAGGACTCTGAACAGCTGTATTGATTTTTTAGAGAAGGCTTGTCAAAAGTGTTTTGATAGCCAGCATTGGAATTCCTTAGAACTGCTGTTTGTGTGCTGGCACTGATTCAGGAAGCTTATGCAGTTTTTCTAAATTTCCTAGCAGTTAGGATTTGCCTTCTAGAAAGTAAGTTATCAAACTGACACTTCCTACCCAGTCTCCATCCTGTGCTTCTAACAGCTTGGGGCAAGACATACTTAGGATGGCACAGGCTGAAGAAAGTTTTCCAGAAGCATCAGAACAACCACCTGAGCTCAATTCTGAATTGCTGGAGTATTGGATGTTTCATTTTTATAGGTAAGTAATGCAAACAGGGATCTGACAAGAATTTTTGGTTTAGCTGATCTGGTGCCTTGATTTTCAGTGGGTTGGGAATCACACTTAACCCATTCAGTCTTCTGCTACAGCTCAGTATGCACATAGAAACATCTAAGATGAAAAGGGGAAGATCTTCTCCAATGGAATATCACAATATCCCAACATTCTGAGTTAGAAGGGGGACCCACAAGGATGATGAAAGACTGCCTTAGCCAAGAGAATGGCCTTTGTCAAGATGAATGTGTGAGAAGGCCACTTTTATTTACAGTCACTTAAGCTGTTCCCTGCTTGGGGTGTTCTAGTGTCAGGAATTAAAGCTTCTGGTTTTGTTTAGGGTGAGTGTCCATGTTGCTGTTATATAAATGAAATGCCTGATTTCTAGGTCAGTAATTGAAGTCTTACAGCCCTGTTTACTTAATTCTTTACCTGCAGGATGGGAGTGGTAGATTTCAGTACTTTCTGCTAATGGAAGAATGTCTTGTGAGACAGAGTAAGTCAAGTGTGGTGGAAGCTAATGGCATGGGTCGTGAACCTTTTGGCTGAGGTGCACTTGCAGGTGCTTTTGCAATTGTGAAACAGGCCTTGGGTCACTAGGCAGTTTCTGGATGTTCATGCATGTGTGTGTGTAGGAACACTCTGACATTTCAAGTTCAGTTTCTGATAGCTTTACAAGAGACAATCTATCATCCTGTCAAATAGTGTGGAGGTTCTCATGTTCTGTTCCAGCTCAAACAAAAGCCTTTGTGGCACAGCACTGCAGTAAAACAGCTGGTGGTGTTTTAGTCCAAGCTGAACATGGAGGTGGGAGATCTTAGGCCCAAAGATGCCTCCCTGTGTAGGCCTAGGGGGATATCCTAGTGATCCCTGAGAGGAGGGAATGAAGACAGCCAGATTAATCTTAGTAGAACCACTGACAAGGGGAGATGGGCATAGATTTGAAAATACTCTCTTTGAACAGGACAAATTACTTCTTTTACAGTAAGGGGTAAAACACAGATGTGGAATCTGTGCAGATTCAAAACCCAGCTGATGACATGCTGGGCAAATGTCTCCAGCAGCTCCTGCTTTGAACAGGGAGTTGGGCTAGGTGATCTCAAGAGGTTTGTGCCAAGCTAAATGATTCCCAGAAGTGCTCCTGCTAGCTTCCTGGGCTTAACTGTTGTGTCTAACCCTACCTTCATCTGGTGACCCTTCCAGTGAAAGAGCATCCACAGTTGCATGGCACAGCCTGGTACGTTTTAGAGTTGGTCTCTAACTCACCCTAGTAGCTTTAGGAATCACCAGGCAGGAGTAAGACACTACCTCAGGGTTGTAGGTGAGCCATCCTGAAAAAAACTCATAATCACTTGTGGCTGTGGAGTTTTGATGGGGGAAATGCATGGCTGGATGAGTAATTGTGGTAGCTGGACAATTTGCAGCCTGTGAGGATAACATTTAATAAATTAATGATAGCTAATGGCTAAAGGAGAAGGTTAGTGAGGATTAAGGGCCTGCTAATCAGATCAGTCTTATTATTTGGGTGATACTATAGCTTAGAAGGTAGACAAGCAGGTGATGCAGGAGTGCTGCTGCTGGCCCCGCTGCAGGCAATGCACCCTGGGTGTTCTGGGCTCTCAGGGCTCAGGCAGCCGTGAATGCCGCTCTGGCAGAGTGGGCCACTCTTGGAGATTGTTCACCAACCACCTGGGCACCATGAGTAATACATTTACTGCTTTCCTGCATTGGTGTGTGTCACTTCTGGGACTATGCTGTGTCTATTGGACTCAGGCCAGTTTAGAGAAAAACTGGTTTGCTAACTGTTGAGCAACTAAGAGGAGTTCCCATAATCTCCTTGCTGGCCATTTCCAGTGGTGGTGGGTGGGAAATACTAGAGACACTTGAAAATTTCTCCTTCAAGTGCTGCTTTTAGAAATGGCTTTTCTATGAAAGTCTTCATGCCGTAATAGACGATTAAGGAAGTTTAACTTGGTTTTTTAAATCAGACTTCTCAGTTAAAAGCATTCAGCTCTGCAAAACTTCTGTAAAATTGAGTCTTGAAAAGTAATCTTCTTTTACCAATGAGAATAGTAGGTATTTGAGATGGCAATGTATATTGATATTCTGGGGGATGTGAGTATAAAGAAAAAAATGTCATCTTAACCAAAAGGGACAATTCTGAAATTTGTGTACTACATTTTATGCCTATGCTTCACAGAACCTTGAAAAGGAGGTTGAATTGTCTTTGGGATGGAGAAAGAGACGATGGAGAATTTGAGAGTTCTCTTTTCTATTTATAACTCCCTTTATAATTTAGTACATGTTTGTGATTGGAATGAGGAGAACTAGCTTATATCTGCTCCAGTTTCTGGCTTTGGAAAAAAGTTCTCTCCTACAAGAATAGATGGCTTGTCAGGTTATCTATTTATTCTGTTTTTGAAGAATTCAGTTGTTGACAGCTGAGTATACACTAAAAAAGGAGTTTTAGGACTTACACTAAGTTTGTGAAGAAAATACAGAAATTACTGGAGTAGCCATGAGGACCTTAGTTGTCCAGTATCCTCTAAGGGCAAGGCTGATGTCATAGTGTCATCTTTAAATGATGTAAAATAGCATATTGAAATGGTTGATTCCCTTCTACCTGCTCGTTAGAAGAATAATTCCTATGTGTTTTCAAATATGAACTATGGAGAAGAGAGCATTTATTTCAGTGTCCTGAACTTGAGAGTCCTGAGATACAGTTCAAGAGATTGTGCAAAGATCAACTGGGACACCTTTGACAAAGAAGATTTAGTAAAGATGACTTAAGCAGTAATAGCCTGAAGATGAGGTGTATTGCCTGCACAACTTGGGTGATGTGACACAATAGCTCCTGATGACATTATTGAGAGTTTCAGCTTCAAGCTGTTGAAGAATGGGTCTGCTTTTTCCTGTGTCTGCAGAGTAGCAGATAGTTCCTGCTCCAAGATCTTGCCATTTAAACAGGATGTCATGCAGTGTTCTGCAGCGACTGCACACTGGTACTTGGCTTCTTCAGGAAGAGCTGAACAGAAAATTATAGTGAAGAAAAGGAGGTGGAAAAGTAAGGGGATGAAAGAATATAAAATTAGGAGAATAGCATGAGAGGAAGACAAAAGTTTGATGCAAATATCTAATAATTGGTGCAAGATGAATCCACCACTATTTTCTGCATAATAGCAACACTCTAGGGCTGGAAGCCCTGCCTTGTTCCTGCAGGGTGTTCTCAAATGGCAAGGGTGGTAGCTGGGTTTATACATTTCTAATGGCCCCCAAAGTTGGAATTTAGATTGAAATAGAGAATTTAGATTGTTCCAATTGCATGATCTTCATCTTGCAGATCAGACCTTCGGGTAGGCATGTACTTGCTCAGGAGTTAAACTTCCCTATTAGTAAACCAGTACTTTTATCAGTATTGACACCCTGAGCAGCAAGCAATAGCAGCTCCCCATTCAGTACCTCTCCCTGAAGTCATTTAGGTATCACCATCTTGTGCTGCCTGGTTCCTTGGGACAAGGCAACCCCTCAGAGGTCAGACAGGTATTTCTGTCTGACAGGTTTGAAATTTGGATAGTTGCTGACTGTATCATCACAACAGCACATCCCTGGTCCTGTGGTACCTTCTTAAAAGGCACATGCTTTTTGGCAGCCAGAAAAGTGCTACTAATGGCTCTTGAGAGAAGGAATTTTTGCCAGCTTTTTATGTGTCTGGAATGGCAGAGAAGTTGTCTCTTTCTGGAGTGACAGATAGTTTATTTTTTTTTACTAAATAGAGGTTTTTTCACCCTGCTAAGATACACAACTCTTGAAATAAAATGGGCAAAAGAGGATCAGCTCTCTCCCATCTTCCCACTCTGTTGTGATTCCTGAACCATTAGAAGATTTGCAACCCCAGGAAGGCTGTGGGGTTTCACAGTTCCCTCTATTTTTAAGGTCTTTAAGACTCTGACTACCATAATTTTTTTCCTATTAAATAACCACTGTTTTTCAAGGACTAATTAAACCTGAGGCCTTTGAAAGACCTGTGAAACTCCCAGTGTCTGAAGTGGAAATGCAGAGTCTTTTATTGCTGCCAAATTAGTCAGACAGACTAGGAAAATCATAATTGAAGGTCTACTCTAAAGCTCTATGGTCAGTGTAGTCTTTACATTGATCTAAAATGTCTTGAATATGCTTAAAAATAAAGCTTCTTAATGAATGGGGATGTGTGACAATTTCCAATAATTTGGAATTGATTCACAAAGCAATGTAACATGTCATTAGAATTTTTCCTTTTTTAAAGATGCTAGAATTAAGACACTGCATAATTGATTTGCATTTTCAACTCTGAGAATGCTAGGCATTTTTCCATAGAGTTAATAATGGCATTTATTTATACATGCATTGCACTTTAAAAGGCTGCCAAGATAAAAAGTATTGGAGGATTGTCTTCTGTTGACTCTCTGAGGAAGTCATCCCCACCAGGCAGATTAAAAGCCAGTTTGGAAGTTCATCTGAAAGCCAAGAGCAAAGGAGCACTTTAGCAATTCTTCTTGTAGTTTTAATGATTCATTATTCTACCAGCAGGACAAGTTCCTTCATGAAATGGACTGTGATGCCCAGGCTAATCATGAAGTTACACCTCTCTGCTAGTTTTTCCCCTTCCAGCATAGCAGCATAACTGGATTGATGCTGTGGGGGTTTCTGCAGGCAGTAGCTTCCCTAAAACCTTTAAAATCCTTTTGTGGTTCTTTCCTGGGCCTTGGAAGGAATGCTACAAAGTAATCTCCTCTGTCAGGAGGAGCTTTTGCTTTCCCTTGAATTTCCCTGGTTTTGCCTTTGCCCAAGGAAGCATTAGCTAAGGAGACCCATCTCCACATACCCTGAAGAAATCTTCATGTGGTCCAAGCTGGAGGTCGCTTAATTGCCATGATGTAGATTCATCATTTACCTGGCATAAATTACACTTGAACATGGGTGTTATTGCCAAGATTCTGATAAATTCTCTTTGGCTACTGAAGAGATGTGAAAAATGCTTTTGCTGTTTTTCTCTTCTTAAAAAGTAATCCTCACTACACAAGCAATGAAACTGGGGAAAACTGGGAAAGGGGTTCATATGCATTGTCCTTGCTTTCTTGGCCGCCTCTATCTAAAGAGAAGTCCGCTTCCATGTTAGCAGTTGAAAGATAATTAAAAGCAGTCATTTGCTTGTGAAGCAGATTGGAAGTATTATCAAGCCTGAGACCTTATTTCTCATCTGCATTTGAGAGAAAAGTACCTCCTTGCATTCTGTCTTTGAAGTGTAGGCAAGCAGTCATTGAGGTGACATGCTGAACGTTCTTAAGCAAACTGGCAGTTTTCAGAGAACATCTGATGCAATTACATTTTCTATCAGAAGCAAGGGGGAAATGCATCCTCTATTCAAATGTGTATGTTTATGTCTTCAGCCCTCTCTTTTGCACCAAGCCAAAGCAGCCTGTTTTCAGCAAAAATGCTGAGAGTTACATCCATTCACTGTTTGTTTAGTAGGATGAAAGGAGTCAGGTAAATGGTATCCTCACTTGAGTTGAGCCTTTTTTCTTCAAAGGTGAAAGGCAGATTTTAACTTGCCAATCATCCCAAAAGGCAAAATTTCACTTCCAATCTACTACAACTCTGAAGAATACTCTAGCCTGTTCGGACAAGAGGCTTGGGTCAGCTTCTCACAGCTCTGGATTGTTTTGCTATTTCAATAATTTTTGTAAGAATCTATTTATAATTTCACTGATGAAGCAATTAGGATGCCACATTGGTTTGTGCTTTCATCAGCTTTTCACTAATTAAAATAGCGACAAATAGAGAGCTTCCATTTCCAATCTTCCTTTAGAGAATAAACTGCACAAGAAGCTCACCTGTTCCATCAGCCAGTGCTAATGGTAGTTACGCCATGTGCCATTGCCTGCAAGAAACCCAAGTCAACAAGTGAAGCCCACACACAGTTTCAAAGGAGAAGGCAGAGGAAGGTCGTCTATCTATCTGTAAACCACAAATTTGCAGCTTGCTACTAAGTGCTACTGTGTGCTCTCTTCCTATTTCTGGAGGTATGACAGGGACAATGTTAGCAACATACTTGCTTAAAAGCACCCTGAAGAAATCCCAGCACCTTGTGTTCTGAAGACAAGGTAAAGATTTATGCACAGATGAGAAACAGTAGCTGTGGCTCATTTTCAGAGTTTAAGGGTGGAGGTTCTAGGAATTGTTATTTTGTAGCTAAACATGACCTGTAATGTCTGCTGGAGTTGAACTAGATCAGCAATGAAATTTCCCCTTTAGGATGATTGGCAAGTGAAAAGCTGCCTTTCCTCTTTGAGGAAAAAAGGCCCAACTCAAGTGGAGGATACCATCTGAGATTTCAAATACATTGCTCAGAATATTTTGCTTTCGTGTTTTCACAATTTTCATGTACAGAAGTAGGTTGGTTGGGTTTTTTTAATTCCCCCAGGGAGGCATTTGAGTGCTGTAGTTAAACGTTCACTTTTTTTTTTCATATTAGTCCTATTTCTTCAGTTCTCACCACCAGTCTCCCTTTTGTGGATGCAAGAAATCTCCAAATAAATCTACTTATTTACTTTTTGAGTTTTTGTGAAAATCACAGACGCTGCTGCTCCTCCCTCCTCTTGGTCTTATTTTCTATTTAAAATACAGAGCTGGTGTGTTTAATTGTTTGGTGAACTCCAGCTATTCTGACTTTTTGGGTCCCCAGTCATTCTTGTGAGATAACTTCATTTTAACTTCACTTTTCAGAAGTTGTCTATCCCTGTGGGCAGTACTCTGTCCTGAATCTTTGTGCTTGAGACAGCATAGGGAACAGGAGACTGTCTAGTGTGACAGGTACACAGCAAAAAGGCTTTTCACCTCTTGAACAGAGATTTTATTTTCCTCTTCAGCGAAGCTTAGAAGACTGTTCAGAGCACCTACAGAAGACTACTGAATACAGCCTACACGAACCTGTGGCCATGCAGAAAACAGTCCCATTTCAGATCCTTACTGTTGCTCATGGTATGTGTGTATTCTAATTCACTCATCATGGGAAGGGTCTATCTCCTCTGCTAACTTGCATCCTCAAAGTAGATCCTAGCAAGGAAATTCTTTTCCAGGCTTACTTGTTTGGCACAGTGCAGCAATCTCAGTAATATGGAGATGAAAACAAAAGTGGCATATGAATTTTGAGCCACTCAGTCAAGCTACCCACAGTGATAAATCTGACATTCTCAGCTCAATTTGAATTAACTTACCAAAGAGGTTTTTGGCTATTCGCCATTTATAATTCTTCTATTTTTGTTTGAAGACGTACGTCTTAATTTTCATCTTAAAGCTGTTTTTTTTTCCCCAAAACATTCTCTATTATAGTAGAGCAGCTTTATGCAATGACTTAATTATAAAAAGTGCTTTAGAAAATCAGTGAAGCATTAGCTTTATGGGGAGCTGTGCTTAAGCAAGAACAGAACCCTGAAAAATACCTATGCAAGAGGATGGGCCATAACCAGGAGTCAATCTCTACCTTCAGTTCCACCATATTGTTCTTCTCTGTCATGTGGAAGTCTGGGAAGTATTGGTAGCTTGAGGGTCCTGTCATTGTGCTGTCCCTGCTGACTTGCTTCCAAGGTATTAACAGTATATCAGGGCATTAAACCCTCAGCTCTCTTCCAGCTCCTAGGTTTGCATGCAAGTAAATCAGATGAAAATTATGGGATAGGAAAACTGATTTATGTGCTACAACATTGAAGCACACCTGTGATTCCCATTTATGTGCTTCTTGATTTCAGAGGTATCTGGATCAAGCCCTCAGTCTCGACCATCTGTGGGGTAGGTCCTGATAGAGTATGTTCTTAAGGATATGCTTCATTTCATCCCCATTTATTAAAGCAATTAAGTGTGTGATTAACTTAAGTAAGAGGTGAAGCCTATGCTAAAAATCAAGCATGAACTTTGCTGTACTGGGACATAAATACTAATTTACTTTAGAGGCTGTCCTCACTCAGCAGCTGGAAAATAAGGCTTCTGCAGACACACAGCCCTGGTAGATATCACTGTGCATACAGATCTTTTCAGACCAGAGCTATCTAAAATCCAACCATTTTGAAGAAAAACACTCTGGCTTGTTTGTGCCTTGTCACGTACACAGGTCCTTCATTTTACAGTAAATTTGGCTACACTGCCTGAGTGTACTCATAATGACAGCCAGTTATTTCAAAGTAAAGACTGGTAGACATTATTGATAAAACAGAAACCATGTCAACAGAACCTTAACTCTCTATAATTGCGTCTTTTTCAGTCCAGGTGGTTTGTTTTGTTCTGCAGTCCCAAGGACCTCAAAAATTTACTTCAGTAAGTACTATGCAAATGAATATTTCCACCAATAAAATATTCATGGACATCTGAAATGCAAAACATGTACATAAATTGCCGTGTGTTTGCTGAGGCATAGGAGCTCTATGTGTGACCTGAGCACATGAGAAGTAATTCAAATCAGCTTAGCACTAGCTGAGCTGGCAATCCAGAGAGCTATGGGGGGCTGCCTTATTTAAATAAACTCCAACTTGCCAGAGAGGCACTGCTAAATGAGATCCAGTGGATGGCTCTGTGGTGGCCTATGGAGTTATGTCCTCCACTTCCTGACAGTCTTGGAAGTTGCTCCTTTCCACAGCAAAACCAGCAGACCAGGAGGTGTGCCCCACCCCAGCTGCTTTACTGCCAGAGCCTGCTTCTTGCTTTAAACTGCAGGTGAAGTGAAATTCTACCTAAACCAACAGACTTGACACTGAAGCTGTTGAGGCACAGAGCTCTTTCTCTTGACATCACTGTGAGCATGGCAACCACAAATATGGTGATAGTAACTCCTTAAATTGTTGCAAAAAAGGTGTGATAAGTTCATCTATTAATACCCTGACAATCAATAGCAACTTCATCTCAGCTGATGTGGGAGGTCCTGTTACCCCCATGACTTAGACCTGTGGCTTTTGTGCTCTATGGCACACAAGGACATTGGTCTTTTAAGCACAGCTTGCAAAGAACTGTATTGCAGGAATTGTATTTTAATTGCAATGAGATGGCTGCTGAAAAAGGGGCAACTCATCAGCTCATGTTTATGGGATTTACAGCCAAAATATCTGCAGATGGCTACTAAAACACTTTAGTCTTTCTTTTTGTGACTATTCAGCCTTGAAGGTTGTTTCTGGTGTGCATAGGGAACAGCAATATATGTTAACCATCCTCTAAAAAACAGACAAGATAAACAGTGTTTTACTTCTTCCCTTCTAAGGGTTTAAAAGAACTAAGAGTATCTGCCAGATTGACAAGGAGGTGTGTTTTGGTGGTGTGGCTAAGATGAATTCAGATTGTAGATGAGCCCAAAGGATGAATATTTCTGCTGCTGAAAACAGGAGTGAGTGCATTGGATGCATATCATGTCCATGCGGCAGAAAAAAATGTGTAAAATTTCCTTCTTGCTTAAATCACAATTCCATAAAATTAAAATGCCTTCAGCCCTTTCAGTATTGAGGCCACCTCTAATCTCTTCAGTAGTATCATGACTTCTCTGGCCTCTGTAATACAATTCCTGATTTACTGCAAGAGATCAAGCTCAAGGCAGCTCCATTTTACTACTCCAGTCAATATATTGTGTATGTTGTTTATTAAATTGTCAACTATCACTGCACAGAGAATATCAACTGTGTAACTATAATTCCCATCTGTGGGTTTGGCACCCACTGAATAGCCCTCTAGTCACACTCCTCCCAGTAAAGCAAAAAAAGCAAAAAACTAAAGGGGCCCCAAACCTGCAGCTTGATGTATTCTCACTGAAGAATGCTCACGTTGTCCTACCACTGGAGTATTCCAGAAGGGGCAGTCACTTCAGACAGAGAGACTGGGATTTGAAAGCTGGTGTCTTCAGTTTACCTGACTGAATTTGCTAGGTTGAAAATGCAGGTGTGACTGCAGTCTCTTCTTCCAGCAGAACCAGATGATGGGCCATGCTGAGCACTGGAAAATGGCAAAGTCTTCAGTCATTACTATGCTCCACAAAATGACACCTGCTGTGGGCTGAGCTAGGCACCTAATGGAATCCCTATGGGATCTTCTGCAGGAAGGATTAGGCATTGCCTGCCCACATCCCAAGCAGGTGAGTGCAGCAGACTGGAGAGAACCTGAGCAGCCATGTTAGGAGGGCAGTAAGTGTGAGTAAATATTGCCAGCCTCCCAGCAGGGCTACTAGGTCAGGTTTGGCCCTTTACTCCTGAGAACTCCTGGCTCCAAGCAGCTCATGTCTGGGAGACACAGCTCAGCAGCATCCATGTGTGACATAGGATTGATGGAAGAGATGAACAAAGTGCCTGAACAAACATCTCACGTCCCACACCCCAGAATGCTGTAGATTGTACATCCAATTCCCAGGTGCTTTGTTCCCCTCACTCCCTTCAGAGGGATGGTAGGCACGTAGCTCCGTGTCGTGAACAGCAGCATTTCATTTTGCTTTTAGGTATGCCATGATCAGTGTTACAACATCCAAAATGGCACTAAATATCAATGTGTTACTTTGGATCTTCCCCAAGGACCAGAATTTGACATTTTAAAAAAATCATATTTTGTTAGGAAACATGTGTTAGGGGTCTATTAAGCTCCCTACAGCTGACACTCAAGGCCATGTGTGCAGCGATTGGTTACAATGCCACTAAACCTGGAAATTTAATTATGGGATGCCAGTCCTTTCTTCTCTGTTGTGAAGTGAACATAGTCATCACTTGTTTCTATTTCTGCATGAAAATGATTCATTATGTAGAATGTACTGTACTACAAAAGGGATGGAAGAAAATAGTTCCATGATACATGTTGGGAGACAGAAGCAGTGGCTTGCTGCTGTGATTCACGCTTGTACTGCCCAGGCATTCCAAAAATGGTTTTCTTCACAATTAGCCACAAAATCTGTAAACCATAAAAGGAAAACCATCAGTTTAACAGCAAGTGATTCCGGCTGGCTGCTTGAAATAAAGGAAGGTGATAATTCATGGAGCAAGTAAAATATCAACATTAACTGGACATTTTCTCCTAATTAACTTTACAAGCAGGCAGCCCACAGTGGCAGTCTTTGCTCTGAAACTGAAAAGACTCACTGTGCTTCAAAAATCGATATGGTCTGATGAGAACCAGTCCCTGATACTTATTATGGTGTGTCTGTGGCATAGTGCCCTCTGTGCAGCCGCCTGTTGAGGACAGGGGCATGTAAGGGATTGGCTGGACTGCAGCCCTGCTCCCCTGCCCACATATTCCCTGTGGAACAAACTTGGCAGAGAGAAGGCAGTGAGTAGGCTGAGCCCTGGCAGATTGCTCTTCCCCCAGCACAACAAAAAAAATGAAAACAACACTGCTGAGAGCACTCAGCTGGATGTCAGCTGAAATATGAAAATGTGGGTGTTGCTTCCCTCAACAAGCCTTTTTGAATTTTTGGGACCTCCTCAAGCTTGGCATGACTAGGTATGTCTCAAGGACAACGTGCTCCTTCCGAGGTTTTTTTATGAGGTCTGAGGATCTGTCATCTTTGATTAAGAAAAGTTTAGAGTTACAAGACAGGGTGCACTGGAGCTATAGCTATGTCGTCCCTCTTACAATTTATAAACAGAATAGTTATTAACATGCATGCCATACCTAACTCAGCCATGGTCTTGGCTGTACTTCTTACAGTAGACAGAGAGCCCTTTTACCTTTTTGGGCTAAATCAACTTGCTGATCAACAATCTTAAGGTGCCACTAATTTCTAGATATCTGATGAAAATGAGAAAAGGGTTTTTTTGTCCTGAGTTATTTATGCCTTGCCATATTTATTTATGATAAAATAGTACTTTTAAGAAATGAATAAGCATCACTACAGTTCTTCAGTGTTTGTTTGAAAGTATAGCAAAGGATTGTATTAATACCAATTGTCATGGGACAGACGTTCTCATTTAAGTAAAATCTAAACTTTAATTTGAAAATCCTTTAGGATCTCATTAACTGCTCCATGCCAGGCAACCTATTTTCGTAGGAAAGCTGTTCTGAGTAAACAGCAACTTCCTAAATGAGTTACAGATACTGCTATTATAGAATAATTTGCAGCAAACTATCTCTAACACTTCTAATGTACTTGTAGCCTTGGAATTTCAGCCTGAATCTGGAGTGCTTCATGGGCAAACTAGAGCTGCTTGGCTGCTGATTTGGAGAACACATTTGCACTTTGTGTTTATTTTGCTGTGTAGCTGTTTTGTGCCAGAAATGTTCTTGTCTGACCTCAAACTAACAACCAGTTATAAATGGCATCTGTGCTGAGGTTTTTCGTGGTATACCCTAAGTAATCTCATAAGCAACTGCTCCCCTTCTAAATTTCATCATCATCACCATAATGGCACAAACTGATGCACTAGTGCAGTGCCACTGTGTGTGGGGGCTGGCTTTTCAATTTCATAAATGCATATCAACATCCTGAGAATGGCTTAAAATACAGTTACGGTCAGTAAAAGGATTTGGTAAAAGCAATAGCTCTGTGTTCTATATTAATTCTGAATTATAAACATAGCAGAATATACACAAGTCCTACTTTCCAGATGTTTTCCTTATCCTGGTATTAACTGTTAGGAGAAAGCTCTGTACTATAAGCAATCTCAGGTCTATTGCTAAATGTCAGCTGCTCCACATGTAAGAATTTTTCTTTGTCACTTCAACATTTCCAATATTCTTTTAATTAACCTCTCCCTCCAAAACAGTCTTTTAACAGTCATGATCCCAAGGGTCTGTGACTCAGGATTAAGGGCTCCTGGAATTTCTTTCTGGGGTCCTGTGTCTGAAAGGACCTTTCTCACCAATCACCTTTACTTAATCATCCCCAAGTCAAATTTGCTGGACTTAAAAATTAAGGCCCCAATCTTCTGTTAGCTCTTACTCAAGAAAGTCTCAGCTCAGTGAGAAGGATCATGGGCCTCCAAAGACCAGTCTGATTATGCTTTTCCCCCTCCCTCCTGCTCATCACTGAAGGCATCACCAGGTCCCTGAAGCTGCCATGTAGACCCAGGCCAGCCCTGCAGCTGCTGCTGAGGTCAGATGGGTGCTGCCCCAGGGGCTCAGGCTGCCACCATGCAGCAGGGACAGCCTGGAGCTTGGACACTCAGCTACGACTGTCTTGCTTGACAGGCTCCTGCCTCAAGCACTCCAGCCCCTTCTGCAAGCCTCTGAAACTTGTTTTAGCAGTGCTTGCTCACTGCAGTGTTTGTTTCACCTCTTGAGTGGCATCGTGGCCTGTGGATTATGTCCATGGCTGTCTTCCCTCAGTAGCTCTGCTGCTTGCTTTCCCCAGCACACCAGAAACTTGAGTTTAGCAGGAAACCTTACTCTTCCTTGTCCCAACGGCCGAAAGTAATCTCCCCCTTGACCTTGCCTGACCATTTGGCCTTTTCTTTGATGAAGGAGAAGACGGATAATTTACAAACCATTCCCATGTGGTGTAAAAACGTCCTCTAAAAGGATTTGTTCCTATCTCCCTCAGGCGAGCAGTATATTTGAATATGCCAAATATGCATATAGAAATGTCTCTGTGAGTGTTAGAGAAGCATGGCAAGCCTTGCCACTTCTCTGGGAGGCTGCTGCAAGCTGGTTGCAATTGATGCCTATTGGGTGTGGTATTAAGGTGCTTGCACCTTCTTTCTTACTCCTCTTTTGAAGCACACATTACAGCTATAACTAACCAGCAGCAATTGAACCCTTGTCCTGGAATCCCATCAATGAAGCAGTATTTGTAATGGCAGGATGCAACAGATGCTCACTAGCTTGTAGGCTGGCATGTACTCTACCTACTTCCACAGCCATCTAAGGTCAAAATGCTTCAAGAGCCAAGAGAAATCTATTAATATCATTCTAAGTGTCATGGCTAAGGTCCAGGTAAGGAGAGCCTCGAGAAGGTATCTTTAGACAAGCAAAATTCTCTGTTTCCCATCTATATTATGACAACTAATAATCTGCTTTTATGGGTAGTCATTAAATGAATGATGAATCAGTAATCAGTGTGGTTTATATGCTGTGCAAGTAACAGTAATGATGGATGTGAGACCTGCCAAAACTGTGGTCTGCTTTGGACAGCTGACTTTTCAGAATTCTTTTCATTCATGAACCTGCTTTCTTTAGTGATCTGCAACCTCTGTCTTGCTTTTCCCTTGTTGCTCATTCTTTTTTCCTCTTCTCTGTCTTGTCCATAGGATTATACTTGGCATCCTACTCACTTTTATTTCAAACATGCCAACTTTGATCTATCTGATCTTTTATTCTAGCTGACCAACACAACAAGAATTATGGCACAAAACTTAAGGAAAATGCTGCTGAGGTTTAAGAAAGAAATCCAGTAAGCTTCCTTCTTTTATAAGTACTTACTGTATTTTGTGTTTACTATTTGTCACAAGGTTGATCTTTAGAATATAGGATTCTAAGCTTCCCATCCTAGATGACAGGAGTATTTGATGGCACATTCATTTATTCAGGATGATGAAGGCTAATTCTTTGTTAGACTGCAAAGGAAAGACATCATGCAGATTTTTTACTGTGCATCTCATGACATTTTATATTTAAATGGGACTTATGTGGTTCTTGAATTGGCCTTAAATCATCTACATGCTGTCACTAAGCATTTTCTTAACAGCTGTTCTTTCCTTTAGTTAATTACTTATCAAATGTCAAAATGTGATGGCTGAGTGAAATGTCCTGTTATCTGAGCAAACCCTAACTTAACAATCAATTTCTGCAGACAAACAAAATTAAGTGCTACATGAAAAATCACGAGACATTGTGACTGCACAAAAGCTTCATTTTTATGCCTGACTAAACCTGACAATCAAAAACTAAGGGAGGGGAGCAGGGAGAATAAATAAATATACATTGCCCTCCCTACCTAATGGTTATGACCAGGCTCAGGATGGACCTCACCTGTTAAAAACCAAGTTGTGGGCTTTTTCTGGAGATAAATATAAAATCCTTTTATGGAAGATTATATTCAGAATTGGCTGGTGGAAGTTGTTGGGGTTTTTTTCAGATGAGTATTCAAAAATCTGCTCATATTCAACAAAATGTATGTTTTCATTCAAGATGGGACTAATTACTGAAACTTCTGGAAAAGCAGACATGACTGTAATAACTGACCAGCATTACCTGTATCTTCTGTGTCTACAAAATTATTATTTGAGTTTGGTTTGGAATGGGGTTGAGAATTGAATTATCTGTTCAAAAATGTAGGCTTCAGCTCATTTCCCAGTTAAAAAATAGCATAGCCATTAGAAAGAAATATTTAAATACAAAGTAAATGTATTGCATAATATGCTAAGGTGATTTTAGTGTGCTTTTCCTCTTCACAGAGTTGCTATGTATTTTCTTAATGGCAGAGATCAACTTCCAAGTATAGCTAGGAATGCCTTTTCTGGATTGCTTTTGATTGCTTTGATTGCAACAACTTCAAGTTTGGGCTTAGAATGAGGTAAGAATATGTAGAGGGAAGCTTGAGTTATGGTGTAGTTTGCTGTCAATGTCTACAAACAAGTGGTATGGGTAGGACTTCAGTTTCATATTAAGAGGAACTTCCCTAAATAATGTTCCTTGTTAGATCTCCTCTAACCCTGAAATGACAGGAGATGCTAAAATAACATGAGGATTTTATACCAGTGTCTATCAAGTCTAATCTAATCAGAAATAAGCCTTTAATGTGTCACTGACAAAAAAAAAAAAAAAAAGATAAAAGTGAGGCCAGAATCTTGTTATATACACCAAAGCACTTTAGCTCAATAGGATGAGTCTACATTTATTTTAAACCTTGCAGTTATTTCTGTGAATGAAGAGGGGGATCAGAGTATCTCAGGAATGAAATCTCTGTTTGCAGCTCTGCTCTCATTTGCACACCTAAAGCCCACTGTTAAAAAGCTCCAGTGAAAGGAGCAGAAATCCCTGGCTGAGCCCTGCAGCAGCTCGAGCTGCCCAGCAATCAAAGGAAGGAGGACCATGGTAAAAAATAAAATATGCCAGGCAGCGTTTGCTATGAGGACTGGAAAATAAGGTACCTGGATGTGCTGCCTTAGTCTGGGACTGTGTTAACTCACAAAATGTGAGTGTGACTCCCTGGAGAGAGAAAAGCAAGAAAGAAGGGGTTATATACCTACCAGGCATTCACACCAGGCAGGGGAAACTGAGGCAAAGGGTTGTGGCCTGCAGAGCTGTCAGCAGCTGTGTTTTCCTTTCATTCCATATTTAAAAAGGAGCTTATTTAGCACTCTTCTGTTAGTTCTTTGCCCTCCCTTCTTTGCCTGTTAGGAGGGAAGTATGGCCTATCATGGCATTTCAGGGAAGACATTTTCTTTGCAAAGCCCTGAGTGAGCAAAAGAAAATCTTTCTCCTTTTTGTTGCCAATTGTACTTAAGAAAAGAGTGCATCTACTGTTTATAAGCAGCAAATTATTCTGTGAAATCTGACTGCAGTCTAAACAATGATGAAAAATTTAGGAATTAGTTAGTAGTGATGCACTGGAAGATAATGAAATTCTCAACTTCTTGTTTATATTACAGCATCCATATGTAATGTTTGATAATGTATTTGCTGTGGCATTGACATGATTATCTGCATCAATTAAAATGAGTGTTAATTTATAATCAACTGTGATTGGAATCCTGTTCCATGGCAATGAGTTATTCACAACAAGAAATGTTCCATTAATCAATGCAAGAGACTAAAGGGCAGGGTTTAAAAAAAAAAAAAAATTAGCTGCCTACAAGTGCTAATGATGTTTTTAAGCATTTCTTTTTTTCTGGTGTTTCTTCAAAATACTCACTTAGTTTGAAACAAGTATTCATAAGAAGTTTCTTCCTTGTGCATTGTTTTCCTTAAAAGTGCTTGCATCGATGAAAATAGAAATATATATTTATATATAAATACATAAATAGTATGGAGGACTCAAAAATTAAGACAGTTTTTTAAAGAGCTCTTTGAAAATGGGGAAGACCTCTGAACTGAGAAATAACTGTCTCCTTTTACTGTAGGAACTGATAATTTGGCATATACACTGCAGAAAGTTTTTCCTGGGTTACGTGCTCATTGTATGGGCTGCACCAACGACTTGCAGAATGTGTGGCACACTGTAAAGCCAGGCTGCTAGAAACCCCTGTGTGAAGTGGATGTGTCTCATCAGCATCACTGCTCATTCTTCATTGCTTGATGGCAATTGCTTGTGCTTTCCAAGTGCTATCATGCATGCTGTTTGTTTAAAAAAATCAAAGCAGCAACAAACTTTGAGTGCATTGAGATGATTCACATCACAACTACTGGTGCTCAAAATACTGTGAGCTACATATGGTAAAGAATACACTTTAAAGGCATTTATCTAACACCAAGTCTTCTGTTGTTGATGGGCAATGCAAGGTCTGTGAGTCACCCACCACACTTCATCACCATGGCTAATAATTGGCGAAAAGGAGCTCCCTATGGAAGCTGTTGTGTAATGTTGATTTTAATAGCTCCTTGCTCAAGCCTACCCTTTTGCATAACGTGAGTGAGGGCACCTAGTAACTCTGCCACATGAATAACCCCAGTGACTTCACTGTGAGTGGAGTATGGAGCATTGTGAAAGCCTGGCTCCACCAAAGCCAGCAGCAAAACCCGCCCTGCGTGCGGGAGGACAAGATCCCACCTGCAAGGCCCAGCTCTGCTCAGCTCTGCCAGCTGAGGGATGAGAGTCATGGGCCCAGTGTCCTCTCGTGACCCCACTGGGTGAAGAGGCTGAAATGCCTCCCAGCCCTGCCGGTACCAGCCTTGGACTCAGGGGTTCTCTTTTATCTCTTTGAGTTTCAGGTGCTTTGTATTCACTTTTATGTAATCTGCAATTTTTGTGTCTCAGGCTGAATCCTACTTTCAACCAACTGTTTCCACAGATCAGTGTGAGTTCCAATCCCTGCTTCAAATCTGTCAATGCAGGAAGCAAATCTTGCAATCACTTTGCTGGTGTGCAGAGGTGCCAAGTTTTGCCTGGCTGACTGTCCCTGGACACGGAGGGGTCTGTGTGCTCCTCCTGGCAGGGCTGGCATTGATCCGGGGCACAGCAACACCGGGGGCAGGATCTCTGCTGCAGCTCACTTGTAAAATTGGCCTCACAGTGTTGTGACTCAGCTGGTTTTATTCCTGGCAGAAATGTAAATGTCTGGGCTACAAGGCAGCTGCTACACAAAAAACTTTGTTCAGCGACCTTAGGAACACAAGGCTGCCGTGCTGTTCTGGTGCACAAGTCCCTGAGTTTAATTCAGATTTTACTCCTAGCTGGGGTTGTTCAACCCCTCTGTAAATGAAGACATGTTACTTGGGTAGTCAGCATGGTTTTAGAACGGATCCTCAGGTTAGAAAACTTTGACCTCAAGTTTTGTTTACAATGTAGGACTCTCACGCAAATTGCAGCACAGAGTGGGGGCGGGGGGAAGCACAACATCTGGTGGGGTTTTACAGCTTCTACTCTAATGCATCATGGCAAATCCACTTAAGTAAGCTGTACAAAAACATCATCACTTCTGCTTAATTATAAATCTGTTGCATGTAATTTTGGGTTTTGAAAATGAATATGGATAAAGAGACTTACCTCTAATCTATATTGATCTCTATCAAGAGATGAACAGATGATGAACTTAAACCATCCAGTTCTATTCCAGTGCATTTCCTGTCTGTACAGAAATGGAAAAATGTTTACTGTAATTAAGACCTAACACTTCAAGTAAACAATTATGATGGTGAGAGATTAAAAAAAAATGTAAAAAGCAAAATCACATGTGAGGAAATGTCACTACAATTTGCCAAGGTCAGCTGACACCGGAATACAGAAGGCAGGACGTGCTCATCAGTTTGAGTAATGGGTGTGTTCTTCCTCTGGGCAAAATGCATAAAGGTGAGCATATTGCACAACAGCTTTGTCTCCTCCAAAGTGGGGATAATAGCTTTCTAAAATGTGTCTGAGAACACTGGGTTGGTTTTTATGCTGATGCTGTATTAGTCAGAAGAAACAATCACTCATCCTCCAGGTCTATCACTGCATTGGGAAAGACACACAACTAGAGAGCTGGGGAAGTGATAAAGTTCAGACATATGAGAAGCAAAAACATCATTGACACTCATCATAAAGTGCAAAGGCCAAGAGGGCATTAGCCCCTGTTCCTTGTGTGAAGATTTTTGCTGGCTTAGGTTTACAAGTATCACAACATCTTGAAATTTCTGTCTGCCAGGAAAGTGTTTACTGCTTTTAGTGAATGAAGAATGCCTCAACAGAATGGTGGAATAGTATGTGACCTGGTTGTTACTTGTGAGTCCTGTAATCAGTTGCTCTTGTCTGCCTGGATTTGGAGAAAAAAAAGATCTCTATTTCCTCTGCTTTCAATCCTTCTTTGTGAAGCATCTGGACAAACAACTTGAGTAACATGATGACCATGGGGATGTAGATCCAGAGATGGATCTGGATGTGTATCCAGATCTCAGTGACCATGGACTTAGTCTACTTAGCCAGCCTTGAGAAGGAAACATGAACGAGGATGAGACCATTTTCAGCTTAGCCAAGGATGAGCACAACCAAGACTTCCTTTCCAGCTGTGACTTGAATTATCACCAGTGTCTGGATGCTTAAGGTACCCTGGGACCAATTAGTGTGTGCTGTACTCCACCCACACCTCTGAATAGCCCTTCCTTTGAGGAATGTATTCAGATAACTGCAAATCACAACCCAATGATTCTTTCTCCAGAAACAAGAATCATCACAGTACATTTAGTTCTTCTCTGGAGAAGAAAATATATACACAGCTCTTTTTTATTCCTTATTTCTGAAGCAGCAGGAGATAATTATCTTATTTCAATGTCCTATTCCAACTATTACATCCTGCTTTACAATCCTATAAAATTCAAAATAACATAAAAAATCCTTAGATGCCTATATTGTGTTATATGTAAAACTTTGTGTGTTTAAAGCCAAAAAGTTTAAAAAGACATCCACTGTAATTTGTTTGTGCTTGCTTACTTGCATTACTTTTCAGCTTGAATAATACCAATTAGATGGTTTATGATTATTTCACATTGAATTTCACTGCAGGCTCCCTCTGCACCAGCACAGCTCTTCAGTGGTTCACTGGTTGCAGATCCTGTGGGGAGAAAAGATATTTCTTTGTTGAAAGATAAAATTTAGTTTGGAATTTGTTTAAATTGCTGCTGCCTGCTGATCAGTCCCCTGGACTTTATCAGAGACTCATTAACATGTCGGCCCTGATACTTTGGATGGTATGGATTCTGTGGCAAACCTCAGATCTGGCTTGGAAATCCCTGTAATGCCAAATTAATTAAATCCCCAACCCACTGAGTGCCCGGAGTGAGGAATAAGTAAAAGAGAGTAAGGTTAAAAAGGTTAAAAAGTTTAAAACTGAAGCAAGAGTTTGGGTGCAGTGACTCAGCCAAGAGCCAGGGAATCCCACACTGGCTCATGTTCAGGGGATGGATTGGGTCCTGTTGGCACACAGCACACCATGGCTGGGCCACTAGCTCCACCAGGGAGGTGACAAAGGCTGCTTGCTTTTCAAGATGAGTTCACTCTCAGCCCGTGTCTCATACTGAGCCTTTTGCAGAGGTTGGGGCCCACGCTTCCCTCTAAGAACGCGAGTTGGTGAGCTCAAAACAGGATTGTGTGTGCTTGTCAATGAGCAACATCCAGAGATCCTCCTGCACATGTTTACTGGACTTGCTGTTTGTTGGAGGCAGCGTGGCTCAGCAGTGCACTCGGTGGGGACTGAAGAGCTGCGGAGACCATGGGCAAGTAATTTCATCTTTATGTTGTTTTGACTTCCCTGCACATCAGCAGAGATAATGACCTCTGGCCTCTGGTGGCTGCTTTGGAGGTGACAATGACAATGGCTACTCAAGGCATTAGTCATGGATCTAGACGTGGCACAAGAGAGGCTGGGCTCTTATTTTGGTCTTTCAGACCTTTTGCAACACAGCATTCTTAAAGGAAGTCCTTTTCTAACAGCCCTGGAAGTTGACCACTCATTATCCCCTCCTATATGTGGTGTTTCTTGGTTTCTTGGTATTTGTGAGGGCAACAATGGGGCCCGGATGCTGTGCACCCACAAGGTGGTTTCCCAAGCAGCATGAACTCTTGCAGGCTGCTTGGGAACCTGTCATCTTCATCAGCTTGCAGACCAGCATCAGGAATGCAAGGAGGAGGGCAATGCCACCTCTCTCCAGACACGATTTCCCACCTGGGGGATCCCCAGAGGGGGCTCAGAGGAACTGCAAATGAAGAGGGGGTTAGAGGGAGTTGTAGGCCGTGCAACTCAGAGGAAGAAAAAAATATTCAGGGGTGTGGGAGGAAAGGCAATTGAATAGTTTTTCTAAAAAACCTGAACAGCCCTCTGGCAGAACAAGTAGAAATAAACCTGAAAAGAAATAGTAAGAAACTACAATTAGGTAAATGTTAATCAGAAAAGAAGGCTCTGAACTTAAGGTAATGTACTTATTGATGGCAATAGAAGAAGGTGAAAACTCTGCACATTTTATTTTCTGGCCTGATTCTAGAATTGTACTTCAGCCTATGTATAATTTAAAGTTTTGACTTCAGTGGGAATAGTTGTGTTCTGAGAGCCCTGCGTGTGTGTTATGTGTCTGTTGGAGCCAAGGGCTCTGGTGGGAGCAGTGCTTTCTGTGCTGGTTAAGGTTGCTAAAGTGTTTTTAATGCTATTTTTGCTCTTTCTCTGGTGCTTACTATTGCTTGCAGCTTTCTGAAATTTTATGTACTGAACTGAACTCTTCCAGATGGTTTCCTTTTGAAACTGGTTTCATGCATGTGGGCAAGAGAAAAACCAGTTCAGCCATTTAAAATCAGGAATGGCCTTTATTTCCATGCACTGGTTTAAATAGTTGAGAAATACCTTCTAATCCATACAGTTGTTTCCAATTAGAGGTCAGACTTGCAAGGTGTAAGAATCTTCTCTCCTAAACCTGAAAAACTGAGCACTTCACAGATGTAAAGTTTACCTTTATTTGATTTGGGGTTTTTTTTGTTTGTTTTTAATAATTTTCTTGAAGTAGCCCTAAAAATGCAGGATGCCTTGTTCATAAGCTGATGCAGTGTCCCAGTGTAGGTGCAGTTTTAGATTTCTGCTCAGGTGAGTGAAATAAATAACTGGGTCCTAAGACTCCAAGTGAAGTTGGACATGGTCAAAGAAAACAGTAGAATAAGCTTTTGAAGTTACAAAATGGTACATTAATGTAGTTCTCCTCTATGGGAAGCTGAGCAAAGTCTTGGAAAACTTTGCATTAACAGAGAGGGGTTGGTGAGACAGGGTATGTGTTTGCCAATGACAAGGAAAAGCACGCAAGAACCTTCCTGAAGGTGTTTTATTTATGTGGTTCCTGGTGATCCTCAGGCAGGAAAAGCTTTCTACACAGTGTCGTGGCTCAGACTCACTCAGGAAACACTGAACTGCTTTTAACAGACAGTCAGATATTCTGCTCTTAATTTGGCAGCGGAATCTGCTTTGGAGGCCCATGTGTGACTGCCTCATGTGCTGAGCAGTGTTACAGCACCTGTGCCCTGCTCAGCTCCTGGGCCAGGAAGGTCCAGCTGCTGAGAGAGGGAAAATCCCTGCTTGTTTCAGCTGATGCTTCACATCCTTCTCTGGTGGAACAGTCTCCTTAGCAGCAGTGAAAAGGGTCACCCTGGTGCTCTGGGTGGGACGGAAAGAAAAGAAGAGTGGATGCTGACGTGTGCCATGTGCTCAGGCCACCATCCAGAGGGTGGTGCTTCCTTAGGTGTCTCCTTAGGCCAGGAGTTGTCACCCTGCACAGGGAACCTCTGTGAACAAGTTACAGCAACACAGAAACACCTCCCCCTCATTTCATTTGTCTCTCACAGCTGTCCTAAATCCTCCTCCCTGTGGAGTTTCTCTTGGCTGGTGTGATGCTTTCCACCTAGCCAGGAGAGGAGGTGGGTTCCCCTGGTACACCCAAAGGAAAAGAGATGCTGCTGTGTGTCATTGCTTTTCCATATGGAAAGGCACAGGAGAAGGAGGGTGGGGCAGGTGGGTGTGACCTGCCTCGAAAGAGAGCAAGGCCAAGTGAAGAAATACGGGGGCGGGAGAGCCACCCTTATCAAGCACCATAAATGGCTTTCATTGTGGCACATCAAAGCAGAAAGCTTTGATATCTCCTGGTATTTCTTGCTACAGGAAGGCTCCAGAAGAGTTGGGGCAATCCTGAGCAGAGTTCCCCCAGCATGAGGTGGGACTGGTATCTGTTCCTGTCCCTGGGATGAAGGATGAAGGATGAAGGATGAAGGATGAAGGATGCCTTTGCATCCCGTTAAGAACGTGTAGTGATGTAATTGGCTCTGGTAATCAGTAACTAGCTCAGGCTATGAGATAAAATAGAGTGGCTCACTGCACTTAGCATTTAGTGGGAGCCATTTCAGACACCGGCTGTAGTGTGGCTGAGCACTTACCAACCACTTCTGCCCATGCCCTGCCTCCCACTTCTGCAATGTGGTGTTCCTCAAGGGGCAAGGGAAGGGACTGGCTGCTGGGCTCTGTGTGCTTGCCTCCAGTTCTGCCTTGGTGTTAAGGAAATGCAACTTGTATTTCAGCCCCCTGTGCCCTGGTGCCGATCTGTGGACAAATTGCACTCCCATTCTCTGTTAGCAAGCCCAGGCATTTTCTGCTTAGGCTGTAAACACTGAGAGAAAGGTCCTTGTGGCAGCACCTAGTTCAGGGTGAATCCAACCCTGAATCAGACTTTAGACTGTCTTGAAATTTGAATAATTCTGAAGGTCATTTCTCTTGTTGAGGCTGGGAGAAACTTTTTCCCAAAAGAAGAGGACAGCTTAGGCAGGCAGGTGCTGTGTTGTGAGCACTTGTAGCAGGGAGCCTGCCCAAGACCACCTTTTCTGTCAGTCCCTGTGAGTAAAAGATGCCTTTGTGCTCCATGTAAATGTCTGGGACAAAGTGTATGCAGGAGAGTCCGGTTATGCCTACAAACTGTGTGCCACTCCTCAGTGTCAGGGAGTGCAAAGGTTTCCTGACTTGCTCTGCTGCCAGAGGTGCCAGCTGCTGTCAGGACACATCTGCCTGGCAGACCTTTTGCTCTTCTAGTACATGGAGAACCTGGGAGATCTTTCAAGAGGCATTCAGAAATGCTAGTCCAGAAAAGGAAATTAAGTGAGGATGCTGCAGACAGCCTGATCCTTTCCGTGTTTGCAGCACTGTCAATTCGGTGTGGCCCCTGAGGTCAGCAGGGTGTTACCACCACAGAGTCAGCAACAGCCCTGCTTGGTGGCACATTCCATGGCCCAGGGAGCCGCTGTCCTTCCTCATAAGTGTCCTTGGCCTTTGTTTTCTAGGGAAGATCCCAAGATCCCAGTTCTGAAGCCCCCTTCCCCCCCTCCAACCTGCCTGCCCCAGGGTGGAGAAGTCAATAAGTGAAGTGCTTGAGTGTTGCCACCAACACTTCAGCTATTGTCAGCTGAAGAGAGCTCTTGACTCGAGCCAGGTGAAGGGCTGGCCTTTGCTCTCAGGTTACCTCCATGAGAGAGGATCTGCCGTGCCTGATTTAATGAGTGTCGGTGAGAAGAGCTTACACTGCCCTCTCCTCCCCTGATGGAAGGAAAAGACCGATGGATAACTCAAACCTGCAACCTGATCTGCAGGTCTGTTGCCACCAATTATGTTTTCTGCTGCTGTAACCCAGGGGTTCCCCTTCTGTTCCCTCATCTGCCCTCTGCAAACAGCCCTTGTGGTCTCTGATACTGGAATTCCCACTGTGCAGGGAAAATACATCCTCTGGTGGGTTTAAAATAAACAGATACCTCTCTCAAATGTTGTTGGGTAGGAATTGATAGAGATTGATGCCTGTGAGCTTGGCACAATGAACTCCTTGTGTGGCTGCTTGTCTGGAGGTGGCTCCCATTGTACCGGCGTGGCTGCTGGGCAGGCAGCAGGGGATGCATGGCTGAGTTTTCTTTATGGCGGCTTTCAAATATTTATCTGCAGGAGGATAATGGGAGAGCTGTGTTTCCTCTTGGTGTCAGAATTTCAGAAAGGATTTTAATCCCCTGTGCTCCTGCTGCTTGTGGAGCCCTGACAAAAGTGGCTTGATGCTGCTGGTACAGGACTAGCCCTCCTGCCTGATGGCCCCCAGCAGGGATGTGCTTGGACTTGACAGACTGAGCAGCACAGAGGGAAAGTTTTGGGAACTTGACTGAATCTGCTTTTCTGAGCCACAGGGTACAATGAGTGAGAGCTAATAGGGGCTCCTGCTCATTCTCCTCTTTTTTCCCCTGTGTTCCTCCACTTCCCCCTTTGAGGTGGTGAGAAATTGAGTGAAGCTGGAGGATGCACAAGTCTTGACTCCAGTGTGAGATATAGGTGTCCAGCACCTCCCAGCAATGAGCAATGATTTCCCTCTTGCCAGCCTGGCCATTAATGTGAGCTTGTCTTAAGATGATGTGGATGTGACAGCAGGTTTTGTTCCAAACGCTTATGACTTATGAAGGGTTTCAAATGTATTGTCAAAACCTGGTTGAAAACCTCAAAAGCTGCCACAGGCCTGGTACACTGCTCAGTTTTAAGTCAGCACTGAGATTACAGGGCTCGATACTCTTTACAACAGGTCTGTCCACAGGGACTTCCTTAACTTGCTGTCTGCTGATCACTGCTCAGTGCCTCATATTTCCTTCAGTCTGAAGGTCTTCTCTTCCTTTGCTGTATCTCTGTGTGGGCAATTGAGAGTTTTATTGTGCCTTTGGAAGGAGGGGGCACTGCAGCAGCTGGAGCATCAGTTTTGGCCTTTGCCTCAATGCTGGCCTTATGGGCTGCGTCTGACAGAGACAAGGACCGTGTAAGGTTTCCCTTCTGCCTCCCCAAGCCCTCCAGTGACAATGTGAGCTCTTATAACACCACAACACCCAGCTGAGCAGTTACTGTGCAGCTGGGGCAGAGCCTGCACTCAGGCTGCCTCTGCTGCCCAAGCCGCCCCTCTGGTGAGGCCCAGGCAATGCCGGGCACAGGGAGCAGGGCAGGCACAGGGGCAGGGAGCAGAGCCAAGGGTGCATTGCTGCCTTGGGAAGAGCTGCAGGGGCACCCCCGGCTGCACAGAGCGAGTGAGAGGAGGGGCTGCAGCCTCCCCCCGCCAGTGCCGGGTTTGCACAGCTGCTACGCCCCCTTTATCCCGTGCATCCCACCCCTGCTCTGAGCAGCAAAGGCATTCCTCTCCCCCGAGTCCAGCCATGAAGCGAAATTCATCTCTCTAACAGCCAGGAAAGGCTCCTTTGGGTGCAGAAAGCTGCTGTGAGCTCTCCAGGGGACCCTCCTGCAAAGCTGCCACAGCTGCTGGGGCTCACGGGGGCAAGGAGGAGAGAAGGGCCCATGTGCTCACATCTATTTCCAGGCCCAGTTATCACATAGAAGTGTGTTACACTGACTGCGGCTCACTGTGGCAAAGTACAGCCTGGTGATGGGAAGGGAAATCATTCCTCTGTGAGATAGGTGGGGAGTAAAACCTTGGACTGTCAGGCGCAACCCAGTCTGAGGTACAACACTGGGGTTAAGCTTTGCTCTGTTAAGTGCTTGATAAAACAGCGGGCTGATAGACACCCAGATGGTATCTAAAATCGTGTATGAGACTGTGTGGGGCTTTTTCCAAAGCAGGGCTGTTGATCAGTGTGTGCACATGTAGCAGTGTGTCAGGGGAACACCTAGGGCTCTCTAGATAAACACATCACTCCTCTCCACGTGGGAGGAGCAGCCACAGAACTGCATCACACCGAGCCCTGCTGGGTGCTCCTCCATCTGCAGCCCACTTGGTATGCAAAGACACCTTTCCTGCAGTGAAAAGGCTTTGATTCACCCAGGTCCAGATCACTTTATCGGCATTGCAAAGGTGCTGAGAGCCTACACAGCAGATACCCTTCTGCTTGGTTTGATCATCTGCTGCATTTGTGATCCCAGCAGAGATAACCTGGAAAGGTGTGTTTATTGCTTTGCACTTAGCAGCCAGGGATATGCCTCACAGTTGCACAAACATGCCCTTGGCTAAAGTCTGTTGCTAAGCAATAGTTTAAGATAAGGAATATATACAAATTCCCAAATGTTCAAATTTTAAGGCTTTAGGTACTCATAGGAGAGAGGCATAGCAGCATCTTGCCTTTGTCCACAGCCCCCAAAAAAGGAATGTTCATCTTTATTAGCCTGGGCACAGCATTACATGGTAAGGATCTGCTTTGTGTTCCCCCTCCTGCAGCCAGCTGCAGTGCACAGCAGAATAAACAGGTCAGATGAGTAACCAGCTGTACCTCTCACCTGAGGTGACAAGGTACAGAGAAAGGACAGCTCCTTCTCCCTGTGCCTTTATTTGTGGCATACTTTTGCACATGGAGATCATAGAATCACAGAATAATTTGGGTTGATAGGGACCTTTAAAAGTCTTCTAATCCAACCCCTCCTGCAGGGAGCAGGGACATCAACTGGATCAGGCTGATCAAAGTCCCTTCAGCCTGACCTTGAATGGTTCCAGGGATGGGGCATCCACAACCTCTCTGGGCAACCTGTTCAATGTTTTACCATTCCCGTTGTAAATAACCTTCTTCCTGATATCTAATCTATCCCAACTCTCCTTCAGTTTAAAGCCATTCCCTTTGTCCTGTTACTCCATGCCCTTGTAAAGAGTGTCCCCCCAGCTCTCTTGTACCCTGGAAGTGCTGCAAGGTCTCCCTGGAGCCTTCTCCAGGCTCAACAACTCCAACTCTCTCAGCATGTTTTCATAGGAGAGGTGCTCCAGCCCTCTGAGCACCTTTGCGGCCCTGCTCTGGACTTGTTCTGCTGGATCAACATCTTCCTTGTGCTGGGGGCTCCAGGCACTCCAGGTGGGCTCTCACCAGAGCAGAGCAGAGGGGCAGAATCACCTCTCTTGTCCTGCTGCCCACACTGAGTTTGATGCAGCCCAAAATACAACTGGCTTTCTGGGCCACCAGCGCACATGGCCAGGTCATGCCCAACATTTGATCCACCAAATGACAGGGAGGAGCCAGAGCCTTTCACCTCTCTCTCTCTCTCTCTCTCTCTCTGCTCCTGTGCATGCTGTGCATGTGGCCCTTGTAGCTGTGGCCTCAGTAGTGTGTCTGTCACCCTCATTGCCTTGATCCCCTCAGCCAGTGAGTCGCTTCATCAGCAAGGGGAACTGCTCCAAGGTGGGTCTGTGCTGCTCACATCTCATGGGCTGTGTCACAAACTTGGGCTGAGTGCATCTGAAACTGAACCTGCTTCTGCATTCTCCACCTGCCCACAGCTTTGAGTCACTCAGTTTTCCTCATGCCCCCTGAACAGTTTTCTCTGCTCTTTGTTGGTGGATCCAAGCAGAGCTGTTGGTAGGAAGTCAGCCCCATCCCTGCCTTTCAGCAGAAGCCTTATGGAAAACCTTCTTGTGCTCTGCTCTGCCCATTTCTCCATGCATGCGAGGGAAAAGCGAGGAGCACCAGGAGCTTGGCAGCAGCAGCAGTGGGCAGGAGCTGAGCTGACACCCAGGGTGCAAATAGAGTCATAAAGTATAAGTGGCAGTGTGATGCATATTAAAGCAATTTGCAGGGTAATGTTTCCCTGACTATATTCTTAGTAACAGAGAGAAGTGATCTTCCCACCTTCGCTGCAGGCACGTTACCACGCCGGCTCAGAGGCTGCCAGAGGCTCTCAGAGCCTGGCTGCCATACTGGCTGCAGTGCTGGCTGCAATACTGGCTGCAGTGCTGGCTGCAGTGCTGGCTGCAATACTGGCTGTAATACTGGCTGCAGTGCTGGCTGCAGTGCTGGCTGCAGTACTGACTGCAATACTGGCTGTAATACTGGCTGCAGCGCTGGCTGCAGTGCTGGCTGCAGTGCTGGCTGCAGTGCTGGCTGCAATACTGGCTGCCAGAGGCTCTCAGAGCCTGGCTGCAATACTGGCTGCAGTGCTGGCTGCAATACTGGCTGCAGTGCTGGTTGCAATGCTGGCTGCAATGCTGGCTGCAATACTGGCTGCAGTGCTGTTTGCAATGCTGGCTGCAATACTGGCTGCAGGGCTGGCTGCAATACTGGCTGCAGGGCTGGCTGCAGAACCCCTCAGAGCCTGGCTGTGCATGGATGGGCCCCATCCCCCATGGCCAGCCTTGCCCTGCAGCCCTGCCCTGTGCCATAAACCCACAAGTGGGCACATGCCATCTCCCGTGCCTGTCTCCCAGCTGCAAATATAAAAACATGCCCAAGAAATGACTGTGTTCCCTCAGGAATAAGGAAGGGCCAGCCTGGCTAAACTGAGAGGAGAAAACTGTATATCCATGAAGTTACTAACTCTTTATTTGGGAAAAAAGAGCTGTTTGTCTGGTGCTTCTTGGACCTTTGGCTTAATATTAAAATGACCTTCACACAAACTTTCTCCAGCTCCTTCCCAGTGAAGACAGAAGTTCCCATTTCCTTTCATTGGCTCTAGATTCAGAGCAGAGATTCAAAGGCTGGGCTGCAGCTGCCCTCTCCAGTGAGGCCACAATGGAGCAACTGCACTTGAGCTCAGGAGATTTTAACCCCTCCGTCTGCAGGGTGGGTCTCTACAATGCCAGCTGGCAAGAGGTCTTGTGAGCTTCCCTGCAATATGTCCTCAGCAGGGGAAAGGTTTTCCTCTCATCTGCTCTTTCCAGGTCTGAGACTCTGAAACCCTGGCCATGGGATTGCCTTTTCCTCTCCTCTCTCCCCCTGTGCTGGCACAGGAGGTGTGGATTGCAGAGGGGTGGGCATGCAGCTGGGATAAAGGAAAAGGAAGTATTTTCTTTTGGTATATCCACATGGTTCCTCCAAAAGCTGTTGCCAAACACCACCACCATAATTTTCTGCCCATGGCCTTGCTTGGCAAGCTTCCTTTTCACAGAATCATAGCATGGTAGAGATTTTATGTCTGGAAACCACCTAGTCCTACCCCCTTCTCCAACCAGAGCAGGTTGCAGATCTGGAGGGGTTTTGTCTGTTCCCAAGGGTGTATGGCCCACAGCCCCTCTGGGGAACCCATTCACGTGCTTCACCACCCTCACTGAACAAAACCTGGTTTTATTTTCAAATGGAATTTCTGGTATTTACTGCTGCCACCAACACACCCTTGTGTGAGCTGGGCCGGGAGTTCCTGCCTTCATGTATCTGCTCAAAGAAGGATTGCCCTCCTTTTTCTGCTGCTTCTGGTTTGCTACATTTGTTCCCTTGTCAACCACCTACCCTCATCTCTCCCAAGCAGAAGGAGATGGCAATATTTCCTCTTAGTTTCCAATGGATTTAAAAGTCTGCTTACATGGTTCTTACAGGTATGTAAAATTGTATGTGCAGAACATAATTTAAAACACAAGTTCATCTACTTGGTGTGTGGTCTACAGTCTCTGGAGCACCTTCACACTTTGATGCCAATTTCAAGTCATCTTGAAATCATGCCCTACCTTTCCTGCAAGTAACTTGTTAACCTGCTAAGAATACAATTATTACACAGCCTCTGAAGCCCAACACCACCAGTGTCTGGGTTGCTGTTAACAAACATGGCCAGAGCTTTCTGCATGTTCTCCTGGGAGGGTTGATCATGGAAGTTACTTTTGTTATATCCAATTCCACTTAATATATCTCCAATTTTCCTGTCCCTACATCAAACGTTACATGTGAGGGAGCCTCGAATAACAGCTGCTGCCACTCATGTTAACTGAGAGGAGCACAGGACACTGAAGTGTCTGGTTTCTCATCACTTACAGGATGGATAAAAGTATCTGTTGTACTGACTAGTCCATCAAATATGAATGATGCAGATAGAGTGGCTGTTTACACACAGCGATCTATTTTAGTTAAATTGAAAACACACACAGGGGAGAGTTTCAGCTTTGAGGACAGAAAACACTGGAAACGTCAGGGGCTTTTTTGTCTCATCTTTTCTGTTTGCTGGTAACAATTAACTCTGAGGAGTGCTCAGTCCATGGCTAGGAGAGGAAGAGCTCTGCTCTCCTAGAACAAAGATCTAAATATCACTAGCTATCTAACGAAATCTCACAAAATTCAGGACAAGGTGCTTGCCTTCTTTTACCACTCTAATTTTTCCAGAATACTCAACTCTTTTGTACAGCATTAACATAAGCATTTACAAAGCCAGTCCCTCTGGAGGATGACAGCAATTGTTTTGCTTAATGTTTAATGGCTTCCTCTCCCTCTGGACTCTGTGCCAGGGCATATTGTAATGAACAAGCTCTGGAAGAATATTATGGCCTCACTCCATCTATTAGGACACTTTACATAGAAATTTATTTTGCACTACCATGAATTGTATAAACACACAAATTAAAGATACATATGCAGTAACTGCTTGCAGAGAGCATTGTCTGCAGCAAACTCATTAGGAGAATGAGTTACTCTGTACAAAGTCACTTAACCTTTGTGGATTTCCTGGTACTGTGTTTATTAATGCCCTTGCTTTATTTTGAAATAGTATCTCTGTGTTGTCTGAAAACATGCTTCAGATTTGAAAATTGACATAGAGCATAAAGGTTTCCTATAAACATACTAATTGTATTGAAAACAAAAAGTGAGGTCTCATTCTGCACTCCTGTGTCCAAGCACAGAAGAGTATGGATGTGTTCATACACATTCCCGTTCAAAGACTTTTGAAAACAAAACTAGGCAATACAGAGCTAAAATCCCTCAGAGGAGGAAAAGGAAAATAATAGCAAGGCTTTGGTTTCCATGGGCAAACATTAATTGCGAGCGGAAGGCTTCTCTGAATAGCCTTTATCAGGATTTGTCCACCGGGCTCACTGGCCAACGTTCTGCTTTGGAAAATATTTCTCCAACAGCAAATGGAGATGGAGGAAAATATCAGACTAACTGTTTGGCAAAAGGTCTGCTTCAGTTAGAAAAACAATGCTCAACATGCACATGTTTCTGTCAGGAAGGCAGCTAGCAGGAACATGGCAATCTAGTAATTTCTCAAGCAGCAAAACCAGGATGTCTCAGGAGCATCAGGCTGGGTACAGGGTACCCCACACAGAAGTGCTTGGCTGCAGGAAGCTGGGTGTGCAGAGAGCTGCACCTGGAGATATTTTCAGTGCCAAAGCTTCGCCGAGGCTTTACGTAGTATTTTTGTGACAAAAGAAGCCAACAATTAGTCACTGAAAATTCAAGTGACCTTGGTAACCTGACTGCTGAGTCATTCTGTGGCCCATCTTCTACAGTGGTAGAGTTGCCAGGTAAGTGAGGAGAAGCTGTTGCAGATGCCTATCAGGGTGACTCACTTGCCATCATGTTTCTGACTGCACAGACATATGGGACTACGGAATGAAGGCAATGGAAAAATTTGGTTCAGTGGGGTTTAAGTGTGTAGCCTTATTTCAGTGACAAACCATGGAAATGAAAGCAGGTGCTGATGCTGTTGTGTGTTGGAGCAGATCTGTTATTCCTTCAGTCCTGTTGTGGTTTGGGGTTTGATCCTGCTTCTGTGGCACAAAGCTGCTTCTGCCTTTGCTGTGAGAAGGCCTGGCATCGTGTGCTTGCTGCATCATCCTTGTATCTTGTACAGCTATAATTATAACCCTGCTGGCTAAGTCAGTAGAGAACAAAGATTCCTCACTTTCACTGAGAGCTTCCAGGTGATATTTGTATATAATACAAAAAAAAAACAACTTTGGCCTTCAGGGGAAAGCTGCAGCACAAGGCTACTTGGAATAATTGCACCTATCATACAAGCCATGGCATTCTGCAATGAGCTGGCAAGCAGTATTAACCTGACTGAAACTCCAGCCTCCTTACAGGCTGGAAGCCCTGGAAATCAAAGGCATTGGGGTGGGCTGCAGGTTGGTCCCAAAGCCGTGTATGCTCCATCTGGCAGCACATCTGAGTCCTGCAGTTTGGTAACTGAGGAGTAAGAAATTAGTAAATAAAAAATAAAAAAAGAAAAGAAAAGAAAAGAAAAGAAAAGAAAAGAAAAGAAAAGAAAAGAAAAGAAAAGAAAAGAAAAGAAAAGAAAAGAAAAGAAAAGAAAAGAAAAGAAAAGAAAAGAAAAGAAAAGAAAAGAAAAGAAAAGAAAAAAGAAAAGAAAAGAAAAGAAATGTGCCTCTGCCCATGAGCAGCTACTGCACATTGTCAGTTCAGTATGGAATGGTTGCCGGCAGGGGAAGGGGAGTGGATGTGGAAGGTGCTGCAGATGCTGCCTGCAAAGTAAGGAGGAGCCCTGGAAGGTGGCAGGGGGAGGGAGGGATGTGATGGAGAGAGGAAGACCCAAACTCCTGCGGCCTCTGTGCTCTGGTGCTCCACATCCACCGTAGAAAAGGAAGCAGCTTGTAAGGAACTGCTAATGCAAGATAGATTATGGATCAACAGCCTTCAGTCTCCCAGGAATTACATGAACAGTCCCATTTATTGCTGGAGCTTGCAGGAGGTTACCCCTGCATATTGGGGCTGTAAGAATTCTCAAGAGCAATACAAAGCATTTCACACAAGGGCTGAGCAACTGAAGTGCCAAGTTTATAAAAGGTCCTCATCTAAACACATTAATTTGCAAAGACAAGTGAAGCAAGGTTACACATTTCTGGTGGAGACTTACAAGAAGAACATCCCTTGTAACTATTTAGATTTTTCTACCCTAGGAGCAAAGGGAGAAGGTGATGCTAAAGTCAGTGAGAGGTAAGTTGTCCTTTCCTGTAAGAAAAGCCAGTGAATTTTAAAACAGTTCTTTCTAGTGAAACCAAAACTGCTCTGATTTTGAAAGCAACTTCATTGTCCTAGAGCTAGAGTACAATGATTTTTAAGTTGAAACAAAACATTGTTTTAGTTGTGTTTTAACTGACATAACTGATAATCTTACTGACATGATCTGATTACAAATGAATGTTTTCCAACTATAACTGTGAAATTCTACTCTTGAACAAAAACACTTGCTGGAAATTGGGCATTTCTTTATACATTGCATATTGAAGTTACAGGACCCACTGGATGAGGATGAAAATTTCTGGTTTTGCAGTAGGTTGTACCATGTTTCTCTCATGTAGGATGATGGAAGCACAGCTCTCAGCATTTTAGTTTTCCTGGTACAGTTATCACCATGACTGCAACTGTGCATACACAGGTTTGAGAAAATGGACAGACTGTCAAATCCATTAATCAAATGTTCAGAGAGATAAAAGTTGAAGACACTTCTCAATGCAATAAGACAGACAGCTGTTAGTCTCTAAATCAGTGGTGAATGGTGACCCCTATATGACAAATCCTCTAATTGTTTTATTGCAAATTATTCATGCTAATTTTTACAAATGTTTGGGGGTTTCTTTTTTTTTTTTTTCAAAGCTCTTCAACATGCACACATTCCCATCTTCCACCTCGCTCTCCCAAATGCAATCATCTCTGTGCGTGATTGACCTAAGTGATCACCATGGTTTCCAATTCAATTCAGGTCCCCAAAGAGGTCTTTTAATTAAGAAGCTCTAATAGAATCTCAGAGAAAAGTTCTAGAGTCCCCAGTCTTCAGGCTGTGAGCTACAGATCCCAGGGGTGTCTGTGGCCAACTAGTACGAGACCCTGAGCATGTCCTTTGTGGAAAGGTCATATTCTGTGCAGAAATTTGTGTTAGTGAATCTTAGAGATGTAGGCATCCCATGGAAAATTCCTGGGGATCACACAAAGCTGAACACTCCTATAGCAGGCTGCTGTTGAGCAGTGGGTAGTGACCAGGAGAGAGGTGAGATGGAAGCAGGTGTGCACAGAAATGTCTTTCTGTGAAATTCCAGCTGCAGTTTGTGCTCAGCCCGTGTGAGGAGCTGAGCCTCACTGCCAGTGCTGCAGCACAGGGGAGTGCAGGTGCACTGACCTTGGCTGTGCTTTGCTACATGTAAAAGTGCACTTGCTTTGGCAACAGGACTCAGCCTATTTAAGAACCATTTTCTACCCAGAAAAAACCAGCTGCAGATTTGAATCGCCGTCACTGGCACTGCAGAGGTGTGATTTCCAAAGCTGCTCGGGACTGGTCTCTGTTTACCTCAGTGGGGCCAATCCCAGCTTGTGTGCACAGGTGTGCAGAGCAGCACATGCTGCTGTTTACTCAGCAGTTGGTACTGTTCTCCAGGAAACCACCTGTGCCTGCTGGACTGTGGATGCACTGTTTGGCAATGTTGTGCAGAAGCACTTGAGAACATTTTCACGCCAGGAACTTCAGCGTTAGACACGCAGGAGAACAAAAAGTGGAACTGGAAAACACTTCTGAACTCTTGCAAGCATGGCATTAGCTGGAAAGTAAAGTTCCAGAAAACTCAAGCCACATATAGAACTTGAGATAACTTTGATGAATAGTTAGTTCTTGGCTGGAAGACAAAAAGAAAAACTCAAATGTTCTGTGTTGATTGTTTCAGGATTAAACATCTTGAAGTTTTGTTTCAAAATGCTCTCCCTTCTGGCAATTCTCTCAAAACTTCTGGTCATATAAATCTCAGTTACTGAAGATACTGCTTGAGGAGTCCTGTCAGAACAATATTTTGTTTAATTGGAAGCTTTTTAAAGCTCTTTATTTAATTGAAAATCTCTGAAGTTTTTCTTCAGAATGTAGCTTGAAATAATTTTAAAATTTTCAGCTTATTACTTCTCTGTTGGCCAGCTGAACAGAAAGGACTTTGCAAGTACCCAAGAGGGGATGATTGGAGAACAGAGAAAATAAAACAAAAGAGAAAAGGTTTGGCTGTGATAACTCATCCCCTTAGCACAGCACTACTCCAAGGCCAGACCTGGAGCACTTGTCCAGAGGAACCTGGTGTCCAAGGTACATTCCTGTACCTTGTAATTGCACCAACCTGTGCCTGATGTGGGCCACTCTGATGATTTATAGAAGTCATTTATAGTGCATTAATATAACAAGTGAGTGGAAACTTCCATTAACTCCTCCTCCACAGAAGAGACCTTGAAAGAAAAAGGGGTTTGAGGGAGAGCTGTGCCACGCTGCGACTCGGGTATGGCAGTCAGGGGTGGGAGGCAGACTGCAGAAAGGAACAGAGCCTGAGTCACAGTGAAGCAACCAGTTCTGCACAGGAAAACACCCCTCTGTCGGCTCCTCTCCTGGCAGAGCTGGTCTGGTGAAAAATGGGGATGAAATGCCTCCCTTGCTACCCTTCGGAAAACACTTCAGTATCCTCAAAGGGGATTTAAAAGCAGCATCATTATAAGTGGGAAATGAATTGCTCTCTTGCTGGATTTAGCAGCTTCCTGTTTTGGAAACCCGAGATACCATCTCAAATTTCTGTTTGTTGTCAGGCTGGAAGAAGAGACTCAGAGGCTGCAAAGCCTCTGGTGAGGCAGCACTTCATTTGCTAATTGTCTCTGCCAGACAATGCCATTTACACTGGGCACAAAATCACCTCCAACCTCCAGTGACCAGAAAATCGCTGTATCCTTAACTCCCATCCTTTTGAAACAGCACCCAGCACTGCAAACCTGGACTGCCTGTGTCAGCCCCTCTCCCTGGACAACAAAATACAGGGATAATTATTGCTGATTCATTCATCCTGCTTTCCAGACATAATTGCAATATCATAAACAACTGCATTATAAATAAAGATGTTTGACTTGTCATGCATAATGTAATGAAGTGATTGCTTTGAGGACTGTGCTGTTTGACAGGCACAGGACTGGCATCTGCCCCAAGCACACCATGGAGGGGTCTGGGTCCCCTGCTCTCTGGCTGGGCTGGGGACTCTGCTGCAGGGCAGGGGCAGAACTGAGGTTCAGAGAGGTCTTTGCAGTCAGGAGGCTGCTTGGCATCTGCTCTTGCTCTCACAGACTCAGGTTTTTACATGTTTCTGTCAGAACAGCTGGTGAAGGTGGGCTTTGCCTCTGTGAGAGCTCCTCAGCAAGGAAAACATCTCCTGTTTTACAGTTTTTATTGCTCTTCTGCTTTTTTAGACCATGATACAATGCTTGCCACTTTTGCTGTAAAAAATTCAGGTGTTCTGCCTGCCTGCATCTCCTCCTCCATTAGCCAGATGACCACAGCAGCTACATCAGCTCTAAACGGGACCAGACCTGGAAGCTGCAGCCCTGCCACTCAGGGCAATGACCTGCAAGGATTTTTTCCTCCACTGTTTAACACTTGCTTAAGTTGGAGCACTGAGGAAGCCCTTGAATCTCGCCCTTCAGCTGGTGGATCTGCAGGGATGTTTTGGCTGTAAGATGTTGCTCTTTGTTGTGGAGACAGCACAGCACAGGGAACTGGCCTGACAGCCACAGCTCCCTTCAGTGCTCTCGTGGCTGCTCATGGCAACACACTAAGCCAGTGTTGCCCAAGTCTGTTTTCTCTAACACCAGCCTTTAAAGAGCAGGAGGTTATTTTCCCTTTGTTGCAAAGACTGGTTCAGGCACGTCTGACTGGGATGTGACATTTCCTGAGGGATGTGGTTAAAGACAAAGTAAACTCTGGTGCTTTGGTGACTCCACAAAAATCTGATTGCCTGAGACTGTCATGGAAGAGAGCATCTGGGAAGCAGCAATGCTTCTCCGCTCTTCCCTTGGGAAGTTTACGGGACTGCTAAATTTCAGAACTGCCAAATATCTGGACCTCACATGAAGCAGGAATATATTATATGTATCTGAACATTCTGGTGCAGAAAGAAGGGGAGATATGAATAAATTATTAAAAATTAGATAAAATATATAATAAAATATTAAAATTTATTAAATTATTCTTAATGACCTTTCAAGAGGATCATTGAAATGCAGCTTGGTTCTCTGCAAGGGAAGAAATGATTCTGTATCAAAGGTGGAGCTCCCAAACCAACTGGAGCTCGTTCCAGCAAAAATGAGGGGCAAAAGGACTTTTTTTCTTCCCATTTAAACAGAAAGGGAATATTAAATGTCTGTGGGATGCAGAGCAGGTAGCAGGCAATGTGCCAGCATTAGGTAGCAGCAAAGATGAGTGGTCTCCTCAGAGGGCACTGAACAATGAAATTCTCCAGCTTTGGCTGGGGCTCAGTTGCAGGCCTCCAGTTGGGCTCCTGCTTGGAGGGGACATGGAACCCTTCTCCCTCTTTCCCTCCCTCCTTCCCTCCCTGCCCCACACCAGTGTTTTGCTCCCTCTCCACATCAAGAGAAAAATGAAGAAAAAGTTAGAGCCAGTATTTTATTCACTTCAATTTTCAATTTTTAAGACTGTATGAGCAGCTGAAGGACTTAAATCTGTTATTGCCACAGAGGAACCTCATTCTGCTTGATTTATGCTGAGTACACTCATAAACCAAAGCAGCCACAGTTATGAAGAAATGTTCTTCAAAAACCTCATCCTTAATCTCATTTGAGTATGAAACTAAGGGATGGACTTTTTAAGCAGGCCTTCTTGAAACCTGCCCAAAAGATTAATGTGTAAATGCACAGAATGCTCTGGAAACTGTTGAATGGAGATATTTTATTTCCAAACAATCACAGGAGTAACTGTTTGTAGCAAAAAAGATGATTAATGGCATTGTGGCCAAAGTAAGGTAAGTCCCTAAACTTGACAGCATAGTATTTGCATATTACCTCGATGTTAGAGTTTCTCACACTACCTTTGTTTATTTTTACTGGATGAAGCACAAGAAAAGCATGATGCTCACTTAAATCTCCACAAATCCAAACATCTGAAGCTACATTGCTCCATTTTCCTGGCTCTGTTCCTCTCTGAAGGCACGCTGCTTGCATGCTCACTCTCGTTTTTCCCATGAACTACAGGGTGTAGGCCAAAATACCCTTTGCAACTGGTAACTCCTAGGCACACTGGGTTCCAGTTAATATAACAACTGGACATTTCATAATGCTTGAAGCATCCGTGGCATGAATAAGATCAGCAGGAAATATAAGGAGCAATTTTTGTTTTCCACAGGGTCAATTTTATTAAATTCGGTGGAAATACAGTGACCAAAGAAATTACATGGAAAACTGATTCTGCCACCTGTGACAACACTATCAGAGTGGCATGGTGGACATGCTTGGATGTGCAAAGGCTGAGCACCTCTCTGTGCACTGGCTCAGGGAGGTTCTTTACTTGAATCATCATGGGCTGCTACGCAGTGGTTGCAGCATTGCATCCCTATCAGAGGTTTGTGACACTGACAGGCATGTGATTCTGTGAGAAAACCAGCTGGATCTTTTAGTACCCAGTCACCTGGGAACCTGCCTTGGTTTCCTGGAGCTGAAGGCACAAGCCAGTTCATTAGAAGCAAAGCTGGGTCAGTGGTTACCTCCCCTCCTGCCAGTGTCACTGACTGATGGACGACTCGGCTTTCCATTTCTGGGAAAACAACCTTCTGTCTGAGCATGCACTGACATCCTGCAGCTCTGAGCAACAACTCAGCAGCAAGGAAAGCGTCCCTGGGAGCCAGGCTTGGGGAGCAGTCTGAGGGTCACTGAGCCAGCAGCCACCCTGCAGGTGGCAGGCGCCAGGGCAGTGCTGACAGCACCCAGATGTGTGCCACAGCTGTCCCTGTGGGCACAAAGCAGCTCCCCTCGGCCAAATAAGGAGGGAGAGGCATCTCAGCTCCACATGCCCATTGCATAATTGTCAAATATGCCTGTAATACAAAAGAGTCAGAGGGAATTATTGCTGCAGCACAGTTGCTTTGGGAAGCCTTCCTCTTGTAGGCTCAACTGCAACTATCAAATCTCTGTTGGTTTGGCTGAAAAAAGATCATGGCAGTGATGCCTTTTCACTAAAAAGGATTGTTTCCCACTTTGCTGTCATTAAAAAGAAATACAAACTAGCCAAACTCATTCTTTACCAAGACTCTCTGAAAATGGAACATTTTTTGGACAAAATAACTGTAATTCCAACTGCAGCAGCCAGTGCTGTGCCTGCTTTGGTACCCAGCCAGTGAATTTTCCAGTAAACATCCTCCAGGACTGTTCTCCATTTGGATTTATTAGTCATTACCAAGAAAAGATAATTAGCACTTGTGAAGCATTGTGATAATCAGGAGCACGAAGTGTTTCCAATAGAAACGGACGGGGTCCGTGCGCGGCGCGGGATCGGCCGCGCTCCCTGTGCGGAATGAGCGCGGGCTGGGCAGAGCCCAGCTGGGAACGCCCGGAACCAACTGCTCCAGGGGCACCAATGACACTGCACAGGGGATGAGGCAGGGAGGGGAGCTGTTCCCTGGCCTGCTGGGCTTCTCCTTCTGTTATCCTGGAGGCAGAGTCACTTTTGTTACAATATGCAATCCTCCTTGTTGGCCAAAGGCAACGGCACATACCACTCCTTTACCGCACAACAGGAAAACAGAAGGTAATTATTTTTTCTTTTTGCATGCACTCTGCCAAAAAATGGAAAAGAATCTTGTGGTGGAACAAGAGGACCACAATACTTTAGGCAATGATATGGGCTTTTTATCTTCCTCTTTCAAAACGAATGAATGAGAAAACTCTGCTAAGACTCAAGTCAATGCTAAAACTTGCATATTTGGCTCCCCAAAGTTATTGTTCCCCGAACTCCCATTACTTATGATCTGTAATAATCATACGAGACAGGGATGTAAATCTTCTGTTCTTAAATCTCAAACCCTGAGCATTAAGCATGCCAGGATTCCCTGCCACGCCTATTACTGAGCTCAGGGAGGTAAGTCTATCAGATTTATCAACATTGCTATCTAAATAAATACTACAATACATAGGATTGTCTGAAGCAGTTGTCTTTGTTTTTCTGTATCTGGAAGTGTGAACAAAATCCATGCGGAGTGAGAGAGGTAGCATGTAAGTTTGGGAAGACTTCTGTTTTGCTGAGCATGATTACCAAATATAGCTGGAGGATTCACCCTCAAAGTACTTGTAAGTCTGCAACAACCACTCTCTTTCCTGCATTGTACAGAGCATTTCAAGCCAATACAATACCCTTCCAGCCAAGAGGTACTTTGCATCCTCTGGGAAGCAGGCAGGAAATCTCAGGATTGAGTCCAGTATGTATGCAAAGTACTTTGTCTGCAGTTGTTGTGAGTGCTGTGGTGTGGTGAGCTGGTAGAGGGTACCACAGCCCTCTGATTGCTGGTGATGATGGTCTTTACTCAGGCACACCTTCCCTGCCACATGCGGAGCAGAGGCTCTTAGGACTGAGATTCCAATGCCAGCAACGCTCATTAATGCACACAAGATGGGACCACCCTGGCAACACCTGACTTGCTGATGCACTCACTGTATTCATTAATGCTTGCCCCTCTTCCAGGAAGATGAGTGCTGTGGCAAGTGTGATTATCATCAGGATGAAGTTTGCCTGATCACAACAAACGTGATGGGCTGCTGGCTGCTCACAAGCTATGTGCGCAGGAGCAAATGGATCTGTGAGTGTTTGCTTTTCAGCTGCTGCTGGGAAACAGGCACCCTCCTGCCAGGTCACAGCCCAGCCTCGTTACAGACCTCTTCAAGCAGCTCCTGGGTGGCAGAGGTGGTTGCACAGCTTGTTCTCCAGTGGCTGCCCAGTGCACAGAAGTTGCTATGGCAGTGCTGCGCAAACACTCATGGCACAAGGGAGCGGCGACTCCGGCTCTGTGCCTCACGCAGAGGGCTCGCTCCCACCCCGGCAACTGCGGGGCAGGACAAACACCCGAACAGAACATCTATTTATATATATCTCTGTTTAAGTCTATTGTCAGATTGCATCTGACTGTGAAACTGGGCTTAAAACACCTGGGTAACAATCTACATATTATGTCAACAGCAGCATCTTTCCCCTCCCCTTCCCTCTTTCCCCCTGCAGTACAGAGTGAGCTGACTTCAGAGCACCCTTTGCAGCAAAACGTGTCTTGCTGCATCTTTTTGTCTTCTTGAAACTCCTTTAATTCTGCTACTTTAACACCTACTCCTTCCTCTGCTGCTGGTGCTATTGCAAAAAGGAATGTGGCTGGGGAACACTGTCTCCTAGGAAACCTGCCCCTGGCCTAAAAAAGTCCTTTTGGGTACCTGTGTGGCACTGCAAAGCCAGAGGACTCATGGGCTGAGCACCTTTCATGGCTGGGCTGCTTTCACCTGCAGTGAAATCAGCCTACATCAGATCTGGAATCCCTCAGTGAACAGATAAATAAGCTGGGCTATTGCATCTGCATCATTTAAGGGGAAAAAATAAAAATATTGGCCTGGAGTGCACCAGGCTGCTGCAAGGAACCTGAGAGCAGTGTGCTTCCCCTGGTGCAGGCATCCTGAGGGAAGGCTGGGGGCAGGAGCTCTCTGATGGTGTGGGCTGGGAGCAGCACAAGGGCCCAGCTCTCCATTAGCCTGCAGATTTCCAAATAACTGTAAACAACAATGACTTCAAGTCTGCTGCCAGAGCCTCAGGCTCTGTAAGAAACATGCCATCTTATTTATTGCCTGAGGATATTATTATTTCCAGAGTGAACTAGCTGTGGATCACAATACTGGGCAGAATTATTGTACAAAGTGTGCTTTAGTGCAAACTTTACTTAGTAAATAGTCACAAGTCTTTGGACAAAAATGGGCACAAAGCCCCAACCTTTTTTTATTTTTTGTAGAAAAGTGCAGCAAATTGTTGCATCTTCTTTATCTTGGGACTGGTCTGGTCAGGGTTGGCTCTTGTGTGACAGCACAGTCCAGCTCCACCTGCCTGCCAGGCCCTGGGGAGGTCACACAGAGCTGAGCAGCAGCTCAGCAGGCGCTGTGCCAGCTGTGTCCCCTCCCTGGCTGTCCCAGCCATGGGGAGGCTGTGTGCATCAGAAGCTCCTCACTATTACACCTGACAGGAGATGCAAAATGATGCCACTGAAGGCTCCACTCCGTACCTCTACTGTGAAACTTCTATGGACAATCCAAGGATTTAGTTTTAAGGAAGAAGCAGTTCATATACACACATACTACCTTCAGCACACTTCCCCTTAAAAGACTGCTGCCTTCTTTTGCATCATCAGAAGAAGGATATGAAAATGTTTTGTGCCAGGATTGGTAATGTGGTAGAGCACAGAGTTCAGTTACTATATACTGGTAAACACTATATTCCTTGCTAAACTGATGCAATAGGTGATTAGTAAGAATGAAGCTCAGAGCTTATAATTAGTTACTTCATGTAAGGCCTTTCAATAAATATGTAAGTGGAGATATTTATGTGTTTTTAATACTAGTTCAAGTGTGAACTGATTTGGTCTTTGGTCTTACTGCTTTTGTGAGTTATACTGCAATAGCAGCTTTATTTTTAAAAAAAGTATTTTTAATTTAAAACTAAAATTTAATTTTAAATTTATCTAGGCGAGTGCTACACTAAATATAGTGAGCATATACAGTATATAAAAGCAAGGCAGGAAAAAGCATTATCAAAATAGATGAAATAATTTTGTAAACAGCATATATTGTATGTCTGTTTGGTGCGAGTGTCATTCTTGTCCTGTCAGATCTGTGGGGAGACAGCCACATACTTAAACACAACTTGCTCAAGTTGGTGAATTTACTCCTATTTAGAGCATTTCTGGGCTTTAATTCAGGGCTTGGGGGTTTTATTTTCAACCAACACTGAAAGGTGCAAGTGCTTTGAACAGCTGTACCCTAGCATGACTTTTTCTACAGTCGCCTTGAACCAGCACTTTGAACTAAGCCTTGCTATTAACTTGAACAGGAGGTTAGCCAGGCACATGTGAAGAAAAAGGCATTCTCTGTTCCTGCCTGTTGCAATTTCTTCTTCAGTTTGGCTTGTCTAAGCTAAGCCTGTAGACCTGAGCCCCGTCCTGGAATTACTTAGCCCAGTTCCAGGCTACAATGGCACTTTTTGTTGGGCCTCTTTGTTTATCTGCTTGGTTTTGGTGTCTGTCCAGGCAATGCAAGTGCTTAGAGCTGCGGGGAGCAGCTTCAGAGCTCCCTGGGTATGACGGTGAATGGAATGACAGGACTGCTGGATTCAAGGTCCAGGGCAGTGAGGAAACATTCAATGGCTGCTTCGTTTTTGCCCTGAGCCTGCAAGACCTCTCCAAGGCTGTTCCAGGCAGTGTGGCTGGTGGTCTGGATCCGGATGGCGTCTCTGAGGACCTTCTGGGCCAGCTCCCTCCGCCCAAGTCTGCTCAGCACCAGGCCCTGCCAACAAACAAGTGGTGGGCAGTTAACAACAGCGCTCAGGAGAGGAAGAAATGGAGCACCCCAAGCTCCCACCAAGCTGCCACATGAGAGCAGGCACAGGACTCCTAGGGAGGGGGCATCTCCACCTGTTTCTGAGGAATAAAAGTGATCAGTTGTTAAGTTCTGTGGTTTTTGATAGTGATGCGCTCTTTAAAAAGCAACTGTGAAAATAATTGTTTTTAAAAGCAGATTCAGATTCAGCTCTGAAAGTGCTGCTGCTGTGTGTTACTGGGAGAGCATTTATTGGTGCTATACAGAAGAAAAGCTACAGGCCCTTTAAGCATCCCTCTCTCCTTGCCCAGAAAATATACACAGGTTTGACTACAGCCAGCATCAGAATTCATTCCTGCACATCTGCAACACCCAGCTGAGCCTGAGGTAAAGTCTCTCATCTCCTGCATCCTGATTACATTGAGATCTTCCTTCCCAGCAAACAGGGGGCAGAGGGATGTGGTCTCCTCCCAGCCTTGCATGGGCAGGCTGGATGTAACAGCATGGGATGTAACAGTTCTGTCCTCCTGCACTTCAATAGATCCTAAAGCAGCGTGGGGGAGGAGAAGGATGGAGGAACCTTGTTTAAAAAGCTGTCCTTAGGGTAAGAAAAGACACAAGTGGGTGTAACCATCTGGAAGGAACGGGAGGGGGAGGATGAAAGAAGTGTTAGGAAGAACATGTTTTCCTATAGGGCTCTCATGGATGTGTCTGAACCCACAAGGCACCTAATGAGCCAGGCTCCCTGTTAATTACACAGCAGTCAACCACTGAGCCCAGATGGTCACATGGGCTTTGTCACAGGCCACAACATATCCTGGCATTTCTCTGCTTCCTCCTGAAGGTGCACACACCAGGATGAACTTTCCAGCAGCTTCATCCAGGTGTGGCCTCTGGAAGAAGCAGCCAGCACTGCCATGTCACCTGCCAAGCTCTGCATGGCCTCTGCCCACATTCACCCCTGGAAATGCTGGCAAGTGAGATGACTGCCTGACTTCATGCTTTTCCTGGGACAACATAGTAGGTGGATGCCTATATATAAGGAAAAGCATTAGCTTAATCTTTAATCTGTCTAATTGTCTTTAGTGCATATGAAAAGATGTAAGAAACCTGAAATCTCTTACAACTAGAACCCAAGTAAATTACTGACGAAAGAATGGTGATGCTTTTAGAAATAGTGAAGGTTTTTGCTCTGTTTTGTTTCATTTGCTTTTACAAAAGTACCATTAAACACAGGGTGCAGCAGCATCCTTAAGGCCAGTGATAGTACTAATCCCTACAGAAATACATTCATTTGCCTGAGAGAAATATTAGGAAACAGCCATTTAATCAAATATTGGCAGTGCTATGAAAAACTTCACTGACTCCTTTTTGCCCATAACCTTGACCTGAATAATCAACTCGGTATCAAATGTGATCATTTAGAGATGCAGTGGGGTTGTTTTTTCTTTAGGTTCCTCTCTATGCAGGAAAACTACAAGGCAACAGGGTGTTATCTTAGGATCCCCTTGAGTGCAGGCATAGGTGGCACAGAGGTTCCTGGTGGGAGAGGCTGGTTCCCCTGGAGGTGGCTGCCTGGAGATGGCTGCAGACACATAATGGCAGACTGCAAGGAATTTGTGCAATTATAATTTGAGTCACCCGCTTGAGAGGGATAATGAGGCATAGAAAGGACAAGAAGTGTGGCCGTAGCAAATCTGCTGCTGAGCCAAGAATAGACAGGAGCTATCTCAGCTCAAGTTTGTCTTCGACCACAAACCCACTCTTCCTAAAATCCCTTCCTGTTGTGCTGACCGAGCAGAGCCGACTGTGCTCTCTGGTGGCGGGGGAGCCAGCGCTGTCCTCACCCTGACACTGAGCACCATCCAGCCTCTCCATCTCTCAGAGGGCTGCTGGCCCTGGAGGCACAGGGGCCAGGAGCCCGAGCAGCTGCTGCCTGTCATCCCTCTCCAACGAGGAGGGGAATTCCCTGCCCGGCTGACATCTCGCGCCTCTCAACAATGCTGCGCTGAAATCCGCCTCGTCGTAAACTGCTCGTGCAGCTCAGCTCCCTTGCATGCCCCAGCAGCCTTGCTGGTCAAGAACCACAGCCTGGTGTGGCTTCCCTGCTGTGCTCCCCAGGGTTTGCTGTGCTGTGCTGGAGGCCCAGGAGCAGCACTGTGCTCTGCTGTGCCCACGGGGAGTGGGTGCCCACCAGCAAGCACAGCTCAGGTAAACATTTCCTCTTTGGTATCCAGTGCTTTCAAGCTTGCCAGTTTGGCTGAGAAAACATCTGTGAACCCACAGAGAGAGCTGTTCCAGGCTCCCCAAAGCCAGGGGAAGGCCTCCTGTTGATGCTGCAATATACTGCACAGTTGAAACACTGCAATGATTTTGGATGAAACATTTGCTGAAGGAGTTTGAGATTTTCACCTCCTCCTTGCTTGCATGCACAACTGCTGGTGCCAAATGCTGCCCAGGCCCGTGGCCCTTCCCAGGCATGCCACCATCCTGCTTCCCCCTTCTGATGAGGAACAGCCCCATGCCCTGTTCCTGCACGCATGCCTGGACTTCCAGGCAGTGTGGGCACATGACCCTGGGCTCCAGGACTCAGCCCAAGTTTGGGGTTTGGCCAAGCCAGGTCTGCCAAGGCTCCCCAGCCCAGCACAGAGCCCGTCCTGTGTCCAGAGTGAGCAGTGACAGATGGTGTCAGCCTTTTAGCGAGGCTTAACTGAAGCGGCACAAATACGCTGCTGATGTTTAAAGGACAGGTTGAACATCATTAATTCTGTGTGCAGGAGAGTTTCTGGTTTTGCATTTCCTCTCTCCCCTCCTCCCCACACTGCTCCTTGCAAACCGCAAGCATTTTGAGAGCTGGAGGCTGAACAAACCTCAAAGCCTCAGGAAGATGCAGCACTGAGCACTTGAGTTTTTGTTTCTCTGAGGTATTTGCACTTGAGAGCTTCTCCTTGCTACTGAATTTCTCATTTCCCCATGGAGTCTGGCTTGCTATAAACAATGCCTGCATGTTGTTGCTATGTAGGTCCAGCTGGAATCTGCCTACAGTGCAAAAGAAAAAAATTATATCTAAATTCAGAAAGCCACCCACTGACAGGCAATTTGCATTTTTATCTGGAAGATTTTTTTAAAAAAGATTTTTCTAATGAAAGTTCAGCTCCCGAGTTTCTATGGAAACTCATCTGCTTGGTGTGCATGCATAATTTCATAAAGTCAGATCTCAGGAAGAGGAGCAATTAGTATAAATACAAGCAGGAATGTGATTAAGGGTTTCATCCTCTTATTCCTGAAGATGGAGGGTGGGACCGGGTTTTGTTGTCTTTCCTCAGTTTCTATTTGTCTTTTTGCCAAAACAATGCAGAAACTGGTGTACAAGGTAGCCTGACTCCTCTGCCACCTCCTGGCTAGCACTGGCACTTCTGGTTTTGCCCAGTGATTTTCCTCCCAGAGACGACAAGTACCTCTAAGTATGGCCCTCTCTGTCAGTGGTGTTGGTACTGAGTCAGACTCTAAGGAGCAATGAGGACAGGCTTATTTTTAAAACTCAAGCATATTATAAATAGTAAAAAAATCCAAACCAACTCCAAAGGTGAGTGGGAATAATTTTTCCTTCAAGCTCCTGTGGGCAGCCCAGCCCCCTTGTCAGCCACACAGAGGCATTTAATGTCCTGCTTGCACCAACACAGCTGCACAGTGCTGGGGTGTGAGTTCACTCACTCACTCACTGGAGAAGGTCTGAGGGTAACCTCCACAAATGAATTTGATTTCTTCTAAAGGTCTGAAGATGTACCTTGGCTCTTGTAACCAGAGGCAGAGTGCTGAGGGCAGGGCTGAAGGCAGACTGTAAAAGGGCTGAGAGCTCTGGCAGAAGCTCAGCTGAGGTGAAGGGCTCGGCACAGCCACACAGGGACAGTCTAGCAGGGGACGAGGGCTGGGAGGGGACAACGAATCTGGTCTGCTGATTTAGTGTGCCTTATGCTGACAGCTGGACTCCTGAATTGATGGTTTTTAATTTCAGGGAACAGAGGGTGTCCATGGGAAGCTTTTTCAAAAGTATTTTTGACCTCGTCTGCATGCAAAACAAACAAAACCTAAACCACTTCTATGGTGACACTGGACTGGACTGCCTTGCCTTCAGTGATGTGATACTTAGTAACTGATACTTGAGTGAGGCTATTTTTGTTTTAGAATAGGAGAACCATATTTCAATTTAAGTTAGATGAGAAAAAAAGTGACATATTTTCAATTTTCACTAATAAAGAAAGTGAACATAAGCCACACTTCAAATCTCAGTTTTAGAAGGTCATGAAATTTCTACCTGTGCCTTTATTTCCTTAGAGTTTGACAAAACCTGTTCAAATGTTAGCTCTTAAAATTCCCAGAAAATAGTGCAGGAAAGACATTGTGGAAGACTGCAAAATAAGCCTCATGTGCAAGCTGGAATTTATTTTTAGTAAAGAAAATCAAAACTTCCTTTGCAAATATTTAGTTCAAACACCTGATGAGCTGCAGGGAGTTGTCTCCTTCCAAATAGGTGGCACAAATTAGCTTGTTCTTTCCTTTAGGGCTTGTATTGGAAAGAGATGTCCAGAAAAACACGTCATTTCATTCCTGGAAGGTTGCTTTTTGTTGTGTTTGCAAGGTCATCTCATTTTTGGAGAATTTGTATAGGTGGACTAGACTCTACCCTTTACAAATGGATTTTAATAATCACATTAAATGCAAATTCTCACTGTCTCTTTGCCTAAGACTCTAATTCCAAAGTGAGGTTGTTTCTGATGCTTGTCTCTATTTAGCACAGCATTTCTGCCTATTATTGTCTGAATACCCCAAGAAGTTTCCAGAATTAATCAGACTTTGCTGCTGGGCTTCCTTAAGTGCATTATTTAATTAATTTCAAGGTAAATGCAGTATCCTTACTGTTTACTCTAGTCTGTAATGTGGACATGTCCCTTGTGGTTAGTAGGAGAGTAGTCAGCAGCTGGCAAAAGCAGGGCATGCTGCAGGAAAGTGATCATTCAGAAGTGTGCTTATTCAGCAGAACCCTACAAAAAGCCTTTCAAGATGCATTTGGCATTTGGTGATAACAGTCTCATGTAACAGAAAATCCGCACTGCTACAGGGCAGCACACGCTTCTGCAATTATTTAGCAATCAGAGCAAGTTGTAAGCAAAATCTGTTGCATTAACCATGAAATATCAGTGTCCTCTTAGAAAATGGCAAAGATTAACCCCGGAAATCCTAGGTCTCCTAGAATAAAGAAAAACATATAAGTAGCCAATTGCTCTGTGATTCTTTCCCCCCTACATTCATGACCTTTACATCTCTGAAAAGCTAGAATTTTTTTTTAGTTGTGAGCAATGAAGTGAGTTTTTGTGGCGCTGTCACTTAGTCATGCAGTGCCTGGCAGCGTGGGGGTAGCTGATCACCCATTTTGCTGATTCAGTCCAGGTTATGGTGAACCTGAGCTATACATTTGAGCTCTGTTTCTGAAAGACTGTAGGAGTACAGGGAGCAATCAGGGTCCTCTCACTGAACTGAGTTAGAGACCATATCATCATTTGTTGCCCTAACAAAGGATGACTGGGATTCACTTCTGGGAGAAAGCTTGTCTTTCAGTGTTTCTGCCGCCTCCTTTGTTGAGAGCAGCTTTTCCTCCTCTTCCTCCCCCCCCTCCATCTCCTCTGCCCAAGCTGCTGCATCCCCTGTCAGTCAGTGACGCTGAAGTGCTGCATTTGATAAAGCAGAGGAGGGGAAGGAGAAGGGAGGAGAGGGAAGGCAGGCAGGGCCACTGCAAACCACAGAATGTTGAGAGGAGAAACGAAGGAACAGCACTGATGGGGGGAACCGGCAAGCACTGGGAAAAGCAAAAAACCTGAGACTGCATCATGATTTGTGGCACTTGTACACAGCCTGTGGGTTTTAACTCAGTAGGCTCAGCCTGGAGACTTCAGCTCCAGTACTGCAGGCACCAAAATGCAGCCTAGCCTTGGCTGTTTAAACTTCACTGCAGCCTCTTTGTGTGCTACACAGGAGTGTGAGAGAAGGGAAGAAATGAGACTGCAAGGAGGTATCAGGAGAGACAGACCACCTGAGTGTGAAAACAGTGACAACTAAAGCCCACCAGAGACCTGGGCACATAGATATGCTTTATCAATCACAGTGAGCTTGCAGGGAGAGAAGAAAAAGCAGAAGGAAGAGAAGACCAAAAGTGGTGAAGTCCTGAAGAGAGGAACATCCCCTCCCTTAGCTTGCCAGCGTGTTTTCCTAGGCAGTGAGTAATTGCAAAGGCAGCATCTTGCCCAGGCCCCCTGTGAGGCCAAGGCACCCCCTGCCCTGCAGAAGGGAAGCACTGTGCCACGCTGCACATTGCCCTCTGCCCAGGCCTGCTGTCTCCACTGAGTTCATCAAATGTTAGCAGGGATGTTTCTACTGTGTTTGAAGCTTAAATGTGATAAAACATTTATTGACATAAAAAGCAAACCCTAAGGCAGCATTTCAAACCAGGAGGCTCTGATCTCTTCACAGGGAGGCTCATACAAGCCTAGGGAGAATGAAGAGTTTTTCTGCCTTGTTGGATTGTCGTCACTTAAGCTTCATGCAAAGCAGAATCATCTGCTGCATGCTGAATATTCTCTAGACAGTTCTTCCTTTGCTGAGACCTACATGGAGATGAAGCAGAAAGCGAGAAAACCTAACAGGATGCCTCAACCACGTATCTGAGAGTAACTAAATTGAGTATTTGTTTCACAGTCTCTTTTCCTAGGGAAGGAAAGATTCTTCCCAGCCCTGATCTTAGCAGTTGTCACATAATGTTGCAATAGAGAACACAGGAGATTCAACTACGACTCAGGCTCATGGTGTCGTCTGTAAAAATATGCACCAAAGAAGGTCCCAAACTAATCATAAATAACAATTTACATCATATAATTTAGATCATATAATAAGGTCCCAGTTCTGCACTGTACCAGCTTCCCTGCCAGAAAGTCTCATTGAAATGAGTGAGATTCAGCCAAATATATCTGAGTATTTCAAAATCTGTGCAGAATTGAAACTAATAACCATCAGCAAAGAGAGAAAAGGCATGTAACACACATGCAGGGTGTTGAAGAGTGGCAGGTAACCTGCTGGCTAAAGCACTCAATTAGAAAGCAGTAGCTGTGCTCCATCGGCTGCTAATACATTTCACATTGAATAATTTGTCATTACTCAGGAACAATTCCAACAGCAGGGACAGAGTCAAGGGACAAGCTTTGGGAAGCAGAAGTCCTGGGTTTAAGTGCTCTCAGGCTAAGGAAGCTTGAGAACTTGCCTCTCCTGTGCCCACGGAGCACATGGTAACTTCTAGCAAATGTTTTCAAGAGGGTAGGGCAGCTGTTAAGCACCCCCATTGCTCCAGGGGGGTAAAAACTCTGCCTTTATTTTGATAGTAAGCAGGTGCCTATGTTTTGTTGCACCTAACAAGATGTTGCTGCAGATAGCTGGGGAATGTCTAGGCTTAAGCTTTGGACACCAAATTAATCTGAGTGTCCACAGTGTGCTGTGGCTGAGGAACAGGGAATTTCTGCTTTCTTAGGTATCCCTCCAGTGCCAGTGCTGGATCTTTCCCCAGTTTTTAATGCACTGCCTTGCAACAAAGGAGGGGCTGATGCACAAACCTCCCATGCACGTTATCTTCCCCTCTGCATGCAGAGTGCATCTTCTCTGAATGTCTGAGTCACAAACAGCTTCTCACAGGCAACAGCTTCAGCTCTGCTGAGGGTCTCAGCCTCAGTGCCACAGAACTTATGGCCAGAGCAAGTGTTGCATTTGGTATGGCACTGGGGAGGGGCACAGTGCAGCCAAGACACGCTGACAGAAGCACACAGCACGCCAATGTCTCTGAAAGGAGAGCCGAGGTATTTAAAATATCTTAATTTGCTTAGTTTTCCACTACTGGCAGTCTCTGGGAAAGCATGTGATTAATGATATCCTGCACACAGCTACAGCCAGAGCCCTGTGTTCAGTGTCACAGCTGAGCACTAAGCTTAGCTGAGCTGCTGGGAAACACAGTGAGCTGGGCAGGAACACACTGCTGTGGTCCAGCCAGTGCCTCCAGACTCTGCTCCGGTGTCTCTGATCCCACAAGGAGTGTGTGTCCTGATCGTCTCTCAACACAGAATCTCTCCTAAATCACAAACCTCCGTGTACAAAGAGATTTTGCTGAATTACAGTTTGCGTTTTCTGTTACATGCTCAAAGGAGAATTAATGAAGACACTCCTTGAGAAAGTAAAGACTCGATAAGTACTGCACATAACACACATAACATTAGCGTGAATGGAAGCTCCAGCAACACCGAGAGCTGTGATGTTTTCATGTTTCCCATTTGTTTGGCAAGAAGGGATCTCTGCTTCCTTCTCTTGACTGTGGCCAGCTTGGTGTGTATCAGGACAGCTTGCTGAAAACCTGGAAGTCTTGCTAATTCCCACACCCCTGTTTGTGCAGCTGTGTCTTGTGTACCAGGAGGCAGCACACTCTGCTATTGTGCTGCACACTATTTTATTTACTGCATCACCACAGTCTATGACTCGGTCCTGTCCTGTGATAATAAGCAGCCTAAATAGCACAGAATTAAACTAATTATAACCAGTTTCCTTGTTTATGAAAAATAGTTTTTGAAGGCTCAAGTATAAAGGGGATAGTCATTCCATCGCTTTTCCCTTATGACAGTTCCCTGAGCACTCTCTGAAATACCATTTATGAGTTCAGCTGCAGACCAACCTGACTACTACAATTTCTAGGCTTTCATTTGATCTTGGAGCAAAGTACAATAGGAGGACAATACTGCTTACTAAAACTGCAGTGGCCTGTCTATAGGAAACCATACCTAAAGCTAGAAATCACCTGGAAGATCAGGTTGGAGCTCAGCTGAGAAGCATCTGCTGCCGATCAGGCCAAGGATAATGTCTTTAGACCTGCATGCAAGTTTTATTCTCCAGAGACGACTGAACCACCCCAGGATCTCAATGGTTTTAAGAAATGTATTAGGTTCTTCTCTCAGAAGGTGTTACATACACTTTGGAGAAGAGATCAGAGAAGAGCTGGGGAGTTCTGTCTTGCAGGATTTTACTGTTGTTTCTAAAGTTATATAAACAGAGCCTGAAAGTGATAATGAGCACCTCAGGGACATGGAGAATAACTTACCATAACAGAAAAGCAAGTGATTGGCACAGATAAACAGGAGCTCCAGATTCCCTGGAAACGGGGATAATCCACCTCTGAGAAGCAGAGCGCCAGCCCTCCCGCTAATGGACTGAAATCTGTGCGCTGTGCACTGGATCAGATGTGCTCCTTGCAGCGACCCCAAATGCCCCAGCAGGGCTGCCTTTCCTGGTGGGAACTGCGCAGTTCCCCCGAGAGGAAATGGCCACTCAGTGTCTCAGCGATGGCTGCGGTGTCAGGGCATCACTTATCACCTCTTTGTGACGGCTTTGCTGTCTCCCTGCACGGAGGAAGGAAGCCTGGGAAGTGCAGAGGAAGAGAAGGGGCAGCAAAGCAGCCAAACAACGCAGTCACTCCTGAGAGGTGCTCGGGAGCCCTGATCCTGCTGCACTGCCAGGGATCCGCTCCGATGGCTGGGCTGCAGGAGCCGCCAGCGAACAAATGGGTTTGCTGCGAGGATGGCAGTGGGGGAGGGCGATTTCTGCAGCAAGCAGAAATGAGGAGAACAAAGTGTTTGCAATTCCTTGGACAGTGAGGGACCTGACACACAAACTTCTTAACGTGAACATGCAAAATGCTCATTTCTCCTCTGGGAACCAGTGACTAGAGGCAAAGCCAAGTTCTCTCCCTCAAGCTCAGTGGCTTCAACACAAAAAATTTGAGTTAAGAGGCTGCTCTAAGGATTGCTTTTCCCCAAGGAGAGCTTAGAGCAGTTATTTTGGGATATCTGAAGCACAGGAACATTCCTGGGATTCTGCAATAAGCTTCAGAGCTGGGAAAACAGAATTTGCTAACCAGCCATGGCTTGGAGGGAGACTACCAATCACCTCCAAAAGCCAAATGTTGCTCTACTGTTGTCCTTCTTGGTGGAGATGAAAAAGGTATGTGCTAGACAGGCATCATATCCATCAGGTGAGCTCCTCTTTGGATCAGATTAGATTTAGTTTTGGTGGCTCCCTGCAGCCCAGCCCATAACCCACCTGTGTGATTTTGCAGTGTACTCCTGGCGCACTGTCAGGCAGAGGGCAGCTGTCCTGACTTCCCTCTGCATGACTGGGGATGCTTCCTGCCACCACAGCCTTACATACAATGAGCTGCAGTCACCTGCTGGGGAATTCCAGTGGAGAGCACCATCCCACAGGAGACTGTGCTGATGGTCCACCAGCCAGTGCTGTGCTGCTGATGTGCCATTTTTGGAAGGAGGTGTAACCAGCTATGTCACCCCGCAGAGCAGGCTGAAAATAGGATTGCACTCACTGTGCCATGTGGCTCAGTGGTATGTCAGGACATGTATTTTTAGGAAATTCCTCCTTTGGGCAGAAAGGGTGAAAAGCTTGGCCTGGTTTGCAGGCTGCTGGCTTTGCCCAGATCCTTCATTCTAGAATGTGGGAGCATGTCACTCACCAGTCAGTCTGTGGAGGCTCCTAGAGCCTGGATACAGTGCTAGTCCTGCTACCTGCTGATCAGGGTGGCTCTGAAAGGGTAAAAGATGACTGCTCTGGGGCTGTGCTTTTCTTTGTTTCAATGCATGCATGCTTGCTGTCTCTTTGCTGGTGCTTTCAGAGAGGGAACTGATCTCCAGCAGAGCAGGGACAAAGGAAAAGGTAAGGAAGATCAATGTCTTGGGAAGACGATGGTCCCTGAGGAGGAACAATAAAAATGTACCTTTCAGAATGAATGTGTGAGGGGAATAAGGAGCTCAGAGAAGATATCTCATGCAGAGAAGAAACAGAGACAGAGAGAGAGAGAAGCAGATGGTAAACAGGGAATTTGCCTCTGGTGAGGTACTTTCTGCGTGCAGCATAATGAAAAAATGCAGAACATCTCCAGGCCAGCCAGTTACTGATGCACAGACAGTGCTGTGAAAAGGACAAGGCAAGGCAGGGCTGGACGCAGAATCAGTGTCTGACAGACACTTGCTGGCTTCCTCTTTTACCCAGAACATCATTCCTATCAGGCAGCATGTGTTCAGCTCCAGCATCTGGGTTGTGATTTTTTGGCAGCTGCACAAAATCTCTGCTATTAAATCCCACCTGCCAGTCTCATGTCTGCTCCCAAAGACCTTTGCCTGTTAGCAAATGTTTCAAAATCACAGTGCCAGGCACAGCACATCATTCTACAATCCTACCCCAGGCAAAAACCCTCATGCAAGGTCTCCTTTTAACTTCAGTGGGCTGCAGAAGGGAAAGGCTAGAGGAGAGGCCTCTAGATAACAGGCAGAAATATTAATTTAGGTCATAGCTTGCACTGCATTCCTTTCAGCACTAATGTGAAACAGCTATTTTCCCCCTGAATTATCTGAATAATACTATTTTGTCTGTGACATTCTAAGAAGCTTTCTTTTGAGACACGTTCCATGCTACAGCTGCACAGAGAGAATTTGTGAACTTTGTTCACTGGAATCTGCTCATGTGAAGTTGTTCTTACCCTCTTTAAAATTCTTCCCTTCCCTTCTCTTGCTTCTTAGTCCCAGATGAGCAATACCACAGTATGATGTGTGCATACTCTATGTTGCTCCACTGTTCTAACAGTTCCTTAGTACAAAAATGCAGAAATACAGCTTGCTCATCTATCTTGGGTAAGATATCTACCCAGAGAAATAACTGCAATTTTAATTCTGCACAGGGAGAAAGGGCAGAATAAACTTCCACATAAATCATCTGCTGTTATATTTCACAATCTGATTTTCCCTGGCATGAGCCTAGGCAATGAGGCTATGCTTGTGGTACAAAGGACAACATCTCCTGGAGAAGAAATAAGCTACTTGATTATGGTATCTCTAAAATTGCAAACAAAAGAGACAATCAGTGCTTTTTGATGTGGACATCTGTCAGCAGAGAAACAACTGCTAATTGTCATGTAATAAGCACACCAGACACTTCTATAGCAGTCATCTTTTTGGAAGTCAAGCATGAAAAAAATGTTACTCATCCAAGCACCAAGCATATTTCGTCTGAATCTGGCTGCATTTCTGCAACTGTTTAAAACTCCAAAGTGACACAACGCTTTTTTATAGACAGATACTTGAGATCAAAATACTTAGCCAAAATAAAGCAATCGGTTTTTGTTGGCATGTGGTTAAGTTATCTAGCTTTATATTCTAATATTTGCATTTTAGTTTTAGAAGCAATGTAGGTGTAGCGAGAAGAGGTGCTGGTATCTCACATAAATACAAGCACGTGGGATTTGTAGAGAATTGGTTCACAGCAGAACTATTCAGTTGCACTTCATTCAGAGGAGTCCTTGCTCCCACAGAAGCACTGTAGGAGCTGTCAGTTTGGCAGCTACAGGGCTCTACATGAGCTCTGAGCAATGTTAAAGCAGCACAATGCTGTCTAAAAGCCATGTGAGGGGAGGAATAGCTAATTCTCTTTGTATGAAAGGATTGACTCCAGACAGCCTGCCAACTATAGAATCCATGCACGTCATTTCCTAAAGCATCTGCACGCCTCCCTTGCAGGCATGGGCTCATCAGCCCATCCCTTCATTGAAGAGAAGGGAAAAAATATCTGAAACCTCTCCAGGAACAATAGGTAAGGGGATGTCTTTAATGACTGAACCAGGTTTGAACCCACCAAGAACTTCTTTGCAGTATCTCTTGTTAGATGGCACCCAAGCTGCCTGTTAGATGGCACCCAAGCAGCCACTACAGACTGGCTGGTTTGGTGGTTACATGGTTTGGCACTAGTCTAATGATGGATACTGTATTTGGAACAAATTTTCTTCTGAGCTGCCAGAGAACTGCTTGAACATCAGTGAAGTGGGTAATACCAATCTCTCATGATTTTCAGCAAATCAGTAAAAAAAACCCGACTGCCTAAACACAAGCTGCAATCACACGGAACCATAAGATAAGATACATTTTAGCACTGCCCAGAGTCCTAAGCAAGAAAAACAAAATTACAAACACCATGAAATCTTTTTTACCAGTACAGACTGAAGAGAACATTTACAGAGCAATAAAACCTCCAGCACAGTATCCATTCCCTAGTCTAGCAAAGCCATTTCATTTTAATGAGCTTGGTTTGCCTTTGTCCCAGGAGGAATAGCCATGGGTATATTAAATGAACCAGCCTGCATTTTTGAGGTACCCAGGGAGGCAGCAACGTGGAAAAGACCCGTGGTGTCTGGGGAGCACAGGAGACAGAAAATGAGGAAAGGGGCATCTTCAGTTGCTGCTGTGTCAAAGGCTCAACAAAACACAGACTCCAGCAGCAGCAGCCCCTGATGGGGATGATGTACTTGTAAAACATTTACATTTTCAGCAGGATGTTTCTAATTAAATTCAATTGGTTTGCACACCTGCTGGGAGTGACTGCTCTGCACCTCATCTCCCGCTTCTACTTGAGCACAGAGGATGCAACTGCTGAGGCTACCACACAGCACTGTGCTCCTTTTGTGCAGACAGTAATTGAGAAAATGGATGGCAACAGCCTGTTTTGTGTTTGCTACTGTTCTAGGAAGTGCTTTATTGTTATTTTTTTCCCCCTCCAGAGCATCAGAGGTTTTACAGCCGTTTACAAGAGTGGGTATCTGACAGGGCTTTGTGCAGTTTCCTGACTGCAGGATATGAGGATTGATGCTGGCATTAAACCCCTCAGGTCCAAGGAAGGTACCCATACAGATCCTGACTACAATCAGATCACAAGGCAGAGGATGGTACTGAAGCACACCATGATCAGTAGTGCAAGACAGAACAGCCAGCTGTCACTAAACTCCTCTTAACCTGTTTTATGAGCACAGCCTGACTCAAACATTTTAAGAAAAGGTTTTATTGATATGGTGTTATATTGTCTGAGGCATTTATGGTTTTGCCCAGAAAGGTCTGAGACAACCAAACCTTCAGAGAAAGCTGCTAAAACTGTGGACAGTCAGCAGGACTTCTGGCTTATCACTGCTGTCCTAGGCTCCCTTTCTGCATGTTTGGGGAGCCAGCAGTTGTCAGTGAGATGTAAGTCATACCTCAAAAGAATACTTGAATGTAATGGCCTTGTTGTATTGCGGCATTGCCCTGCTGTGAAATGAGAAAAATGCATTTACTGTGCTGAGGCAGCAGGTCAGCATCCCAAATGTTCTCCCCTCCAACAAGCTCACTGGGTCAGAATAATTCTGTTTTGGATTGTACAGGACAGTCTCCTGGGTAACACGCTTCACAGCAATGCTTGGGGGGAACACGCCCTTGAATGCAAGGCAGTCAATGAGATTTATAATTACTGTGTTTTATAACCTCGTTCATTCAGGCAGGGAAGGATACTGCTGAAGAGAGCTCAAACAAGAGAAATCATCAATCTGCAGCTCTGGAAATAACTGTTGTTAATGTGATTTGAATCCCAGATGGCAGAAGGCTCTCTTTTGTCCACCGTGCTGCCCAGAGTCACACAAAAAATGCACACATTAGTTTTGAACTCAGGTGGCTGTAGGGTGTGGAACTGTGACTTCAGCTACCCTCTCCCAGAGAAGGGGATGTAAAATCACTCTGTATCACTGAAATCTTCTGCCTGCATTAAGCAAGGTCTTGGCTCAAGGCCAGGTTCCAGCTGTCCCTGCAGTGATAATGACCACTCTCCCCCAGGGTGCTGGGCGCAGGCAGAATCCAGCTGCATTTTCACACATGCACACATGTAAATTGTCTGAACACGGTGGTGTTAATGCTTCTGGGATGGGAGACTGAACCCATAGATGTCTCATCATCAGGGAGCCCCATGCAGAATGCATTTTATCTTTGGAAAAGCCTGGAGGTAGAAAAAAATAAAATCTCCTGGTACAGTTTATCTCATGCTTTGTTTTTGAGTGTCCTTGATGCATAACAGCATGCTATCATCTCTAAAGATTAAAAACAATCCCTTCTTATTGCTCTGCTGGGTATTTTCAAAGAAATTCATGCACAGATGAAAACAAATAAAAACAATGCCCAGTGGCTCTGAAGAGATCCTGGGCCTCCAGTTTCAAGTAGTCTGGAGACAATTTTAAACATACAGAGACCTACTAAATCCTTAACTACAGCTCCAGTGAGGACATGCAGGCACAACTTCAGTAGCTTTAACAGAGTGAGGCTGGTTGAGGATTTTCAACACCTCCATTTTGTGGTTTTTAGGGTACAGCTTAACTAAGATCCAGAGTTTATCACATGCAACACTGGATTTTCATTATTTTTTAAACTGGAGCTTCAAGTTAAATAACACCACCTTTGTTCAAGCTTGGTTTAAACAAAAATTCAGAGTAACCAGGTTGGTTTTCATGATGTCAAAGTCCAGGGGTTTTGATGGACTATGGCAAGGGTGGAGAAAGTCACCCTCTTCACATCAGTGCAGGACTGGGGCCCAAAATGACTGAATTAAATGCAGTGTGAACTGAGAGGGCCTCAGGCACTGATGGAGGAACAGTTCAGCTCGCTTCAGTTAACATGTCTTTTGCTTTTACCCACTTGGCTTCATTGTTCTGAGGATCTGGCCCAGTACAAGAATGAAATCCCACCCCCAGCCCCTGTTCTGCTTCCAGCTTTTGCTGGGGGCTATCTCTGATGGACAGTTGCAGGAATTTCTTAAGGAGAAATCTATGTGGCACTGCTGCACTTAGGAAAGTCTGCAAACAGGCTTTTTTCTTTACTCCTGCTTCTGCACTGCCTTGCTCAGAGTGGAAAGCACTTTGCCAAGGTATACTTGAGGGTTTGGTTTTCAATGGCTGGACAAAACCATTCACAAGATCACTGTGAAGCAAAATAACTCCTGATGGAACTAACCTAAAATGTTTGGGCCAAACACATGAAGTTGAGTACATGAATATTGATTTAGGGGTGTTTGTGGTATGGAGAATAACAGAAATAATGCTGAACATAAAACCATGATCTCTTGATGATAAACAGCCCCACAATGCAGTGTATCACAATACACAGAAAGGAGCACACAACAGGTCATGGTCAGATTATACCTACTCCAGACTTTCATTGCATTTTTAGAAAATCCCTCATTTATTTCTAAATTAACTTTATACCTGCTATGCACTGCCTACCTTCTTTACTGCAGTTGAAATTCCTTTGCTTTTCAGTCTGTATGCTGAATCTGTATGCTGTTGAAGGCCCCCTCATGTTTTTGGACAGTAATATAAAGAATCCCCCCCATGGCCCTCCCTCACCCTCTTCAAGGCATTAGACTGGTGCTTGGCTGTGTTTGTTAACCTTGGCCATCCCCTGTGCTTTGCTGTGAGCCCAGTGCTGCTGTAAGTTGGCTGCTTGTGGAGTAAAAGCACTACCAGCAGCATTTTAGATGTACAGCACTGCAGAGAGGCAGGTACTTTCAAGGCTTCTTTACCTCTTCTACTTGGGGATTACTGGGAGCACAGTGGCTTTGGTTTGGCAGAGTTAGTTTTATCTTGTCCCTGGTTTACCTCTTAAAGTTTTCCCAGCATACTGAGAGAGTTGTGGAAGCATCAGATCCTTGTGTTGCATGCAGTAAGGGACAGCAATGTTCAAGCAAGATTATTTAGGCTTGTCAAAGCTCTGTGCAGCAGTCCTAGTCACCTGGGGAAGGGGGTGGCATCCACACCCACAGATGTTTCTCTAACTCCTGTCCTTGAGAAAAACATCTCAAGCCCAGGTAAGTGTTAAAGCACACTATAGACTTTTATTCCCTGCCCCAAGCATTGGGATATTCTGCCACAGGTGCCTAAAAGCCATCCTAATTCCTTTTATTTGAAAGGTTTCACCTTTCACCATCTATGGTATCTGAGCAAAGGAAGTCTCTCTTAAAGGGAGCTCTCTTCTAATAGGAGATGGGGAGAAGCAGTGCTGGTTCTTCTCAAACTGTGACAGGCTCTATGACCACTGAGATGGAAAAAGTTTGCAAACTGTCTAGTTCAAAGTATGCAAAAATAGCAGGGCTGCAATTCCAACAAGGCTGCTCTTCTGTCCCTGTTTGATGACAGCTGGTGAGAGTGAAAATGAGTGGTGCAAGACTATAGAGACTTAATTGATTGTAGAGTTTCAGTTGTACGAATTTGATTTGAAAGGATTTGTGCTACATCTATATATCATGACTAGTCATTGCTGCCTGCACTGACACTACATTATGTGAGCATTCTTATTCCAGAGACTAGCTGCATTGATACAATCACTTAGTACAGCTGACCAAGCTAAAAATAAATACATAAAAAATAGGCTGTCTTTTGGCTCAAGGATCTCACATATACACCATTTTTACTTTGTGATGCGGCTATTTTTGATGCTTCTATTTTATATTTTCTGGCTTGGGAAAGCTAATTTCAAACAATGGGTTACTTGCAAACCACTTCCTTTGATTGTTCTTCCTTCACTATTCAAAGTAAGAGATAAGTTAAAATGGTATATGCTTCAAGTTAGTCTGACTTGCTGTGTCAGCCAGCAAATAATATATAATATAGAATTTTTCAGAGAACACAAAACCTATGAGCTAAGAAAGTTTTCTAATTACTGGTTTCTATGGTGAGGTTAAAAAATAATTTCAAGTTGAAGAAATGTGAAATTAACACCTCAAATATTTCACAGTCATTTATCATTAGTGGAAAGCAGTCTTGAGCTTCCAAGGTTGCTTGGTAAACATATTTGCTGTATTTCAGGAACAGCAAGGTGAGGGTTTCTGCTCCTGAAGCCCAGAATTCTCCATGGCTTGTGCATTTTACTGGTCTCTCTCTACGTTTATTTACTTTTCTTGCTCTCAAGGCAAGACAGTTTTCAGGCAAACAAGACACCAAATGGTCCATGAACCTAGTGCTGACAACACTGCAGGCAATTTTGCTCTTAATGTGCATGAAATATGTGTGGCATCTCTTACTCTCACTGAAGTCACAAGGAGAATTGGTATCTGCTTGTACTGCAGAAGCCTGTCCTGAACTATCCTCACACAAATAATCTCAGTTCAGAAAAGATTTAAATGCTGTGGGGTCTGGTTGTGTGTTAGCAAATCTATAAGCTCTCCTACAACATCAAGCTTTGAGCCTCACAATGCAGTGAGGGATTATACAGGACTTTAGAAATGCTTCACTGTGGCATTTGTTTAATGTGACCTAGCTTCATTTGTCTGTATTAGTCACTCCTGTGCTCTGCTGAGCTGCAAGTGACAGCCTCAAAGACAAAACACCTCTGCTGGCCAATCTGCCACAAAAATTACTATAAAAAGTAATTACATGAAGTACAGTGACATCTTCAGAAGCTCTATATATTTTGCTAGATGCAAATACTGCTTCTCAATCCCATTAGAAGTGCCAAACCTGCTCACCATTAGCTGCTTTGGGAAACACTGGCCAGGGGAGTATTTACACAAGGATGAAGCTAATATTTCTCCAGGTTAAAAAAAAAAAAAAAACAAAACAAAAAACTGCCACAATGTTAGAGCAGCTTGAGAATTTATTTTAGATGCAATTCATAGTTTTCCTTCACTACCAATTTGGTTTAGCCAGGTTGGTATATTATGCCAAATGCTCTGAAAAAGTGCTGTATTTTGCTTTGCAAGGCAAGAGAGGCAGTGGGGGGACCTGTACATTAGGGAGAGGTCTAAGTGCCTAGAGCTGAATGATGGTGATGGTAGGGTTGAGTGTTGAGGGTGAGAGTCAGGAGGAAGGCCAGCATGGCAGATATCCTGGTGGGAGTCTGTTATGGACGAATCAGGATGATGCTTATATTCTATAAGCAACAGGAAGATTAAGTCTTACAATCACAGTGTTGTTCTTGTGGGGGACTTCAACTTACCAGATGTCCCCTGGAAATACAACACAGCAGACAGGAAGCAGTCTAGGAGTTCCTGCAGTAAGATTCCTGGGGTTATTCAGGCTGGAGAAATGGAGGTTCAGATAAGACCTTATCACTCTCAACAACTACCTGAAAGAAGGATGTAGCCAGGTCCCTTCTCCTGAGTAACAAGTGATAGGACAGGAAAGGTGGCATCAAGTTGGGCCAGGGCAGGTTTGGGTCAGATATCAGGAAGAAATTCTTCAACAAAAGGATTGCCAAGCATTGGGAGAGTCTGTCCAGGGAAGCACTGGAGTCACCATCCCTGGATATTTTTAAAGGATGTCTGGATGTAGCTACTCAGGGACAGGGTTTAGGAATGGACTTGGCAGTGCTGGGATAACAGTTGGACACAGGGATATCAGAGGTCTTTTCCAACCTAAACAATTCCATGGTTCAGCTGTATTCTGCCTCTTTAGTGCTGGTTCATGGCATGTTCAATGCAGGTGCTAAAGTCTGCAAGACACAGATATAGACAGACTTTGGCAGGTTGTGGAGAAGGACAGGGACCTACCTGTTGCTTGTAACACAAAGAGAGACAGACCACAAGAGTAAGTTTACCACTGAACAGCAACAGCATGTGCTGTGCTAAGACATGGAACAGCAGCTTCTCCTGATCCTCAGGGTAACAGCCCAGACACATGAGAGCCAAAGCAAGGATGGCAGTCTCACAGTGCCTCTCAATATTTGGGTTACATGGTGAGGTTTTGGTAGTGTGGGGGCTAAAGGGGTGGCCAAGGTCAACTCACCACGCTCCCTTTCAGGTACCCATCACTGCCCTCACTCAGCTCCCGCTCCACTCACTTCAAGATCATAAACTGTTTACAAACAAAGCTTCACTCTTTCAACAAATGAGACTCCTCCCTCCTGCCCTCAACTGGCTAGTTCTGCAAGGAAAGTCTTCTTTGGAATCTGGCTCATACTTTCTTACTTTGCACTATGATGGAGCACAGCCCACTTCCCAAACAGCCTTGGGGTCCTGTCCCCTTTTCAAAGCACCAGACCCCAGACACTCAAGTTTTTTGAGGTGATGCAGGACCTTCCATTTACGGTTTCATAACCAAATCTGAGCCTGCTAAAAGCAGCTGATATTATGCTTCATGTAGCTGTGATGTACACAAATACATGTATGTACACAGAGACACGCACAATGACACCACATAAGTTATGGCCCTGCTGTAGGCCACAGAGAATGACAGAACCATTCTAGCAGCTCACCTGTTTATGAACAAACAACAAAAGCATAAAGTCAGGGAGCCTCCTACCAAAGGTGTCTTTGTCCAACAGCTTTACAATAACTGATAAATTCCCAAAAGGCCTAACTTGTAAAAAAACCCCAAACCTAATCACTATTTGTTTCTGGTAGGAAGGGCACTGTGAGTTACTGAGAAATTCAGTTGTGATACCACAAACTCAGCATAACTCAGAGATGGCAGCTCTATATCTTATTTAAGCATTGAACAAATTTCATTTTCTACTTATTCTGAGTGTAAAGGTTTTACTTGCTGTAAGTGGTCATTATGTGTGATTTGTCTCTGGCCCTTAAGAACACAGGTCTTGCTTATCATTTCCATGCCCCAGTCTCCCTGCAGCTTTAGGAGGAACAGCATTTGCTGGACAGTGAAGTTTTGCACATGGGATGTAATAACCTCATGCAATTGTACAGGCTAGACACCACCTGGGGAGAAGTAGCTCTGCAGAAAAGGACTTGGGGATGCTGGCAGACAAGTGAGCATGAGCCAGCATGGCACCCATCCAGTGCCCAAGGCTAATGGCTTACTGTTGCTGAATTACGTAATGCACCACAGCAGACTGAAATTAAGTATTTCTTTCTATTGGGATCATATCTGGAGTGCCCTCACCAGTTTTGGGTTCCCCAGTGAAGAAAAGAAGATGACAAACTGGAGAAGGATAGGTGAAGGGCCACTGAGATGGCTGGGGAGCCATGATACTATGAAGATTTTGAGAGAGGAACATTTATTCAGCCTTTCCCTCGCCAGGCTAAGGAGAGAAGCAAACACCACCTTCCGCTATCTAATGGGTGACTGAAAGAAAGACAGGTCTAAACTTTTCTGAGAGGTGCTCAGTTGCAACAGATTAAGGTTATGGAAAGGAAAACTCTGGTTGAGCAACTATTAAGAAAAAAATTCTTCTCAAGGAGTATGCAGCACCAGAACTTGGGCCCAGACAGGTGGTGGAATTGCTATCCTTGAAAATACTCAAGGCTCACTGGACACAGCCCTGAGCTACCTATATCAAATACAGATATTTGAAGCTGACCCCACTGTGAGCAGGAGGTGGGACCAGATGACCTCCATAGCAAAGGTCCTTCCTCACCTGAATTCTTCTGTGATTTTAACGTGCCTCATGACATGTGTGCTAAGATATTAAGAGCACTTAATATATCATCACTGGTGTCCAGTATCAGCAACACTTTCATCAGCTGGAATGCTGCCGAGCTGACTCAAATACTGTACATCTTGTCTAAATGCAATTAAAAAAGGCACATGGCACTTTGTGTATCTCAATTAGCCTTGCACCATGCACACTGACATTCAAAATCAGCTGAGCTGGGGGTCTGTTCTCCACTCATATTAACCACAGTTTAGATTTTGAGGGATCAGAGCAAAGCTCACACAGTGCAAACCTAACAAATCAAACCCTGAAAGATTGATGTGCCTGCATAAAGCAGCAAACCTCACACACAGCTCCACAGAGCTGATTCTTTTATTGCTCTGCTCTTAGGATGAAAGAGGAGCAACAGGGCAGTGATGTCTTTCCACTTTGGTATCTATTATTGTAACACTAAGTGCTAGCTCCTATCACTCCTGGAATTTTGTCTGGGAAGTTCAGCTACAGCATTTACATTCTTATCTTTGTTTAGTCAATGCTGGCAAATAAAAGCATAAACAAATAATCTCCACTCTACAGCCTGGCAGTACTGAGATGCTGCCACTTGTGTTCCAGTTGATTTTTATTTGCAGTCTCTTATGCTGGTGACAACCTTGGAAAGCAGGTGCAGCCTGGTGAGTGAAGCAACTGCAAACGGATGTTTTTATGAGTCTGCCCTTTTTACTCAAATGCTGAGCAGGTGAACACAAGCAAAGGGAGAACTGGGCTAATTATGAAAACATCAAAGCAGTAATTTCTCTGAAACAAGTCCATGTATTTTACTTCATTTCCTGCCTTAGGCCATGCACTAGGAGATACTCAACTGCCTCATATAGTTTAAAGAGGTATGTCATCTACACAAACCCTCTTTAATTGCACAAATCTCTCTCTGTACCTTCAGGGAAGAACAAAGGGAGATTTCCACAAGGCAATGCAGAGCAGCAGCCTAACAAAAGGGGCTCTGCCCCAGTGCTGGAGAATCCCTCTCTCTGGACAACAGGTAGAAAGAGTGACCAACTCAGCTATCTGAGTCAAAGGCTGAGGACTAGGCAATATGAATTTTCCCCATATAAATCAAAATTAGCACTTCAGACTCTCAGAAGCAAAGAAGTACAAAAGTCTGCTGTTTAGTTTATTCCTTACACAGCCAATGGCTATTAAGTGAAGCATTACCCATCTCATCCATTACTAGTAATGTGGACTGACTTAGGCAAATGTTGTATTTGGCAATGCCAGTGAACTGCAGGACTCCAGAGAGTAACCACAAGGCAGAGATGCTCCAGCCTGCTTCTGATTAAGAAGCTCCCAGTTGTTATGCTGTGCCCAATGACTGTCTCCAGGCCATGCCCTTCCAGATGGAAGAAAGGCTCGGCTAACTATTCATAAATCTCCCCACTGAAAGGTGATTAGCTTGAAAATCCCCTGTTGTTCTGTCAGGAAGCCATAGAGGAGAGGTGCAAATCCATTAAATTACATCTGGCAGACACACATCTAAGAATACCTGGCCTTTGGTGATACATGGAAAGTACCACATTGTACCTTCAGACAGCTCATACGAGTATCTCTTTCCAAATTACCATTCTTGCCATCTAATTCTCATTAGACTCACTCAACTGTTCCATTAATGTTGTATTTCTCCTCCCAAGGGATTAACATTGATTTTTGTTTTGTCTTGAGCACACACAGCAAGGTCATACTGTTTCCTTCAGGGTGGATTCATTCAATAAAGAACTACACTATTAAACCAAACTTGATGTTATTGTCAATAGAGCTTGGCTACCACAATGCTATTTAAGAGAATTTCCATGCAACTCTCCTGAGTCCAGCTACATCCATCATTCCACTTCACAACACACTAGACACTTGACAACTCATTAAAAATATATATAAAGAATGGAAGTCAGGGCTGCATCCCAGGGAAGCCCTACTAACATTCAAACTCCGCCTCTAATTTAAAAAATAATAAACAGCAAAATAATTACAAAATGCTTCTGGGAATAGAAGTTCTTCAGCAGAAAATAAAAACAGGAAGGCAGGCAGGCCTGTAAAACACTTTTAGCTGGATATTCTTCATTTCAGGTCACAGGTACATTATTCAGTCACTGGTGGGCTGGGCAGCCTGAATAGGCAACCACTAATTTGGGTTTGGTAAAGCCCTACTTTTGGGGTGATCCAGTCTCTCTTTCGTATCTTGATCAAGTTCCAGCATCAGAGGGGTGAGACTTAGAGCAGAAACTTAGAGCAGACAAAGCTGCCTCCTCTGATGCAGCTTTCCTCTCCCCACAGCATTCCCTCTTTGTTCCCACATGGATCTGCAGAGAGCAGATGAATCCCTTCCCAGCCTTTGTTTTACTATCCTGACAAGTCAAGCTCTCTCTTGCCCATCCCTGATGATCACAAGGCCTTTCATTCTCTGTGGCTTCCCCCCTGCACTCCATCTTTTTCCAGCCAGGGATTCTCTTGACTATTTTGGGGAAAACATAGGCAAAAGTCTCATTAGCAATATTAAACAGTAGCTCATTGATAGACTAGAGCTTTACAGAAGCATGAGGAAGGACAAGAGGAAAGAAGCAAGAGGGAAAATGTTTAAAAAATGTTTAAAAAATGTTTAAAAATACACCATTTTACATGTTGCAAAGAGCAAACAGGAAATGTATAGTAAGTTCCTGACTCAGGAGTTGAGTTTTCCAAAGGGCTGAGGACTTCCTCCCAATTTCTTGGTCCTGGATTGTCTCTTCTGTTGCTTTCAGATACTCCCTCCACACCACTGGAACAAGCTTCTGACCTAAGTTCACTTAAGATTCTTAGTGAATTTTACCTTTCTTTGATAAAATAACAAATAAATAGCATTGAAAATGCCATCTGGGGCAAATCAAGGTTGGGTTCATGTCCTGCAGAGATCTACAAGGTCGAGAGAGACAAAAAAGGAAGAAACATCCTATGGAACAGTTAATGGAAGAAGAAGAAAGTGATTTTAACTGTCTCTGAATGGTCAATGCCTTATCCTGGTATTTTTAAAGTAAGCAGCAGTCTATGTTTTTTTCTGTCTCTTCTGTTCTTTCCAATTCTTTCCCCTCCCCTTCTCCCTTATGCACCTATATATCACCATCTGCCTGTTCTCCAAATGTACTGGAGAAATGCAGTGCATTGAACAGAAATAAAAGCAGTGAGAAAAATTCTTCACGGCATATAGGGACTTACCCACATGGAGGGAAAACTTATGGGGTGGGCTGAAATGTTTAAATGTTCTGTACTATCAGAGCAGTCCAAAAATATCCTGCTGGATATTAGGACTTAGCAAATTCACCCTTGCAGTGTTTTCTTGTGCTCTCCATATTAGGTAGACCTAAGAGAGTCCCAGTGTCTGCAGCTCTCAGAGCTGCAGGGCAGAAGACGTCACTGGTCTTCCTCTGGGTGGCTCAAATCTCCTGTTGACTGTCACTATTACTTACTTAAGGAAGGAAAAGGAAAAAAAAGGCACTTCATTCAAGGTTGCTCCATTTTTGGAATTGCTTGTAATGACTGTTATTCTAATGTGGCTTCTACCTTTAGGTCTATCATCTCTGCCTTAAAAAATCCAACCCCTTTCTCACCAGGGAAAAACTGCAGAGCTGTACTGGTACAAGGATGGTCTGCTTGTACTGAATTTGCAGAGCAGGAGGATCCATTCACTGCCAGAGAAAGGAAGCACCCTCCCTCCCCCTGCAAAAAGCTATTTTTTGCAGGCGTTGTCATATCTTATCCCCAGGAAGAGGAGAGGGCTGTGCTACAAAGTCCTCAGAGTCACATTTGCTTCTGTTTTACTCTGTCCTCCACAGCACCACTCTAACAATGTATCCATACAGTTGAGGGCAAGGCACAACACACAGGCACAGCAGATTCCTCTAATGAAAACAAATCCTTGCTAGAGGAAGAAAGAGTTTGCAGATCTGTCTCCTAAACCCCACTCCCACCACAATGACGTTTTCACCACTACTTTATGTTAGGGACATAAGGGTACTCAAAGCTGTAAAGCACATCATTTGTGCTGAACAGTTGCAGTACTTTGTCTAAAATAATTTGTGGTCCAAAATCCTCCATGAATAAAGGCATCGAGACATATAATTAGAATAAATAAGATTTTGCGCTTACAGTGTGTCTGTCATCTGAAAGCATGTGCAGATATTAATTAAGCTCCACAAACCCCAGATGAAGTAGATTAGTAGCTTCATCCCTGTTTTACAGAGGTTTAGAGTAAAGTGTGACACATAATCAGAGATGGAAGTGCAGCAGGGCTGGCCGTGCCAGCGGTGGTGAGAGCCAGGGCTCCACCTCCTCTCCAGCCTCTCCACTGAATTGCCTTCAATGGAAAATGACGGAGTTGCAGCTCTTTGCTCCCAGCAAGAGAAAGGCACACCCTGTTGCACAACAGTAGCAAAGCCCCCGCCTGAAGTGCTTTGATAAACGCCAGGAAACGGTGCTTAGCTTGGGAAGAGAAAGCTGGAGCTCGCCTGCTCTCAAACACTTGCTCTGGGTGCTGTGTGTCTCTCTGAGACACCAAGCGATGCCCTCTGTGGCAGCACCCCCACACAGCCCCAGCAGCACAGCTCAGACCTGGAGGATATGCTCTAGGGAGTACCTGAGGTACTTTAACATGCAATATTGGTTGGTATATTTCTGTTTCTATGCATTTTTGCTACAACTCATAAGCCACATCAACCTAGGATCACACAAACAGCATGCAATAAAAAACTGTAGTCAATACATACCTTCAAACCTTAAAATAGCTGTCTCTTGAAGCAGGTGTTACATTCTGTTTTACATTTTACATCTGACACCATACAAAAATATTTAAAGTAATGAATGTAAAGTATATGTGTATTAAGGAAAAAAACCCAGACCCTTAAACAGTATTATGAGTAAATCTTTGGTGGTTTTGTATGCTAAAGAATAGCTAAAAAATTATTTTGCAGGCATTACCTACTGCAATTCAAGCTCTTATGACAGCAGTTTCTCAAAGATTCCTCTTAAGTAGTAGCTGTGATAATGAAAACTATTTTTCAGTATCACAAGAGTAGTACAACTGTCCAATTCCTCAAAATTGCTCAGTCCTTGACTCTGCTTACTACCTTTGCCTAAGCAGGAGCAAGGGGAGCAGCAGGAAGAAGCCTCTCCAGAAGAGACAAAAACAGGTCATTCACTGTGTCTCTCCAGACACAATTATCCACCTAATTACACTCAAGACAAATGCACAGTTGTCCTAGCGACTGGGGCATGCATTTTAATTGTCATGTTCAATTCTCTGTACACAAATACAAAAAACTGAGCAAGAAATGTCGCTAGAAAATGGAAACAGACCACAGCACACCTATCTACAAAATAGGCAACAAATTGGGTAAACTACACCCACAAAAAAGCTCCTTAGAAGATAAATAACTCCATTAATGTGACAACTAAGCTCTTTTGTTCTCACATTTAAACATAGAATGCATTCCAATTTCAGTATTCAAGGTAAAAATGGTTTTAATTAGCATCCTAGCTACCTTACAAGACATACAGACTTGGTATGATGGAGCCATGATAATCTACCCATGCAGAGAATCTGCCCTGTGATTTATACCATTACTGCATAGCAGTATGAAACAAATCCCCAAGGAAGTAACATGTCATCCTTGAAAATATTAAGCAATCAAGCCATGTTTTATTACATGAATGGATGCCTTTGAAAACAAGGATGCGTGCACCATACTGTGAGGTAAAACGAAATAAATGAACAGAAATAATTCATTTCCATGTACTAATCAGTAGAAACTGTAGTCTTCAAATTACCCTGATGCTACCAAATGCGAGTCTGGAGACAATAGGTTGACTCTTCTACTAAAATGAACATGAAATTGCATCCTAAGTACATGATGAAGGCCAAATTAAACAGTCCAAGACTTTGCAAAGTCTTTTTGTTTTTATTCAGCCCTTGCACCCCACTGAATAAATAAGAGCAGACGATTTAAATAAAGCATCAGTTTTTAAACACTCAAATCTAATCAAGAGCCATGCACTTATCTTGGGCAAAAGGAACATAATCTATAAAAAATCTGTTCTCAATCAAGCTCTTCAGCTTCTAGCATTACCAGCAGAGCAAGATTTGTATTCTGCCAGCTAAAAGGATGTCTCTGGCAAGCAAAATGAAGTGTGTGTATATATATATCTACCTAGCAAAGACTAGAACTGCACACTTGCTGGCTGTGTTGTACTCACAGACTGGGACACTGACATCTCTGCAAGGACCTGAGACAGGTGTTACACTGCTTACTGCTATTATTTATAACCACACATTTATCAGAGATGCTGACCACCCAGAAAACAAAATCCTGCCCCTACAGGCATGAGGAGATAGAAACAGAGCTTTGATAAAAAAATCAGGTTAATACAAACCAGCTGAAATAGAACACTATTTCTAGTACTTCTATGAAAATGGATATCGATATAATTACATGAGTAACAGACTAAGAGGTGGACAAGGTTTTTTTAAACACTGAATCTAAACCACTGCCTTTGAAGCTAAGCTATTTTTCTGTAAATCCATTATTTGCTCTAGCTTGCTTATCTTAAAAAGAACAGTAAGAAGTTCAGAGGTAACAGCAATAATGAAAGGAATGGAACTGGCTCAGTGACAGATACCTGCAAAATCAGTAATGGGAAGGGGATGAATAAAAATCATGAGTAAGTTATGTCTTCCAAAGTGAGAATAGGGTGCATCAGCGTGGCTAAGAAGAGCTGCATCAAGAACATAGAGAATTTGGCTGTTCTTTGTACAGCAGAAAAGAGACCTGTGGGTCTCCTTGCCAAAGGGTATTGTGGATGATGAAAGCTCTAACACAGGTTCAAGACAAGCTCATGAAGGAAAAATCCACTGGGAATTACTATGCAAGTACAATCCACCACTACTTTGGGATGTCCCCAAGCTAAGTCCTAACCTCAGAAGTAGCATGTATGCCTGCCCTGGCCTCATTCTTTCCTAGGCACTTTGCTGCTGCTGGTGAGAAGGAGTACTTGAACCTCTGGCCTGACCTGATACAGTCATGCCAATGTTATGTTTAGTATCTACTCGCAGAAAAAATTCCTGGTAATAGCTTCAGATTCACTTTGGGGAGGGGGGTGATGGCTGGATGAAGCACAGCTTTGCAGAAAAGGACTTGGAGAACAAGCAGCTGGCCATGGGCCAGCAGCGTGCCCTTGCAGCAAAGGCAGCTCACAGTATCCTGGGCTGCACTGGAAAGAGTGTTGCCAAAGGTTGAGGGAGTTCATCCTGCACCTCCACGCAGCACTGGTGAGGCCACACCCAGAGCACTGTGTCCAGTTCTGGGCTCTCCAGTACAAGACATGGACACACTGGAGAGAGTCCAGGCAAAGGGGCATCGAGATCAGCAAGGGACTGGAGCATCAAGGAGAAGCTGAGAGCTGGCACTGCTCAGCCTTGTAGGAGAGAGGGGAGATCTTATCAGTACAGTTAAATGCCTGATGGTAAGGTGCAAAGAAGTGAAACCTCTTAGAACTTCTCAGGGATATCTCATGACTGAAAGAGCAGAAACAGAAACACGAGAAATTCCATTTAAACATTACTCAAAGGTTTGTTTACTCTAAGGGTGATCAAACACTGGAAGAGAACACACAGAGGTTGCTCCATCCTTGGAGCAACTTGCCCAGCTGGATATGGTCCTGGTATCCTACTCTAGCTGAACCTGTTAACCAGGGAGCTGGAGTTGGACTACAGGATCTCCCAAGATCCCTTCCAACCTCAACCATCCTGTGATTCTGGTATGTGGGTACTATGTCCCCAGCTGCATTTACCACAAAGAACTTCTCCCAGACAATAACCAGGTCTTCCTGTGGCAAGGCCACAATCTACACTAATCTTGGAAAATGATGGTCACCAAACAGCCTACAGCCAATTTGTTGGCCCAGCTTAGGTGACTTAAATCCAGTTTGTTTTCAGTTGGAGAGTACCCAGTGACTGTGAACCCTTCCTGCATGGCTGCCAATCTTATGTTTCGTGGTGCAGATGACAGCCAAAGAACAACTCATGATTAGCACAACCTCTGTTAGCTGTGTATTCTCTTTGATTTCGTTATGGAGCAAATCAAATGTGATCACAAGATTGTGTTTTCCACCCATCCACATGATCACAACAGACCACATTATGAACAGGGACACATTATGAACAAAACCCAATACATTGCAGCTTTATTTTGCTATCAAGGATAGAGATGAGGTAGTGCAGACAGCTACACCACATTCTGATACCAACCTTATTGCCCTTGCCCCAGCCTTCAAGAGAAACAAGAAATCATTACAGCCTTCCCTTGCATTTAGTAATATCCAAGTACGAGTCAAGCAATTTTTTGCTTTGTTTTGATGGTATTTTTTATTGTTCTCATTAAATCTGGAACAGTGATGGAGATGAGGGTGCCCATTTCCTTCCCTTAAATTGACAATTCTTTCTCTTCCCTGAACTAAAACATGTTGAGAATTGCTGTGACTTGACAAAGTGCTGTGTGAAATGCATCCTGGGCAGAAGTCTTCCAAATATCTCAGTACAAGCTTAGTTTAACTTGAAATATCACATACAGAGCTTTCGGAAACAAATGCATCATGCTGGCATTGGTTTTCTCCTCCTCTGAATCAAAAGTGAGAATGGTACTGAATGCACAGTGGCTGGGAACTAACAAGTTTCAGTGTCTTTCTCTAGTTACATACAGGTAGGTGGATTTGTGTATTGCTTTAAAAGGAGGTGTCATCTGTCCCAGCTTATGTTATATTTTCTGGCTTTGTTGGGCACATGTCAGTTTTGTTATCACCATCCCAAAGCTGTGTATTGCATGATGTTATACAACCAAATTTGGTACATACTGAAGAAAGCCATAGTTATTTGGTTGTAGAAATGTGCTGTCACAGGTCACAGTGTAAGAGAAGGAGATATAGACTAAGCCCTTGTTTCCAGAGCAGCAAAGATACCTGCTCAGTAGAAACTCCATCAGCCCCCAGGAGGGAGAAATGCTCTATGACCCATGCAAGCAGGCCCCAGAAGGAGCCCGTGAAAGGGAAGAAGGAAACAGAGCTTTTCTACTAAAGGAAGGGATGACAGAAATTTTTGAGATGGCATCAGGAGAAATGTGGAAAAAGAACCCCAGCAAGTTGTATTTATTAAAGAAACCATGGTCTCACACGATTTACAACTTTTAGTGACCAACCCAAGCTGTTTCTGGCAGCCAACAGCTATCTAACCAAAGGAGTAGCTGCTCACCTCACCAGGATTCTGCTTCAAATAGCCCTGAAAACTGATTCTGTGTGTCTTTTTCAAATGAAAACAAAATTCCTCAACAAATATACTTCCTTAGTTTAGATATTAGCCAGTAGTACTTACTCTGTAAAGGCTAATGGTGGATTCCTGATCCAGGCTTAAGGATCCTGTGACATCACTCAGAAACTGCAAGTGTTACAGGAAGCAGCACAGCTGCTGTGTGTGGGATTTTCCAAGTGCCTGTGGTTTCCCAACCACAGCACTGGACACAAAGTGCCAAAGGCCCCTGGGATGAAGCAGAGCATGGCACCCACCCCCGGGGACACTCCTGGTGCTGCAGTGCTGCTGTATGGTGCTGCTCTGCCATGCTGCAGCGTGCTTTATATGGAAAACACGCTAATTTGATTGCTATTGTAAACACCCTACAGTCACAGCACAACACAGCCATTTCAGCTGTGCAGAGACAGCTTGTGTGTGTTATGGTGGTGACTCTACACTGGGTAAAGGTGAAGTTACTGACACCCAATGGACTCATTCATTGCTAGATCTGTGCCCTTCATTTAAAGCCAGCAACACTCTTCAGGTTGGAATTTTCCAAATTTAGCTTTGACAACCCAGTTCCAAGAGCCCAGGGGAAGAGACATGACTACTTTGCTAATTGATGCTGGTACACCAGGGAGGCTTAGCACTGTCTACAGCAGAGCTCTCCCTTAAAGTGGACTAGGTCAGTTGGATGGCAATTGTACCAAGTCAAATAGCAATTCTCACAAGCAGATCCTCTTTCTCTAAATTATTACATATCCACAACAGTACTACTAGAGTGGGAGAACAATGTATTCAAACTGGAGGGACCAGCAAAGAAACATGTGTGAATTCAATTACATCCGCCTGTGGACATGTTTTGCATCATTTCAAACCCTGTGGATCTAGTTCACAATCTAGTCTGCCCTCTTGCATAATCCAAGACATATATTTCTCTCTGGTAGGGGACTGAACATACTGTGCTCAAGAACTTGTATTTTTAATAAAAGTACAGCTAGTACTTGGCTAATACATACATTTCAGAAAGACATTCAGTTTTCTTCTGATGGCCTCGAGGACATTCAGAATTTACCACTTGTCACATTACATCCTCAATTGCATAAACCCAGTCTTAAGTTCTCCATGGGGACAGTGCCTCATTCAGAACACAGGACAAAATCACTTAGCCAGCAGCCATTCAATATTTTATTTTCACCCTTTTTATTTGATGTATAGCCCTAAAAGCCTTGTTTATTGCACATTATTCCAGCTCTATTCTGAAGGCAGAATGATTAATTTCTTTACAGATATTTCTATACTGCTCATCAGATGCTTCTAACTTGTTATGTGCAATTTCCTAGCTTTTGGAAAAGCACATAAAGGAATGCCATTATGTGGCACCATATAACTACTGCCATGATTCATATCAGCAGGGATAGACCAGACCTCTGCTATCTTAGCTAACAGGTGTGAACCACAGTCTGCAGCAGGGCCAAGCTAAAGGAGGTGAGGTACATCTTAAGCAAGTGGTTTTCACTGATATTTGCTGGCACCAGGATGGGAAGATTCAGAATCTTAAGGAGACTGAAGAGCATGGAAAGGAAGTACTCTCACAGGTTCCTGCCTCTTTGTCATTCTCCAGATTGACCTCTTTAATTCACTCTTTCCAGCATGCCCACACCTCCATCCACGTCTTCTTATCTATCCAGTCCTATCTGGCATTATCTATCTTATCCTATTTTCTATCTATCTGTATTTTTCTCACTTTTGGAGTTTCTTTCCTCTTCCATACTTGCTTACAGACTGAGTCTCTGCCCTCAAATTTCTCATCTTACTCTCTTTTTCAGCTCTTCTGAATTTTACATCCATCCCTTAACTAAAACATCATCATGGAATATTCTGAACTGGAAGACACCCACAGGAATCACCGACACCATCTCTTGGTCTCACACAAGGCAGCCCCAAGAGTCATTCCATGTGTCTGAGAGCATTGTCCAACTGCTTCCTGAACTCTGGCAGGCTCAGGGCTGTGACCACTTCTCTGGGATGCCATTCCAGGGCCAAATCATCCTCTGGGTGAAGAATCTTTCCCTTATATCCAACCTAACCCTCCCTGATACAACTTCAGGCCATTCCCTCAGGTCCTGTCACTGTCACCACAGAGAGAGATCAGTGCCTGCCCCTCCTCTTGCTCTCATGAGGAAGTTGTAAATGCTGTCCCCAGACTCCTCTTCTCCAGGCTGAACAGACCAAGTGACCCCAGCTGCTCCTCATATGGCTTCCCTCAAGACCTTCCCTGTTTTGGCTGCCCTCCTTTGGACACTCTCTGAGAGTTTCATTCCCTTCTTACACTGGGGCGCCCCAAACTTCCCCCAGCACAGGCGGTGAGGCTGCCCCAGCTCAGAGCAGAGCAGGACAATCCTCTCCCTTGCCCAGCTGTGATGCTGTCCCTGATGTCCCCCCAGGACAGGGCTGGCCCTCCTGGCTGCCAGGGCCCTGCTGGCTCAGGTTCACCTCATCACTGACCAGGAGCCCAGGTCCCTTTCTGTGAAGCAGCTTGCCAGCCCCTCATGCCCCATGCTGCACGTACACCCAGGGTGGCCCTGGCACAGGGGCCCTCATGAGCCCATGCTGGCTGTGCCCAATGCTGGCACTGCCTCTCTGGTGTTTTTCAATACCTCCTGGAATAATGTCTATCATTTTACCAGTCACTGAAGAGAGACTGGTAACCACAGACAGGCCTGTAGTTACAAGAGTTATTCTCTTGCCCTTCTTGAAAATTACTGGAGTTTGAGGGGAATAAGCCTTCACAGGCTCCTTAAAACTTTCAGAAATACTTACCTACTAAGCATATATGTGATTTTTAAAGGTTACAACTTGGATAACCTAGGAAATATTACGGTAAAAAGCACATTCATATGCTACCCATTCCTGACAAAACCTGGAGATAACAAGGCACCATAAAGAAGATATTGCAGAAGCTTTTAAGGTCTCCTCTTTAGCCTCCTTTTCAGAAACAGCAAAGCCATGTTGGAATGACATTTTCTGAAGTAAACTGGGCCAGAACATCTGAGATATGCACCTTGGAAACTTTTATTCCAAGTTACTATAGTTTCAGAAAATTGCAAGCAACTGAAATGTGAAGACTCAGAACGTGGTTATGTCCATAAAATAAGACAAAAATGAGAGCTATTAGTATCATGTTGGCACCTAATTTGATGGCTTCTCTGGTATCAACAACTTCTCTTAAATTATGACAGAGCAAGGAACATCATTTCATCTAGCTTAGTTTTTACTGAGTGAATTTGTGAAGGCTGTATCACAACAACAAGTTTTATTATTGCCCCATATAAGCCTGACATGTGTACAGCAGCCTTGTAATGTTCTCCTGACATGCACCAGCTATTCATTTGCTATTTTTGTACTGAACAGTTATTATTATCAAATATCTTGCCCTGTGCCTGTAGGTTCTACTATTTCTGTTAATTGTAACTTCACTTAACATTTGATGTCTTGTACGCTGATACCCCTTCAGTTTTGGAGTTGCCAGCAAACCTCATCAGGACCATATTTATGCCAGGAGATACAAATATGCTAGCAAAGACACTAAGCAGTCACATGGATACAGAATTCCTGTAAAAATTAAGTTAGTCAGGACAAACTTCTAAAATTACTAAGAGAGACCTGGTAAGGGCTACAGTTAACAAGACACAGCATTGATGAAACATGATTAACTGCTCTGATTTCACACGAGAACTGGCTTTTGGTCTTCCACAAAGCTCCCTGTATAATTACTATTGTTATTAAGCTCTGGGCCCAGTGTCTGGAAAACAGCTTTGGGCTTGGTGCCACAGAGAAAAAGAATACTTGCTGGGTAGGAGTGTTACCAAAAAAAACCCCACAAGTGTGGAGTCCCTGCCCCTACACAAGGCTGGAACCAAGCTGCAGCTTGTAACAGTAACAGATTCGTTTTATTGTAAACTCATAGTTTATCTTGATTTTAACAGATAAAAGAAACCAGCCCAAGTTTTACAAATCCCATATCTATCTATCTATCTATCTATCTATCTATCTATCTATCTATCTATCTATCTATCTATCTATCTATCTATCTATCTATCTATCCATCCATCCATCCATCCATCCATCCATCCATCCATCCATCCATCCATCCATCCATCTTTAGTGCTTTAGTGATTTAGTTCTTTAGATCCTTCAAACATCAGTGTACTGCTTATTTAAAATGCGTAACAGTTAGTAGGAAAAGCAGCAAAGACAATGTAAGTGAGTTGACTCCCAAAAGCATCAGCCTTTGTCAATTAAAATATTTACTTTTGACACAAGTGCTAATTAGTTAAAAATTCAATCCAGTCTTAAAATAGAGGTTCTAACTACCCAATTTATTCTTGGAACGGTCACTTGCTCTCAGGATTAGGAAGACAATGGCATCCAGAGCAAGCATAAGCCCTCTCCCCTTTTATTACAGTTAATCAGGAACATAAATACTATAATGGAGCTGAGCCCCTGCAAACTCACCAGGCTGTGCATAATTTCCACTCCAGCTGGATTCACGGTGAGCGCTTCATCATACAATTGCTTAGCCTCCTCCAAATTGCCTTTCATCTCTGCAAGCCTCCCACGCATGTACAGTACAGCATGAGATGTGGGGAAAAGACTAGCTGCCTCCTGGGTACAAAAGCCTGCTTCTTTGAGATGCTGCTGTTCCAGGAAGAGTTCAGCTGAAGGAAAAACAAAACACCAAGCCATAAAAATAAAGCAAAGAACACCCTGCCATTAGATGAAATGAAGCAGAGACCTTTCTTCGTATTAATTATATATCATCTGACTTACTTAAGCATATTAAAACATGAGGCCATAATCCTGCACAATGCTTTGTACTATGGTTAGTGCTTATTATCATGACTAGATTCACTGAATGTATCTTTTCCTAATGCTAAGGAATCTATCCAGATGTTCATGGACACCTTTGGGTGGTGTCCTGACAAAGGCCTTAAGGATTCCTCCATTGGGAAGATAAATGGTGCTGAACTGAGTCCTAAGGAGGCTACTTGGAGTCATTAGAGGTATTTCCAAATAATCTGGGGGAGAAAAAAGAACAGAGTAAGCTATCACTGTCTACTGAGAACTTCAAAAACGTCAGAGTAATAGGACACATCTGAGCTGGACACTAGATAACTTACTTAGGAGAGTACTTTCCCATTTAAAAAGATGATTTAAAATGTTTTTCTCTTCTTATTTGGCAAGTTTATGGGACAACTGTCTCTTAATTTTTCAGAGACTGTTAAAATCAAAAGGCCCTTATAATATAGACTTATTTATATTGTGTATTCATCTATTTACATCTTCATACATTACAGAAAAACAAAATCCAGCTCTTGGAAGAGACTGCTCACTTTCTTGAACTATCAGCAACTATCTTAGTGGTTTGCTTAGAAAAAATATGAAGCAGGCATATTTACATGTTTGAATGTCAACTTGTTAATAAAATAATGTCTCATGATAAATTTCATAACATATCTCATGGCTGAACTTTAACATTTTTCAGGTTTTGGACTAGATAATTGTGGTGTTGGACTGGATAATTGTTGTAGATCCCTTCCAACTGAAATTGGAATTCTAATTCTTTCAAAAGGTCAAAAAGTGATAACTCAGTTTTCACTGCCACATGTAATTGAAAAGGGAAACAGTTTTAAAATATATATACACATACACACACATGTAAGCACGTATGTAGATGAAATACTCTTCATACAGGCAGGAATTGCTCTTTGGTCCATAACCTGTGTTCAACATGCACTCACTGCAAGAACTCAGTCTCTCTCTTATTTTTTTTTTTAACTGATGTAATGCAGTAAGTATTGACAGTTCAAGAGTCCAATTCAAAATTACTAATTCAGGCTCTAGATTTAGAATAACAATTCTGAAATTACACACAACCTTAAATGTCCTGACTTTTTAAGGCAGTGAATATTCTTAGGAAGTGTCTGTGAGGGGGGAAATTAGAGTGAAAATTCCTCTTGAATATCTTTGAAACTGTGCAATTTTGAAACACTGGGAGACCCAGATGACTGTGGGGACTTGGCTTGGTCATGTGGAGCTTGCTAGAGGTGAGCAGGGAAGCAGCTCAAAGGCAGTCCCCTGCCTGACCACAGGAAGGATCCACCCTGGCCTATGAGACTGGGATTATAAATGGCATTACTACTGGCACACCAAAAATGATTCTGTAGTGAAATAACAGCATGGCTGAACACCCTTGCGCTTCTGAGGTGACCTTTCCAGAAGAAGGGTGAGACATTGTTGAGAAAATGCTTGAATATTTCTCAGCCATCCCTAGGTTGTGGTACAAGATAAATGTCATTCTCCAAGCCTGTCAACATGAGCAAAATATTAGCTCCTTCAGAAGAGTTATATTCTTTCAGAATGACTCATACACATTTCTTCCTGATTAATCATAAAATCTCTGCATGCATCCCTTCCCTTGGCTCCAAGAGGCTGCAGCTACCTATAATAACAGAAGGCAAGGCCATGTACCTTGTCAAGCTGAATATGTGCACAGCCTTATGCAAAAATTGGTGGGAGGACAGTATTTTCCTTGCACTTCCAAGGAACAGAGTGTTTTCCTGCCAAGTGCTGCATAGCAGCTGACGCCATGCATGTGGCATTAATGAGCCTGGGGATGTGCAGAGCGACACTTCACAGCCTGAAGATGAACACTCCCTCCCCAAAGTTTGCACAAACTTAGCAGCACAAAAGAAGGGGTGAAATCCTGGAACTGTTTGAAGTCAGCAGAAGTTCTGGATACTGCCATACTTCAAGCTCTATTAGCAACTAAGAGCATCATGTGACTTGTTTCATTTCAGAAGAGAACTAACTGGGAGCAAGTGGGTTTAGATGTGAAATCAGGCACGGTGCTTCAATGCATGCAAAATAGAGAGTATTTATTCTTTCTATGGTGCCTGTAAGTCTTCTTCAGTAACAACAATTATTTAGAGGAAGTACAGCAACACAGAATCTAAATAAGAACTACAAACTGTATTTTATGGTATGGTAATGTAGTATATAAAAGTTCAGTCCATTTCTTTGCAGGCTCAATAGTCAATAAAAATGATTTAATGGTGTGGGAGTCCTAATTTGCATAAAAAAGAATGAGAGGGGTGCCTTTTGGTTATGAAAGGAAAGGAGTGCTAAAATTTTTAGCTACCCAGCTAAAAATAGACATTAAAGGACATCATTTAGGTCTGCATTAAAATGTGTTTTCTGTAAACTCATTTTTTACTTCTATTACACACTCATTTTATTTACAGATTAACAAGATATGCTTATGTAACATGGAATAAAAACACAGCTAGAGGCAGAAATCAAACTCAAAAAACAAGGACCCATTAAATTTACCATGGTAAAACCCTCAGTGGTACTGAAACACCTGCTTTCATGTTACCTGGGTCAGCAGCTTCCTGTCCACTGGATTAATCAGCCTATCTCCTTATATGAGCTAATTTTGCTGTAAATAACATCTAACCAAATTTGCAGCCCTTGTGAGGCAATTCTGTTACAGAGACTTGGCATCCAGTTCCACTTCAAAGCAGAGAATACCTTCTCATGCTGACACAGGTTTCTAGTATCTATAATTCTTATCCTGTGAAAGGGTCAATGCTTCAGGGAAACCATTTATGAACCTCTCATCATTGTACTGGAGTGTTCTTGGTACTGACTTTCTTCAGAGCTTTGAATCTAAAACCAAGCTTCCTTGCTCTCTCTCACTTAACACCATCTCCATAAAAACTTCAATAAATCTACATTCTGTTTTGACCTAAAAGCTTTCTGAATGCTACTGAGCAGAGAGATGATGATCCTGCATGTACCACTCTTCTATTATTCTCTGGAGTAATGACTGAAATTAGGGAATATTTCAGCACTCTCACCTGCAGGAAAGAGTCAGTGCACTGCATGGATGGGCCAAGACAGGTTCAATCTCTCCTTGTATTCAGTTTTTGAAGCCTGCACCTGCCCTGACACCACAGCTGACTTCAAGGTTCAGCCTAGCACGATTCATTCCTTTCTCAGATCCACTTTTTGTTGCCCATTTGTGCTCTCTTGCAATACTGTCCAAACTATTCTGCTGTTCTTCCAAACAACTGCTGTCCTGTGGCTATGGCCTCTTCTGTCTGGACTCATGGACCCGTTTTAATGCTGGGCCCAGTCCCTGAGAGCAGCATGCCTCAGCAGCACTGAGAATATTATTAACTTCTATTACAAGCTCCTAGTTCTTTCAGCTATTTCTGCTAGCATTTAAGCTCACTACAGTGAAGATCCTTAATCAAGTGAAAATTGCCAGAAGCATATCATCTACTTGCTCTCCAAAGACCCCTAACAAATGCACAAATCAAGAGCAGTTCCCAGAACACTGACAAAGCTGGGTGTCCTACAGTCAGCACCTTTAATCTGTCCAAGATAAAATTATTTGCAGAGCTCTGTTAGGGAGTCCATCAGGGGTGAAACAACAGTGTAACCCAGTCATGTCTGCATCACACTGCTGTCTGAGAAACAGAGCTGTTCAACATCACCTTAAACACTGACTCTATTCCCCATTTCAAAGCAGTGTCAGAAGTGATAGTGCTTGTCACTGCAGCAACTATTTTAATTCTAGCCAAAAGAAATCAAACAGATTTGAAATGCTTTTCTGCAATGTGAAAGAGTTAAAATTTTGTTACTTGTGAATCACGTTTAGTGTTATCCAAGAGGCAGCACTGAACTCCCACAAAGGGGACTGCTCCACATCCCTTGTTGTGTGTGCCTGATGCATCTAAAGCACTCTACTCTTGTCCACCTCAAAAATGTTACTGCAGAGTGACATGGCCAGGGTAACAGCCAAATGCCCAGCAGGATGGGACAGTGCAGAGCAGCCCTTCACATTCAAGAAGGTGAACACATCTGTGAGGGTGTTGGAAGGTGATTTTTGTTCCACATCATCTGCCTTCAGGAGTTATTAATGCTTGTTACTGCAGGAGCCCTTAGCCAGCTGGAAAGACCCACTCTGCCATCAGCAGAGCTAATACTGGGCTATTAGCATGACAAAGGGTCCCCCACTGCCTCTCCTTGCTGGCAGGTGAGGTTTAGTCATTGTTCCATGCTCTGACACCACCCTGCATGCAGTAGCTTGACAATTCGTGGCAGATTAGGCAGAAGATTCCTCCAGGCATATCCTCACTACAATAATTCCATTTGATGCAAACGTTTGATACAGAAATGAAGCACAGAAATTGCAACATGTTCCCATACACCTGAGATCAGCCACTTGCTCTTTTGAATGAGGCAATAGATTTATACCCTTTCTTTGCCTGCAAAGTGAACTCCACGGACTGGCTTCAAATTTCCGAGCTTCAGGTCTCACAAATGACCACCAAGCTTCTTTATTTACAAATGCAGCATTAGAGTGAAGGTTTTTGGAAGCAGCACATAAGTGCCACAAGCTACCTTCTATACTAAATGGTGCAATCAAAACATGACTAACAGCCCAGTTAAGTATAAATTCCTATTTTCTGTCTCTGGTATGAGCAAATGTCCTGCCTCTTTCATGACTGTGTACATTTTATCACCTGTCCAAACTTACTGAGCAGCTGAGGAAATGTTACTTTTCAGTACCCTCAGTCATTCTCTGGCAGTGCAACAGGTTTCTCTCCATCTCTTGGTAAATTTTCTACAGAATGCTAAACAAAAGGCATTGGTAGCTGCTGCCTGTTTCCATCACAAGTGAGCCTTCAAGACACATGAGAATGTTTGCATGTCCCAGATTTTGAGAAAAGCTCTTTGAAGATTGTCCATGCCAAAGAATTACCAGTCCACAAAGTTTCACATCCTGCTCCAGAAATGAGAAACATCCAGAAGGCTCAGAAATGGAGGAAGCAATCCCAAATGCCCTGTACTGACATAAGGCTGCAAGACCTTTTGACTTTTTAGATTTATTTTTGACAGAAAATAACATAAATCAAACTTGAAAGTGTAGAACAAAACTTATTAATCCCGCTTGAGAATGTTCAGATGAAGAGAAATGGGGGAATTTGGTGATCTTTAGTCTCTACCACAAGTCTAGAACAGACCTTGCTGAACCAGGAGGCTCAGCAGAACTACTGCTGGTTTCTTAACTTCATTTTGAAGGGGACAAAACCAGCTCACTTTACCATTTCTTTTCTATCACCAGTTGAAGTGCTCCTAGTAAATAAATACTGCAGAGGAGCCATCTTTGCAGACACCTTTATTCTCCTCAGAAATGGAGGTGCAAGGACTCTCTCCTGTTCCCCCTCACCAGGCTCCAGCTTTTCACAGTGCTTTGTGTCACTGTAAAGAGACACAAAAATTAGCAGCCTTTATGGAGCTCAAGAACTCAAGCAGTGAACGGGGATATTCTAAACTTGAAATTCTAAAATTTGGAAGCGCTTAAAAAAATAAATAAAAAAATTAGAATTGGTTCAACAACCAGTGCTGCATTACAGGACAGTATCTGAGTATCTGACCCAGCCATTCTGGCAGTATCAATAAAGATGTCTCCCCCGCCTGATTAACAGCTTTAATATCAGAGCTAATAACTTGTGGGGGCTTAGGACTGCTAAGAGCCTGGAGCAGGACAAACACTGCAGTGCCCATGTGCAGGCTGTGCAAACACAGGCTGTGCTGGGTGAGCAGGGGGCAGCAGGGGAGGGCCTGGCTGCACCCCTGGCTGCTGCCAGGATCTGGCTCCATGGCTGCAGACCAGCACGTTGGAGACTTCAGCCCACTGGCTCCAGCAACACTTTCTTGTGGAACAAAGCCCATCTCCTCTAACACAGCTTTTTCCCAGGAACTGGCCCATATGGAATAAAATAAATAAATCACAAGTGTTTTGCGAAAGGGAAAAAAAAGTTCCTGCTGTACATAACTCGGGGGAGCAGATGTTTTTCCATTAGCTCACTGTTCTCTGCTGCACTGGCTCTCTTTGCATTTCTTGTTTGTAGCATGTTCAGTATAAACTATTTTTCCTAGGTTAAACTTTAGCACGTTACTGAGACAGCAGGTAGCCCACTCCAGCCCCACTGTGAGTACATGGAATAGTATCCTTGTCATTTTTCTCTAAATCCTCCTTCAAATTAGCCTTAGGGTCTACCTGGTGAGGTTCACAGGCTGAGCTTAGCAGGCATTTAGCCAAACTTAGATCAAATTACCAGACCTACTTTGCTGTGAGTGGCCATATTTGGTAAAGTATTGGGTTAGTCAAGAAGCTAAATTGTCAGATATAAACTACTAGTAAAGACAAACAAAGTGGACCTTGTAGTTAAAATTAAAGCTTAAAATAATACAATAACAGGAGCTAGAATATTAGAACTTTTATTAAAACTGGCTTGTAGCATTCTAAAATGCTCTGTATAAATAGAGCATATGGTTATTACCGCCTGGAAGTATAATCACACATACTTCAGATAAAAAATCATTCCAGTTACTGAGAGCCTAGAACTATGAACACTATTTCTTTCCAATACTGACATGCTTTGCTCTCTGGGTCAAAAGTGATCTTATAAAAACGCTGAACGAAGGTAAATTTTGGTCATAAATTTGAACAATTTCAAGTATATTTTCTTTAGCCAAACAGCATGACACTATTTTCTAAACAAAAAGGAGGAGTACTGGCATGACTGTTAGAAGTACTAGCTCTAGTAATCTCTAGGATTCCCCTTGCAGCTCTTCCTGAAGGAAGAGGGAGGAGTTAACAAGCTTTACCAGGGCCACCAAAGTTCCTTGCCTCTTCCCAAACTTGAATTCATGCTCTCATCCATGAAAAGCAGAACAAAAAGGAGAAATGAGCATAAGGATTGCATAATGAACACCTCTCCTGGAGCTGCACCAACACAGCATGGGCACTGTAGCACTGTTCCTAAGTACTCCCTGAAATGAGCTGTTTCTCAGACATGGGGCCAAGAATAATGTTTAGGCTCATAAATGTTAAAGTGTTCCGAGATGACTCTTTTTAAGCAGCCATTATATTCAAGAGGACTAGGGGGGTTATTGTTAAAAGGGACCAGACAAGCTGTGCTAACAATCTCTGCTGCAGAACACTTGGATATAGAATACATCCATTAGTATTCCAAGCATGCCTGCTGCAGGGGACGTCTCTAGTCTTTGAGAATAGCACATTGCTCTTCCAAAGCTGTGACTACCTGTGCAGAAAACAGGAAGATGTGGAAGCCCACTAAGGCAGTATGCCAAGTTCCATGCTGCCGATGACTGTACTCCCAGGTGGTCCTGTAAGAGATGGCTGGATGTAAGATTAACAGTGAGAATTCACAGTTTTATTTTGATGCTTGAAAGAGAGAGGACTCTTTCTAGAGACCACAGATCCATCAAGCAGCTCTTTGTTTACAGGAGGCTACAAAAAATTACCTAGCCAAAGATCACTAGGCATTGCTGCAGGGAAAGACAAGGTACAGCCTCTGTTATAGTGCAATGCATTTTGATTTAGCAGCTGCACGTCCAAAGATGGTGCTTTATTGTCTTCCCTACAAAACTATGCTGGTCACAAACCCAGAAAAATGACAGATAAAACCAATAAGTGTATGCTCTCTTGTGGGGGAAAGAGGTACCTTTATCACAGCATAAAAGGGATTAACTATTTGCACAGGGTTCACAGCCTTCCCTTCAGCCACTCTTAAGGGAACACACATATTCTCATAAAACTAATTGCGAAACCTGTTAAGAGAACAAGGGGGTCTCCAGCTCAGAGGGACTGGGGACACTTCTGCACAAGGCAGGAACTCCTACTGCAGCTGGAGGATGATACACTAAGGATTCCCCTACGTAAGCATCACTGGATAGGTACCACCCCCTAAGAGTCCCTTTTGCAAGTATATGTGCTGGTGCTGTGGCCTGGTCTGGCTGCTGGGGGGCTGTAAGAGCAGCCCCCTATAGCTGTGGAATGGCTGGGTTTGTGTGCCTCTTCCCAACCCCACTGCACAAAGTTCTACTGGACCAGCTGGTTGGTACCATTACTCCTCATGCCCTGGGTGTGAGAAGGCATGGTGGCTGCAATGGCTCCGATGGCACCCAGACACCACTGCAAGCTGGCACTCTCAATCCCCGCCCGTGCACAGAGGCACGGCCAGTGTGTCCTGTGAGTGTCTGGGAAGGACGGATGCTTCATTATAAATTCACTCTAGTATGAGGTTAGGAAACTGTAATCACTTTATCTAAGGATTTATGAGTCACACTAAAAAGGTCCAAGTGTTAATGACAACAAAAACAACAACACACGAGTCATTTCCCAAAGGCACATTAATGTTTTTTCCCTGTGGAGATAGGACACTGAGGTATGAAAAAGTTAGGCAACTTGCCTGGAGTCACAAGATGAGTCACTGATTGAAAAAGGACAAGTCCAAGCTAAACCTGATGAAAATCTACAGCATACTGATGCAGACCTTCCATGAATATCAACTGGCTCCATAGGCAGGCATCAGAATGTTACACTAATTGCCTGCTGCTTTCCACAGCCATTCATTTTGGGGTGAGCTGGAATGTAAAACCACCTGACTACCTCAACTTCCTCTAACCACGCATATCTGTTTAATTTGTCATCTATGAAATATCTGGTTTGGAAGGTACTTCTTACAAGTACACTTGTTCCTCCTTTTAGATGGGAAAGATCCTAATAGTGAAGGTCAGTTACACCCTTCAGATTATTCCATTCACTAATCCCAGCATAAAGCCAATCCACTGCCACTAAGTCCTCCAATTATTCAGGCACTGTGCCTTTCTCTACAGAGAGTAAAGACTACCCCAAATATCTGCACCTCTGTTCATCCCTCAGGATACCAGAATCCAGCAGCTTCCACACTACCATGCGAAGAGAATGGCCAGTACCTCAGCAGGAGCTCATTAAGCTGCATCCATAACAATAACAGACTTCAGTAATGAAATTACAAAGCAGCCACAGTACATATTTTCAAAATATCAATCCTGAATCGAGTCCAGCTAAAACTAGGCATGAAGCAAAACAAAGGCTTACAAAGTGATAAGAGGGAAAAGTTACAGCATATAAAAATAAATTCTATCTAAAGGAATTAATTAACACCTTTCAGAAAGGTACTCTATTCACACTGAAAAGCAATCACAGCAATTCACAGCAAGCACTAGGTCTTTATTGCTTTTGTCTTTTCAGACAGCAGCAAGAATGTAAACTGCCTAGAGCTAGCTGTAGGATGATGGACAACAGACACCTGACTTCTCATCATAATAAACTCCATTTATTTTGCTCCCCACCAGCCCTCTCTGCAGCCTTAAATCAGGAATATAAACTGAATAAAGCACGATCTTGCTGGTGATTTTGAAGCCCACAGCACATCACTAAAATTTACATCCACACAAGTCATTAAGGAGAACACATGTGATTAACTTAAAGGATGATGCATTCTATAAGGTGACTTCTTTGTTAATATTAATCAAAGTGTAGCAAAAACAATGTCATATATTTTGTTCTAGAACTAAAGGCTAATTGGTAGGAAATTACCCACAAAAACAGCTATGAAAATCTTTGCTGCAAAGGAGGGTGAGATTGCCAGGTCTTATGTGAGAGCTGTCAATTGCATAGATTAGTGAAATGAGAATTTGAAAGGTTCCCCTGCACGAAGAATAGAAATCTATCAGCAGCTTTCCAGGGGGTTCTGCTTTTCTTTCTGCATTGCAAATGGTGAGACATCTAATAAGCAATCACAGCACTCAAAGGTAATTTCAAGTGTGCAACTGTGGGCCCAGTTATGGAAGAAAAACTGTGTCTCCTAAAAACAAAATTACAGGCTTGGAACTCTATCAGTTCTGAAATGCTGGAATGCAAGCAGCAGAATGTGCTGGGTAACTCTGTTCCTCAACAAATGTCCTACATAAAACCCCTCCATGGGTTTGGAGATTACTTGTGGGTAGAGTCTCCCTTCACTGTCTTCCCGTTATGTGCTCGGTTGCAGCATCTTTGCATTACTGTCTCAAACTGCTACTCAACCTACAAGACCCTGGGAGGTTCAAACAGTCAAGGACAGTGGAGAACATGCTCTAATAATTTTCACTTAAACCTCAGCAAAGATTGGAATGCTTAAATCACATTTAAGACATGGTTTACCCAGTCTTATTACAGGGAGGCATTTACTAAAAGGAGAATGAAAATAATTGTCCTTATGAACTACCATTTGTTAGCGAAGAACTACCTACCCTCTTTTTCAAAAAGCATATTATAGTGATGACTAAAGTTTTCTGTGTGTTTTGGAAAAACAAAAGTGAGCTGAGAAATCACACTACTACAGTATTTTTTTGGGTCATAATTAAATAAGTGGTGTTTCAAAAACCATCTGGGATAGAATAGCAGATTTTCTGCTGGAATGGAGTCATTTTCAACTCATGACTTCAACTACTCTGTTAATACTTATGTCATCTGATTCATCACTGGGGGGAAAGAGGAACTCCAGGTAGCTCAGGACTTACCAGCTTGTAGCCAAATTTGTTCAAGAGTTGTCCAGAGCTTCACAGGTCCCTGCTTCATTGTGCTGCTCTGCATAGTTATTTCAGACATGGCCTGTTCCAGTCTTGATGCAGCAAGGGAAGAGGCTCGTTGTGAACCTATAAACCAAACAAACTATTATGTATTTTATACTTATTTATGATATTTCCTTGACTTGTTAAGGCAGCAGGTCTGATCCTCCACTCACTGCATTGGTTTTATGTAATAAGAACTCTGGTGAATTTTGGCATGACAAACTGGAGAAGTATGTTTTATAAAAGGTTAATTTACTGAAAAAAAACCCACTAAATTATCCAAGAGCTGCAGCTCAAACAAGCAAATTAAGAGACAGTAATTTTATAAAGGTCTGCTTAGCATTCATCAAGGAAGCAACCATATTTTGCTCGTTTAGGAAGCAGAAGTCTAGCATCAAATATTTTCCACAAATACCCATTTTATAAGCACAGTCACCATACAATTACAAAATGTGCCCCACTAAGGTAAAAAATTCATACAGCATTACAAGGTAGCTTAGCCCCATTCACACAACACACACATTTCAAGTGACATCAACATTGTTCTACTGATTTAGAGGCAGGGTGGTTTTTCATTTAACCTTGGGGAGAACAGAGTTCAGAGCTTTGACTGTATTAACCTTTAGTATGCACTGTAACATTTACGCAAGAATACAGTATTTGGCTCCCCCACCTCTGGGATAAAACATCACATCAAAAGCTTATCCCAGGAGGGCTGCATGGGCAGAAATCACATTCTCCAGTACAGCAAGTGGGATTATACTGGTGAGCCAACCTCTCAAAAGGGTATCAACATGGTAGTAACAAAATAAGAAGCTACAAATTGAGATTTCAGAGTTGGCTGTGAGAAATAAATATTTTAGTATACATAGGTTTTAATGTGATTTCACGGTTGATAAGCTCTTTCTCTGGACAGCTGCTGTGACTGAAGCACTTGTGTTGATTAGCATTCCTCTTGAATCTACCCTTACAGGCTGACCTCATAAACCACAAGATCCTAGAGTTAAAATCCCGCTTTTTCTCTCCCGCAGCCACGGGGCACATGCACTTAATGGTCTCTCTGAGAGGGACAGCATGCTTTTCCAGCTGGAGTGTGCTCAAGAGAGAAAGGGCTGCCAAACCACACCTCCTCACCAGCAGACCAACACATCACCCTGTGGTCCCCGGCCACGGTCTCCTGGCCATCTCTGGATGCTGAGCAGGGACCCAGCCTCAGGCAGGCACAGGGGAGGCTTTGCTTTCCTGGCAGGACATGGCTGCAGCTTCTACTTAACCCGAGGTGAGCGTGTCAGGGCTTGGTAGAGACCACAAGTGCAACCCCAGGCTTGGAGCTGCAATGGGAAATATTTGTCCTATTACCTCATCGCTAACTAATGTCATTCATTTCAAGCAGGAGGACTTCAAAACAGCCCTGCAGCAGGCGCCTCCCACGGCTCCCTTGGAAAATGCAAATGTGTTCTTCCCAGATGCATTTCTTAAATTCCTACATATTTGCAAAGACATTCCTGATCTAATGTTCCAAGAGATGACAGTGCAGTAATGTAGCAATTACAGCTTTAAGGGTATGGGCAAAAGCCATTCAGCTTTGCAGGAAGAATTTATTGTATTTACCAGTTTATTTAACTGATCCACCTTCAACCTGTTTCACTGCACGAGATTCCTCCCCTGCCTTGCCCACTCACACTCCTCTCCCCCATCCCTATCTCCACTAGTGAGAATTTCACTGAAACTCCCAGAAATTTAAGTCAGACTAGAGCTGTTTGACACAGGCAAAAACTACCAAGCATTTATGCCCAGCCATCTAAAACACAGACAGCTTCTCTGCACTGCAGAGACAAGAAAATGGACACATGAACAGCTAGTGATGTTATCAGCAGAGCTCTGAAGCTAGGGCAGACCTCTTGCCTTCTAGATTGGCAAATCTGGAAAAAATTACATGCATTTTGTGGATTGTGCAGTCAGGCTAACAAGATTCTTATATTAGCATGTTTGAATACAACTTTCAGTACCACATTTTCCTGCCAAGGCTGCCCTCCCAGAGAAGATTTGTGGAGCTGTGTTTCTTGCAAGCATCCAAATGTAATGCTGGGCTGTTTGCACTGGGTGGGCAGATAGGCTGGTGTGTTATTCACATCCTCACAGGGCTCAGGGAAATCCTCTTTTCCTTGCAAATCAATCCAAGAAAACTAAATAACCTTTGTGCATTTTGGAGAGGTTCACATGCTGCCTAAGCAGACCCACTTAGAATCTACTAAAGCATCCTTCCCTCACAAAGCAGACTTCACAGGAATAAAACAGCACAGTTCCTCTCAAAGAAACCCAAGTTAGCTGCTCCTCATTTTATCTTCATTAGTCCAGTAGTTCCCTGCCAAGAGGGGAATTTGAGACTGATCCTGCTCAGTGCAGTGGGCATCTGCACAGCTGGACAAATGAGACCCAAGTTACTTAGCAATTTACATGGAGGCTCTTTTCTTTTATCTCTTGGCAATCCAATCCTTCGATGTTTACTTTCTTTTCCTTCTTTTCCAGCCTACAAGAGGAAGCAGAATATTTTAGGCAGAGACCATGCCATCCCTGCTTGGCCTCAGACACAGATACACTCCTTGCTCTGGACATGCCAGATGATCAGGCTCTCTCCTAAACCAGCCCATCCTCCACTTTTGCCACCACTGCTCTTGTCCATCTCTGCTGGGATGCTCACAGCAGTTCTCCTTAAAGCTTGCCTGACCAAATAAACTCTGTAAGAGAAGGATTTTGCCAGCCTGGCCCTTTTGGACTGAAAGGGGCTCAGCCACATCTCTGAATCTCAGGCAAGCAGTACAGTGCCCCTGGGGGTGGGCTGATGGCTACTGCAGCCACAAAAGAGTTCACCTCAAACATACTATCCTGAGAGGGGAGATCAGCATGTGTCACACTGGCAGGACTCTGGCTTCCGGGAAGGGGGGAGATGGAAAAACTTCAAGCAACATTAAAAAAATTATCTGAATGTCTCATTATAAGCTATCTACTCCTAAAGAAACGTGCTAAAAAAACCTCCCCACAAAACCTGTCTCGCAGAACTTTAATGTCATGCCTCAAAATACATGCAAATGTTGGCATACGAAGATATCATATCAATTTGTTATTTTAGTGCAGCCTCTTTCTCTATTTAACTGCTCTACCAGACAGAATATAAATTTCACATTTTACAATAAAACCCTCCAAACATTTTGGAAATAACTCATGAAATAACAAACTAATTTTGTTGTGATGAGCTCTGCACATAAGCCCTACAAAATCTATCCAAATAATTTTAAAGCACTGTTCTAGGATGTTTTAAGACCAAAAAGACCAAGTTTAATATTTTACATTTATGTGAAAATTGCTACCAAAATAGAAATGTAGCTCATTAGATTTACTAGGCTTATAAGAAACACAGAACTCCCAAGCCTAAATCACTTCAGGCAAAAGCATTATAAGATAAGACTAAATCAGAGAAAGAATGAAACGGCAAGGCAGCTGACTGATATCAGTGAATTTAGTTAGGAACACTGCTTCAGTTAGGAGAAGATGAAGAAAATAAAGAGGAATTAATCTTTCTGGCAGCAAACCTAAAATTCTGGCACAGCAAATAATCTTACTGTGGTCTAGCTGAGGGAGAGGCCAGTGTCAAAGCCAGCCACAGTGAGTGCCAGCCCTCAGTGATGAGCCCAGAGAAGGCAGAGCGCCTGTGCAGCGCAGCGATGCTGCTGCACGCTCCCGGGGGATTGCACAGCAGACAGCATTGCCTGCTCCACAGCCATGCAGAAACATCAGACTGCTCCCTCCTTCCAAGCAGGCAGCCCCAGCCCCAGCTCTGGGGAAGCACAAGGGCAAGAGGGAGTAGAGCTGTACCCTCCAGTCTCACCCAGTACTCTCTTCAAAGAGGCTCCCAACAGGAGAGCAGACCCAGGTGCTTCCCTCCTGCAGATGGAGAACAGCCGCACCCAGAGCCTGCAGAGAAACCAGCACAGAGCCCTGCTGAAACCAGCCAGTGCCAGCCCCACACTTATGTGGGTGGTGTAATTTCAGTTCCAGCTCCTTTCTTGCATTCATTGTGGGGGCAACCACGTTAGCATGGAAACCTGGATTCTCAGAGTGGAGGAGGAATATATTTCTTGGCTAAAACCAAACTGCATTCAGTGCAAATCACTTTAGGTGCATGAAAAGCTGATTCAAAGCTTGTACTTTACATTAATTTGCCCTTTCTGGCAGGCAGCACCATGGCATACAGCACAATTAAGACTCAGACAAACCCTAATTCCCTACAGATCCATGAGATTTATGTGTTAGGTTTTTTTTCTTGTCCATTTTCTGAGTTTCAGGTTCACTTTCTTTGCAAGTGTTTCACCTACATTCACAAGCATAGGCATTTGATTCCCTAAAAAACCCTCCAAATTAAAATGCAAGTTTATCACATTATCATCTGATTTTGAGCTAGGGTTTTAAAGAAGTACCAAGTATCACGAGACTTACAACAAAAATCACAAGTCAGCAGCACTCTCTGAAAGCTTTCTTTCCCCTTTACTGCCAAGATCAGCTTTGATGTCTCAGTTACTTCCATCTGACTCTATCTGGTACTGTGAATATGTATTTACAATACAATAAAGCATCACAAGGTTTATGCACAAATCCCAAAGCAAATCACCATCTAATAGGAATTGACACTCTCACTCTGCTTTCCAAAACCAACAATAGCAGCTGGCTTGATTAGGACATCTACAAAAAATTAAATGAGGAGGCAGGCTGAGGAAGGGAAGGAATAAAAAATAAAAAGGAGGACAGAATTATACATCTCAGAGAGCTTTGTGAAAGAAAGCAGGAACCCCTCTCTGTGTTATGCATGGGGGAGCCAAGGTACAGGCAAACCACAGGGACACATTCTACAGCAGAGCTGGCCATGGAAGCAGACCTGGACCTCCTGACCAGCAACACGGATGAGCACAGGCCCATCACCCTCTCCAAAGAAAATGAAACATTCATTTCTCACAAAAGCATGTGTTTAGGACAGGAAAGCACAAACCTTGTTTCCTTACCAGAGTCAGTGTCATGAGCATCTGGGAGAGTGAGATGCAGTCCATTATGCTTTTTGATTACTGGTGTTTCAGTCACACTACTTCCTTTCTCAGAGCCACTGTAAAGAAACAAAACTGTGTAACCTGGACATCTCCCAGTGGAGAAACGTTCCCCTCAAAGCAGGCAATAGTTTAGCTGCCATGGGAAGTGAAAAATCAAGTTTTTTTGGATGTATTAACATCTGCCCCACTGCCACTGGACAGAAAGTTCAGAGACTGCCCAGCAGGGGCTCCAGGGCACACACTGGTATTTACTTTATTTGGCTATAAGGAGTCTTTACAAACCACTGGACAAGAAACACGTTGGCAGCTAGAAGTCAGACCAGAGGAGGCCCACTAGCAGACCCAGACCCAGCAAAAACCACCACTTCTTGGGCTTTTCTGCAGAATAATTTGTTCACAGGTCTACTGTGCTGATCCTTTTGAAATAGACCAATTACCACCTTCCACCTGGGTGCTAATTTGTTCATATTTTCATTTCAAAGGGCTTATTTTCTCCCCTTTCTCCTTTGTTCTGTTCAAAAAGAGGAAGAAGATAAAAACTACCAGAAAGCACTGCTTTGTGAAACAGGTCTGCTTATGAAACTCTGGTCTGTTCTTCTACTGGACTTCTGTCCTCCCAGGAGAGGCCTTACAAAGAGAAACACACCCAAAAAAAATCATGTGGCTAACAAAAAGTCACTTAACACAGATCTCTTGAGCCTTCCTGTCACCACATAGTCTGCCACCCCCCAAGGATCAGTGGTGATGATATCTCCTCTCATCATCCATTAAGGGATGAAATACCAAAAGGAAAAGTGACTGCCCTGGCTACTTTTTCTGGCACACTTCCAAGCCTGCAGCTCAGCCTTTGGACAATATTCCTTCCAGGAAGCAAGCTGTCAGAGAGACATGATTGGTGTGGATGCCCCTATCTTTCAGTCTGAGGAGGCTTTGGTAAGGATTGCACAGAATTTCCTTGAATCTGCATTGATCTAGTAGAAGAATTAGCTTGGGACTGCTGTTTGGTTTTAAACACAATTATTCTGTTATCACAGAAAACAACAGCAAAAGACAAACCAAGTCTTGCCCTTCCCAGCTAACAATCTAAGACTGAAAGCCACTTACTGTCATTCATCATAATAGTAATCATATTTACAGTAGCTAAATAACCTTTTACTTGGGCTTTGGGATCAAGCGTAATGGTTTCTGTTAATGCACTCTGAATTCTTGGGCACTGGATTGCACCAATCTCTGTCCTTGAATGGGCCTCCCTTATCTTCCATACTGGTTTCCACACTGATAATTCATTTGAGCCTATCACATAGTGACAGAGAGAAGGGAAAATTAAATTGTCTGTCCTATGCCTCAGCCTTACCTAGACAGGACTGACCCAAATGAAAGTGCCCTGGCCAGAAGCTGCTGGAACTGGATGGACAGCTCAGTCTTACTGCTGTGGATGCAGGAATAAGGCAGCTGCACTTCCATATATTACTGCCATGAGCTTAATGCAGCAGCACTACCATGGAATCACTGCTCAGGCACATGCTGAAACTCTGAAACTCTGGCTAATACACTGTACTCCTCTAAGGACAGGTGAAGAGATTGGAAAATCCCAGGGTGAAAACCCAGTGTAATACATTGTGCAAAACAGCCACTCCCAAAACTCTGTTATCCCAGAGAAGGGCTGAAATAGAACTACCCTTTGAAAGCTGCAGTACAAAGCCTTCAGCCAGGAAAGCTTTTTGATGCACCATGGAAGAGATAGGAGACAGAGGATTTGCTTTCTACGGCAAATCATACGGCTCTGGAAAGGTTGACAGCAGGACAGCAGGACATCTACTGCCCACATTTTTGAAAAGTAGTTGAGACAGTGGACAAATTGGTGACAAAAAGGCTGAGTGGGACACTTGGTTGTGAGACTGCAGAGGCACCAGTTTGTCAGAGAGAAGACAGGGGACTTGAACAGGCCATATGAATAGCTGCTGGGGATAAAATACTGGGCCTTGAGAGACTTTTTGGTCTGTCAGTCACAGTAAGATTGTAAAGCCAGCGAACAGGCCAGACAAATGCAACTGAAGCGCCATTTAATTGTGTAGGCAATTATCTACTGATTGAACCAGTAAGGAGTACTGGGTGCAACAGCTCTCAACTTTGTGTAAAAGCAACCTTCTCTTTTGCAAGAGGCCCTAAAAATGCCTTTGTCCAAGTCTCACTGATAAGAATTCCCCTTAAGTTCCTCTGCCAGCCCTACCCAGAATACTTTACATATTTGTTAGCTGATACTGCTGCAATTTGCTAAATACAAGGGGCTTCCTGGGTCACTGAATCCAGTCTAAAACTGCAGGTACCAAGTTGATTCTTGTTACCTTTCCAGCAGCATTCCATAATAAAAAATACCTTATTATGTGTTTTTTGAAAAAGAAAAAAAAAAAAAGCCCTGCTGGGAATAGCAGTAAAATACATACTAGAGTTTTTAAAAGCAAAAGCAAAGCAAGTTGTTTTGTTTAAGATTCTATGGCTAAAGCTTATCAAAAACCTCTAAAGCTATCACATCTTGGGTGTTTAAGTGTAAGAGCCAAAGCACAGCTTGGGATCCAAATGCAGTCCAAATGGCTGAACTAGTTATTTGTCTGTTTTCCAATGTACTCTCTACAGTCTCAGGCTTGCCGCCCCCCCTTACAAGAGTAAATCTTCCTCAGTCATAATTGTTCAGTGTGGATTTGATCAGCTTCATGAGGACTACTCATGGGTATAAAGATTATTCATGTGAGAGGTACAGGATTGAATCCTTAGCTAAAGATACTAAGGCCTAAGGAAATAAATGATTCAAATCTGTAAAAGACCACTGCTGCTATGTAAATACCTTGATGCTTTGTCTTTGGTTTGCTGCTCATTAGCTAAACCAACAAGAATTACTAAGAACCCCTCAAGGACAACTTGTACACAGACATGCACCATTCTGTACATATACTGCTGGTGTTTATAACACTTATGCAAATGCATACAGAAATTGGGGAACAACTCAAGCTACACTGATACCTTGACTAGGGCAATATGCCAAGGGTGTGGGAAGGAAGAAAACCCAACTCAGTATCTTCCACATTTTCTCAACTTTACCTTTCAGTGGGGCAGCAGATGAAAGGGAGGAAACAGGGAAGGTAGCATTGTGTGAATGCAGATTTAGTAGGACAAGGGAAGGGTGAAAGATGGTACATCCTTCCTTTCTTTCCTTGCCCAGTTAGCACCAGGCTGTGCAACCAGCGTGCAACTGCAGCATATGAGTTTGGCACTGTGCCTTTCCTTGGCTTACTCACTTCAGGACTGTGTCACCCCCACACAATCCTGGGTGGTGCCAGCTACTGCAGACTGTGAACAATAGCTGATGAAAGCTCAGCACTATTGGGGAGAAAGAAAATCTGTCCTCCATTCTTGTCATCCAAATATGGATAGAGATGTTTAGACATTTGTTTCAGAAACCTGGGGTTCAAACTGCTTCTTCAATATTAAAACATTGAGGTTTTGTTGGTTTTTATTTTTTTAAAATAATGGCCATTAAAATCTTCCTTTTTTTTAAAATCACTGCTAGAAATATTACTTATCTTTTAAACAGTACTGTTTATCACCCTTCTTGCAAAATAACTCAAGTATCTAGAAAACTGAAAAAGATAACCACATTACCAATTACAAATCTGAACTTGCTACAGTGGAGAAAGCCTACCTGTGCTGTAAAACACTGTATACCATCTGCCACATCTGCAACATATGTCTGCATGTCACCAGAGCCTCTTCAGGTCCTTTATGTATCCATTCCAGTTTTACTTTGGTGAAAAGTAAGCTGCAAGATGAAAAAGAATAACTCCTATTTTATTGGCATCTCATAAAAGTAGAGAATCAGTATCATTCCGGCAAGATCCTGGCAGGCAGCATTTTCACTTGCTTTGTACGTGCAGTAATAAAAGAAAACACCATATCACAAAACATTTCATTTGGCTCAAGTTTGATTCCCCACAAGGAGATGAGAGGATTAACAATATTCCTCAGCTGCAGTAAAATCTGCGTCACAAAGCTGGCAGGACAGTGTTAAAAGCAAAGCATTGCAAAGCTAACAAGGTGAAACATAAACTGAATCTCATTTTATTTTGGACAATATTAAAACCAGGAGAAAACAGAATTGCTGTAATACATATGCCCAGGCTGTTTTCTTAGTCTGGCATCTCCTTATAGCACTGGCTTATATAATGAATTTCAGACAAAAACCCCAGCACACTTAACATACACAGATAATTATGTAATGCCTCACAGGAAGGAAACACTTTTTCTTAACCCCAGCTGGCAACCATCTCATGCCCTCAGGCAAGACAGCTGATAGCCTTGTACATTCTTGTTCTAGGTAGTGGAACTGCTGCTACTATTCTTATACCTAGAGAAGATGTACTTGCACAGACTGCTGGAATTCAGCAGATTTGGGTCACACAGAGGTTACAAGACAGATTTGGCAATGACACAAGCTACCACTTGCTGCCAGCATGGCTTTTAATACCATCCTTCACTACACCCATTTTATCTAAATTGTGAAGATGATATAATTTATTTCTTTTATATTAATGAAAAACTTTAAATGTTTTCATTAAGTCCAATATCAACACAATTTTAATTCACTTGATATGGTAGCAATTAATCCACTGGAAGCACATATGTGAACATACATGAATACAACAGTTGAATGTTAAAAATCCTAAAAATGGGTTTGTGAATGTGACCTGCAGGCTCCTGAGGAATCCAAACTACTTCAGAAAGAGACAAGAGCAACTGCATATAAAATGTTAGAGAAGAATTCACAGCTGAGTAAGAGATCCTTCACTTGGAATAATTAGAACTCTAATGCCAAGACTGTGTAGTGCATATCTACAGGAGTGTGCTAAAATGGGAGTTTCATTTGGTACTAACAAACATCAGGGTGGGCATTTTTGGTTTGGATTTCTTGTTTGATTGGTTGGTTTTTCCTTGGGGGGCAGGGATGGTAGTTACCAAAATGTAGCCCAACTGTATCAACTGCTATAGTAAAGTCTGCTCATGGCTGCTACAATTTGACCTGGTAGAACAAGCATTCCATGAAATTCCTTAGGTACAAACTTTGACTAGCAAAGGCAGATCAAGACTCATAATCAAGGGAATTTGTCTTCACCCTTTACAATTTAACATCCCTACTCTGTATCTTTGATTTTCTTGTTACTGGTGTGAGCAAAACAAATATTGGTAAGAACATAATCTGCTATTAGGCATGCTGATGCCCTAACTGGGAGGAAATGCCTTTATGATTCAGGTATTTGAGTCTAAAACAGACTGATCAAAATTTTGCTGGGACAAAGATGTAACAGTGGATGGATGCACTGTTAAAAAATAAGTCTGAATTCAAAGGAGTGATTAGCAATGGAACTGGTCAGTGATGCCTGCTGCTCTGTACTCCCTGTGAACAGGGCTCATAAGAACAAAGCCTGTATCAACACAACAGGATATAGAACCAATCACTTGGGTATAAGGAATACATATCACACTAGAAAGGTGGGAAGTTACATTATGGAGTGCAATGGTATTAAAAAAGACATCAAGTTCCTGAGCAACAATGCAGTTAAAAGGTCAAACAACCCTTAGCATCCATATATAGAAATATAATCAGGTAGGAACTGGAAGACATGGCTATTCTTGATCAGAGCATCAGCAAGACATTTATTAGAATCCTGTTTCTAGTTCTTGCCCTTTCATTCCACAAGATGAGTAAAAATGGGATATGGTTCAGAAAATGGTTATGCATGATGAAGTGAGGGCTAGAAAAATGCACTTCATCAGAAGCTTGATAAGTTCAGTTTATTTGCTTTAACCGAGAAGCAGCAAAGAAATTGTTCTGCTCCAGCCTGCAAGCACCTACATGAAGTCTCTCATTGGGAGTCTTTGATGTAAAAGAAAAGATACACAAAATCTAAGAATTTGTTAGAAGCTGAAATCAGTCAAATGGAAATTTCTAAGTAAATGCATTCACGTAACTATCAAGGAAAATAATCTTTGCACCAACTACCTTGTGAGAACAGTAAATTCTGTAGTCATTAAAGCCTTTTCAGCAAGGCAGGATAACATCTGGAAAGCAATGGCAGTGTACAAATAGAAGCTGTGGGTTTGGTGCATAGGCTCATGAGTGAGTTCTTTGGGCTGCAATGTGCAGAGGGGTGAGACTACGTCACCCTCCTTCCAGAAGTTACTCTATTAAAATATTCTTCCAGTCCCAGAAGCAAGCACATTGAACAATCTATGCTATTTTAAACAAACAGAATAATTTTTAAACCACTACAAACTTTCAAAATTAAAGACCTTCTAAAGCACTGTACAGCCCAGCCCTCCTTGCAGCAGAAGAACAGTGGTCAAGAAGACCAAGGCTCAGAGACCAGCTGTATTTCATCCCAGAACAAAGCCACACTTCTCAACATGGTAAGATACCACTCAGTATTAATTAAATAAACAAACCTATTAACAGTCAAACTGCAGGACAAGATGGCTCTATTTAAGGCTCCTTCTTCTTCCATTAGCAGGGACATAGATGGCTTACCAGCAGGGAAGTAAAATCACTACATAATATCTTTACACATTGCAGTTAAACATTAAAAAGACAAAGGAATCATTTCATCACTCTGCTGTTTACTGCTTACAGTGAGTATATGTCATCTGCTCTGGATGAAGATGCAATGTTCTATCTCAGAAGCGAGAACAACTAATGAAACCAAGGAAAAAAACAAGTCTCTCACAAAAACATAATGAAGTCTCAGCACAATACTATCAGGAGTTGTAAGGCACAGGCACACTACAGGATCTTGGAGATACCATGCCCTACTAGCTGTTGCAGCAGTTCACCTTGGGAATAGTGTTACCAATGTTATTGTGTAGTCTTATAATGAACCAAACCAAAAGATAAATAGGAGAAATGTAAGAAGCAAAAGGAATCAAACCATACCAGTGGCAGTAGCAAACAATGCAATTAAACATGCTAAGTAAAAGGTGGAAATACAAACAGGGTATCAGGCTGCATGTGCTTGCTATACACTCTTAGTATTTCTCAGCTTCTAATAAGCTTTGTAACAGTGAAACCAGATAAGTAAATACATAGAGAAAACAGTGAGGTAGTATCACTATCTCAAGCTTATAAATTTATTACTTAGCTAGCACTCTAACTACACATAAATCTAATGAGCATTGTGTCCTATTAGTGTCTGCACCCAATTTCAGGGGCATAAATAAAAATTACTTACGTACAGATTTCACCTTATTGTAATTCTTAATATCATTGTGCATTTGTATGATGGTTCTAGTATTAAGCAGTGTAGACTTTTAAAAGGATTCAACATACAAGAATAGCCCCAAGATTATCAATATAGTCATTGGTAATTCTATTAGCCTGTGAATATGAAAACAGATTTGGGCTAAAGCAAGTATATAAATTGCTACTACACAAGCATAGGAAAACAGAGCAAAAAAACCCACAAATCATTCTTGTAATGTGTGTGACTTCAGGGACAGTACCAATGGAAAATAACCAGTACAACCAGTACTTAGTCTTGATACAAGACTCTAAGCTCCCTCTCAGAAGAGGTTTTCTTTTGTGGTGCATGTGGACAGTATGCAAAGGTTTTTTTCTCTAATGGAACATCAGGTTATTGCCACAAGCAAACACATCCATCTCTCACTCTAGCACATTAACTCTGGCAAATTAAAATCCGGATACAGCCAAATTTGGTGAGACCTTAAGTTCTGAAAATTCAAAATGAATCCATAATGAGGTTTCCTAAGCATCAAAACTTCAGCAGTACAAATTACCATATCACTGTAATAGGTCACACCTTGACAAAAAAGGTAGACACTGGAATCTTGGAAGACCTACAAAAATTTTCAGAAGCAAGCAAACTACTTCGGTGGATTTCAGAAGGCATTTGACATTTGTTTTCATAAAGACTGATTTCAATTGCTTATACTAATGATATCTCAAGGCCTGGTCAAATACACCTATCTAGCACTTCCAAGAGTCTTCTAATGTTACATGGCTAAATGCGCAGCCTTGAAGTTCTTTAATATTACCATCCATGAAGAAAAGAGGCAATTCTTTCCCATCCCTGAAAATTTAATTACTGAGATTTAATAGCTAATATTTATTATCAGAAGATCTCACAAGTGCATCTGTATATCATAAATGCTTATGAGAACATCTGTGAAGTTGTAAGTTGCTGTGTATAGCAATAATCAATTGAAGACTTTATGGATGCTCTAGGACTTTAAAAGATTTAATAATCAGTTAATTATTGGGACTTTTAAAACCTGCTTTAAAATGGAGCTCTTAGCATCAAATGTAGCACTTGTAGTACAGATTTATACAGCATCACAGTGGGATCTGTGATGGATCTGTCTTATCACTTGACAAGCAATAAATAATGCCAGTACTATAACAAACAAGAACACCTTCCACTCATTTCAAGGTTGAGAGACTAAATTAGGACTAATGAGTATTATGTAGTCATTTGTCTATATATTTTGCCATCCACTGTCTGCTTAAAACCCCTCCAGTTTTTGAGAGCTTGTCAGCAGCTTCTCAAAGATCTACATGTCTTTGAGCTTTACCAGATCGGTGCTGTCATTCCCCAAAGTCTTTCATTATTCACCCAGATTTGTCTCCTACACACACAGCTGCTGGGTTATTTTGGATTCTGAATGCAAAAGAAACAAAACAAACCACCAAAACATGCAGCAGTGTATCTTAATTCACCAGACAACTGTGTACATAAGCATGAAGCTCCTGACCTTCTGCAGCTAATACATGTGTGCTTTGCTCCTCTGTTAAAGGATGCATGTGCCTGCTGGTTTGTACGGACATTTGCTTGGAGATGGAAACCAGTGACAGCTCCAAGAGCAGCAAACACAATTCCAGTGTCTGGGTGATGGGGGTGGGACAGCAAAGTGCCACAGAACAGCAGAGACCAGCTCACCCTATCGCCTCTCTGAAGTCCAGATGCATATTCCATGCCAGAGACAACGAAAACAACAATGCCACAACCTGGATGGGTGGAGGACCCAAGTATGTCCTCTGATAAACTGCAAGGTGTGGATTCAAACCCCTGACACTAGGATCTTCTTGAACCAGTTTCTTCTCCTTTAAGGTAATGGATACATGGGGAGGATACAGGTGAATACAGAACACAAACTGATCTAACAGAGCTGGAAAGAGGATGAAAGAGAAGAAAAATTATCAAAGTTTTGGAACTCTTTTGATATACAGAGATAGTAAACAGACTTCCCAGCCTGAAAAAGAGACTGAGAGAAGAGATGACAGATTTATAAAATCATTAATAGCATGAAGAATATCAGGAAGTCAAAGCAATCTGTGTTGTTTCAATGAAAAAAAAGAATATCCAATAAAGCAATCAAACAGTGGACTTAAAATGGGCAAACAAAGTGCTTTTTCATACAACACAAAACTAAAGTGCAAAACTCATTGCTGCAGGATGTTCTGGAGCAGACACAAATATGTTCAAAAAGGGATTAGAGGAATTCACAGATGACAGGCCCATCAGGGGCATTAAAGACAATCTAATGCAACCTCTGGCTCCAAAAGCCTCTGAGCCAATCTGCTGAGAGAAGCAGGGATCACATATGAGGGGTAGGATCATCCTACTGCTAGGTTTCTATACACTTTTCCCTGTGCATTCACTAGATGCCCTGCTGAAGCCAGACAAGCTTGATCAAGAATGGCCACTCTTACATTTTGATATGGCAGGAACATGACTGCAAGCTCATATTCTTCTTATAACCCAGACTGCCTAGTCTTATTTTATCTGCCAGTGGAACTGTAGTATCTTCACAGAAAATGAGTTACTCAGTTTCCCAGTTATTGAGTTTAGCTTCAGTGGTGAGTCACCCAAACAACTCAATTAGATAATGGATACTCCTTCACCATAACTGTTATGGTTTCATTAGCCTTCCTACAATACCTGCTAATACCCTAGTCAAATTATGAATAAGAAAAAAAGGAAGCAAAATTGGGGAGCTGCTTTTAATCTCCTGTATTTTTGTTGATAAAAATCAACATCAAAGTTGCTGTCATCTCAAATAACTCTGTGCTTCTTGCAGTCTCCTGACATTTAAGGGCACATTCTCTAGTTAAATTAATGCCAGCAACTCTGACTGCAACCTCCTTTTATAACTTCATGCTGTGCCATGTTATCTATCACTTTCCCAACAAAAATAAATTGATCATATACTTTTGCAGACATACGGTCCTAATTTTTATGGCTCCCAGCCCAGTTAGCCCCCAATAAAAACAAGAAATCTGTCACCATGCCCAAAAATTACTGATTTCATCTTCCTAAGCCAGGGAAACTAGCAAACTCAGAGATGCCATCTCCTCCTTAATAAGGACGCCCTGCTCTGACACCAGTCCTGCGTGACAGTGGCGATTCGGCCAATGCTGCTCCACAAACAATGACAGCTACAGCACAGGGTGAAAACAACTTCCAGGGTGGTAGATTCTAGGCTATTTAAAAGTTAACACAATGGAGACAATTTGCTATATTCAGCCTCTTGGCACAAGGCACCTAGAAGGTTCTTGCATATAGAGAAGGAGGGAAACACAAAAAGAGGTGATCGGGACAGCCAAGATGGCAGCTCAAACTGTAGGAGGAGACTGCAAAGCAAAAGCAAGGGAGCAGCCACCGGCATGGCTCAAGCCCTGGATGTTTTTTCTTGGACTGCCTCCTCCTGCCAGCTGCAGCTTGCACCTGATGGCAGAAGGGCCTCCTGTCTGTCAGGGGAAGGTCCTGCCCGTGGACTATGCTGCCTAACTCTGCACAGACCCAAATGCCTCTTCCTAAGACAAACACGGGTGTCCAGCCAGTCCAGCAACCTCATGCCCTTATTTCAGCATTCAGGTCCACCAGATTCACTTCTGATACAGAGACCAAATATGATACCATGAATATTTATGTGGTCCATTCAGAAAGTGCCCCTTACATCAAAAGGGCATCTTGTAGCAAACCTCCTTTATCTACTAAACCCAGGCTGGTTGTCACTTAAAGGAAAAGCAACAATTAACTAATGGTCTGTAAAAAGCCAAGCTGATTTGCTTGGAAAGGAAAAAAAACCCAAAAGACACTGAAATGCTTCTTTATCTTCACCTGTCTTCAGTATCAAACCATATCTAGCCATACCCAAGAAAAGAAGGAAAAAAAAAGGGTGATAAGAATTATTGTCTGCGTTCCTTTTATTTAAGTCATTATTTTTGAATGCCAGGCTTGTGGTATTTTGCTTTTTATTAAGAATGTAGGAAGAACATTGTTAATAGAGCTGATAAAAACGCTTGTCTCACCCAGTTCATAGAATCCTTTGGGTGATACACCTGAAAAGAGTTTTTATCTTCTTCTCACCCTGATGAGGAATTGCCGACAAAACAATTTTGTACTATCACAAATCATCTGCATTTTAGTCCATATTTTGCCTGAATAAAAATGCAAAAAATAATTTCACAGTTTAAAGTTTTACAGCAAAACTTGGGGAAAAAGTTCCCAGTTTTTCTATGAAGTGTGTTTTCATCAAGTTTTTATTTGCAGTATAAAAATAGGTATCCTTTGTACGAAGAGTGAATTAAATTTTATGTTGTAACACTTCAGAAGATGTTAGGCTAAGGTTTATTCTGCAAGTCTCCCCCAGCATTGTTTTGTGAATTTTTTCTTCTCTGACAGTCTCCACTGAAATAGCCCCCATTTTGCTGGACACTGTTATGAACGCATTTGAAAAAACAGAGCCAGACCTTGGGCATTCAAGGCTAGGAGCTTAGAGGTCCACCTCCTACTTAATTTCAACCATGAATTCAGTAGGAGTTGCATGCACAGCTTCCCCATGCAGCAGACCCAAGCCCTCACACTTGAACTCAGGTGACTCTGTGGTGCAGAATCTCATTTTCTGGGTGGAAACAGACCCCTATGTGGCAACACCAAATGCCAGTGTGATCTCAGAGGTGTTCTGGGAACACAGTCCACTGTATTCCACCTATGGGGCAGCGTGGCTAATATCCTATGGCTTGGGCTGGGGGCCTGGGAGAGCCCCACTGCATGCCTTGCTGTCTCTCATGGCTTCTTGGCCAGTTTTGGGCACGCCAAACCAGGCTGCTGTGCTTTAACTCTTCCAAAGGCAGAGCAGATAAGGGGAATGACCTTTGCAAAGCATTCAGAGAACTAGGGCCTTCATCACTGCCTGCCTCATATCCTTTACATTTAATCTCTTAATACGGGTGCCTCTCAACTTCAGAGTTATTTGTGGACAGGAAGGAAAGCAGGTTTGGTTCCTCTGTAACTGACATCACTTTTAAAACATTCTCTCATCAGCTGGGCCTGATTCTTCAGAATTTCATTAGATGTGCCTCCTGAATAAATTCAGCCAGCCTTGATTAAACTGGAATTCATTTGGAATGGCAGAGTTGAGAACTATCATGCTGCCACAACCACTGGATCAACTCTTGATTTACAGAAATGAAAAAAGAAACCAAGACTAGGGTCTTTGATTGCTGAGCAGAGATCCTTCCAGATGAGAGAAGAGCATTAACAGACCAAGCTGAATATTTAACATGCTGCCAATACTTCCTGTCCCCAAAGACTGCAGAACTGTATGCTTCACTTACTCTTCTAAACTGTTGCATTTTCATAAAAGCTTCTATTATGTGTAGTTTAGGCTGCTTTTAGAGGAAAGGATACCAGGACTCTGGCTAGTAAAGTAACACTCAACATCAACCTCTAAGTCACCTCAGTACAACCAATAACATAGCTTCCTTTTGGAAATGTATGTCTGCATCCTGATCCATGTATTTAGAATAGAGTGAAATACCTCCTAATTAACTTAGAGTCAAGGTAATAAAAAGTGACAGTATACTCTTACTATGGATCTATAAATTGTGCAACAAAATACAGTAAAGCAGAACCCCATAACGGATTAATAAACATTTCTACCCAACTTGACATATTTATGAAATCTTGAATGTTAGAGATACTTGGAGACAAAACTCCGAAACTGCATCATGCCCCCACTGTATTAGTAAATTAGAACCACACAAAATTTGGCTTTGCTATATAGACAATAGGTCTTAAAATAAGCTTTTCTTTTTCAAACTGCATTATGCAATATTGGTAAGCAGACCTCACTCTTCATCATTTTAATCTGGAGCAATATAATTTATGCCACCTTGGCACTACTTCAGTAACACCCATATAAGAAGTCTTCTTTAAGCAGAAATCCTGCTGAAGTCAATAAGAAACCAATTATTCCTCTCTTTAAAACTTAGTATGTGCTTAAGAACCTTGGTAGATCCAGCTCTTTATGAGGAGAATGATCTATGAGATTCTCTCCTAAGTGCAGAGGACAAAGTATTAACATAAGTAACACAAGAAGGGCCAGAGTGTGCTGATATTTAGCACACACTGACTGAACATTTAAGCAGAGCTCAAAAGGTGGAAATCAATCAGTCAAACACCACTGAATTTCACTATAGAATACTGGTTCTGGGACACATGTGAGCATGTTGCAACCTAGGTTCTGGCTAAGACAACCCACCATACACATATGACAGTTCAGAGGCAGTGCTTTTTACAAGATGAGTTTGTTCTGCAGGATATGAAGGAGCAGGTTTATATGCCAGCCTGAAAAAATATAGGGAAACACATGGTTAAAAGGTGGAAGAAGTGACAGAAATGAAGACAGACAAAAGCTCCTTCATTTATGAAAAACTCCTAACAAGCACAACCCCAAAAACAACCTCCAAGAAAAATCCAAAATCCCAAACAAATCTACAGTATCTAGAACAAATCTGCATTTTGGTAAATAGACAGAAAACTGCTGGCTTCACCAAAGAAAATTCCAGAGAAAGAAATGGCTATTTTGCTACTGCTACCATCAGGAGTTCTATTTGTCTAGGCCTGCAAAGCAAAACCACGATGTAACTGCAGCCTGTGTCAGCACCAGCTGAACATGGTTAGTGCAGGAATAGCAGCAGGGAGACACAGGAGCACAACCTTTAATGCAGAGCTAGGGACCAGCACACAGACCCAGGTCTGCACTTCAACAGATGTGCTGAGGACCAGCTACAGCAGTTTCACTCAGTCCTTCACTGGCACAATTGAGCTAACCTAGCAAAACCTGTGTTACCATGCGGCTCGACAGCACACTGACTTAGAAAAATCAGGCAGACAAAACTGTACTCATGGTAGTGCTGGGCTGCATTTTCACCACAGAGAGTGTTTTGAAGACACATTAAATTTCCTTATTAACTTCTTACTTCATAATTCCTTTTCACTTTGTACAAGGCTAATTGCAGAGTCAGGACTTGTAGCCCCTAATCCCTGACGGGTTTGAGACCATGTAGATTGGCTTTGGCAATGGTGGCACATTTTGTCACCTTGTTGCCTCTCCACCAGTAAAGATTCCCCACAGATGTCAGGCCAGACAGCTCAACTGATGCTGTGATAGCTCTCCTTGATCATTACTCTGAGATAAAAACTCAGAATACAACTGTGAACAGCTAGGTTTGTTCCCAGGCATTTTCTTCCTAATAATTTCCCAACTACACACATCAACCCAAGGACATTGCTGACTTACAGAACCCAGTTCCACAGCTTGCATCCTTGAGTACTATTCCAGTGTCAAGTTTTCCCAGCAGAAAGCTGTGCACAGTTCAGCTGAACATGAACATAATTCAGGATCTTGCAGGCTGTATATTAAATGTGAGGCTTTATTCCTTAGCTTTGCTGTAAATTTGAACTGCACTGTTGCACACATGACTGCAGCAGGTACACCTTACACTGTGTAAGTAAGCTGAGTCACTGCTCACGTGTAACAATCAGCAGTCTCAACCTGTCAGAGATACCTAATAGATTTCAATTAGAGCTGCCAACAAAAAATAAAAGCCTTGAGAGAAAGGTGAGAAATATATATGCATATTAAAGGAAAAAAAAAACCCAAAACAAATCAAAAGTAACAAGAGAATCCACAGCAGATTGAACCTAAAATCAGATTAATGGATTATTTTTCTGCAATATAGTACACCCCAGTGTGACAGATCTTCCAGATGTGCTGAGAGAAGATGACACAATATTATACATCTAAAGCACAGCATATGTGATTAGAGAAAATCCTTTGAGAAAACATGCATAGTAATTACATTTTAAACATTCAAAAATATTTGGCCTTCTTTCAATAACAGCCTGAGAAAAACACCTCAGTGTAAAACTGCAAATACAATTTAAAGGCTGGCTGGAATTAACCCAGTCTGACTGCTGAAAAACAGGTTCCATTTTACAGCACAGTGCAGGTGACAGGATTACTGGTTTTTGGTTTACTTTTGTGTTCTTCACCCACCCACAGAAGGCGGGGTTTTTTTGACACACAGTCCAGCACTTAGCAACCATTGACCTTTACAAATTTTTACACAACAGTGCTTTTAAAACTGAACTCTGTTCCAAAATTTAGAGCTACCAGCTGTAATGAAACAGGTAAAAAGAACTAAACATTCAGGGTCTGACAGTCAGCTGAAGGTAATCAGCTCTGTTCAACTGAAATGAATGGATTTTTGTCTTTTAAACGAGCTGAGGATCTGGCACTCAAGCTTCAAGTCAGAGAAGCTCAGGCAGCTTTAACTCCCCAGAAATGAGCATGCATCAGATAAACACAGAAATGAAGTGCAGGGTTAGTGCAGTTTGATCAGCTTGTATCAGCTGACTCCCTACTTTATGCCCTTAAATAAATGGTTCATTTGCAGAATTCTAGCCTCCCATACATCCACAAGGATTCTGCAACTGAAAAAATGAAAGGAACAGAAGTGATGATGCATAGCAAGCTCCAGCCTTTCAAAGAGAAGAGTCCTATGCTTTCCTTTCTCCTGTTTGGGGAGAAAGCCCACACAAAATGGGCAAAATGGGCTTGCAGGAGCTGCCAGTGCTGACCATGGAGAGCACAGCAGCCTGAGGCCAAACCCTGCACCTCAACAACTCAGCCAAGGAGGGACAGAATGAGGCTGCACAGAACTCATTGAAATCTGAACACAATGAAATCTCCATGTTTATCCAGCGTTACATATTCTGTTAACTCAGCGCAGAGCTCTCTGCGGAATTGCAGCACTCTAGGATAAATCAGAAGAGTATATTTATAATCTGTGCCTTCTGATAAGTTAGCAGCATGTACCAGATTTTTACTGAAGTAAATCAGAAGGGAAAGAACAGATATCAACCTAAAAGCACTAAGAATATTATAACTGTCCTGTTTACCATTTACCACTAGGCATAAAAACTGCTATGCATTTATGTATGCTTTTTTCCCCCTCTTAAATCCACCATGCAAACCAGCTGCAATTCAGAGCTCACAATCTAATTTCTGTTTCTTTTCTTTTCTAAGCCAATATATCCAAAATACAGGTAGAGTGCTCTTCTGCATTCACACCACACTGAAGGCACGGTATTTTCATTAATATGTCCACATCCCTCCCTAAGAACCTCACTGAAAGGGCATCCAAAAGCCACTGTGCAGAACTCAGTACTCCAAGGCAACTGCAAGTGCTCAGGCTCTCTGCTGACCTGACTGACAGTTTTTCCTCCAGAAAGCTTAACAGAACCTGTCATTATGTATGTGATATATCCTATCATAATTAATTCCCTCAGGGAATGACATCCAGAGGAAGCATGGCTCAAATACATAGCATGCACCAGAAATGTGACATTTTGAAACAGACTACCAACACCAAGATGCACCCATGGAAGAGCCAATATTTTTATTTTCCTTGGCTTGTAGATATATGGCATAAACTACATCTTGTCATAAAAAGACTGACTGAAAAACTGTTGAACAATACAGATAAAAATTGGTGTTATTTGCTCTTGAACAGATTTGATTTAATTCCTTAGAAATACAGAAGGTGTTTAAAATCACCATGTGCCATTCAATATACAATGAAGTAACAGCTTCCTTCAGCCTTAGTCAAAAAGCTTCAGAGCTGTAATCCTTTTTCAAATAAGTACCCTGTTCATCAGGCTTCAGCACAAGATGACTCCAAGAAGAAGTAAAATGGCAAGACTGACTATGAAAGCCTCAGTATATACACATACCAAGCTGAATGGCAATGAGACCACTTTCCAAGTGTTTGTCAAGTCACAGGTCCAAATTGGGCTAAAATTAGAACTGGGAGGGAAGAGCATATGAAAGTATCAAGCCCATCTGCCATATAAAAGGGTCTTTGAAGAAGAAAATGTAGGAAGGGTGGATAGGTATGCCAAATGAATGAGGCAGCTACAGTGAATTACTGCTTTCACACACACAACCTGTGGTTTTGGCCCAGACAAGAGCTGTGCTGTGTGGCTACCCAGGAAAGTGAAGCCACATGCAGAAAAGGGAGAGTTAGTGACTGACACCAAGAGCTAGGATAGCTTACTGCTGCCCTGCCTCAGGAGGCACACACGAGTACCCTACTTGTGCAATTCCAGCACACCACAACTGGATCCTTAACTGCAGCTCAAGGATACCCTGCACCAGCTTGCATCAATGGTTCTTTCCAACAGAAATGGCAATATAAAACCCAACATGCTGATGAAATAGTACTGCAAATGACATCCTTAAGGTCAATTCCTGTACAGAGTATTCAGAACAACACTCAAACTTCTTGGACATCTTTTTCCTGGAGGCCCTAGAGACATTAATAAAAGTAGAGACATGTGAGTTGCAGGGCACTTTTAGCACAGATGAGACAGAGAGGGAATTACTTTGGAGAAACACCGGCTCTGTCGGAAGCTGACAGATTCCTAATGCATCAGATTTGTGACTGCTTATTTTTTTCTCTGTGTTTTTCTTCCATTTTGTTCCTTACTTACAATGAGGTTCTACATTCACAGTAGTGCCATTTGGCAGATTTGATAGAGATACTGGCTTTGTCATTAAATTTTCCCCAATCTCTTTCTCCTCTTGTTCTAGGCCAAGATCACAGCTCTATCTGTCAGGTCTCTCCAGGTCCAAGTTTATTTTTCATGTAGTACCTGCCATTCAATCAGTGTCAATGCAGGGTTTTTCATGTGATTCCAGCTACCCAAACAGTTTCATCTCACCACTGAAAACTAAATAATAACGTGATGTGCTTGATTGACCCAAATCTGCAGAAGGCTGCCTCAGTAATCCCTGCAGATTTATGTACTTTAAATTGCCATCTCTTCTGAGCAGTTTGCTCTTTCCAAAGGATACAGATTCTGGTATTTATGTTCAGGACTACAACCAATGGACAACTGGAGCCTCAAGTACAAAAATACCACTTTTGCAAAGCTGCTGCATCGTAACCACCACAGAGCATATAATGCCCAAGTCCATACAAGCTACCATGGAGACACTATTAATGTTGTAAAACACATCATCTACATGGCTTGCTTCATAACACAGTTCTATAGGAGTTAACCCAGCAAAGACCACCGTGGGAAATGGATTAAACCACTGAAACATTTTGCCTCCATGTAAGCTGTGTGTTCCCTCTTGTTAAAGCTGCTAATTGCACTGACAGGGCAGCCTGATGTGGCTTGGTACAGCTCCATTCCAATTAAAGACACCACATTCCACTGTGGGCAGCATCTGCAGCAGCACACAGAGGCTCTGCTCACAGATACAAGCCCTCCCTGGATAAATAACACAACTGTGACACTTCCTGTACAAGTGTGAAAAACCAGCTAGGACACTGGACTCATCTCTTCCTCTCCTCTCCCACGGGCAGGGCATCAGGACACATCCACTTGTCAAATTTTTCTTCTGCTGCCATAAATAAAAGTTAAACTTACCTTGTCAAATGAGTCATTCCATGCTTTATTATTGCTACTCAGGAAGCAGGCCTAAATTACAAGAGTGGAAGAAATACTATGACTGCTCTAAATTGTGTCTCCGCTTGGATCCTCAGACAATTTTGCTTCAGTTTTACAGCACAGCCCAGACCCCTGGTATGATGAATGTAGGAATACATTTTTTATGAGCATGGTGGACTGGCAGAAGGAGAAAGGAACAACCCTAAAAACAGTGATTTCAGCATTTCAGGCCCTTGCACCCAGAGAACGGAGCCACACCAACTACTGTATTGCCATCTATTTTCAACACTACCACCATCCTGCCAGGAACTGTGACCTACAGCTTTGGAAATTTTGTTCTAGAAAAACCCAAGGGATGTCCAATCCATAAACATTAGTTTTTTGACCACTGATCACAAGAACACTTATGCAGAAGACACCATGCAGAAACTGAGCTACTATACAACAACATAAAGTTAAATGCTCTTGAGAAAACAAAACATTAGAATGAAGCCTGAAACTTACTGCCAGCATGAACTCATCCAATAATTAATTTATTAAAACAGAGAGAAAAGCAAAAGTTCTTCATTAATAACCCTAAAGAGAACTGTGCAGCAGAGACAGAAAAGCCAGCCAGTTCTACTAATTTTACAATGTTCTATTATGGGATTTAGTGCTGCAGCTGATTTAAAGGAAGCCAAAAAATTTCTTTCCAATAGTCAAATGAAAGAGGTAGATTCATTTATATAAGGCCAGCTTTCCTTAACGCTTTGAACTAAATTGCTTTTATTTAGAGCTTTTAAGATTACATTTGTGCCCTAAATATTCCAACATCTTAATACTCATCCTGTCCCCTGTTAGGACATTATTTTAAATGAAATGTAAAACTGAAGTCTTAATTAATTGATGATATTAAGGAACCTAAGTCACGTCTCTCACACAGGTGCTAGCTTATATGACATGGTAAAACTCCAGCTCTGTTCTCCATATTCTGCCTTTCTACAACCATCTTGTCAACTTCAATTTACAGATTATTCTTCCTAACTTCACAGTCTAATCAGATACATACTATTGGTCCCTGTTACCCAGCTGTTCCCCAACCACAGCTGCATTTCACTGCTGTACAGATTGATTACAAAATGTTTGCTGCGTCACAGGGCTCCTGGGAAATTCAGAGAGTATCACTGCAAGGAGTCTGGAGCTGAAATGGTTTACTACAGTTATACACCATCCAGGAAATGTGCTTTTGCAAAAGAACAGCTTTTTGCTCCCTGTCTGCTGTTGGAAAATCAACCTCTCACTATGCAGAAAAGGTGAATTACCCAGTTACAGGAACAGCAACAAAAAACTACATAAAGGCTTTAGATGGATTTTTCTACTTTCCCTCAACTCCAAAGAAGAGATTTTTAGCTTTACTTTCCCTTCCATTTTTCTCACCTCCATTTCCTTGCCTGGTGCTCCAAACACTCTGCCACCAAATGCCTAAAGAATTGGTAGGAGCTAGTAGCTGTTGCTGGAAGGAAGAAATACAGAGCAGTAACACATTTCGTTTTATTGGAGGCTCATAATGTAAATTGGTGTTTCATGAGCCATTTGAACAGAAAGGGACCAAACTTTAGAAAAGACAATTCACAAACAACAGAAGAGAGGGTTAGGGATCACTTAAAAAAAAAAGAACACTCCTTAATTTATGAAGCCAGCATAAGGAAACCCACAGGCAGACTGTCCAAGCAATCACAGCTTTGGGCCATTCCTGTGCTTTCAGCTTGCTTCAGCAAATGCCATGCTTTCTTTAAAAACATCTTTCTGCTCCTCATAAAACAACTGTTTGGCTACAGAAGAGCTCTCCACTGAAGTTTTACAAGACCTTTTTCTTAACAGAATAATAATTATTTCTGCTGTTATTTAACCAGACTGCCACTTTCAGGCTAGAATTTCTGTGAAAACCTAAAGAGTACCATTATTTTACCACTTTTACCTCACCTCCAACGTGTAGAAATTTTGTTAGGATGTGCTGATTACCACTTGCAGCATCCCTCCTTTCCTTCCTTACTCATTCTGCTATGATTTGTTACACATGCAAATGAGCAGATTAGACACAAACAGTATGCATTCATATAGTCTTCACTTAAATGCCACAAACTGTCCTTTCCCAGGTGGTGTGCAACTTCCTACAGATTTGCATCCTCTGCACCTGTCCCCAGTGCAATCTGTCTCTGTTTGCCCCAGCCATGCCTTCTCCCAGAGCCACCAGCCCCTGGCAGTGCTGCTGCCATGTCCCCGTGTGCTGTCCCCACTGTCCTGCTGGCTGCTGCTAACCCTGGTACCACATGGCTCGGCTCTGCCTGCCCCCTCCAGCCTTGACTCAGCAGGCTGCTTTTAGAAAACTTGCAGAAACTTATCTTCAGGACTTCCAACACACTGTCAAAACTTGTTTTAAATCAGCCAGTATTTCCAAAAGTGTTCAAGGTATAAAAAGCCCAACTGCATAATCCCCATTTCTTTAGGAAAACAAGTTAAAAAAGCAGGAATATAATTAGAACACTTCCATTTGAAGGCAAAAGGAGCAAGTCCCTCCATAGGTTTTAGGAAAAAGAGGGAAAAAAACCCACACCAAGAGCAAACAAGTGAAAATTTCTAAATATGTTTGAAAATACAGTAGTAGCTATTAAAATAGCATTGCACACAAAACTGATAAATAAGCATATTTCAGGGGCTGGATCAGAAACTGATGTCCTGCTCATTGGAAATGCTTCTTCACTAGCTAGAAACTTTGTTTTGTTACTATAGTTACTGTCACTACAAGTGGCCCTGACTAAGGCATGAAGTATTTGTTATATAAAACCTCGACGCAACTGCAGCCTTAAACTTCAGAAAGTACCAGCTCTGTGCTCAGTCCCCTTTGCAAATTCTATTCCAAGCCCAAACTCAAAATGTTTTTGTGCCAAATAGGGCACACTCTTGAGCAGCAGTTTACCAGCACTATTTAAGTCCTGAGAACATAATCAACATTGTTCACGATACACACTACAACTGTGAGGGAATTTAGATGGACTGTGCACTGCGCAAGGGAGCAGTGACTTCCTCCCTGGAAAATTAATGCTCTTAGCAGTGGCTGTGAGGTACAAGAGAAACAGGCAATCAACCTTAATAAAATTTGCTGACTGACCATTGAATTTGATGGGAAAAAATGCCTGGAGCCAGGAAGCGCACCATGTAGAAAACACATCCTGCAGCACTGCAATTTTTTTATTTCATTATATTTTCATCAGCTTAGTTTGATGAGGTTTAACATCCATAAGAAAAAAAAAATAAATATGCTCTCTTTCTTGGCCTTTAATATATTCAGGTTTCACATAATTTTCTTCTTGTTCTTGTGGGGGATATTTTCAGCTAGACAAACCGCTATTATGGATAATCTTGGAAAAGCAGCTTATGAGATCCCCAGTGAAAACAGGGAGATGACAGAACCTCACTTTTTAAGGTAGTCATCTGATGCTGATACTCCAGCACAATGTGCCAGTCTGCTTCAGGCCATCTGCACCATTCTCAGCTGTGCTTTTTTCCCCTACTTGGGTAGGGTAAAACAGCTTGGCTTTCCTTCTCTTCAGCTCGAAATCCAGACACTAAGCATTTTCTTAAAAGGCCAACAGCCCACACAGAACCTGCTTGCCAGTGACTGCAAGCACTAAACGAGTGCCAAGGTCAGAAAATACATCCGCTTGTACACTTGCTTTCCTGCAGTAAGCATTGCTCAAGGTTTGGGTCAAGCCAATGATCAGGGATATTTCTACTACAGCACTATTTAGTTAACTTCTGAAATGCCAGATGTAGCCATTTATGCTACTTAGCTTAAGCTTTAAGCAATTTAAATGCTACAGAAGACTGGAAGAGAGTATCTTCTCTTTCCCTTCCGCCCTCAGAGCTGACACCCTGTACTATTCTTAGTGTGGTGTTAATTTCAGAGTTCACACATCAGAGGAAGCATTTCAAATTTATTCATTCATTTGTGAGAACCTCTACAGGGCTTTGTCCTTAATGACAGAGCAACACACTTTTTTTCAGCTGTGACATTATTTGCTACCAGTCTTACAGCTTATTACAGCCTCATAAGTGCTTAAGGGCAAATCTGCCCTACCCTGTAAGAAACATGATTTCCTTAAGGTGCTGTTTAGATACAGAATTGCTTCATTGGTTCTTCCCTATAATAACAGTGCTTACAGTGACACCTAAAACCATGATTTCTGTCTCTCCTATGTCTGGCAACTAATCCCAGACTAATGGTCATGTCTATGTAGGCAAATAATGAGTACCTGCTGGAATACATAATTTGTGAGTACTGCTTCTATCTTTTCGTGGCACTGCAACTTTGCACTGTACTGTTGCTTAGACTGTCTTAGAGAAAAAATAAATTATAGTTCAGCTACAATATTTTTTATGCCCAGAACTCCAGGGCTCAGGGTGCAAGTTACTAAACCATATAAAATGAGACATTTGCTCTGCCATGTGCAGAGGCCAATTAAATGAGATCAGAAGTAGATACTGCCTTATCTCAAATACAGCTTTTGCACCAGAACTTTGCAGGAGATCTAGGTGGAGAAATGAGTAAAGTCTAAGTTAATAACTGATGAATATCAATTAAAAAAAAACTTGCAAGGATTAGGCATGTTTTGAGCCAGTGAGGCATCTGAAGAAGTTGTATTTTTCTTTTAAGACTAGACTGACCTCTAGAACATCAAAAATCTGTACTAGAATTCCCTATACACTTTTCAGTGTTGCTATCACAGCTAATGAGCTGAATAAAATCCCACTGCAGCAGCTTATTTAGATACTGTCCTTCACAGTATCATCACAGGGCTTAAATAATAAACTAATATTGCAGAAGTTTAACACGTTTGTTTCTAAATCACCCCAGAAATTAAGTGAAAGGGTAAGCATTAAGTCAAGCTTGCTTTGCTGTCCTTCTTTCCCTATGTATCAGTCAAACCTTTTAAAACAATGTCTTGATCCAGATGCATTTTGCTTTTTCTTTTTTTTCCCCAATTGGAAGAAATGTAGTGGTCTTACACATGCAGGATAAAATCTGTCTGCCAAAACTAAGAAATACACCCTGTCTAGGGCAGTATGGAGAGGGGAATAACACCAAAGATCACAGGCTTTTAAATGCCAGTTTTCCTGCCCTGCACAATACACATTAGGACATCATTATCCTGCAGGATCTCCCTTCCTCTTCCCCACAGGCATTTTGCACAGGACCATGCCCCTGCTGTGGAAACCCTGACTAGGTGGCCAGTGAACCAGCAGGCAATTGTTGGTTGCCACAGAAAAAGAAGCAACATAATTCGAGAGTTGCTAGTAGAGCAGGCTTCAATCCCTATTATGTTTGAAAATCATCTGGCGTGAAGGCTCCAAAGAGACCATATATACTGAATCTTTTTTTTCCTTAAGTGGACTTGAAAAACAAAAACCTTGTTTCAGCTGGCATTTCCAAACTGACAATGTGCAGCCTCTTGATTAAGATGGGACATAGTTTATCCCCTGGCAACAAAGGAGACTCCAGACATTTCCATCTGCTTTAACAGCAGAGCAATGAACAAGAAAATGTAGCATCCAGTTTAGTTTCAGGAGAATGTTTTTCATGAAAAGATAATTTAGTACATGCATCCTGACTTTTACATATAAATGTATATGAAGTAACACTAATTCATATAAGCACTCTGGATGCAAAGAAAACCAAACAACCACAAATCCTTCCAAACAATAAACTCCCAATATTACTGTGCACAGCTTTCAACAAATCCTGCTACAGAACAGCACTATAGTGGTGGCTCAAAGGCAGCCAAAGTCTCAGTGCTCCCCCTCTCAGGAGCCATTCTTTCTGGAGATGTAGGAAGAGCACAGATTAAAGCAATCCCACATAGATTAAAAATCCTCCAGGGGTGAGATCAGCACAGCTGGATGGCAGCAACATGATCTACCCTAAATGAACACTGGCCCCATGCCACCTACCAGCAGCTTCCTGAGGCACATATTACTGCTAGCTGTCCCGTTCTCGGCTGTTTTTGATGGCCTGGAAAGGCTCGGGATGGCCTTGGGACAGCCCGCGCTCCAAAGGACGAAAGGAGTCTTCAGGTTTTTTCTCGGTCTTCAGTGTTTATTAATTTTTATCTACAAGATTTTCTCTCGGCCCGACAGAGGTCCGCACAGCATGCCAGCCATGAGCACACTGCGTGCCCTCGGGGCGGTCACTTATCTCTATACCCAAAACTATGTATAAGATATTTACCTATTTTCCCCAATACCTTTCACCCTTATTGACCAGTGCACTTTTAGTAAGAACCAATCCCAAAGTGCCACCATCAACACAGAAGATGGACGACTAGAAGAAGAAGAAGGACAGGACACGCCCTAATTCCTCCATCTTGTCTCCCTAGAACCCCCCTGTACCAAAATTCTAGAACCTGTGTTTTACACTATAATTAATCTATCCCTTCACCATTTATCCCCGTGTGATCCTCCCATCCTCATACAGGTGTCGTCTCCTGTGCAGGATCAAAGTCCAGCCACCAGACACTTCTGGCAACATTCCAGGACCTCCGAGCCCCCCAAGGGTTGTCTCGGTGACTCTGCACATCAGGACTGCTGTGCTGAGATCCCACAGCTAGCTTTATTTTAATACAGTACATAGGGCATCTAAGCCTTGGAGACTGCTTTGTGCAGGCCAGGAAAATCCCTGACACTCCAGCTCTCAGAGTCCTTGGCTGCTATGCAGTGCTATTTACCACCAGTGCTTTGCCTGCTGTGGTGGAGCATCCCCACCTCTTTTCGAGGCTGCACTGCGAAATCTGACTGAAATCAGAGTGCATCTGAGAAATCTGGGTTTTACTGATGCCCTTGCTACTGCTTTTTTAAGCTGTCTCAAGTACTCATTCTTAACACCTGCCTTGAAAAAGCTCCAAGACCCAGGCTACTCAGTGCCCATCTGTCATTTCTGCATCTTTGTCTGGCAGGGAGTCCCAATCCTGGTGGGGGCCCTGGCACCTGGGGGAGGGAGATGCTCTATATTCTTCTCCTCAAGTGCCATTCTGCAATGCTGCATCACACTGGCCTCTCAAAGCACTTCTGCTGCAGTGGTCTGTGCAGGGCTGGAGGAGACCTAAAGCTGCTCCTCACAGCTGTATTGGTGTATCCCTTCGGATCATGCTGGATTACATCACTCCTACTTAAACATGACTGAAATGACAAGAGGAAGAGTTTTCCCTTTTTCTTCCCAACACAGAAAGTGCCTACATTTTGAAGATCATACAAAATGGCCGACTGATGAAACTCATGGGGCAGGAGGCAGGGCTTCCTCTTTCACTCGGCACCACAGCTCCTTGCCAACTGGTCATCTCTCCTGTTCATTACACACACTGCAGAGACATGTATATTCCCAGATGGGTTCAGACCCCCACTGCAATACATACCCTACCATCAATGGAAAGACATTTACCTTGTCCTGAGAAAATACAAGAAAAACTACAGGAAAATCTCAAGTCATCACAAGCACCCACATCACAGATACAAATGGTCAGATTGCAGAAGGAAAAAATAAATGAAAAAAATAGTATTAAAAATGTCCAGGAGTTTACTCCCTATGAATTTCAATTCAACTGCTTACTGGTATGAACTTGATCTGAGGCGCTAGATACCAACCTCCTGCCACTTCTCCAGCTGATACAGACATATGGAATAGAGTTCACTGCATTAATTTCCAACAGTTCACATGTCCAGCCACAGTGCTCAAAACCACAATTCTATGTCATACTTGCATCATTCTGGGTTGAATTTTCTGTTGGCACATGTAGGAAAAAACTCTGCTAATGACTGTGCCACTTGATTAGGCCGTTTAGCACTCCATCCTGATATTCTCTCTTCCTCCTAAAATACAGCCTTATAACTAATTCAGTGCCAAACTACATACATAACAGAAAGCTTCAATTCAAGGTAAAAGTGAATAAGGGAAAGTAAAATTATTCAGATTATCTCTTTCCTGTTGTAAAAACGTTAGCATAATAGGAAATATGTCATTATATCTTCTAAGACGTGTTGGTAACACAGAACTTCTAGGTTACAATCTTTCTCTCCATGATAAGACCTGCATTCTTCACTATCTTTCCTTTACAAACAGAGACTAAAATATTAAGTTACATCAACTCTGACTAATATCAAATAGTATGACTGTGCCTGCTTACATATTTGGTTCTGCAGAAATTAATGACAATGGAAACAGAAGCTGACTTACCATCTAAGATGCAATTACTGCAAATATTTCTAAGACAGTGAAGAGCAAGGGCTTTCCCTGTTTTCAGAAGGTAAAAATCACATCTGTGGCTGAAAAATTACCATACTTAGTTTGTGTTCCCTGGTGAATTCTTCAGAACATCTGAATAAATCCGCCTCCCTCTTCTTTTTGAAGAAAATACAAATCAAAACATTTTGTGCTCTTCTCATTAGATAAATAAATACTCCTAGGACATTAGAGCAGAAGTCACTCAAGTCTGAAATTTCCAGCTGGAAACAAAAAAGCCACCCCTTTCACTGAGTGATCAGAACATTATACTCTACCCATCTCAAGACAACATAGCTTGACAACACTGCAGACTTCTTGGAAAGTCATTTCCTGCACTGAAAAACAATTTGCTAAGCATAACGTCCGTGCCTCTTCGTATTTCAGGATCCGATTTTCAGTAATGATTATCAACAGTAATTCTCAGTGAATTCTAATTTTTAATCTCAAAAACCAATTCCCAACAACAACAACAAAAAACCACACTTGATCATCCTTGCACTTAAGACTTTTAAAAAGTTTCAGAAAATTCAGAAAATATTTTCCCATACTTCAATGGTAATCAGTTTCTGAGAGCCTCAGGAAACAATTTCAGATTATTGTATCTGTATGTTTGACAGCAAACTTTTTGAAGCCTTCACCTTCACCAGATATGAAGCAATGAAAAAACAAGACAAGTTGGGTATTTTGTTTATTGACAGTGCCTTGAAGGAGTTCAGGAAGGCTCCAACACCCTGTTTTCTGTCTGAATTTGCTAACAAAAGCTGGCACCCCATTCAGCCTCACTGAATACCTGTGTAGCCTCACAGCAGGAGAGGAAATTTAGAGCTGGGCTTCCCACACCAACACCACTTTTCTTCTTTGGTTCTCTTTTTAATTTCCAGGCAGCAAGCATGCCTTAGGTTCTCCTTGGGATCTCCATGAACCAGGTCTACCTTTGGAGGTCACAAAACCACCCAGTAGAAACACAGGGATCTCAATCACTAAGTCTCTTCTTACCTTGGATAACCCCTACATGCACATACTATGGCTAAACTCCATTTCTAAAAGTTCCTACTGACAGTGACTCTGCTGCCCAGATAATACACACATGCTATTTTTCAACATACTCTGGTATCCAGGGTAGACAGTCAGGGCTCCTTAACACTTCCTTTGAATATAAAGCAGAACAGACTGTTCTGCTGTTCAAAAGAAAATGGTCCCTACTAGGGAGAAGAGTGTGTTGGGGGGACTAACTCAGTGGAAAGGGAGATTACAGAGCTCTGAAGAACAGAACCCTGTGGCTTCCAGCTCAAATGAACCATGCTTGTCCTGCATTTTTGAATCTATTCTTAAATTCCTTATGTCTGCATTTGCATAACTAGTGTTACCTCTGCAATGCCAAAACAAACATCTAGAAGCACTGCTGCTCACTATAAAGGCCTTAAATGCATGAAGGCAGCAGCCATTTACTCAGATACTAGAGAAAAAGTTATTATGAAATAAAATTGACTTTTCATCCAGAGGAAAAATTTTAACCATTACTGTAAAGGCTGGAAAACTGTTTATCTTTTCCTTCCTTTCATACCATACTAAGAAAATTAGTCTGCAGTAGGTTTCCTCTCTAAGCTCCACTTAACTCCTTTTATTCATATCCTGAACCCGGTGCTATGAGGGAATGGAATTCTCTCCAGTTACCTTTGAATCCAGCCCTGTAATTTTAAGATGGATTGATATCTTAATGGATTGATAACACAAATCCATTCCCGGCACAGACATTATCTGGGGGGATATTTCTTTCCACCACCTCAAGCTGGCGAATAAAAGGCTATCATGCTCACCTGCTGAATTTTTGTCTTCGATCAGACTATGACCCTTAGAGAAGCATGCATATGCCAACTACAATCTGCCAAAAGAGGAATCCAATTTTGGATACTGTAACTCAAAATTTCATCTTCTTTCTTCATCATGGGGGGTGAGGGGGGCAGTGCCAGAAGTGTGAAAATAAATCCAAACCAGAAAAAAGCACCCTAAAACTTCCTAATTTTTTTTTTTTTTTTTTAGCTCTAGGTATCTGTGTTATCTTTAATAGAAGTCAGGAGACTACATTAAAGTTCTTCTTTCATATATTTGCCATAAAAACATTCAATATCATTACTAGTTCCACAGAGTATAGTCCCAATTATTGCAATATATCACCAAGGTTTTTAAAGGTTAATTCTGTAAAAAACAGAGAACTGTAACATGCCAGCAGAAGCAAACATTCATGGTTACTACAGCAAAAACCTCAGCTCAACCCTACCATCTCCACATCTCCTTTAGTGAATCACAGAAGCCTAACACATTTTGTATTCTTGTAGCACAGTACTGTTATATCAAGTACATTCTTCCATTTTTTATTACTTTGTATTATTGTTTGGGGCGTCAATAAAGAAATAAAAACATTTTTGGGTCACTCTCGCCAGCCAGGGTGTGAACACATCACTACAAGAAGTCAGATTACAAAAGCTCCACCCTTAAGAGTTTTCATTATCCTATTTATAAAAGTTGTCTAGCATGATCAAATGCTACAGCCAAAATATTAATCTGTCCTTGCTTTAGATCTTACATCCCTGAGGAATTCAAACAAAACAGTATTCTGAGAATTTTAACAAGCTGCTCTCTCACCAAGATGTACTGACTTCCTTGCCTCCTGCCTAATGATAAACTGGAATCATAAAAAATGGGCTGATCTGATTCTCTAAGGCTGAGGCCACCACCACTTCCATGAGAAAAGTGGTAAAACCATTGCAGGGCATGCACAGCTGTCATTCCTGGGGGTGAGGTGGGAGGGGTAGGGGCCACAACTATCCTTACTTAACAGTGACAGTGTGGATCAGCCACAACACAAAGGTGGGCAAACCACTGACTGAGGGACAACTGGCTCTGTGTTCTCCATGAAGACTACAGGCAAGAACACAGACCTACTTTACTACTGTCAACAGCACTGCTGGACTCCACCACTGCCCAAAAAGATACGGCTCAAAGAAGGCATGAGTTGTTTATTTTCAACACACAAGAAAGAGCTTGACAAGCAATGGAAAGAGAATTCAAACTAGAAATTAGTTTATTCCTGCATTTTGAGATCCTGATTTTACATCAGGGTTGGAGAGGTTTTTTTGAGGCAAATGGAAGCACCTGGTAAATGACATTGCTTGTATTCCACAGAATAGCTCTCCCCACAGTAAGTCGGCACCAGACTATGACAAATAAATCTTGCCAGACGATTATTTCACATGGCCTTAATGAAATTAATGTAGCAGTGATGAAATCAAGGACATTTTCTGTCAGTAAACCACTTCTAGTCTAGAAGAGAACTTTATATTTTGAGGGCTGGCTGTAACAAATAAACCATTTCTGCTAAAACAACATCAACACAACATGCACAGTTCCTCAAGCAGAATTTACTTCCTTTTTTATAAACACTTTCCAAGATACACATTTAATATTTATTGGCATTTTGAGCCTTTTTTTTTTCACTCCATTTAAAGTAATTACTCTTGTGCTAGCTTTTTGTAGAACAAAAGCACCTGCATTTGACACCTACATTGCTCCAGAATACCAACCCACATGTTTCTTTTTGAGTCTTTATGTGTAGAACAGCAGTACTTCCCAGAAGTTTTGTTATTTCTCTTTGTAACTAGTTTACAAACTCTGAGAGCAACAGAATAGTGACTTACAGTCTAGAAAGAGAAGGAATATTAACATGTGTTCATTTAAGAGAGTTACTACCCCTGTGCAACAAGCACAACTGCCACAGAGACATGACAATTTAACAAAATATTCACCATCACATTGGGCAGCAGTTAGATGGTGTGACATGTTATGCCAGAGGACTGCACTGTTCTAACATAAAGGGAGACATCCAGGAGACATGAAACATCCAGGAGACATGAAACATCCAGGAGACATCTAACATCCAGGAGACATGAAACTACCCAGTGAACAACAGAATAGGTTTGGATGAGCAGTCTGGGAGCAACAGAGTATCCATAAAATGGATATGCTATTTCCAGCTTCATACTTGGTATAGACATTCATTTTTTTTCCTCTGCTGGAAGCTAACCAGTTAAAGCTAAAAGATGACCAGAAAGCAAAACAGTAATCTGGAAGAGAGGCTGAATTAGGAAGGCAAAAACACTTTTATACAAGCAAAACTGGAAGGAGGAAATATTACTAGCTGAAAATAAAGGAGCATGTTAAGCTCTGTGGTAGATTCTGCAGGCTGCTAGACCCATGGGACTTCTGCATGGAACATTGTGAGATGGATACAGACTTTAAAAAGCAAAATTCTTTCTAAATAAACAATGAACTACTTTAAGAAGATCATCTGGAGGGCAATGGAGTGTTCACTAAGATTATTTCTTCCCTAAGACAAGCCTGTGAAGGTAATCACTGCCAGACTCAGGTAGAACACCGCCCAAAGGCTGGCCTTTGAGCTGGAAAAAAATTACAGGAACCCATCTTCAGAAAGGCTTATGATTAGCATTACTGACCTGGAGGGGAGACACCTGATGCTAACAGGAGTCTTCTTACCCAAATGTGCTGAATATAGTCCTTTTGAAAATATATACCAAAGCCAACTGTTGGTACAGCATTCATTTGCTTCTTTTAAAAGCATACCATCATGGACAGAATGTAAAATCACTAAGTTTCATCCTGGGCAGTCTCACCCCATAGAGAAGTGTCAGCCACTTTTCAGATGATACCTTCCATGTAAAGGTTGCTATTTCTATCTTTTACAGACAGGGCAAGACAGTGTATTTCTTCTGGCTCAGCCCAGCTTGCAATATGTTCAGCAGAGTTGGCTCTCATTCTTCTTTTATGAAGTCTTCCTTTGTCATTGCTTGACAGTACATTCAAGTGCTCAAATTCAGTCAGTGATTCAGTGACTGGAATGTAATGGATTTGTTACTACAGGCCACCTTTCAAGAACTCATCTTCCCAAGTTCGTTTTGTGCCTTTTGGATATCCAGCTCTTCAATAGCTCAGTCCAAATCACTGCACCTTTCACTGTATTCAGTGCCTACACTTCAGATCCCTCCTCCCTGAGCACCACATCAAACTCTGAAATGTACAGTAAATGTTTAAACACACGAACAAGGGGCACTTTCAGACATATTTGGGTCAGTGTATGAAGTTCATGCCAAAGGATGTTGTGTGTTAGCTGAGCAATGCAGTACATTTTTTCCAACTGCTTCAGCCAACAGCCAACCACATGAACTACCCTAAAATTTTTTTTTCTTTAAAATTTGTAATAAAAGGATTTAATAAAAAACAAAAAAAAAGCAGCAACTAACTCATTTTAATTACATACAGAGACTAGGGAAACAGTATGAGATGGCTGTAGTTTGGGTCAGCTAAGTCCTTAATTTTTTACATCTTACACTTTCTTTTATTTAGGATATCCATCTAGGTAATGTTTCTGGGGTTTTTTTCTGCCATCTACAGAGCCCTAAGGTTCTTTAATGTAGCTTTCATGATCTTTTCTCAATACATGCCATCAAACTGCTTCCAAAAAGAGATGTCATTAGGAAGGGAGCCCCTAGGCACCACATTACACAGTTGCCTGGTTCATATAAATGTGAATTGGGAAAAATAATGAACCACTTTTAAATACAGCTTTAAAATCATGCAGTTGAACTTGCCTACACTATTTACATGAAACATCTTGTAGTCATTCCATACAGTAGTAAAATTAGCATTTTTCTATAAGGCAGTAGCAAGTGGAGACACACAATAGCATCAGGTCTTTGTCCCTTCAAAGAGGTCTCACAAAGCAGTAAAGCCCTTCTAGCACAAACTGCACTAGAAAGCCTAAAATGGTTCCAAATTTGGTACAAACTATAGATGTACTCTGTTATTTTTGCTTTCTCCCTCTTTATTGGATTCTCATTCCTTTTTTTCAGAAACACTTGTTTAATTCTATCTTTTAAGCTTTTTTTTTTTTTTTTTGCCTTGGAACTCTGACATTCTTTCTCCATTCCCTCACTCATGAGTTATTTGCTGGCTGGTTAAGAAAAAGACCCACATGGAGACAGGGCAGTCACACAGCAGAGGCAAGAAGCCAGCCCCCACTCCTCCATCCATGTGTACCTGTGAATGAGTCTCCCTGTCAGCCTTGGTACACTCCCCTGTGCGTGCAAGGAGCAAAGAGGGGCCCTTCCAAGGGCACACACTTTAGCAAGGCTGTGTCTAGGGGCAAGCATGAACCTGGGCCTTCACTACCAATACTAAATTGCTTCTAGCAAAAACAACCAATTCTCCAATTCTGCTACTCCTTGGCAAAGGTCTTTGTGCACATCAAAATTCACACCCACAGAAACTTAAGAGATAACAGTCTTATCAGCTTTGGGGAAATCAGATTACCAGACAGCACAAAGGAACCCACCCAGCAGCCCTCCAAGCTACTTTGCATACAATGCTCACTATGTTTTGTCCTCCCCTGAAACATAAATAATCAGTAACTGCTGGGGGAAAGATCCAGGACGTGATGGACCAGTTGGTCAATTGGACAAGGCATAAACTCTTCTCCTGACATAAACAACCTCTTCCTCTGTCTTGTTTATCTTTAGGTGTTTTTGGTAGTCTTCAACAAACATCTAATCTCCAACAGTACAATGTGACCTTTCACTGTATGAGGGGTTTTTACTTTGTTTATTACTTTAAAACCTTAAATCACAATTCAGCAGCCACTGGGCTATTTCCTGCTTCAGTCATACCTATGTTCACAATCTAAAGAGCAGAGCTGGCTTCATTTTAAGTGTTTCCATTACTAGTTTCCACTTCATTCTCAAAGAAGCACAGTCTTAGCTCCTCACATACACAAAGCAGCTAACCTCAAAAGCACAGGCAGCAAAGCTATTTTAAATGGCAACATGTAGTTTGCAATAAAAACATTATATGCTGATACAGCACTGAAAGATCCTAAAGCATTCAAGCTCACATTTACACAGCCTCAATCTTCCTATGACCTGCCTTTGCTCTGTTTAGACAACATTCCACTCAGCTTCTGGACTAAACCTGTGGAGGCTGCTCTCTCTTGCTACTGAGAATGCAGGCTATCTAAAGGTAACGATGCACAGGTTTAGAACACTATTTAAGACAGGCAATTGCAAATGAAAGTTGGTTTTCCAGCAATGCAATAGGATTTTCTGCAGTTTGGCTGAGAAACTCAGCTAGTATGAAATCACCAGATGATACTAGAGTAGCTTTAATTTTTGCACAGAACAGACAGATTCCTAGTTTTGAAAGGTCATGACAGTAAATTGCACGGAATTCAATTTACCTCCCTCAGATGGATGAGGGTCTGACTCAAACAGAGAACAGTGGAAGCCTTTGGCTCCAGGAAGTCTGTGCTGATTCAAACCTACTCCTAGGCAGGCAAATCGTCCTTCCTCTCAGCTATACATTATCACAGCTTGTGATTTTCAACTGATCTTTTCCCCCAGATGTCATATTGTAGCAAATTGTGTCATAGATGATCATCAAAATAATGGTCATTGCAAGAAAAATTTGTTTTTAACCAGGGAGTCACCAAATATAAAATTACTTGTGTTACAGACACTGTCATAGTGGTCTCACCCTTGTTTCTCCACATCTAAAGTGAAATACAAAAAACTACAGGAAACAACACCCTCATCACAATACAGAAGAACAAATACTGGAAAAGAAAGCAAGTGTAAGGATTACAGAAAGACTGTGAAGACAGAAAGTAAAAGAATACCCTCCCCAGGAAGGGAGTGACACACCTGTAACACTTGTGATTTAACAGGCTCCTTGTGTACAACTGAGAACAACAGCTGGTGAGCAGCTCATTCCTGACTGGATGCTTGGCACCAGGCAACAGCTCTTACCTAAAGCTTTCTGGGTATTCAACAACAGCCATGTTGATAACATCCAGTGCATGCTGATAGTGCTTCTGAGCTGAAAAGAGGAGGGCCAGTAGATGAAGTGAATTCATGTCATCTTTGCACAGTTGCAGGGCTTCTTGAAGATGGTCTATAGCATCTGAAATCTAGAAGGAGATGGCGTAGAAATTACAAGAGAACACATCACTCTTTCAGTCCTACATTATACCTCAAAAATAAGAACAAATAGAGTAAACAGAAATTCTGAAGAAGTTTTGCTTAGGCACCTTTATTATCAAAACCGGCTGCCAAAATTAACAGACTGCACTGCTTGAAAAAAACCCACACATTCTAGAGAAAGAAGTCCGCAGCATTACTAAATCACTGCTTATAAACAAGAGCAGCAGACCTGATCCCATCAACTCCCTCATCCTTTGGCATGGTGATTCTATGATGTAAACATATCCACCACAGATGCCCAAATCTCAGCTCCATTTTCTAGGATGAGTGGCTGGCTCTTCAGCTGGGGGTGAACACTGCACATCTCTGCTGCATTTTGTCTCTCATAATGGCCCAAGAAAGTCTTTCATGATTTGGATCAAGAACATAAAAATTAAATTTGAATGTTCAAGGGTAAAAGAGTCAAGATTTAAAATGCTGTCAAAAAAAGAAATATATTTGCAAGCAGTGATGTAAAGAGCAGTCCTGACAGTCACAGCAGCAGCACGTTATTAGAACCAAGTCTCGCTTGGCAGAAAACTTAACATCTATAATGAATGCAAGTCTATCACATGCTCTTTGTGATCCAGTACACTATTTTAGACTATCTGGTCAAAAGGGAACTTCTTAGCAGATTTTCTTTAGTTTGTTTACTGGTAAGTTTTATGTAGAGGATTTTCTTTAAGATTCTCTAGTGTCTCAAATTACTGTTACATAAATTATTGCATTTCTGTGGCTCTGAAAAGCTGCAGAAAACAAAGCATAAAAGTGTATAAATTGCTTTTCCTCATGTATGCTTTCCTGCTCCTTCTCTTAACGGATGGAGAATGCAGTTCCTTCTTTTCTACTATGAGAACTTCCCACCTAGCACAGCCTTACAGACATTCTACCCGGGCAAACCACCAGTGTCAAATTCCCACCGCCTCCACAGACCTCTCACAAAAACAAGAAGCAGATAACTAAGGAAAGCAACAATCACACCACCTGCAGCTACTACAGAGGTTGTTGATTACCTAAAGTCCAGGTATCCTTCTGGGAGCAGTGCATATTCTGTTCATAGGACAACTTCATCCAAATGTCCAAGTGACATTTCTCTGTTGCTGTGCACACGTGAGCCATGGAACTTAACTCTGTATTACTGGTGACTCCATGCAAGCCTGGAGATCAGTGTGACTGCTCCAGACATAACCCCAAACTGGCACTTGGCCCACAGCATCAAAACTGCTGAATGTCCTGGCTTGGATTCAGACTGGGATACATGACTGACTGCTCAGCTTTAGTGAATTACCGCTTGTCAGTGGAGCTACTTTAACTACATGTGTTATTAAAGCCTACTGCAAGGGTAAACACGTTGACCTAATCACTCACGTTCCCTCAGCAGTTTACTAGAACACATTTTCATACAATATAAAAATTCTAGCAATGACAATACAACTTGGAGCCAAGACCAGACAGTGGTGGGCCCAGATTTGCTTGTTCACAAAGCTGTTCATAGATATACCAGAGGTATATAAATTTGACTTGCTAAAACAAAGCTGCTGTCAAGACTTCTTGCACTCAGGACTAAAAACCCTTCTATTTCTTTCTATTTCTCTGTCTCAGAGCTGCACAAGTACCCATAAAGAAAATACAAGTTTGGGGAAAAGTTAATTAGAAGAAAACCTGCAAATCAAACAACTGGAGAAGACTTGGAGCAACCTGTTCCAGATGATCCTGCTTTGAGCAGAGATTGAACTGGGTGATCTCTAAAGGTCCTCTTCAAACTATACTATGATTAAGACTTGGGAAGGGGATCCTAATTTGCTAGTATGAATCAGGCAAAGAATAACACTTGCAACTAATGCCTTTACTGAGGGACTTCAAAACTGTAGTGGTGCTTGACCTTACTCATGTGAGAATATGCAAACTGAGACCTGCTTTACGTGTTGAAAATGACTTAGGATCAAACTGCAGGTAGGTCCACACCCCTAAGAGAAGCTGGCCATCCAAGGAGCTCTCTGACTCTGTTGCAACATCCATGAAATAGAGCAGCAAAAAAGTGAGTTGTGGTCACTCCTGCAAACCTGTGTCTGCTGGAGAGGCAGCCACATACTGCTGGAAGAAATGTCATCTAAAGTAATTCTGTTCTGTAGTATGGGGCCTGCAATGGTTACATCTCATTTCAGTGAGTATCATCAGTGCCTCTAGTATCATCAGTCACAGGCAATAGCTGGCCTTAAAAATTAATCATGCTTCCCTGGCACCTCATTTATTAACTTGAGTCCAAAAAGACTCCTTAGTGCTGTAACACCATTACTAGCCTACACAGTACTGCTGCATAATTAGAAACAGTGGACAAAAATAACATGAACTCTCTGCCTGTACAGAAAGCATTATGTGAAACAACAACCTGCAACAGACTAGATGCAATGAAATACAAACTAAATTTCTACATCAACAAAAGCAAGATATTTGGCAGCAGTCAACACAAAACTTCTTTTGAAAGATGTATTTTTATTTAAGTAACTATATAATTTGAGAAAGATGGAAGCTGGTGTCACCCCAGATGGCACCCTGAAACGTCAGGGCTTTATCAGAAGCAGGCTGCCAGTTTAAAATTCCCTACCAGTACTGGACTTTAAAATAATCTTATTTCAGCTGGACTGCAAGTCTAAGTAGGGCCTACAATTAGAAGAAGCTACAGTTCCCTGATTTATCATTCTGTTAACAAATATACCACATGTTTTACATGGCACACAGGTATCTTCACATCACACTGATTAGGGAGCAAAGATGCTGCAGTAGGCCAGAAATAGCATCCTGCAGCATTACCAAAATAATGCCACAATATGGATTGTTTAGGTTGCCTTTTATATAGTAGGATTTATTTCAATAATGCTATGTGTCTCCTTAAAAACAATGTTGATATGTCACAATTACAGGTATAAAAAGGAAAACAGAGTAAGTGTAAAAAATACTTCCGAACAGTAGAATGAACTTGGGTATTTTAAATGGTAAATGAAACAGGAACCCTTAAAAGGGATTTTCAGGCCTTATAATTTCACGTCAGTTGACAGTTACACTTAATTAACCATTACAACTACCCACTCCATCTCTTTTTATAGCATGGAAAGGAGAAAGCTTTACTGACTGGCAAGAGTTTCCATTGAAAACAGACTTGCTACAGTTCACCAGAACCTCAGGAAAGTAGGTATACACCTATGGGTTATTACTTAGTTCTTCCTACAAGCCATTCTTGATCACCAGAACAATCTAGGCTAGGATGTAGGCAGAAAAGCAGCATGTTGCTTTTCAGCAGAGGAGGCAGTTGGTAATCTGGGAAAAAGACAGAACAGAACTACCTACACTCAAGGAGTCACTGAAAGAACCACCTCTTGAATACCTTCTAAAACAGAGCTCCTCTCTTGGGCAGACAGTAGCCTCTCCTCCTTGAAACCAAACAAAAACTGGGCAAAACAGCTGAAATATTTTCTCTGCTCTCTTAAGTGATGTTTATCTTAACTGTACATCCAGACACTTGGGAAGGAAGTAGATGCTTTCTGGATAGTGCCACTTGAAACTTGAGGTCTCTTGGAAGTCCACAGGAAACTGGTGAGACTTACAGTGCTCAGCTGCTGACCCTTAGCCATCTTTCCCTCTCCCATTTTCATGAAAAGAAAGGTTAGATCTAATCAAGCATTAAAATGGCATGATGCCTAAATAAGTTGTTTTTACATATTCAGTACTGATTTACATGGCAGTCAAGGTCACAAACACCACCACCCCCAAAAAATCCGGATTCAACATTTAAAATTAACAAGAGTGCTGCTGACTCTAGAGAGTAATTTCCATAGAAACCGGTCTGCTTTTTAAAAAACAAGGCAATGCATTAAAATCAGTGAGCTTTAAAATGTTCATTCTACCTTGTTTTTGCTGATCCAAGTGCTGTTACCACAGAAACAGGAGAAGTAGCCGAACCAGGCACTGGGAGTGGGGAGCTGCAAGTCTCATTTGTCACTGGGCTTTGCCAGCCCACTGCAGGTGGAGATATCCACTGCAGCAAGCACAGACCAGGCACTTCAGCTCAGGGGGAAAACCAGACTGAGAGACCCTCCTTACAGAACAGGTTATTGTACACTGTGTTTGGCTGAAAAAGCCACTACAACACTCTGGGGCTGGTGTAGACCCTCCCAGTCTTCCCAGTGACTCCAGTGGTCTTTAAGACATACATGCACACATACAACGCTCATTATCATCATTTTTTATCTTGGTTGCTGATGGTTTCAAATGCCAACTCTGCATGAACCTTTTATAACTATTCCTCCTCTGTCACATCCTCATCTCATGTCAGAGGGATGCCTATGTTTTTCCATTTCCCCTTTGCCTCCCCCAGTGGTGACAGAGACAAGTGCTATTGGAAATATTTTACAGCCTTCCAAGGAAGATGAATTGCTCCAGCTTTGCTTGGCACTCTACTGGTCAGCTGCCTCTCTTGCTTTGTTCCATGAAAACACTGTCTTATCTATGCAAGCTGATACCTATATTTTTCAATGCTGGGTACAGTTACCTTATTTATTGACCCTGACTATGGAAACAAAAAGGTCTATTTGTTGAGAAAAACACTGAGGTATTATATTATATTATAACCTACTATGCAGAAAAGGCCTGATTTATTGGTATTATGGCATTGCCTGATGAAAGCCCTAACTGTGATGTTCAATAGTTAATGCAATCTATCAAAAAAGGTATCATTTTCTTTCAGTTAATCAGAAAGACAATATATTAGATACTTTAAATAATTAAGTATATTAAAAATGCATTACCAAATGTTTATCATTAAGTAAACTGGCAAAAGAAGAGTAGGGTATTTTACAGCAGTCTAAAAATACAGAAGTCTCAGGTATCTCCTCTCTGTCCAAGCATGCATTAAAGATTTATATCTCACTTGATGGGAGAAGAGCAGGAGCACCGTGGCAGGGGTCAGGCTGACACTACACAATACACTGAGATCACACAGCTGTGGGAGCAGAGGCAACTGGCATAACATTGGGGATGAAAACACACAGGTGAACTAGACAAAAGAGGAAAGTGAACATGGGGACAAGAGACTGAATGGAAAGAACAGGAGGGAAGGGAAATGAAGCAACAAGAGAGATGAAACAACATGGCAAAGACAGGCTACAACCAGAAAAAAAAAAAGTAATGAGTTAAAATGCCAGTAACAGTGAAAACAACAAAAAAATCAATGACCACAAAAATCTTCATTTTATTTTTCAGGACATTTCAGCTGAAAAGCTGTAATTCTTTACTCATGGCAAGCAGAAGAGGTAGCAAATCAGACCATCTCCCTATGAGGCAAAAGCTGTGAGAGAAAAAAGGGTAGCTGGGTGTTTTTTAATGAAAGACCCTGAGCAAACTGCATCATAAAGCAGCCAGTAGGCAGATGAGAAAGTTAAATAAGCCATTTTAATTATCCTTTCTTATTGCAGGCTCACAGCACACTGCTCTCATTATGAAAGGGTTACAAAAGTGACATTATCAAGAGGGTGCTCTCTTGGAACAATTAGTTTAACCTAATGAACACACAGCTCCCCTAATTAGCTCAGGAAAGTAAGAAATACCCAACTGTTCAACTCCATAGTGTAGACTAGGGAGAGCAAACTGCAGCAAGCAGAAGGCCTGCCAAAGAAAGAAACTACAATGATGAAATTTCAAATCTAGCTAGAGAGATATTTAAAAAACAGAAGCTGCTCCAATAAAGACTTTAGCTTTTAAACAGAAAGGACAGAGTAATACAACACCCCAGTTTTAAGAAAAAGGGGCAGTAAAATAAAGCACAGCCCAAGTGGTTGGGTTTTTTTTTTTGAAAGGCAGTGCAGAGCATTTTCTGATCAGCTTCTCTTTTATGAGTTAACACCTGCAGCAGCATTCAAATGCCAACTAATCCCACTCTCTGCAGAGCTCCAGTACGCGTCAGAGCCTGGCGTCAAACGTGCCCAAGTTTGGAATAAAGTGATCCCAGCGCGCGATCTGGCACCGCACGGAGCCGGGCACAACGGGACAGCCTCTGAAGCGGCCCGTGCGGGACAGTGACACCAGGGAGCAGCAACAAACACACCTCCTCATCCCACACACACAAGGCTGCTCCAAGACTGCTCAGGAGTTAGAGCTGAACACATTCCCCAGGGAAGCCATTCCATGCGCCACAGAATTATTATTTTTAGAGTAAGAATTAAAAAATATTTTACATAAACATATTCTGACTGCTTGTCACCGGTTACAACGCAGGAAGGAAGGGACCCTGTTTAGCAAGCCTGGGTCTTGTTCAACTGGACTGTCCTTCCATCCTCCTATGACCCAGTGATTTCCAAATATTTCACATACCTGTCTGACAAGAGCCAGCTGCAGTGACAGGTAGAGGATGATCTGGTGATCTTCAGGGGCCAGGTCATGTGCTCTTTAAGGACAACCACATAAGACAGAAAGAAAAGTGACTGTTAGATTGCACTTTGCAGAACTCCTTCACCATGAGTCACATTAGCACAGAACAAAACCCAGTCTTCCCCCACAGAAAACTAGTCCAGTAATGGGGAGCCACACTGAAACTAGACAAAAAGCAGAACAGTGCTGCTCCGGCTAAGCCAGAATCCCAGGAAAACATATGAGAAACACAGCTGCCAGGATGTTATACAACTTACATGCTCCTTTATTAAATGCCACTTAATATTTTGGAACTTGGATAACTAATATGGAAAAAGCAGCTCTGAGCGCATAACAAACCTATCAAAGCATTATGTTAAGTAATTCAGGTGATAGACACAGTTGTCTAAGTTGTTCCTATACTGCCACTTTTCAAACATTAGGAGAGGGTTGGATTAACACTGAAAAAGTAATCACTATGAGCATGTAGAGGACTAAAGATCAGAAGCCTGTGACACAAACTGGTGCTCAAACATAAAAACATTCTCCGCCCTGCAGCTTCTAGTTTAATTTTTGACTCCTAGTTAATTAGCAGACTCCTAATTTGGAAAGGGAAGACACTAAGGGAGGAATGATTTGATGACAGGAGCTGTGCCTGGACCAACACCAAGGCCCTTACTGGTCAAGCTTGGACTCTGAGATACCCCTTCCAGCCCACAGCAGGCACTACACTGAAGCCTTGGCTAGAGAAGGCTGCAGTGTCTCCAGAACCAGATGTGCAGGCCTTTAACAAAGTTGTGTACAAGGCAGGGAACAAGGGAACAGGGATGGACAGCCTAGGCAGAACTGTCCCCTCTCAGACTATGCTAGGCACAAAACTGCAGTGTGAATTTGCTAGCCTGTGGAGAAGCCATTAACCAAGGCAATGCTGGGATAGTGTCTGAGGGAACCCAATGTAGGAGGAAAGGTGGGGCAGCAGCTGATGCCACCTGGCAGCCCACTCCAGGAGCCAGTGGATTCTCCCCTTGTGACTCACAGAGCTCACTCACAGCTCTGCAGCACAGGGAAACCATTTCACATGGGAGAAATGGGGAAGAGGAAGGTCCCTCATAGCCAATTAACATTTCCTGACCTCTTTCTGGGCTGCATTCCAGGACACCAGGGAAACCTGCACCTGCACTGCCAGGCCCAAAGTGAGCACAATTAATGTCCTTATGAGGGAGAAACGACAGGCTGACAACACTGGTGGTTAAAACCCATGCCAAAACTATTGATTTGCTAATAATAAACAAGTAGCAATAAAATAATTCCTTCAGGAAACAAACCACACACCATTTTAATGGCAGTCACTTTTCAAATACCATCTTGGCCTGTGAGCAAGAAGATTTTGAAGTTCATTTTTATAACTAAAAGCTCTAAAACAAATTAATTTAGTATGGACTGAATATGTCCTGTAACTCTCTAAGTCAAGGTGGCACTCAAGTGTTCTGAAGCAATGCCAAAGACATCAATGTGCAATTAGTACAGATGAGTCACTAATTTCTCCTTCCACTTCAGAAAATACAAAAAAACTCCCAAACCCAAATAGTCACAACCCCCCCAACCAAAAAAAAATCCCCAACCCCCCCCAAGATTGCAACAAACAACAAAACTCCACAAGGTAGATCCCAGCTTTGCCCTAAGGTATTAGGGTGAGTCACCTCTTTACAAAGTGTCTCTTGTGAAACCTTCAGTAGCCTCTCCAGCAACTAGTAACAGGGGAAAGTTCACAAGAATATAGCAGATTAAATTAATGGTGCTTTTGGAAAGAAACAAAGGATTGTTACTTTACTGCTCATTTTCCTCAGAAGGAATTAGAAAAACATTTGGTGCAATCTTCCAGCTGAAAAGGCCCCTTACTGAGATGACTACAGGCCAAACTATGGCCTGAGAGCTCATACAGGCTCTTCAAAAAAAGACAAAAAGCAAGGAAGGTACAAAAAGGAACAAAACCAAACTTAGGCATTTAGAAAACACTAGTAATCAGCTCACTGTCACATTTGTGTTGGCTGACGTTTGAGTAACTAATGTTTGGCTAGAAGCTTGTCTGCCTCCTAGGCAGAGTTAAGATACCATGAAAACAAGTCACAGCCAATGAGAAAGGTCACAGGATAAAAAACAAGGAAGCTGAAAAGCAGTGCAGCACCACAATTCCTTAAAATTGGTCAGCAGTTTATGTATGACACTGGAGTCCACAAACTAGTGTGACTTAAAACTAAAAGTACACTCCTCATCCAAATAATGAATGAATAAATGGCTTTTAAAAGTTTTCTCTCTCAGATCTCCATAAAGTAAACACCCAGAATTGTATCTGTGGTTTCAGTTCTTGCACTCACTACAAAACCAGTGTAAGACAAACATGCTGGGCTCCTTCTTGGTCAGCATCAGCAAAACAGCTAAGATCTTTTAACATTGTTCAAATTGTTAAATCTGTACTTTGAGATACCAGAGATCTCAAGATTTCTTATGTAATTATGACAACAATAAACTCAGAATTAGATCCTTCAGCCCAAGACTTGGGGCACATAAGCTTCCATTTAATTGCAATCTATAGTCTGTAGGCATCTACATTCACAGTGGGTTGTAAATTGTGAATGTAATTGTACAAATGTAAGTAACTGCCTGAACACCACCTAGTGTATTTTGGGTGGTGTAATTTAATCATAACAGTCAGGAAGCTCACACATTAATGCTCTACTCCACAGAATGGACAAAAAAAGGTTTTAAATCAAGCAGTTGTACTTGAGGTCTCAAGTGTAGTTGCACAAGAGTGCACAGTTGTTTCCAGAGTGCAGCCATTGTATCAGTTTTCCCCAAAAATACAGGGATGAAGGAGAGGTGAGTGGTGCCTGCTTTGTTCCACTAGCTCTAGAACCTCCTCTTCCAACAACAGCTGATTTAAACACTCATTAGGACAGCAATTATTCTCTCCCCTAGGTGCCCTGGTGCCAGGTCACCCATAGCTGCTTACACCCTGATGGTGGAGGTACTTTACCACCATGATGGAAATAGGATTTTAAGCCTGCTTCACACAGGAATTGAGACAAAATTAGCTTTCCACATCTGCCAGCTGGCATCATGTGAGGAAGCTGCATCTCCCAGCACTGTAGATCTCACTGCAGCTAATTTGGGGCTAAGGTTTTTTTCTGTAAGGTGGCAGAACAGTACTCTTACCTTGGATATTCAATCAAATAATCACTGCATTTAGCCATCACAAAAATGGTTTTGACAGACTACTGCTGAAATCTAATGAACTGTTTTCAAACCTTCCAGCACGGAAGCCTTACACAGAGGAAAAAGAAACATAAAAAGAAAAAAAAAAATTCTGAATTAATGAAAAAAATGCACAAAGCAAGTATCTGCAAAATTCCTACTCACCTCTCCAAAGATTGAAGTGCTTTCTTGTTTAATTCATCCTGAGTGCTCTTTAGAGTAGCTGCAGGACAAGATACAATACCATTTAAGTGTTAATTCAATGTTTCAGATCAAATAAATAAATATATAGAGTATCCAAACTGGGAGCATAAACAGTATGGAAATCTCTGTGTGTTTGTGCATGTGCTCATTTTGACATGAATTCTCAAATTCATTTTTATTAAAGATTATTTTAAATCCTTTGTTTGAAATACTGAAGCGTTGTTTATTTATATATGCCACAGAAGGGGGCTGGGAGAAGGGGTCAAACACTAACCAGATACCAAGAAAATAACAGGTCCTCAGCCAGATTGCTGCAAATGCTACTAGCAGTAACCTACATCACATTCTGATTCAGGTACAGTATGTGTACAGAATGTACACATTCACCACCATCTTCATAGGATGGTGCTGCAGGTGTAACTGGGAACACCAGCAGCCAAACTTACAGCTCTGTGACAAAACACCACCATCTTTGAGACCACAACAGACTTCAGGTTACTTCAGATGTGGCATTAGCCACTAATGCCCTTCTTCCATGCCTCTAATTGCTTGATTAATGGACCCTGCCCAGTACACACATGTATCACTGTATAAACTAATTCCTACCTAAAACCAGAAAAGGAAGAGAAGAATCAAGATCATCAGGAACAGAGGAAGAGCTTAAAGGAACATGGCTTTCTCAGATGCAAAACATCTGGAAACCTAGTGATGATTTTTAGAAATGCATTGGCTGTCTTGTTCTGGTTCTTGCATGGCAGTTGTTTCTTGTTCTGCCTATCCTGAAATTGAGAGCTATTGATCAACAGCATAAGGAAGTGATGAGTAGTTAATTCATCGGCAAACCTCACCCATGAATGTATCTGAATTGATACATCAAGTCACTGTATGCTCCAAAATAGCAAGTTACTAAGTAGTATATAATTATGCAACAAACCCAGTGAAATTCAAGTATTCTTAAAAATTATTAAGAAGAAAAGAGATGTGTTCTTCTGCATGACCTGCAAATGTAACCAGTTTCTTTGCATTCTCCAATATGCCAGTAAGTGAAATTTTGTAAGTAAATTATTTGTTGCAGTAGCTATAGTGATCATCCCTTTTGTACTTCTACATCTTCCAACAGTTCTTCAGAATACCAGGTTCATTTGGGAGGAACAGCAATCTTCAGGATTTCCTAATCATAAAGATCAGAACTTGCTTAGGCCACAAAACCTACTCTAAGATAAAAAACTTATCCAAAAATTTGTATTTTAAATAATAAATTTTAAGACATGGACTTTCATGTAAAATGCAGCATCTATTAAAAACATATCACTCTCAGTAGCCTTAAATCAGGCTGCAAAATACTGGATAAAGGTAACAAAGGAAGAAAATTTGGAAATAAATTAAAGAACCAAGATTGATGTAAACAAAAATGCTTGAGGAGACATTGGAAAGGATTTGATCATACCTATAAACATCCCTACAGAAAAAAATCTGACATTCTGTTTCTCATGGAAACTACCATTCTTTAAGTTACAGAGCAATTCTGAAGATGTCACACAATAAGAGAAAGACTGAAAGAAATATTGCCATTTGTCCCTTAAATTAAACACAAAATGGAAAAACTAGAACTTCGAGCATCCACCTGTTAAGACATTTGACTAATGTTCAGTTTGTAGTTAGAAAGAACACAAAATATGTTGTGGAAATGATGTGATTACTCTGCAACTAGTCAGCTTTGCCTCTGCATTACTGGGAAACAGCATGTGACTGCCACCTCCCACAATATGGACTGCATCTTCAGCTACCACAAAGTTGGAATGCTGCGTGCAGCTTGGCATCCCCAACAGAAGACGTGGTTCCATTGGAACAAATCCAAAAAAGGGCCATGAAAATGGTTGGAGGGCTGGAAGACGTCTCCTATACAGAAAAGTCGAGAGAGTTGTCATTTTTCAGTCTGGAGAAGGGTCAAGGGAGGATCTCTTAATACTTCAAGGGGGTTTTTAAGAAAGACAGTTATTTTTTTACCAGGTCCTATGAAGACAGGACAAGAGGCAATGCTTTTAAACTAGAAGAGGGAAGATTTTGATTATATACAGGAAGAAATTCTTTACTAGGAGAGTGGCAAGACTCTGAAACAGGCTGCCCCAAGATATTGCAGATACCCTACCCCTGAATTATTCAAAGAAATCTGCAACCCACTTGTATCACTGAGAAACTCTCACTTCAGACAAAGAAAAGTTTGCACTAAGGAAACAGAGCCTGGTGCGTCTGATTAAACTTTTAAAATTTGTGCTCTATTCTCCCAGGTAAATGGTACCAAAGAATTCTTCAATCCCTACCCAACTTTACTTCCTGCCAGCATGGCTGCTGCAGCTCCATCAACTAAAACAAAATATTACTTATTACTAAGATTAAAATAAGCTCCAAAAGCAGTCTGACCAATGGAAGAGTGGCACAGGAGGGCTTCTGAAACCTGTAAGACTTTTGCAAATGCCACTTGAGCAGCCCAAGATTTATTTTCTGAAGCAATCTGGGTTTTTAAAGCAGCTTCAGCCTTACTAAAATTCAATAGGCTCTTCAGCAGCATTTTGTACCTACACATAAAGCTTTGGATCACATTTAAAAACAAAGGAGGACAAGCTCTGTGTTAGTAAAAGCAGTTAGAGCACAGCAGGAGTAGTGAATGCATGGAATGAAACACAGTGCCAAGGATCAGAATCAACTCTACAAACATGGGGACAGGAATCTAGTTCTAATCTTGTCCAATGGATTGAGCACCCATTAGCAGCTGAAGCACAGTCAGGTCTATTTATGTAAAACATTTGTTTTGTGGGAAAGGATTCAGTTTGTAATGTGCAAAACTGTTCCTGTATGTGACTCACAATGTAAGAAGTGGGGATGACAGATAAATGGACTTAATAAATAAATTTCTGATCCAAACTAAAACAATTACATATATGCACCCTTTTGCAAATATGACTGAGTTTCAGAAATTATTCCCTTGTGTTAAGACATCTAATATGGCACAACATACATTTTAAGCACCCAGAATTATAATTAAAAATGGCATGCACTGTTATTTCCAAAAGCAAAGACCAAGTTTGTTCACTAATAATTTATTGACTTCGGGGGGGGGGGGGGGGCTTAACACTAACCAGTGCTGTCAGTACACTGACTGTGAAATCCACAAAGACTGATAGAACGAGTTTCTAATTCAGTCCCTGATCCATGACCTTCTACCAAAATTCTAAATGAAAGCAGAGATACAGCACAATCTCTGAAAAAAGAATGAGGGACTGTTACATATAAAAAGATTTCACAATTTGTGAGATGGTGATGTGAGGTAAGAAGAGCACTTGTATTTCACAATACATTCTCAACCTAGTCTTTCCTCTTCAGCCTTTGGTAAATTCACGTCACCTTTCCCTGTCTTCAGTGAATTCTTCACCAGACCTAAGGGAGGAAAAGTTGACAATACAGCTTATGTCAAAACTGGAAGTATGGGAGGAAGAGAAATGGTTTGCTGTTGTCATTGACAACTGACATTGGAAAGTGATCTGCAGAAAATGAACATTAACTATGCACAGGAGACTTGGGCTTCTAAGACTGAGGAAAAAGAGTAAAAGTGTCAATGACTTCCTCTGAGGACACATCTTTTAGCTACTTCAATGAGACTTATTTCAAGAAACATGTAATTAAACATTAAGAATAAGGAAGCTTTCCAGCATAAGTTTCTGGAAATCTTACTTCCTACAGGAGCTTTTTGCAAATCACAAAGAAAAGGCTTTAATACAACTCCTCAGTGCCTTTGTCACACAGGAGGAGAAATAATTACTAGAAGGTTATATTAAATAAGAAAGTCTAACTTGGATGGAAGGCTGAAAGCTTTAGAAGGAAATCGGTCAAATGTCTCAAACACTTAGCTACTATTGAAAATACTGATTGACTGAAAGTCATCTCAACTAGAAAGTTACAGGAATCTCATATATACACACACATATAGATGTTTGACTTGTCTGCATATGTCAGTAAGAACTGGTATAAATACAATGATAAACAAGATTGACAACATGAGACAGGATTACATCACAGAATTGCTGTCTTTCAGCATGTTCTAGCTTTGCTTCCTCACTGTCATATGCTATTTTTTAACAATGCTAATGAAAAATGTCTTGCTAGTGCAAATTTGACATTTTCTAGTGAAACACAGTTCCATATTCATGACCATCATATGTATGCTTTTGAAGGACTTAATCCATTTTATTAAAATATAATCTGCAAAATGGAAACCTATTCTTCACTCCTCCAATACTGAGTGACTTGTCCTGTTGTCTTAAAGGCTAGAGATACAGTGAGAAGGCAGATATATTCCACTGTTTCAAAACATAAATGAGAGGCTAATCTGAAAATAATCCAAGGCAGCTGTTGTGAAGACTGTTTGTTTTACATTAAAAAGGACACAATATTGAACTAGTCTCTTGAAAACTCAGGAGGTTTCCAGAAAAAGTTTCCAACTCATATTTTGCTGCGCCAAAATATTTTTAGAGCTAGAGTACAGTACATGCCTCTTCATTCTTTAGAAACCACCTTCTTTTCATACTGAAGTTTACAAAGAGATCATAAGGGGCTGACATAGAAAACCTTCTATCCCTGAAAATAATCTATGGGATCTTGTATAGCTTTACAACAGTTTAAACGATGTCTATGCAAAATGCCTTAAAAACTACGCTGTTAAGTAGAACTCTATTCCTAGTGGAGTTAAAATATATATGTAGGACAAAGTTCAGGCTAGGAAGGACATACTTTTTGACATGAACTTTCTAGGGAGAACTACTCTGAGGCAGAGAAATGGAGAACTGGAGAGAGCTGCAGTGCCTGTAAGCCTCCATGATGAAAAGCAGTTCTCAGAACAGCTGATCAGATATGGCTGGCTGTAAAACTACACCAGCCTGCGCTACTGAGGAGCACAAAAAGACTTTCTCAGATATATGTCTTGCAGAATTCTGGTGTAAGTTGCAAGGCCTGCATATTTCATGATAGCATGATAGAGTAATTTTAGCTTTGATTTAGGCTTCTTTGCTGAATCAACTTTGAAATAGTTGGTTTGTTTCTGTGGAACCTCTATGAGAGAAAAGCCATTGCTTGCACGAGGGCACGACTGCCAAAATCATTAGGAAACAAACCAGCTCAGCCATTATTCAAAGAAAATGTGTTAGAACATATATTCTACCCATGTTAGAAGTCACAGAATAAACAAAGACTGTTCCCACCTGTGAGCTTGATGAAGGTCAGAGCTAGAACTCTCCCAAACACTTCAAGCCCTACAAAGCACCAAATCTGCAGAAGCCCCTTGTCCACTCATTCAAGATCCAAGTAAGCAGAGTTAAAATACTTCTTACATTCAGTGGTCTGTTTCTAGTCAACATCCACATGTATCAGCGAGGTAGATATTTTTATCTTGTTTACTTCTAAGTAAAAGAAACTCCATCACAGAGAGGTTGAATCTCTGTGGGGAATCAGTATCATGCCAGGAACTGAAGTGAGGCATTTCTGACTCCAGTTCTTGGATTGTATTTCTTTATGATTTATGAGTGGGTGACAAAAATATGAAAACAGATGGAAAAATTGACTTTTGGTTGTGTAAATTAAGTGAAAAAAATGTATTACAAATACTCAAGTAAAACACACCAAGCATTGTCAGCTACACTCAGATAATCACCCCCTAAGTAATGACCTGCATATCTCCCTTTACCTAATAACTTCATTTTAATTACCACAGAAGAAGCTCTCTGAGCATGTGAACAATTCCCATTTATCTTGTGATCTGATTGCTTTTCAATGTCTAGTCAGCACTGAAAGCAGATTTTCCAATAAATTCCAATTGCTTGCACGGAAGACTTGGAACAAATGCTCTCCATGTAACACACTTGACAAAGAAGTAACTCACCATCAGTAGCTTGAAGGCTGTATGTCAGGCCCAGTGCCAGGTAACCCTTTGCCAGGGACTCTCCAGCATCCTCCCCCAGGTCTATCACCATTTTAGCAAAGTGTTCTGCTTCTTCCAGCTGCAAAAGAGGTAGGTTGAGACTTACGGGCATTTCCTCTATATTTGTTCCAATAAAATTCACCATTAGCCTTACCTGCAAGTGATCTGAGAGTCATTCACACAAGGGCTTTCAGTGATCCCAGTGAACACTCATAAAAAGGAGAATGTAGAAGGTCAGATGAGCAGACCTTGGTGCACACGCACAGTTTTAAGAAAAGTTTGGGGTTTGCACCCCAAACTCTTTCCAGATGTTTAAGATTAATCAAGGACATGATCTTTTTTTATAGCTTCCCTCAGGCACACTTCAATCATGCAGCCTAAAATGCAAACACTGGATCAGCTGGACTACATATATGATATCCTAGTAGGGCATTGAAAGGTCTAACAGGTTTCTTCCTTCAAAAGAAAACCATTCAGTTTTGCTGTCTGATTTTTTTAAACCTTAGCAAATGTTACTGTCTTTTCAAACATTAGAATAAAACAAGAAACCACTAACTTCACTGAAAGCTCTCAGCTGCTGCTTGAAATTCTGTTGCCAAAAGGACGCAGAAATTTCAGAACAAATTTTGATCTGAACTAACACACTACCTTGGCAGCTCTGGCTGCACTAACTGCTTTCTGCATCCTTTGCAAAGACACAATTTCCTTGAAAATGCATTTTATATTATAGATAGAGATTGGAGGAGAGAGCAGTCACAATCTCTCAGGATCAGCCTCCAAAGTGATGGAATATGTAAGCTGGTCTCTTCCACTACATCACAGACTGCTCTCCACAGCCTTCCTTTCAACACATATCTATCAGCATCTGTAAAATCCGAGTTACTGGCAATTTTAAATAAAAAGAAGTTAAATATTATTATAGAATGGAGTGTTTCTTATTTCTAACTTTAAACTCTTATTAATATCACTCACCCATTTTGAGTAGAAAAGACAAAGACCTGTACACTGTATATACATTGAAAGGTGTAGGTTGGAGAGACACCGGCAAAACTTGTAAGTAATGCCTGAAAGATAGAGCCTACAGGAAGATCTCATTTCTGTACAAGACAGTATGCAGATCCTGTCTCCCATAATCAGAGTCATCCCTAATCACGAAGCAGACACCATTACACTATCTGACAAATCCTCCCTTTGGAAACTTTAATTACATCACAACTGACTTTATGGGATGGGGTTGTTTAATTTTGAGAAAGTACTTTTTGTGTTGGAAATCCACCTAGTTTAGACGCAAGTACTGTGGATGTGTGCCCTCTCTATACTCAGCATTGTCAGACTTCAGCACCTCATGGCTCTTTAACATCTAAAACAGCTCACTCATAACAACCTGGAATTAAAATGCACCATCAGACAAGAAATTTGCCTTCTGCAGTGATCTGTTAATACACTACCTATGAACAAAATCTACTTGACTTGATGTAGCATCCTGTCAATGAGCCTCCTAATCCCATCACTTGAAAACATTCAGGTGACAACATTAACTAATGGCTTCATAAACAAACCACCTGGATTTATTAGATGATAGCAAACATTAGGAGAAAATCACTTTTAACATAAAGCTGAACAAAGGCTGAAAACTGCAAGTGAAGAAGCAAATCTCCACTGCTTGAATTTCTTCCCACTGGTGCAATTCCCTGAGGCCACAGGATTCAAACTAGATGTAGAACAATTATTCCCTAATTTCTGAAACCTCAGATCAGTCAGTCCAACAACCAACACCTATGTTACCATCAAACCCTTTCCTGAAAGCATTAGTGCTCCTCATTGCCCCATCAGCTGTGACTGTGGAAGGCACTAACTGACACAGGAACACCTCTTGAGGAATACTGGGACTCACCAAGTAAACTGCAAGGCCTGTCTTTGAGGGTGTAATCCAAAGCTTACCAAAACAACTGGAAATAGTCCCACCTACTTCAGCAATGTTGAGGTAGAACCCTTAAACTCTGATCACATCAGGAAGACTGAGATTTGTTTCAGATTTCTTAACCTGTCAGTAGCCCCAGCAGCTTTCCAGCCACATACTGAAATGTGTCCTGGACCAGAGCCTAGGACAATGAAAACTTGCCACATAGAAAAAACCCCAAAAACAAAACCCACAAATGAACAACAAAAGCCCCTCCTATATTATAACTGAATTCTTCATCTCTCAGAAACTTTTACATAAGACATGAAATCTCTGCAGCTTGAAAATTCATTATGCACCTCTTTGCCACCATAAACAGCTATATTCTCACTCTCTTTCTTTATTGTTTTTCCTCTTCTCCCCACACACACTTTCATCCAAGAAGTGTCCATTAGACAAAGAAAAGAGCTCTACAAGGTATTGAAATGACTAGTGAACAAGAGAAGGGGGAGAGTGCATGGAAAAAATGAATGAAAAGTTTGAAGCTGAAATGAGGACATGTAAAATTGGAGAGATTTTGTTCCATTGTTTCTCTGAATGATCACCTGATGGTAATTCCAGTTTCTGACTGGAAATACCTATACTGCACAAATCAGTAGTGCACCATTCAGCCTTCCCGCCTGCCAGTTAGCCAGGACCACCTGTCAGTATCAGATTAATCTAATGAATGAATAATTAAAACCATAACTTTTCAGAGTGGCTGAAACAGCACTTCTAGCACATTCTTGTGAACATTTATTCATACTAAACCCTAATGGCACTTTGACCAGCCACAAAGATTCTTATGAATGCAAACCTGGGTCAGCTGAAGTCTGCTTTGAAAATAAGTGGCCTCAACAAACTCCAGCACAGCTGGTTCTGTTTATGAGAACATTTACTTTTCCTTCTTACAGCACTCAGACACTTCTCCCTGCCAGCCCTGCTGTGGGAGCCATCTGCCCCTCTTCTCCCATTCTCCTACTCTTCAGTCATTCTGGGCAAGTGTGAAAAGCCAAACCTTTCACTCACATCACCCACTGTGATGTTTCAACTCTCCAGGGCATCAGTCTTGCAGATGGCCTAGTCAACAGTGAATCTGGCAAGTACTACCTGAAACAGGAACAACCCCCTTGGGACACATTTGGGGTAACCAACTAAACTGCAAGGACCACCAGACTGCAGTCTGGATAAAATCTCCCTCTCCATGCACCCAATGAGGGACCAGTAGTGAGCCTGAGCTGTTATCTGCCACTAAAGCTGTATCTGGGGGGTCCTTACAGATATGGGGTGCCTTCAGTCTGCACTGTGGAGATGAGAAGGGGAGGAGGGAAGGCCTACCATGTTATTCTCTTAGAAGCAACAAAAAACGAAGTCTCAAAGCCCTCCCTCCAATCTGGTCCTTACTGTTCTAACATTTTTCTACATACTTTGCACCGAAAAGCTAGTGGAGAGCAAGGCAGCATTCCAGGCTGCAGGGAGAAGCTCCCTGCCTCCAAAACTTGCATGCAAGAAAGACAACATGGGGGAAAAACAGCCTAAGAAGAACTTTCTGCATTTTAAACTCCAGCTATATAAAGTGTCAGGAGGCACCTGGAACCATTAGCTAAGCAACCCCTCTATCACACCAGAAAGCAAACACCTGGCACCTGGAAAGAGACAGGCTGCCAAACTGTGAACTGACACCAACGAGATGGTAATGCTCTGGGGCCGGTTGGGCCTTTTTTCCCCTTTCACTTCCTCTTTCATATTTGAAAGAAAAAGAACAGTTGCTAGCTGTGCTACCCCGAGGGATGTTTCCCCTGGTACCGAGAGTGGCTGTTCCAGCCACCACTGTTATTTGGCCACAGGTTTTGGTGTGTGCTCAAGCCAAGCCTGGAGGCATACTGACAAGGGAGTGGAGAACAGCAGGTGCTGTCCCCTGGCCTAATGCCACCCAGCTGGTGTCCAACTGCCACCCAGATTGTTTTTAGAAAAGCTCAAGCCCTACCCCACTGAATCAACAGCTTGCAGGACTAAGTAGAAATTGCACTTCTCACCAGCATACATTTAGAGTAACTAAGGACAAACAAATCAGTGACGTACAGCAGGATGAAAACAGCATTTTAATGTGCCAAAAAAAGAGGAGCACACTAAGGAGGAGGTAGGGAATGCATCAAATGACACTGGACTTAGGACAGCAGACAAGGTTAATGAAGCAGGTGAATTTGGACACCCATGACACTGAACAATACCCAAGCACTTAAAAGATCAAAATCCTACAGAATGGGTATGTATACAAAATTACACATGATGTTAACTAGTTAAATTGACCTCTTAGCATTTTAATTACACTGGGTTGTAGCTATAGAGACTAATTCAAAGAGAAGAATATAAATAGAGTGAAATGAGAAAGATAAGAAGAAAAATGCATAGGAAGAAAGTGGTCCATAAGGCATAGTCTAATGAAAAGGTTTTGTCCCACAGCTGTTTACAGCACACAAAGCCAATCACGTTATGTATGTCAGAAAAAAAATCCTGTGCTTTCTATTGCTGGTCTAGTCAGCATTTGCTCTCTGCGTCACCATTGTTAAGCCCACCAATTTAGTCTGTGTAAACTCAGCCCCCAGCACTTAGGAATACTCAGGCCTTTCCTCCACTGTAGCTAAAGTGGTTTGTTTACAAAGGCAATGTATTGAAGACAAAATTATTGGTCATTTTTAATGTCTAAAACCCACGGGATTGCCCCAGAACAGCAGTGGTGATGTAAACAAGAATGTCTTCTAAAAGACAGAAGAAATACCTAGCAGCTCCTTGCCCTTCCCTGCTTTCTCAGCAGCCTCTCACTCTGGTGATGCTGATCCTCTCAGATGTCTGTCAGCAGGCAGAGTAACTCCGTAATGGGACTAGATTTCATCTTTTAATATTATTCATACTGCACTATGACCTAAGCATTTCCAGGTGACTCCGGGGCTCCTAAGTGACTGGGTACCAGCACATGCATAGCATTTATTATCTACAGTGGCAGGGTCAACAACAGACAGAAGGGGAGAGAAGCACCCTCTGATGAAGTGCCCTGTGAAAGTAATGAATGGTAAGCTGTCACCTCAGGAGTATGCAGCTCTAAATCTGCATCCTGCCAACGCCCCTGACACACAAACACCATGACATCCCGACCTCATGGCATGTCGCACTCAGTTTTTATAACTCCATGCACAGCCTGCCCTGGCCCAACACCACCACTTCTCCCTTTCCCTGACTGATGGCATGATCTCTGCCTTCCCAGCAAAGTGCTGCAGTAGAGCACTTGGCTGTGCATACTAGTTCAAAGAAACAAGGGAAATATGAGATACAGCACCATCCTGTGCAGCTTTTGCCATGGAACAAAGTCCTTTGAAAAAGCTTCTATTAGCTGATAATACAGGCATCATTTGACGCTACACAAGCTTAGCACACCACCACTATTGCTATTATATCAACTGTGGAGCAATTAAAATGATAGACATGGCCTCATGTCTTCCTGATTCTTGTCACAGTAGAGTTCTAGAAGAGTCAAGCCTATCCTAGGACTACAGTCCATTTCGCTCTATGTGTGTTTACAATATATTCAACATGCCTCCATTGATATCAACTGAGTAAAAGGCAAAAGAAAGCATCAGGGTAATCCTGAACACCTCAAACATGGCTCCCAAAAATGGAGAAATTCAGTATTTAATGCTTGTCTGTAGGAAGAAGTTCCATTTTTAGTATTTTCACAATACCTGCCATAACAGCATCCTGGAGAACCTAGATTAGTAGTGAAATTAACAGAACTGTACTATGAAAATATTAAAAACAACAACTCATACTGCAACTCAAAGTCATTGCCAAAATAGGCAAGTGAGCATTCAGCTGAGACTATGCCAGGGAAGGCTGAGTGAAAGAGGAAATTGCAGCAAGCCTTTTAGTGAGCAGAACTCTGAATTTATAGTGGAGCAAGGCAAAGCAACCTCAGGATGGACATGTTCCAGTGCAAGCTACCTCAACTCTTCTACGGAAATTTAAAACAATACTCTGACCTACAATAGTCAAAGACTTCACAGTGCATTCTGGAAAGTTAAAAGACAGCTGGCTAAACACAAATGGGCTTTGTGTTTGCTTGATAGAATCATCCATGTGCAAGTGCAGCCAACTGCTGTGCTGAAACCCCAGCAAGCTGGAAGGTTTAGCAGCATGTTACCTCAAAAGTAATTCTGAGCCTACTACAAAAGCATTTAAAACACCTGTGTAATAGTTCAGATACAGTACAGAGGTTCCAACTTTGCTGGACAGGTTTGACTGCATCCTGACCATACAAATGTGGTTTACATATGTACATTCATTTTGAAGCTTTTCTGGTCCTCCAAGTCTACTGGCTCAAGCTTTAGAATTAATGAAGTATTGATTTATTGTTTACAGTGGATTTTTTTTTATTACCTCTAATTCTGAAAAAGGGAGCCAAAACAGTGCTTATGCCACTCAGTTGTTTACTGCAGGCCCAATCCTAGAAGCTAGCAGTTGATGGGGTAGATCATCTGATGTAAGCCAGCAGGGTACCCCTAACATGCCAGCAGAGTACTGCCAACTTGCATCAGTTAATGATCTAGTCATACTGCCACAACAGAAGCTGGGGAAGGCTCAGCTCTTTTCTGCATCAGGCTCTGCTACATATTGATTTGCATGGCACTGTATGAATGCATCCACGTTTTCACTTTGATTTGTTCTGCAATGAGAGATTATTTCATAGATGTGATCAGAGCATCCTCAATGTTGTAAATCATTATAGTATATTTCAATTAATTTTCTGTTTTCCTTGCTCTTAAAGTGTGCTGAGACACCATGTACAAAGCCAGCAAAATGACTTAAGTGATCACTAGATTAATCATGAAAGAAACTGTTCTGTGCTTCTCATGACATTCTGTAATTATCCATCTGCATAAATGTTGTATTTTGGGCTGGTTTTTTATTGCTAGTAGCTGAAAGAAGACTACAGTACTGCTTGGCCATGGGCTATAAACAAACTGGCTACAGTACTGCACCACACAGTAGACAGATGCAGGATATAAATTAGCTGCTTCATTTGGATAAATGGTGATCTGATTTCACCCTTTTCCTGCCTAGCCAGAAATCAAGTACACAGATATATTTCCTAATTGAAAAATTAATAATATTTTATATATTCTGAAAAGGAAGATGTATTTGAATATTTGTAACTGCTAATATTTGTCCATTAGACTGTTCCTGTCCCATGTCTATCTTCCTTTCTATTTATACTGGCATTGATCAGCTTGTTAACTTCCAGTTTAAATTATTCAATTCTGATTTGATTGCCATGTAATTTAAATGCAAATAATTACTGTAAGGATGACATTTAGAAAAACAGCTCTGCTAAGCAGGAAGGTCTTTATTAGGCACAGGAGTCTGGCAGTAATATCAAAAGCACCCCTTTGACTAAGAGATGTGGGAACCTATCATTTCAGTTCTTTTAAAAGATGATCTGATTTCCCTCAGACTCCCCTTAATTAAAACCCTTCTATACCATCATCAAGTTTGCTATGAGGGTAAAGCATAGGCCACTGACTGAAAAGAATGGGAGAGGGAATATTTTTAATTTGGTTTTAGATCATAAGGCTGTGCTCTAGATAACTGCATTAAAATTGCCCTCTTGTGAAATCATGATTTTATTTCATAATACCCCCAGTTGTGAGCCAGGGTCTGTTTGAATAACACTGAAAAGCATTTCACACAATAAAAAGGCAGTACATAGAAGAAAAAAAACCTCTTGCTTTGAAATAATCAAAACCAGCTCATTTTTCCCTTCTTTACTTTATTTTAAAAAATAACATTCACTGTGAATCTTTTTATATATCACTGAATGACTTTCAGCCTTCAAAATTTAGAGACTGAGCTGCAGATAGAAGAGAGTTAAATTGCTCCAAATGTAGAGCAGAAGTAGGTTGGGTAGTTCAGCAAGGATTCCCTTAAGGTCCTCAGACTTGAAGATTTTTCCTAGAAAAAGATGCTGCCCAGCTTTTGCTGACTCACATATAAGCTTAACCACTATAGTTTGAACAGTGTAGTTCATTCAAGAACATACACAACCAGACACCCTCCCTGACAGTGGTGTAAACTGATACACCTCAAGTTTAGCTGAACAGCAGCTTTCATCAGACAGGGATGTAGAAGGTGGGCAGGTGGGGTAAGGGAACAAAACAAAAGCAAATTGGAATAGAAGCAAATTGGCTTCTACAACTTTTCTCAAAGATCTGTGCAGATTATTCTGGCATTTTCTTTCATGTTTTCTTGCATCTTGTTTTACTTCTGTTCAGCAACTGTAATCCTTCACTGACTGCAGGGACACCTCGTGGTGAGGACAGGTGAGAACAGCAGGCTGCCATTCAGTTAATTAAACCAAATAGAGAAAGAGTGACAGATGTTTCTGTTCCTTTGGATAATCAGAATTTCATGGGCACACAACTTCCACTCCCACTCCGCTTCTGGGGCGTACATTAACACATCCAGAACACAAAACATTGACACAGCAACTTCAAGAACAAAGGACTGAGTTGTCCAGCAGACCCGAACTATCCAACAGTCCACTTATAACTATTAACTTGTGTCCTGCAGGGGCTACAAGAGTGGCTGATTCGATGTGACACTCAGTTGAAGCAGCAGTCCTCAGAATGGCTGTTATGACTTTCCCCCCTCCTCCTTTCTTCAATGTGCCAGCAAAATACCTTTAAATGACTCACTACAAAATTTCTTGCAGGGATTTTCATTTTTTATAAAGGGCACACATGTGTGTATGATTTTAGCAGGGATTCCCTTTCTCCCCATTGCAACTAGACTGTGGCACTGTCACTGCAGCACCTAATCCGTTACATAATAGGAATTGCATCAGCTTGCTTACCCAGTGCAGTGACCCAATGCAGACCTTGGCAGCCAGCAGAGGCACGGTGGGATCTGTAGGTCGCAGTTTAGCACACTCTCTGAGCACTGACACGGCATATGCCGACTGGGGGAGTGGGAGAGAGGAGGAGGAAATAAAAAAGGCTGATTAGACAATGCTGTTGAGAGTCCATGCAGAACATTGCAGTGACATGTACAAAGAAATGCTGTGGAGAAAAGAATCCCATGTCAGCAACAAGTCAGCAACTTTATTGCCACCTCCATATGCAGCCGTGCGTACACACACGCACACAAACACACTCTTCCCACGCTCAGAGGAAACACGCCTAACAGGCAGCCCTGTCTGTGCACTTCACAAGACACAGTTTTCTTAGCTATCAATGCACTGGTTATTTTAACTCTGCTCTCCCAATACACAAGAATTCTGCTGTAGCTTTCCTTGCATATAATCATCTTCCAGTAAGCCAGAAGAGATCATAAAGAGCTTATCCTCCAGTACATTCATATTTTAGGCCGACTTCACTCAAGAGAGGTTTGTTCAGCTGAAGCAATCTGCTCAGTAGGTTGTTTTGTGTCTTCTCCAGTTCCAGAACATACAAGAAAGCAACTGGGACCCCACCATACAAAGGGTGGATGCAGATCAATACACTGTACACTGGGTGGCCCAAGCACATGTTAGAAAGAAAGCCCATAAAGCTCTTGCTGTCTTTCTGGTGTTAGGTTACCATTAATGAGGATGTTTTCCAAGATTAACACTTGCACAGCCCTTTGGCTCTGATGTGCTCTGCAAACATTGTGTTTTACAGCATACATTCATGGCTGCCACATTTCAGATGCTTTAAAGGGGAGTGAAGAAAGCTCTGGTCTGAGGCAGTGATGAGAAGGCCACTGCAGACAGTAAGAAGGTGACAGCAGTTGCCCTACCAGAGACTCCAAGCCCATTTCACCCAAACCACAGTTTAAACCTTCCCCACTACTGACCCTAATCCAAATTTTCTCACACTTAAGCTCAAGGGGTATCTTGGAATTTCTCCTTGCATGCCTGTTTCCTCCCAAAGTCTTCCACACAGTCCCAAGACACAATGTTCCTGCTCAGAAGAATGTTAAATAACCATGGCCTTTCAATATTACAGAAGAGTGGCAACAGAAGCTTGCAAAGCCCAACAATCTGCTATTCCTATCAGGTCCTGGGTGTCTCCTCCTGACTCCCAGGGGCTCTCCCTACCAGAACTCTGATCTACACATACTCTGGTGACTGCTGCAATCCCCTGCAGCAACACCACAGCTTCACATTCCCACTGTCCATCAGCACTTTCCCCCTTGCCACCACATCAAAGTGGGCTGCACCTGCCAGCTTCTTCCTCCACAGATTGAAGGTCCACTTCTTGCTACTGAATTAAAAAGCTTGATTAGGAATTTGCTTGGAAGGGAACCTGGAAAAATGGAAAACCAGATGTACACCAGCCATGCCCACCTTAAAGCAAAGTGGGGTTTCATAACCAATGCAGCAGGGCGCAAATCCTCCTGCTTGAAAAGCTTGGGTACCAACCTTGTGGTCTGAACAAGAGCAGCAGCACACCCTGTATTCTTCAGGTTGCTCACACTTGTGTAGAGCATCAGGCAGGATCAGTAAAAGTGAGGAAGCACTTTGCTAATTTAAAATTCAAAATGCACACTTTGCCTAAAGCCATAAGGAAGCTTGTCTCAGACCAAGGATGGAAATCAATAAACTTTGTCCTAGAGCTTGAACCATTACTTCATCCCTCTGAGAAACAAAGATGTGTAATTCAACCCTGAGGTACAGGAAAACACACACTGCTGTGCTCTGTTGCCATGAGGTGACTAGCATCCCTCAGAATGAACCTCCCTGACACCTGTTTGTTCAGAACAAGTGGTGTCCCAGGTTTTAGTGGCATCTTATTCCCCTCTCACACAAAATGCACTGAAAGCAGCTGGTATTCCCCGCAGCATGATGGATGTGCTGGAAATCCAAGCATAATCCCGTAAGGTACCTAGGCCAGATGATATCTTCTTACCCTCCTACCTGTATTCCAGATCCACAGGTGTATCCAGAAAATAAATAAATGTGACAGCAGGACAATATGCACTGTGACAGCCAGTATATCTGCAGCTGAACCCCACCAACCCTTGTCATCTCACCATGCAAAAGTGAACTGCAAAGGCCAGATATGTAAAAGGCCATACACTGTCCAGAGCCAATGCTTGCAAAAACAGACACAAGCTCAACCCAGAGGTTATTTCTCAGCTCCCCTCCAGCACTGCAGCTGCAGGGAAAGCAGGAGGCACCTGGGAGCTGGTGGCTGCTCTCCTGTGATCAGCACAATCAGCACTAGCACAAGCCAAAGCAGTGACAGGCCTGTCCTAATTTGGGCCACAGCTGCAGGACCTACACCAGAAGAGAAGTGACACAAGCCATTCCTTGCCAGTTCCTCTTGAACTCTGCTCCCTCTCTGTCTGCAGGACAAGCCAACACCACAGCCTCCAACACCTCACATCACAGAGCCCTGCCATGTCTGTCCTGCCCCAGGCCAGCTCAGGAGGCCACTGCAAAGCAGTGACTACAGAGTGCTGCACAGGAGAAGGTCCCACCTTGTGCCTACACACAAACACCTCAGGTGTCGAGTCACTTCATTACATATGCACTTGAGAGCTTCTGAACATGGATTTACAGAGCAAGAGGCACAGCTTCTGCACTGCTCCTAAAACATTTACAAAGTTATGTCATTTTAAAGAAGTTTATAAAATTTGCAGCTAAACATATGGAGCAGAAGTGGTTTTGGAAACAGGGTGACATGAAGCCTTTCTCCCCAGCTGCATTTTAAAAATTCAAGAGATATTATATAATTTCACCTTGAAAATTTTACTCAGCAGATATTTTATACAGATGATGAAAACATGAGTCAAGGAATGACAGGAGAAATAATATCCCACTCCCACAGTGACCTTACTTAGAGGAGACTGGCATGACATGTAATACCAAGGTTTCCTAAAGATACTAATTACAGACATTAATAGCCAGGGAAAAAATATCAAGCATTCATTATTGAATATCATTGGTTTGTAAAAATATTTAGTATGAAACAGTGTTTGTGCAACATTGAAATAATCTGGTAATTAAAATGTACATATTCTTTCACTTAGTGTGGGTGGACCAGGCAGCCAAGTGCATTGTTTGTGAGATTCACTGCAAGGCAATAATAATTTGATTTATTGGTGAGGCATGTTTTGAGAAGAGCAGAAATTGAATTCCAAGTGAGCACATGCTTCCCACTCGTGATTCTGAGCTTCAGAGCGGCTCACACAATGATTCAAGCCAGGATTTATGGTGTTTCTATTTAACTTGCTAATTGCTGGCTTATAATGACTGCACTAGAATCAGTTCCCTAGGACTTCAGAAAGCTAGGTCTCATTTGGCCTCTCATCTAGAGCAAGGAATCACAAGGAAGCTATTGGGGAAGGATGGAGAGGACACATCCTCCTGCATAATTATAGTAGCCATGGTTTTGAATTCTGTAAGTGAATAAAATGTAAAGAAAAATAACTATCCAAACACAGAACACAACTCCTACTCCCTATTTACTAATTCAATAATGAAGCATGGAGGCATACTCCTCAAAGATGTTTGCACATTGGCAGAAGGGAACCAAGAGCATCCTACAGTTAATCTGCTTTCTTCCTTTTCCAAATGGCTCAAGAGAATTTGCCATCAGTTATGGTAAACCCATAGATGCTGCCCAAATGGTTTTTCTGGATTACTCCAACACAATTCCCATTCTTTCCCCTCCTTTGCTCTCTCACCATACCAAAGCAATCAGAGAAGGAAATAAAAGAGCCATTTTATATTTAGAAGATAAAGAAAACACAGATATAAGTTAAAGGAAGATTAATTTCCAGACAGTAAATAATGTCTGACAGACTTGTGACGTGCCATGAACAGTTGCTCTTCTCTTGCACAGGTTCCATAAACCTCCCTAGTTTTTTGCTTCTTTGCTACTTTTCATCCAGAAGGAAAAATGTTCCTCAAGATGGTGTGTTGGTAGACAGCCTCCTTCCCAATTTACTTGGCAGTTTAGTATACAAATGAATTTCTACAACTAGTGCTGCTGCATTTCTTGCATCATCCTGTCTAAAAACTGCACTATTTCAAAGGGATTGTGGGGAAGTGGAGGAAATATTTCATCCCAGTGCAAGAATTATTATTCCCTGTGTCCTGGGATTCACAGCCATTTAGATATAAATGACCTTGAACTGACATAGAAAGATGAGAGAATGAGCAAGCAATTAAGAACTCTGCAACCAGTAGTTTTGCTGTTAGCTTTCACTGAATTTAGAGATTTCTGTGAATCTCAGCATGAACATTATTCCCCTAAGACATTTACTTCTCTTAACACAGGAACTGATTCCATCCATTTTCTTTTGCTTTGTGTTTATCAAATTAGAGCACTGGAGTTAAGCAGCTTCAAATACTCCCTCTTAAAAGCACCTCTTACATTCTAAGATCTATAAGCACACATTTGTACTTGCTAATGTGACAAACACCTCACTTCACACTTTCTGTCAAGAAAAGAGAGTTAAGCCTGAAGGCAATTATAGAGCCCACCTAGGTATTCTGCTCAACAGCCAGGAATCTTAGGAAATTTCCATTTTTGTACTATCTACAGCACACAGACAAACTCCCTTCTAATCTTTCCTTTGCACCACAAGAAACCAAACTATTGAATATCCCCAAGATAGCTGACCTTTGTAACAGGATCTTTAACCAATGAATGTTCAATATTTTAACTTTCATTCCCCAGCAATGCTATTTAAGGAGCCATCCGAGGCCTCTGCTGCTCCCAAGGTTCCTGCCTGCAATACAAAGAGAAATGTACATTTTTTTTTTAATGTCAGTTGCCTAGCAACCAGCCTAAGCTTTTGCAAGGATACCAACAGAAGGAAGAGTCTAAATCATAAAATTTGTCTGCTGTTGCTGCAGAATTATGTATTAAATATATTTTTAACTTTCCTTCTAACCTTCTGGAAAGCTGTGTGTTGGCAATACAGGCATGGCTGAGTCAAACTTGAAGCTCCTTGAAGCACTTAGAGACATCTGCTTTTGCTGCACTGCTTAAATAAGGTGAAGGATTCCTTTTTTTGGGTGCAGCACAGATAGGAGCAGCTCAGGCATTAGCTTGTCATTATTTGGCTATGACCAGTGTGTATCAGCAACTTGTTAAGGGCTCCAAAATCAGAGTTCACGTCTGTGTAAGACTAGTTTCAAAACCTTAAAAATGCTGCCAGCACAAGCTTTGGGCAGGACTGCAGTATCTCCAATTGCTGAGCAGCCACAGGGAGGACAGTGACACTGCAAGACTGGCTCTGGGAAGAGCTGGAGTCCCTCAGAAACACAGCTGAATGACAGATGCCAAAAAGGATTCAATTACTTTGTATAACACCAGACACCTCCTGAAGCATTACATGATTAGGAAAACCATTCAGGTAGACATGCATGATTTTTTTTTCCCTGTTGCCTTAAAGAAGAACAAACATAATGGCTAAAAGCAGAAAGAAGCATTTTGTGTAGCTGAAAGCAGCTTTAGCTGCCTCATTTTGCAAGGTATCATGCTTGGAGCATCCCCTACTGCCAGGTCTACCTACCTACAGGGCAGTGCTGACCATTGCTCCTGAGCTGCCCTCAGTACGGGCTTGAGGGGGCTGGGGAGGGTCAGCAACAATGCAGCAGTCTCTGAGGTCACACAATTGTTGTCTTCAAGGCAAGCACTGAGCTGGCCATGTTCTGCAGGGCTGGAGAGCTGTGTGGCAGGCACCAGAGGAAACATAACCCCCATGAGCAACCCAGCACAAGGCCTGCTGAGCACAGTCCTTGCCTCCAGGTACTTGCCTCCAGCTCCCCAGAGCTCTCACAGAGGCTTTTCCCCACAGACCCCTCTGTTGTTCCCAAGCTCTTCCTTTACTCACTCTTGAGGTACCTCAGCCTCTCAGTGAGCACACAGCTGAGGGGTGAGCGCAACTATCCTCTCCTAGCAGATACTCCAGCCTTCCATCAGCTGGCCTAAGGCTATATTACTGCTCACTCCTCCTCTCCAGAAACACACATCCTAAAGTTCTTCATTCACCAACCAAGTTGTGTTGTGGGGTTTTTTCAGGCAGAGACATTGAACATGACTGTGAAAATGTTCCCATGCATTGCATCCACTAACAACAATAAACATCTACTGTACCTTAAAGATTAAGACTCATGAGAGTTGAACGGCTCAACTAGGGCACCCAGCACTTTTAGACTACACAGACTCAGTTGTGTTCACAGAATAATTTCACTGCTATCCTTGAAGAATCCCTCCCTCATTACCATTAGGAAAATGGCAAGTTGGTATCACTAAACACAAATCTTGCTCCTTGTATGGTAGGCAGAAGACAGGCATCAATGCTGCAACATGCTGTCCAAGGCATGTATTTTAACACTCACAATGCAGATCTAGGAGACTTTCTTAAGTACCATAAACTTAAGCTAGAGCCTACTCACTATGCACTTTTTCTCTATCCCAGGGAGCTCCAGCAACACTTTGGGACACCCAGGCTCTGCCCTGTGTGAGGGTAGTAGGTGTGGAAAGGGACCTGAAAATGGAGCATGTAACTGATCCAACTGGTCCAAGGCCAAGGAAATGCTTGTGAGTGCACAAGGACCCTATTACACATCCCTTGTGCTTGTAATACATCATCTAGACACTATGACAATTCTGCCTCCAAGTTCAGAAATGCCAGTAGAGCTATCCTAGTCTGCAGGAGGGCTGTGTGCTGGTAACCTCCAGAGAAAACTGTAGAGATGGAAAGCAGCAGCAGAGAACAAATCTACCCCAAGCAGCTCCCTATCTTCTCTGCTGTGAACGCTACCAAGTCTTTTCCACTCTGTAAAAACAAGTTTGGTCCTTCCTTCCCCCATGTTGCTCAATACTGGTCACTTTTTCAAAATCTTGAGACGAGCAGATGCAACTGTCTGCACTGGTTTGACTCTGGCAGCAGGACAGTGGCTTGTCTCAGTGCCTGAGGACCCTGCCAGATGGCACCCAGCTATTACACCACTTGCCACTCAGCCTCCCGCCTGGCCACGCACGGCAGCCGAGGCAGGGAGCTGCAATGCCCACTCAGCCTCCAGCTGATACTGCCACACAGCTGAGGTTATTACCAGCAGAAGGAACTCAAAGCATCTGTGAAGAATTCAGCATTCAGCACCACAGGAACAGGGCTACTGCATTAGAATGATCTAAACATCTTTGGCCTATTCAGAACTGCACTTGGTGACATAGGACATCTCCCACCATGTCCTTGCCATTGTCTATGTTTTCCCAGTGCTTCCTTTCCTTTCCCATCTAAATTTGTCTACAAAAGTATTTCAAATGTAATGGTGGATTTTTGTCATTTAGATGTACATGCCCCTCTTGTTCAGTGAATAGAGCTCAATATAAAAGGCATTCCTAAAAATGGGTTAAAAAACAACCAGAGCACACCATCTCTCTTAGGGTGCAAGTTTCTGAGAAACACAGGAAAGTGAAATTGCTGCCACTCCATTATTTCCACCACTTAAGTGGATAAAAGACAGACAGAAAGGTTATGCTTCCCTGAGTTTTTTCATTTACCGTTTTAGGAAGCCCCAAGGCCTGTAGGAACTCACTGAAGTGATGTGCCTATTTTTGTTAAGACACATGCTTTTCAGAATAATGTGTAAACTCAAGCCTACGTGTGGTAATGAGCCAAGGTGGCTGGCCTGACATTCAGACTGATCACTTGTGAAAAATGACAATCACCATTTGGCAATTTCTCATCTGGCAGAAGAAGAAACTACACTGAAATTTTACTTAATTGACATAGTCTGAATATACAAATGAAACATATCTCTAGTTAAATTCAGTATAGAATAGAGGGTGAGATAGGATTTTATGGCACTTTTAAGAAGGTCAGAACTGAAAATCCTAAAAACATGTTTAAAAAAAAGAGAAACTAAAGTTTCCAGTATTTACAGGTTGATAAAACTGTTCCTGTCATGCCTAGGATTTATGAGTGCAATTTGCTGTACTGCAGAACAAGTAATGCTGCAGGATGTGAGGTTTCATTACCAAGAAATGAGATCATGAATTGGCTGTGACTGAGACAGGTGAAAATAGATCTTCACCTATAAAAGCTCAAGTGTACTCTGCATTTTGCAGTCTAGACTGACCATACTGTTTTCTCATCAGCTCTTTCTGCTACACTGGAGCACTTGCTTGTAAATGAACTCTGTCCTGCTATCAAGCTGCAAAGCAATATAAAATGAATGCCACATCTCCCATTAGCAAGATGACGCATTGCAGAGTATATGACAGGAATCCTCAGGGAATACTTTGGGATTAGAAGTGAAATACTGCACAGATGGGATTGTTGGGTAAGGGAATTCCCTCTGACCCATATAAGGCTCAGAACATTTAGCACTTTTACATCAATAAGCAAGACCAGGACATTTTACCTTGTAAATATTTAAAGTACAGGTAAAAAGACATGATGTACTTGAAAATCTGAAAAGATAGGACAGCTACAGAGATAAAAAACATAAAGAGCAACACAAATATCTAAGTAACAAACATTCTTTAACAGGTAGGGAAGGTGAAGAGATATACAAACACAGAATGGACAAGAATGGAACTGCCATTCAAGTTGTTAGAAGCTAAAGATCAGGTCCCACTTCTCCTAACCTATGCTAACCTAAGACTGAAGCACAATTATTCTCTGCATACACTCACTCAAACATCAACAGTTAAAGATCTTCATTTGCTCTCCAGCAGATTACTAGAGCTATAGCATTGTCTGCTGTTGAGAACCAGGTCACACAACCTGTAAAGCCTACAGAACTCCCAGACAAACCCCATGTTCATGGTAAGATTCTGAGCCTTTCTGTCATGGCCTATGTATCATTGCTGTCCTCAGTAGCTGCAGGGTTCAGGTAGCTGCAGGATTTGCACAGACACAGAGGGCAGGACTGTCCTAACTCCAGCTGAATTCCAAGGTGAGCTGGACATGACATGTAAGCCCCCACTTGACATAGGTCAGTGCAAGGTATTAGCACCATGGCACCAAGCTCATTGTTAAAGTATTCCACCAGCACATTCAGGTTTCCTTACACATGACTGAGTCTAGCCACGGTTTTTAAGCTTGGAATTGGATTTTGAAATGCTTGTACTAAACCTCCGTAGCAATCTCTGAGGCTCCTTCTGACTCAAGATCTCTGTTCAGCTCCCTGCTGATCTAATATGAATTGCCAAAGCTTTGGTATCTCATAAATCAGCCAGATCTGTTATATTTAAAAGGAGACAATGATGGAGTCCCAGAACAGAATCAGAGTTTGCAAGGTCCCACAGAAGACACCCCTGGTGCCTCACAGAGGGGTCACTACAGCTTTGCCTATGGTGTTCCACAGCTCCGCAGTCATTTGGGCTCCACACAATCTCACGGGGCACTCTTTTTCCAGTGTTCTTCTATCCTTATTTTTTTGCCTCTTAATAAGAAACATGAACTTGTGTTGTTGCAATTAGATGCCATCACATCTTGTCCTAACCACCACAGACAAGATTAATCCCTCCTTTTAAAACCTCTTGCAGACTTCTCTCAGACTTTTTTTCCTCCCCTTTAAGGTGAAAAAATCATTTCAGTCTTTTCATAGTACAGCTTACTATACCCTTAGTCACATCTGATGCTCTTTATTAGACTTTCTCTCCTTCTTCTACCATTTTTTGGAAATAGAATGCTTAACAACAGACAGTCTTCCAAGATAAGGCTTTACCTATGCTCACAAAAGTGAAGGTATTCCTTCAGACCACTTCCAAGCTTTGCAACCACTTAGACATCACAAGACAATTTCTTTGCAAAAGCATAGGTTCATCTCTTATTTCCATGCCAAGGCCACTGTTTCCAGCTCAGCCTATAGCCATAAAAGACCAGTAGTAGCTGGAATTTGGCAAGTGAGTGCTAGTTGGTGGTCTCCACTCAGGTCCACATGGATTCCTGTACACTCCATGGGCACAGAATATAGGACCATATTAGGTGGTCCACTTTTGCATAGCATCAATTTGCTCATACCTCCCAAACATGTAGGTGGAGACTCCAGAATGAACTGGCTACATTTTGTACCATCTACATGGTACATTACTCTTTTAAGACTAATAAAGAACAGCTCCTGTTACCTTTGCCTACTTCTCACAACCACATTTCAGCCATCTCAGTGGTTTACTGTGACTTTCACAAATACCACACTAATTTTAAAAAAACACTTATGCTGAAACACATGGACATGCCAACATTCACATTTTCTTTTTCTAGACCACATTTTACACCAAGCACTTCAAAAATATTAAACCTTACAAGTTCTCTACGAAAAAACATTTAAATTTCCTTTAACAGATGGAGAAACCACAGCTGAAGTCAAGTGCCCAGAGACACAGAGAGAACTGATAGCAGTTTTAGGCATCAGTCCTTTCTTATACTAAGCCCATTTATGTTGAACCTGCAGACAATGGACAGCTGTATAATGCTTTTCAACCCACAGCTATGCACAAAATCCATTTTTCTCCTCGGTAATGAGAAAAAAACACTACACAGAAAGAACAGTACTCAATACCAAGTGCACACCCCTCATCACAAAGTGCAATCAGACACTAAAAGGAGAGCACTTGTCCTTTCACAGACCTGCCTGCTGGCACCTACTCCCACACATGACACTACACATTCAAACAAGTAATCCAGATCCACTCTTCCAGAGAAAATGTGCCCTTTCTGAGCCCTTTGGTTTGAACCTTACCTTTCCACAAGCTACCATGGACAGGGCAAGCTGGTACCAGAGGTGAAATTCATCAAATGCAAACTTCATGGCTCTCTCCAAGCACTGAGAAAGAAATTATGAAAGGAATATCAGACTTTATTTATTTTCTTCCTTACACCTTTTGTCAAGACTGCTGCTTGGGTCAGGAAACAATCTGTTGTGGCCCTGGAGACCCAGGTGATTTTTTTTTTTAATGACACCGTTTTGTTCCAGGTTGCAAGGCAAGACGTATTCTATTCCCATCTGTATGGCAGTTGTCTTGTGTCAAGTGGGCAGTTTGCCTTATCTCTCTCTCTCTGAGTGATCACAGTCACTCCTCCCTGGGGAGGGGACATCTGCTGATAACAGACTATTGAAGTCACTGCATGACTGATAAGAACTACAGCACCCCATTGTGACATGCTCTGCCCAGAGGGAGGAGCCAAGCACTGCCACCCAGATATAATCCGGAGGTTCTGGAACACCAGCACGGCTTCTCCATTGGATTCCCCAAAGGAACAGCAGCTGCCTCTTCTTCCACTGGATCTTTGGAGAAAGAACACGACCTTCTACATGACCCCCTGCTTCAACAGAGCCACAGCTGACACTCAGGAGGACTGCAGCCACAATTCCAATTGGACTGCTACCAGCACCCTGACCCACAGGGTGTCAGGTTGGGTTCTGACTCTGTCAGGGTTGTTCTAGTGTACCGCATTGTTTATTTCATCCTTTTATTTTCTTCCCTATTAAAGAACTGTTATTTCCTGCTCCCATATTTTTTGCCTGAGAGCCCCTTAACTTAAAATTTATAGCAATTCAGAGGGGTGGGGAGGGTTTACATTCTCCATTTCAGGGGAGGTTCCTGCCTTCCTTAGCAGCCTCCTGTCTTTCCAAACCAAGACACATTTACACTTCTCAGCTAATGGGACTTGCTAGTGTACACCATTGCTTCAAAAGGCAGCCACTTTTTTCAAGTGCCTACACATAAATTATGTTAATGTCTCCAACAATTCTGTGTGCCTTTCTAGCCTGTGCAGCCACAGCTCTGCAGCTGTTTCTGCTGACAGCACGCTCCATTTTCAACTTCCCTGACAAGCCACCATGAAGAGGGGCTTTGCCAGCGTGTTTGGAGGGGCAGAGGCCGAGGGAGGTACCTCAGACAGCATCACATACTGCCCTCTTCTGCCCAGTGTGATGCTGAGGAGGTCGTAGACTGCAGAGGCGTCCCGGAGGCTGACGGCTCGGTCATCCTGCTGCTCTGGGGCGCGGCTGATCACTGCGTCCCGGTTCGCCTGCGCACACACAAGAGAGCCATCAGAAACCAGGAGAGAACAACAAAACTGACTCCTCCATAGGAAGCTACACCCACCACTCATTGCATTTTGTTTAAAATCATCTCAAGATTTTTTTTAAAAAAGTTTATCCCACCGTAACGAAGGTGCTTCCACAGAGCTGTTTTCTATCCACATGAAGGAAACTCAAGAAGATAGGTGTACCTACAGGAAGGAACTGCTACACATATCTCATCTGGATTTGTGTCACAGAATTAGAGCATTATGAAACAGACCTACCAGATCCCATTTCCTCAATAATTAGAAATTCAAGGCCATCCTTAAACCATCTTCCTTATTTTCTCATTAATTAGAAATTCAAGGCCATCCTTAAACCATCTACCTTATTACTTCAATTGCCTGCAACTGTGACAACTGCTTCCAAGTTTCATAATTTATCTTCCGCGTCTACACTAGATTTCTTCACAATAGCACTCATTTTTGTTGTTCTTTTTTGCTACTGACCTTTTATTGTCTAATTTGAGCAGGTTGCCTAAGTAATCAGATTTGCCTGTCATCATCTTAAAGCAATTAAAGGTTTGGGCAATGCAATAACAAATTGGTTTTTTCAAATATATAAAACATGTCTTAATTTTGCTAATCTATCAGTACATTGCTGGGCCTAGATTGGGAAGAAACATTACTTTTGACAGAAACAATCAGTTCAGCAGATTCTGAGTACGTCCCAAAATACCACATGCCACAGACTCAGATTTACCTCCAAATCCCAGCCCTTTGTGCTTTTCTGAGCACAAAGAGGGAGATTACAATTCTAGAGTAAAGGGAAAATTCCTTCTGGTTTCCAAACACAGAGGGCCTCACCGAGACTACCCAGCCTCTGGGAGAGGCAGTGCTGGACGCCACTGAGCCTGAGCACCATCTGATAGCACAGACATACTGCCCTGGGCTTCTCAGCTAAAAGGGGTGCAACATCAGACACTCAAGTCTAGACATCTAAAACAGCAGAAAAATCAAGAAAACTGCCAGCAAATTCACCTTGAGCAAAGGCAAACAAAATGTTCCCTCCTTGAAACAGGAAGGTTATGAGATTTATTTTACAATACAACTATAATCTTACACCTATTTCTTTCTAATTGTGGCGAGATTATTTTTTTCTGTAAAAAGGTTAAACATGGGAATTAAGCATAATAAAAATTTCCAGAATATGCAGCCCTTAAAGCCCACGCGTACTTCATTGTGATTAAGCTGCAGCTGTTTCATCATGATTTTATCTGTGTAATGCCCCAGTTCCAAGCACTCTTCATCACAACCTCCAGCCAAGACTGCAAACAAAATTACTGACAACTAACACAATCTCAACCAAGAGCTAAATGGTGACTGCAGCTAAAGGCAAGCTGACAGATCACACCCAGTCCAGTGTTTGCACAAATAAACTTACAGCAACTCCTGCAGCCACAAACGCATTTTTCTTTTTCATGCTACTGCAAAAGATGCAATTCGGGATTAAAAAAATAGTTCAGAAAAACAGAATGCATGACAGAATGAAAACTACTTTAAAAATTCTGCCAAGAGTACAGAGGCATAGCTTGTCTATCTTTATTAGCAGAATTTTAAAAAAATTTAAAAATAAATACATGCTTAAGCTCTGTTTGGATTTAACATAAAAGTGCCACTTTAAAATGAAAAAAAGGAGTTAAGTAAAGCCATATACTGTATGGTCCTTATGGCCAAGCGAATCCTCCCACATATATACAATAGCATTAACAGCTTTTTCTGCACCAGTTACATTGTTATGACAATTGTTTGTAGCAAACAGCTACTGAGACAGCACCCCCATGCTCTGTAATCTCATCAACAACCTCCCATTACAGTCAGCTACAGCCTGATGCTTTTTTGAGTATCCATCAAGTACCAAGCTATGATTTTTAAGTGGATACATTAGGACAGACACAAAATTAATCAAAACTTATGACTGTCCATCACGTTTTGCCACAGATACTGGTACTAGAATGAAGAACACACCCCAGTCCTGCAAAAGCAGGAATACAGGGCATACTGCATAGATGCAACATTCTAAAATTGCAGTATCATGTATTGTATATATCATACTTTACCCAAGCAGACAGCAGTTAAATGCAACATATGCATAGGCATGATGAATATTCTTTCCAAGAAGGTCATAAACCTGCTGATTTTGTTCAAGGTTTTAAATCTAAAAGCTATAGAAGGTCTTTGCAGTCTATCACTCTCTATGCTTCCATAAAAGCATAAAAGTTGCCACTAGCAAATTCATTGTTACTTCTATCTCAACAATTTCTTTAATACCGAATCTATTCCCAATTGCTAATTCCAGCTGCTCTAAAGAAATAAATCAAGAGCCCACATTATAGTAGAGACATAAAAACCCCACAAACCCCAAAACCAAAAGGCACAAACCTCATAAAAAAACTGACTGAACAGTAGCAAGAATATGGATTGTGTCTAACACAATAAGGTAAATCACTGTCCTAAGTAAGGCTCAAGTGTCCATACAGAGCTCAGAGAAGGGAATATGAATCACTATTTCCTGAAACCCACTCAGGAAACTGGCATGTCTCTGTGGCCGGGCCTGCCTCTCATAGAAGGCAGGCTGCTGTCCCTCAGATCATCATCAAACTTTTTATTTTCTTTGCCTTCGTTTAGTTTTTGTAAGTATTAATCTGTCAGTGAGAAATCCTGACAGTCACTGGCAAGTACAGGGGCAAAACAGTTGCAGAGTTACTGCAATGAAGAACACCCCCATTCTGTGGGATGAGGAATTTTACCTATTGATATGTACACAGAGAGACATTTCATTTTGCATTGAGAATGCAAAAAATTCTAAGCTATTAACACCAACATTTTTTCAGCACTCGTATTTCTGTTGTTTCAGACCACTAATGTTCCTGAACACAATTGGAAAAAAGGTTATTTGTACAACACTGGTCTCAAGCAGTGTATCCATAACATAAGCAGCAATTTCAATTTGTCCTACTGCATTATTTCCTCCCTCTCCACTATTAGCAGCAGTAAAACATAGCTACAAACACATTTTCAACATCCTCACCGTGACTATTCCCTTTAAGCTGTTCCCACTGTCACACACACATAATTTACAGCATACAAGCAGGACGGAGAGAGATGAAAAGTCACACCTAGAGAAGCTCTGTTCAAGGCTGTTTTGTGGGATGGGGAAGGACACCAGTGCTACCAACACAAGTTGCACCACTGGGAATTAGCATAACTTGCATTATAAAGGCAAAAATATACAGTAAATGTTCCTTTTTTTGAAGTATTCCAAGGTAATTGAGCAACCCGGAGATGCATCACACTTGGAAATTTTGGGATGCATAAGGCACAATTAGCTGTGCATGTAGGGGGCTCAGACATGACACCAGTCCTATCTGGGGAGATTGGACACATTTTGCAGTTAGCCCAGACCTAGAACCTTGAGAATCTTCAGCCTCTCTTTCCACAGCCCAGTGGCACAGCCCGTCTGCAGGCCACACACCCCCAAGGGGCTCCAGCCCAGGCTGGCAGCCCTGAGCTAACCCAGCATTCAGGCCCTGTGGTGTCTCTGAACCTGACAGGGCACAGAGCCTGGGGTCAGCAGGGCTTTTCGCTCTTTTGGCTCCAAACACAGCAATGCCACCAAAGGGGACTTTGAGACCTGTGCTGGCTCTGCCTTTCCGAGCAGCCGCTGTGCTGAGCTGCACACAGCTTGGGCCTTCCTACCCACACACACAGGACACTCACCTGCAAACCAGATAAACCCCCCCATCCACAGAGGATTTGCTGTACATCAGTGATATTTATTTATGGCTTGTTTATTTCAGGAAGGAAGGAAAAGAGCCACAGCAAATCCAAACAGCCATTACTTCAGCGGTTATTACGCACACAGTTACACTGCAGAAAATTAAATTTACCATGGTACAAAGATGTGTTTCTTAATAAAACGTCAAGTAATCATATGAATTACAATAGAGTATATTCCATGTAGCAGCCCCTTCTCACAGCAATTAGCTATGAAGTATCCTTTAATTGCTCACTTTGAAATGTGGCTTCCCCTGCTTTTTTCCAAAGAAGAAAAAGAAAGCAATTAAAATCTTTAATGAGTGCCTGCTGCCTGCCCCCTAATTCATGGGCATTCGAATGTTCAACTTGTGTCTTTTCATAATAGACATAATTGCCAGATCCACTGCAACCCATCTATACAGAACAGCAGCATGTTTTACACAGTGTACTGTAATAATGTAATTGGTGTGATTCAATACTACCATTAAGAGAGAAAAACAAATGCCGTGTGTGTAAGATTGACAACAGCCCTTTGAAATCATGCAATTGATGCCTTTTCTGCTAAGAGCTGGGGAATATTTAGCCTATATCCTTTGGGTCTCCCTTCTGGCTGTTTTGCCTGTACTGCCAATAAAATAAATTAAGTCTTCACAATGGCAAGAACCTGTGCAATGCAAGAGGCTACAGACTTTTTGCCTAAGTTACTGATCATCTCTACACAGCACCTGAAGGTTTCCCTCACTAACATATGCAAAGAAAATATTAAGGGTTGACTGCACAGCTGCTGTGAAAATGGCATGTGGGTAGAACAGGGAGGACAAACCATGCCCCAGGAACTCACAAAACTCCTCTCAGATATAGTACAACTCATTCCACTTCAGACCAGAAGCACAGCAAATGAAAACTTATCCCCTTGTGAACCACATGGCATCTGTCTCATTTCTGGTAAGCAACAGACCAGAAGTTACTGGGGTCCAATTCAGATGTCAATTCATCAAAACAGCCCCTTATAATTGCCTATTAAATATGACCACATAGATATATTTTACATGTTTCAGGTGCATTCTAACACCTTGTACTGTAGCAGAACTAATTCTGGAAACATCACTGAAAGTAAGACAGACATACAGCCCCATCCAAAACAGCCACACAACCCTACACAAAATGAAGACAGAGAAGCAGAAAGTAAACAAATTTGTTTATGGATATTATCTTGGGTAACAAAGTCATCCATTTGCTAACAGTTATCTGGATTTGAAAGCTATCTTCCAAGAATTTACATCCTCCTTGCAAGTTTGGAAACAAGACTTACTTGCAAACCAGAAGGAAAAAAGATCTCATACCCTGCTCTCTAGCAACTCACATTAGAAACATTTATTCAAGAGGTAATTAGCAGAGGTAGTGTATTTCCCACTAGAAACATTCTGCAGTCCATCTTTGCAGGTCCCAAACACATAGCTTTGCCTTGCAAACCGGTTAAGAGACAGCCAGATTTGCTACTCTAAATGCACAAGTGTGATTTGGCAGGAACCAACAGAGCAGGCAACCCTGCCCCCAGTTGTTTCTCTCAGCTGCCACAGTCCAATGGCCCTCAGTAAAATAGGCATGATGGTCATCCAGCTGTTGTATCATCACTGGGCTTGGTGCCATTAATAAAAAAAAAAGGAAAAAGGAAAAACCAGCCTACAAAAGCAACAAGAGATTCTTCTTCACCAACTCATTTATTGGACAGCGTCATTTTATAAAACTAGGAACTGAAGAGGTAACAGGTTTTATTTATTTCTGCGTTTAAAAATACACGGGTTTAACGTGATTCTGTTAAAGGCGTGCTCTCAGCCCTGAGTTTGTTCTCACCAGTAAAAAGAACAGGACAAGTCCCAGTATCTTTCTTCCCCCTCACCATCTGTTTCATGCTCTCAGGCCCTCCAAGGTCAAATCGCCTTTAGGGATTCAAATCAGAGATAAGATGCGGATGACATTTCTAATCTTCGTTACACAGGCACAGAATTTATTAGTTTCGGATACAAGGAGCTTTATTTCCAGTATGAATGAATACAGAGCCAAAAAAAAATAAACCATATTACCTAGTTTGTCTGGTGGACCACATCAGCCAAATTCCCCAGTTGTAAGAGCCAGCATTGCCAGCACTGAATAAAGGCATTTCAGACTGTATGTTGGACCTCAGATTAAAGAAGGGAAGGTTTCTAAATGCAAACAAAGAACTTTTCCTTTTCTTTTTCAACCTCAAAAGTAAACACAGAAAAGTAATACTAAGTGTTCCATTCCTCGCTCTGAGAAGCTTCTGGCTAACTTTAAGGGCAGTGCAGTCAACTCTGCACACTCTTGGGAATAGCTATTAAAATAAACAAAACTGCAGCTAAGGGTTAGTCATGCCAAACCTCCTCTGTCTACACCCTGCAGCTCAAAGCACCAAAGTCTCTGATGGCAGAACCAGTCCTGCTCCCATTGGTAGGTGAAGCAGAAATATCACACTGCAGCAAGTGACAATATGTCCTTAGTTCTCCTCACAATCAGTGTCACTGGTTTAGATGGGTTAAATACAGTAAAAGACAGGACCAGTGGTTTAAAAACAGGCAAGGCCATGTTTCTCCAACACGTGATAGGAGCACATCATTCTGCCACAGCCTGAGCTTGTAAAGGCTGTCACCAACTGGCCTTCTTGGTCTGAAGGAGACCATTTTTGTCCTCTCAGAAACACAGCCCATCCACACCATAACTTAGGCTATACAAAAGGAATGATAGAGTGGCCAGGAGGCCACAAACACCCATAAAAACAGCTTTGACTGTGGCAATCTTCAGGCTGCCTGATTTGTTTCACTAGATTCCTTCATGAGAACTCTACAGCCAAAGGCTGTGACTAAAGAACAGCTGGCACAGAGAAGGAACATTTGCCAAGCTCAACAACCAGGATTCTTCTCATTGTTTACTGAGATACCTCAGCTTATGAAAATAGGTTCCCATTTTTAACAGGACATAAAGAACACAGAAGGCAATTCGTGAGATGCCAGGGCAAAGCAGGCTACAAGCTTTCAGTGAAAGTGTTAATATATCCACACATCTCCAGAGCCATGAAAGAGGATTCCATGTTATTTGGCCATTTGAAAACCTTTCACATTCTTCAGCTCAAAGGCAGAGTGAAATAGTGAAGGAACTGTTAATTGCCTCTTTTGAATATATTCTCATTCCACCCCACCAGAATATGCAAACTGAGTCCCTTGCAATGCAAGGGAAAGGGATAAGTAACCACAAGCCAGAAGTGTCCACCATTAAGAGCCAGAGAAGGTTTGGTGAGAAATAGGCTCTGGCTTTCAAGAATCTCAAGGCAATTTCTTGCTTTCTCCTTCACAGGAACTGTTTGTTTTACCCCCCCATAACATCTTCTTGGAAGTCACACAGATTCTGGCAAAGCAGATGTCAGCTTCACCTTAGGAAGGCAAGTCAAACATAAAAACAAAGTGGATTTCAGCAGCAAAGGTGTTCCAGGTGTATAATTCTTGAAAAAGTACCACATCTCCTTTTCAGTACACATTTACTTAGAAGTTCTCTGATGATTTATGCTCCTCCCCAGTTCATCTCTACTCTGTGTCCCCTCCACAAACTGAAATTTCTTTCTGTGTCTCCTTCCCCTAATTCTGTCCCTCTTCAAGGTAATTTTAGAGTGGCAGGACTAAGGAACAGGTATGTGAAGAAGCTGTTCGGCTTTACAGTCCTGCATGAGAGTTACAACGGCCTGACTGCTTTTGTCTCTTTAAAAATCAGAGAGAAGTACCACTTTTCTGGTCAGTTTTGCTCTGACAGACCGAAGCATCACAGAAGCCAATGTAATTGCATACTTCTGTTTCATTTTAAGGGGTTCACAATTGTAAATACTGGAAGAATACCTAATCCAGTCAAAATCCAGGAACACTAACTATGTTGCTTACTGGCCCACAGAAACAACTGTCATTGACATTGTCTCCAGGAAGCAAAGTATGTTTTATTCAGCTGTTAACATTGTATCATTAGGGAGAGCCCTCAATTACAAATTTGCTTCCAGTTAGCTCATTTCATGAGCTTCCATAAATTGCTTTTTTAAAGAAAAAAAAAAAAAACACACACAAAACTAAAAACCAACACTTTAAACAAACAACAAACTTGTACATGAGAAAACTCACTAGCCTACAGCAATGCTGTTAGGGAAACATGTCACGTCGTAAGTTAAACAAAACTTCCCTTTCTAAGTACCATAATAAAAATGTACACGAAAGTATTTATGGATTACAAACATATGTAAAAATTAGATTGCTCCCTCTGTTCCTTCACTTAGGAAGAACATTCATGTGATTCCTAAGTGTATTTCTATACACTTGTCCTGAATTTTAGTTAGAACAAACTTGTGGCAAGGCTGATGCAAGATGAAGGCTCAGATGTTCCATTTCCCCAAAATCAGAAATACAGTTATGTGGCTCCTACAGTGCTCTGCTAAAAGAGCTTCTCTTGTTTGTTTTATATGAAGCAAATCAAAGTGCCTTGCATCTTCCTCCAGGAAGTTCCTGTATATCAGAAGCAGCATTTAAGCATATACTAAGCTTACTTACTTAACCTGGAACTCACCACAGCAGTCCTATTTCTACCAATACCATTTTCACACTACTTCATCCATAATTTAGCTACAAGACCAGTTAGTTCAACATTTTAAATGCTATTAGGTAGGGATAACTTTCTCCTCCTCAGCAGAACAAGATTGTGGAGTTTGAGGTTCCATATGGACTCTATAACAGCAAATCCAATCCCAGAAAGGCTGGAGCAGCCCGTTCTGTCACTGCTCCAGACCTCAATCCTCCTCCTGCTTGGAGCAGCCCCAACAAGCCCTCACTGACAGGAGTACTTCTGATTTAAATAGAAGTGCACATGATATCCTACAAGCCCTCACTCCTGTAGTCTCCACTTCTAATTATGAAAAGCCCTTCTGACTAAAGAAAAACCCTTGAAAACACAAAGCAGATGTGCTGAAGAGGTTTAATCTAGAAAGCATTGAAGAACACATAGCAACACTCAGAAGTACATGATTTTGAAGTCAATTTAATATTTTGGGGTGGTTCCACCTCTTCAATTTTTCCCTGAATTTTAAAAGTAGACAATATTAAATTACCCTCTTCTATAGAAGTTTGTGGAAAAGGGAAAGAACTTGTGCCAGAAGAACCAGACAAGAAAAACTGAAGAAAGCAAAAACCAAAGTTTCCACAGTATCTTTTTTCAATTTGTCTGAAAGTTATTAAAAATTTTCTAAGAAGGTTGTTGATGTTCCAAGGTTTTGAATCTCATTTTGAGGGACAAGTGACCACTCTGTATTTAAAGTAAAATACACATTACTTACACATTTTCAGAAAATATTTCTTACACATTTTCTGTGCATTTGCATCTTCTCAGAACATGAAAATTACCAAAAGTCCCCATGCAATTATTTTTCTTCCAGTTATCTGCCTGCCTCTAAAATGGATATTTTAAAGTCACCAAGGTTATAAATAGAAGAAATCTAATAATTTCACTGCAGCTTATTATGAATGTTTCTGCATAGCACAAGATTTCCTGTATCACTGCATCAGAAACTGTCAAAAAACAAACGACTGCAGACTAAGGCATGAAAGCAGAGTACTGCATCCTGCAATTCCAAACAGCAGGTACCACCATCATGCCTGGCTTTAGGTAAGGCCTCTTCCTCTCATTCTTGATCCATAAATCCACACAGATGTTATGAATGGAAATGTCTGTCTACTGACAATGTATCTGGATGTCAGAACCTGCATACAGCTATGATGAATGCAATCAATGTCTCTTATTGACAATTCCCAAAACTCTTCACTGAAATTCCACTTAAAAAAGGGGGTGCCACTAATAAAATAATAGATAGCATTTGCACTCAGCATCTGAAGCTTTGCTTCTGTTTATCTAGGGAAGATTCTGTAAACAAAACCAACCAGGAGACATGGAAATGCTAGATATCCCTTTGCACTATTAATACTACAAACTCATTTTTGGCTTACCATGGATTCACTGATTAGGAGGAGGAGAAGAGCCTCTTCTACATTGTCTTGAGGGCAGTACACACTGAAAGACAGAACACATTTTTCTGAGGAAGATCAAGAGTTATCCTGCCAGCCTCTTTCTCATTTCACAAGAGAAGCAGTAACTTGAAACATCGCATGCATAATTCATTTGCTAGGTAATACTGTCTTTGCAGGTTCACACAATTAAAAGCTCTGCAATATATCTTAGATGAGTAATGCTGAACCCTAAATAGATTATTTCAATTTCATAGCAAAGACAGCCCTTTGGCTGGACTTGCTTCTTCCTGGGGTGGGAGGGAAACACTCAAAGTTTAAGGTTTTATTTTTTCAGCAGACTTTTTAGTGGGAAGTTGAAAAACAGGAAGGCACAAAACTACTACACGAATCTGTGACATAATTAGTAGTACTGAGGAGTGTTCAAATACACTCCTTCCAATGAACTGAAATAAAAATGAACACTTACTTCTCTTCTGAGTACAGCTCAGGCCTCCGACAAAGAAGATTGCTAACATAAGACTGATATTCCTTGTTCATGAACTCAGGAAGTGGATCAGATAAAGGGCTCCAGTAACAGTCCTCACTGAGGGAATGCAGAAGTACTTGGGCTAACTGTTTGGCTGCAGTCTAGAGACCAGTACAGAAAAAGACACATATCAGTGAAACCTTCTCCAACACAAAAGATTCACCCCTCACTATGTTCCTTCCACCTTGGGAAGGAGATGTACCAGTGTGACAGCACCACTCTTCAGAAAGTTGGAGTAGCAAAATCACCTGCTAAGGTCTACAAAAGGGACAGTTTCTTCCCTCCTGAGAAAAGACCAAACTTCTGCATTTACACGGTCTTGTTGCAATGCCCTAGGGAAAAAGTTATCCAAAAGGCCTGACAGCAAGGGATGCTTTGGTGAACAAGGACAACTGATTGCCACATGGATTGCTGGGAATCTCACAATAGTTACTATATAGGAGTGGGATGACACAGGACATCGTGTGCTCAGCCTCAGAACTTTGTATGCAAGTCTCAGGACCAGAGGCAACTTGTGTTAGCTTTCAAAGATCAACCTTTTATCTGTTCATGTCACTCTCCCTTATAGACTCATAGTTTCATCTTGGTACTGCTTCTCTCTTCTTCTTGCAGTAAAGGAGGGAGGAGAGAAGATGCTTAGGAACTTTATAGTGGGACAGCAACATCACATGTACTTTTTTTACCATCAAGCAGCCAAAGACCCTTCAATAGTTGCTTTCCATTTCATATGCACAGCTGGCAAGCTGGGCCCAAAAGGAGGCAAGTTAACTTCACTAAGCAGAAGTATCTTTGGCATTTACCCTGGCCTGATACCCATCAAATCTATAATTTCTTGCACTGTACATAGATGAGCCTGCAAACAAGCTCAGAGACATCACAATGGGTGGTATCCTCTATGAATTCTAAGCAGCACACCACTCTTTGCTGTAAAGTAAATCCTGCACAAAACAGAGGGCAGGCTGACACTTCAGCACTTCTGTCCTAATAATTGCAAATAGTATTTTGCAACTTCTCTGACTACTGGATATGTATTTTATATGAAATGTACACTTAGAGATGTATTATGGGCCCACCAACAGTAATTTTCTTTTAAATATCAGGACACATATGTTATAGATGTCATACCTCAAAATCTATGGGATCAAATAAGCCACACTTAGATTAAAGTTCCTATTCCCAATTACAGCAAAATAACTTGCTTTGATGCAAGGCTCCTGATTTTCACCCCCTCACCACGCATGAATTCACTGAATTAGTCTAAAATACAACCACAGTACCACCCCTTAAACATCATAAAGGGAGGCTTCATTGATGGCAGTGGGCTGAGTGTACCATGGTGTCTCAAAGAAATGTCACCACATGCAACTCCCTGGAAACCCCAAGACCTTCCCTGCCCTGCTACTGACAAGTTACAGAACGCTGTCTGTTTCTAACTAAGCTTTTCTATGCTTTTTATAGCAAGTAACTATGAGCAAAATAGCCTAGGGCCCTGCAACATTAGCCAGTATCATTTTATCATCTCAGTGTGTAATTATTTTGTCAGTTTTACCCTGAGGAGTCAACTCTCCTATATTTTTTCCTATAGTCTTAGAGGGGAGGGAAAATAATTTGCCAGCAATACAAAGATTTCTACTGGTTCACACAGAAGTAGGAGTACAGTTTGTGGTAAGCCATTCAGAAGGCAGCAACAAACACTTCTAGTGTCTTTAATTTTAACATACAGTACAGTAGCTGTGTAAATTAGCTTCACTCTGTTTTGAATAAGACCAAACAAACCAGAAAAGGCCAAGACTCTGATTAATGTTATTTCTGCCTTTGGCTAAAAAAAGCATCATTATGCTTGAAGAACACTGTGATCCCACAAATTAGAGGAAAAAAAAAATCATGTGTTTTACTTTCATGCTTGAAAAACTTGTTTAATTAAGCACAATCCTCCCTTTGCCCTCTTGATGGCTCTTTAAAAATAAATAAGAAGATGAAAATGCAATTTCTAAATCTCAGAATCTCAGGAAAAGCTATTGAATAACCAACTTGAGAGTTCCCCTAAGGGACAAATCCCCCAGGGTGTTGTACAGCTGTCCCCAGTTGCACAGGGACAGGAGCAATTGAGCCACGTTCTGTCACAGTCTAGGAGCAGCAGATGGTCAGACTCATTTCGGCAAAGTGATAAAACAGGCGAGCACAAAAATACTGCTGAGCCCCGATCTCAGCTTGGAAAAGGATACAACCATTGGAGTGGACAATTATTTAAGTCATCTCTTCTAATGTGCTGGACAAGCTTCCACATGCATCGGTAGTCTCAGAAACACTACACAAACCCACGCCCACCTCCCCTGCCCAAGTTCTCTGGAATGACACAAAACACAAAGCAGAATCAAGTACAAGTTTAGCTGTAAGAGTATCAATGCTTTTGGAGCTGCAAAGCTTTTATTCCCAAGATTGTTACTCTGCAAGCTGTTGACCTTGTCACCTCTTGAGTAACTTCAGTACAAGATCTCTCCAAGGGGAGACAGAAAGGTCCAAGAAGATAAACAGGCACATAAATATTTCTTTACCTGAGACATTCAGGATAAAAGGATGCAAAGAAGCAGAATGCCAAGACCAAAAAAAAAAAAAAATAAAATTAAAACAATTAAAATCACTCTGTACTGTATTGAAGAGGGGTTTTACAGAAGGAACATTGAAAGATGTCAGTCTAAAAAAAGCACTGCTTGTTCCACGAGACAGAAGTACTTAATCCTTTACATGCAAATGCAGAAAGGTGTGCATGCAAACTGAAACTGAGAAAGAAAACAAGACAGCTTCAGCTGATCACAGCACTGTCAAACTAATAACATCTCTGTTTCTACTAGGGCTAGAAAATGCACTGAAACCAAGAAAGCAAAACAACCAAACAAAAAACAAAACACAAACCAAACAAAAGTAACCTACACACCTAGGTCTGAAAGCCTGGAGGTTTCAATTGGGCAGGTCTTTGAATTAAGGGGATCACTTGACATATGACTTCCAAAAGTTAAAAAAATAGAAAAAAAAAGGTAAAAAAATAAAGCCAGCAATCAATTAAGTGAGGACAAATACACTTTTGTGCTACAACACTGGCCAATTAATAGAAGTCCTGCATACCCGACTGCCCCACCCTCCCATTCCCCATTCCCTTACCATTTTGAAGGTCTGAGTAGCTTTTGTTTCTACAGTCCGTAGTATTTCTCGCAGACTCCTCATTCCTTTCACAATATTTCTATAGGGAAGACAGAAAAAAATAATGAAAAACCCCCAAAAATCAGCACAATGGAGATAGAATATTTTTATGATGTGCCAAAGCTCAGCACCACACCTGAAGTTCAAGCAACCCTTGAAACAATCACTAACACTGAGTGTGCAATAGTGAGACAAGTCACTCCGAGGCACAGACAGGACAATGGCACAGAGCAAGGCACTGACTGCAGCATTGCCTACTCCAGATGGCTTCCTAAGAGAAGATCACATTCACATTTGATGAACAGAGGGGACATTTGGAAGCCTTTCATAGCTCATATTTATAAAGCAGATGCTGCTCCTTAAAAGCATCCACATCTCTTCTCCATACACACAGATTGCACTTGTTTGAATTATATTGAGCTTACGTGATGCTTTTAAGTGACGATTTCTTTTTAGGTGGTGCTTAAATGCTTTGTGTCTGATGGTCCAGGCACATGATGAAATTACAGTGGTTTAAACAGTTAATTATCAGGCAGCTAAGTTGCAGTAACTGTCTGCAAGCACAGCTTAACCCACAGTAAAAGGGTTAGACTAAAAAAACCAAATTTTTAAAAAAATCATTATTTTACATACACCATGAGCAATTAAAGCTGACTAGTTGCCAAACGCTATCTTAATCGTGCCTGTGCACTCAGGGAGATGCAGAGAGGAAAGATTAAGCACTGTACATATCAGTTAACACACTGGCAGCCTATCAGCTGTTCAAGGCTAAGGACATGGCCCCACCACCACAGTAACTGCAAAATGGTTCAATGCACATTCATTGCAGGGTCAAAGCCACCCAAAGACATACAAGCTAACAGAAAAGAAGCAATGCTGTACAAGACAACAAAATAAGCAGTTGTACTGGTACATTAACTGTCACTTCAGCTTATCCAGGAGAATTTTCTGTGCAGACGAAAGCTAAATTTCATTTATAAACAAAGCCATAAAAACCTTTTCTGTCAAACTGATTAAATTTTGAAGGTAAGCAGTATAAATTTCACTTGTGCCTGCTTTCATGCACTGCAAACCTCCTTGCACTCCAGAATCAACAGCAAACATTTGATAGCAACAAAAAAAAAGGTAATTATTTTGGAGGTGCATAGATGAAAATGTCATCCTGTTTACCATGAGCACTGGCTACATAAAATGCCACCCTAAAGCTTGTAGTCACCATGACACAGACTGCAAATGCATATGGCCTTACTGCCAAGCAATACCCATCTCAGTTTCAAATTGTGAGGTAATCTGTAGCCTGTCTAATCACGGGCAGTGTACAGGCAGGCAAGAAAGTAAGACAAGAGAAAAAAAACTGAAGACTTGTAAAGTCAGATGCTGCCTTTTTTCCTTCCACTTTCTCCCAAATAAAAAAATGTGCTTTGAGTTTATCAAGAGGAAAAAAGGTCAAGAATGTTTTTTGAAGTTGGACTTAAATACTTCAGCAAGCACTCCAATGACAAGGCCAAGACATCAGGAGCTTTTTCATGGTTCTAGAATAGAATATACTCACGAAGATGCAGTTCTGGACCTTATGCACAAGTAGTGACCAAATCCAACGGAACTACCTACAGGGTATTTACTACCAGATAGAAATAATTAATAAATTCCCCCATCAAAACAATTCAGCTACCCAATTGCTCTTCCTGATTACTGAAAACCAGCATTTTCTATTCTTCCATGGGCTCCTTAGGAGGCTGGACAGAAGAGTTATGGAGTATAACAGTTCTACAGCATTTTCAAAAATGCATTTATTTAGGTCTCTTGTTAGCATAATGATATTTGTCTTAATAAGGTGCCAATGAATTGCATTAACCAACATCAGGAAGAAGACAAGTGACCACTTGCAAAGCCAATTAATTTCATATTTGGCACATACTTTCGAGAAGAAAAACCTACCAAAGGAGATAAAATGAGTTTTTTGTTCCTAGAAAACTAAGGCACCATTACAGTCTAACATTTTACACAAGGCCATAAAACAAGTTAAGCCTCCTGGCAGAAACACCTTGCTCTGGGCTGGGGGGAAGGGGAGAAGAAAAACAACAGATACACTGAAGTGAATGAAAGACTAAATGGCAAATTGCTGCCCATCTGTCAGTAGTCAGGGCTGGAACCATGCAGCACATGACAAATGCTTAGCAACACCTTTAACAGAAGGCAGGAGTGCAAAATGGGCAGCACAGGAGGAGCACCCAGCACTCACCACCTCCCAGACAGCTGCCCATGTGGTCAGGATCTATCAAAGAGCACCCACTCCATTCCCTGAGCTCTCAACAATACCAGTTCTACAGGACTGAGGATTTGGCTTGGCAGCTTTTGTATTTTGAACTTTATCAAACATAACTGAGCTGTGACAGGAGACAGAGCACACCTGCCTGCAAACACAGGAGTTTGTCTTTCCACTCCACTGTTCCAAGCCAGGAGCACATCTGAGCACATTTCATTTTGAGCATATGAATTGCTCTGTTCATAACAATAATGAACTCACTGTTCCATTAATATGTGCCCTTTCTATACTAAATGTCTAAATGTGCAATTGAAGGGACTTTTTTTTTTTTTAATTAGGACCTTAAGAAATTAACAAAAAAAAAAAGTATGTATTTGGAACAGAAATACATGCTATGGAGGTGACTGGATGAGGATGTTGTCATAAAGCCTCTGGCAATCCATGGTGCAAACACTTGATCTTACTTAGATCAGAAACTAAACAATCTTGAGTCTCTGAAGGACTTGGATAGAGGACTACCTGGAAATCCCAGGTAATGTTCCCTCCAGTCATGGCATCGTAAGTGAACATTAGATCATGGAAATTAAATGAGTTGGAAGAGTCCATAGGCCTCTACTGTATTGCTAAGAGGCCAGAAAAAAGAAATGAGGAAAAACAGGAAGGGAAAAGGACATGATCATTAAATTGCATTGGTTTTAGTTTTAGCCACAGTAGTGGTTAGAGCACCATTTGAAAAAAAAACATGATGAAGAGCAGTTTAGGATTCAGTTACAGTTAATCTAATAAAAATGAACACAAACAATCATGGGCACAAACTGTGACAAAGAGCAACTTTGGAGTCCAGTCAGTCCAGCTTGGCATAAAAATTTGTTTTGTGCATGTACCATGTCAATATAAATTAATTACCAGTCCATGAATCAAAGCAGTCAAGCAGTCATATCAGAGTTATGTCACACAGTTTGGTTAACATTACATAAAATGTTAATATACTAGAAAATAAAGAAGTACACTATTTTCTATGCAAATTGCTGGAAAAAAGTACTGACAATAAAGGAGTGGATGGTGGGCACAGAGGTTTGCAAAGACAGTCCCCCAACAACATGGTCACCAGCAGATCCTGTTTTTATCCCTACTCATTTACTGCTAAAACAATCAGTTGCTGACAGACAGAAAAGAATATCTTGAGATAATTCTTGGTAGCTTGCAGCATCACCTCTCCAGAGTAAAGCAGTAGCCAGAGCACAGAAACATCAGCTGCATCGCTGCCTTTGCCGATCTCCTTTTGCATCTTTGCACCTCACCCAGGTTTCTAACAAACCATATCCTCTCCTTAAACAGCTGTTCATTCATAGACACAAGAAGAAAAGGCAAAAAGAAATCAGCCTAATACTCACACATCTGCATCAGAGAAAAACCAAAACAAACAAATCAACCAAAACCCAAAATCTAGTGGAGATGATAACCTTAAGACAACTGGCTGCCTCTTACGGTATGACAGCATCTGCCTTCCTATGTTCTACATCCACAGCATCAACATTCCTCACTGGAGGACCAAAAGAAAGCTTTCTTGGGTTCCAGCATGGCAAACAATGCAGGAAATGCATCTTCAGCAACACAATGTTTTTATGTGGCATCTCATTAAAAGCATCTGTGACTTCTACAGCTGCAAGACTTGCTGATCCTTACAGCTGGCAGTTCAACACCTGAAGGGGAGACCGCACCTTTCTTTTATATTGGTGTCTTCTTTTCACTGCAAGAGAAAAGGGCCTCCCTGACCACACTCTGAGAAGAGCATATCTGATCCTGCCAGCAGGAACAAAAGCATAACAACAGCACTTGTATCCCTGAGCTCTTCTGCCCATTGAGACAAAAATAAAACACTCACTATTCCTTTTATACACATGTAGCACTGGGGAAGGACATCCCACCTGATAGGACCTACCCCCTGAGAGCTTGAGCAGTCATCATCCAAGGCTTATTTCCTACCTGAACACGCTGGAAGCAATAAGGGGAACAAAAGCATTTCTTTGAGCTGTTCAGTATCAGGTGGAGTAATCTACTATACTCATGAAGCATCCTAAAAAGCTTCTTCTCATATCCCTCCCCTTCCCATAACATATCCCAATGCTGCTTATGCCCTCTGGTGGCAGAAACCACACATTAGTATCAGCTGCGAGGGCAGAGGAATTGCCACGTCCCACCAGGCTCCTTTTATCCCAGCGGACTTTGCAACCCTGGCTGACGTTTCTCACTTGCTCTGCTGGAGGTCAGGAGCCCGTGGGATTCCACTCCCATCCCAGCTGCAGGAGCTCCATTGCTCTTTCATCAGGAGACAGCTACAGAGAACACGTTGCTGCTATTGCAGCAATTCAGCTTATAATCAAAGCATGGCTTAATTCACACATGTATTTTGCTTCAAATTGTGTTCCTGTAATTTTTTGTGGATTGTGTTTGTTAGGGATTCGGTTTTTGTTTTTAAGGCTATCATTAAAATAATATGAGAAGAGAGCACAAAGGGCTCCCAATGGCCAAAATATCCTGCTAGATATAATGAACACAGTAATGGCCAAAATATCCTGCTAGATATAATGAACTCATCACTGATGAAGACTGAATTTACAATGTTGCTGAATAAAATGAACATGAGTTTGATATTCAAAAGGTGCCTGGAGGACATCCATGCCATATGTTCTAAATGGGATTTTATTTTACTACATAGTTAATGAGCTGACTGGCAAGACCTGGGCTTTTTGTTTGCCCTGAGAAGGGCAGAAGGTTAGGAAAGCACATACTGTGCCACAGCTGGCCAATCCTCAGCTCACCTGGGAAAAACACACACCAAGCAGATACTGAGACTATGCTTTACAAGTTCATACTTTGCTTTATGCATAAACTTGTACTTGCCTGACTAAAGGGGTCATTTTACAACATCTGAGCTTTGTGTTTTTGTAAGTCTCCAGGTGAAAACAAGGCTTACCTGAAGGCACATCTCACGGAGATGCTTAGAGAACAGCTTTGCTCTACACACATGGAGAAGAGCAGCTATTCGCAGTTGCATTTAAAGTCATCCTCAGGGATAAAAAGGTAGCAAAAAAGCCCTAAACAAGAAGCAAGCTCCTCCTCCAGCAGAATCAAAGAACAGTATCAGTTTTCTACAGAATGATTTAAACTGATTTTTACTGGGAGTTTTTTTCCTAGGTTTTTGGGGTTTTTTTGGTTTTGGTTTGTTTTTTTGATTTCTTTTCCCATTCTACTCAGCAGGAAAAGAAGTGAAGAAAAGGAGGGAAAGTATCTTTCGCTGGGGGTGAAGGCAAAAAAAGACAAAATTAAATATTTGTGAACACAGTTTGTGGTGAGAAACCCAGAATCTGACTCCTTGATAATAAATGGGATAATATGGTGCAAGAAGAGGACTAAGGAAGGACAGAATCTTACAAGTGCTGTTTACACATGCTGAAGAGACACTCTCCTACATGACAAAATCTCTCCATTGGATAACCAGAGTTAATTATGTTTTGAAGACACAGCCTGGTTTAGGGAACAGCATGTCCTCACCAATGGCCTTTGGAAGTGTCCAGAGTCTTTTCTGCTGATCTTGAGAAGGTTTTTCACTGAAGGCTCATAAAATTCATTGTAGGCTTGTAGATATTAACTCCTTCTGCCCTTTTGAAGTTCACTGGGAGCTGTGTTTCAGAGGCATAATAAATACCCTGGAGTAGCACTGTTCCTGCATACATTCTCCAGAGTAAAACCACACAGATTTGCGGGATTGATTGGCATATTTAAGACCTTACACAAACAAACAAACAAATAAATGATAGAAACTACCTGTAAGATTTTACTGAGCTCTAAACCAGGTGCTGAAAAATTTAAGGGCACAAAGCAGTGTAAATTCCACTCTCTCTCTACAGTCAAACCCCCCTTGTCTCCACAGGGAGCTGAGTCAAGACAAGAAACGACTCTTAATACTCTTAAGAAAGACAGAGAGACACAAACAGAAGAAAGGGAAGGACACTGAGGAGACTTGAGGTGAGCCAGCAGCCAAAAGTCAGAACATAAGAAAAAAACCAAAGTCTTCATCTGAGACAAAACATGCAATATTATCTAATTTTATTAATACCTCCATCCACCTACCCTTTTTTTAACTGAGTCACATAGGCGCTCTGTAGAGCTGCTTCCAGAAAGTAGGAAAGTTCAAACTCAGAGTAAGTCACATTGCTGCCCTTGATACTCCTTGAATGTGTGTTGTTTAAGGTCTGTAAGGGGAAAAAAAAGAAATATCTTGGAATACAGGTAACTATTGGAACTAGCCAGGTTCTTGTGAGCCAGTAACATCTTCAACAATTAAACTTATCAGCTATTCAAAAATGTTATAAAATAAATTTTAAAATATACAATGTCTTCCATGAGATATTCTGCATGCAATATGAGTTTTGATACCTTTCCAACCTTTAATAAAGTAAGTAGAAAGCTGCATATTAACACCAACAGCTTGGGAAATACCACACAAATTACAAAGATCCAGTATGTTGCACAGAAATAACAATACAATGTTTGAGTAGGTTTATCTAGTTCAATATAACATAAATATTTGTAAAGAGTTAGCAAGCCATCAGGAGTCCTGATGAAAGAATCTTAATCTTTCCTCTATTTGTCCTATCAAATCTTCCCAGGTTGTGCTTCCTTACTGGTACCACTGTGTCTGTCATCAACCCTGCATTTTTGTGTCAGAGACAACTATGTGAAAGAAGGTTGTAGGGAGGTGGGGGGGGTCAGTCTCCTTCCAAGTAACAAGTGATAGAACAAGAGGAAATGGCCTCAAGTTGCAACATAAGGAAAAATTTCTTCACTGATAGAGTGGTCCAGCATTGGAACAAGCTGTCCAGGAAAGTGGTGGAATTATCATCCTTGGAAGTGTTCAAAAAGCATGTGGTGCTGGCACCTGGCAACATGGTTTAGTGACAAACATGGCAGTGCTGAATCAATAGCTGGCCTCAGTAAATTCAGAGGTTTTTTCCAACCTTACTGATTCTATGATTCTAAGCGAATTACAGGTCAGATCCTTTTCCTTCTTTGCAGACCCAAGCTGTCAGTAAAAGAAATTTACAGTGTCCAGCACCAGCAGGAACTCATCCTTCCACAATGGAAGGACAGTAATCATTTCAATTTAAAGACTATTCCACTTTTTTTTTTTTTTTTTCTGCAGAGAAACAGAGCAGGCCTCTTCTCAGTTGGCTTTTTAAATGAATTTTTATACGTGCACTAAGCTTATTTTTTCTTGTTTCAATACAATTAAAAACAAAACCTGACACAAAACCACACCTTTGCTACTGAGAAGAGCAGAAGTATCTGGTCAGAAGGTCAAAGGCCTTTCAGTTACAGGACAGATAACAATGCTGTAACAATCAGTACTGCTGATGCCAAGCATAATGTGTGGCATTGGAAGGGCATGGAAGCACGTGGTATGCCCTCAGCTAGGCAAGGTTTGCATGTGCCCAGCAAATCAGCAGCACCTATTATCTGCATGGCTCAGTGGAAGGCTCCCAGTGTCCATCCTACCAACCAGTGGCTAAGCAGCTGCTTGCTACTAATCACAGAATGGTTTGCTTTGGAAGGGACCTTAAAAGATCATCTAGCTTCAACCTCCCTACCCATGTCCCCGTCCATGGGCAGGGACACCTTCCACTATACCTGGCAGCTCCAAGCCCCACGCAGCCTGGCACTGAATACTTCCAGGGATGGAGGACCTAGGTTCTAATGATCTGGATTCCTCAAGGTTCACTTGGAGAAGGTGAAGTACTGGTAATTAAACCGCTATGGCTGACCCAAAAAGGTTTCTTTCAGCTCATTAGGGATCTCAATAGCCACTGCTGTGCATAATTTATACAGCAGGGACGTAAATCCTTGAGTTCCTTCACACCAGCACCTGCCATGCAAAGTTCATAGTTCCTCTTTAGTAAGGCTAAACTTGAGATGCAACTTGTGCATCTCAAAGTATTTGGTGCTTTACCCCAGGCAGAATTTATTTCCAGACCTCATTCTCAGAAGAAATAGGTAGAGACCAGCTAAACTGCTGTTTTGCAAATGATTTTACTGAGACACCTCACTTCTTCCAATTTGTTCTCAGACTCCTTGCTATGATCACTTGACATTTCTCCATTTTTTCATTTTTGCTGAGAAACCCCTAGAAATTTCACCCAGGCCATACACTAAGCACATTTCTTCTTACCTTCTCAAGCTCCTGCAAGTATACCTGGGCAATAACACAGGCCCTCTCAAAACAAGCCATGACTTCCTCCTCCCTTTCACACAGTCGAGCACGTGAGGCAATTGAGTTGGTTGAGCGCTCCAGTGACAAACCTGCAAAATGGCAACATCATCTTTAACTGAAGCCTACCAACAGCAGTATGGCCATATTATTCTTAATTTACCAGCTGACAGAAAGGCTTTTCCACATGTGGTTTCCCTCTTGATTTGATGACTTTCAGGACACTACCCCCATGAAAATACAATTCCTACACATGCAAGGCATCTTTGTCATGCTGCTCTAACACACAGTACCACTGCACACTCCTACCGTGCCTTTCAAACACTTATGAAGGCAGGATACACAATCCCTCTGGCAGGAATCAGCAAACAGAGAAATTAAGGCCTATATTTTCAGAGACAGCTACAGATCTTGGGTGCTTCAATTCAGTGCCAGTATGCACTGAATTTGATCATTTCTAGGCATCTGCTACTTCAAGTGAAGCTTTTAATAAGCAGCAGTATTGAGGGGAAAAACAAACAAAAAAATTCCTAACTGGAAAATTATACAGAAACAAAGTTGGAAATTCTGAGGCCTCTCTTGGAAAATCTGAGCACATGCAGATTGCTCATGGACACACAGTAAGGTCTTGGCAAGGCACAAGAGACTCTTAACCACAAGATCATTCCCTTTCCAAAGGAAGGAAAAAACCCTGGGTTTTGTACTACTGAACTTCTTTCTTGTATCATTATCCAACACCACCAATAAACACAGAGTATGCTAATTGAAGATGCACAGCTACTGGTCCCTACAATAAAAATTTCTACTATCAGACCCTTGTCTGGCATCATACTACGACATCCTTTATACTCTTAAACCTAATTGGATGGGCTACACATCCATATTCCTGTTTTACTCTGATTGGTACAGGTTCTTATGCCACACTGGATCTCTGCAAGACACCACTGCTTGAAAACTTGGATCTTCACCAACCACAACTGCACCGACACCTCACAGCCCAACACATGTTGCAAAAAGTTCAGCAGATGCTTTCTAATTGATTTTTTATATAACAGCATTCTCTAATAACAATGACAAACATGTAAGATGCAATACAAAATTCTACTGTTCCTGACACAGATCCACAGAGGTAACAAAAGAAGAAAAAAATTCAGCTGTCCAGACAGCTATCCAATGAAGTCATTCCAACTGCTGCAGCATGTAGCAAGGGATTTGGGAGGACCCACCACAGGCACCAGCCATGCTTTCCTGGACTTTCACAGTTTGAGAGGCACAGCACCTCAGTCTGCTCATTCCAGGAGTCTTGGCAACAACCTGCTGTGAGGCAGAATGGGCAGCCAGGCTTCCCCATGATGTATGATACAGTCTGGGTGCTCCTGCTGGAGGAGCCTGAGGTTCCTAGGCAGTCTTAGCTTTGTTTACTTCTGATGTTCAACATTTGTTCTGTCCCCTTGGTTACTCCACGAGGAGTTTCCCTATCTCATGTCTTACATTTGAGCCAGACATAAGCAGTTAGTTCAGTGGGTTGGGAAAAGGCCTCCCTGGTTAAAGCTCAGGAGGTGGCTCCCCACTCCTTCTGTCCTCTCCCAAGTCACAAGTACACAGTGTGCTCCCTCAAAGATCTATATCTTGAAGGAACACACGTTCATACCTTTCACCTCTGAAAATACAGACCAGAGTAGAACAGGAGGACTGAACTGATTTCAGACTGACAGGGTGTGTGGGATGGGGATGACAATCATTTTGCTGCTTTTAACTAATGCCCAATCTGTGTTTTCTTCTTCCTTCCAGAAAACACCTTGTACAGCATCCAGATATAACAGATTTTGTCTCTAGTTCATCTGTGATGTCTCTGTCTTTATATCATGGGTTGTTTTCCTATTATTTTGATGGTTCCATTCTCCAACCCTGTAACTTTGTAATGAGTGAAGGAAAAAAATGCTCATTAACTCTCTCTACAGGAAAAGAACAAACCAAAAGTATCCAGCACTACAGTCAGAACAAATAACCTACAAATATTCTTCTTATACCTGTCTCAGTTTTATCTACCTCTGAATTTCTAGTCATTTCCCTTAAGTGAAAATAAATTTTAAGAAGTCTGCATTTCAGAGCCATTTCCCTTAAGTGCAAAGTAGGGTTGAAGGCCCTGCAAAAAAAATCCAGTACAATCCACTGACATTCATATACAAGCAGCATTTAATCAAACTGCAAGAGCTATCCTAACACAGTCTGTTTGGGGGTGTTTATCGTGGGAGATGTCACACAGATAGAAGAGGTTGATAAAAAGCCATTTCCATACATGCTACAGCCTATTGCAAGGAGTTACTACCTCTGAGCTCTGACATGGGGGAGGAAAGCAAGCAGCCTCTGCCAGCATCAGGTACTGACAGCAAACATGCCCATCCATGCAAGGCAGAAAAACAGAGCTGGGGCTGGTCAGAGACAGGGGAAGGAACATCTCCAGAAGGATTCTTGCCACACTAAGTATCCAGCAACACACAGTGTGTTAAAACAGATACTATGCTACACTGTACTACTTGTAAAGGGCTAGGGGGGAAAACAACCCACATGATGTGACATTAGTCATGGTTCTCTCTCTGTCACTGTATGCACTGACCTCATGTCATTCTAGTACAAAATCTTCTACAGAATCCAAACAAGGCTATTCTTCCCTACCACAGAAATGCAATGAAAAGAAAAATTAGAGCAAGCAGACTGCAAATCCAGTATACAAGGAGAAGAACAGAAGAAAAACAACATAAGTTCCCTACTCTTGCTGCCACCAATTCAGTTCCCCCAGTACAAAGCCCCAACAAAAAGATTTGCTCAGGATGCAGTTGGGTAAGACTTGACAAGCCCACCAGCACAAAGAGCACAAATTCCATCCTCTTGTCCATCCTCCAGTTACCAGCACAGAAAAGACTCTGCAGCACAACACACAATTTAAATTCAACTCAGCTTCCACAACGTGTCAGAAAGTCACTAAAGTGCATGTTCCAAGCAAATCATAAGGCAACATGCTTTCTTGTTAGCTGGTTAAGGTAAAGGCACTCAGGTATTTTTCATAATCAGCTGTGGCAAGAGAATACCAACTTAAAGCTTATCTATCCTAAGATTTTTCTTTTATGAATCAGGTGCCCAAATTTAAATAGATACATATCTATATACTGTAGTAGTTTATCATGCAGTGCAGACAGTTTTCTAATAGAGTATGGCCCAGGCTCAAGATTTTGAGATCTGTTTCCAGATTATCATTCTTTAAAATAACAAATTCTACCCACTTCAGAGGAAGTAACTTTCCATGTATAAAAATGCTGCTTTTCTCTCCTGCATAAAGGCAAAGCTTCCATTCACCTCCTCTAGTTCTCCCAATGATTCATCTCTGGCTCTTCACCTTTCTATAATCTTTGCACCTTCTTCCCTGCCCCCAACTCTAAGCTGCATTTATGGAAGAAAAAACTCAAATCCATAAGGTTTGTAAGTAATCTCTTCCTTGAGTTGAAATGCACTGCTCTCATATATGGAAATCTGAAAGGGGAAATTTTATGAAGGTGTATTTCCACTTTCATCTCAGTCATGCCTGGCTAAGGGAAGACATTGATATCCTATAGCTCCAATGCTCTGAGGTGGTATTATTACCAGAACTGGAACATCTATGTGCACATGGACATGTGATATCAGAGTCTCAGCAACATAAATGGGATGAAAAGTCATGTTAGAAGGAATCCTTGAAGGTACATGGTCTGACTTGCTACACAAAGAAGGGCCAGCTCAGGGTGTTACCCAGCTTGGTCTCGAAAACCTCAGTGCACAGACAGAGACTGCACTGGACCAGGGAGGAGACTACAGTGGCTTTACATTTCTATGGTTCATAAAGTAGCTCACCAAACAGCAGCACTCCTCCTTCCAAGTAAGAACAATGTACCAATCCTTTCCTTTTTACAGACTTCAAGCTTTCTATACTTGGATGAATTTAGACAGCCAGGGAAGAGGTGCAAGAATTCGGGGTCATCACTTTCACCAACAGTGCTAGCCTGCAGCTGCTAAAATCCCATGGCCAGGAGCATCAGAGCTGCCTTGCAAGCTGAAGAGATCAAAGAAAAGCAACAGCATGAAGAGCATGAACCCAAACTCATATGTTGCATCCCAGTGCTATGTGTTGAACACACCTATGGACAGCAGAAGCAAAAGACATCTTAGTGTGGAACTTACAGCCCTGCCAACAGCACCAGCCCCAGTCTGCAGAGCAAGGTTCCACTGTCTGTGCTCCTGGGCCACACAGACAGGCCAGCCTGGCCAGAAGACAGGTGTGATGCTAAGATAAGTGCATGCAATAGTTTTACTCTCTGCACAGGAAGGTAAGTCATTTGTCTTGAGGTAAGCCATGCATGATGGTATTGCATGGCAACAGCAAGGAAACTGGTTGTGTGCACATTCCCATCCTGGAGAATGCCAGGTCATTCTGGGTCACTGTCCCCAAGCAGAGGATGCGCTTCACTTCTACCACGTGGCCTTCAGGCTAGTTCACAAATGTGGCTCTAGGAAATTAATTAGCATTGAAACAAGACTATTTTTAAGACTTCAAACATATCCATGTGCATGCTGACTAATCAACATTCATCAGAATACCAAACACTTTTCAGAGACAAAATTCAAAAGCACAACCACACCACTCTAGAGATGGTATTACTACCAGTTTGCCCTGCCAGCTAAGGTCTGAACTTAAGAGCACAGTCCCCAACTAACCTATTCCATTACAGAGTTTTGGAAAGCAAAATAGCCCAAACCTCAAGAAGCAGGAGTTTGGATTAGTTATACATAGGCAAGACCCAGCACCATGTATTTCTGCTACAATCCACAGTTGTTTAAATAATTCACAACCTAGTCTAGACACTTTTCTCCCCAGCAACTAAACCATGATTTTTTTTCAGCAGGACTTATTTGCAGTGGAAATAGAAGAGGGGTAAGAAAGGCCTAGGAGCCCTTGATTTTGAACACATTGATTCATACTGCAGCCCATGAAAGGTGGGGACAAAGAGACCAGTTTTGCTGTTCAAGAAAGCTGCATACTTCTTTGATGCTTCCTATTGTTCAGGATTATTGTACATTTCTGGCAAACTGTTACAATCTTGAAATATCTTTCATGCAAAAGTCTCAAGGGTAAAAAGGCAGAAAATTCCAGTAACCCCATGTACAATTATCTGAAGACCTAACTATAAGCTGGGAATGAAGCTTAAACTTTAAGCAACCTGTAAAGGCTGCTCAATACAGAACTCAAGACCTCCTTCTCCCACTTTCCTACGAGATGCAATAAACCAATGCTAACAATGTTACTCCAATTATTTTCAAAGCAAGAACTCTATCAGGTTAGATTTGTAATTACAGCTCAAGTTTATTGCTAAAATTAGGACAGCTTTTTGATCAAGTGGCTGTGAAGGCAGAAGGCAGCAAGCACTCCCCTGAGACACAATCTCAGTGCCCTGCCCCCTATCAATACTGCACAGGCTCTGCATCACACCACATACCCTATGCATACAGAAATCAGCAACTTTAATCCACTGACACTAATTCTTTGGAGCATATCCAGACCTGCTCAGCTGGCTGTTCTTAACCTCCATGGCATGGCTTTTAATCCTTGCTTTAGCCTATAATACAGTGGTCTCCAAAATTCCTTGACCATATTAAGAAAAAAAAAAATCGGAGCATGCATACTCAATATACGCATATAGCTATATAAAGACATTGCCTCACAAACTAAATATTATATATTTGTTTGTTTTTTCAAAAATGCCTTCTAGATAACATTCTACTGACAGCTACCTGTCAGCAGAGAAAAGCCCTGCAAATTCAGAACACTTGACTTTTTGAAAAAGCAAAAAAAACAGCAATTCACCTTTAAGTTTGACAGGTATTTTAACCATTTTGCCATGAAATAACCACGGAGTTGCAGTATGTACAGATTTTCATGGTCATTCCTCATCTCATTACAAACTAGATTCCATTTGAGGCTTGTGTTTATAAAGTCAACCTCACTCACACCATCCTACAGCACTTTGTGCATTTCTGGGCCAAACTGTGCTCCTAAGCAGCTCTTAATGTATTTCATTACTGAACCAGAATGTGGCAACTTCCTTTAGGTGAGATATGTTAGAAACATTTATACTTCCTTGCTATTACATACCAAGCCTCCCACACTGCCCAATTTCTTCTAATACCTATTTTTTCCAAGTCTTTGGCAATGTCTTCTGTGTCTCTTTCAAAGGAAAGCATTTTAGTTTGGTGCCACATAGGTTTTTTTCACATTATTTCAGCCATTTTTCCATAGTAGGAAGAACAAGTGTCTCCCCAATGGTATACTTTCTTCATACTTTGCTTTTACATAAGAAAGCTCAAGAGAGGCTTCTAAAAATGAAAGTACTTAATTGAGTGTCATTAGACTTCATTGATTAGATCCAATCCAACTGTCACTGCTTTTATCTGATTGAAGAGCTCGTGCTATTAATGTAAGCTCTGACATTCTTACCATTCACTTGTGCTCCTTTTTCTAGTATTACCTGAAATCCACAGGTTTTTAAGAGAATCTTTAAGCTACATGTCTATTTCATTAGGGTTAGTTTAATTAAAACTAGACAATATACTACATAAATCCACTTAAGTAGGCACAAGTGAGCTGCAACATTGTAAGTGAATTAAATAGTGAGGAAGCCCTTCTGCAGTGTGAAACATACTGTTTTTAAAACACTTTTGCAGGCTCTACATGACACAAGACCCTCTGACATACAGACTAAGTCAGGGAACCACTTTCAATAAAATACTAAAGATTTATTTCAATGTGAGATGCTTTTTTTTTTTTTTTTTGCTGGTGGATTTTTTAAGAAAAAAAATTAATATAAGCTATAATACTTTTCTTCTGCACCACAGTAGATTATCTTGCTCAACCCCTGGGGCACAAGCACCACTTTGGGGACCACTGCTATAACATACTGATTGTCCAGGTAGAAGAGGCTGCCTCCATTCTGTGACATCAAGATACATCTACAGAGCAATGCTCTGAGGCACAGCAAACACAGGGGTGATCAGCAATCTCTTACAGCCCCACATTTAAAGGCTTTGCCAGCACGATCCACATGTATAAATTTTCATGGCATACTGCAGAAATTACTCTTGTTTTACCCTCGTCTAACTACAACAGGAAGAAGCAGAAGAGAAAAAAAGCTAAGTTGAAGGGGCACAGGGGAGAGGAGATGGTACTGATGATTAAGCACTGGAATTTATTCAGCTTGAGTTCACCTGCACTACAGTTAAGCAACATCACCAGCAAGAAAGTTCTCTTCTAGCTGCAGAGTCACTGAATCAGACTAGCCCTAGAATCCTGTTTTCAATTTTTTTGGCACCTCACTACAAGAAAGACCCTGAGGTGCTGGAGCATGTCCAGAGAAGGGCAACAGCATGGGTGAAGGGTCTGGAGCACAAGTGCTATGAGGAGCAGCTGAGGGAGCTGGGGGTGCTTAGGCTAGGGAAAAGGTGTCTCTCTACAATTACCTGAAAGGAGGGTATAGCAAGGTGGAGGTCAATCTCTTCTACAAGTACACACCAAGTAACAGGACAAGAGAAAATGGCCTCAAGTTGCACCAGGACAGGTCTCAATTGGCTATCAGGAAAAATTGATTCACTGAAAGAGCAGTCAGGCACTGCAACAGGCTGCCCAGGAGTCACCATCTTTGGAGGTATTTCAAAGATGTGTAGATGTAGCGCTTAGGGACATGGTTTATTACTGGTTTGGCAGCACTGGGTTAATGGTTGCACTTCATGATCTTACAGGTCTCTTCCAATCTAAATGATTCTATGTGAATTTGGGGAGCAAAAGGAAGAGAAAGGAAGGGTAATTCATATTTTACTATGCTGATTTGTATCAAGCACTCAACATAATTCTGGACAGAGCCTGCAAAGACTAACAGGCTTGTTGCCCAGTCACTTGAAATACAGAGGCATTTGAAGCTTACTCCAGGGCAAACCATCACATGGAAATCTTCCAACAGCCACTGGACACATCCCATGCTACACAACACAGCCATCTAAAAGCTACCTCTAGCTTAGGCCATCTGTGAGTATGTTTGTCTTTGTTCTCTTCTAGTGAAAGTAAGTGTAGCATGTTGTTTCATTTAAGCCCATAAACATTGTTCCAGTTCCTCAGAAAAGCATGGCAAATACTCTTCCGCCTCCTGATGCTGCTAACCCCACACCTTCAGAGAACTAAGCCATAGTGCAGAAGGTGGAGAAGGTTTTATGCACGTGTGCAATCACCATCTTCAACTGTGTGTGGGGAAGGGAGTAGAATAACTAAACTTTACCACTGTAGAAACCAAGTCACATTAACAAAAGGAACCAGAAGTTATTCCCTTTTGTCACTTCCCAAATTTCAGTAATCTGCATTTAGTGGCCTGCATCTAACTCCTCTGTGCTAGAGTTGCAAACTACTTCTGGAACAGTAAACCATCAGAACCAACAGCAGAGAAAAGCTCGTGGAGCACAAAGGAAAAGCCTTTGTCCATCAAAGGCTTAGAAAAGCCTAAGTGCACCAAGAACACCAAGGCTGGGCTTGGCAACTCTTTCACATCCAAGCAGGAAAGCAGTGGCACAAAGGCACACAATTCACCAACCCTCAATAGGTTCAAAGGCACTGTGACAATGTAAGGGCAACTCCAGACTCTTAAAAATGGTTTTCTGAAACCCCAGATAAAGCATACTAACACTAGGTCCTTTTATCAAGACATCAACATCTACAGAGTGGGGTTTTGCCTATCAGACAGCTACTGTGATGCCAGCATGAATTAACAGCATGCTTCCTGTCTTGCTGTCAGAATTGAAAGCCAGCACTTTGAGGTGCATACCAGGTATAGAAAAAAGTCTCTCTCTCCCCCTCTGATGTGGATTAACATTTAAAAGATGCATCTTTTGCCAAGCAAAAGTAAAAACAAGTTCTGCCAACAAAATGTCTTATTTAAATTATAATGTCCTATTGTATCATACATCCTTTTGGCTGGGACTCTGTTTTTCTAATGGCCAGGCAAAGAAACTAATTTTATTATTTAGGTTCTGTTTAAAGGAACCCATCTCCCACAGATCTCAGTTCTCAGAGAGATAAATCTCAACCTTTTGTAGTCATGAGAGGATTCCAACAAAGGAATTCATGCCCTGCCCCTGCCAGACCCTTCAAAAAAACAACAAAAACAAACAAAACAACACATACGAAAAACAAAAACAAACAAAGCAAAACAAAAACAAAAAACAAAAAACAAAAAACATACACAAACACACAAAAAAAAACCCGCCAAAAAACCTACCCCAAAACAAAAAAACTCAACCCAAATTCTACTCTTCTACTGTGTCCCACTAAGTTCTACTTAGTCACATCAGCAGCTGAAATTACTGACAACAGTAACCTCACCAAGGAGCTGCTAGTAGAGGAAACAGCAGTAAAGTAACAGAGAGAACTGCAAGCAAATATATAATCTTAAAAGGAGCATGTAGGTCAACAGTTGCATGCTGGCAAGTGTTCATCATCCTCATGAAGCCCATTATCACTGAAAAGCTACATCTGTGTATGAAAAAGTGAAATCAAAGTTTTAGGTAACATTCCCCTGAACTATCACCCAGGGGAATATGCTCTTCCCATCTCAGCTTTGTGCCCAGTATAGTGCTGGCTCTTCATGATCAACAAGCTTCCCTAAAACCAATGAAAAACAGTGGTGCTGTCTTTAGGAAGGTTCTAGGTACCCTTCCCAACACTTCAATGAACTCAAGTGCCTCAGTCAGCATCATCACTTCCAAGGTGGGCAGGTTCCAGGCAGTAGTGGATTGGGACCCCTGAGAAGTCAGAACACACCAAGGTAACAACCCTTCTGGTTTAAAAGGGATTATTAAAGTAGAGAAGATTTAGACCTCCAAGTACAAGCCTATGGCATAATGTCACCAGTCCTAAGCAACATGATACTTGACACTGAAATTAATGGGCAGAGACAGGGAGGAAATTCAGGCTCAGGATTTTTCCCCTGTACCTTACACCCTGCTGCCCATTTCTGCTAAATGGGTCCATCATAGCACACTGCCCTCAGGTCAGACAGGAACAGCAATGCAGGCAGGATGAAAACTCAGCTTCTGGGGAGGGTGGGGCCAGCTGTGCTGCAAGGAGGTGAAGATCTGAGTTCCCTCTGCTTTTACCACTCTCAGATTTGAGCACTTTCCTTGTAGCCATGCGGCTCCTAAACAACAATACAGAAATGGATCATCTTTATCTCAACATGGGCAATTGCAACATGCTTTTACTTTTCTCCGTTAATGTCTAGAGAATATAAGGCAAACTACTTAGTTGAACATGGAAAGAATGTCTTCAACCTTCCATTAATCCATTTTCTGTGCTTGACTCAGTGGACTAGACAAGGTATTTTCTTCCTACATTGTAAGATATACACACACACCATCTCTTTTTAGGCATTACAGCGAATTTTTCTTAAGGAACTTCAAAAGCTCTTAAAAATTATCCTGTAGTAAAAATCTCAAGCACAAAACTATGTATAACCACTGGGAGGGGGTTTTTGGCATACAAGTGGAACAGTATTCCAAACACTGTCTGCAAAAAGAAGACATCCTGAAAAGTGCTATGCCCTCTGAAATGAGGGACAGACTCAGAAAGTACATATACTATATACTCCATTAAGAGGTTTATAAAACATTGCCTGAATTAAAAATGCTTCTGGCAAAAAAGAAGTTAGAAGTGTAAACTCACCTTCAAAATAAGCTTATGAATTAAATTATGACCCTACAAAACTATATGATGTTTCTAAACTCAATTGATCTACACTTGAAATTGTTCAAACTACTGGTACGCAAAATCATTCTACACAGTCTGTATTCTAGGACCCTCCACAGTTTTGATACTATGATCTCACTGACCAAAAACTAAGTGGACAAAATCTCATTCCAGAGAAGCTAACAGGAAATTCTAATTAAAAGTAAGGCTACATAAGTTAAGAGGATAACACACAATAACCCATTAATGTTACTTGAGAGGAATAAATCCTTGCATCATGGGACTGGCAGCATTTAGTAAAGAACTGAACTAGAAAAGTTAGTAGCTTAGGATCTGAAATAAGAGTTTGATGAAGTACTGGAATAGTCTTTAAAACAGAGGTATTCTCTTGTGAAGAGCACAAAAAAACCAAACCAAAACAAACAAAAAAATCAAACCAACAAAATATTAAAAAATGCCAAACCCACAAACCTTACCTTCCTCCTTTCAATTCTCTAAATTATTTAGTTCAATAAACCAACAATGAATGAAATAAAACCAAACAGGAAAGTTTATTTTTCCCATTTTAATCTATGAATTTTTGAAAATGCACACATGACAAGAAATTTATGAGCTTATCAGAAACACTGAGTTAAATAAATTCATTTAGTGAACTGAAAAACTTAACCAAATTCTTGAGAGAGGAGGGAAAAGTAGATTTACCAGAACATAGCTTTGCAATAAAGCTGTCTTTAACTCTACATTTTATTCTCATTTTCAAACTGAAAATTAGCAACTGAATACAATATCACCTAGGAAATTATTCATCATGTAGAAAACTGTACTGGAAAAATGGATGACACACAAGCAAATGTCAAAATAAAAGACTCCAATTAAGCATATAAACAAGTGCATGACACATCCTCTGACTAGCTAGAACGAACAACTTTAATACCAAGCTTGCATTTGCTGTATGCAAACCTACTGTTTTCAACAGTAGTACAAGCCAACAAAATGAGAAACTAATTAAGAGAAGAATGACTAAGAAGTTTAAAACAGTTTATTGAATTTTTGAGGCTTCACTTGGTCAATTTAAAAACATGATTAAAACCAAGCAAATAGTTTTCAAACCTGCTGAGTAAAAGGTCAGGTTTTTTGTTTATCTCTGTGTGATATCACCATTCTCCTTTCAGAACACCACCAGAATCTCCAAACAACCACAATCCACTTCCAGTATTGGAAACCCAAGACAATCATTTCACATGGGCAGAAAGCAGAACAATATAATTCAAAGTATACAGACCTCATTATCACTGAATTCTTACAAGATACAACCACAAGAGAAACAGGAACACACATAAGCTCAGCAATTTGTTCTAAGACCGAACAAAAACAAAATAATCCAAAACAAGATGTGCTGAACTCAGGATGCTGGAAGCAGGTTCCAGTCTGTTTATCATTATCAAACTCAGGAAAAACCCCTACGTGGTAGCTTTGAGGTTTTACTTTGAAAAATATCACTCACAGATCTTAGCAGAGCTCTAAAGCTCAGTGGCTCAATCCAGCAATGTTTGTTTCAAGATTTTATCTTTGCTTTCTCAAATGTGTCACACCACAGATCTTAAGCATGCTTAAATGACTAAAATGGGTCCAAGGATAAAATACAGATAGCTCTGAACCACTAGCAGAGTCTCATCTCCTCCTAGATACGGCTTGTGGTTGGATTTGTTACAATAAAATGCAGACTACACCAAGGTTTCTTACAGGCACATTATCACCTTGTTCTCTTCCACACCTTTCCAAAGATCTAAAAAAAGACCAAGCTCATATTGCAGCCTTTTGATAAAATGGTTGTCTTTTCTGAACTTAAAAAAACCCAAAAACTCAAGAACAAAACCACTTAGAAACAAAATTACAAGGAATAAATCTCAATTTGGTCTGCAGTCTTCTCTCACAGTCACCAGAGAAGAGGCTCTATGTACACCACCATTCACATCAACTGTGTCAGATGTGATGAATCACCCCAGAACAGCCAACTTCTGACTCTACAGAGAGTTCAGACTGAACCTGCACAAATTAAACCCACCCTGAGATGCCAAATGGCCAATAATAACACAAAAAATGACTAAGTTACAAAAATTACAGGATGGACTGGGAGAAAAGCAGGCAGTGGGACTTTTAAAGCTTTAACTCTCTAGAAATCCATTTAGAAACTAGATAGCCTGTGCAATCCCATGGCATTGCTGCACAAATACAGACAGGTAGCCATCTCCAGGCTACCCCACTCAGGTGGAACAAGTCCAGTGCCTGGCCTGACAGCACAGGGCTAACTGCAGCAGCTCTGACACATCCCTGAGCATAAGCTAAAGCCCCTCTCAGTCAGTACAAAACAGGACCCACACAACACATGAGCCCTGCCTGACTTCACCACCCAGGCTGGCCTCACGTAAAGCAGCTCTCCTGCTCTCAGCAGCACAGCAAACATTGCCACATCACAGAAGCTTCCTTCTTGGAGCTCAGGTACGCTGAAGCCCTGGCTAGAGCTACACAGTGCTCTGTAAGGGTCAGGTAGTAGCCTAACCTAGCACCAGGAAGGTTTACTCCTTTCAAAGAGAGAGATATCTGCAGAGTTTCTGCATCAAGCACAAACGGAGGGAAACCAGCGGGCTCTAACAGCTACAGTTTGTTCTGAAGTCTTTTTTGCTTGCTGTTTCAAATGGACACCATCAGGTAACAAAGCCACAGTATATCCCAACTGAATTAGAAGCAAAGTTTGCTTACTCAATACTGTTTTATGCAACAACAGAGCTACTTGCATCAGAGATTACCAGCAGTAATATGAACTGAGGAGAAGTAAAATTTTAAGGAAGGACTGACTTCATGAAGGATGCGGAGGAAGGACACAACCACCTATTAACTAACCAGAGAGGTTAAAATTAGTCATAATGAAAAATCAAACAATTGTCAAAGCTCCACTCACAGCACCCACAAAACTTGTCTCCTCACAATGCAGGGATTTAGAAACAGAACAGGAAGCAGCAGTCAGATGAGACACTGGAGAATCTTGCTCTCTCCCATTTCTCCTGTGACTTGTCAATTGCACAACCCCTCATACTGATAAAGAACTTCAAAATTTACTTCTTGAAACTCACCTTGTGTGAAGTTTAGTGAGAAGGCAAGCAAGAATTCTTTTCCCTGCTCAACTTCTTCAATCCAAACATAAGGGTACAAATCCATACTGCCTCTTACCATAATATGAACCCACTACCTGCTTTGGACCTCCAGAGATTTAGTTCAACATCCACCTTCAGTGTTGCAAAGGTTAACAGGTGCTCTAAGGAAGGAAAATTGTTTTTGCTGGATTTCTACAACTGGTTTTATCTGTGCAACTCCTCCCACTGTATCCCACGTTCCTTGCTACATTTTTGTTAATTGCCAACATTAAAAGGACAGGTGTCAACATTTAAAAAATAAGCCTTTTATCTGACTGTTCTTTGTTCCATGACCTTTCCAGCCTAATCCTGAGTGCTTGAGACCCTATGCTGCCATTCTGCATACAGGCATTACTCAGCAGTATTACCTACACAAAACTGAGGCAGTTTCAATTTCACAATATGAGGTGATACAAAGTTCTGCTGCTTTTAACTAATGCTAGATGAACAGGGGTATTCTATTAAACGAACAGCTTTCTCCTATTTCTGAAAATGTGAGCAAGAAATTGACTGAGGAACCTAACTTCTGCCTTGAAATAGACAGGACTGTGGCTTTTCTGGATATTTGCCTAAATGGCCCCTGCAAAAATTTTACTACGAGCAACATTCAAGGCTTCAAAGTGCATAAACAACCAGTAGTTCAACCAAAGGCAGTAATATAGTATGAATGAACACAATTTCTGGAGAGATACCAAATTAAAAAGGGGAATAAGAAAAATCTATGGCATAAAGTATCAATACATTTTAAATAATTCAACTCCATATTGTTACTTGCCCTGCAGAAACAGCCTGGACACACGTTATAAAACGAAAATTTACATCTACGCTGCTATTGCCATTGCTACCTGCACAAAGTGCTAACACAAGAGTGGCTGAGGGAACATGGCGTGAGGGAACAGTGATCCTAGCAGCGAGTGCCCTCTCCAAACTCAGCTGGATAAGCTCCACTCTGCTGGACTGCTTTATACCACCAACTCTGCTTTATACCACCAACATTGGTAGACTACTGAGTGATTTACTACACTCTTGATATCTCAGCTAATATGAAAATCATCATCATGGAGTATAAAGACTGTGGAACCATAACAGCACAGAGGTTTCTCTGCAATGACAGAGACTCCATATGATTTACAGGGCAACACAGTATTTACATTCCATGTTAAACCACACGGGGAAAGAAACCAAAACATTGCCTGACACTCTGAGGCAAACGCCTCCAACATCTCCATATGTAAGTTAGCAGTCAACACAACACAAGGGCTCTTATAACAACAGGGTTATTCCATCAGTTTCCACACAGGCATCATTACTACACTCACACCTCACCAAGGGTCATACCTGGTTCCCAATAAGGACAGTGCATCTCCTTCAGACTCTGGAGTGCACCAGGAGTTGCTGTCAAATACACTGCTGAGAATGCACTGGCAACCACCTCTGAGCCATGCAAGTGTCAGTGTGAGGCACAAGTAAATTAGTCCTGCTCCACAGAAGCTCATTAATGAAGCAGATTCGATCAGTACCACAGGAAACAAAAATCAAAGCAAGCAAAGCAGCACAAACAGGGTTTCAAAAAAAGCAGAATGACTCAAATTATTATCAGTAATACTAGCAGCCCAGTCAAACAGTATTTTGGGTTGATTTGGTTTCACTCTTTTACATACCAGTTGAAGGTATCTGATCATCAGAGTTCTCATTCACCTAATTAGCTGGTGGACATGCTGAAAAGAGTAGAAAGCAGTAGATAGGTAGCAGTACTTGAGCAACATTTATAAAGGAACCAAAAGCAAATGAAGGAGAAGATTACTGATCTTTTTCTCCCCGCAAGTCAAAAACTGACAAGGGTCTTTCCCCCACTCAAAAAGGAAATGCAATTTCACTACCCACAGAGGTAGTTTTAATTAGAATCTCTCAAACAGTGCAATGTCTACAGAGTTACAAGGGGGAGGAGAGATTCCTGTTTGTACATAGATCTGATACTGTGTGACATGCATTGCAAAAATACACTACCTGCTTTGAAAGCACATACGCTGTTAGTCCAAAGTTTAAAACTTGGAGACATCGTTGTTGTTTAATTCACAGAAATCACTGATATGTACAAGTAGATGAATTCTTTCTAACCCAAAGCATAGGCCCCAATCCAGCCAAGAGCTTGATTCTTGATTTAGATTTTCCCAAAATGGACACACAAGCTCAAGTACATCGCTGACTTACAGCCAAGAGTTACCACAAGATTTCCAATTTCAAGCTTTTCTTTACAAGCCAGCCAAGTTTAAAAACCATGGACTAAGACTCCATAATGCCTTCAAGTTTGAAACTACACAGACCATACCATGTAGGATCTTCTACTGCGTACATCCTTGCCCTAATCCTGCTCCAACCAAACCACTTGGAGAAATAGCTACAACCTAAAACCAGCATATTGCAGATATACACACATGGTCCTTTACCTTTAATAACAAAGGCTTCAGTTATCAAACGCAGCATGTACAGGGGTTCCTCTTTGGTTGAAAGGTCATCAATTCCTGCTTTTGCATACATGCTGATGGCATCTCTGTAGCATCCCTCCACATAATGCAGCTTTCCTAGGATCAGCATAGCTTCTGTCATGTACTTCGGCTGAAATGGAGCAGAGAGAGAAAAAGTGTTCACAGGGTGAAACACCAGACAGGAAGAATGAAGTTGTACAGCAAATTAGGCAGGTTCAGAATGCTTTCCTCTCACAACTGCAAAGGTTAACCTCATGAGAGCAGCAGCCAATGAAGGTCAGGCAACCACTTTGGAGCTCAGATTTGAAATACAGTTTGTAAGCCAACTCTTTGGTCTCAGCTGACCTGCTCTATCGATTCACCAGCCACAAAGAGCACATAAAAGGCTGGCACTGTCAGAATTACCTACACACACCAAGAAAAACCCCTGCATTTGAACTAGACAGTAAACATCACTTTTTAGACAAGTAAGCTCCCCTCTCCTCTGTATATTTAATTAAAGAGTGAGAAAAGTCTCAAATTTTCTTTAGTTGTCAAAGAATTTTCATGCAACTGTGAAAAAACAGAAGGCACACCTGCTATTTCTCAGACTCATTTTGTTTAAGGATTTAAAACAAATATTACAGAACCTCAGTAAAACACATCTGTTCAGACCCTCTGGAAAGCATGAAATGGTTCCCAAGCCTTCATACCCATGTTTTAAATACATGCAATCAATACAGGGTCAATACTGCATCAGTAGCTAAGTCACCACTAGCTAAGAAACAGTAATGCCAATTCATGCAGCCAAACTAAACACAAGGAAATGGAAGAATTCAGTAGTTCTGACTGTTAATGGGGTTAAACTATAAAGAGGGTTGGACAGATTCCCCCCCCCCCCTTCCTTACTCTCTCCATTTTATGCTCTAAGTAGGCTGACCTTGCTCATTGGAAATTAACATGGTGAAAGTATAATATGCATTTCCAACTTAACTAACCTAGCCTGGCAATTTCAGGACCAGAAGTAATAGGAGTCTGGAGCAGACTGGTGTAATTCACTTACATCTAAACACAGTTATGCAACTGTGTGTCAAAGGACACCAATGCAGCAGCAGCAGCCATCAAAGCAGAGTTTTAAAACCCTCCTGAAGCTCTGCAACTGAGTCGACAAGCAGCTACTGGCCACACACCCAGATCATAAAACAAAATAAAGGCATTACTTCTCTAATAGATACCAAAGGCAGTGCAAGGCTATAGTCCTCCCAACACAACCCTAAGATCCTGACAGCAGCTTGTAGCACATTTTTCTCCAATCAGGAGCTACCAGTTGTGCAAAACTCCCTCAGATCTGGAGCAGCAGGAGGTCACTCTACTGTGCTGGCCTGACAGCACCCTTATGTGCCCACACCCCACCAGTCGAGAGCAATTCTAAGTATTTATCCTGCTTCCTTCCAATTAAAAAAATAAATAAAGAGGATATGCCCTTGTAGCACATAATTTCTTTGCATATGGAAAAGCAAGTCTCACAACATAAAACCCTGCCTAGAGGAATTACCAGTCTCTCAGTATCACCTACAATACAGCACTGTATATCCATGGACACGAGCAGGCAACACCCACACCTTGTATCAGACTAATAATCACAGCAAAGAAGTATCCAGGAACTGGCAGGAATTAGGATGATAGAGCCCACTTACTCTTAGTTTCCCTCTGCTTAAGATATTGGTCAGATACTGTTTAGCTTCACCCAGTTTGGGCTCACTCTTCTCTGACAGTGGAATGGAGTCCTTCAGTTTGGCAAAATTTTCTTTCAAGCATTCCTCCAGCAGAGCCTCTGCAAGCAGCAAACTCCCATGGTCCTCTGAAAGCACACAGCAGCCAACAAGAAACATTGCTTACTGCTATACTGATGGTAAACAGAATTACAAAAACAAAACAACACACCTTGGAGACAGACGATAAACTCAAATGAGGGGATAAGGAAGAACTCATACACAAAAAAAAAGTTCCATTAACTTTTATCTAGTGGAAACAGTACATTTTGTATGGAAAAATGAAACAACACTGTTGTAACTTGAAGATTGTCCCTCCTTAATCCCTTAATTTTGGCAGCACCATTCCTTCTTACATTGTCACTAATATAACAGTTAAGAATTTTCATCACATAACTCACTTTCAAAAGTGCAAGAACAAAAAGTCTGCAAACATTTCAAAGGATGCTTTTTATTTACAAAGGTACTAGCATGATATGAATGCTTTAGACTACAGAGAAGTGATAGCAGTAACTGCATCAAAAACTTCAACAATTTTCCTGAAAGCATACAGAAAAAAATTTAAAGGATAAATTATACAGATTCTACATGTCCATTACTAAAGACACACAAGGACTGACCCCCTGCTGTAATTAAAATGCCACATAAAACTCTTTCTACATTAAAATCCATCCCTGTTCACAGTTCCACAGAAGTGTACACTCAAACAAAGGTAGCAGCAATGGATACAGCATGAAGCATCATGGGATATGGCAATCATGCTAAAAAAAAAGTTTAATCTGCCAGAGTACTCAGAGCTCTTACATGACAGGCCCATTTCTGCAGTTCCTTCATTCACAACAACAGCACCTCCATCAGCAGACTAGTGGGTCAAGCCAGGTAAGGAAATCTTTAAATACCCAAAAGCCCAGCCCTACATTTCATATATATTCCATGTTTCAAAGGCTGAAGTTTGAGAAGTGTATCCATGCCTGTATTTTCAGTCCAGGAGACACCTTATGCCCACTTTCTACCTATACACCATGTAATAACTGTATGGTGGTTTAGATTTTTTTTTTGTTGTTGTGGCCTAAGTGTTCAGCTACATATCAAGTTATAATCAAAGCTCTTCCTGCTTGTTTGCAGGTCTGCAACTAAACAAAGTACAGGTACATAAAATGAGAAGTGTAAGAGTTCAAGTATATTCCCCCCCCAAATTTGCATGCAGTCATTTCTACACACTAAAGTGCTTTCAGGTAGTCATTAATCCCTTAATCAAACTTAAGGAATTAGGTAAGAACATAGACAATTAAGAAATAAATACACACAACCTCACAAAGCAAATACTACTGTTAAAAAAAAAATCCCATCCAAGCACACAATCATTTCTAAAAGCACAAAACCTGCTGAAAGAAGTTCTGTAGCAGTAACAAGGCATTACTCTCGTAACTACCAAGTTATGATGACATGGCAGCAAATTAACAAATCATGTTTTTACAACAATCATACTGCTGTTATACCTCTTAATTACAAGGGAAGAAACTACTGTGAACTCTTCAACTACTAATGCCCCCAAAGCGCATGGTGATCTCTGCACCTGGGAAAACACAGCTGAAACCTGACTAAAGTTCAAAGGTTGGCCGTATGATTCTCAGCACAGGGTTCAACCTGTATCATGTAAACACTAGGAAAGCCTCAAAAATAAACATGTATTAAACTACCAGCATCTCTCCTATCATGGTTCCCATTGTGAAGTTTAGGGCACCCCAAAAAGCTTCAACGCTAGGGCCATATTCTGATCACGATCCCCTAAAGAAGGGGTTTATTCCCAGAAGCAGCTCTTCTGACTTCGGTGGCAAAACCTTTGTACCACTACCGCGGGTAGACTCAGCTCCTGCTCACAACTTACTTGCTCACCTCAGACTGAGTTAGGCTGCCTCCCTCGTTACAAAAGATTTCATTAAAAAAAAAAAAGGCAGCAAATCAGTGTGTTGTAACAGGGGAAAAATACTAATATACTTGCTATTTACGAAACCTGCTTTACACGTGAAAGCCTTCCAGTAAAGCAGTGCCCCTCGGAAACAGAAAGAGGTAACGCAAGGGCACCCACCCAAGAACAGCGCTGGGCAGGGGCAAGAGGGAAGCAGCATGGCACGTATCGAGAAGCTGATTTGAACCTTTCCAAGCGGGGGCGGCCCGCCCGCAGCCCAAACGGGCCGGCGGCACCCGGGGCGGGCTCGGAACCGGCAGCCGCCACCTGCGCCCCTCGCTGCCCCACGGGCTCGGCAGCGCTGACACGGAAAGGAAGCGCAGAGTGATCCCTCCGAGCGCCGCTGCCTGAGCCCCGCCGCCTCTCCCAGGCATCCCTCCTTCCCGAGCGCTGCGGAGCCGGGACGCCGGCACGGGACGGCAAACGACGCCCCGCAAGCCGGGGCGGCCGCAGTTCCCGCCCACGCCAGCCCACCGGCGCGGGTCTGCCGACACCGGCGGCGGCAGGGAGCGAGCAGCCAGCCCCGCCGCCGCCGCCCCGCGCCCGGGCGGGTCGGTACCGGCGGCCGCCCCGCCCGCCCCCCGCCGCCGCTTACCCGCGTCCTGCGCGCCCCTCGCCGCCTTCGTCTTGCGCGGGGGCCGCGGCGGCAGCAGCTGCTGTGCGAGGTGGCGGAGCCGCCCCCAGTGCCCCTCCGCCCGGCACCGCTCGATCTCCGCCTCCAGCTTCACGTGCGAGTGCGAGGCCTTGGCCGCCATCTTAGCGCCGGGAGAGACCCGCCCCGCCCCGGCCCGCGGGGAGTCCCCGGCGGCGCCTCCCGAGCTCGGCGGCCGGGGCTGTAGATCCGCCAGGTGCTGGAGGGCGGGCGCGCCCGGGACGTGCTGTCCGAAGGCTGCGGTCGGAGACAGCGTATCAGCCATGGCCGCCACTCCCTGACGCCTCTCGCCTGATACCCGGGCACGGAGCCGCGTCCTGCACCAGCGGCCGCTGTCCCGGCACCGCGGGTGTGGCCCCTCGTTCCCTTCCTGGGCGAGACCGGCCGGGAAGGCCGTTCCCCCACCGCCGCCCTCAGAAGTCACCCGAAGCCCAGGGCTCTCCGCCGGTTGATCCCCGCGGACACCGGCCCCCTCCAGCAGCCGCCCCCGCACGAGACCCGCGGGCCGCGCGTGAGGAACGGGCCAAAAGCCGCCCCGGGGCCCGGCTTTGCTCGAGGGCCGTGCCCTTGAGAGGCCGAAGCTGTGGTGTGTAGGTGTCGAGTATGGAAACAGCGGGACCCGGGGCGTGAGGGGAAGCACAGAGCACGGTCAGCAGTGGGCACTGGGGACAGGGTATGGCAGTTCCCACTCGAGCAGCAGGGCAGGAACCATGGCAGTCCTTCACGGACGGGGGTGGAGAGAAGCACCCAGGGCAGGGGACTGCCCTAGCAGTGGGACACGTGCTGACCCTCAGTGCCAGCAGCTCCACCATTGCAGTCCTTCTAGGTTCTGCCCAGGGTATCACCAGTGAGATCCCTCCAATACATCCTCTGGGAAGGAGCTGTCTGCATCAAAGGCTGGGGTTGTGGAGACCCCACAGTGCCCAGAATGGGCCAGGTTGCAAGTGAGTCATCTGGTCCAAGCTCCCCTGCTCAAGCAGGGTCATCCTAGAGCACATGGCACAAGATTGTGTCTAGGCAATTTCTGAGTATCTTCATTTATGGAGACTCCACAATGTCTCTGGACAATCTGCTCCTGTACTCAGTCACCTACACAGCAAACTTGTTCTTGGTCATGTTCAGGTAGAATTTTCTATGCATCAGTTTCTGCCTGTTGCTTCTTGTCCTTTTCCTCAGCACTGCTGAGTAGAGCCTGGCTACATCCTCTTGGCGCTCTCCCCCTTGTGTACACTATATAGATATATATAAACTTGTACACATTGATGAGCTCCCCTCTCAGTTGTCTCTTCTCGAGGCTGAAGGAGCCAAACTCCTCCAGCCTTTCCTGGTAAGAGAGATGTTCCAGTCCCTTTATAATCATTGTTACCCTCTACTGGACCCACTCAGGAGCCCCACGTCTCTCTTGTACTGAGGAGCCCAGAACTGGACACAGCACTCCAGATATGCCTCACCAGGGCTGAGCAGAGGGGCAGGATCACCTCCTGCACCTGCTGTCAGTGCCCTTCCTACAGCCCCGCACCACACGCTGCCGGCTCACGGGCGGCTCATCACCCACCTGGGCCCCGCCCCGCGGTGGGCGCGGCCCCGCCGCACCTGCGCCGCCGCGAGGGCTCCACGTGGAGCTCCGGGAGCGGTGACGTCGCCCGCGAGGCGGGGCGGGGCGGGGCCGAGCGGATCGGCCAATGGGCGGTGGAGCGGGCGGGGCAGCGCCGGGTCAGGGGTGATCCCGGGATGGTGTCCCGGGAATGGTGGGCAGCCCGCGCCCAGCCCGGAGCCCGCGGCACGGCGGAGACCCGCCCGAGGGTACGTAGTCTGTGCCGGCGGGGCCTCTCCGCCCGCCCCGACAGCCGCCGCTGGAGCGGGGGTGCTGCGGCCTGGGCGGCGGGCCCAGCCCCATCCCCATCCCGCTGCGGGGGCGCATCCTCGGGGATCCAGCCGGGGGTGGGAGCCTGGCGGGTGCAAGCGGGGGTAGCTGCAGCTGGGGCCAGGAGAAGAACGGGAGCGGAAGGCGCCCTCGGCAGCGCGGCCGGCCCCGGTGCAGCTGTGTGCCCTGTCACCTGCCCGTGCAGCGCGCACATGCCCGGCTGCGTGACGGCTTCCCAGCTGTGCGCCCCTAGGAACGCCAGCCTTAACAGAGCTGCTCATTACATGGAGCCGCTTCCGTGCCCTGAGCGACCTTTGCTCCCATAGCAGTGGGGCAGGTCTGCCTGAGGCAGAGGGCATGGTTGCTTGTTTGTCTGGAAGGTATATGAAAACCCAGGCCTGGCTAAGGTGTGCACATTAGCTATGAGGAAAAAAATATCTGAAAATTACTGCATAATTCAGTAAAATAGGGGCCCTCATAAAAACTCCTAATTGGAACTCTCTGGTTCTCTGCTTGCCAAGTTTCCAATGCAACAAGTTTTTCTATTCTGAAACTTAATGGGGTTGTTTAGCACTATCTAAATCCACTGAAAGTAGATCACATTTTTCATCTGTTTTTTTGGGGGGTATGTTTTCCTTTTTGCAGGAGATCACAATGCCCCAAAGGATGTTTAGAACACATTTGCTGTTCTGCTTTGCTATGGCTGCATTCTTCATCTCTGCCCTAGCTGAGGAACATGTAGGAGAGAGTCAACATCCAAATATTCGCCTTGATAAGAATTTGGTACAAGATAAAGAGTAAGTTTCCCATGTTCTAAAAGTGTAAATTTTGCTTCTTAATTATTTTCTTATCTCTAAAGTGTTATGCGAGTTGGACTTAAGCCTAGAGCACCCTGTTTTTTCAGAATGTTGTACGATTAGCTAAAGCCAGATATGAGACATGCTTGCTTGATACATTTGTAGAGATACGAGACCTAGAAAGGCTTTCCCTGGAGCCTTTAGCCCAACTTATGCTATAAAAAGTTTCTTACAGAAATCCTGCCTACCCATATCAGCATTCTTTAGACAAAATCATATTCCTAATAGGTAGAATTTATTTTTTCATTTGCTTCTTCACAAATGTGGAACAGTTCTAGCAGCAAGTAAAACTTCTTAGAACAGTTCATGGTTGACTGGGAAAGATCTTCCTCCAGTTCCTGTGCTTGGAAGACAGCCAAAAAGAGATTTTGGGCTCTGCTTCAGTTGTTTTGATAGCCTGTTAAGTAGGCCAGAAGAAATAGAAATTGTTATCTAAGGCATTAGAGGCCTCTACAGCCTCTCTAACAAACAACCTTTGTGTCCCCTTTATCAAACTGTAGCTTTTAGTTGTCCAGGGTGCTTTTAGACATACAATATTTGATCAAAGACTAATTTTGCTGTAAACAGAGCATTAAATCTTAACTGATGGAAATGTTGTGGGTTTTGTTTTTCTTAGACACATCATGGAACACCTGGAAGGTGTTATCGAGAAACCGGAATCTGAGATGTCTCCACAAGAGTTGCAGCTCCATTACTTCAAAATGCATGATTATGATGGCAATAATTTGCTAGATGGGTTAGAACTTGCTACTGCTATCTCACATGTCCACAAAGAGGTTGGTGTAGTTTTGTAAGGGCATATGTGCTTGGAAACAGTTCTGACTCTAAAAGCAGCTGAGCAGTTGCAACACATCCTCGGTGCAGTTACAGTTTTTCCTGAACATGAGAGTATTTTTCTCTTGATAGTTCTGGTTGAATTTATAAATGATCACTGCTTTTCGTGTCACATTGCAGTTTTTAGGAAGTTTCCATTTTGGTTTAAACTCTAGAATCAGGAAGGGCTCCAGAGTGAAAATCATTTTACAGAGGACTTACTTAGGCAGGTAGGGATGGGAGAAAGGGAAATTATCCAAAATGAGGCATAGGAATTTGTAGAAATATCATGATATGACACTCTTTTCAGCTTCAGACTGCTGTTACTGCTGTTAGTACACAAACTATAAAAAACCTCTTGCACATATTAGAAGAACCTGCTATGGTCTGCCTCTTCCTACACTCAATTTCTCTTTCCAGTCATTAGGAACACAATAGAAACACATTATCTCATATTGACCTTCTGGAAGTTACAATTCAGAATAGCATAACTTCCTGGTAATAACCTGTGGTAAAAAATAGTGAGCCAAGAACAGAATATGAGTGGCTGTTTCTTGTGCAAAGGCACCTCTTTGTGTTCCCATAAGGAGTGTTACTAAGTATTTTACCGACTTGAAGCTACAGTGCTGAATTTTTTCACTTCTGTGTTACTGTAAGGTGTTTCTGTAGTGAATAGAAACTACAGTGTCTATACTACATCAAGATCCTAATTAAGAATACATTTATTAGATGATTGTCCATCATTATACATTGTGGTATTCAGCTTTTGGAACTTCTGACCAAGAATGTTGACTGCAGAATGCTTGTTCTGAATCCAAAGAACTTTGACTTCAAACCTTCCATCTGATGAAATTTGCTTACATTGTTATAAATTATTACATAAATATTAGTGCCAAATTAGGCACCAAACATGAGCAGCTTTGTAAAAAATTAGTTGTCAGTAATCTGTCACATATGCTACTAGATGAGAAAGACTGCTAAACTGTTCCCTGTGGTTTTGTTTTTGTAGGAAGGTGGTGAACATAGCCAAGCAATGAAGGAAGAAGAGCTGATTAGTCTAATTGATGATGTCTTGAGAGATGATGACAAGAACAATGATGGATACATTGACTATGCAGAATTTGCAAAATCACTGGAATAAGGGTTTGTTTCTCCTTCTAACCACATGAAAATGTGAACCAGTATAATGTGATTCATTACTGTCTTGTATCAACCCCTGTGCTGTGAGAAGTAGAGGTGTTCCAGTTCCACCTAAATTTATTTGAAAGTTGTATGAGTCAAGTTTTGCTAACTTGGAGTGAGAGCCATGTTTGACTAAACATATTACACATTTGATTTGTGAAGCATGGAAGATGGAAGTGCCAGCAGTACTCACACAGGGTACAGCTGGCAAACTCCTGAGCAGCTCTGTATGAATACTAAATAGAGTCATTAGCATCTAAATTTCAGGTTTTCAGTCATTGGGTTTTATAGTTCTTATTTGCTTACATCTCCTATTTAAAATTATACCTGAATGAAATGATTACTGCATAATAGTTCTATTCCAAGGGGAAATGCCTTTACCTTCTCTCTAATTTACAAGAAAATCTGTAGATAAGTACAGGTGCTTGAAACAGCAGTTGTAGAGGGAAAGCATTTGAGTGTGAGTTATGTTTGAGTTCCACATGACACCGTATGAACTTAAACAGCCTTTGAATAAATTGAGTATTTTTAAATATATGTACTTCCTAGCATACCATTACATATATATACATGTGTTTTTCAATTTTTTGTCCTCTACAAATTTACTTTTTATATCTTAATTTAGTGGGGTTTTTTATCTACCTTCCATTTTTTAAGAAAATTGAAGTATTTTATTACATGTTGTGTTAATGCTGTATAGCATTTGCTAGAAAGCTTCTGCTATCTGGTTTTGAACCATAGAATGGCCTCGGTTGGAAGGGACCTTACAGATCATTCAGTTCCAACACCCCTGCCACAGTCAGGGACACATTTCCACTAGACCACATTGCTCAGATGTTCCCTCCCTAGGGTTAGGGCATCTACAACTTCTCTGTGCTGCCTGTTCCAGTGCCTTTCCACCCACACAGTAAAGAATTTCTTCCAAACATCTAATCTAAACCTACCCTCTGTCACTACATACTCTTGTAAAGAGTCCCACTCCATCCTTTTTGTAGGCTCCCTTCAGGTACTGGATGGCTGCAGTTAAGTCACCCCAAAGCCTTTTCTTTTCCAGGCTGAACAATTCAAATTCTCTCAGCCTTTCCTCACAGGAGAGGTGCTTCATCCTTGTGGCCTCCTCTGGGCTCTCTCCAGCAGGTCCATGTCTCTCCTGAGCTGGATGCAGGGTTCCAGGTGGGTCTCAGCAGAGCAGAGGGGCAGAATCCCCTCCCTGGCCCTGCTGCCCACGCTGCTTTGGCTGCAGCCCATGACAGGTTTGGCTTTCTGGGCAGTGAGGGCACATTTCCAGCTCATGTCCAGCCTCTCACCCAGCAGCACCCCCAAGTCCTTGTCCCCAGGGCTGCTCTTGATCATCCCCCAGCTGTGTTGATACCAGGGCTGCTCCATCCAGGTGCAGCAACTTGTACTTGGTCTTGTTAAACCTCATGAGATTCCTGTGGGCCCACTTCTCAAGCTTGTCCAGCTTCTGGATAGCATCTTATCCTTCAGGACTGTTTTGAAGGTCACATTAACAGTAAACCAGTTTTAATATTAAAGCTTTTGTTCATTTTGGGTTTTGCAGTATTAGCCAGCAGGAGAGAGCAAGTAATGCTGCCTTGTTAAGGTTTAAGTTCATATTCCTTGACACCTAAATGATGGTATTACTTTCAGGAAGTATTTCATAATTTAACAGTTTCAAGCTACTTGAGTGTTTTCAAATTATCATGGCTCTAGGAATGTTTTCACTGTCTTGACTCAATACTTGATAAGTCAAGCAGTTTAAGAATATTAGAGCTGTGATGTATTGCTGTGTGATTGATGTTTGGTGACTGAAACATAATAGAAATCTTAAATTGCATTCAATGATTTTTCATTAATAAAGAATCTAAATGTTAGCCTATTTCTGTAAAATGTATAAAGAGCTATTTTCTATACAAAATTATTCTTATACAAGAGAAACACATTGTAAAAGAAATTATTTCCTCTCTTTAAATGTTTGTGCAATGAAGCCTGAGTGTTGGATTTTTTTTTTTTTTTTTTTTTTTTTGTACTAACTATTTATTTTGAAACCTTTGTGGCCAAGTTTGTGCTGGTTGTACAAGCAATAAAATTAGGCTGGGGTTTGTGCATGCCGATAGGATACACAAGGCTGGAAGTGCTAGTAAGAAATGCACCTCATTTGCTGATGTGTTTTTAAGCTTGTCTCTCTTACTCACAGTCATTTAAAAGAAAATTCTTTCAGTTACACTTAGAGGGTTTTTTTGGGTTTTAAGGTTGGTTGTTTGGTTTTTTTTAATCTCTTCTGAGCCTCTGAATGGTCTGGAGCGAATGTTGAATCGGAAGAAAGTGTAGGAAATGCTAGTGGCTAAGAGGGCAGAAGAGGTTAAGCTGCTCAGCTTGAGCACTTAAAGCAGGTTGCCTGTAGCCCTGTCAACTCTTATATGCTTATTGCTCTTGTGGTTGAACCCCAGCTGGCAGCAAGGGACCACAGAGCCGCTCACTCCCCCTGGTCTGATGGCAGAGAGAATCAGAAGGGCAAAAGTGAGAAAATTTGGGGGTTGAAATGAAGACAGTTTAAAGCAAAAGCCCTGAGTGCAAGCAAAGCAAAACAGGGAATTTCTTCACTCCTGTCCATGGGCAGGTGATTGTCAGGAGAGCAAGGCTCCATCACATATAATGATTGCTTGGGAAGACAAATGCCACCACTCCAAATAGACCCCTCCTTCTCTTCCTTCATCCTTAGCTTTATGTGCTGAGCATGACACCATGTGCTCAGGAACAGCCCTTTGGTCATTTGGGGTCAGCTATCCTGGCTCTGTCCTCTCTCAGCTCCTTGTGCACCTCTCGCTGGTGTGGTGGGATGAAAGGCAGAAAAAAAGATCTATGTAAGCTCTGTTCTGCAATAATGAAAAATCCCTGTGTTACCAACTCTATTTTCAGCACAAATCCAAAACACAGCTCCATACTAGCCAGTGTGAAGAAAATTAATTCTTTGCCAGCCAAAATTAGCACAATACTTAAGGCTCTGAGTTTTGGGTTTATTTGAGATGAAAGGGCATGACTCTTACACATGGTTTTCTCATCACATGCAACCACCTGTAAGTCCATTTATGTACTTCTATTGTATTCATGTGAATATTTATTTACTGCTATGTATGTATGTGTATGTATGTATGTATGTATGTATGTGGCAAAAGACATACACCATAGAGGCTTCATATTGGAAATCATAAATGCTGGTAATATGAACATTATTTGCCAGCTATTTTAAATTTGTTTTAAGGGTCCAGAAGTATAAATAGAAAAATTATTTACTGAAAGGGGAAAACAAAATTGGTACCTTTGATATGCATGAAGAACAAAATAAAATTTCTGCTTTCCTATAAAGAACAGTTCAAGAAAAGTTACCCAAGCTGAAACCTGCATTGTCATGTCTTTACTCAGCCTCCTAAAACAAATACACATGTGTAATTAGTACAATTAAAGATAAGTGTTTTAAGAGCTGTCTAGGGAGCTTTCTCAGTTATTAAGTAGAAAAGTGCAAAATTGCTGAGAGTGATGGTGAATCAGACTTCTTTTTATTTCAAATATAACTGATTTGTGTGCTAGTTGTAGCTCAGATAATACCCTTAAATGTGCTGGCACAGGCTGTATATAAATACAGTATTTTCTCTTTCATATATATAAGATATAGAAAATAGGGCCTTTACAACAGTAGTACTCATCTATAAAACAGTTCTAGCTTCCATAGAACAGTTCAATCTCCATTTCACAGGTAAATAACAAAACAGAAGGGGTATTGGTTTTGCTGAAGATCAATCACATCCCTGGCAGAAACAGAAGATCAGGAGAATGCTGTTGTGTGTGATCTTCACGTCTTCATAGCCCAGGACCTCAGGGGATAAAGATTAGCATTCCCCATTGGAGAGAACCCATCTAGCCTTGCATTACTGTCTACTGTGTGCTCAGTTTAAAATGTTTGGATTATCTGCTTTTACCTCACAAAATATTGCAGAATCTAGCAACTAAAGAAGATACATAAACTTTTTCTTGAAGTACTCCTAAACTGACTGGGTTTTTTAGTAATAAGTCTAGAACGAAGTCTGTACAGAAAAGAGAAAGATCTTAACAACTTGACTACTGCTTGTCAGGCTTCTGTTAATGACAGGACTGACACCCTAGAAGCCCTCCCATCAAGAGTTTTGTCTGCACATTCACACAACCTTTATGACCTTTTTGGGTTTCTTCATTAATCACTTATGACCTCAAAATGTCTTAGATTCGTTAGGGAATGGTTACAGACTCACAAATTCCAATTTTGTCTAAAGTATTTTTTAATCCTGCAGTTCACAGGTGAAAGAAGAGTAATTCAGGGGCAATGTCATAATCGACAGAGCCACTAGATAGCGTATGGGCACTGCACATCAGTTTCCTGCAGTATGGAACAGAGATCCAACAACCTGCATTTCCCTAAAGCAATTCCCTAAACCACCACTCTGACTGCAGGCACAGCTTGCTGCTCTATCTTACACCACCACATTGACTGCATGATGCCTGCATTTTTATTGGTTTACAAATTTTATTGGGTTTTAACTTTTATTGTCATAAAAGTTGACTACAGATGGGACTGGTTACTGGTAATTAATTTTCATTATTTACAGAATCCAAATTAACTTGAAGTGGTGGTAAAGGAACTCTCATTGTAATTTTGTCAGTAAAAATATTTGTGTAATAGGAAGGCTTTCTAATATAAACATCAAGCTTGGTCATCTCTAGTTTACCTCTGAGAGGAGCCATGATGTATCTACAGTGGTCTCAACCAATGTTAAAGAATATTGGAGGGTTTTAGTAGCACCTGAAGTTTTACTGCTTTTGCATTAGTCATAAGAGCTTTTGTCACAGTTGTTACAAGGCAGAGGTCCAGTATGGTCTGATCAGCCATTTCTGCTTAAGGTGAAGTTTATTGCCTTTTTTCCTCCTCTCCTCCATTGCATGTAAGTTTCACTGTCTGTCCATTGCAACATGAAATCACCACATAATTGTCTAAGTTTTTTTTAAACTAGGTAGGGCAAGCATCCTTGCATACTTTAGCCTGGAATATTTGTTATCACAAGGAATTTGTGTTCTAAACACTTCATTAGCGCAGGTCCTCTGTCCACATTGAGATTCATTACAAGGGAAGTTATTAATACCTTACAGGAAGTTTCTCTGAAGTTACCTTTTTCTGCTCATTCTGTCTTGTAAATTCTGAAGAGCGGCCTAAATCTTAAGGCCTAATACACGCTCTAAGTGTCACAATCTTCCTCAGCTGCACTGCAGCTTTGCACGTAGGTAGAGGGCAGTGTAACATACAACTCCAAGTCTGCTGCCACATAGGACATTTTACAAGAAATCAGCACTGCAGCGAACCTAGTGTCACCTTCTGCCATCTCATCCAAGTGACCCACAGCACTGGATTTCAAGAAGGCTGATGTCAATAAACTCAGAGAATGGGAAGGGAAGATCTAATAAGAAAGGAAAAACAGATTATGGACAGCTTCAATTCATTCAAGAAATGCTAGTAATAAGCCAAGTGCAACTATGGCATTTTAGAGGAAAGTAAGGAAATGCAGCAGAAGTCAGCTAATTCACAACCTTTTAATAGACCTCAGTTGTAAGAGATATCTGTAAATAGACACTAGTACAGCTGGTTGAGAACCCAGCACAACACTCCATTCATGGGAAGGTGTAGAGGGGGTGTAAACGGTTACTAAAGATAGACTAGATACAACTAGCAAAACTTACCAAAAGTAAAATAAATTTTACAGGTAAGAAGAGAAAAACAAAGATAAGTTTGGACCAGTACTCTATGACAGATAAGTGCAGAGGATGTTAAGGAAGTGGAAGAGTTTAATTCCTTTTTTTTCTCCCTTTTTCATCAATCTTACTTAAAAGATCAAAAGCAATTAGAGAGTGCAGTTATTTAGGGGGCAAAATTTCAGCCTAAAATATGCAAAACTTGCCTTAGAGAATAACATATCACATTACATGTCTTCCAGTTCCCTAAGCAACTTCACTTTAGGAGTCTTAAATGGAAGTTGAAGTACCTAGCTGGTGATGTCACACAGCTTGAATTTATTTTATATAATTTTTTGCAAGGCCTTTAGTGATATATCCTATAATATCCTCATGGACACGCTAGTGAATGGTGTTCTAAATGAAACTGCTGTGGGAAGGGGCAGGAGGTCAAGTCTAGTTGGATAATTGTATCCACAGAGTAATTCCATCCTAACATCAAAATGTGCATGTTTTGTAAGGAATTCTGTGGGCCTTGGTCCTGTATAAGGTTTTATGTTTTCAATGAAGGCATAGAAGATTGAATATGAAGTATGAATATGAATCCTGCGGATGGAACAAGGAAGGACTGCAGATGTTAGAGGTACTAAAAAAATCAGAATCTAAAATGTTCTTGATATGATTTAGATAATCTAAAATGGATGGAATACAATAGTGCAAAATGCTTACACAGAAATACTCATCTGTTCTTGCAAAACTGTCTAGGTTCACAAGAGAAAATACCAGGGACTACGTTGGAACAGGCTGATTCCTATAGGAAAAGATTCACCTGGAAGACCACAACCTGTTTAGTGCACTGTACTTCAAGTAAGAGATGAAAGAGTCAGCAGGGGAGATCAGCAAAAATTGTCAGGGGTACAGAAAACATGAGGAAAGACTTCAAGAAATGTGGCTTTTTTTTCTCTGAAGTAACAACAGAGACAGAAGGTTAATATTCTTCAACTAAAAAGCTATTGCAAAGAATAAGGAACTAACATGTTCCTGATGGAAAGATCAGGAAGAATAAACCATGAAGAAGCATAAACCAAACAGCTTGGGAGATTTAGATTAGACATTGGACAAAACTTCTGTATCAACAATAAGATACTGCAGCTTGGGGTGACATGATTGCAACTTGGTTGTGGGATAGAAAGGTATAGTTAATAATTTTTCCAGATTTCCTCCAGTGAAAGCCTATCTCTGAGTGAGTCAATGACTCAATATCTGTGTGGACTTATTTGGGAGGAGAAATCCCTTATGATGGGATCCACAGCTAAGAGCTGAACACAGGACCCGAACAGAGGGAGCCTGTGCTCAGCTCCAGGTCTCAGAGAAATCTTCCCCAAGATCACACAGACTGTCCCACTCTCTCTCTGCTGTAAGGCCTACCTCTTCTGTTTATCATCTCTGCAGACTATCATGGAGCCAGTCATACTCCAGTTTTCTACTAATCCATCTGGATACCAGTTTTGCATCTCCTTACCATCATAACCCGTTTTCCTTCTTGAAAAGTTTCTCCTGTAAACTTACTCAGCACTTCTGCCTTCCAGTCAGGCCACTTTTCTTTCAGTCCCAGAAGACAATGGCCAGTGAGACAATCCTGCTGCAGTCAGTTCCTGTGCTGCATGGCAGAGCAGTGTGCAAGCAGCAGCCCCTTGCTCAGTTATGTCAGGGTATAATCACTGGCACTGGCATCGAGGTGCAAAACCCTTCCCAGTTTCTACTGAGCACATTCAAAATGTGACTGTCAAGAGCCAGAAGTGAACACTTTGACTACAAGGAATGCTTCATTTGGGATTCAAGTCCTAGCTCCAGCGCACAGAGAGAAAAACCAGAAACCCCCAAACAAAACAGTAAAGACTGTTAAGTCTTTAAAATGACAAAGTAAATCTCTAGACCTATTTTCAACAAATAGTCAACTATTTTTGTTGACACTGAGAATATAGTGTAAGAACATCCATACTGAGTCAAAATCAAGGTCCATCTAGCCCTAGAGCTTGCTTCAAATAGTGGTCAATGATAGATGCTGATGGAATAATAAATAGAGAAAGAATGATGTCATACTTCTCCAAAATACATACAAGGCTCCAGCAATTTGTAGATTTGGGACTTGGCTTCAACAACAGTGAAACCAACTGATGTCCAGAGCTCAGAACGATCAAGGCTTAAATGTCAAAGTCTGGGAACATTATTAAGCAAAGCCAAGGTCTCAGGGAACATGTTCCATGTCCCATTGTCAGTGGTAAGTGCTGGGCAGACCTTACTGTTCACATTGCTCTGCTCTAACTTCCAGTGCGAGCTAAGGGAATCATCCAGGGAGACCACATCAGTGCAGTGCTATAGCAGAGCTGTACTGTTTGCAGATGTCACATTCTTCCTAACGTGAGGGATGCTGAAAATAGTCTAATGAATGTTTGCCTATGGTTTTGGTCATACTTCAAGAACCATATTTAAAAATTTCCCAATTATGAGAAAGTTCTAAGTGCATATTATGCAATGAATTCTCTTGAAGAATAGAATATTATGCCTCAGAACTTACTTTGTCATAAAACCCCAAATAAGTCCAAAAACACTAATGCTAAAAAATAATACTGGCTTAAAGTCTCATCATGTGTGGCTTGCAGCCATATTGGCACAAATAATTGTAGGTATGAATTTTTTGACCCAGTAAAAACCACAAAGATGAGTAGACCGAACTTTGAATTCTGCTCCCTTTCAAAAAGGCCTCCAGGGAGTGTGCAGAAGGGACTGTAAAACCATGCTGTCAGTTTCAGCCTGGATTGCAGTGGGAATCAGGAAACATACACCTGAGGATTTTAGACCGCAGTACTTGCAGATGGGAGCAGCCTCAGATAAGGAATGTGTCTGTTCAGGATAGATGCAGAGTTGTTTATAAACCTTATATTGCTACCATGAATTTATAAGCATGTTGGTACTGACTAGTTGAATTAAGATTTCCAAAGAGTGCATAACACATGGAGGCAGGGACCACTTTCAGTAACCAAATAATTCTGTCACCAGACAGCCAAAAACTATTCAAAGCCACCATTTTTAGCCAAGACCAACAGATCTGAAATATTTTTTGAATCTCTAGGCAAATGAATTTTCAGGATGTTACAAGCCAAAAAGTCTTTAGGAAAATCTCCAAGCAGATGAACTCATTTTTTTTAGCCATCATCTCTTTTAAACACCTTGACCAGTTTCCTTCAACTCTTCCAAAAAATCTGTCCCATAATAAGATTATTCCTGTGAAGCTGTAGGTGGATAGGGCTAATTTTGGCAAAGGGAGGAATAAAAGTCAAGTTTAATAATGGAAACTTAAAGACATTTGCAGCATGCTGAATACTGTTCAGTGGGATCTGTATAATACATGATCTTTCCATTGCAGCAAAAATACAAAGTGCTTTTATTGTCAATAAGGGAAAAGACCACTTCCTCCATATGAAGTCCTGCCTAGGAGACAGAAAGACCTGTCAGGTCATGAAAGTATTTTTGCTTCCGCCCATTAAAATGTTTATAGGATCCAGATTAATTTTCTAAAATCTTGGCTTGAGGATCTGTGCAGTGCATTACACCATGCTGGCAGTGCAGAATGATGACAATTTCTGACTGCAGATGTGCCTCTACCACAGACCTTATTTAAACTGCAGCATGGCATTGACACACCAAACTAAAGCATTAAATTAGCCAAGGTACTGCCATTACACATCACAGCATGCTGCAAAACCACTCTGAAAGCAGAGCTCAGTCAATGGCCAGCTGCTGTTGGCAGGCCACCCTGAACAGTCTTCCTGGAATAATGGACCCAAGCTATCTAGTTTGATGGGAGTTCAGGTTTGTCAGAGCTCTAAATGATATGATGGTCCAGTAGTGCAGGTAGTTAAATGAAAATATTCTGTGTGGTTATAAAGTCTGCCTCTAGATAGTTCCAAGGCGATAGCTTCTGCAATTCAAATTGCCCAGCTTGGGAAACATAGCCCACACAGTTTTTACGGAGATCTGGGAATTTTCTGGTTTGTGTAATGTTTAAGAGAAAACTCCCCTTGGGGACCTTACAATGTCCTTTGCAGATTTCTGTGACAGATTCTGTGACAGGCCGTTTCTAGGTCCTTGTAAAGCTCACTTAATAAAACTCTCTGTGGGGAATGGGAAAGGGTTATATAGGCTGCAGGCCAGTCAGCACATTTCCACCCAGCGTGCAATTGAGCTGTCATGTGCAAATATTACAGAAATTATATTACACACAATTCTCAAAGATATTTTAGGTCCTCTAACCCCATCCTACCCCTGACCCACATCCATACCACTTATTTGTGGGGACCAACTGTCCTCCCAACACAGCCACCTCACTAGGGACTGTTCAGCCTGAAAACTCTTCCTGTTGACCTTCGCTGTTTGGAAATGCAGAGGAAAATGTACCAACATTGATTCAGTGGGCCAAATAAAAGTCATTGTAAAAACTGCTGAGATAAGTCATGTCTAGTAACTTGCAACTTCAGCCTGGTACTCAGAGTAGCATGGAGATTTGAAAATCTGTTCTTAATCCTATATGACAGGGATTGCTGGTCTGAAATACAACAACTGAACAACAGTAAAGAACAAAAAGGTTGAGCAGAGGGGAGCTATAAAGCCAGCACACATACACAAACCCGAGATGTGCTCAAACTTAAACCATTAGATGTGCTCCCTGGTAGCATAACCTCCTGTCAAAAACATGGGTACAATATGGAACTAAGTATGTCAGTGGACAAAGTACAGCCTCAAAAGACATTGCAAAAGGTTAAAAGAGTCAACAAGATCTAGCAAGTTGACAGCCTTTGACATGGAACTTCTTGCATTCGGGCTGTTTAGCAGCAGCTCCAACTTCAGCCTGAACACAAACCACTGGGGAGCATATAACTCCAGATGTTTTTCCTTCTCCCTCAAGAGAGGAGAAATGTACAGTTACTCCCTAAAAATTTGCGTTCAAGTGACTTTTCAGTGATACATGAGCTTGGCAATGCCTTGACTATTCATCTAGGCCTTCCACACACAAACCTTCAGTTTCTGGTGACATATGGCATGGGAAAATCCAGCTCAAGCAGCTGAAGTCTGGCAAAATTATAAACAATCAGAAACAAGGTCTTCTAATGGAGGCTGTTAGACAGCATTAGCTATTGGGCCACTGTCATCTTCACAGCCAGAGAGTGATTTAATCTGTCAGTTATGTGAGCACTAGGAGTGATGAATAGGTCTTTGTATTCATTCACATCAAGTACGTACCCAGACTGGCATACAATGTGAGGGTTCTTTTGTCTGATAGTCGACTGGATCTCTAAAGAGCTGGGAATTTGCACAAAACAGCAAAGCAGTGCCACAAAAGATACCACCCATGCTCAGAAAGAGGGATTCCCAAGGTGGCTGACTAGTGCCCTTCCTCCATGACTTACCTTGTCCATCATTACCTACACAACTTAAAAGTCACATGTCAAAAAAGTAGTCCAGTTTTTCACCTCAGTTTTAGCCATCCCAGGTGGCAACATTTAAAATCAGGGTGGCATAGGGGCACAAGTGCAGCTTGTCCTAAACTGCCAGCAGCTGGTAAGACAGCAGCCACAGGGCTCCTCTGCAGAGCCAAGCCACTTAGCCCCTACCAGCAGCCCAGAGTGTTTGGGTGACCACATTCAGAGGCACTCAGCTATGCTCTCAGCATGAGGAGCAGAGCAGGGGCCTAGGGCTGCCCAAGCCAAGCTGCTCCTTTACAGAATGACTTCTTCAGACATTATTGGTGAGAGCATTTCCTGACACCTTTCTATTGCTGCAGCAGCACAAAAGGACAAGAACTGGGCTAACAACTCATATCATGTTTTTACCTGGTATAAATGAGAGCAGAATGTGCTCTATCACAAGCCTTTATAAATAAAGCTGGTCACAGCTCTGCCAATTGGAGATGGCAGTTCACTTTGCCCCAGCAGCTGCTTGGGCTGGAAACTGACTGGAACAGGACCACGGGGGGACAAGAGTGAGGTGTGCCATCTGATCAAGGTCATTTATTAGCTTGGCTTTATAATTCTTGGGAAGCCAGTGGCAGCTAGTCTTAAGCCAAACTCCTTCTGCATTGCCATAAAATAAAAAATGTTAACGCATACAAATTCCAATAAAATTAAATCATTATAAAGCTTCCAAAGATATTTCCATATTCCAGCTAAAAACTCTCTGAAAAGTCTCAGTTTAATACTGATTATTACATACTACCTCACAACCCTTTACAACCCCTCCTCCCAGGACAGGTACAGCTTCTGAACTTCCCTCTGTTGTAACCGGAGTGAAAATCTGGAATCTATCACTGGCCACACTTCAACACATCCCATTACATTTTGGCATCACCCACAAAGATTATTTCTACTATTCAGATGAATATGGCCTATTTATTTTTCTCTTATCCTTGTGATCAGTTATTTCTTATGACCTTATCCCAGTGTGGACAAGTTGCTCAGACTTTGTTAGCTCAGTCGCGTCATAAATAAGATGAATTATGCTTTCCCTCTCTTTTCCCTTTCTGAGCTGCCCTTAAACATACTTTTAAGGGTGAGCTGGTCCTGGGAGGAGACACAGCAGAGAAGAGTGGGTGTGGGTGACTAGAGAGAGATGATGGCATAGGATTTGGAAGGGATGTGCTGGCAGATTGATATATTATGACCACAACATAAAGGCTTGACACCTACTGTGCTGTGGGGTGACCTGGTCTAGCAGAGAGCATGGTGCTACCAGTAGCCACAACTAGAGAAAGTAGGGGAATCTTTCCTTCTCCTATTTCCCTGTAGGTCAGACCTCGGTTTCTGGAGAGCACCTTTCCTTAATCCTCAGTGAGCAGCTGGACCTCAGGCCCCATCAATCTCTATGTGGGATTGTCATGAAAGGCTTGAATGGCATTTTCCATCACTACCAGAAAGCAAACCATACCCCCAGGCACAGGACTGTCAGGGCTGGCTCCTCACTTTTATCTGGCCACTGAAAAAGAAACTGTTGAAGTGCTGGCAAGCCATGAGTAGGCACTGAAATCCATCCCTGTGCCATGAAACTGTAGGAATTAAGTGCTTAGAGCTAAGTGTGTATTTAAATGCTCCACTGAAAGGCATAAACCTTGAACTGAGACAGTTGTCAGAGAATGTGAGATAAGGGGAAGATGAAACATCCCTACAGCCATTACTTCTGCAGGCACATGAAGGGTCTACTGTCCAATGAGAACATAGCCAGCTGCACTTGGAACCACCAGGCCAGAGATAAAGTTAAACCAGGACATTACACAGGGGTAGCATCTGCCATTTAAGCAAAGCAAAGAAAGACAATACAGTCCCATACCTATAAAGATGCAAGTCACCCCAGGCAGTTAATAGGTTCACTGAACAACCATCAACCCAGATAACTAGAGAGAAGGTACCAACTTCTCAGAGTGTTGTGGGCTCTCTCCTTTTGATAGATGAGTCCCAGAAGTCATGCATAATTTTCAGAAGCTGACAGTTGTAGGAAGCCTAGAGTTAACCAAACAGGAAATCAAGTCTGAAAACAAGAAACATGTCAAACTGCGACACAGATTCTTTCTTTAAAAATAAAATAAGGGAGTGATTTTAACATGAAAGCTTTGGCTTAGAAGTAATATTCTAGCCATCAAGAAAATAGGAATAAAAGAGTAAATTTTTGTGATTCCTGAGTGATTTGACATAAAATATGCTGAAATTAACTCCTGATATGGATTTGCCTGTCATTCCTTGCTTTACAAGCTGCCTCACTTCACCCCCAGCTTCTCTTCTTCCCTGTAGACACCAAACTAGAGGGGGAAGGGACATTGCAGGACAATGTCACAATATATAATACTTCTGTGTGCTTTATCCCACATTTCATACACATGCCTTGACTCTCAATAAGTATACTTACTCACATGTGTACTTACGCAAGTGACAGAGAAGACTTAGATGGTCATGGAATCCTGTGAGCGAAGGACATCATGTTGAACAGAAAACATGTGGGAAAACTCCTATAACCCATGGCCATTGCCAGGGCACCATATGGGCTGTGGTGGCAGGATGGGATGTGGGTCTGGCTCTGTGGGGCCCTGGTCAGGCAGGGCTGTGGGCAGCTGGAGCCTGGCCCTGCTGCAGCACCACTGAGGTTGGTGGGCTCAGGGAGCTGGCAGGGGCAGCAGGTCCTTGGGCAGCTTGAGCAGGGGGCTGGCTGGGACATTAGAACCCCTTCGTGCCTCTGAAGCACTGGCAGCTACAGATAAATGCCAAAGATATCCCAAGGCCTATGTAAGGACACATGAGTTAGAGGCAGGTTGTGCAGATACAGCTACCTCCAGCTGTTTTGGGTCAAATTTAATAATGCCAGCAAAGGGAAGACATAAAACTCCATTATTCTGATTTACATGGCAGAGCAGCTCCAAGCTCCTCCATTCCTATCAATGGTGAAGGATGGGTTTTTCATGGCCAAGAATACCAACAGAAGAAAGGACCAACCTGAGGCAAGTGTTGTCACCCTCTCCTGCCCACTCTGGGGCTGCCCATGACACCACTTCCGAAAGGTGTAGAGGAGGAGGAGGCTGGAAAAGTGAGGCTATTGCTGCCTTCTCACACCTTATTTGCATTGAGGAGGACCTAAACAGACACCCAGGTTTATTCAGGTGGAATACTTTGTTTGAGGCCTTCATTTTTTTTTTTTTTTTTTATTTTTTGAGACTAAAAATCTTGTCAACAAGTGACAGTTTGGGCTGCTGGGCTTTAGTGGTTTTTAATTTTCTCCTTTTGGTGATTTGTGCCAACTGTTACTTCATGCATATGGAATATACAACTTCCAGCCTTTTCTCACTGGTGTGAAGTATGAGTTTGGCACGTGCTGAAAACAACAAGCAGAAATTACCTTGCTCTCTCTCACCTTTAATGTCAATACACACCAGTAATTATTTGGAGAATTAAACATGTAGTCATCTTGCTGTCACCTTAATTCTCCCCATTAAAAAGGGATTATATAACAAATTAGTCTGATTTATTCTATCTTCTATGGACTTACCCACTGGTTCACTCTTCTTTATTAAATTAGCAAAGAAGCTTTTGGCTTTCAGATATGTTAGGAAATCCTTCCCAAACTGAGACCACCAGTGCTAGGACTTGCTGAAGTGCTTGAACTGCTCTGGAAACCACCTCCTTGGAATGTACAGAGCCTGAACTCCAGATGACCCACCACACAGTGAAAACACACGGGTAGACACTTGTAATCTGATCTTCTGACATTTGCCCTCCAGTTTAGAAAAACCAATCCTCCAATTCACAGGGGTCACAGAATCTTCAGTCTCTTTCCTGTGCTCGTTTAAATATAACCCAGGGTTCAGATTTGAGGTATGTGACAATGGAATCTCTGCTAATTCTTTCTCTGGAGATGGCTTAGCAGGAAGCAGCAGTTGCAAAGCAGAGCTAGATGTCTCTCCACCAGTTGTGCAAGAGCATCCACATGGCCTGCAGTGACAGGGATGTCTGCTGGCCAGAAGGGTGAGTTGCAAAGACACAGCATGTTATTCCTCCTCAGCTGACTGTATGTTGGAGAACTAGTGCTTCTTTCATACAGAATTACACAGTATGAAGTCTGCTGATTGCCAGTCATCTGAAGGCCTGATGCAATGCCCCCTGGAGCCAAAGGCTGTTTTTCTTCTGCCTTTACAGGCTTTGGATTATCGCCTTACTCAAAACACTGAACCTTTGAGTATTTCAAGCTGTAGGGTCAAACCCCCTCACTTTCTGCATTCTTTGCTCTTAGCAGTAACAGCCCATGTCACCACCACAATGACAGCACTGATGGCAAACTGATCTGTGAATCAATACAGAAACAATCATGTACTCCTGGTTTTTCCCTCAACTTTCTCCAGCCTCTCCCTTGAGGATATAAACCCAGCTACTCCAGATCAGCCATTCTCATAGGAATTGTAGCTTATTGATTTTAGGCATTAATTTTCAGGTTTTTTATTAAAAATAAAAAAAGATTCTTATCTATTTTAAAGAAAAAAATCCTGATGTAAACAGAAAAAAAATTATTCTGATTTTTCCAAGACTAGACAGTAAATCTGATCTCCTGTACCCACCTTCTCATTAGTTTGAGCTGCATGCCTTTGAAGCCTCAATAATCATCAAAGTAATTAGGTCACCCAAATCTGAGACTGAAATCTGAGATCAAAACTGTACTTCTTAAGGAGTGATGGCTTACAAGCAGATAGGCTAGATAAATAAAATTTTAAAATCCCACCCCCCAAGTGACAAAACACATCGGTAACAATAGTGATTCCTGCTGCCTCTGGAGATCTTTACACCAAGAAATTAAAGAATTTGCAGTAATTGTCCTCCTAATCATGCTATTACATGCAGTGTGAAAATAGTGTATTTCAAAATCCCTCCCATCAAAACTAAAAGCTTCTATGCACTGAGTGGACATATAAAAAATAAGTCTTTGGGAAATGGATGAAGAATCTATGTAGAAAGGATTTCTACACATACCAAAGTAATGACTTAGTATTTCGATAATGAATTTTTTTTCCTCATTTATTAATACATTTTTAGGATTTTACCATGCTGACTTAAACATCTTCAATTCTGCAGTCTGGTTTAATGTGATTTGTATGTAACACATCCCACTGGTGATATGAACTACATGCTTCCTCTTTCCAATACACACAGCTTCAGCTCCAAGTGTAGCAGCTTGTACTTTTCCATACAGTGTTTTTGCTTTGGTCCCCTGTGTCAGGCAGTACTGTAACAGCTAAATGTAATATTGTTAATATTACACTAAAAAACATCTCCTGCTCTATAGAATGTGCTAGTCCTGTAGAAGTGAAACTCTGCTGGAATATTGATCACTCTGTAGGAGGCCAAACATTGGCAGTTTCTGCAGAATATTTGCAAACTTTGTTTTTAGTCCAGCAGCATGGACAGAGTGAAATTGCATTGGCAAGCAGACAAACTTGTAAAAAAATTTCAATCCCCCTCCCAGTGCAGTTCCATGGGACTCAAAACACCAGAAAGAACTTCTGACCTCTCTGAGCAATGATCACCCCCAAACATGTTATTCTGCAAACTGGAAAACTTTACAAAAAAACTAAACTAAGGAAAACTGGTATTATTAAAAGAAAGAAAAAAAAAAAAAAACAAAAAAAAAAAAAAAGAAAAACAACCAAAAACCAACAAAACCAAAACAGACAAACAAACAAAGCAAACCATGCATTCATTATCCACTTAAATATCGTTTCTGTAATATTTTGCTTTTAAAAAAAGAGGAGAGGAGCTGGAAATTAAAAAACAAAAAGCCTCCTAAAGGGTTGAGGTACATACTGTTCAGTGAGGGACGTACTCACAGAGGTTTCATGGAAGTTCCTCACATTATCCCTATTGGCAGCAGCAGAACTTGTGTTGCAGGGCTTCTGGGCTTGGGTCTATGGGATGACTACAGAACACCTGAGCAATGTCCATAGCAAGAACAGAGAAACAACCCTAGAGTACATAGGAATGAAACTAAAGAGAATTACAAGCAGATTTTAAGAGCAAGACATCAAAAAGAAGACAGGGATGCTGAAAAAATGGAAATAGAAAAACCATTCAAAATTATAAAAACCTAAAAGATTCATTCAGAATTGTCTCCTCCAAAGCCAAATATTCCTACTGCCTCACTTAATTGACAATGACATTCCATGGGGCCTGGAATCTGATCTGGCACATAGAATTTACAGAAGCTTATAAAATTTATTTACTGTAACAGCACACCAACAATGATATACTATGGATTTTAGATGAGTATTTTATATTTCCACAGAAGTCAATAAAGTTGTGCCAGCAGAAAACTTGGCTTTACATTCACATAAAATATTTTATCTCAAAGAACAATAGAAACTCTAATCGAATTGAATTACTTCATATTGTTACAAACTGCAATTAATCTGCTCAGACTGAAAAGCCATATGAATTTTTGACTGAAAGGCATGCCATTAAGCTTCTCAGTTGTTTACATGTAATGCAACATGACAGGAATTTGTATGGAGATGAGAGAAAATGAGCTATTTGACATTAACTGTTTGGAATCCTGTCTGAGGCTGTTTGCAGTCTGCAGTGGATTGGCAGGGCTGATCACGCGCCTAAGTGCAGGATTTGTGGGAGGATTTCTCAGACTGAGTTGTTCTTTGAGGAACATTTGGTGAAAGCTCACTGTGTCTTTGGGTATCCAAGCCTAGGGAGGAAGTGAACATTAACATCACCATTTTCTAGCAAGAGTAAATAATAAATCTACAAAAAGGAAATACTTGATTTATATTAAGTAGGACAGGTAAAAAGTAATTTAATTTGTACCTCATATGTGAAGCATGGGAGTTACCTCCCCCAGTCTCTTTCCCATGGAATTTGAGACATTTGAGACAAATGATGGAGACCTGCAGAATGTCTGGGCAAAACTGAGCAGCTGGGCACCACAGGGACTGAGTCTTGATCACAGGAGATGCTGTGCAGAAAGATGAAGCTTTGCATTAGGCAAGCACAGAAGAGTATCTGCCAGCTCACTTGTACAGTGACTAGTTGGTGCAAGCTGGGATGCAGAGCCAAGGTGAGTGTAGGCTCTGGTCTCTGTGCTGAGGCCAAGGCTAAAGACAGACTTATCTTATTTACTAAAGTTCCTTCTGTTGTGCAAGTTTTTTTAGCACCTTAGCCTAGCTAGTTAGTTAGAAAGCAAGGGGAGACAGAAGTCTCTCTCCAAAAAGAATTACATTGAAAACACAAATCTGGAAAGTTCAGAGAACAAGAAGCAATTAAAAAGAGCCAAGTATTTATTTATCTGTTTGTTTAAACTTCATGCTTGGCAACATTCAGACAGCCTTCTGAACTGGGAGAGAACTAGAAGCTTGAATGTCTGAGACATATTTTGGGTCAAAAATGAATGATGGTCTTGTTTGCTCATTTAGGACACCTCAAGTAAATAGCATCAGGGAACAGAGGGCAGGTAATCAGCATTTGCTGTCACTTTACAATGTTTTGAACTGAGTACCTGAAATATTGAGAACCCCATAATCATCAGGCATTTTCAAAATCTTCATTTAAAACTGTCTGTCACAGAAGAATAATTTTCCTTCAAAGATGAACTGTCCCATCTTCTAGGAAAGTGCATTTGAGGAAAATTCATTAGACTAATCAAGAAGGCAGTTGGAAAACCTGACTTCATTCTAAAAAAATGAATATGTTCATGGAAAACCAGCCTCAAGTTAGGGCTTCAAATGAATCAATTTTGAAAGAGGAAGAAATTACATTACTGGCATTAAAAAGATAAGTCTTGAGACACATGTCATAATTTCTTCCACTGGCAAAGAGATGATGCTGAGCAGTGGCGAGAGCAGTCACTCTTGGTGGGTCCCAGTCCCCTGGAAATTTTTGTGACTGTTCTCAAGCACAGAAGGACGTTGGGGTGTCTCTGCCCACCCCAGCATCCCAGCTGCCTTTTACACAGGTGCCATACTGCCTAAACTGCTGGTGGACTGTGCCCAGTAACTTTGCTGTGAGGCTGGACCGGCCATCAGCACACTCAGGGGGTTGCTTAAGACAAGCACTGCCTGCCTTCACCTGGGAACCCTCGTGGCACAGGGGCTGAAGGGTGACATCCATTTACTTTCATTGGTTATTCTTGGAGAACTGGATTGGCTACTGGATGTGCTTTTATTGACACACAGCAGCTCTTGCTCACTATCCTCAGCAAATGGACTCCAAAGCACACAGTCAACTTCCATGAAAGATGGATACTGTCATTAAGAAAAAATACAGAAATCTCAGAGGGAACCACAGAAAGAAACAAACCACAGAGCAAAAATTCTGTTCATCTCTAAACTAGTTGTCCCTCAGTTAGGTAACTAGATCTGTAAGAGACTGAAAAGGCCTCTACAAAGACAGTGCAATAAATTTTCACCATGTCTGAGATGATAAAGAAGACAGTTGCATTAAAGCCAGTGGAAAATTATTAATAAAAGAGGTGCTACTCCTGTTTCTCTAGTTTATTCTTGCTGTTCAGCTGCCCTGAGTTACAACAATTGGAACTGTGAGTATAAATATTGCATTTCTAGCTTTCATGCCCACTTTGAAGACTGAGTCCAGCAAGTGAGGACCAGTGAATCTATAAGGGACATTCAGGTTAGCCTGTAAGACAAATTTATGAGACTCTGAACCTCTGACAAGCATCTGCTTCTGTTCTATTTACTCAGGTAACACAAGAGAGGCCATGCTACTAAAACACATCATAAATGAGTTACTAAATTAGGTCATTCAGCCCCAGCATTAAGACTGGTAGCAATTATATATTGGTTTATTTTATTAATGTGGGTAGTTACCTCTCTAATGGGACTCAGATGAGGATGTTCTTACCAGTAATGGGAAAAATAATCTTTTTTAGTTCTTACTGTCTGCTCCCTTCTCACTATGTATCTAAAATGACTGAAATCCAGTGGCTTCAGAAAATGTAACCTCTAAAGTAGTGCTTTCTTGAAAACAAATTTAAAAAACCCCAACGAAACAAAAAAATATCCCCTGACAAACTAAAACCACTTGAATTGTACAAAAACACCGTGAGAAAGCTTCTCACTAAATAGTTCCTCTGGCAAACACAATAATGGAAGGAAACAGAGTACACTGAATGAAATCTATCCCATGTTAATTATGTTGCTTTTTTCCCTTAGGAAAGACTGTTGAGTATATGGGAGAATACAAACTGCTGAAAATTAAAATGTGCTGCAGAACTGAAATCTTGTTAGCTCTGCTCAATGTTTAGCCTTTCACTTGGGAGCTGGGAAGATATGGCAGTTCATGCTGGAAACACCACACCTCTGCCAGCCTTTGCATGACAGGAGTAATCAAACTGTCTGCACACAGGGCACACACATGCACTTACTCATGACAAGACAAGGAAACACAAGGAAACACAAGGAAACACAAGGAAAAACAAGGAAATGTTTTTGGGGTACAAACACAGAGGCAGCTGCCGGTGGTGCCTCCAGCCTCCTTTCTATGCTATGGAAACGCAAATGAAAACACATCTCCATGAAATTTTGTATTTTGAATATAACTGAAACAGAGATTTTTGAACAAATTAAACTTCTTTTGCTCTTTTATTGGTGACACTTATCTAGCTAGAAAATGAGAAGTCATCTTGTTCTTCACTTATAAAAAGCTGCTATAAGTGCATAATATGGTTAACAAAACACATGCATAACTAAGCTTAAATTTAGAAGTTGTCAGTCTCAGTTTTGAAATGCTGTGTGACTTACCAGAGTCCTAGTCCTACCATAGTATGAATTATGGGCAACACTGGCTGTGTTCCCACAAAAATAAGATAAAATATCAGAGCTGCTCCTTGAATTTTGCTTTTCAGCAGAAAATATTAATGTAAACAGCAATCCATCAACTCATCCACTGCAACCTAGAGCATTACCATTGTGATGAAGTACCAGCAGACATCTTTGTCCCCAGAGCATCCCTCAAGAGCAGGGTGTAGCCCAGAGCATTTGCTTTGATTCATCCCACTGCCATTTGCTTGATGCTCTTCCTCTGCAGACCAAGTTTTAGATGAAGAACTAGAGGGTTTGGAAATTTGGGCCAAAGAACACCTTTGCCTTTTCACAGGAGCTAGGCTCTTTGCCTTGGCCCAAAGCATCATAAGTTCAAAGGGATCATCTGACAGTGCTGAATAGAATAAGTACCAGCATTTATTAGTGATATGAGTCAGCAAATAATCTCTTGCCTTTGAAAGTCAGAAATTTTGTAGCTGTTGTGTTCCCCACAGAATTTGACATTATGTCATGAAATACACTGAATTCATGAGTGACTCCAACCTAATCATGAGTCAGACACTCACACTGCTCCATCCTCAAGCATGATAGCCAATGTCCCTCTATCACAAGCTGTAGGACCCAGAATCTCAGAATAATTTGGGCTGGAAGGGACCTCCATAGGTTATTTGGGAAAACGACTTGCTCAGAGTAAGGTCTGCTGAGGTCACGTTTGTTCAGGGCTTCATTCAGTCAGTATCTGGTTATCTCCAAGGTGGCTGATCCTGCAGACTCTCCTGTCATCAATTCCAGTGCTACATCACCCTTCCAGTGAAAAAAAAATCCTAATAACAAGGGAGAATTTCCCACATTTGGTGGGAACATTGGTGTTTGGTGTCTCCTGTCCTGTCCTATCACTGTTTTCCTCTTAGAGGAACTTGGATTCAACTTTATACAGATGCTATTTTCTCTCACTGCTACCAAGTCTCCTGACATTCTTCATTCTCATAAAAAACCTCTCCCTCCAAAACATTCAGTGAAGATGAGCAGATTCATCCTTGCCTCCATCCTTGTTCATGATTTGCAGTCTTCCTTCATCCCTCTTTGGAGCCACTCCATTGCCTATACCAGTGAATGAGTTCAATGCTGAAACAGAGCCAGCCCTTGTCTTCTTTAAAAGAAGTCAGAGAGTCAGCAGTGCTCTACAACCAGGCAAGGCTTTCTGAACAAATGCATTTTGGATCCTTCAGGTAGCAGGATCCAAAATTCCTCAAGCCAGAAGGCTCAGGCCAAAGTTGATTAAGCCTTCAGCAGGAGAGGTCATACTGTTTTCTTGGTACTTTCTCCTCCAGAAATTTAAAATTCACTCTTTTCTCTCTTGTGATCTCTGTAAACTTTCCCTCAGCCTGTGTTTCCTAGGCAGCTCATGCATGTGGAAATAATTTCTGCAATGCCAATATTCCTTTTTGAGTCTGCCTCAGTTCAAGACAAAAGAGCATGGTTCTATTCAATTCTGAAAGGCTATTCTGCACCACATTAGACCAATACAAATACTCTCATGTTTTCTTGTCTTTCAAGATAATATGAGGCTCTTATCATTTCCTCTCCTTATAAAAATATATATACAAATGCTGGGAAAGAAAAGCAAGCCCAGCAGTATGAAAGAACTACAAAACATCCTCATATTCTGTGTATTGACAGTCTTGTCATGGTCGGGTTTTGATGTACACAACAGGGAATTTATATGTATCATAAAAATATACCTGTGGTGAAGTTAGAATGATTGAATTTCTATGTCCTAAGGCAAAAAGCTACTGCAGTAATCTACTCTGAGATTGGCGTGTCATATCTAACAAGTTGCCTACTAGAGACATCAATATACTGAGATAAGCAATAGCTACCAAAGGGCTGCTACCAGTCACTCTACCACAGCTTTACTTTGTATCCCTGAGCCACTAAGATTATGTTCACATGCTCTATTACATTTTATATAGTGCCTTCATATTTTTAAAAAAATTTTTCAAGAGCTGAAAGTAGAATTTTTCATTCTCTCATTTTTAGAATTAGCCTAACTCATATTTTGGTTCAAGAGTGGTAGGGCTTTTTTATTTTCTACCCTGTCATTAGAAAAATATTTGAAAAAAAAAGTTTTGTCATTTCTAGCAGCCAGGAATTGATGACAGTAATCAACCAGCCTATTATTATTATTATTGGAAATACCAATTTTGACTATAAGTCAAAGAATGCACTACAGTCATGAGGATGCTTCCATGCAGCAAAAGTTCTGGAAAGCATTTAGGTAGCTTAGTGAATTTTCCATATGGCTCTAGGGAGTAGATATTAAGGAAACTTTACAACCTTTTGAAAGAATATTGCATGTTCTCCCTTCTCCTTAGAGTCCCAGTCCATGAGGTTCCATGATTAAAGCCTCAACTCACCCCAAATTATAAGGGAATCACATGCCACTCTACACTGACATCAAGAACCCATTTCACACAGTTTGGCTGGATGGAGGTACAAGGAGTACAGGGAGTTTTTGGCTGGTGGCTGGACAGAGGTACAAGGGCATTGCAGAAATCTAGTCTGAGCCTTCTCTCACTTCAGCAAAGCCCATTTATGTGCTTTGCTGAATTCTGTGAGTTCAGAATCATCAGACTGGAAAGCACATGGAAATCCACAGGACCCAGAACATCCACTCACCATAACTAACCACTGCAAAGCTCACAAAGGGCTGGGGCTCCCAGGCTCTGTCCAGGCTCTGCCAGCTGGACTGCACACAAGGGTGCTTTAAAGCTGAAAATCTCCAGCATCTGAAGTCCAGACTCCCTTCACCTCAGCAAGGGCTGACTATCAATTCAGTCTGCTTTTGACCAGGTCAGAGCCCTTTGGAAAGTCCCAAGATCCTTACAAGGCAGGATCTGCATAATGCCTTCTGCAGACATTGGCACTAGAAGATCAGGAGGGCGGTGGGAAACTGCACAAAGTATCAGGACCTCATAATTCCACAGGGCAGACTTCAGGTAGAAGCGCAGGCAAACTGCTGAGCCCTGAATCTGTCAGAGGCACAAAACCCACACAGACTTGAGATAATCTCCTCCACCTCCACTTTCCAATCAGGTAGATTTCTTCTTCCCATTTCTCCCACTGGCTTGTAACTGTTTCAGCAATTAGAGACCTTCTACTTGTCAACATTCTTGTATTCCTTTCGTGTTTATGCTCTTTGTTAATTAGGTCTGGTGCAGGGAGGTTGGACCAAGCGACCCACTGTGGTCTGTTCCAACTTTACCCATTCTGTGATTCTTCCCCACAGATGATTCCTGTAATATTCTCTTAGAGAGCATCTGACCTTGACTTAGGCAGCTAATCGCGATCTTCTCACTCTGCTGTAGGCAGAGTAGAAATTCCTCTTTTCCTGTGGATTCCTCAATCCCTGATATTGATTCTGGCTCTGTCTGCTGCCCTCTGCAGCAGAGACATCCCTTCAAGAAGAGAGATTCAGTGTCAGCAAAGGCCAACATTTTCCTGTCCACTAGCCCCATTAGGCTGAGATCCTCATAGCAGGGCTATGGTGTTTCACTGGTGACATTTCTTCCCTTCCCTGGGAAGAACAGTTTCTTCTTGGATCCTTCCTTCTTGCCTAAATAGAACACATATCACCAAATGTTGCTTATTCAGGGAAAATTGCTATTATTCCTTTAATATGAAACAGATCGATGTACCAAAGACTTGGAGCAACTGACTTAGAAATTAATAGGGAAAAAACCAGAAGATGGAGAGAAAAAAATCTCACACAAATCACAATGAAACAACCCCTGCCCTCAATCTTATACTTAAGCCAAGAAATATATTAAAACTTGGTTTTAACTTGTAACTATTGGCAAGCAAAGTCAATCCTGGAGCAATCACAGAGGAATAAAATAGCAGCTATAAAAACCAGACTGGATACTGAGAGATAAAATCCTGCACATCGATTTTCACCATTAATAACTGCCAGAATTACTGCAATTCATTAAGGAGTTGAAATCAAATCATAAATCAGTCCTCAGCCACATGTTAAGCAAAAAATACCAATTTAAAAACATAATTGCTGAGTGTGGCATTAGTAATTGTAAATTACTAATTGCATGTTGTAGGTACCGATGCTTATCCCTTTGGGTTGCTCACAGTTCTGCATGCATATTTTGCACTACCATTTGGTCCCCAGAGGTGTCACATTCCAGGTTACTTATTCCCAGGGTAGTATATTACAGCTTGCTAATTTCCATGTACCTACTTGGCCTGTTAGCCCAATCGACTTGAGCTGTGTCATTTGCCCAGTGGTCATGGGCAGACATGGCTAACAGTCCTTCTTGGAGCCCTAACAGAAAGAGAGGGTTTTCCAGGCTGCAGCAGCGAGGTTCTGTGCTGATAGAACAACTTCCAAATACCATTGGTCATTACAATGACAAAGCAAAGCACATGATTTCTGTTTACAGGGCATTAGTATGTGTAGCTGTAAAACTCAACATTTGCTAAAGGTTTTACTAACATTGCACTATTTCATGCTTACAGTTTGTTCCAGAAGAGAGAAAATGTGTTGCATCCAAGACAGACATGCAGTTTCTGACTGTCTGTGATGGTTTGCTGCTCCTGAACAGATGTGGTGAGGATGAGGCAAGGGGTGATGCCTGTTTCCCTCTCTGGTTGCTCATGGCAGGTATTGCATATGGACTTCTTATCTTCTTCAACTCTTGTAACTTAGTGTAGAACTTGGATGTGACTTGAGAAATTGTTCCAGAAATTAACTCTATCATCTTCACCTTGAGAGAAAAAGCAGCTCCTTCCTCCCTTCTTATCCATTGTAACCCTTATGCAGAGTAAGACTGAGGTTTAGTGGAATTCTTGTGTCTCTGAATTTGAGGTAATTCCACTTCAAAAAAAGAAAGTCCCATAACACATGCAATATTCATGCACTATAGGGGATTTTCTTCAGCTTCACTGAGCTTTGGATTAAGCTTCATAAAACTTGAAACTTTCCACAGTCTAAGACCTCATTGGTTTTGGCCTTTCTGCAAGCCTGCAAGGGACCCAGCAGCACACACACACACCACACATTCCTCCCTCCTCACCTCAGCAGGATTTCACTTAGCTCCATCTCCATCTTAATTCACCAGTTGACTTAATGATATTTTGACTGAGGCCAATTCCACATTTGCTCATCAATATTGCATCTCATATCTCAGCCCTAGAGATTTCTATATTTATCTTGCCTGGGATTACAGGGAGGACATAAGGAGACTGTAAGTAGCTTGCACTATTCCCCTTGACTTATCAAAGGCTTCTGGTATGGAAACAGTGCTAGCTGTTTGTAAATGAATTTGCAAAACAAATAGACATACAGACAGACACACCAAGTTCACATACAGTATAACATACCATATGATGATGACTGATATGATATATTATATGATATATGGCTGCAAAATATTTTGCTTATGTTTCTTTATGTAGCATGTAGCATTAAGATTCCTGTCCATGGTAAAGCAGGAAGTATCTTTCTACAGGATTTCCCTGATGAAAATATGAAGGTACATCTTCAGGGCACATCCACCATGAGTAACTCTTCATGCATGCCATACAATTATCTCTATTTCAGGTGAAATCTACGGGACACTGCTGAGGGCTTGAAACACTGAATTCTACCTCCATTTCCTTTGGGATCATTCTGGATTATGCTATCTAGTTACTTTGCCTTTATGATTCAATTTTTAAGCACTTACTTGGACAGCTATCAAGTATCCTTTAGGACTCCCACAGACAGAGAAGCAGACTCACTGTAACCATCTGGGGCCAGAACTATGATTAACTTTCAAGTCAATGTGCCTGTAGGAAAGGACTACAAATTAGATATGTTTCTTCCACTTCAACCAGAAAAATAAAACAAAGTTTAGAAGTGTCCTCGGGATTTGGGTGCCCAGCATGAGACATTTTTACTGTTAGGCATGCAAAAATCACTGATACTTAAAAAATTTTGGAAGCTGGTGGTCTCCTGTCCCTAAACTAACAGTGATCCTCCTTCCCTTACACTGGCAACTGAGTTCCATTCACAACTCTTATGGAATATACTCATTTGACACATGGTAATAGGGTCTAAAATCACAATGTCCTTTTGTAATGCTATGACCTGCCCTTCCTGCTGTTTTTTGCATCATTAACCTTTAGGGTTTGGCTTCATTGACTTTGTTTGATGTTTCAACTTACAAGGAAATGACACCAAGACAGGAACCTCACTTGGAGAGTTTGGGATGGGTAATTGCTCCTCATTTGCCTAAGAAATTCTCTAGCTGTTTCTGTCCCTCTGTAAGACTGTCTGGAGACATCCAGGGTGATGATCTGTACCTGAAACCTTTCCTGATCCCATGAACCAACAGCTCCTTGACTCCAAAAACCCAGGATTTCTTCATTGCTTGACAGGGCATCTCCTAGAGTGGCAGTCTGTATGCTTTCACCCTGAACACCTCACTGCTCACACCTCACAGACATCCCTCTAGGCCTATCAATACTCTACCACCAGAACCTACTCAGTTGCTCTCACCACCAGTAACCACATCCACTTTAACTTTCAGCAAAGAACCAAAGGCACCTCCTTCCCTACTTCCCCTGCCTGATTATCACATTACATTGCCTTTTTACTTCCTGGTGCATTCAGAGGAAAATAAGCTTCACAGATGGATGGTGAGCAGTCTATGAATGAAAAGAAACTGGTTGAAGTCCAAATAATGGCTATGTAGTCACAGGTAGACCAGCTCGTGGTTCTTTGGGCTGTCTCTGGCAGGAATTGGGATGGACAACTCCAGTTAACACAAAGTACACGAGGTTGTACACACATACCTTCTCTTGCAAAGACTCTGGTAAAAGTATCAGAGTGTGTAGAGTATCTTATTCTTTGTAGAATTTGCAGCCAAAAATGTCAGACTGCTTTGTAATCTTTAGTCAATCTGAATTATTTCTGTGAAATAGAAGGACTACATAGACATTGATCACTTCACTCCAGCCTTGGAGCGTACTCACCACTGGAGTACAGCATCAGCTGGGTAGTAAGATGCAATGACATCTTCTCAAGTTCAAAAGGAAGTGAAGACTTATTGCTTGTAGTTCATTTTCATGAGGAGTGTGGGAGGCTCAAGAGGAAACTTCAAAGTGAAGCTGTGTGCAAACACTCAAACTAGACCTGGTGGGACCAAACTTGCTTTGCAGAGAAGTTGTTGCTCTGTCACAACAACACTGCTCAGGACTGGGAGTGATCAGGGTAGCAAGGCAGTCTACACATTCTAAGAGTTTTGGTTTCTCTGTCAATAACTGAATCAGCCTGAAAATAAATCTTAAGAAAAAATCCCCAGCAACCTTCTAGGCTGCTGGAAGCCCACACGGGCCCAAGAAGTCCTTGTCTGCACCGTTCTCCATCCCTTCCAGTACATCTATGCAGATTTCCAGGGTAGGAGCAATCTCTGGTCAGCTCTTCCCTATTTAGGGAAATATTTAATCCTGTGTTTACCTGAAGGCCAGTTCTGATGCTTGTTCTTGGGTCAATAATTTCTATAACAGCAAGAGATAAAAACACACAAAGACATTAATGAAATCAGCATTCTCTCACATGATTAATAATGTTTCCTTTTCAACAGTCAGCAGGTGAAGAAACTCAGCAGTAAAATTCTTCTGCATGGACCCAGAATATGACAACTCCTGCCATAACAAGAGAGCATATGTACTGAATCCATTCCTTTCAGTGCAGGCAGAAGGGAAAGTGTTAATTATTCTTTGTGGGATGAATGAAATGCACTGTACAATTAGCACCTTCTGTGCTCCTGCCTAATGACAGGCTTAACTTAAGAGAATTCTCTGTACTGTCCTACCTATCACCTTTCCTCTGACATTATCTTCCTTTTCTTGGCTCTCTACGTAGAATTTTAATGAGACTTAATTGTTTTTCCATCAGCTGCAAGGATTTCAATCCCAAGTCATATGTTGGTTGTCATTCTACAGAAGGTGGTATGGGGAGCTGTAGAGATGTTCTCTTGCTAAAACGGAGCAGGAGGCAGCCCCCACACCTCCCACTGCATCCCAGGGAAGGGCTGTCTCTGTGTTTCCAGTGCAGGCCCAGAGACTACAGCTTGGTATTTCTGCAGTTACACAGTGGGGACAGGAAAAATCAGTCACACAAATGGCTGCCACCACCTCCCTGCAACTCCACTCGTTGCAAGGAGGCTTGAGGTGTTGGTTCCTGCCTGACAAGGGTTTGCACTCAACACAGAGTACTTGCAGGTGCCAAATGAGCTGTACATCAGCCTTCTGTTTTATGTCCTTGGCCATTTACTAGTCACCTGCACACTTTTGTCTTTTGTTTCATCATTCAGACCATCTTCAGTAGTACAGCATATTTAAAACAGATTTACTTACTTCTCTTAAACCATTTCAAGGGCACTTCTGAAGATATCAGAGATTCTCTGAAGCATCATGAGGGAAACAGGATGTTGCAAGAGCAACTGGGTAGAGCTCACTGTATCTGCTGACAACAGGGAGCACAAAGGGTTCCTTGATATACAGACCCATGATGTGGTGCCATTACAGAGAAAGATGCTACGATTACTCTGTATGGTCATCAGGCTGCATGAAGATAAATTCCAGATTTGAAGAGGTGCTGCCCTATAGTTAATAAATAAGCCATTTCAACAGCTGACACTGCCTGTGGGATCCTGGCACTAGGTGTGAGGGTGCAGGGCCTGGGAACAGGGGTGGCATCACAGCAGGCAGGCAAGCCCTGAGCACCAGGGCTCTGAGGCTGATGGGAGAAGTCCCAGACACAGAAAGGGAATCTTGGTCTCTATGCAGAGCTCCCACAGGGCTGCAAAGTCTGCTATCACTCAGCAAAGGACTAGGAGCCTAAAAACAATGATGGTTAATTAATATCTCATACTTCCATAATATTCAATCCTGGGTCCTATATATAACTTACAATCAATGGTCTGGGAGTATGTTAGCAAACAGCAGCATTTATGAAATGAGGAAGCTGAAGCACTTGTTGCTGGTCTGAAGGGTATGAAATCAGAGGAAAATACAATTTGAGGCCTTAGAGAACAGTAGTTTCAGGTCCAGGAGGACAACATCACCTTCCCACTCTGAATCTTGTGCTCCTCAACTGGACAATGTGACAATGGCTAGCCAGTCATGTTTAATCAATACTTAGATATTTCTGTTAGTCATTCATGGACTTAATATTTATTAAAATATTTCTCAGAGCCTTGTTCCTGCACACTACTCTATTTCATCATGTGGAGCATTCAGTGACAGCTTCCATGTAACTGTCTTCTGTTATCACATCTTCTGCCCTCCCAAAATATCTCTTTCCCTTATGGGAAACAGCATGGAAGAAATAGCATCTTTTATGTCATAGCTGCTGTATGACAACTGTGTGGTTTCCATCTACACCTTACACTCATTATAAATATTCACTTTTTGACAGCTAGAATCTTCCCTTTGGGGCTTTGGTGCCAATCCAAATCCCAGGAAAGTGTAAGAAAACAAATTAATTAGCAGGCACTGGAGAGTGTGAATGTTGCCCAAAGGTATACATTGGCAACTAAATATGAGAAGCCTGTGATGCTTATTAAGTGACTTGAGTTTGGCTGGTTGGCAGGAACAGAGCTCCTGCACCAGAGAGCAGTGGGCAGCTCTGCAGCTGGAGCACAGCCAGAGCCCTGCACTGCTTCTTTCTAGCTGGGGCTATCTCCTGCTCCACTTAGGGGTGACATCAGGAAGCCAACTCAGATTTGAGGACGGTGCTTTATATTTGATCAGTTGCTATAAGCAAGACAGGCCAGAGTCTCCACATTAACATGCAAGGCTGTAAGATAACCAAACAAAGTGACATCCCCACAGCAATGAGCAGCTTCCCAGATTAACTTCCACAGAGCATGGTAGCCACTCAAACAGGGCTCTAATTTTGGCCACTAATAAGAAGATGCAAGTAAGCTGATGAGAACCGAAAAACTTTGTTTACTCCCTCTTTCTCAAACTATTTTTCATTAACCATTACAAATATTCAAATTAAAGCAAACACTGCAGATATGAGGGAATCTTTAATTCACTGACAAGAAATGCTGCCTTCAGGACCTCTTTCAGGACCACTATAAATAGAAAGCCATAGCGATGCAAAACTGAAATCAGTGCTGACAGTCCAGCTCTTGCCTTCTTTAAAGAAGTTGCCAAAATGTGCAGAAATTGAAGTATTAGGAGAGATAACACACTGTTTGCTCAGTGCACCTCATCTGTAATTTACAGATTGCGAATGTTGGCATCACTTGAACACTCTAAATGTTGGCATCACTTGAACACTCTACTCTTCCTTTAAAAATGTGTCCCATGCCTAGAGCTTTAGACAAATCATCTAATTTCCCAACAAGTCAGTAACATTCAACTGAGTGTTGCTACTAGAGCAGAACAAATTATGTTCCTGTTGTGTCATAAACGGAGAACTGTTGAGTCCAGAACTTACATGTCAAGGTGCAGGCAGGGGCTGATGCATTGGTCATACCTTACATTTCTGGATTAAATCCTCTTTCAAAAGCATAACTATACCTCTGAGTATGGGAAATAGGCAAAAGCAAGCAAAAAGATGGCTATATCAGCTCTGGCCTACAGCACCAGATATTTCCATCCCTCATTGCACCTAGCTAAATGTAATACTCATGTAATAAGCAAAGCCCAAAGAATGTAAATTTAAAAGTTCCTCTGAATGTCAAATATCAACTGCATCTTATGCTAACATGTTCCCCATTCTCCTCTGTGCTTCTTGCTCCCTCTCCCAGTTACATTTTCTGGTGTTATGTATCTTCTAACCAGGAGGACAGATGTTTAAGTTTCTCTACATAAGAAACTCTCAGCAATCTTCTGAAAGCAGATACCTTTAACAAACAAATTCAATTGTGAAAGAGTCCCACTTACAGAGCAAGCATGCAAACAAAAAATCCATAAAAGTCCCTGAACAAGCCCCATCTTGAGAGAGAACTTGAGAGAGAACCCTGCACTGGGCTGAGGGGATGATTAAGCACTGATAACCCCAGAAACTGGAAAGTTTCCCAGGGGCTTAAGAGATCTTTAAACATAACTCCCTCAGCAACCAAAATTTGAACTCACTTCCTTGGAAGTGAAACTCGAGTCTATTCATCCTGGTAACCCCATGTAAAGGCACCATGTGAAGTGCCTGGCTTTCCAGGCTGAGGCTTTCTGCCTCTGCTGGTGTAGAGCTGCAGCACAGCCAGTGGAAGGAGGCAATTTGCACCAGGCTGGTTGATGCCTGCTGATACCTGTACACTGTGTGAAGGTGAAAATGCAGGGAATGTGTATAGAGCAGGATACCACACACATAACAAGGGGCTGTGGGCCATTGAGGCATGGACAGCTAATGGAAATCCCTCTGCTGTGCCATGATACACCCCCAAGGCACCCACCCAGCTGGCAGGGCTTTTGAGCCCCTGGGAGAATCCATCCTCAGGAAACACAGAGAGAGAGATGATGTGTGTTTAATGACACAATAGAAATGTTTCTGGCCATGCACATGCATGGATGGAGTCCCCTGACTGGGGAGGAAGCTGGCATCTATGAATCTCATGACCAAACAGGGTCATATAACATATATAAGTGCACAAAAGGTCATGTGTGCTTTCCTCATGGTCTGTGCCCATGCCTTACCTGGATTTATGAGAGGTGACATCAATCAGTTTTGGAAAATGCTTGGGATCCTCAGCTTCCAAGAAAGGAATGGATAAAATCTCCAACAGATCTGGGATTTTGGAAAGCTGTTAGACTCACCTAAAGTAAAGCACAGAAAGTATATAATGAAATATTGAATATGGTTTTTTTCTTACATTATTTCTGAAAAGGGTAGTTAATGTCTTTGCCTGTGCTGTAGAAAACTCTGAGACAAACCTATCCTTCAGGTCACAGGAAGTGGTGACATACAGGCAAAAATAAAATCAGTGTTGCATTCAGTTTACATCTGTGTGGTTCCAACTGCTAGAGCCCAGATTATTTTTTCCTTTAATTTTAATCATGCCTGCAGAAAATGAGAACCCTGTGGTACACTCCTTCAAGCCAGAGTGCAGATACCCTGACTCCCCTTTCCCTACCAACAGCCTTTTGGGGCCACACCATCCCTGACCATTCCAGAGCACAGCTTCACTGACAGCATATACAACCTGACAAGTAAAAAGTACAAGATGGTGAAGGAATTTTCTTCTCTCCCCATCCCCACCTTCTAGTGGCACAGAATCTACATAAACAAATGATATCATTGACTTTGCCAGTAGATTAGCCTTTTCATCTGGGAATACTACTTCATTTAAAATAAAGGATTAGAAACCCTTCACAAGAGACAGGTAAAACTAGCATAGACACATCATTCCCAAAATAGCTAAAAAAAAAAAAAAAAAAAAAAAAAATTAAAAAAAAAAAATAGCAAGAGTCAGAGATTAACCAAGGGACCTACAAGGGCTTTTTTTTTTTTTTTTTTTTTTTTTTTTTTTTCCCATTTCTAGCTGCTATGGGCTTTCTTTGACAGAAATAGTTGCTCCCAGAAGTGATGGAAACCTTGGCTTTGTCCTGACTTGAAGATGAGCTGAACTGGAGGGGTGAAAAGGGAAGTACTTACAAGAAGTACTGATTGGTTGATTGGTCTCCCTGTTAATTCAATTAATATGCTGGCCCACAGGGGCCCTCTGCTGCTCCTCAGCAGCCAGGGAGCCAGGGCCAGGCACAGACATAAGTGGAGAGAACAGAGTGGGGGGCAGTGCTTGACTTTCCCTGGGGTTCCACACTGGCTAAACCAGCTGCTGAGGAGAAGCAAAACCTCACATCATCCCCAGTGTATCTCTTGCAAGGAGCACAGTGGGCAACGAAGCAGCCTGTCCCATGGAAGGGAGGGAAGGAGGGAGGGAAGCTGCCTCAGTCAGTGCAGTGCAGCAGGAGTCAGTGCTGCTCCCTGCACTATGAGAAGATGGAGGGAGATGTGTCCCCATTCTGTCTTGGAAATAAAATGCTTCTCTTAATCATCCCAGTATAATAATAAAACTTTCCACTCAGCTAGAGTGGAAGACCTCTCATATGCTCTTAAAACTTCTTCCTGGATTTGTTGTGCAAAAAGGCACCATAAACTACAGGTAAACCCACAGGTTTTCCCTTGGTGCTGGGAGCCCTCACTTCAGTGCATCCCCACTGGAGCTTCACAAACTGTGAAAATTGCTCTCTTTTGTTTTTTCCCAATATGCCATGAAACCAAGACACCACAAAAGGGCAACTAACTGCAAATATCAAGCTTCAAAAGATAACAGCTTATATGATCTCTGACAAGTTTCTACAGATATTTTCTTTTGCTACTGTTTAAACCTACTGCAGAGTCCTTATGCATCTGTATAGGTAGTCCTGGAGTGGATTTTATGGGGTAACACAAGATCCCCAAGACAGACATGGGTCACCTTGGGCTGACAACAGAAACGGGAATATAAAAGAAGATTTCAAGGTCATTTCCAAGCCACTAGCAATTTTTTTTCTGCTTGCCAAGATACACTGATTAAATAGTCACATCTTGATACAAACATTATGAAATTTCTGTTCATAGCATAGAAACTTCTATAAAAGTTCAGCAAAATTCATGTGGATTCAATCAATGACCTGGAGAATAGGGGAAAAGGAGTATAAATTTTTTTGCACCAGTAATTTTTATAAATTCAGCAAAAAATTGCATTTTACTGTCAGTAAATATACAAGTCCTTTGTATGACTGGGGGGTCATGACACCAAAATTGCCTAATTTCACTGATTCAATGCAGCTTCTGCCAGTCAACAAGAGCTTTCAGCCTAGACAAAGACGGAAATAAAGCATATCAAATAAAAGCCATGGACATATAATTGTCATTTCCCAAAAGCTTTTTTCAGTCCCAGCTTCTCAGAAAACTACCCAAGCATTAAAGCTGCTGCCTCTCAGGGAAACTAATTATAACTCCAAAAAAAGGGTTGGGAGGGCAGGATGCAACCCACATGTCTAACTGAATATATAAAGGATAATTGTGTCATTAAAACTAACAACATTTGAGATGGCAAAAGAACCACAAGGCAAGAATGGATGTGTTGGACACGATCAGGCTCCCATCAGATTACTCACATAAAAATGCAGCCATCACCAAAAGAATGTAATCCTTGTGTGCTTCCACTGATATGGCTCAGATGTGCATGCTGGTATTTCTGAGCTCTTGCAGAGCTGAAAGTGTCAGCAATTCATTGTTTACTGTCTGGACTGAATTATTGGAGCTCCTTAACCATGCACAGCCAGCCAGTGCTTCATCCACCAAGGCATGCTGATTGCCATCCAAGCAACACAAGCTTCCCCAGAGTTCTAAAGCAGGGTCCTCCTCACACCATCCAAGGAGCTGCTCACAAAGACTCCATTTAATCCCTGCAGCTCCACCTTTGTGGCACAGCAAGACAATTGTCCTTTTGAGAAGAAGAAAGTCCTGGAATCAAGGAAAGCCAGTGGGCGCTGCCAGGAAGGCAGCAGCAGAGGGTAGTCATGCTTTCTGGCCATAATTTATCATGAAAAGGAGTTGCTATCTCTATCAGTGCAATTGCACAGCCCCAAAGAAATCATGAGAACATATTTTCTGAATAACTTCAGTCATTCCCTCGTCTAAACTTGCCAACAAAAAGCTCACTAAGACAAGTTTTTCTGTCAGCAGTTGAGCTAATGAAACTCAGCTTCCTATGGATTTGTTACATAACCCCACAAAACTGCTGAAACCAGCTTCCTACCACCCTGTTACACATTTGGGTTTACTCTGCACCCCTCAGTGACAATATTCTCAAGTTTTCTGATGTTTACTCATCCTTCAAAAATAGTCATAGTCCCTGAAAAACTGACAGTGAATAATACCTTATAGACATCCCTCCCTTACTGCTGTCACCTATTTATCCTGGTGGTCTCACCTATTTCTCTTTCCTGTCTGACACCCTGTAGTTACCTGTCTCCAGTGACATCTTTGGCTCCCACAAAACCTTTGCTTTTCCATTGCTTTGAGTCAAGCAAGCAACAGCCTATGCTCTAGCTGGTTTAACATCTTTCACACAATGAGGGCAGATGGCTTTTGTACATTTGTGACAAAATGGAAGGACAATGGCTGAACAACCACAGCTTTACCTTGAGGGGGCATTAATCAAGCCTCTGGAAAATTTCCACCAGACTTCATGAAAATCATAAAAATGGTAATGTCTTTGAGAGGTTTTTCTTTCTTTCCAGATTGGCTGAAATTTGCTGACAGTTTGAAAAGTTATGTGGAGGAGCTGGCAGGGGGGGGGACGGGACCAACAGATGGACAGACAGCCATGGCAACTGTATAAGCCTCATTTCTTCAGAAAACCACACTAAAAATAGAAGAAAAATACTGTGGCTGACAGATTTAATTAACATAAACACACAAGGTTTTTATTCCATTAGCATTCTTACTGGTCTAACTATTGCATGAGAGGTTTAGTTGCCATTTCTGATAGAAAATAACTCAGCTGTGCAACATTCTGTTTGGAGAGAGTCCCTCAGACTCTGAATTCCTAGGCCAAAGACATCCTTTCCTACTGCTTCACATTAGTCAAGGGTTGTCTCTAGCAGACACAGAGCAATCTCTTAAACTTGTCTTGTGGATTTTTTTCCTTCTCTCTCTTTATTGGTATTTAACTTGGAAGAGTTGCAGACTGAATAAGGATATTAAGACCCACATTTGAAACAATGTGTTATGTACTAAGGGAATAAATCAAAGTCATGGTGTCAGTGGAAAAACTCTCATTAGATTCAATCAGTTTGGAGTCCCTTAATAGAGAGTAGAAACTCTTGGTGAGAAAGTATCAGAGCATCTCATGTGACTGAGGTCCTCCAGGCAGTTGAGCTGGGCCACCCTTTGTGTGCTGGGGCCTGGCAAAGTAAATCCAAGCAGCACGATGCAGTGGCTTGCAGACATGCTAACCTGAAGAAGCCCTCCAGCAATACAGCTCTTAAAGCTGTTTGTAGCATTAGTGCAGATTGTGATACCTCTTCTTTTGAGGGATACAGGCTAAAAAGGTATGCCCTCATAACACCTAAGAACTAATAAAAATACTTCTTTGCTCAATCTCTCATTTTGGGATTAAAGTTCCTGAGTTATCCTTTCAGTCTAGTCTGTAGCTAGGATGTTTTGTCTGAATGCTGCCTTTGATTTGTAACACCTTGACCCCAGATCAGATACATTTTTCATCATTAATTTAACACAGCCTTTAGGACACTACTAGATGACACACTTGAGTCATCTAGGGAGTTAGAGACAGTGGTCCAAATAAAGTAGAACTTACCTGAAGGAGAAAGCCACTACAAGTTCCATCTAAAGTTCACCTTGGAAGGTCTTTGATAAGTGCAAACTAGAAGTTTGGGTAGGAGTATGAAATTACTCCATCTAAATAGCAGAGGTGCCCATTTTGGGTAGGAGTATGAAATTAATTCCATCTAAATAGCAGAGGTGCCCATTTTGGGTAGGAGTATGAAATTAATTCCATCTAAATAGCAGAGGTGTCCATTCCATGGGATACTGACATATCAGACACAAACACAGAATGAACAAGTTTTGGCTGAACCATTATTAAATTTTTCAGATCTGTGATGGCAGCAGGGCAACTAAGAGACCATGCAGATAATTGCAGCAATATGCAAGGAGAGCAGAAACTAAAATCACTACAATTCATTTAAATCTTCTGCCTAAGGAAATCAATGTAATATAAAAAGATTATCTGAGATAGGATACTGTTGGGAGAGTTCAGATCTTTTTTTATCTGCTGCTCTGTTCCAGGCAGGCTTTTTTTTCTCTCTCAACTCATGCAGTGCAATCATGGTGAGGAGTTCTTGAACATTTTGTGATCCTAAAATTTTTCCCTTATTTGATTTTGCAGATTCAATCACTTTACAGGGTCCCTAGCCTTCCCCAGGGGCATGGACAGACCCTACAGCCCTACAGAGACTGTGAGATTCACCCCTGCAGCCTTACTGGTTTGGGTTAGCACCCTGCCAAATGACCCAGAAGAAAGCAATCACCTCCTCCTTCCATACACCAGCATCAACATCCACTTCCAACGTGCCAGCTCGCAGCCCTAAAAGAAACATTCCTCAAAGATGTCTCTCTGCTGCTTCTCCTGCAAAACACTGTCTATGGGAAAGGAACAGACAGATGTCAAGGGCAGCCTGTGACTGACAGTCAACAGCTTTTACTTCTCCTCCCTTGCTCACTCCTGCTCTGTTACTGACAGTTCAGCCTTTCCACAGCCGCTCGTTTCCTTGACTGCTTCCCCAGCCATGTATTTCCATTGTGAAAATCTGAAGGCAGGCCTGTCCTGTTGGTCATTTGCAGATCTTCAATGCACACAGACACTGCAATGACATGAATACAGGTCAGCAGCCAAGTTAGTGACATGGGACTCTTTGGAAAAGGAACTCACATGACATACGTGAAAAATTCAAGTCCTGGCAGAGATTTCCATGATGATTGATAAATTCCATCTCAGCAAAGCCATCTTCTGCTGTGAGTATTTCAATGGCATGGAAACTTCAGAGAGGATTTTTGGTTTTCCTTTATCTTTTGATATTTGTCACACCAATCTGATATAAAATTTTGCACTTCATTTCTACAAACTTTGTGACACAGGCAGGAAGAAAACACAAACACCTGAACTACTTGTGAGATCTGCTTGGGAGATAAGATGAACAAAAATCAAGAGCTAAATCTAGCTGTGGAAAAGGAAACAGACTGTAACTGTTGTCAGGTGCAGCAGAGCCTCTTGGGAGTCATAAGGATTTGGTCTTTCCAAAAGGAGGCATGCAAACAATTATAAAATAGCCATAAAATTATTTATTTTCAGGGAAATGGATGAGTCCCTAATTTTACAGGTTGAAGAGACCAGAAGAAAAGACATCTGTATGTTTTCATGGCTTGTGTTTGAGTAGATACTCATCAGAAAAAGTTAGAGGGTTTTGACACTGTGAGTACACCATAAAAACTCATTTTCCTCTTGCATCCCTTACAAATAACTATCTTCTACTTTCCTCTTTCCTTCTCTGGGTTGTAAATAAGGATGGTAACTAAGGAAAAGCATGAAAATGGCAGTCAAGTGTAGCAGCAGCTGAAAATTTTCTGGTTGTTCAGAAGAACCAAAATCTACTTAGAAGGACTCAGATGCTGGGCAGGAAAAGAAGAGGTGGCAATGGGAAAGAGGGGAGCCTGGTGCCCTCAGAGATGTGCCATCCCAAAAGCTCCCTGACAAAGCTCTGTAACTATTCAGCAGCCAGAAAATGCTAAAGCTGAAGCAGAAGACAGCATGGGAGGAGGGAGACCTTGGCACTGTATGGAAGTGGACACTGGATGATTTCACCAGAAACCTCACTACACTTCTCCCTCATGAATGCATGGACCAGCTCTACAGGAAATGCTGTAAGATGAGGCAGCCTCTAATTTTAAATGACTCTTACATCAAAATCCCAGGTAATGTTGCAGCACTACAAAGCCTCTTTGAGAGCCTTTGCTGAAGCAGAAATTTTCACCTCACAACAAAGCCAAGAGCAGGAGTTCCTGAAAAAACAGGCCAAAAGCAGCCACCTTGTAAATAACACTAATATCAGAAAGTCTCCTGGACCTCAAAGAGAAACCAGTGGGCCAAGGACCAGGTCACTGGGCTGTACTGGTCCAAGAGATGCTGCTCAGAACATGAGTCATAGAAGCAGGACAGTCACATCCTGTTCTGAGTGTGCTGTTTATTTTTCCTCCTCCTTCAGTCCTGGACATCTCTGCTGTGCCTGCCACCAGTACTGCCAGCTGCAGAGGTTATAAGGTGCACGACTGTCAACAGGAACTGAACTATAATCTCAGCAGCTCCTGAAGCAGCCATCAACTGGCAGCCAAGTTCAGAGAGGAGCCAGAAATCTATCGGTCAAAAACTTTTCCTAAAACTGAGTGGTTTTTTTCGGTCAATGGGAGTGCAAAGCATGGAAAAGTACTACTCTGACTCAGTTATCTCTCCACAACCACTTGCCTTACATAGAGGTAAATCATTGGTCAAAACCAGCAGCTGAGGAAAAGCAGGCTCCCTACCTGGCACACACCAGCCTTGAGGCAGTTTTGGTATGTAAAATCAGTTAAGAGAAAAGACTGGCTCTGCCTCCATATCGGTCTTTAAGACTGTGTGATAGACTCTGAAGCAACAAACATATTCATTTTACACTGAGGAACTTTGTCCCTGACTTTCTGGTCAAGGACAAGAGGGTAGTGACAAGCACAGTATTTCAACTGCATGACACAAGGGTAAAACTGTGGTCCCAGAGGTCCCAGGACGAGGGAAGAGATGAGAATCTTGACTCCATGTTTCAGAAGGCTGATTTATTATTTTATGATATATATTATATTAAAAGAAAGTGATATATTAAAACTATACTAAAGAAAGAAGAAAGGATTTCATCAGAAGACTACCAAAGAAAGGAATAGAATGATAATAAAATCTTGTGACTGACCAGAGAGTCTGAGAGAGCTGGACTGTAATTGGTCACCAAGGAGAAACAATCCACATGAGACCAATCAAAGATGCACCTGATGCGTTCCACAGCAGCAGATAATTATTGTTTTTCTTTTCCTCTGAGGCTTCTCAGCTTCTCAGGAGAAAAAAATCTTAGCAAAAGTATTTTTCATAAAATATGTCTGTGACAGTAGAACTGTGGCCCCCCTAGTGCTGCTCACCTCACGCCCCTCAATGAAAGCCTAAGCAAGGAAGCCCTGGCTAATTTAGGCACTGTAGGAATTTTACCACTGCCTTCCATGGGAGGAGAGTCTCATTGCAGTTATACTGACACCTACCAGCCACTGCATTTTTACAGGATGCCAGCAGACCTAACATGGGTGATGCTATTTTTCCAATGAGTGTCCTTATTAACAGTGACAACATGGCTTGTCCAGACAACACACGGCTGTGCAAAGGTCACCTTGAAAGGAATTGTGCTGAAGATCCCAGCTAGAGGATGCAATTAAAAATCTATTACTTTAAATAACTCCCAAAGTCATGCCCTTGTTGCTGCTGGATGTTGGGAAGGCAGATATTTAAGGGACTCCTTCATTTGTTGAGCTCATCACAAGAAATGTTATTAATGCTTAAAAAGGTTTCCTTTGTGAAATCAGCCATTTAGAGCAGAAAGGTAGTGGAACTTATACAAGCAAGCATGCTCCATCAAAAACAAACCTTAGGTTAACTGGCACACACAGCAGAGTGCCCAATAAGACCAGAGCTTCTGTAAGAAAATAATTGTACAAAATAGCCCCTCTGGAACACATTAATATTCAGTCTTCCTGCCATTAGTGTAATTTTTCCTGACCTCAGCAGCCTTGAGCCCAGAGGATGCACACCTTCCAAAGCCCTTTTGCTCCCCTTGCTCCTTAGAATAAGATCAGCCTAGGTGTTCAGGGAGCTCCTGTGACAGCTGTGGCTTCCCATGGGACCTGGGTAGCCAGGAGGCAGAGAAGTGGCATAACAAAATACTACATTTGTTTTAAGCCAGAATCACCCTGCCACCACTGGAGACTTCACAAGCATTTTATAGAGGGTGTCTTGTCTTTTGTCACTCTTGCTGTTCCACATGCTAGAGCTACCTTCTGGAGGTATAGCAGATAGACCAGTCCTGTGGGAACACTCTGCCCTTAACAGGGTGAGACCATAACACAAGCTGGAAGAATGGTGAGATGAAGAAAAGAGTTGTTTTTCCTACACACTCCAGAGAATGTTCTTGAGCACAAGTCAGGGTTGAGCATCAGTTTCTAAAATCATGGGCTGCCTGTGTCAGGAACAGCACCTTCACCCACTCTGTCAGCTTTTTCAGGCCAGTAATGGTTTTGTAACATTGTGAGCAGAGGAACAAAAGTTTCCAAGCCCTGTCAGTATCCCAGCAAAAAAGCCTCAGTGACTTTTGTCAGGTCATCTTTATGTCACTAGAAGAGTTGACCTAGGATGGAGTGAGACACTTCCATCCCTAGACACTGAGCACTGGTCCAGCCATTCCCAAATTCAGGGTTATGACCCCATCTGGGCTTCAGGAATTATGAGAGTATTTACAACTAAAGGTCAGTTGCACCCAATATCTATGCTAGTGCTACAGACCCAGAGTCATTCACACCCACTTCTGCTTCCCATCCAGTGTTCCTTCCTCTTAGTCTTCTTGCTGGCTTTCCAGCAGGGAAGAAGAAATGGGCATAGTAATATAGCATTTCTAGTATCTAGTTCTCAAAATTTAAGTTACTATGAAAAAATTCCCCAGTTAGTCTAGATTCATGTCAGTCTAGATTCATTGTCTTCATCTGAGCAAGTGCTTTACTTAAGAAAGAGTGAAAATGAGAGAATTTGGCTCCCTTGGTACTGTTAATATAGTTGAAAAACTTGGGTGGTGAAAAAATAGTACCTCTGTCATTGGCTTCATAGGTAAAGTAACCTCTCTCAAATGACAAGAAACATACATGTTATTAGTAAAAAATAAATACAATTTCCCTCTCAAGCAGCTATAGAATTCCTCTCTGAAGCAACTTGTCTGGGGCCAGATGACAGCAATCTACTCATGTACTAGCAATATGCTCCAGTGGGAAGCAGGTAAAACAAACATTAGACAAAGGATCAACATGTCCCTGCAGGAACTTACAGATTCAACCAGAAATTCTTTATGTACCAGGCCTGTGAGGAAAACTTTTTCTTTAAAAACACATCCTGATAGCAGCTTCATGCTAAATAATCCCAAGGTCTGTAGAGTTGCCCTTCACACCCTGCCCTAGCAAAATCTCATTATTCAATCTATACAATGTATATTGGTGGTATAGAGAAATGAGGAAATGGGGAAGAAAAAAACAGAAAGAAAAAACATGAAGGATATTTATGCCAGCTGGATCTGATATTCTCTCTCTGATAAAGGAAGTCACAGCACTGCAGGAACTGCATTGACAAAAGGTCCCCAAATCCTTCTATCTTTTGCTGCATGCTTCAAAAAGTTGTCATTGACTTTAACAAACACAGCTCTAAAATGCTTAAATAAAAAGGTCCTTAAAACTATTCACCCACTTTTCTATGTCAGCAAAATAGCTATCTATGCTAGTCAGTTCTTTTTGCTCAAGAATCTACCTGGAAGACAGGCAAGTTTGATTTGCACCTGTTTCATGGATGCCTGAAACCATTAGGATGCTCCCCTGTGACCCTGCTAAAAGGGATTTTACTGTGCTCCTTGGAGGGGAAGCAATAAGGAACCCCTGGTACAGCACTTTGTGTTTATGAAGGGATTTGTCCATGAAATTGGTGATCATGCTGATACTACAGCTAAGAGTCATCATTCCTCACTTTCTTCTCTAATTTGAAATAATTCACAGCAATTTATACATCCTAGACAGTTTCCACCATGCTTATAATTTTAAATAATTTCAAGTATGTATATAACTAAATTAGAGCCAGAAAAAGGGCAGAATGCTACAGAAAGAAATGCTCGTGCTACTCAAACAGACAAAGACTCTCCATTAGCAATGGTGAGTGACACAAATTTGATGCCTCATCTGCTAAAAACATAGATTTAAAGTAAACTTAGGAAGAGTGCTTGGAGCTCAACATGTGCCCCAGCACAAAGTTCGGACACAATTCTAATGCCCTTTTTGGATTTAAAACTGATTCATGACAGGGCAAGACAGAAGGAGAACTGCAGCCTCTTTGACATGATGTAGGACAAACCATCCTGGAATTACCCTGGAAAGAGACTGCTCTGCTCAGAGCCAAGGAAGGGAAGAGTTTGATGGTACTAGCTAGTCCAAAAATGAAAATATAGAAGATATAAATCAAAGATCAGTGACAGCTTTGGAAATCAGCTAGTACATTACATCCTGCCAGCCCAAAAACCTGCATCTCTTCAAACTCAGAGGAACTGTCAAAGTCATTACTGAATAACTGAGGGGAACAAAATATTGACTTGAAGTCCTTTGTGCTCATAAATCGCAGGTTTCATTTTTCAAGCCGCAAGTTTCCTCACCTATGCAAATGCAGTACCTCAGGAAGTCTTTCCTCACAGTTTGTTCCTATCCATGTCAAAAAAAATTATCCCTGTTATTTAAGCTTTCTTTGGCAAAGCCCAATTATTTTTCTTTACTATTGTATCTACCCTCCAAAAAATAATCAACTGTAACAATTATCTTCCCATGAATTTTGATTAATTCTGATTTTCAAATTTGTTTCTGGCACCAACACTCACAATGAATAAATGACAGCAAAGTACTTAAAATCCAGGGTCATATAAACACTCGTGCAAATCTTGGGCCCAAAGGCTGAAGTATTGCTCCAGCAAAAACCTCTTGGGGTTTTATTGCTGGTTTGAAGCACAGTCTGCAGCACGAAGGTGACAACATTGGTAATGGAGACTTGGACAAAATTTATCTCTGAGGAACCACAGATGAAATCTTAGCAATGCAAACAGGTCTTCTTGCACTTATGGTAAATTTAATCTGTGATACTGATTTCATTTCCACTGGAGGTTCAGATAACCATCTGGTATAAATCAGACTGATTCCTTTGACTTCACCAGGATTATAATGCTCCAAGCCAGTTACAGATCTCACCCAGTGCCTATGGAATAATTGCTCATTTTCACTTAAAGCTGGCAAATACTGATAGCTTTAAGTTTCAAACCAAAGGCAAAGGTGAGCTAAATGGAAAATATTCTTTCTAAACAATGCGAAAAAGAAAACTAGACATGATTTCAGGTCAGTTTGAAACATTTAATTAAAATTAAATGAATAGGTTTAGACTTACAAATGACAAACAAAAGTTAAAAACTTTTCTTCAAAAACACCCCAGCAAATGGATACAGGGCAGGGGGCACAAATATCTATGCTTCACAGTAGAGAGTCAAAACAGAGAGGCAGTTTTCTGTCAAAAACACTGGAATTATTTCTTTTAGGGAACAACAAAGAAAACTTTTTTTTTTTAAAGAACACAGGGCAAGTTCTACTCTACATGATGCGTAATTCTTCAAAATCTCACTTTTTTTCAGGCTCTGTATGACCTGGTCAGGGGAGCAGAAATCTGTCCTTTCAAGCAGTAGCTAGTTTGTCTTTCTGTGACAATAGCAGCAGCAGAATAGGAACCTCACAATCTCATTTATATCTTCTCTCTTTTCAGAGTCTGCCCTAAACCTTCATAACTTTCTAATGTGAATAATCTGGTACAAGTTAACATTAGCAAATCTAGGAATTTAGAGAGACCTGGTTTCCTACTGCTGAGCTGTGCTTGGCACAAGGGAGAGACCAGTTCACATGCAATTGCACAGGAGCACATGTGCTTAGCTGTTGCACTCACCCCTTACATCACCACCTGTTTCTTCAGGCCCTTGCACACAGTGCTCAGGATGCAACAGCCCTGGCATAGTGATGTACAGCCAGCACCAGGAGTGGCGCTCAGTCTGCACACCTGGAACGTGCAGGTCCAAACACAGGAGGTCCAACATCAAAACACAGCTTCTTCTAGTTCAGTAGTGTCAGGAACAGATCATTATGTCTGTCTAAAGGCTATCCCAAACCATTTATTAGCTGAGAGGGACCTGAATGCCTGGCTCTTTCTGATGCATGTCTGATGTCCAGAAATAAGGTGCCGCTCCTGAGCAAGTCTGCCTTTGAAAAATCTGTGTGTTAAAATTGCAGCCATTCATTCAGCCTCTGTGCTGTGCTCTCAGTTTCTGCTGCCTCCTCTCCCCTGTGCCACAGTCAATACATCTCATTTTCCCTCCCTGCCTCACCATGTACCTCCTCAGGACACAGCCAGATGCTTCTTCAAAAACAGCTCCTCTCTGCTCCCCAGTCCTCCCCTTCCCTGCTCATTCCCTCTGACAGCTAATATCTGAAGGATTGGATTTCCCTATACACATCATGGTCAATACAGTTTGTCAATATTAAAAAAAAGAAGGCAACAATTGCAGTTGTTTAAAATGAGGCAAAATTTGGGTAAGACAATCTGTCACCTTGCAGAGACTGCTATGGATTCTCTTGAAGTGTTGTGAGCTCTTGTGTCCAGGGAAAATGTATCCAGTGCCTAAATGACTTGCTGCTACTCCTTGGCATTGCTTGACAAAAGTTTCACTCCTACCAAAATAACATTTCTTTCAGTACATGCTACATAGTCTGATGGCACTAGGGATGAGGATGATGGCAATAGGGATGAGGATACTCATACAGGGACTGTGCCATCCCTGGGTGTGTGGCCCTTAAAACCAACTGAATTCAGCAGACAAAAATGCCCCAACTGCAGAAATAGCAGCTTGGCACTGCCCATTTCTTTTTAAAGGCAGAGTTTATTACCTCCTCACAGCTGGTGCCTGGGTGGCATCAGCCATCTGGAATTTAAGTTTCTCTCTAGGAACTTTGTTTTACCAGTTACATTTTCATTTGCTCTTCAGAGTTAGAAAGCAAGTGAAAATTAAGAGCAAGTATGCACCAGGATCCTCTGAACTGTACTTTCCAGTCGACTGCTGGACTCTAATCACTGATTTTGCTGCCAGGCATCTATCTTCCTAATGGATGGATTTGGTGTTACCTTTCCAGAGCTGTTTTCTGACAAGGAATTTTAATTTGAGGTGACTTGTGCAGAGTTCCAGCAGGACTGATTCTGAGAAGTGCTCATTATGGGTGTGGCCAACTCTCCTGGAAGAATGAGACTATCATATTTAATATGTGAGGCAGGAAAGGACAACAGCACCAGCCACTTGGCCCTAGGAGACTATGATTTTCAGTAGAAAACAACTCAAACTTGGTATCAACTTTGAGACATAAAAGTAACATCTATTAATTAATTAAATACATTTCACATTAAAATGAATGGGAATCACCTCAAGGCTAACAGGTTTGTGTTGGCTGGACAGCTAGGACAGACCCTAAGTTTACCCTTCGTTTTTGCTTCTTGGGCTGGGTTTTGGTTTTGGTTTAACTATAAACTTCAGACTATGGCTCAGCTGTGGCCCAATCCATTCTTTACAATTATCTTCCAACATAAAGAGGTATTTCAAATCCTAAATGTAGGGACAGGAAAGAAAATCTGAGAGAGCAGTAGAATGAAAAAAACACCAAAAACCAAGGGGGTTGTCATCTAACAAACCTTTCAGACAGATAAACAAACCTCAAAAGCAATATAAATTCAATGTCTATCCTGGCCCTGTAAGGTATGCCTGGATTGGGCGCATTAGTTTTACTACCCAGCTTTCAGGCACAGGTGGCTATTCCAGCAGTATGGAAAGGTTACTCAGCAAACATCTGCTCACCTGGGGAATAACATCCTCAAAACTCCTGATCTCTGTGTGCATCATACACTGAACAGCTGCAGAGTCAGTCCTTTTCCAAAAAGCTGAAGCAATGAAACTCCCTGTCTAGTTCTCCTACCTTCAAATCTCATGTCTATAGTGTTTCTGGTCTTTTTTTACCATAGTCTTACACTTCTTCTGTGAAAACTGCCTTGTAAGTATTCTTACCACCCATTTATGCAAAGGGAGACAAATGTAATTCCTTTGCAGTTGCATAATCTCATCTGTATTCATAGCTATATGAATATTGATGCAAGTTTTTCCCTATCTTTTTCCTTTTCCCAATACAAGGATCCTGTAAGGAAGAATCCCAAGGAAAATCTGAAAATTTGTTGTAGTGACTCACATTTATTATGTCCCAGCCAGACTTTTCTTATATAAGGCTGAGTCACTCATTAGCTGAACCTTTGCAAAGAAAGAAAAAAAAAAAAAAAAAAAAAAATAGGGACTTTTTTCCAATACTCGAGTCTCAGTTTTTTTTATGTCACAGCTACATGGATTATGGCTTCACCAGAATTTTTATTAAATTTCCTGTGACTTTCCTGTTTTTCTTTTTAGCATTTCTTTCATACAGCAGCATCCTTATGACACTTTAACTGACTTGAGACTTGGGTTGCCAGGCAATACATTTCCAGGTGAAATTGGTTCTCTTGAAACCTTTTCTTCCATTTCACATGCTCTGGGTGTTTCATTTTTATTTTTCAAAGCCCCAACAAGACACACATGATCGAGATGTATTTGTCTCCCTGTGCCTACAAATGCAGTTGTTGAGAGGTCATTCCTAGTTTATACTTTGGAATTGCACTGCCTTATATCCAGCCCTCACCCCACTGCCTGCCCAGCCTGCCTGCTCTGGGGAAACACAGCAGACCTGTGTATCTGCTAATATGTTGTAAACCTGAACAAGCCTCCTGTGATTCCTGCAAAACTTCTCCCCAGATCTTTCCTGCTGGTCTCTGTGAATCCAACACATTTGAAACAAAATGCCAGGACAACTCTCTTTCTGACCAAACATTAATGTGGTCAATTACTTTAAGTGAAATTAGAGGAAATTGGAATCTTCACATTACTCCTAATTTATTTTTTTCTCTCAGGTTCAAAGTACCCATATTTTCACATCAGAAAAGAAAAACTGTGGTCCGCATCCAGTTTCCTAGGCTGCACTGGCAAATCTTGACTATGATGTTGGTGGGTACTGTCTAGATGGCAAAAAACTAAACCAGATTTTCCAGAATTTACCAGATTTTCCCCAGAACAAGTTTTAGGAACCCATGTGGCTTCAGCTACCTTTAAAAAGATGTAGAAAAACAACCTGCCTTGACCTTTTACAATTACATAGAAAAAAACAACGCAGTGCTTTTGTCAACAAAGTGAACAAAGGTGTGCTGGTCAGTGACTGGCAATTCAATAATACCTGGAGAAGTGTAGCTTGTATATTGCAGAGATTTGATGGCTGGCCATGTTTGTACATCTACTGCCCAGCAGACAGGAATATAACCATAAGCTTTTATGTATAGCAGCTGCCAATGGGCTTCAGATTTATTTGGAGGGGAAGGTCTCTGAAGTTAAGGAAAGAGTTCAAGCCCTATATTTAGTTTGAACCTTGCCTGGTGGATGGCTCCCACACCTCTGAGATTTCCAGCTATCACATCAGATCCATCTTTCTCCAAATGCAAGCTGTTCCAAAGTGGCTAATCACTGTCATGTCCTTTCTCCATCAAGAGCCAGAGATTACTCACATGTAAGTCATTTAGACAACTGTATCAAACATCTCTGCTGAGAGATTGACACCAAATATTTGGCTTCAAACATGGAGATGCTTCAGGCAGAAACACAGTGAGGCCACAATTTCATAGAGACCTTAAACCACCCCAGCCCAGCAAACACCTCTCATTCCTACCCCTCACCTGCCCCTTTGCTGGTATTGCCCCAAGTGTTCCTACAGCCTCACAGTCCACAGGGTAAAGTAAGTGATCCTGTGAAAGATAAACTCAAAGCAACAAAAAATAAGGTAAGTGTCAACATGGATGGGTGGTCTAGCCCCCACCAGTACATGACCCCACAGCATGTCCAAGGCCACCAGAGAGGAGGAGAGAGAAAGGAGATAGACTCTGTGAGTAAGCACAGAAAGAGGGTAAGGTTGTTCTTTGTAGTGACCTGTGGCCACAGTTAAGGAAGGAAAGCAAAGCCCCCAGCAAAGGATGAGTCAGGAGAGCATCAGCCAGGTGGCACAACAAGATGAATTCTCAAAGGTCCAAGCATGTGCGCTGGTTTTTTCCACTAAAGACTCATGCAAATAACTGTGACTGATTTTCCTACTGTGCATACTGTAAATAACTACTTCTGCTTATGCTGTACTTCAGTCTAACTGAAATAACAGTGATTTTCACCACAGATAGCTGACATTTCTTGTCCAGAAAGGATAGTGAGGTGTAGTGGACCTGAAAACTCCAGTTGTGAAAGCTCACCTTCGGAAGTGCCCAAGCCCTGCAGGGCGTTTTCCAGGGTATGCAAAGGCTACAGGAGGGTGTCTCAACTGAATTGCAGGAGATAGCTGGAGAGATAGCATTGTGGGTCAGAAGAAGAGTGTGTGTGGTGCCTGTCAGGATCCTGAGCATCCCAGAGAATCTGACATGTCACCAATGCCTCACACAGAGGCAAACTGCAGCAGGAGGAATTCCAGTCTCTTAGCACCTACGTATCAAGTCGTGCTGAAAGCAGAAAGAATACATCAAATGTTGATTTTGAAAATGAAATTTGATCTTCCCACAGCCAGTTTTTGCACTTCCTTTTCTGTTGACAAAGAAGAGGGTCAATATTCACTGTCCTCAGGCTCTTGTGTGCTTGCTATAAATACATATTTGCATGAAGTTCAGCACTACCAAGGCTTTTTGATGATAAGCTAAAAGAGCAAAAATTAACTTAGCAGTGTTAAAAATAAGAGGGAAACCTCTCCTCAGACTACTAATTCTTGTGGACAATGTTTCAAGGTACTTGCCTCACTTAAGTACTCTGTGAATATGACTTCCAAGAAAAAAATTGCTATATTTCAGCTCTAGACTAACCTGAGCCACACCATAGCTCAGCTGTCGAAACCAACTTCTGAAATGATCCCTGTGAATACAATTTAGTCAAGCAAAGTTGGTGCTGCAAGCCAGGATCAGCTGAAGAAATGTGGATTATATCTGCCTCATTGAATCCTGTTATTATCATTATTACTTCACAGCTCATATTTTCTTCCCAGTGCGAGGCTCTCCAAGCACAGGAATTCACTGAGCTCCTGGTAACTTGCCACACACACTAACAAAGCTGGCATTTATCATGGCCTGTCAGAGCAGCATTGCAGCTGCTGTATTCCTGATCCCTGCTCCTGCATGAAAAGCCCTGGGCCCTGCAGGCAGGCATGGTGAATGCACACACTCAGTATTGCACAGTGCCACACTGCTCATTTATCACTAGCCCAGAACCTGCCACCTGCGCTTTGTTCCATCGCTCTCGCCCCCAGCTTTGGCAAGATGCACCTGCTTAAAACAACTCCCTTCACCTCAAAGGCTGATGGCTGCTCTCCCCTCCTTCTGCCCATTCTCCACCAGCACAGCTCTGTTTGCCTGGTTGGGCTTTTCCACACAGTTCCATACCTTGCAGTGGCAAATATCAATGCTGTGACTGGACCCACTGCTGATGGTCGGGGATGGCATCAAAGGCAATTGTAATACTGTAAAAAAAATTTTAACAAGCACCAAAAAATCATGTCCTACAGTAGGTGTTCCCCATGGCTACCAGCTTTGGTGCAGGTTTGTATGAAAAGGAAATCATGGAGGCCCTGTCAGCTCTGCCTCCTGGCTCAGCTGGCAAACCCTGTGTAATGCTAGTGGACAAAAGAACAGTCCAGCTTCTCAATAGCTTCACCAGCAGCTTCTTCAGTTCATTTTTCCATTTATGAAACATTTGTTTTTTAAAGGTCATAATACTGTAGGCTCTTGGTGTTTGCAGCACATTTATCTTCATAGAAGTGGCATTTGGTTTGGCTGTCTCTGCCCATCACAGACTTTGCTAATTCTTTTATTTTCTCCTGGCAGGATTAATGAGCTCATGGCTCACCTTTGTATTTTTAGTGCTTTTGTATTACCATACTTTGGATGGAACTACACAGGTCCCAAAAATTGTTAGAGAGACCTAAACAAGTAATGAAAGAGACAAAAAACTCAAAAACCAACTTCTCTTTCTTTGCCTCCTTAAGAGCTTCTTCAGTGAGCCCTGAAGACAACGCCACTGCTCCCACTACCTTGCAACATGTTGAGCTCCCTTTTTTAGGGATCCAATATTGGGAAACAAACACTCAAAACTACCATGTCCTGTTGCCCACACTTCATTCTTCTATTCAAATGAAGTGTGAAGTGTGAGGAAGACAATAATTATTAGTATAACCAATTCTATACAAGGACTAAGATCTACTAACTATCATGAAAATAAAACCTAACTCCAGAGAGTAACTATTCCCAACTTTTCATTTGTTTATGTTAAATGAGGAATGGGAAAAAAAAAAAAAACAAAACAGATGAGGGAAAGAAGGGGATCTTTTTCCTTCATTTTACCCCTCACTGCAGCATAATTGTTGAAGGTGTTTAAAGATATTCTCATCCTTTTCAACTCTTTCTTTCTCACAGCTGCACATGAGCTGTGGTATTATTGTGAAAGTAGGGAGACCAGTTCACAGAATATATGAACAAATATCTTGTTTCTTTCTCTTGGCAACTCTGGGGACTACTTCCACTTTTTCTGCTTATTTTTTAGTTTTACCTCAAAAATTTTGGATGTACAGAATACACAGGACAGCTCTTTTCACCTTTGTCTATCCCTGTACCAGGCAAAGTTTTTACTACTCTCTGTATCCTTAGCAATGTTTAAGTTTTCATCCCACCTTTTCTTTTGGATGAGGCATGCTAAAGCTCACATTTCCTCATGGGCCAGGGTTAGAGGGTCCCACCACCCACCCCATCAGCCAGAGGAAGAATATACCCCAGTGTGAGCTCTCCTGTAGCCAACTCTGCAATCCTCTCTGCATGCAGCTCCTCTGGGCTATGCAAACTTCACAAAACTTCTCAGTGGGAGATTGTGGATGTCCAAAAGTACACCCAAAAGACAACAAATGAGATTTTCAAATATTTTCAACAAGCCTATTTCCAAAATCCGATTCCTTCAGAAAACTGCATTGTTGTCACCTGCACCACTTGGATTTTTGAAAAGCTTTGAACTCTGAAGCACAAGCTCTTTGTAAAACCTGCTGCGATTTTCTCCTTTTCTGCCAGCCCTAAGACTGGGTCTCACAGGCTCTGAAAGAAGGAGTGACATTTCCAGCCTCTGTCACACAACCTACCCTGTGCTTTCAATGTGCTTTTCAATTTGTCAGGTCTGAACCACCCTCCTTGCATCCTAACAGCTTACCCAAACCATGCACAGTATTGGATGGCATCCCACAGCACAGTAAGCACCTTATCCCTGGGCTGACTGTATGTAGAACAATTATTACATGAATAAACTTTATGTGTGGTGTGGTTTGTGTTAGCATGGGCAGGGCAAAGGCAAACCTTTGCATACAAAGTCCAGGAAAGGGCTGAAGTCCTACAGGAATTTTTTTCCATGGCTCCAGACAAGCCTGAGAAAGCACTGTTTTCTTCTCTGGTGAGATTAAATATCACCACTGCAATACACTTGTTGCAAAGGCCAGGGCTGTTTCCCACCAGCTCTGCTGCTTTAGGGTACCTGGCAGCACCCTGGAGGCAGCACCAAGCTGCAAACAACAGCACGATCCAGTGCCTTGCACACGCAGCTCCCTGCTCCTGCCCTTTGCCAGTGCGCCGAAAGGCTCGACCCTCTCCGTGCCAGGGCAGCCTCCAGGCTCCTTTATCAATGGCTGCTGCCACTGGTGAGCAAGCCTGCAACTCCCAGGTCACATGGATACTCTCATAAATACTGTGAAAAACAGGCTGGTTTTAACCTGATAGGCATTAACAGAGCACCCAACATACCTGTGGGACAGAAGAGAGGGAGAGGCCTTGCAGTCTGGCTGGATTTACACACAATGCAACTTGAAGCTGTAGATAGCCCTTGCAGCAGGGATCCCACTCCAGGGTAAATCCATCTGCATGCATCCTAACTGGAGCCTAAGGTGTCCAGAACAACAGGGTTTTTTTCATTTTTCAGCAAGAGAGAATCAAAGAAGTGTTAATCAAAGTATATCTTCATCCCACCAAGCAAGTCTACCTCAAAATACTTCCCCTTCTATGTAGAAAAAACACTTATTCTGAGGACTGAAAATTGCTTTTAGACTTTTAGCCTTCACAGACTCCTGTGCTTTTAGGTTTCTCTTTCCACCATAAACTTAACTTTCTTGTTAGTCTCTGGCCTTTTTTTTTAGTATCTGTTGGAGAAACCACATGAAGTAAGGTGGCATCCAGTAATCCATACCCAGGTTGCCTGTGATATGTAAAAAACACTAACTAATACACTAACTACTAAAAACCACTAACTGTTAACATTGGAGGGCCATATATTCACACTGTGAACACAAGCAACATGGTGGTGGGTTGTACAGTCTCAAGCTGAGGAACTTCAGGAGGGACTACCTGCATTCTGACATATTTATGAAACCTTTAACTTAGAAGCTTTCAGTTCACTTCAGATACATGTTGTATGTGTCAGAAAAGAACAACCCATCCCTGCCTTATAACCTGTGACTTGAAAAGATGGAGCTGTAACAGACTCCTCTTCTGGAAAGGCAAAAGGCTAAATTGGACCTAGTGGGTGGAATTTAACACAATACTCTCTGCTCTGAAAGTCCTTTTGTAACACCAAAGCTGGAAAGCAATATTCTTGACTCTCTGATGTTCAGCTTTCTCCATCTGTAAAAAGGGTTTAATAGTACTTACCTAGCCCACAGACATGTTGAGACAATTTGCCTAGCACGTTTTGAAGTCTGCATCTGAGAGATGCTCTACAAAAGCAGCTTATTATTTAAAGCACAGTCCTTTTGGAAAAGCAATCAAAAATAATAAGTTGCATATTCAAGAGTGTTCTGTAGTCCTTTTTCTTTTCATTGATGGCCTTCACTAAATATTTATTGCATATTTTAAGAATGATATGAATGAAAACTAAGTAATATCTGCCTGAGAAATCATCTTTTGAACAATATTAAAAAACTGGGCAGCTGAAAAAGAAGGAGGTTGTTGCCATCTCTTGGAATTTTCCTTTCTTATCAGGTATAAGCCTAGAAGACAATAGAACAGAGCACCATAAATCACAAAAATCTACACAGCATTGTCTCCCTTGGTGCTTACTGCATAGAACATGTATTTTGCTGGGTTTAGTCATCGCCTTCGTGTGAGCAATGATCCATTTCGTTACGAAGAATCTCTATTGGTGGCAAATTAATATAAGTGGATTCATTAAACATGTTTTCCTTTGAATGTGTGACTGTGTTTCACCCTCCTCAGAATACAAATGCATCACTGCTGTGTGAATCAATTGGGTTCTTCTAATTTTACAGGCACAGACAGAAAACAAAAAATGGCACCAGTTCATTTTTTTACCACAAGTTAAAAATATCTCAAAACAAACTACTTTGTCATACAGGGATTAATTTTTATCTTAGGAAAAGCATGAAGTAGGAGTATGTTCACAGAAGAGAAAGAAAGTAAAAGTATTCTGTACATTCCCTAAAAGAAGGGAGAACTTTAGTTGTCTGAAGATTATATATATATATATATATAAAACATTTGAACCTCCCACAGCATATGCCTCTTCTCTGTGTTACCCCACCACCGGCCCAGGCTCCACTGGCTCCCACCTGATGCTTTTCCAAACCAACAGCTGCTTCTCAGCTGCCATCTCTTCTTTGGTGTCTTTTCACCTCATCTTCCCTGGGCACACACATGATCTCAAGTAAAGAGATCTTAACTGGGTGCAAGAGCACTATGGACTTCTCTCCTCCAAAGGAAAACTAGAAAATATAACTGGTCTCTTTGCCTCTGCCCCCAAATATCGAAAATATCTTTCAAATGACCTGACAGTACAACCAAAAGCAGCTCCTTCCAAACAATTTTAAGTTACTCTGTGCCTGACATAGATGTTACTTTTTTAAGTAGAAGGACTGATAGCTGATGGCTCGTGGCCATGGTTAGCTTTGAATTTCCTGGGTGAACCCTTCTAGCTTCTATCAGAAATTCAGTACTTACAATGAAAAAAAATACCAAAAAAACCACCCTCAAACAAATCCAAACAACCACCTCCCCAAAAAATAAACCCAAAAAAACCAAAACAAGCCCCAAACCTGTATGTTTACCCTAAGAATCAGGAGAGTTCATTGTGTAAGTCTGTAATTAAAAAGTTTTACAAATGCATTTTATTACTTCAGAGACAAGAGCATCTCCACCAGAGCTCTTCTGGCCTATCAATTGCATAAATTCCTTCAATTAGATTTCTTCTTTTTACTAGACATGTTAGGAGTCCACTGGAAAAGATCAGTCCCAGCTTTAGTCAATATATTCATTTGCTGCTTATGTAGTATGCCATTAATATTTTGAAATTATTAGATATCAGATCTTTTTATGAACAAAAGACAAATGACATCTCCCTATGAACATCAACATGAGACATCAAGCTTTTAAAATGCTGTTATTTCCCCCATCCTCTGTTTCTTAGAATATCTTAACACTGACTGTGTTGATGCTTTTAAAATTACTAGGGAAAATAATTTCTTGGCTGCCACTTTGCCAAGTTACACTGTGAAATATTTTTTTATATCTCCCTTACTCCATTAGGAAACTCTGAGAGCTGGGGCCAAAGAGCAAACCTAAATTGGGAGGGATATTGAGCTCTAGTCACCATCCAGCATAATAGTTCACTGTAGCTACAGTTCATCTGATCCTGCTCATTTGGAGTCCAGACAAATGTATTAGCTGAAAGATCAGGAAAAAACCAATAAAGAAGCTTTCTTGGGAGACCAGAGCATCTAGGTGAGCCTGACTGCTTCACAGCTCCCTGCAAACTGAGGTGAGGATTCTGAAGAGCAGCAATTGCAATTTTATGATAGTGTTCTATGGCACAACCATTTTCTTTTGTGTTAAATTCAGTATAGGCAAGATGCTGAAGAGTCAACAAATATCATACTGGGTGTTAAGTCCCACATGTTTTAAAAACATCACTGTCACATGTTTTTTTAGGAAGGCTCACACACGTTAGGAAAAACCTGCTTCACTGTGAAAAACATCTATGCCACTATTTGTCTAAACCCTATTATTTTTATCTTTAAACTCCCAAAACAGTTTGTTGCCCTTGAGTGTGACTGACATGTTACAGTGAGATGCACAAGCAATTAGGAAAAATTTACTGCTTCTTTCTATATCCCATTCATTATTTCAAGCTGTTGAACTTGGACCAACTTGGTGGATTGAATAGATTTTCCAACAGGTAATTGACTTCAAGAGAAGGCCTGGAATAATTCTAGCTGGCTGTTACTCTGGGAATGAGTCTCCATTAATTAATCACTCAGAGGAATATTTTTCTTTCTGAATAAACTCATTATTTTTAAACATATGACATTTAGCTGTATAAATAAACTCCAGAACTGTGATTTAAAATGTGTGCTAACTGTAGGCACGACATGCCGTGGATAGCAGAGCCTCCTCTGCATTTTCTGGAGTGACTTTATCTTCTGATTACAAAGAAGTGGGGGCAGGGAAATGAACTGACTTGTGATTTCACCCACTTATAACCAGGATTTCTTGCATGATTGTTGCATTTAAAGATACACTCAAGGAGACATCAGCTGTTCAGCTGGAGAGGATGAAAATGTACTAAAAGACAAAAAAAAAAATAGCATACCCAGAAAGGACAAAGCCCAATCAAATACAAAAAAGGATGCAACAAATTAGTTTTTATATCAGAGAGATGCTCAGCTGTATCAGTCCAGTGAAAGTCATTCAGACCTTTTTTTAATTTTAAAAACTGTTTTTCACAGTATGAGGCTTGGACAGATATTCTGTTCCAAATCTGGTTTTAAGATCTGAAGACATTACTATCCACATTGCTAACAATATCCCAGCTAATTTTATCTCAAGTGGATTGATATTTTTCAACAGCAGGACTGGGTAGAAGTTTGTCTCTAATGGAGAAGCTGATTTTTAAAAAACCATCCCTCTGGTAAAACAAACACTGAGTATATGGTAACAGTTTCTGTCTGCAAGTCTAATAAAAAGCCAAAGAAAATTTTTCACACTATCAACTATAAAAATATACAACTCATTCCTGTATCTGACTAATGAAATGGGATTAGTTCTAATCCTCATTGTCCACAAAATGCTGTGGTGGTGAGAATTTTACACTGTGTTCCTGAAATGAAGTACACTGATGGATGGCAGATCCATTGTTTGCTGGATGGTCCAGATGCTGAAAGGATGTCTGCAGATGCACCTTGAAGCATTCAGTGCTAGCCACAGTCACCCACAGGGCATTACCCTGACCCAGTAAGGCCATTTTTGTCCTGCCAGTGCTGCTCTGCATCAGTGATTCAGAAACAGCAGTAAGTGAATACAGGCTTCAGACTCACTCTGGACCACTTGGCTATTGCCTTTTATCTCTTTCTGCTGTTTTCTAGTCGCCTTAGAAAGGAACCCAAATAGTTCCCCACAGCTATCCAGGCTGAACTGCACCCAAGGCAACTCCAGCTCAAAAACCAGTTCCTGCCGCTTCTACCAAACAAAAACCACCATCTGTCACAGCACTATTAGTACCTCATTAGAAGTCACAAAAGTCCTTTCCGTGCCTGGTACACCAACCCAGAGCAGACAGTAGGTGCAGGGTTGGCCAAGTATCCAGACCCTTTATGGACTGGCAGATAGGCAAAGCACTTGCCCCACTGGCTACAAGTGGGCAGGAAGCCATTATAAATAGAAAGTCTCTGCCTCCTTGGGTATTAACGTGATGCTCCAGAGTGTACAATTAGAAGAAACATTAACATAATCATTGGTTTTCAGGGATCCCATTTTAAAGCAACGTTTTTCTAGTAACACCTCTTCAACATCTCTCCCCCATTCAGCTCCAAGGTATTAAACTGGGCCCAGGCCAGCAACAACAGTGGAGCTGTCCCACCTGGCAGTCCCAGCAGTCTGCTCCAGCAGCTCCCACAAGCCCATTGAGCAGCACATACAGGCAGAAAGCTGCAGCTGCAGCCCTGGCTATGCTTCACTCAGAAGGTATGCACTCCCCATTCCAAAACAGCCACAGCTTTATTAAAGCTCTAACTAAAAAACTAGGAAAAAAGAGAATGAACCCCAAATTCATTAAATTCATTTAAACTTTTTCCAGTCGCTGGGGAAGCTCCAGTCTGCATGATGACTACAAAAGCAAAGCATTCAACAGCCTTGCCATGCAATTTGAATGTGTCTGTACAAGACAAAAATTCAAACCTTTCCTACTCAAGCTATCAATCAAAGTGAAGCTAAAATTACAGTTTAACAAGCAGGTATACATGTTTTAGTTAGCAAATGAGGCAAGCAGGGCACATTATTTTTAGTTGCAGTGATGAGGAAAAGAGTGAAAAATAGAAGGAGGAAGGAAGGAAAAATTGTGTCTCTCCATTTGGCTCAGGCTTCTGAAGCTTTAGTTAACACTGGCAGCATTTGGATATGATATGTCTCCCAATAGCATTCAAGAAGTCTCTTAGACTGAACTATTGCTGTGCATGTAATTATATTGTAATTTGCTTTTTTTTTTTTTTAAGGAGCTAGAAAAGAATGATTGAACTTGCCCCAAACTTGCCAATAAATTGTGAACCGTTTTATTAGGTGACTCCAGAGGGCCAGGATGACCATGAACCATAGCTTTTTCAAGCAGATGCTCATCAAAATCCAATGTGCATCAACATGCATTTTCTCCTTGATTCCAAATGCTTTTCAGCTGAAACCACAGAAAACTTTCAAATTGCTTATGACAAAGTCTGGATCAGCAATGGGCTGATTTTCTCTCTCTTAAATTATGGAAACAATTTGCCCAAACACAGTCATCATTCATCTTCCCTAATGCCATACAAAAATATGCCAGTTGCAGGATCACTAATCAGACTCTTAGGCTGGTCCCTTGGACCTGAAGTTAGCCAAGTTTTCATTCTCTGCATTGGATCAGCAAAACAGCTTCCCATAACACTGGATGGTGGAGGAAGGTATCTAATTTATCTTGCAGGTACAAATTGCTGACCATATCAACAAAAGTCACAAATGCATTCTTACCTACCAAGGAGCTTCAGTTCCAGCAGGGTTATGGTTGTTTTATGTTTTTTCTAAATGCCTTTTGGTAAAAGTAATCACTCTTCCAGCTTTAACTCTGCCCTCCACATATATACATCACCACGAACACAGTCACAACAGTGTTAGGAACAAACAAGTTCCTCTCAGCATTTCTTGAAATGCAGAAGACCATGACTACGGAGGCCAGAACTCTGTCTTGACCTCATCTTTCAGTATATTTTGCTCCAAAATCACAATCCTTTACTCTGGCTAAGGCATATTCATCCATATGCCTGGAAAAGGCATAGCCAGCACTGAATTCAGGTCACAGAAGCTGGACATTTTTGCTAAAATTTCATTTAAACAGAGCTGTCCTGGTAGACTGCTTATCATAAACAATGCAAGGCTGCCTTCTGAAAAAGTTGAGGCAGAATCTTTTTTGCCAAAGACAAGAGGTCACCATGAAATGAAAGCTGCTCTTCATAGTAAAACAACTTTCTTTTTGCTAATGTTCAGTGGGAAAGACTCAAGGATGCCACTCAATCCATTTTCAGAACAATCACCCAAACAAAATTAGAAGGAAAGGCTAAGCTGTCTCATGATATCAGAGTTTTCTGAATGCTGTTTCATTGGTTTGATGAACGGGGAAGGCAGAGGAAATCTCTTTTCCTTTTCATAATTCTTTCCCCATGAGGAATGATTTCCCAAAGGAATTATTTAATCATAAATTACAGCTAGTAACTCACTGAAGAGGGAAAAGAAACAAGTCAGTAATGAAGAATCAACTTTTTGGTCCCAGCAGGGAACTGAAAGAAGCAGTTTTTTTCTATTACTATTTAGCCCATCCTGGGGTGTGACTCATTAGTGCTTTCATGGCTCACCAGGATGTTTTGGTCAGACTTTTAAGAACAGTCCGATCTGTTTTTCTGTTGTTTTCAGGGCCCACACTGCATTTTCTTGTGGCTTCTAGCACTCTCCTAAATGCTGGAGATGCTTGAGGTTCAAAACTGCACTTAGGGGATAAAAAGGTCACTGAGCCAAAAGGAACAGCTATAGTGAGCATTTGTTCCCCACCAGAAAACACCTCAACGTTTTCATTAAAGCAGAAGTTTGAATTTCTGAGCAGCTGCCAGCTCATGGGTGTGAGTGGATTCAGCAGGGCAGGAGTGCTCTGCTGGAGAGGGTCTTGAGAGCTTGTTGTGCTGTGCCCCTGAGCATGGAAAAAGGCTACAAGTGAAGTTTGTGGAAAAGAAACATGGGCAGGCTGGATGGCTGGTCTGACAAGAGACTGTTTCACTAAAGTGCAATGTGTGCAGAAGGGTCTGGGAGTGGGATAAGGCCACTGTGTTTACTAACTTTGAAGAACTTTTGATTTTTAACTCAGGGGGTTAAAGAATTCTGTCACAACTGGCATATGTCCTGGAAAAAAACAAACTTGTCCAACCGGTGTTAATACAAACAGGTCCTGTCCCCAGCAAGCAAACAGCATGGGCGAAACAGGAAAGTCTGAGAATGAAGTCAGAGGCAGGAGTTGCTGGGAATGGAAAAGCAACAGCTGAGAGCCAAGTAAACTACCTGAAATAAAGTCAAAAGCCTCCATAAAGTGACTGTTCTCCCCCAAGTTATCCAAGCATCATATTCAAAGTGCTTCATTATCTTCTGAAGCCTGGTGAGTTCACAGCCTGGTTAACAATACTGACAGTGAATCTCACAGTTTAATGGCCCTTTTGTCCTGTGTTGTCTTTCTCTGTAGGACAACAAAACAAGTGTAAGCAGCATCTGGGCATGGAGAAGAACAAAGAGGGGAAAGTGAAATGGAGAGTTTCAATAGATTGAAGAGAAGCAAGAAATGTGATGGTCTGAAAAAAGGAAATGTCTGATGTGGAAGAAAAAAGACATGTCCTGAGGCATGTCCTTGCATGTGCAAGATTCAGAGGTGTTGGCTGGGGGCCTGACAGCTGAGAGCTGTGCTGGTAAACTTGCATTTGGAGAGGGATCAACCCAGGACACAGCAGCACCAGAGAGGAGCACTTCCCCAAGCTGGCCTCTGCTGCCTCAAAGACCAGTGCAGAGGCTGCCTTGGGATTTCATGATTTGACTCCTCATGGTTGCAGGGCAATTCTGTTGCTAAGCTGCTCCAGCTGCAAACCTTAATAGTAATTGTTGTGTGCATCTCGCCTACCACATTTACCAGCCTGGAAAATTAAGAGATGAGGAAAACAAGCAATGCCATGCTATACTCCACTGGGTCTTCCCCTTAACATGGAGTGTCACCAGTGCCAGCCACAATGAATACAGGAAAGAAAATTTGGGCAGCTGCAACCAGACTGATTTGCACCCACTAAAAGTATTACGCTGGATACCACAAAAGCAGTTTACTTGAACTCATCACAGTTGGAAATAGATCTGTCCTTCAGGAAGCAAAGCCATCACAAAAGAGTGGGGGCTTTGTTGCTTCTCTGTCCTTGTCCATCCTACTGTTGGATGTTTTCAGGCATTCCAGAATAACCAATTTCTTTCCTATGGTGAAGCCTGGTACTAAGAGCTTCCTGCTACCATGTTATTTTTTGTGCCAGACTGTAACCACTTGGTTTGAATTAACCCTGATGGCTTAGCCTAAATTGCCTTTAATTTTTATTTCAGCAAAATGGTTGGACTGTTTCCAAAGCAGAAGCTGTTGTTTGTGTTTTTATGCTTACAAGATCTTTGCACAAGCAACTGCAAACCCCATGCTCTGGAGCAATGACCTGGTATTTGTCTGACATGGCCCTTGCATCTGAAGAGCAAAAACTCATGTAAAAAGTTACCCTAATTATAGGTAACCTGGGGTGTCAGAAAAAGAAACTGCAAAAGCAAATTTCTCCTTTAACAGTTCATACAAGCTTCATAGAAGTTTCTAGCACAATTTCATATCCCCAAAACTCACCCATGTTTGGCATGTTCCTGCTTTTTCTGATTTTCTGGTGAGAAAACACAAAGGAATCTTGTGGGGGGGTGTCAGTATCCAACTGACAGCTAGGCAGGAAAGAAGGAAAGAGAGAGATTTTGCTTACCAGAAGATAACACTGTGCTACAGGCTCACACTCAGTGCAGAAGTGGACCAGACATGTATAAAATGCCTTTTACAAACCCCCATAAAGCCAGTTCTGTAATTATTATATGAAGTATTAGCAGTTTTTAATTTTCCCTGGCTCCATGATTATTTCCAGCAACACAGGAGTTAAACAGGCAGCAACTGAGCTGAAAACAGGGACCAGTTGTTTGGATGCAAGACAATAAGCTACAGAAGGAGATGTGGCTACACAGAAAGATCCAGTGATCTGGACTTGGAGAGAGTGTCAGAGGGAAAACAAAAGAAATAATAATGAATTGTAGCACTTGGGCTTTTCAAACTTGGTATGATCATTAACCGATGAGATTAACTTGAAGACAAAGTCCAGGCAATGACAGTATAGGTAAAGAAATGAGTTCACGGGAACATCTAGCCTGGAAAAGGAGAAAGGA